>NC_050094.1:12668534-13868534 GCF_009764565.3 Dermochelys coriacea | reverse complement strand
TTGGACCATTGCTTAGAATCAGATCCAAAGCAAGCAGCACCATGACAGTGATTAGGATGGTACTTTCCTTTTGGGAAATAAAACATTTGGTAATCCAATTTGCATTTGATTTTTATTGTATTTTTTTCTTCCAGACTGAGGAGCTGAACCGTGAAGTAGCCACCAATACTGATCAGATACATACCAGCAAGAGTAAGATTACAGAACTGAGACACACACTGCAGGGCCTGGAGATAGATCTCCAATCCCAGCTCAGCATGGTATGTGGCTGTTCAATGCACACAATAAGTCACTATTAGCACATGCCTCCCTTTGATCTCTTGCTCTACTATGGAATGAATCTGCATGATAACCCACTTTAACTTTGTTTTATATTAGAAAGCTGGGTTGGAAGCCAACTTGGCAGAAACAGAAGGAAGATACTGTGCACAGCTAGCACAACTTCAGGCCATGATCACCAACATTGAGGAGCAACTGGCTGAGCTTCGATGTGACATGGAGCGGCAGAACCAAGAGTATAAGATGCTCCTGGACATCAAAACCAGATTAGAGCAGGAGATTGCCACCTACCGCCGTCTGTTGGAAGGCCAGGACTCCAAGTACGTAACTATGTCCAAAATAAAACCCCTAATGGCAATTATATAATCTTATTAACATGACATATGTTATAACATAATGTATGGAATCTGCCCTGAAATTAGGTGAACTTGAGCCTCATTACAACCAGGACTACTGCAGATTTCTGAATTGTACTGACTGGGTACTAGGCCTGTTGTGGGCTGCCAATAGGTGTCCAGAAAAACCCCAAAGGCTGCCAAAATGCAAGTCCATCTTCAAAGGCAAATGAGCTGATAATGAAAACTTTAATTATGAAAGTGGGAATGCACTCATATTAACTAAGATGAGCTACAAGATGAGCAATAGATAAAGGTCCTGCATGTTTCTTGCTGCATGGGAATCATGGCCATTAGCGTAGAACCATCTATTAAAGTCTCTTCTCACTACTCAGGTAAATGTCACACCCCTGATTCCTCCATAGAAAGATGAAAATATTCACTGTTATATGGTGTAATTCTAAGCTATTTCCTCACATTTCCAGTGTGTAAAACACTTCTTAAATAAACTTTTCACTTGTTGGGGACTATTCCCATCTCTGATCCACAAACAGAAATTGCATTAATGCTAGTAGGACATTCGTGTGTGCACTGAAGCACTACTTTTGAGGGGGAAATCAGTTCTTAGTTTTTATTATTTTTTTTAAATAATGAAATTTTAAGAGAAGTAAAAATGTAGAAATGTCAAGAATGGGAATAGGAATCTAAAGAGCTACAGCTGTACTGACTGCTGTTCACGTTCTTTACTGTTATAGGACTGAGGAAAAATATATGACCTTCAGAATATGCAAAAGAGGATAAGCAATAACAACCAAAACACTATAACTACTGAATGGTCATTTAAGGGCCACATTTTCAAAAGGGCCTCCACTTCACATCTGCAGTTTTTCACAGCCGATCTTTTGTACACAAAATTTGCATATTTCAATTTAGAGGCCGTTCAGGGATCAGACTACATCAGTAGGATTGAATCTGCTGCATAGTGCACAATTGCAGTGGAACTCATTAGTTTAATCCTGTATCTCTTCTTTTCCACAGGCTGTCGGGATGGAGCCCTAAGGATGGTAAGTAGGATTTTGAAATAAAGAGGGGAAATAAAATACATTTAGTAGTGCGGTTGGTGGATACAACAATCATCCTTATGGCAAAATAAAACTGAATAAGCCCATCCTCTATTGACTAGAGGAATTACAGAGAGTATCTCCATTTCTCCTCCCAAAGATTGATCATACAGTCTCCATAGCCCCCATAGTTTTTTTAGGACCAAAATTATTTTATCCCTGGTCTAGCAAACTGGGAGGCAGGCATCTGATCACTTGTACTAATATCTCTGAAATTGAAACAATTATGGAGATCTGGGAGGCCCTTGATCGGCTTTTGCTGAGTCATACCAAGAGTAAGGTACTGCCAATTTTGATATGTAATTTTCATATGGAAATTACATAAGCTTTACTTAGATCTCATGATCCTCATATTTCAAGACTGTGACAGGCTAGTGTCGTGAGAAGAGGCAGGGCTGTGTGTATGATAAGTGAAGGATGCTTCTAGTGGGAGAAAAACAGGATTCTTCAGTGTTCTATGAATGTATATTTATTTCCCCAGTTAAAATTAGTTTCCCTTTCTCTTCATCACAGCACCCTTTAGCAGCAGCAGCAGCAGTAGAGTTCACATTAGTGTGGAAGATTCAGTAGATGGAAAAGTAATTTCTTCCCAGGAAAGGAAATACTGATTCCCCTCACCAACATGAGACCACCTGTGTTGTACCACTTCTAATGACAGCAGGCATCTGAGAGGAGAATCATGAAATACCTGCCAACAGAGTAACAAGGAATCTGTTCAGTATGCACACTAGAAAATGCTAACTGAAATGATAATGATATAGTCACAAGAGCATAATCCAATAGTGCACAACAGCTTGGTGTCTTTCTTATAATTTCCTCTCTGTCTTTTACACTGACTATCTGTTCTTAAATCCTGAGGTGAAGGGCTCATTTTACTGCATACCAGCAGCTTTACTGTATTACATAAGTCTGGATAATAAAATTTCTTTCCTGGCTTATAAATAAATAAACGTATGTTGAGTTTTTGTTTAATTTTTTTTCATAATCAGCAACATAGTTTTGTATGTTAGATGTGGCACCCATGTCACGTGTCCAGCACAATCCAAACCAAATTACTATCATCATACATCTGCCTTCAACTGTCTAATTCTGAACAGCTTTTGGAGTAACTGAGATATGAATAATTCTATATACTATTAAGTTCCCAACACTACTCCTACTAATAATACATGGGCAGAAATAAAACAAAATTAGGCTACTGTTAATACATCTGGGGAAAATCATCTAAAATACAGATAGTGAAGGTGGGGGAGAAACCTGGAAAGCAATAATGCTGAAAGAGACAGGTGATAGAGGAGAGCAAGCTAGACATAAATTTATAATGTGATTTGGAAGCAAAATATCAGTATGATTTGGGGCTGCATATATACAGGCACTAGGTCATGGTGCAAGAAGGCAATAGTCCCTTGATATTCAGTGCTTACACCTGTAATATTGAGATTGCACCTGATACCTTTAGGTTCCAGGTCAATGGAGGAAAGATATCCATAAACTGGAAAGATACAGGAAAGAATAAGAAAAAAATGATCAAGGAACTGACAGACTGATTTATGAGGAAAGATTTAAAGAACTAAACATTTATGGCATTGCTCACTGGGGACACAATAGGATGAATATAATAATCACCTCCAAACAGCTGAAGCCCTGCTCAGCTCCTTTTCATATGGAGTCTTCATTACTGTCTGAAAAGGAGAAACAGACATGCCCTTTTAGACCAGGAAGTTCCTTTTCCTATAATGTCATTCGGAGAGTTGAAATAGGAAAGTAGGACTCTGAGGTAGTGGAGAAAGACAGATGGGGTCTGTGACTATGCAGAGTCTACCCTGAAGAACCTCGGTTTCAGGTAAGTAACCTCCATTTCTCCTTTGATTGTCTTCTGCATATTCCTATTTATGGGATAGATTAATAAACAGTACTCTGACCCAGAATAGTGGGATGATGGAGTCCTAATTATACAAGGACTGAAGGACTGTGTAGCAGGGCTGGCTTTTCAGTCAGCAGGCCTAGTAGTGAGAGCCCGCTGTTCCAGTCTCCCTTTTAGTTCAATGTGTTCTGAGTTCCCTGAATGGCATTCAGCTGGGTCAGCTTCTTTGTCGATAACCCCCTAATCCTGCCCATCCTAGGGCTAGGTGTAGGGGAATTTGGGATTGGTAGGGGGACCCAGGCCCTCCTGCTCGTCTGGATCCCAGCCCAAGGCCCTGAAAGTGTGATAGCGTGGGATGGCATATGTTAGACCTATCTCCTGCACATCTTTCCCTGGGCCATGTCCTATCACACCCGATGGACCAGTTTGGGGCATGGCTGCTGTTAAGTTATAGTCCATTGTTTCAGGTGACTCTTTTGGGTGATGTCTAAAAGGAGGGAGGGAAAGACTCACTGCTGAACCGCCTCAGTAATGGCTCCTTTTCTTACTGTTGCAGGGCAGTGGTCCTCCCGGAAATGGCTTCTCTCCTTCCCCTTGCCTACGCTGCTAGAGCTCTCCATGTACTGCTCCTTTCCCCAGGACAATGCTCAGCAGTAGTGCCTAAGGTGCAGAGCTTTCCTGTCCCAGTACTGTTCCAGCCTTTTCCTTGACTTAGCCTCAGTGTAGAGTTTGTAAACTACTTCAGAGATTGCCTTGCCAAATTTTGCATCAGATCTAGATTCCAAATCTAAGGAATAAGGTTTAGTAAAGGTCTGAACAGAACTCCACTGTGTTGCTCTACATATCTTTACCAGAGGAAACTGTCAAGCTCTACAGACTGCCTTTTCTGTAATCAAACAGCATTCCCTCCCACAGGACCTGATCACATGGCAATCAAAATGCTATTAGCCCCTGCCAGCCAATGGTAAGGGACCAGTCCCAGCAATCATACAGAAGGTACATCATTAACTCCTGGACACTCAGAAGCATATACAATTTTTCAAGTTAATATATTTCAACAGCACAATACGTCTCCCTCCTCTTTGCTCTCTCCCCATTCCCTTTCCATCATTTAACTTGTGTAGTATTCTCAGTGTTCTCACCTCTTATTGGGCTGGCCATGCACTTGTGTATAGATTTGATGTCCCACCACTAGAGCACTGTAGCTTTCCTTTTATTTTCTAGGTATTTTCCAAGAAAGCACAAGATAGTAAAGGAATCAAATCTAATTTTGACCTCTAACCATGGTATTTGCTTTCCTTTGTAAAAGCAGACTCAATTTAATTTTTTCTGAGATAAGATGTTTTGCACTATTTGGACCTCAGTGGCCTTTATTCTAGCTGCTTTTAGAACACAATATATCTTTTTAATAATATTTATTTTCTCTAGGAAATCTGAGTGTGCTTCTGCAGTTCTCAATATTTTCAGCAACATTCATTTTCCATTGCCAAGGCAAGCACCATACTAATTTTATCTGTTTTGGTGCAATTCATTGATATTCTTCCATTGATCTCATTTTACTTTTAGGTTTAGCTTTGAATTTTTGCAAGACTGGTTTGTTCCAAGTCTTTTTCTTTGCATCCACCTGGCTGACATTCCCCTATATTTATTTGTCAGTTCTTTTTCATGGTTCCTTGAGAATATATTTATGGTTCTCACTTTCTCTCATAAGGTATATCAATGACATTTAATTTTTGCTTCTCAGCTATCTTTGCCCTTTCAATATTCCAGGACTTCTGTACAGCTTTCTCCATCATAGTCAACAGCTATGAGAAATCTGTCTCCATCTTCTTCTGGTGAGTAAGGATGCAGTAGTGAAGCAGTATTAATTGTTAAATGGGTTTGATCAACTAGTGTGTACCCAGCTTGTTGTCATTCCCTATCTGTTTTACCATGGCCAAGTCACATAAGCTCAGTTTTCAACTGAGTATGCTGCCTCACTACTCTGGTGATGGTTTCCTTCATGTCATCATTGGCTCAAACATTATATAGTTGAACTAGGGTAATCCTTCAAAATGCAAAGCCTTCATTTGTGTACGAGTCTCAGCCCACGTCCCTGTGTGACTGAGCAACATTTCCATATCACTGAAGTTGTCCAACATCTTTTGTTGCAGCTTCAGGGCCTTATTCCATCTTCTGGCTCCCTCAAGATTTGCAAGGAATCATAGAATCACAGAACTGGAAGGGACCTCGAGAGGTCATCTAGTCCAGTCCCTGCACTCATGGCAGGACTAATTATCTAGACCATTCCCGACAGGTGTTTGTCTAACCTGCTCTTAAAAATCTCCAATGATGGAAATTCCACAACCTCCCTTGGCAATGTATTCCAGTGCTTTACCACCCTGATAGTTTGGAATTTTTTCCTAATGTTCAACCTAAACCTGCCTCGCTGCAATTTAACCCCATTGCTTCTTGTCCTATCCTCAGAGGTTAAGAAAAATATTTTTCTTCCTCCTTGTAACAACCTCTTACATACCTGAAAACTGTTATGTCCCCTCTCAGTCTTCTCTTTTCCAGACTAAACAAATTCAGTTTTTTCAATCTTCCCTCATACGTCATGTTTTCTAGACCTTTAATCATTTTTGTTGCTCTTCTCTGGACTCTCTCCACTTTGTCCACATCCTTCTGGAAATGTGGTGCCCAGAACTGGACACAATACTTCAGTTGAGGCCTAATCAGAGCAGAGTAGAGCGGAAGAATTACTTCTCGTGTTTTGCTTACAACACTCCTGCTAATACATTCCAGAATAATGTTCGGTTTTTTTGCAACAGCATTACACTGTTGACTTATATTTAGCTTGTGGTCCACTATGACCCCCAGACACCTTTCCGCAGTACTCTTTCCTAGGCAGTTGTTTCCCATTTCCTTCCTAAGTGGAGTACTTTGCATTTGTCCTTTTTGAATTTCATCCTATTTACTTCAGATCATTTCTCCAATTTGTCCAGATTATTTTGAATTTTAATGCTATCCTCCAAAGTACTTACAACAGACTAGGATATGAGAACTGATAGGTATTTATTAAATACAAAGGAGATAAAGGAATGTTATATCTCTAGAGAGAAGCATAGAAAATGCAGAGGTGATTCACCTACTCTCAGCCATTATTTGAATAATGTTCTTCAATACCTCAGTGGTTGAGTTCCCTTCTAACCTCTTTCTATTAGTTGCTCCTCATACTTCTTTTGAATAGTTTTTTTCATACGCATTTCACTATTATTTGTCTAAATTGTTCCAAACTTGAGCAAATCTTGTCCTTGACATAGACCCAAATACATTTATAATCTCCACAGTTTCTCTATAACGTCTTTGACAATCCCCCTCCTTCCCCACCCCCCATCCCCCAAAAAGAGGAGAGGTGAAAAAGTGTGAATTCCAACTGGGTGTTCATTACATCTCTATACTAATTGCACTCAAAGCCAACAGCAAGGTATTATTTTCACAAAAATATTTCCCCCCCACAAAGGAGGAATATTATGTTTTTCCTTTGGGAAAAACAGTGGATTTTGGTGGCAGTTCTAAAATGTTTAGGGCATTCGCTTCTATTTCTGTATTGGCATTCATAATAAACTGGGTTCAGTACATCTGAAAATGAGGGTCATTTCTGATAGAAAAGTGAGAGCAGAGAGAGACCACAAAGAGGGTCAGGAAAATTTCAGAGGGTGCTTGGTGACCAATAAGAGGAAAGGATCCTTTCTGCATTGTTCAACCTCTTACTCTTTGATCTCCTCAGGAAGCCAAACCACTTTGCAGTCAGCTTGGTGACCGAATCAATGTAGAGGTGGATGCAGCTCCAACATATGACCTAAACAAGGTCCTGGGAGAGATAAGATGTCAGTATGAGACCTTAATTGAAAAGAACCAGTGTGAAGTTGAACCACTGTGCCCACATGGATTTTATGGTAGACAAATCAAAATCAAATTCCAAACCCAAAGGGTGCCCGGCTGCCTATAAAATGGAGCCACCATTGTCCGATTGTTTCCTTTCACCTTATTTGTATTTCAGACAGAGGAACTGAATAAGGAGGTGATCTCTAGTGGAGAACAGCTGCAGAGCTGCCAGACACAGGTCATTGAGCTACGACACACAGTTCAGGCTCTGGAAATTGACCTGCAGGCTCAAATCAGTATGGTGTGTATCACTCAAAGCATTCACAACATCTCTGGAATGTCTGAAAATGAATTAACAGGCATATATGACACAGCACTGTAGTGGAAGCCCGAAATAACTGGTGGCTGTATATTTATTGGTATATCTGAGAGTTTTGCTACCCTGCAATTGCAACCATCCTTTCGATGTATATGTGACAAGTGGCTTTGGGGCACTGCCATTTCATCTCTGATGGCATGGATTTGAAATTAGACAGAAAAGTTCACCTTTCTCAGCCTAGTCTTTGGTGGATGTTTATTTCATTCTCAGAATAAGGCATATTTTAGGAGCGGCAGTCTCCCAATTAAGTGCATCTTCATAAGATATAGTTAGCAACGGGGCATGTGACAGGTCATTTGTTTTTATCATTCCAGACACTGAGAATTGAACAGGAGTATGTGGGTTTGTCTCTAAACTGCAGGCAAACACCAGGTAATCATACAGTATTTGCAAGCCCTGGTTTGCATGAATAACAATATTCTTATTTCCATTTTTTTCCCATCTCAGAACATTGCTCTGCAAAACACTTTGGCAGAAACTTGCTATAGTAACCAACTACCAGAGTTCCAGTGCCTGATCAGCAGTGGGGAGACACAAATAACTGAACTTCGATCTGACACAGAACACCAAAAACTGCGAGTAAAAGATCCTCCTGGATGCCAAGTGCCAGCTGGACTGTGAAATCAGTGCTTACTGCAGGCTGCTGGATGGAGAGGACTGCAAGTATGTATTAGGAAGTCTTGTCCTGGATGCTGAGGTTATGCCTCTAAGGGTATGTCTGCCCTGTTGCAGGAAGGTATAATTCCCGGCTTCAGTACAAATACCCACCCTAGGTCTGATCTTGCTATCGAAATAAAAATAGAAATGTAGCTACAGCAATATAAGCAGCAGGAAGAGCTAGCTGCCCCAAGTATATATGTAGGGTCTCATATGGGATCATACTCAAGGCAGCTAGTCCTTCATGCCTTCACTTCTATTTTTAGCCTCCATGGGTATCTACCTTCTAGCTGTAGTGTAGACATACCCTAAAATGAATTATTTCAAAGAAAATCCTCTTGCACTCCAAAACAGCCCAGCTTCCCCTTTTTTAAACTTCAGAAATATAAAGGAAAGGATCCAAATTGCTCAAAATTGAGTTCTCTAGATTTAGATTTACTCTATAGTATTTTATTGTAAATTTTTCACATTGCTTATTTTTTGTTTCACGCTGATTTCTGTAAAGTCCATCACCTCACATTAAATCTATCCAAAATGATTTTGTTTTACCAGGCTGCCTCACTACCCCTGTAAATCAGAGAGTACAACCTCCATCTGCTCATCAATTTGCAAACCAGACTGTGCACCAGAACCAATCTGTGCATGAGCTTTTCCTCCTGACTGCAGTCCCTGTGTTCCAATGATTGAATCAAACCTGGCTCTGACCTGCTGCAATCCCTGTGCACCAGCCTGTGCATCAGGCTGCAGTCCCTGTTCATCAGTAACCCAGGTCACTACTAAAATCTGTCATATTTGAAAATCTTCAGGAGCAGAAACACTGATTTATGGCATCAAGACAAAGATTCAGAACAGTGATAGAGAAAATACACTGTACTCAAGACTTACCAAGAAGAGCCTAGGCTAAGATTTTCATAGCCACCTCATGGATTTGGATGCACACGTCCAATGGAAGTTAATGGAAATGGGTGTCTAATTCCCCTAGTTGGCTTTACAAATCTCAGTCCTATTCTCCTGAAGGTGCTGAACTTCTTACTATTTCAACATACTTTTCTGCTTTTTTGTTGCCACTTGTATTGCATTTTCTGTTTCTGATTCTGTTTCAGTGCCTAAGGCAGACTAAAGCTGCCTTGTTAATTTTCTAATAAACCTAATTTCTTTGGCAAAGCAAAACTTAGTTATCATTGCTATTCATTCCTTTCGGTGTGTTTGTGTTGTTCATTAAATACACACAAATTAGAAAATAGTTTATTTGATTTCACATAGGGCTTCTGTGACAATACCGTAATGTGAACACTAATAAAAATTAAAACCAACATCAAAATTCCAAAGCAAAATAAACTCTAAATTTAGCAATTAAATTTATATGATTCCCTTTGCAAAGTATGATACAAGAAAAAATTTTTCTCATTGCAAGATAAATAAACATCTGATAAACATCAGTAAGATATATTTCAGTAACAAGAAATGTTTCTTAAATGGTTGTATTGGTTCATTATTGTTTGGCATTTTGGTCAATCTGTGACTGACTCTAGATCAGAACGTGGGAATCTCATTGCCCAATACGGATGGCAGTGTGTCACTGCACCATCTATTACGCCTTAAGAAGGGTACTGCATGAACTCACCTTCCAGACCAACCAGCTCTGTTGGCCATCTTGGGGACAAGGAGGAACAATTCTGCCTTTTCCCTGCCATTTTTGAGTTAGATCATTAGATCCAAGGGACACTAGCAGGAAGCCATCCCCTCCTTCAAGAGAGCACAGGGACTGCAGATGTGGCTGTTCCCTCCATGAGACATATAATGTACTTGTACTTTTCCATTATGATTCTTCAGCCATAACACAAGAGCCAGTGGCCATCTGGTCCTCCGTGCACCCAAGGGACTGTATCAAAATAAAATTATGAAGGTTTACACATATCAAAGAAATACGCAAGGGCACACAGATAGTTGCTCCCAGAACAAGAGAGTGCATTTCAGCAACTGCCTTTTCAATTGACCCACACCATAACAAATACTGACCATGCAGTACAACATTACAGGGTACAGTTTTATTAGAGGAGTAGTCCTTTAGATAAGGGTGAACTGAAGTCCCATATACTCATCTGATGTAGATTGTCTATGTGGAAGACAATGATCACCAGGTAGTTTTCAAAAAGAGTAGGAGAGAAATCTGCTGTCTTGCATAACTTTCCCTCAATACAGTAAGTTCTAACATCTATGGCTGTGCTCACTCTGAATGTTTCATTTGACTTCAGAGCCACTGCACACTGAAGATGGTGGAAAAACAGGGTTTCTCCTCACAAGAACATTTTGAAGGAAAAGTTTTTGTTCAAAAATTGTAATTTTTTATGGGAAATTCAAAAGATAAAACTGATATGTTCATTTCATTTTACATTTTAATTTGAACAACAAAATCCAATTTAAGAAATGTTGTTCTTTAAAATAAATGTTTCAACTTTTGATTTTGGGGGTTTCCCACTTCTCTCCCCCTCCCTCTTTTAAACTCTTTCCTTTTTTTCCCCCACTGGAAGTACTACTTTTTCTCTTTCTTCCTGCCCTTCCCTCACCTCCAACCCACATACACATTTTTCCAGTTGAAAAAAAAGTTTTAAAAAGTGTGAAAATTTGTTCCCCTCTAAGGTTTCCTCTCACTTTTTTAAACTTATCTAACTAGTTTCTCTTTCATTCTTTCAATGTTTCTTAAGTGTACCTAGTACATAAAAGGTCTTATTCCAGTTCAAATTCTAAATCACATACAAGAGGATCAATTAATATTAATTAATATTATTACTTTTTTATTTATATAATGCAAACAGCATGCAAAGGTGTTTCACACAAGTATAAAATAAGGTCCCTGCCAAGTATCAGCTGGATTGTGAGATCAGTGCTTACTGGAGGCTGCTGGAAGGAGGGGACTGCAAGTTATGTATACCACAAATGATTGCTAGTTAAGCCAGAAGAAAAGCAGTACTTGTGGCACCTTAGAGACTAACAAATTTATTAGAGCATAAGCTTTCGTGAGCTACAGCTCACTTCATCGGATGCATCCGATGAAGTGAGCTGTAGCTCACGAAAGCTTATGCTCTAATAAATTTGTTAGTCTCTAAGGTGCCATAAGTACTCCTTTTCTTTTTGCGAATACAGACTAACACGGCTGCTACTCTGAAACCTGTAGTTAAGCCAGATACATCAATATGAACCTATTGGTAGTAAGTACCCATCCACAGTGCCTGAAACTCACAGGACATGAAAGTATATTTTTAAAGTGGAAAGTCTTGAATAATACTTTATTAAGAAGCTTTCTGCTCCAGTGCTTATCTTCTGTACCTATTAGGAAATCTTTCAGACTTTCTCAAAATTGTTTAATGGTTGCATGAAGGATCAACTGAAAGGGAAATTTAATTCTCTAAAGCACATACCCTTCTGATGAAGTTGCTGTCTCCAATTGCTGATTGTTTCATAGTGTTTCATACTCCATCTCCCCCAGTTGCATAATTCCATCTCTGATTCTCCCATATATTTTCCCCCTCCTTTCTTTGCCCCTTCCACTAACAGGGGGGTCCAATTGTGTGCTGCTGGGGATGCTCAATGACGATTTGTAACTGGGCTCAACAAAAAGAAAATTATTTATCCTGAATGCTGAGGTGAACTATTCCAAGGGAAAATTCCCTTGCCTTCCAAGACTTCCCACAATGACATTGTCTGATTGCCCTATATTATTTTTTACTTTACACATATAAAAGAAAAAAGATCTAACTTGTCAAAATTGAGATTTTTCTGGATTTAATATTTTACTATATATTCTTTGTTGCTTACTTTTTGTGGTTCATATTAACTTCTGTAAAGTCTATGCACCTCATGTTAAATCTATCCAAAAATATTTTGTTTTACCAGGCTGCCGAAATACCCCTGTAACCCAGAGAGTACAACTTCATGTACTCAACAATCTGCAAACCAGCCTGTGCATCAGAATCAATCTGTGCACCTGTTTTTCTCCCTGACTATAGACCCTGTCTGCCAATGATTGAACCAAACCCAGGTGCAGCCTACTGTAATCCCTGTGCATCAATGTGTGCTCCAGCCTGTCTACCCTATGTATCAGTAACTTGGATTTCCACTAATATTTGCCACATCTGAATATCCCCAGCACCAGACATACTGATTCAAAGCATCCAGACAAGGACAGGGCCTGGCAACTGAGAAAAGAAACATACTCTCTATCCTTTGCTTTGGAATCTAATCAAGGCTTATAACTGAACTTCTGGACACTGGAATTTGCTGAAGATCTTTTCACTTTAGCATGTTTTGCTTTCAAGGCTTCTCTCGTATTGTTTTTCCTGTCTTTTATTCTGTGCAGTTTTCTATCTTCTTTGATGCAATGAAATTTTTTTGATTATATTCTAATAAATCTTATTTGTCTTGCACAGCAAATTAGGTTCCCATTGTTATTAATTCCTTTCAGTATGTTTCTGGTATGGATTTCATAGTCATTTGACACTGTATGTATGGTTTAAATGATTTCAGCGGGCAAAATGGTTCCACAGCAGATTCCTCAACAAAATAATGGTAGAATGAGAAGCCCAAATATTCAACATGGCAAAGCAGAACAAATTGTTTACTCAGTATTTAAGTGTCCTATCCTGCTTCTACTGGGTAAAATTTTCAAAAGTGCCTAAGCAAGTTAGAAACGCAAGTCACATTTTCAAAAGTGACACTGGTGCCTAAGACCCATTTACTATAAATGAGATTAAGGGTAACATTTTCAAAAGCACTTAGGGCTAGATTTTAAAGGTATTTAGGAGCTTAAGAGAGCAGATAGGAACCAAGTGGGATTCTGAAAATTACCTAGATACCTAACTCCTATTATGGAATTTATGCATCTTAAATGCTTTGGAAAATCTCACTTAGCACCTATCTGCATTTTTAGGTGCCTAAATACCTGTGAAAATATGGCCCTAAGTGGTTAAATCTCTTCTGAAATGGGACTTAGAAACCAAAGTCACTTAGGTGCTTTTGCAAACTGTACCCCTGGATTGGAGTGTGAGATGAATAGGGCCCAAAAGATACATGATTTTCTCTTTTCCAAAATGTGCTCTAGGGAATACAATATTTTACACTTTAACATTAAGAAACACTAAATGAAGTTGCTTTGACTCATAGGATGGGGTTTATAAGTTTGAAGATTATAAAGATGTATAAGCATTTAAAATGGTAAATTAATATAGAATTTCCATACATCAGAAGCAAAATTGTTCTTGGTCTCAGGTCTACTGCAGAAGGTTTGAACTCTTTGCTCAGTGATTTACTGACGAAAAGGATCTGGGAGTCATTGTTGTTCACAAATTGAACATGAGCCAACTATGTGATACAGTTGCAAAAAGCTAATATTATTCTGGGGTGTATCTAAAGGAGTGTTGCATGTAAAACAAAGGAGGTAACTGTTTTGGGCACCACACTTTACGAAGTATATGGACCAACTGGAGAGAGTACAGAGGAGAGCAATACAAATGATAAGAGGGTTAGAAAACCTGACTGGTGAGGGAAGGTTAAAAAACTGGGCATGTTGAGTCTTCAGAAAAGAAAAGTGAGGAGGGACGTGATAGCAGTTTTTAAAACATGTTAAGGGATGTTGTAAAGAGAATGGTGATCAATTATTCTCCACATCCACAGAGGAAGAACAAGAAGAAATCACTTTAATCTGCAGTAAAGGAGATTTAGATTAAATATTAGCAAAACTTTCTGACTATAAGGATAGTTAAGTACTGGGATAAGTTAAGGGGGGTTGTGGAATCCCCATCTTTGCTGTTTTTTAAAGAACAGGTTAGACAAACATCTGTCAGGGATGGTCTAGGTTTACTTGGTCCTGCCTCAGCACAGGGGGATAGTCTAGATGACCTCTTGAGGTCTGTTCCTACCCTACATTGCTATGGTTCCATGGATCTACATTTCTATTATATTCCAGATGTATTTTCTGTTCTGTTGAAGATTTGCAAATTTCTGATGACCCTTCCAGTTGCTTCTACATCTAATGAGAAATACTTCAAGGTCTCCAGATAAAGCCAAAATAACCTTGCCTCACTCTTTAAAATAATCTTTCCTTAAAAAAGGAATATTACAGACAAAGTAAAAATTGGTGAGATTGCCAGCATGTGGAGAAGGTGTTCATTTGAGGACTGCTGGTCTTCTGAATAAAGCCACTAACATTCTCTAATAATGGACTGAAGGGGCCTGATTCTTCTCTCACTTACACTAGTTTTACATCCGTATAACTCCATTGTGAGAAAAGGTTCAGGCCCAGCGTTTCCAACTAGATTTCATAAAACGTAAGAGGCAAGGGTCCAAAAGTTAGTTTCCATAAATAGCTATAGCACCTCCCCTTGCATATCCAGACCTATCCAAAGTCAAGCACTTTGTAGAGAATTTTGACATCCCTAGATGAAATTTATTAAATCTGAGCAAAACCACTTAAAACACTGTGTTTGCTCTTTCAGAATCATTAGTTGAGTGGGCTCCCTGGAGAATGGAACCTCTATAGAAATACTCCTCTGGGTCTCCTTGCATTTTTAAGAGTCTCTGAAACATGTCTTTTATAGATCTGCGTTTTTTTTTAAAGATGAATTCAAATTCTACAGCCTGTGTTACACAGGTCAGACTAACTGATCATAATGGTCCCACCTGGCCATGAAATATATGAATTCCTGGTGGGAGATAAAGATGGCTGCCTCATCCAGTTTAAGCACTGGAAAATGGATTTTGTAGAATACTCTAAACAGATGAGATATTGGCTATTTGTTTTTTATTCATAATGAACTGAATAGAGCTGAATGTAAAGTTCATTTCTGATAGAAATATGAGAACACAGAAGAGACTCTGTGAAGCTTGGACTCTCACTCTCTTACTTTTCCAGCTCTCCTGGAAGCTAATCCACTTTGCTGTCAGGTCAGACAGAATCAGGATGGAAGTGGATGCAATCCTCTCATGAAATCTGAATGAGGGGGAGATAAGATATCAGTACAACACTTAGCTGTGAGCTGTAGCTCACGAAAGCTTATGCTCTGAGAAGAAGTGGGGTTGAGTTTAGAACTGGTACTGCACCCAGGTGAGTATTTTGTGGCAGTCAAGTCACCACAAAATTCCAAACCCAAAGGATGCCCAACTGTCATGTAAAGTGGAGCCGCCATTGTCTGACTGTTTCTTTTTGCCTTATTTGTATTTCAGATGGAGGAACTGAATACAGTGGTGATTACCAGTGGACAACAGATGCAGCGCAGCCAGACCAAAATCACGTACCTAGGACACTGTTTCTGCTCTAAAGATTGACCCGCAGGCCCATCTCAGCATGGTGTATAATACTCAGACCACTGACAATATCTTTGACATTTCTGAAAATGAATTAACAGGCATAGATTCATAGATACTAAGGTCAGAAGGGACCATTCTGATCATCTAGTCCGACCTCCTGCACAGCGCAGGCCACAGAATGTCACCCACCCACTCCTATGAAAAACCTCACCCATGTCTGAGCTATTGAAGTCCTTAAATCATGGTTCAAAACTTCAAGGAGCAGAGAAGCCTCCCTCCAGTCAACCATGCCCCATGCTACAGAGGAAGGCAAAAAAAACCCTCCAGGGCCTCTCCAATCTGCCCTGGAGGAAAATTCCTTCCCGACCCCAAATATGGCAATCAGCTAAACCCTGAGCACATGGGCAAGATTCACCAGCCAGATACCCAGGAAAGAATTTTCTATAGTAAATCAGATCCCATCCATCTAATATCCCATCTCAGGGGATTTGGCCTATTTACCCTGAATATTTAAAGATCAATTACTTACCAAAATCCCATTATCCCATCATACCATCTCCTCCATAAACTTATCGAGTAGAATCTTAAAACCAGATAGATCTTTTGCCCCCACTGCTTCCCTTGGAAGGTTATTCCAAAACTTCACTCCTCTGATGGTTAAAAACCTTCATCTGATTTCAAGTCTAAACTTCCTGGTGGCCAGTTTATACCCATTTGTTCTTGTGTCCACATTGGTGCTGAGCTTAAATAATTCCTCTCCCTCTCCTATATTTATCCCTCTGATATATTTATAGAGAGCAATCATATCTCCCCTCAACCTTCTTTTAGTTAGGCTAAACAAGCCAAGCTCCTTAAGTCTCCTTTCATAAGACAAGTTTTCCATTCCTCGGATCATCCTAGTAGCCCTTCTCTGTACCTGCTCCAGTTTGAATTCATCCTTTTTAAACATGGGAGACCAGAACTGCACACAGTATTCTAGGTGAGGTCTCACCAGTGCCTTGTATAACGGTACTAAAACCTCCTTATCCCTACTGGAAATGCCTCTCCTGATGCATCCCAAAACCGCATTAGCTTTTTTCACAGCCATATCACATTGGCAGCTCATAGTCATCCTATGATCAACCAATACTCCAAGGTCCTTCTCCTCTTCCGTTACTTCTAATTGATGCGTCCCCAACTTATAACTAAAATTCTTGCTATTAATCCCTAAATGCATAACCTTACACTTCTCACTATTAAATTTCATCTTATTACTATTACTCCAGTTTACAAGGTCATCCAGATCCTCCTGTATAATATCCCGATCCTTCTCCGAATTGGCAATACCTCCCAGCTTTGTATCATCTGCAAACTTTATTAGCACACTCCCACTTTTTGTGCCAAGGTCAGTAATAAAAAGATTAAATAAGATTGGTCCCAAAACCGATCCCTGAGGAACTCCACTGGTAACCTCCCTCCAACCTGACAGTTCGCCTTTCAGTAGGACCCGTTGCAGTCTCCCCTTTAACCAATTCCTTATCCACCTTTTGATGTTCATATTGATCCCCATCTTCTCCAATTTAACTAATAATTCCCCATGTGGCACGGTATCAAATGCCTTACTGAAATCTAGGTAAATTAGATCCACTGCATTTCCTTTATCTAAAAAATCTGTTACTTTTTCAAAAAAGGAGATTAGGTTGGTTTGGCACGATCTACCTTTTGTAAAACCATGTTGTATTTTGTCCCATTTACCATTGACTTCAATGTCCTTAACTAATTTCTCCTTCAAAATTTTTTCCAGGACCTTGCATACTACAGATGTCAAACTAACTGGCCTGTAGTTACCCGGATCACTTTTTTTTCCTTTCTTAAAATAGGAACTATATTAGCAATTCTCCAATCATTCGGTACTATTCCTGAGTTTACAGATTCATTAAAAATTCTTGCTAATGGGCTTGCAATTTCAGGTGCCAATTCCTTTAATATTCTTGGATGAAGATTATCTGGGCCCCCCAATTTCGTCCCATTAAGCTGTTTCAGTTTCGCTTCTACCTCTGATATGGTAATATCTACCTCTATATCCTCCTTCCCATTTGTCATGCTACCATTATCCCCAAGATCCTCTTTAGCCTTATTAAAGACTGAGGCAAAGTATTTGTTTAGATATTGGGCCATGCCTAGATTATCTTTAACCTCCGCTCCATCCTCAGTGTTAAGCGGCCCCACTTCTTCTTTCTTAGTTTTCTTCTTATTTATATGGCTATAGAACCTTTTACTATTGGTTTTAATTCCTTTTGCAAGGTCCAACTCTACTCGACTTTTAGCCTCTCTCACTTTATCCCTACATCTTCTGACCTCAATTAGGTAGCTTTCCTTGCTGATCCCGCCCATCTTCCACTCCCTGTATGCTTTCTGCTTCTTCATAATCACCTCTCTAAGATGCTTGCTCATCCAGCTTGATCTACAACTCCTTCCTATGAATTTTTTCCCCTTTCTTGGGATACAGGCTTCCGATAGCTTCTGCAGTTTTGATTTAAAGTAATCCCAGGCCTCCTCTACCTTTAGATCCATAAGTTCTTCAGTCCAATCCACTTCCCTAACTAATTTCCTTAATTTTTGAAAGTCAGCCCTCTTGAAATCAAAAACCCTAGTTGCAGATTTATTTTTGTTAATCCTTCCATTTAGTTTGAACTGAATTAGCTCATGATCACTTGAGCCAAGATTGTCCCCTACAACCATTTCTTCTATGAGGTCCTCGCTACTCACCAAAATTAAATCTAAAATGGCATCCCCTCTAGTCGGTTCAGCAACTACTTGACGAAGGAATCTATCAGCTATCGCATCTAGGAAAATCTGAGCCCTATTATTATTACTAGCACTGGTCCTCCAGTCTATATCTGGGAAGTTAAAGTCTCCCATGATCACGCAGTTTCCATTAGTATTTACTTGATTAAAGACATTAAAAAGGGCTCTATCCATATCCAAATTAGATCCCGGAGGTCTATAGCACACCCCAAGCACTATCGTAGGAGAGGCTTTACTAGTTTTCTTCCCCAATGTAATTTTTGCCCAGACGGACTCTGTCTTATCCATTGCATCGCTTCTTTTTTCTTTACATTCTACCTCATCATTGATATACAATGCTACTCCACCCCCTTTACCTTTGTTTCTGTCTTTCCTAAACAGCACATACCCTTCAATACCTGTAGTCCAGTCATGACTACTATTCCACCATGTTTCTGTTATCCCTATAATATCTGGTTTCACTTCCTGCACCAGTAGCTCTAGTTCCTCCATTTTATTACCTAGACTCCTCGCATTGTTGTACAAATATCTTAATTTTTGCTGTTTGGACTCGCTCACATTTTGTACCCTATTAGGCACAGTCATTCTACAGCCAGTATAACCTATTAGACTAGTATCCACACCGCCCTCGCTCCTTATATACATTCTCCTACCCATGGCTGTATCCTTTCTTACTTCATCTTCTTCCCTCTCAATGCTAAAATCTGGCGTGGAGATTTTCTGGACATCTCCCATCCATCTCCCCCCAATTCCTAGTTTAAAGCTCTCTTTATCAGTTGTGCCAGCCTCGATCCTAGAAGTCTAGGATCTGGCATGTCTGACACAGTACTCCAGCAGAAGACCTAAATAACTGGTGGCTGTATATTTATCTATATATCTGAAGATTCTCTTACACTGAAATGGCAACCAGCTAGTAAGCTAACAAGTTGCTTTGTAGCATAGGGGGAATAAGGGACTTGCCATTCATCTCTGATGGCATCGATTTTAAATCAGACACTGGACACAAGTAAGGATAGTTCACCTGTCTCAGCCTAGTCCTTCGTAGATGTTTATCCCATTCTCAAAATAAGCCACATTTTGAGAGGGAGGGCCTCTCAATTAAGTGCGGCAGGGCAGGCCAACTTCATAAAAAGTAGTTAGAAGCAAAGTATATCACAGCCATCCGGAATTTTCTAATCTATAAAACTAGACATTTAGAATTGAACAGAATTGACTGCATCTGTCTGTAAACTTCAGAAAAAGCACAGGCAATACTGGTTGCTTGGGACTTGTCCTGCGTAAATAATAATATTCTTTACAGTCATGTTCCTTTTTCATCTCAGAACGCTGCTCTGCAAAGCATCTTGGCAGAAACAGTAACTCATTCTAGCAACCAGCTACCAGAGCTCCTGTGCCTGTCGAGCAATGTAGAGGAAGAAGCTATCTGAACTTTGATCTAGCATAGAGCACCAAAATTGTGAGTAAATGGTCCTCTCGGATGGCAAATTGTGAGATTCAACCTGCTGGATGAAGAGAACTGCAGTCATTGGTATCAGTATAACGCTCAGTAACGCTATCATGGAGTAAAATGGAGTATATTCTGTCTCGTAAACCGTCAGCATCACTGCTAGTCATGTTCTGACTCCACAGTGAGTATGAAGCAGAAAGGCTGCAGTTTAACTTTCATACACTAGGCTTAACTCACAAAACTGTCAGTCTCAAAAGTCCCATTTGGACTTGAAAATTGAGCAGACTTGATATGAGTGTTATCAGTGACAAGTTACACTGGATACCAAGAAGTCATGTTTTCCCTTACCATATCCCCATTTGATTAAATTAAGCTAAATAGCTTTAATTTCTGGGCAGCAATTCTAAGTTCTCCTCACTTTTACCAATCACTAATTTTATGCGGCAAACAGAAAACAAATCTTAGCTGTTAGTGCCATCTTCTGTCAGAACAGTTTAATTCAGAAAGATAACAATAATTTTGTAAAAAGAAAAGGAGTACTTGTGGCACCTTAGAGACTAACAAATTTATTAGAGCATAAGCTTTCGTGAGCTACAGCTCACTTCATCGGATGCATTTGGTGGAAAAAGCAGAGGAGAGATTTATATACACACACACACACAGAGAACATGATCCACACTTCCTGAACCCTACAGAGGTAGAGGGTATGGGGCAGTGAGGAGACATGGCACTGGAACAGGGGCCCAGTGTACTGCCCATCATCCTACCCCTCCCACACTAGATTCATTGGGAAGTGGCCTGAGCAATGTGAGGAGAGAAGGCTTCTGCCTTATGTCAGGCCTCTGCTCAAGGATTCTATATGGTTCCCCTCCATTTTCCTGTTGGAAGAACTAACTCTTCAATGGAAAGTGACTCAGAGATGGCTCCTCAATGGGGTGCAATGCTGAGAGGGCTTTTTGCTGAAGCATCAGTGGAGCTGAGTGAGTGCTGGCTAGGTCCCCTCCTATGCAGTCACTAAATAAATCTGAAATCACTATAGCTGTATTACATGGTGCAGCTTAAAACAGGACCAAGCAGCACTTCCCAAGGGACTGGAGACAGCTGGGACTACACTACCAGCTGACACAAAACCATGAGTGGCATTTAGCAGATGCGGGAGGTGGAAGTGATGTGGCTATTTGATATTCATTCTGGTGAGTGGGGAAATGAGTTAAAATGTTACCATGGGGGGTGTGTGTGGAGGAAGTGTTTTAGTTAGCCTTCATATAGATTGATGCTATCTTTTCCAAAGCTGATGCTATGTTCCCTCTTTCCCCTAATAAAGTTTTCCTTGTTTTGTACACAGACTCAGCGTGTGACTGAGAAAGTGTTGCCTATTGAGGGTTCCTAATGAAGGTTTTCAGGGATACCAGAAATTCTGGATGGTAGTTGGACCTAGTGGTGGTTGTTAGTTTTAAGAGACCCTTAGTTGTTGAACCCATTCATTGTTGCTGACAACAACCGCTTGAAGAATGGCTACATACATGTAAATATACAATAGATGGTACTGAAGAATAAATAGCACAATTCTTGGCTTTTGTAGGACCAATAAAATTTGTTATCCCTGCAAATGGTGTATATCAAGATGAGAGTAAATTATATGAAACTAGACTGAAATAATTATTTAGTTATGCATAAATAAAGTAATTAGAATTCAGGTTCTAGTTAATGCAAGTAAATTCACAAGTAGCTTAGGTTCACACTGTGTATATCTATATGCAGATCTGCTCTGTCCCACACAGAAGGGGACATATTAGAATTCAGGCTTTTGACATATTTTCCTGAACATTATGGCAATGAATTGGATGCTCAAATTTTCAAATGACTTCTTCTGTGCAGTTCTTTACATCAGCTCTTAAGTGTGAGGGAATTTGTGTTGCTGCTGCTGCTATGTCTCTTTTGTGAGGACAGAATACTCTAGTCCAGTGGAGTAGAATACTCTAGTCTGCGCTGCTTTCCCGCAGCTCCCATTTGCCTGGAATGGCGAACCACGGCCACTGGGAGCTGCAGGTGGCCATGCCTGCAGATGATCAATGTAAACAACTGTCTCGTGGCCTGACCACCTTGCTCCAGGCTCTCTAATCAGCATCTTATTCCATATGTACCAGCTCTTTCTTTGATTCAGCTGTTTGTCTTCCTAAAATTCTCACTATTGATCTTAAATTTGATATACACAGTGTGAACCTAAGCTACTTGTGAATTTACTTGCATTAACTAGAACCAGTATTTTCATTTTATTTACTCACCTTATTTTGGCTCAGAATAAGCCATAGGGTCAGATTTAAGATTTCACTTTTGTCATATGACCACCTTGCTCCAGACTCTCTAATCAGCATCTTACTCTGTAGGGTTCAGGAAGTGTGGAAATAGTCCCCTTCTGTGTGGGACAGAGCAGATCTGCATATAGATCTTGGGGACACAATTTGAGCGATGGAGACCAGGAAGCCCACTGGACTCTTGGATAACGTGTTCCCTGGTCTATGGGGAATTTGCTTCTGATAATAAGCTTGGGAGACACACCAACACAAAGAGGCACCAGACCCTGCCAAACCAACATATGAAAATCTGGTTCTCTTGTTTTGGGTGGCACTGGTTTACTACACACTCTTATATTGATTGTTTCATGTTCTCTGTGTGTGTGTGTGTGTATATAAATCTCTCCTCTGCTTTTTCCACCAAATGCATCCGATGAAGTGAGCTGTAGCTCACGAAAGCTTATGCTCTAATATATTTGTTAGTCTCTAAGGTGCCACAAGTACTCCTTTTCTTTTTGCAAATACAGACTAACACGGCTGCTACTCTGAAACCTGTCAATAATTTTGTAGGTTTCAGAGTAACAGCCGTGTTAGTCTGTATCCGCAAAAAGAAAAGGAGGACTTGTGGCACCTTAGAGATTAACAAGTTTATTTGAGCATAAGCTTTCGTGAGCTACAGCTCACTTCATCGGATGCATTCAGTGGAAAATACAGTGGGGAGATTTATATACACAGAGAACATGAAACAATGGGTGTTGCCATACACACTGTAATGAGAGTTTTAGAGTAGCAGCCGTGTTAGTCTGTATTCGCAAAAAGAAAAGGAGTACTTGTGGCATCTTAGAGACTAACAAATTTATTAGAGCATAAGCTTTCGTGAGCTACAGCTCACTTCATCGGATGCATTGCTCACGAAAGCTTATGCTCTAATAAATTTGTTAGTCTCTAAGGTGCCACAAGTACTTCTTTTCTTTTTGTAATGAGAGTGATCAGGTAAGGTGAGCTATTACCAGCAAGAGAGCCAGGGGGAGGGGGAGTGAGGAGGGAACTTGTTGTAGTGATAATCAAGGTGAGCCATTTCCAGCAGTTGACAAGAACGGGGGGCGGGAGGGGGGCGGGAATAAACATGGGGAAATAGTTTTACTTTGTGTAATGACCCATCCAATCCCAGTCTTTATTCAAGCCTAAGTTAATTGTATCCAGTTTGCAAATTAATTCCAATTCAGCAGTCTCTCGTTGGAGTCTGTTTTTGAAGTTTTTGTTGTTGAAGAATTCAACTTTTAGGTCTGTAATCGAGTGACCAGAGAGATTGAAATGTTCTCTGACTGGTTTTTGAATGTTATAATTCTTGACATCTGATTTGTGTCCATTTATTCTTTTACGTAGAGACTGTCCAGTCTGGCCAATGTACATGGCAGAGGGGCATTGCTGGCACATGATGACATATATCACATTGGTAGACGTGCAGGTGAATGAGCCTCTGATAGGGCCTAATCACATCAGCCACACTATGATGGTGTCCCCTGAACAGATATGTGGACACAGTTGGCAACAGGCTTTGTTGGAAGGATAGGTTCCTGGGTTAGTGGTTCTGTTGTGTGGTGTGTGGTTGCTGGTGAGTATTTGCTTCAGGTTGGGGGGCTGTCTGCAAGCAAGGACTGGCCTGTCTCCCAAGATCTGTGAGAGTGATGGGTCATCCTTCAGGATAGGTTGTAGATCCTTGATGATGCATTGGAGAGGTTTTAGTTGGGGGCTGAAGGTGATGGCTAGTGGCGTTCTGTTATTTTCTTTGTTGGGCCTGTCCTTTAGTAGGTGACTTCTGGGTACTCTTCTGGCTCTGTCAATCTGTTTCTTCACTTCAGCAGGTGGGTATTGTAGTTGTAAGAATGCTTGATAGAGAGTTTGTAGGTGTCTGTCTTTGTCTAAGGGGTTGGAGCAAATGCGGTTATATCTTATAGCTTGGCTGAAGACAATGGATCGTGTGGTGTGGTCTGGATGAAAGCTGGAGGCATGTAGGTAGGCATAGCGGTCAGTAGGTTTCGGGTATAGAGTGGTGTTTATGTGACCATCGCTTCTTAGCATTGTAGTGTCCAGGAATGGATCTCTTGTGTGGACTGGTCCAGGCTGAGGTTGATGGTGGGATGGAAATTGTTGAAATCATGGTGGAATTCCTCAATAGCTTCTTTTCCATGGGTCCAGATGATGAAGATGTCATCAATGTAGCGCAAGTAGAGTAGGGGCATTAGGGGACAAGAGTTGAGGAAGCATTGTTCTAAGTCAGCCATAAAAATGTTGGCATACTGTGGGGTCATGCGGGTACCCATAGCAGTGCCGCTGATTTGAAGGTATACATTGTCCCCAAATGTGAAATAGTTATGGGTGAGGACAAAATCACAAAGTTCAGCCACCAGGTTTGCCGTGACAGTATCGGGGATACTGTTCCTGACGGCTTGCAGTCTATCTTTGTGTGGAATGTTGGTGTAGAGGCTTCAACATCCATAGTGGCTAGGATGGTGTTTTCAGGAAGATCACCGATGGATTGTAGTTTCCTCAGGAAGTCAGTGGCGTCTCAAAGATAGCTGGGAGTGCTGGGAGTGTAGGACCTGAGGAGGGAGTCTACATAGCCAGACAATCCTGCTGTCAGGGTGCCAATGCCTGAGATGAGGGGGCGTCCAGGATTTCCAAGTTTATGGATCTTGGGTAGCAGATAAAATACCCCAGGTCGGGGTTCTAGGGGTGTGTCTGTGTGGATTTGTTTGTGTGCTTTTTCAGGGAGTTTCTTTAGCAGATGGTGTAGTTTCTTTTGGTAACCCTCAGTGGGATCAGAGGGTAATGGCTTGTAGAAAGTGGTGTTGGAGAGCTGCTTAGCAAACTCTTGTTCATATTCTGACCTATTCATGATGACGACAGCACCTCCTTTGTCAGCCTTTTTGATTATGATGTCAGAGTTGTTTCTGAGGCTGTGGATGGCATTGTGTTCTGCACAGCTGAGGTTATGGGGCAAGTGATGCTGCTTTTCCACAATTTCAGCCCGTGCACGTCGGTGGAAGCACTCTATGTAGAAGTCCAGTCTGTTGTTTCGATCTTCAGGAGAAGTCCACCCAGAATCCTTCTTTTTGTAGTCTTGGTAGGAAGGTCTCTGTGGGTTAGTATGTTGTTCAGAGGTGTGTTGGAAATATTCCTTGAGTCAGAGACATTGAAAATAGAATTCTAGGTCACCACAGAAATGTATCATGTTCGTGGGGGTGGAGAGGCCCCGAGATAGGACAGATTCTTCTGCTGGGCTAAGTTGGATATAGTTGGATAGATTAACAATATTGCTGGGTGGGTTAAGGGAACCACTGTTGTGGCCCCTTGTGGCATGTAGTAGTTTAGATAGTTTAGTGTCCTTTTTTTTTTGTAGAGAAGCAACGTGTGTGTTGTAAATGGCTTGTCTAGTTTTTGTAAAGTCCAGCCACGAGGAAGTTTGTGTGGAAGGTTGTTTTTTTTATGAGAGTATCCAGTTTTGAGAGCTCATTCTTAATCTTTCCCTGTTTGCTGTAGAGGATGTTGATCAGGTGGTTCTGCAGTTTCTTTGAGAATGTGTGGCACAAGCTGTCAGCATAGTCTGTGTGGTATATAGATTGTAATGGATTTTTTACCTTCAGTCCTTTTGGTATGATGTCCATCTGTTTACTAGATAATAGTAAAAAGAAAATGAATACTTGTGGGATCTTAGAGACTAACAAATTTATTAGAGCATAAGCTTTTGTGAGCTACAGAGCTGTAGCTCACCAAAGCTTATGCTCTTATTAATTTGTTAGTCTCTAAGGTGCCACAAGTACTCCTTTTCTTTCTACGGATACAAACAGACTCCTTTTCTTTCTACGGATAACACAGCTGCTACTCGGAAACCTGTCATTAGATAATAGTATTTTTAATTTAAGTATGCTGAAGTTCTTTATAAAAGTGGATAAATTGCCCTCAGCAATTTAAAACGTTATGTGCCCAACACAACTTGTACACATGCAATGTATAAACACAAAAGAAGAAAGATGTACTCTGAATGGGAATATGACCTGGGAAGAATTTTAAAAAGAAAATTCAAAGCTCTTTGCTAGTTCTGAGAAACCTCTATAAAGGGGAGTTTAAATCCTGTGCAACTCAGCGAAAGCTGGATGAGAGTATATTATATAATGTTCCTGTATTTGTCCCTTTGGTAAGGATGCGTCATCAAGAATGGGTAAAGGTGGCAGCAATATCTACTGCTAGTAATATTACTGGAAACTTCAACAAACAGAATAAAAATATAAAAAGTTATCTGTAGCCCAGTTGTAAGAGGGTGTAATTGTATTACAGCCAATCATATTATAAAATAGCAGAATTTGATCAATCTTCTAATATGAAGCAACAGCATACTGCACTTGTTTGTACCTGTCCCACTGTCCTGAACATTTCAGTTCAGCTTTAGATAGTCTACAAGCTAAGGATGATGCTGAGAATTGCAGACCACTGATTGTTGCTTCAGGACCAAGTAAATGTAAGTACTGATTAAAATATTTTAAATTGTATGCAGCAGGATTTAGAACTACAGGCCAAATCTGGCAGTCCTTATTGAAAACTTACTCAGGTGAATCTCGGATTCATTTCAATAAGAGTTATTTTGGAGTAAGTTTTGGCCTTAAAAAAACTGACTCTGTATTAATTCAAGTTTATCCTGCTCCATAAATATTTTGGCCATCATTTATACCTCCGAATCCCATGTACCTGTTTTCTTGGGTCCCACAGACCTGAATACAAAACAAACTCTTATGTAAATTGCCATCAATTGTCCTTTTTCAAACTAATAAATGTTTCCAAAATATAATATAAAATGAAAAGACCATATATAAAATAAGTTGTTTGCAGTGTTGTGGTAACCTTGTTGGTCTCAGAATATTAGAGAATCAAGACGGGTGAGGAAGTATGTTTTACTTCTGAAGAAGAGCTCTGTGTAGCTTGAAAGCTTGATTCTTTCACCAACAGAAGTTGGTCCAGTAAAGATATTGCCTCACCCACCTTGTCTCATATATAAAATAACATATTTACAAACATTTCAACTGTAAAGAATTCAAATGAATAGAAAACTTCCTTATCCAGGACAAATATAGTGTCTTCCCACACTATTCCCTGCATTTGGAAATAGCAACTTAGGAAGAATCATTTCAGTTCTACATTTTTCACCAGTAGGTGGTGGTACCAATACTTTTAATGACAGGTTTCAGAGTAGCAGCCGTGTTAGTCTGTATTTGCAAAAAGAAAAGGAGTACTTGTGGCACCTTAGAGACTAACAAAGTCTCTAAGGTGCCACAAGTACTCCTTTTCTTTTTGCGAATACTTTTAATGTAAACCAAACTCCCTTGAAGACAGTTGTTTAAGTTTAGTCTGTAAAGATGTTTTTATTTGTTTATGTTGAGACAAAAACATTGGACATGTAAGATTGTTACAATTAATATAATACTAATGTGGATACAGGGACCCCAAGTGGTACAATGGGTAGGACAGAATTTTTGATGAACCAGTTTTCATATCCTCAAGTCACAAGACAGTTTGAGTTGCCCTCTCAAGATAGCACCTGTGCAAGATACTAGAAAGGAAAGACAACCCCATCATTCTGATTGAGAGTAGCAGCTCTGAATATGAGCAATCACATGCAGATACATAGAGTTGCACTCGCTTAGAGAAAGAAAGGCTGGACTTTTTCTAGAAAGAACGGTCCCATTTCTCGTCATCCTCTGGGAACCTGAGAATGTTCAGGCTGTCATAAAAAATCATGGGTGACCAGATTCTGAAAACTAGACACTCTTGGAAGTGAGGATGCTTTTGAGGGAAACTTGTTCTAGGTATGGTACTTGGGAGCATTTTACAGCTGATGGGAAAATAATGTGGGGGGCACTGGCTGGGAGGTAGGTGCTTCATGGGGGACGATCATTTCTCTCTATTCCCCCAAGTGAATTTCTTCTTCCTATCGTCTCTACTTGCCTCTTCTGCTCTTAACTTAATGCTGATTAGGTGCACAGATGTGCCAATTCCTCCCTCTCTACCAGTCTTTTCAATTCAACCATGCTATTTTAAAATGGTGAATGTAACGCATATGAATTTGAAGCAACTGGCAGAGAGTTGAGAGGCAGTGTTTGTTCACTTAGTATACATTCAGTTGGGTCAACAGTTAGTACAGTATTAGCACAGGAATGGTGAAGGAATATCATAGGAGGAGAGAAGATGGAAAGGGCAGAAGAAAGCCACAAGAAGAGGAGACAGTAAGTGAAAAGTGCCACAACCCAGACTCCTCTGTGTCTGTTCCTGGGACCTAGTGCCAAAAAACACATAGTTAATTCCAAATTGCAGAGCTGGTCTCTTAATCAAGAACTGGCCCAATATAAAAGTAACACAAAGCATATATTGTGAGGGCTTCATTCCATCAGGATAAACATACTCCACTGAGGACAGTATGTACAGTACAAACATGCACATTTCTTCTTCAATTGCTTTGTCACATCTGGCATGCTACAGCAATTTCACTAATAAAGGGTTTTCAAGACATCTGTTGAAGAGTTTTGTTTGTTTTGATTAATGTCCACATTTGTTTTACTATCTGAAAATGAGAATTCTATTATCTACATTATTTAATACTTCCTGCCTAATGGTAATCCTGGCCCCTCCTATCTTTTCTGCCAGCTATCAGAATTCATTGGCTGGCTTTTTATCCTCTCCTATTTATCCTCAGCTCTTTAGTCCCAATACCAGTGCTATTGAGTACCTGTTTGTTTACAAAAAGAAAAGGAGTACTTGTGGCACCGTAGAGACTAACAGATTTATTTGAGCATAAGCTTTCGTGAGCTACAGCTCACGTAGCTCACGAAAGCTTATGCTCAAATAAATTTGTTAGTCTCTAAGGTGCCAAAAGTACTCCTTTTCTTTTTGTGAATACAGACTAACATGGCTGCTACTCTGAAACCTGTTTGTTTACAGTGCTACTAGATTTTCATATGTGCTATGTAAGTGTGTATGAGAGAGAGGAAGAGGAGTTAAACAGTGTAAGATTATGGTTCTGTGTCAAGTTCAATACTAGTTTTAGCTGTGCCATGCCAACGTCTAGTCAGTACCCAAATTACTGTCATTGTGCTTGCTTACAGAAGCAAATAATTTGACTGTATTTGTAGTGTCTTCACAACTGATCTGTTTGAAAGTGATCTGTTTGAACAGTCTGCTTGAAAGTGTACATGCTAATGATTTTACTGCTGAAAAATATGAAAACCTGGCCACTTATTTTGGTGTCTAAATGGGAGTTAGGCTTTATTGAAAATCTAGCTCTAAGGGTAGATTTTTTAAGAAAGCACCCAACATTGGCCTAATTCTGCTCCCATTTAAATCAATTCATTATCCTCAATGGTTTCAGAAATATGCTAACACTGAGCACTTTTAAAAATCTTATCCCAAGTCTCTAAAGTTACAAAAACAAATTTAGAAGTCACTTTTGAAAACCTGTCTTTAAGCTGTTTGGGGCATATTCTCCACTCTAAATCTGCTTGGGTATGATCAATGAGGCGGGGGGCAATAAGGGAGTTGTTCACAGTGCTCTGATCCTGAGCAGTCTAGCCCCAGCACAATTTAGAGCTGCAGGGAAGCAGGGTTAACTTATGCAACTAGTGTAAGGTCCTTATGCTGGTGGAGAAACAGCTGTAGCTAAAAAAATATAAAAGTGCTAATTGCTAGTATTTATTATTATTGTTATTATTATTCTCAACAGCATCAAAATAATATGTTGTCTTCCTTTAAGGAATATGCAGACAATTTAAGATAGATTTTTCTGTGACGATCTCAGATTTAAAGGACTGATTAACAAATTCTTAACTAGAGTATCACTCCAAGAGTTGACTCTCAGTAATAGTTATTAATTTAGAATAATTTAATTAATTAACAAATATATTTCACCAGACAACATTTCTAGCTGTAAAAGAGGACTCAGGGCTCATTAAGGAAAACAATTTGGAAGCAACCACTCTGAAAAACTGTATTTGGGATTTAGTCTAATTTATGTTCTTATATAGTCCCATTCACAATATCATTTTAGCACCTCATAAGTATTTTAAAATAGAAATAAATCTCTCCTTTCCTTCTAAGCCTCAATAAATAATTTAATTAGTTTTATATATATATATACACACACGTGTGTGTGTGTGTGTAGGTTTAAGAAGAATTTATTGTGGGAAATCTAAGAATAAATGAGTTTTGTATTAAATTCCAAAGGCTTTGAGGCCCTGATCATTCCTGTCTCTTGCAGAGCTGAATTCCATAATCTAGGTCTATTTCCTGTGAAATCTATGTCTTCTGTACTCACACCCATTCTGCTATCAGTTGACAATTCCAAGATTCTGGGTAGGCATTGAGATTGCTGGGATTCGGCACCATTTCTGTTTGATATAAAGCAGGTGTAAGACAGGTGTACGTTGAGTTTGTGCTGCTTCACCAGCTCTCCCAATAGCTTCCTATAAATGTTAAATAATGTGAGTAAAAGCATCGAGCCTTGTGGGACACTGCATTGGAGGCTTTGGAGGTCATTAAACAGTTTCCCATAATGATCTTCTGGGTTCATTCTGATGGAAAAGACCTAAGCCATTTCAGGATATTTCTATTCACCTCTGAAGCTACTTGGAGGCAAGACACGAGTATCTGGTAAATGCTGACAACTAGCAAGTGGTATTGGAGACTCTTTTTTGCTACCTTCTCAATTAGCTGCACTAGAAAAGAGAGAGCAAGACAATGGGCTCCACACGTCGGGAAGGAGGCTGATAGCAGCTTTAGCTGGTATCTAGTCAGTAAAAGGTCTAAGACCTTCACTCAGGGTATTCAGGGTTAGGGTTAGGTGAAAATTCCCAGTCTTATTAATCTCTCCTCATATGGCAGACACTCCATACCCCTCAGCATCTTTGTTGCCCTTTTCTGAGTCTTTTCAAGTTCCAATATATCTTTTTTGAGATGGGGCGACCACATCTGCATGCAGTATTCAAGATGTGGGCACCATGGATTTATATAGAGGCAATAGGATATTTTCAGTCTTATTATCTATCCCTTTTTTAATTATTCCCAACATTCTGTTTGCTTTTTGGAATGTCGCTGCACACTGAGTGGATGTTTTCAGAGAACTATCCACAATGACTCCAAGATCTCTTTCTTGAGTGATAGGTTTCAGAGTAGCAGCCGTGTTAGTCTGTATTTGCAAAAAGAAAAGGAGGACTTGTGGCATTTTAGAGACTAACAAATTTATTTGAGCATAAGCTTTCGTGAGCTACAGCTCACTTCATCGGATGCAAGCTTATCCTCAAATAAATTTGTTCGTCCCTAAGGTGCCACAAGTACTCCTTTTCTTTTTCTTGAGTGATAACAGCTAATTTAGACCCCATCATTGTATAGGTATAGTTGGGATTATGTTTTCCAATGTGCATTACTTTGCATTTATCAACACTGAATTTCATCTGCCATTTTGTTGCCCAGTCACCCAGTTTTGAGAGATCCTTTTGTATCTCTTCACAGTCTGCCACTGCAAATGCACTTGCTGGTAAACATGTCTTGTTGAAAAACATTTTTAACAGGGAAACAGTTTACATTGGTCCAGCACACACAGGCAGTATAGCTGAAGCTATCAGAATGAAGCCCAGTAGGTTTACCACTGGTGTGGAGCAGATCAGCATACTGGTGCCTTTCTCTTGTTATTGCAAGAACCCTATTTTACCTGCATTTAATCTATTAGAATACTGTGCAGAGGTGCAGGTACTGTCTGCTGGGACTTATGATTTGAGCAAGTTCACCAGCTGACATCTTTGAAAGATACTCAGAATACCCAATGACATGGGATACCATTGCCAGAAGTACCACAGCTGGAAGATGGTCATTCCAAAGATAGTGCAACAAAGTCTGTATTTCCATTTAGCTTGTCCACTGACCAACAAAAACAGGGAGGATTCTTGTGTCTGGGTATTTTGGCACATAAGGTACTTAAGATCATACAGTTTTCCAAGAAATTAAGATGTCTGTGCACAGTCTTAAAGATGAATTTTTAATTTCTATGTTTTGGATTTTGATGACTTTAAATGACCTTACCACCTCCTCCCCATCCCACCATGAAAGAAGTACTCTGAAGCACATGTTCCCAGATTGCAACTTGTATTATGGCAACTGATGACCTTGTTACAGAGGGCCTCATACGGTTGCCTCTGGAACCTGACTGACACTATGAAAGCAATGAGAGGGAAGGTCAATGCTCGGCTGTTTACAAAAGATGTTTTTTTCTCACCCTAGCAGCCCCGTTAGTGCTGTGCACACTTTTCTCCTCCCTGTCCTTTACAGCCCATGTATAAAGATCGACAATTAGTTTGTAATTGTGATCCAACATATGATAACATATTGTATTACTGGGGGAATTTGAGCACCTGGGATTGAATCCTGGCTCCATTAAAGTCAATGAGAGTTTTGCCATTGACTTGAGTGGAGCCTGGATTTCACAGTTGGTATTCTTATCCTAATCCAATTTTTCTGTATAGGCTCCATATCAAAACAAACAAGAAGCTAATATGCCTCATAGAAAAAGCTCAATTTTCAAATCTGTGTTCCTTTCTTTAATAAACAATCTAAATCTTGGATTCACATATTTGAATTAATATATAAAAATAATATAGGTATTAAGTGCTTATTTGAACATCTAAATGCAGGATTTGGCCATTGTATTAAGATGTCCATGTTACCTGTGTTATTAATATATTTATTCATAATCTGACATATACATAGTATCCATCTGATTCACAACCAAGAACATCAAGCTGGAGCGGAGGGAAACAATCCCATATTTGAGACCTTCCTTCCAGATGATGTATCAGTATCCGCACTGAGGATTCCTCTCTATGGGAGGGGACCCCCATTAGCATGAAGAAACAGATAACAGTGACAAAGGATTTGATTATTAGAAATATACGTAGTTGGGTTTGTGATAACCAGGAAAACTGCATGGTGAATTGCCTGCCAGGTGCAAAAGTTGCAGACCTCTCAAGATATCTAGATAGACTTATGCGTACTGCTAGAAAGGAGTCAGTGGTCACAGTGCATGTAGATAACAATGACATAGGGAAAGGTAGGAGAGAGATCCTTGAGGCCCAATTTAGGTTGCCAGGTCAGAGACTAAAGTGCAGGACCTCCATGCTACCATTCTCTAAAATGCTTCCAGTTCCATATGCAGGGTCACTTAGAAAAGCAGAACTGCAGGGTCTCAATGCATGGATGAGATTATGGTGTTTGGTGGAGGGATTTAGGTTTATTCAGGAAATCATACCTCACCAATCGATTAAAATTCTCTGAGGATGCCAACAAACATGTGGACAAAAGAGTGCCAGCTGATATAGCGTACTTGGAAAAAAGAAAGCTTTTGATAAGGTCCCAAACCAAGGCTCTTAAGAAAAGTATTGTGTCAGACCAATGGTTCAGCTAGACCAGTATCCTGTTTTACAACAGTGGCCAGTGCCAGATGCTTCAGAAAGAATGAACAGAATAGGCCAATTATCAAGTGATCCATCCCCTGTGGTCCAGCTTCTGGCAGTCAGTGATTTAGGGAAACCTGGAGCATGGGGTTGCATACCTGACCATCTTGGCTAATAGCCATTGATGGACTGATCCTGCATGAATTTCTCTAATTCTTTTTTGAACCTAATTATGCTTTTGCCTTCACAATAACCCCTGGCAACAAGTTCCACAGTTTGACTGTGCCTGTGAAAAAGTACTTCCATATGTTTGTTTTAAACCTGTTGCCTATTAATTTCATTGGGTAATCCTTGGTTCTTCTGTAATGTGAAGGGGTTGATAACACTTCCCATTTCACTGTCTCCGCACTGTTCATGATTTTGTAGACTCTATCAGATCCCCCTTAGTCATCTCTTTTCTAATCTGAACAGTCCCAATCTTTTTAATCCCTTCGCATATAAAAACTGTTCCTTGCCCCAATCATTTTGGTTACCCTTCTCTGTATCGTAATGTATCTTTTCCAACTGTAATATATCTTTTTTTGAAATGGGGAGACCAGAGCTGCATGCAGTGTTCAAGGTGTATTTATATAGGGGCATTATAATATTGTCTGTCTTATTATCTACCCCTTTCCTCATGGTTTGTAAAATTCTGTTAGCTTTCTTGACTGACCAGATGTTTTCAGAGAACTATCCACGATGACTCCAAGATCTCATTCTTAAGTAGTAAAAGCTAATTTAGACCCCATCATTTGGTATGTATAGTTGGGATATTTTTTCCAATGTGCAGTACTTTGCTCTTATCAACATTGAATTTCATCTGCCATTTTATTGCCCAATCTCCCAGTTTTGTGTGATCCCTTTGTAACTCTTTGCAGTCAGTTTTGGAGTTAACTATCATGACTAATTTAGCATTATCTGAAAACATTGTCACCTCACTATTCACTCCCTTTTTCAGATTATTTATGAATATGTTGAACAGCACAGCCTCAGTACAGATCCTTGGGGAACCAACCCCTCCCCCCCACCCATTTGCCTCTTTCTATTGTGAAAACTGATCATTTATTCCCACTCTTTGTTTCCAATCTTTGAATTGGTTACTGATCCATGAGAGGACCTTCTCTCTTATCCCATGACTGCTTACTTTGCTTAAGAGTTTTTGGTGTGGACCTTGTCAAAAGTTTTCTGAAAGACCAAGTACAACTGTATCAACTGGTGCACCCTTGTCCACATGCTTGTTGACACCCTCAAAGAATTCTAATAGATTGATGAGGCATGATTTCCCTTTACAAATGCTGTGTTGACTCTTTCCCAACATATTGTGTACATCAACGTGTCTGCTAAATCAGTTCTTTATTATAGTTTCACTCAGTTTACCCTGAAATTTGGCTCACCAGCCTCAAATTGCCTGGATTGCCTCAGGTGCCTTTTTAAAAAATTGGCATTACTTCACTATCCTCCATTTATCTGGTATAGAGGCTGATTTAAGCAACAGGTTGCATAACATAGTTTCACTTTGTGTTTCTTAGTAGCATCATTTCATACCTTTCTTTCTTGATGGCCCTACACTCACATATTTGTCTTTTTTCCCCTCCAATGTTGTTAATTTTTTGTGTGTCATTTTTTCTTTGCTCTGCCTTCATGAGATCAGCATGATCTTTCTCTCCATGTCACTCTCTCTATTGCCTCTGAACTGATGGATTAAGACACTGCATGTAATGTTGGGAGGGTTGGATTAGATCAATCAACAATTTTAATCAATCATCATTTCACTTGTTGATGCTTTTATAACAAAGTGAGGGCGCTGAACTATTTGAACCACAGACTGATTACATTATTTAACAGCTAATATTTGGTGAGAAGAATTACCAGACTACCTATTACAGCCAGCCTTTTCCATCAACTCTCTTGCTTCTGTGTTATTACATTTGTTTAGCCTAACTTGCAAGAAGCACCAGGCCCATGGAGAATGAGGAGTACATTTTCAAAGAGCCTTGTGAGAGGGTGTACTTCCCACACTGGCCCTGCAAGAGCTGCATTAGACCAAGTGGGTCCAATATACCAGTTAGTATGCAAACAGGAGAGATTTAGGCTGGATGAAGCTAATTAGAAGGTGAGGGAACAGCCAGAACTTTTATAAAGTGAGGAGGCTGGAAATAGCGTGGGGAAGTAGCAGTGAGGAAGCCTGCAGTTCCTCTCCCTGTGGTAAGGGAGAAGCACAGTAGGAAGGAGTCCAGGGGTGAGAACAGTAAGATGGTGTAGATGCAGACTTTAACTCTTCACTACAGGGCCCTGAACTGGAATCTAAAGTACAAGGTGGGCCTGGGTTCCCCTACCAATCACTGCAGAGTGGTATTGTTAAGGGCTGTGGATCTGAAGACTGCTGGAATCGCTGCGAGAGTGACCTAATCAGGGCAGCAGATGTGAGGAATGCCTGATGCCACTTACGAAAAGAAACTTTGAAAGACTACCCCTGGAAGTGGAATCCAAGTAGCAAAATGGCCATCAGGCTGAGCCATGATGGGGCAGCAGCAGCTCCCAGAGCAAGAAAGGGGCTGCAGACTGGGCGAGAGAGACAGAGGGCAACCGCAGGAAGGAGCGTCAGCTTTGCAGAGTTAATTCCTAGAACCAACACAGGCAGTGTCATCCCATGGTGTGAGTACAGCACCCCATCACAATGTCTTTGCTTAGCACTCAAGGGATAAGGAATAATAGGGAGGTGTTTAGGAGGGTCAGAAATGTTAGGAAAATATCAGGGGGTCAGAAACCAGAACAAATGCCACAGATATGCAAAGAGTTAATTTCTTGCTTTCTTGAAATCAAGTAGGGCCTCTGCTCTCTGTTATAAATACCTTTATCTTTCTTTGTATTAACCTCTGACTTTAAGGCTTGGAGCACATTGTGTGTCTTCTACTGTACTCTACTGAAATAAAAACAAAAAAGCAACCAGAAATAAATATATTTGGACAAATTAAACCAGCTCATCCTGTCTTTTCTCAGAGGTGAATGGGAAGACTATGTGAGGGAGATACCAAGTAAGATATGTGTCCAAAGCCCATGGATCCCAGCTAGGCTATCATAGCTCCAAAGGAGCAATTTGCGTTTACAACACATGGTTTAGGTGCAGATGAGTTCTTCCACCATCTATGTAATCATTGACAATCCATATGATCATTTAATAGATGGTGGTAGAGGAGGAGTTTTCAGACTTTTTAATGTCTATCAGCTTATTTTAATGAGATTTAGCAGCTGAAAATAAAGAGGAGAACCAGAACTATGTGATCAACCATTTGCTGTTTTGGACCCTCTGGAGAAGAAGCTGACAAAAGCACAAGGAGAGCAGTGAAGTTCTGTAAGTAAAATTATGTACAGAGATATGGAGAGAAAGAGGAAAGACACATATTTAAACTTGTAATGATGGCAAGAAAGGAGTCTCATAAGGGAAAATGAAAAATCCTTAAGTGATTATAGCCTTTCAACAAGAACACATGAATTTTTTACAAGCCTATTAAGAATCTATTGAGAAGTGAGGCTTATTTTCCTTTAGGCTAGATTAGAAATTTCCAAGCAAGGTAAATTTAGGTAAATTGAAATGAAATTTTAATCCTCCTGAGTATGTCTAAACAGTAAAGACATGATAGATTAACGAAGATAAATTGATAATTACATCCAAAATAATGATGTAATGATAGTTTCTTAAGGATAAATGTGTGAAGTACGAAGTTGAGAATGAAGTAGAAGAGAGAGTAGGTGCTGATAGGCAGAGATGTAATTAAGTGAAGAGTGCCCACTATGACAAGTAGGAATATTGTATTTAAATCTTCTCTCTCACTCATAGTTCTACAATGAGGGTGATTTATTAACAGAGATGATAAAGGGGAAGGCTTTAGGAAGTAATTTGAAGGTAGATCTCAACTATATATATTTTTATGTCAACATAACATTGTTATTCTCTCTAGTATCAATACACCTGTGAAAAGACAGAAAAGCTAGCTGATAAAACACTTAGTTATATAATAGACACTCTTCTTACAGCAGATGCATAAATACAGATGACCAAATGCTTTGGTATGTCAGAGGAATGTGATGCCTGTTCATAGTTTCTTTCCATTAATGCAAAACTTGAACAGCTTGTTGTTGTAAAAGAACTCACCATAAGATCATTCAGAAATCATTTGGCCAAAGTTTCAAAAATAAATTGTGATTGGGGCAAGCCAAATTTTGAGTGCTCAATTTGTGACACCTCAGAGGGGCTTGACATTCAGAAAGTGCTGAGCATCCACAGTCTGAAAATCAGACCCCTTAAAATAGGGCACTCAAAAACTGAGGCAATCAAAACCACTAGTTTCTTCTGAAAATCTTGGCCAGTGTTGTTGTTTTGGGTTTCGTCAACAAGTTTGTCTGCAGTTTTAAGGATAAAAACACTTCTGTGGTAGCTTTGATGTATAAGATAATGCTAGAGTAAAAGCAAAACAACACAGGAATCTGTTAAAACACAGCTCAGTGCCAATTATTTTCTCAGGCATTACTATTCAAAAGAAGCTGCCCAAAGAGGAGCTGGTCTCATGCATTCAGAGATTCCAAGGCCAGAACGGACCACTGTGATCATCTAGTCTGACCTCCTGTGTAATGCAGGCAACAGAATTTCCCTGCCCCCCCGCCACACACACACATAAAGCAGTGTACAAACAATACAAACTACATTCTCAAATTACTCACCTGAGATAAGCAAGTATTATCAGAAGCTGACACACAAAGAAGGAATGTGATTTGCCCAATATCATGCAGTAAGCCAGTGGCAGAGATTAAAATAGAAGACAAGAGTTTCCGTCTTCCCATGTTTTGTTGAGTCTACCAGACCATGATGCCGCCTTATTCATAAATGTTGAAGTAAAAGCAGCAGAAATTGCCAGTGTATTGTTCACAACCTATTCTGTAGACAAGACAAAGATTATCTTTCAGCTAAAATAAATCATGCAGCAGAACAGCCACCATATGGTCCCAGGTCTGGAGTAGAACTGGGTAGCTTTTAAAAAGATGGATTTCTCTATTTCCTGGCTATCCAATTTAATATATTATCTAAATTGTACCAACAAATGGGTCACTTGTATGTTCTGGTTGAAGTTTAATAGTTGGTTGTTTTATATATTTCTCGGTGCAAGGCATCAAAACTAATGTGTAGTAAACGGGAACATTTAGAGTAATTTGGGAACAAATGAACCAGATATGATTTATTTTTAAAAAGTAATAACTAGGAAACACTTGTAATAATTGTAAAAATTTTCTTTGAAATGTTTGGATATATTGAAAGAGCATAATTTATCAGAAAACATTCAGCATTCTTGAATATTTGGGTGTTTGTGGGAACGGAATGCTTCGTGCTAAGAGGGATGGTGGGTAAAAAAAAAAAAGGGAAAGATGAAGAAAACTGGGAAATCCATCATGGTTCCAGCTGACACCCAGCAACAGCTAGAACAGAAAGCATGTTGAAGGGACTAACACCTCCGAATAAACGTTTATTTTTGAAGGAAAAGCAAACATCCCAAAATGTTTTAACTAAGTTAATTACTGGCTCGAAAACCAATTCCACATAGAACTTAATATCACTCCAAATCACACAAATAATTAGTGACATACATCCAAAACAAACCGTATGCTTCCAAAATGTTACAAGGGGAATTTATTTTTTAATCCTACAGTATTTATGAAGCCATTTCTACTGAAACTGGAGCTGGTATATATTCTGTAACCATGTTACTGCTGCATAACATACAAATTCAATAAGAAAAATGTACTTCCAGACCAATGTACCAATTTGGAAAAAGTAAGATCTTCTGCCCCCAGAACATTTGCCCATTTCTAGAAATAAATCCAAACTAAAGCAAACCTCTTTGAATGTCAAATGATCAGTCATCTTCCCTTCAATGCCATTCCCAAACCCAACTATTTTGTATTTTCATGCTGCCTTTGCAGTTCTGGGTTCAGCTCAGGACTAACAGTAGGTGAACTGATACTATGAGAAAACTGTTATCACACTATTTCTAGCCTATCCAGACTTTGGGAAATAACTGGAATATCTTAGGAGCCCCTTCTTACAAGATTTCCAGGCAAATTTTTCAGTAGGTTCAGAGAAGCATCTGACGTTTTGGGTGTTTCTTCTACAAACTCAAACTTTTTACATTTTCCCATCACTACCTGCTGTACTAAGTTCCTATTTAAGTGGAAATTAGGACTTTCTCCTTTGGTCCCGCACAGCATGAAAGAACAAGTGGAATGTAGCAGCAAAGCAGTTAGTAACTCCAGGCCAGATCTCCAGTTAATATCAACTGGCCTAGCTTCATTCATTTATACTACTTTGAGGATCTATCCCCTTTTTGTTCTTAGAAGCATTCATCACTGCTTCATAGGAAGTGGTGTTTAACATGCAGTTAAAATTCTTGTTATAAAAATACTGACATTTAAAAAGTCTGTTTATTAAAAAGACACGTGGGAAACCCAACCCTGTTCGGGCTTTAGTACTCTGTGTAATTCAAGACGCTCTTCCCACTGTAGACAGGAACACACAACATATTTACTGTGAGATTAGACTGAGGCAGAGCTGGTCCTGCTCCACACCTCCTGCTGCTGGCCACACCTCACTGTTAGAAGAAGAAGAAGAAGAAGAAGGGGGAAAAAAGAAGACAAATAACTGAACATGGTATGCAGTTGTTGTTCCAAACAACAACAGTGTGTGCAGACACATAAATAGTTCAGAACTGACCAAGAGGAAACACATATTTAATGATGACACAATCCTGTTGCTACAGTCATTCACGTAAGGGAACTCCCACAAGGAAAGGCATAAAAAAAGCTTAGGGAAGGTTGAGAAACTGCTCAGTCGGTGCTAGTAAGTCAAACGTTGTGTTAGATCCCTAATAGATGTGGTCATGAATTCCAGTCAAGGCCGTTTCCAATTCTCTTCTGTATCCCACAGGGGTAGTGCAGGGTGTGATTTGTCCCTGCTAGGAAGCTCCTACAGACCTTCAAGTGCACATGGAGGGGCTACTGGCATATCGGACTCCATTTCCTCCACCAGGCCCCTTTGGCTGGCCTCTGGAGTGGGGGTATCTTGGGGAGCCTTTGGCAAGAGCCATGGGGATAGCATCTTTCTGTGTGGGAATGAGAAACAGACTATGCAAAACCTGAATGACCGTTTGGCTGCTTATCTGGAAAAGGTACGTTCTCTGGAAGCAGCTAATGCTCAGCTGGAGAGCTGTATCCTGGAGTGGCACAAGAAGAGGTTTCATGAAAAGAAACATGACTTCAACCAATATGAGCAAAACATCACTGACATGCAAGGACAGGTAAGTCAGAGCAGCATTTGGCTTCGCCATTCTGCATTCCCCCTCTGTAGAATCCGGGTACTCCTTCAGGCTGGCAGCCCTCCTTTACAGAAGCATAAATAAAATATTAGAATCATTAATGAAAATAGTTACCAGAGCTATGCATAAAAGTTTATTGTGCACTCAAGGACGCAGGAGGGGGATAGGAAAGGGTGGAGGGAAAGAAAAGAGAGGTACGTCAGTCTGTAGATGTCTGTGATATAAAGAAATTAAAACGCTGTCAAATGTTCTTTTGTTTTTAACCTGTAGTTGTGGACAGATCTGCAATTACTTGCATAACATGTTCTCATTGAATGCCCAGTGTGGTAAATCACACAAAGGCAAATTGTAAAGCAGGAAAATGAAGCGACTGCCTGGCTTATTTCAAAGGGGGAGAAAAGCAGGTTGGACTGCCTAGGACTACTGGAGCAAGGGGAAGAGCTGGCCTATTGTGGAAAATAGGAGGATGTGGGGGTTAAAAGTTCAGAAAATCTGCAAAAAGTCATTCATAAATGCCCCTTAAGAGCACTGACAAAGATGTTACAAATCTTCCAAATAATCCAAATCTTGTAGGATTTATATTGAAAAACCATAAATGTCTAATGCGTAATCTAGAAATATGAGTCAGTCAGCAGATGCCATATAGAAACCATTACCTACAACTGTTCTTCCTCCTATCTACAAGTTCCTTGCAGCAGGTTTTGGCTATACCAAAGATACCCATAGCCAAGTAATGAAATCATTCTTGAAATCACATGCAAAAATGATGTCACCAACATTCCCAATATAGCACTTTTGAAGGGATAGGTGTTCCAATGCCTCAGGAAATAACAAACATAGAAGAGCTCACAACACGTTTGTAATGGAATGAGTAGAAATACACATTCACACAGGCTATTCTTAGAGGTACCTTTGTATTTCATTCACTGATTTCTGTGGTGGTGGAGCAGAGAATTATAATGAGCATATCCAAATAAAACAGAAAAATGAAATGTCCATTCTAATTATGAAAACAGCACTGACAAATACTCTTCGGCATGTTTTCACTGTAACTAAAAAGTGAATTTATGGTTTCCACCACTATTGCATATTAGCGTTAAACAATATGTCTTTCAAACTTATGTATCTAAAAATGTAAGAATAATATTAATCTGCATACATAATAAAACCTAGTTAACTCAGTAATCATCCTGTGACAAATCAAAATAATTAACTTTATATGACCATGTAAGGCAAGAAGCAAAGCTACTCAACAATGCTATGTTTTTAGTTTTTAAATGGCACTTTTTGTTTGGAATGGGTTAGGATTTCTTATGATCTTGAGAACTTTTTTCCAGAGATACCTGGACATTGGCATTAACTGGCACCTTTGCTGATTTACGGTAGGAAGGCCTGGGTTTGAAAAAACATGGATAAAACTTCCTTCTCACTGCTAAAGGTGTTCCCTTCAGGCAGAAGATGAGGGACACTGGCCCCAGGCAATGTATAAGGAAAGCTAGTTCTACTGCTGCCTTGGCCTGTTCTTAGGATAAAAACAGGTCATCAGTCTCCAGCCTGTCAGTTAAGCAGCGAATTCATTTTAAAAGAAAAAAATCTCTAAACCAGAGATAAATACTTTGTCTCCAGCTAAACAGATTTTCTCACATCTTGTATGAGCCCAGAGAAGTTCTGATTCAGGGGGAAAATCCAGACCTACAGAATTCACCCATGCCAGAGCCTTTCTTTAGAAAGAAAGAGGGAGATTAAGAAAGATGAAAAGACCCAAATCATAGGATTGATCAGGATAAAACTCTAAGTGAGGGAAGCACTGTACCACCAATATAACTCTTGTATCTACCATTCACACCATCCAGTAGTTACTAGCATCAAGCCTCTTAGACCAAGTATGTATTATTTTATTAGTATATATTTTATATACCATTCATAGAGGAGGTGGGATATCAGATGGTTATTTACAGTGGGAACCTCAGACAGCTTTAAACCATAATTTTCATTTACTTTGGAAGAAACTCCAGCTAACCTCATAATTGCCACCATTATGAAGGACAACGAAATAAATATTTATTAATCATAATGAATTAATCATGTATTAGTCAAAGTGTCCATGTTTTCTGATTGAATGTGGAATATGTCCAAAAAGAACTTTTCTTGAATATCTATCATATATCCATAGACCAGTACAATGGTTATGGTATTAGACTACTGCTTGCAAATATCTACTGCCTGACCATGCCTCTCTGTTGAGGACTTTACTGCTATTTTAGCTGTATGCTCTTCATAATCAAGATCCCTCCTTACAATAAAACCTGGCATTTTCAGTTTCCTAAGCTAACAGCTCCCACCTCCCATCTCAGTGCATATGGTACAAATGATACAGGCCTTTCAGCATATTATCTAGTGCTTTGTTAAATCTACCTTTGCAGCCTCAAACAATAGGGCTTAGTGTTAGCATTAGGGATGGAAAGTTGTTAAATTATGGCTGTTTCGTGCTCACTGTGAAATAAATGGAAAGGCTCAGTCTACTTCTAAGCAGATAGATGTCCACATTTCAAAATCAGCAACAACTAGCCTTTTAGATGCCATGGACAGAGTCTCTTTTACACTAAGCCCTTACAATGTCATTATTTTTATTGTTGATTTGCTATATTATAAAATGGTTACAGAACTCAAGACACTAATGCAGCTTTCTGATCGGCTCTCAATTATGCTCCTCCGTAGTATAATCCATAATGCTCAGGAAATGGGTTCAATTATTATCTTTATTTCTTTTCCTTGCCAGCAATAACAAACCCCAGGCTGCCAAACATTTAGGATATTTTTGTACTTCTCAGCTGGCCTTCATTATGCCTTAGGGCAAAACTTGAAATGTGTTGTAATTATTGGCCAGGAATGTACTGCGTATTCTGTATTCTTGATTGATTAATGCATTCCAAGGGCACCTTGATTTTTCCATTCAAAAGTCAACTTGGAGCACTTCAAGATATTTTTGTCATGTTTTATTTTCCCTGGTTTCTTGCTGAGTAGGTACAGAAAGTTTTATTTGAAAAACCACTTGGAATTCTTTCACTGGATAAAGCTATTTCTGATTTTAGGAATATTTTCACCTTTTATTGCCATCTAAATGTTTAGCAAAGGCTGAAGTGAGAAATTTCCCTGTGATTACCTCTTTTCTCCTCCTCCCCCTTAATTAGTAAAAAACTTGATATGGCACAGTTCTTAGTTCATGCTAATTATATATTAAATTAATGGCTTTAAGTGAACTGGATTGCTTTTAAGGAATACTGAGCCTTTCACATTCACATAAGTGTTCAAACCTATCTCAGGTTGGTGGTGACTGAAAGCCATTACCCTTTGATGGTCCAGTATCTTCTGTAAAATGAGCTAGTGCTCTTACTTCTGTTCCTTTAGAGCAGGCTTCCACATCACATAAGCCACCACTGGAATTGTCACTAACTAATTTCACCTTGCTGGTAGTCTTAACTTGGGCAAGAGATGACATTCAGTGAGACTTAGGTTCCTAAACACCTAAGTCACTTTTGAGAGTGGGGCTTAGGCTCCTAAGGAGTTACATACACCTAAACATCTTTGAGGATCTGGGTCCAAGTCACTAAGGTGCATTTGAAAATTTTATTCTAAATCCATTCACACGTCAAACAATAGGAATGGCAGAATAGTGAAAGACATCCACTATATGGCATATCTTGTGGGAACTTAACTCTGTGTCTGTGGTTTACAGATTGAGGATGGCAAGATCACCAATGCCAGTATGCTTCTGAATATTGATAATGCTAAAATAGCATCTGAAGATTTGAGTCTCAAGTAAGTTCTTTCTTAGCTTCTTCATATTTGTAAGGAGGGTGAAAGGAAATAAATCCAGGCTTTGTCCCTGATAATATAATAAAACTTGTTTCTGGTGAAGTTCTTTGGTGACATCTGATCAATAAAATGAATGTACAGCAAAAATAATAGAGAGAAGAATGAGGACTTAATGTTAAAATTACAAATGATTGCTGAACAATCATGAGTCACTCTGTTTATGAATCGTAGATCAGGGCCTGAAGAGCAGGTTTTACTGCAGGTGTTTAATTCTTATCACAAAAAGTATGTATAGACGGTAAGGCTGAATACAAATTAACTCTGGTCTGCACCTCATCCTCTCCCCCAATTCAACCAAATTATTCTGTCTCCTGTGGTCTTCAGTTCATTCTTCCTGACCCCTAGCATGCTCCTCTCCTTCACTACCTTCTGCTGGTCTCCACAGTGGGGTTGCCACAATAATTGAATCAGTTCCTGATGAACCACTCATGTACCATCTCAATGGGCAATAAATAGTATTAAGAGACTTTTTTTCAGGAAAGTCTAAGAAACCTGAATGGTTTAATTTGAACTGCAAACTTCCAGGCAAATATATGCACTTGAGGGAATTTACATTATTGTAGGCTAGAACAGAATCCTCCATTCAGCAAAAGAAGCTCAGTCACTTAAGTGGCCTAGCACTATAAAGGTAATATTTTTTTAAAAATGGACTTTTCTTTTAAGACTCAAAAGCCCAAGTCACTATCCCATACATTCTCTGTGCTTCCTTTCACTTCATTACTAGTTACCAAAATATTTCACTGAGCGGTGCCACTAAAAATTGGAACTGTGAAGCTTCTTAAATGGAAGGGAATGTTGTTCAGAATAGGATTTCTGTGTGATTATCGCATTCTGAAGGGAGTCTGGTGAAACACTGGAGGAAACATTAGTTGACCCCATGAAAATTAGAGGGATGAAGAGATTTTGGTTTCTCTTATATCTGAGCTTGGGGAGCAGTCAGAGAATCAAAGGCTGTTCCAGAACTGAAAGTAACCGCAGAACCAGTTTCAAGTGTTGTTTTTGCCCTGGAGGTGTCAACTTCCTAAATGTGGCTAACTTGAAGAGTTTTAAAGGATATTACTAGCTAGTTTTCAAGCAATTTTTACACACAGTGATTTCACCTGGACTGTATGGCAATCACTCTGGGACAAACTGCAGGAGACATTAAATTATAGATGCTGTTTTAAGATCCCTAATAGCAATTTTTTTCTGAGTTTTGAAACCCCTATTTCTAGAGCTGTGCTAGTCACAAACAGGAAAATTAAGAAAATGCTATCTTGTTCATTTCCCTTTAGCATATAAGGGAGTGGTATGGGGACATTTCATTTTAAAGATTTCTAAGAAATAGCAAAGAATTTGGTTTTAAAAGAGCCCACTTTCTTGTGATTTGCCTGAGCATTTGCTTCTCTTTGATCCTATTCATAGAGAACTCATGAATTCACCTGTTCTCAGCATGCATGTTTTGCCTCTTTTTTCCTGGTAAAGGTATGAGGCGGAGCAGTCTCTCAGGCAGGGAATGCAAATCAGTGTTGAAAACCTGCGTAAGGATCTTGACAACCTGACCATTGTCACGACAGATCTAGAAATGGAGATTGAAGCCATCCAGGAAGAGCAGATCCTCAGGAAGAAAGACCATGAGAAGGTAGGAGAAATCTAGACCCTAAAATCCTAACTAATACAGTTTATCTAATGAATGGAGAAGTTTGTGTAATATCTACATCCTAAAAATGAGGCAGATAATTCAAGGCCCAGTTGTGTTCCCACTGAAGTCAATGGGAGTCTTTCCATTGACTTCAATGAGAGTTGGGTCCAACCCAGAGTTTGCATTATACATGATCTAGTGGATTGGGATTGGACTCTTTAATTCTAATCCCAGATAGGACAATGACTCACTGTCTGTCCTTGGAAAGTTCACAACCAAGAAGGATGTTACTATGTCCAGTCAGTCTGCATTTCAAATGCTGTAGTATCATATCTTGGAGTGTTACCATTTTCAAAAGCTCCCCAGAAAAAGTATTTAAAACATGAGATTGCTACACTGAAGAAAATTTTACCAAACCTGTTTGACTTGTGCTATAATTATGGTGTTTACAGAGTAATTATACGTTTTAATTTGACTGCTCCTCTAGTAATTACATGGAATTTTTATAGTCTTCTCCTGTAAACTTGGCTATAGTTTCATAAATACTATGTATGCTCTGAAAGATGAAATTACAATTAATTGAATGAATCTGGATGGTTTCAAGTTCCATTCAGATAAACATCCAAATGTGGCAATACTTCTTTCAAGTGTCTTACTTCTAGAAATATTATGAGAACAAGTGTTTTGTTGAGTTCTCTGACCCAGTCCTACATGCACTGAAGTCTTCAGGAGCAGAAGCAAACTGCTGTTTTTGGCCATGTGATATACACCATGACATTACCTATCCACAATATTTAATCAAACTTTACTGAACCTCCCAAAAAAATTTTGAGCTCTGGTTTGAGTTGCATTTTAGATAAAGATATACTGGCTCTTATTGTGGCCAGACTAGTTTACAGACCCATAAGAACAACTGAATTTATCTGGAAAATCATCCATCTCAAGTGGAGAACAAAACTATTTTATCAACCAAGAGGTGGTCTTTCAATGGAGTCATGTTAGTGGATGACCTGGGGGAAGTTTGCACTGCTCTTGTCCATGCTGTACCTGTTTTGTGGATATAGAGGACTTCAGTCTCCAGGATTCTCAGTAGAACATCTTTCACCAACAGAATATTAATTTTAAAAAGAGCAATCAATAGGTCTTGCAGATTGTCTGCACCAGTCTGTGGTGAACTGAAGCCCCAGCAACCAGTGAGGTGGGGATAGCCACATCTCAAAAGTATTGGTATAAAAATATCAGAATGAACAGCTTGTCTATGGAGGCATACTTCCAGCACTAGGTTCTCTGTTAAGCATGCCAACAAAGCAAGAAAGTGGGGGAGGGGTTTGTAGGTTGTAATGAGGCAGCCTTTATAAGAGTTTAATATTTTGACTGGTACGGGTGTGAGACTAGTGAAGTAAAACTGATTGGATCTGGCATCTACATTGTAAAAAACCCCAGAGCATTCTTATTACATGGAGGGCTCCACATCTGCCTTGATGGCTTGTCATATATTTTGCAGATTAAATATATATTGTGCTGTAGACAAACAAAAATCACGTATATTTTTTAGGAAATGAACTCTTCCATTATGGAATTTTGCAATAGGAATAAAATCAACTTCCTTTCCAGCCAATTGGAATTCCCTAATGGTTTGGGAGCTTCCATGATTGTCTTTGTTTCAGCTGATTCTGCACAATAATTTACTCATATTGTCATATGATAAAATAGTGTTCCAAAAGCTTGGGTTTGGAATTAGTCAGACGAGTAGATGCGAAAACTCAGATGTATGTGTTCTCTTATTATACATGAAGAGTCAGTGCAGGCAGTGCACTTTCCTGGCTGACCAGAGAAATGGTATGAAAATACAAGCTTTTAGTAAGAAGTTGAGACCACACAGAATAGGTAGGTGAGAGTCTTTCTGCAGGAAGTCTAAAGAATAAGCTTTTTTAAAAAATAATTTAAGTAGATTGCTTTTTTTAAATTAAATCACTGTGTGTTTTAGGATTATCCAGGTCAAACTAGTGTGATATAAGCAGTTGTTAACTGTGTGTATAACAATTAATTCACTATAAAGAGACTAATCTTTTAGTGCTACTTACTGAAAATAGGAATGAAGGGGACAAGGTGAGATGGGGAATTCTTTGTCATCATTTTCATAAATGTGTCTTATTTTCTCTTCTCTGCTAATATGTATAGGATATGGGGGTGCATCATTCAACACAGGATTTCAAGATCAATGTGCAAGTGAATGCAGTGCTGCAAGAAGATTTGGCCAAGATTTTAGCAGGGATAAGAGAGGATTATGAAGCAATTATTGAAAAGAACCGCCAAGACCTGGAGGTCTGGTACAAAGAGCAGGTAACAAAGGAATACATCAAACTTCCTTCTGCTGATTTCACAGAGTCCTATTTTCATAAAAGACTGACCAGTATCAATTACTTTTGCTCCACAGACTGCAACTGTGTCCCCAGGGGCAAACATCAGTCCAGAAGAAATACAGAGCAAGGAGGGTGAAATCAAGAACCTGAGGCGAACTTTTCAGGCCTTGGAGATTGAGTTGCAGGCACAATTTAGCAAGGTATCTTCTGGGGAAATCAATGGCAGGTCACTTTTTATCCAATAAGTTTTCCAGGAACTTTTGATTTTTTTTTCCACCGAATGCATCCGATGAAGTGAGCTGTAGCTCACGAAAGCTTATGCTCAAATAAATTTGTTAGTCTCTAAGGTGCCACAAGTACTCCTTTTCTTTTTTCCAGGAACGCATACCTTCATCCAAATTCTGCCCTCATTCACACCTATGCAACTACATTGACTTCTGTGGAGTTATATATAAATGAAAGTAGAATTTGACCCCTTTTGCCTATATTTAAACTCATGGACACTTGCAAAGAAGACTGTTATACCGCCACCACATAGAAAATTCATTAGATACTTCCCTTCTTGTGACTGCACATGGAGGAAACAGGAAATGGGTGAGATGACCTGGAAGCCAGCCAGCAAGGTGCTCCAGTTGGGGGGAAGGGGAAGGCTGAGGAGTTTGCCTATTGATCCAAATGTCAGGTTTGAAAGATCATATGATATATGAAATCCTGCTACCAACAGTCACACACACTAGGAAGAATATTGGCTGAAAATCTTAAGAATTCCTCAGATTACCCAGAGATTAAAGTTTCTGTGTCCATGATATGGCAGGCTTGGAGTAATACTGTATAATAAGAGGAAAACTGACAAAAATGGTCCAAGAAATGTCTCATTTACAAAATATAAAAGTGTATTTTACAACTCCAGAGACGAAATCCGTAACTTCCAAAGTCAGTAATCTAAGGTTAGAAAAATTCTATGCCCCATTGTATAACATGTATATTTGCCTCCCTTTTTTAAACTAATCAAAAATTATCCTTTGATTTGCTAACACCCCAGATATAATCTTTCCATTTAGAAAGTTAATTACATCATAAAATGCACATTTGGTGTCAACCTATTGTTTTCCTTTTCATTTTAGACCAGGGTAAAAACAAAGAGTCAGAGGAATTCTCATAATTGAGCTGAAAATATAACCTTAACATTTCACCTTTCTAAAAAAAGAATTCTGGATATGTCAATGTTATGTTAATAACTTTTGCAGAGGTTAAGAAAAAAAATAAATGACTTTTGAAGATCATATTAAAAAGTTATATCCAGAAAGAGGAAATATTTCTAAGATTTAATTTGAGATTTATTTATGTTTACTTAGTCCTTGTGGACACCAATTTCAGATTGATTATGATAGTTAATATCTGAGAAGGGCCTGACTGATCACAGTATGAATGCAGTTTTATGCCAGTGTAATTCTGTTTAAAACAGGAGCTACATTGTTGTAAAAGTGAAGCAACACAGTGGTGAATCAGGCTAGAAAAGTGCTAAGCATTATTATTACATTACTGCTGTTGATAAATTGTATAATCAATTGTTTGACCACACTGATTCATTATGAAATATACTCTAGACACCAAATAACCAATGTCAGTCAGGTTTATTAATATGGTACAGGAAAAAGGTTCTATAGGATACCAGGCTACAAAGAGCCATCCTGTGTAGCAATGTTACATTCATCGTACATAGATGGTGTGCTCTCCGTGTTACACTTTTCAGCTGGTATTATTTATATGATGATTTTACAAGTTACACATCTCTTTACACATGACTAAAAATGTAATCCATCAGTTTGTCTCAGTTCTCTAACTTGTTGTTCTGTCCCTTCCTTATTTTTATGGAGGGGGGAAAGGGGGGATACTAGCATTCCACGTACTGGTTGATGAAGGTACTTCCCTAGCATGTACTAAGACATGGAACAAATGTACCTTGATTTTGCAAGTTTCCTTTCTGTTTGAGCCAACTGCCTACCTAATCAAATGCAAAGAGTTATGGTATACTTAGAATACAATAATCCTGTTACTGTATAGGCCAATTTAGTGTGTATCACTGTTACAATATTTGTGCTTAATGTTATTATTGCTTAATGCATGGATAGATAAATACATATGCTAGCCAGCATACATTAGTCAACAATGCAAAAATTAATTTTGTAAGGATTGTGCATAATTATGGAGATTGCCAGAGTTCAAGTCAGGTGGGATCAAAAGGCCATTCCAAGATTTCCTTAAAGACCGACTCAGTTACCCTTTGAGCATGGAGAACAGAGATGGGATGATTTAGGCTCCACTCCTGCAATTATGCACATACAACACTTTATTCATATGAGTAATCCTACCGATTTCAATGGAATTACTTACATGAGTAGTCATGCATAACTTAAATCTCTGAAGGACTAGAGCCTTAAGTTTGGAAGCTCTTCTGGTTAGGGACCGTGCCTTCTGGTATTTTTGTACAATACACACTGTAGCCCCCTCATAAATAATTATACTAGTATTGTTATTTTCTGCTCTTCCAGAAATATGCCCTCGAAGGTACCTTGGCCGAGACCCAGGCTCACTATACATTTCAACTCCAGAATATACAACAATTCATCTCCAACTGCGAAGAAGAACTGAGTCAGCTCCGCCAAGACATCAAGTGTCAGAACAATCAGTATAAGATCCTCCTTGGGATCAAAACCCGCCTGGAAAAGGAGATTTCCACTTATCGTCAGCTCCTGGAGAGAAATGTTGATGGGTAAGACAAAGCTAGCCTAATTTGGGTAGAGGGGAGGGGAGTCCTTATGTTTAAGTAATTTATTTACTAAGTACTTGTGGGCACCATGAAGATGGTAGTAAACATTGGTATTTTTATGTGTATGGACCATAATAATATCCACATGAGACACTTACTGCACAGTGAAAGTTGCATCAATATTATTTTGATTAACTAAATTTATTTAACAAATATCTGCATGTATTGCTCTTGTGTCTAGTAATTGGGATACTATACAAATACAAAATATTATTATAATTAAAGTAACTTCCATCCCAGGCTCTCAGTACTTTAGAAATATATTAAAAAAAATAAATTCACAATATCCATGTAAGGTAAATACATTTAATTAATTCGATTTTATAGGTAAGGCAACCAAGGCGTAAGCAAGAGCAATGCATTACACAAAGCTAGAATCCATCCTGTAGTAACTGAAGCATCTCGAAGTCTTGTAACAGAATGTGCTGCATATTGTCTAACGCCCAGGCTAGATTCTTCAGGGCTGTGATAATTTAGTTATTTTGTTAAATACACACACACAAACATGTAACTAAAACAAAATTGTTACTATGTTCTTACACTGTGTATGATTCAGTTGGACTCAGAAGAATGCATCTTTTTTTCCAAGCTCAATTTGTTGTCTAAAAAGAAGAATGGAGATATATTTGGATAATCATCCAAATTCACAATTGCCTTCATAGTGCATCTCTGAAGTTTTGCCCCTCACTAATGAATGATCTATTCTATTCATTCTTTGACTTATTAAACTCTGCATTCTGAAACCTCTTAGCTCACAGTTCTTTGTTCTGTCAATTAAAATACACAACTTGCTTCAAACACATGAAACCTGGCCATTACCAAACCAGATGGAGGAAGGTTATTAGTAGTAATTTACAGCTCTGCTGCTGAAACTCCCAGAGAGCACTCTCCCTCCAAATATTGAACTCCTTATCAGAAACCACAATGGGCCCAACACTAACCATTTATAGGACATAATGGAAAATGTTGCTTTTAAGGAAAAGTAACAGTAAAAAACAAATGGGGGCATTCAAAGTAAAAGTGGCTGGACTTAAGAGTAATGAAGAGCAAAATCCCTCATGGTAAAAAAAATGTATGTGGTCAGTTTGTTTTTGCCCTTTAGATATTGATATGATGGTCACATTAGAAATACCATTGATGGATATATGAATGGATACTTGAACTGAGAACATTCATTTATTTTACCTTCATTATGTTATATTTACAGAATAAGAAAAAACTTTGAATCAAGCACTAAAGGTAAAAACTCCTTATTTTGTTTTCTATAGTAAATACTAATCACATTCACTTTCAGTGAAATTTATTCCTGTGTGGAGGGTCTATGCAAAGCTTATGCACAACTTAAGTCCCACTTAAGCCACATTTTGATATGGTTTAAATGGTGCATATGTGTTTCATGCAGGGGTGAATTTCAGTCAGTTTGTCTACACTGCAATAGAAGATGTGATTACAGCGCAGGTAGACATACCTGTACTACCTTTAATCTAACTAGTCCAGCTAAAAATAACAGTGAAGCTAGATGTGGGCTAGGAATATGAACACATACAAGTGCACCCAATCCACTTGGGTAAGAGCTTGCTATGAAACCAGTCCTGCTGCAACGTCACTGATATTTTTAGCTGTTCTAGCTAGATTAAAATTAGCATGGGTATGTCTACCTGAGCTGCAGTCACACCTTTTTGTTGCAGCACAGACATATCCTCAGTGTATGCTGCTGTGTCCACCAGCTTGTAGCCATTTCTTGGTACAGACTTCACCATTTACTGAAATACATCATCCACAGCTGAAACTCTAGCTCAGGCCGTCATGGTCCATAACAGGAACAGCAGCTCCACAAGGCAAGATAAAAGGTAGCAACCCCTTTGGTTTTAGCCAGTAAGTTCTGGGCTGTTTGTGCCAGGTGCAAGTCAATGCTGTCTCACATATCTATAGACAACATTTTCTTTCACATTTCTTTTAGACACATTAAGATACTTTGGCTAGAGATGTGGGCAAGTGATATTTATGTGATAACCTAAAGGTGAACTATCACTCCATTCTGCTTATGGAAAAAAAAATCTGCCTTTGTGAATTGGTGCCTAAATACTCAATATGCAAGCACCGAGTGGTTGGGTTTGTTTTGCATAAAAGGGGCATACTAATTTTTGCAAGAGCAATTAGCTGTGTCCACAAAGTGACAGTGAAAAACTTGAAGCTACGGCTGACTATTTAGTCCTAGCAGGGTCAGAAACCAGCATTAGAGACTGGAAATCAGTTTGTAACCTGCTTCAATACCAATTTAAACATGGCAACATTCTTATGCTCTATGTCAAGCCAAAGGTGAAATATACAGAACTTTTGAATAGCAGCTCAAACAGAAAAATTTCACCATTCATATGACATACCATAAACCTATTTATGAACTATACTACCCCAGAAAAATCTCTTCATGGCTAGGCCAGGTCAGGCCAACAAACATAGGATTAAATTGTCAGCTGGTATAAATCAGAATAGCTCCAGTTACTTCGAGAACTATGACAATTTACCATATCTGTGGATCTTGCCCATAAACTATGTACAAAAGCAACTTTCCCCTGCTTAGTTTCTTTTCAGTACTCCTCTTGCCTAATAAATCTCTTATTTACTTCCATTCAGAACATGCTGGAACGACCAGTCGAAAGATCAAAACAATCACACAGGACAGCGTGAATGGGCAGGTGCTGTCCTCCACCATAAATGAAATTGACGAGCAGATGTGAAGCAAGGGGCATACTAGGCCCTGGCTCTACCAGTGGCCTAATATGTGGCCTTGGTGCAAATCTTTTATGCTCTGTGCTTCAGTTTCTCCTTGTGGAAAAATCAGCATAATACTGACCTTCTTTGTAAAGCACTTTGAGATCCACAGATGAAAAGTTTCAGAGTAGCAGCCATGTTAGTCTGTATTCACAAAAAGAAAAGGAGTACTTGTGGCACCTTCCGATGAAGTGAGCTGTAGCTCACGGAAGCTTATGCTCTAATAAATTTGTTAGTCTCTAAGGTGCCACAAGTACTCCTTTTCTTTTTACAGATGAAAAGTGTTATACAAGAGCTAGATGGTGTTTTTTTTGGGTTCCCCCCGCCCCCAAGAGAAATTCTTTTATCCACCAAGACATGGAAGAAAAGCTAGATAATGAAAATGACTTGGGAACTGAACGTGGTATACCATTGTTGGTACTGAACGTGGTATACATTTCTCACCAGGGCAATGAATCTGCTGACCTTCTATAATTGACATATTGTTTTCCAAACTGACTAACTTAATGTGAATTTAATAATTTTCCACCTTCTCTGTCAGTCTCAATTACCTTTTACAATAAACCTCATGACCTGTAATAAACTCTATTCAAATACTTTCGCTGGTAGTTTTTTTATATTAAAAAATTAGAGGTCTGAAAATCTTGTGCGTCTTGGGCAAGCGTGAGGCTGGATGATATCATCATCAAAATAATCAAAGAAAAGGGTTGACACTGTGCACAAAATCCTACACTTGCCATGTACACTAACTCCTCGCTTAACGTTGTAGTTATGTTCCTGAAAAATGTGACTAAGTAAAACAATGTTAAGTGAATCCAATTTCCCCATAAAAATTAATGTAAATGGGGGGGGTTAGGTTCCAGGGACTTTTTTTCAGACAAAAAACTGTGTGTGTGTGTACACACACACAGTGTACTCGTTTTAAACAAAATTTGATATTGTACACAGCTATGAGGATAGTGAAGCTTGGTTGAGGTGGTGAAGTTAGAGGGTGGGATATTTCCTTAAATGCCTTACTGCTACATGATTAACTAGCTTTTGGCTGAGCCCTCAAGGTTTAAACACATTGTTGTTAATGTAGCCTCACACACTATAAGGCAGCATGAATGGAGGGAGGGGAGACAGCATGGGAGACAGACAAACACCCTGTGTGTGGAAGAGAGAGAGATGCGCATTACCCCTTTAGTACGCTGACCCCACTCTTAAGTACATTGTCTTAAGTCGATCAGGAAGTTGACACAGTAGCTGCTGCTCCAAGCTCTGTCTTTCTCCGTCTGTGTTCCCACCCTGCTCTATATGGAGCAGGGGTAAGCGGGGTGCAGAAGCAGGGAGACACGCTGACATTAGCCCCCCGCCCCCCGCACAGCAAGCAGGAGGCTCCTGGGAGCAGCTCCAAGGCAGAGGACAGGAGCAGCACATGGCAGTGGGGGGAGGGAAAGCTGAACTTCCAGCAATTGATAGCCTGCTGGGCAGCTGCTGCACAGGGAACTTAGTGGAGTGGGGAACAGATGGGGGGCTCCAGTCCATCCTGGTTCCAAGCCCCCACCAGCTAGCTGCAACGGGCTGTTCTTCCTGCCAGCAGTGGACAAAGCAGGTGGCTGCCAAACGATGTCATAAGGGAGCAGAGCACAATTTTAAACGAGCATGTTCCCTAATTGATCAGCAACGAAACAACGTTAACTGGGATGACTTTAAGTGAGGAGTTACTGTATATAAACAAGGTACATTAGGCATTTCCTGTGTACAACTTTTTAAATGTCAGATTTTAAATATATTACTTTTAGCATTTTTTTTAAAGTATATTTTAATGAAATGCCCATTCTGGAAATAGAAAGGGAGTACTTGTGCTCAAATAAAGTTCTCTAAGGTGCCACAAGCTTTCATGAACTACAGCTCACTTCATTGAATGCATGCAGTGGAAAATACAGTGAGGAAATTTATATACACACAGAGAACATGAAACAATGGGTGTTACCATACACACTGTAACAAGAGTGATCGGGTAAGGTGAGCTATTACCAGCAGGAGTGCAGGGGGGAAAAAGCCTTTTGTAGTGATAATCAAGGTGGGCCATTTCCAGCACCTGACAAGAATGTGTGAGGAATAGTAGGGGGGAAAACAAACATGGGGAAATGGTTTTACTTTGTGTAAGGACAGATCCACTCCCACTCTCTTTATTCAAGCCTAAGTTAATTGTATCCAGTTTGCAAATTAATTCCAATTCAGCAGTCTCTTGTTGGAGTCTGTTTTTGACTTTTTTTGTTGAAGAATTGCCACTTTTAGGTCTGTAATCGAGTGACCAGTGTTCTCCGACTGGTTTTTGAATGTTATAATTCTTGATAAAAAGAAAAGGAGTACTTGTGGCACCTTAGAGACTAACAAATTTATTAGAGCATAAGCTTTCGTGAGCTACAGCTCACTTCATCGGATGCATTTGGTGGAAAAAACAGAGGAGAGATTTATATACACACACACAGAGAACATGAAACAATGGGTTATAACATTCAAAAACCAGTTGGAGAACACTTCAATCTCTGGTCACTCGATCACAGACCTAAGAGTGGCTATCCTTCAACAAAAAAGGCTTCAAAAACAGACTCCAACGAGAGACTGCTGAATTGGAATTAATTTGCAAACTGGATACAATTAACTTAGGCTTGAATAGAGACTGGGAATGGATGAGTCATTACACAAAGGAAAACTATTTCCCCATGGTATTTCTCCCTCCCACCCCACCCCCCACTGTTCCTCTGATATTCTTGTTAACTGCTGGAATTAGCCTACCTGCTTGTCACCATGAAAGGTTTTCCTCCTTCCCCCCCCTGCTGTTGGTGATGGCTTATCTTAAGTGATCACTCTCCTTACAGTGGGTATGATAAACCCATTGTTTCATGTTCTCTGTGTGTGTGTGTGTGTGTGTGTGTGTGTGTGTATATATAAATCTCTCCTCTGTTTTTTTCCACCAAATGCATCCGATGAAGTGAGCTGTAGCTCACGAAAGCTTATGCTCTAATAAATTTGTTAGTCTCTAAGGTGCCACAAGTACTCCTTTTCTTTTTGCGAATACAGACTAACACGGCTGCTACTCTGAAACCTATAATTCTTGATATGTCTGATTTGTGTCCATTTATTCTTTTACGTAGAGACTGTCCATTTTGGCCAATGAACATGGCAGAGGGGCATTGCTGGCACATGATGGCATATATCACATTGGTAGATGCGCAGGTGAACGAGCCTCTGATAGTGTGGCTGATGTGATTAGGCCCTATGATGGTATCCCCTGAATAGATATGTGGACAGAGTTGGCAATGGGCTTTGTTGCAAGGACAGGTTCCTGGGTTAGTGGTTCTGTTGTGTGGTGTGTGGTTGCTGGTGAGTATTTGCTTCAGATTGGGGGGCTGTCTGTAAGCAAGGACTGGCCTGTCTCCCAAGATCTGGAAGAGTGATGGGTCATCCTTCAGGATAGGTTGTAGATCCTTGATGATGCGTTGGAGAGGTTTTAGTTGAGGGCTGTTTTCTTTGTTGGGCCTGGGTGACTTCTGGGTACTCTTCTGGCTGTCAATCTGTTTCTTCACTTCAGCAGGTAGGTACTGTAGTTGTAAGAACGCTTGAGAGAGCGTTTGTAGGTGTTTGTCTTTGTCTGAGGGGTTGGAGCAAATGCGGTTGTATCAGAGCTTGGCTGTAGACAGTTGGTCCTAATCCCTTGCCAATGATGAGTGGCCATTACACTGCAGTCTGCCCCAGGGAAAAGGGGCTGGATGACAACTGGCAGTAGCCACTGAGGCAAGGTGGGTTTAGATGGTTGGGGGTTCCCCTGGGAGGGGAGACTAAGAGTGAGGGGGTACTGCTGGGGCAGAACCCCATGGTAAAGGGTACTGGGGTCTGGGAGGGACACAGGGGCCAAGGGAAGTGGGACACCGGCCTGCAGAGGGCACTCTGGAGGCTGGAGAGCTAATCCCCAGGACGACCAGTGGGAGGCGCTGCACTGGTGAGTCTCGACCTTGCTATACCAACCCATCATTTGACTGTTTGCCTTCCTAACAGAAGCTCATATCCCATGTTGTTGACCGCTGTATAAGAACATAGACAGATAAATAGGTGTCTATTGAGGTATCAAAGACTAGAACCAAGGTCAATCTGATTATTTTAGGAGTTCATGAACAAGTGAGTTGAACTGGTGAAAAATTTTTAATTTGAAATGTTTTTAAATGAAAATGGCTTTTTTTAATCAAAACAAATTTACATGGGACATGTTTGATTTCAATAAAAATTTGTGGAGGTCATCAAAAAATTTCCATTGAGAACTGAACATTTTGGGTGTTTGGTTGCCAAAACATTTTCAGTTTTGAGGTTAAACATTTTTATGATTTTTGTTGAGAGGGAAAAAAGAAATTTCAATGAAAACTAAATTCATTCTCAAAAAATGTTGCAGGAAAAAATTAATTCTCAACAAACTAGTAACAAGGAGAGACTGATTTTCAGATACAACGAACAATCTGAATTGCAGTGGAAGCCAATAGCAGTTCTGGATGCTCAGCTTGTCTGAAATTCAGGCCAACAATCTCTGTGGTCAAGGCCTGCGGTTCCTCCCTACACTTCACATCAGCACATTCACCAAATCAGGAGAAAATCCTGACTGTTTATTATACTTCACTGTCATTTGTCCCATCAGAGACTCTGGCAAACAGAATCAAACACAAGTGGATATTCAGCCAGGGAGGACTGGAAAATGAAGCAACGGAAGAGACACAGCATGGAGGAGCATGAGCAACTGCATGTGATTTGCACTCCCCAGCAAACATGCACACCAAACAAAACAGTTCTGGTCTTACCAGTCTTATGTCAATTGGAGAAAATGACATTGTGTTCCTTCATATCTGCTCATCCTTAGCTTTAATGGGTTTGCACATATATTCTGTTGCTTAATCTGCTCTGAAACAAGGACCACAAAAGAGGGTGGAAGTCTCAAAGATTCAGGAAAAATGTACTTCTAAAATGCACAAAATCCAACCCCATGACCTAACCCTTTCTTACTGGCATGTTAGGACAAGTTACTGATCAGCCACCCCTGGTTGCAGAAAGACGATCCCAAGGGCCTTGAATGAATTACTTACTTAATGTTTTGTCTAAATTGGGTAATACTGGTAATACTGGATTGGTGGCTCTAGGCTAATTGAAGTTGTATTCCTTAGTGCTCAGCAAATCCAACCAGCCAGACCTGTTACTTAAAACACCTGGGCTGGAATGTACCTGGCTGACTAAACAAAAATTTTGGATTCTTTTAAACTACCTTTCCACTCCCCCAATCCTATGGTCTGCTCTAAATGATACTGGCTGGATTGGTCCCATAGGTACCCTCCCAATCTTTATGTCAAGGATAGGTGAGTAGGTGGCTATGCCAGCTCTGTGCTATCAAAGGATTCCCTTGCACTGGGGGAATACTTAGATACCTGCCTGAGGTTTCTTTAAGCACCCCTTGCACCACTGGAATCTCCAAGAGCCAAGGAATCAAGCTTTAGACTACGAAACTTGTAGACATATTTTAAAAAAATATAGTGATTTTCATCCATATGTCTCAAGGTGAGACAAATGGAGGAACAAAAATAATCTTCATTTTACAGATGGGTAAAGTGAGGCACAGAGGTGAAATGACTTGTCCAATGCCATACAATAGGCCAGTGGCAGAGCTAGGAATGGAACCCAGATCTCTTGCTGCTACTTAAGGGGCCCATCCAATGGCTCATATTGGGACTCACAGAAGAGATTATGTCTCACAGATCATAGAATCATAGAATATCAGGGTTGGAAGGGACCCCAGAAGGTCATCTAGTCCAACCCCCTGTTCAAAGCAGGACCAAGTCCCAGTTAAATCATCCCAGCTAGGGCTTTGTCAAGCCTGACCTTAAAAACCTCTAAGGAAGGAGATTCTACCACCTCCCTAGGTAACGCATTCCAGTGTTTCACCACCCTCTTAGTGAAAAAGTTTTTCCTAATATCCAATCTAAACCTCCCCCATTGCAACTTGAGACCATTACTCCTCGTTCTGTCATCTGCTACCATTGAGAACAGTCTAGAGCCATCCTCTTTGAAACCCCCTTTCAGGTAGTTGAAAGCAGCTATCAAATCCCCCCTCATTCTTCTCTTCTGCAGACTAAACAATCCCAGCTCCCTCAGCCTCTCCTCATAAGTCATGTGCTCTAGACCCCTAATCATTTTCGTTGCCCTTCGTTGTACTCTTTCCAATTTATCCACATCCTTCCTGTAGTGTGGGGCCCAAAACTGGACACAGTACTCCAGATGAGGCCTCACCAGTGTCGAATAGAGGGGAACGATCACGTCCCTCGATCTGCTCGCTATGCCCCTACTTATACAACCCAAAATGCCATTGGCCTTCTTGGCAACAAGGGCACACTGCTGACTCATATCCAGCTTCTCGTCCACTGTCACCCCTAGGTCCTTTTCCGCAGAACTGCTGCCGAGCCATTCGGTCCCTAGTCTGTAGCGGTGCATTGGATTCTTCCATCCTAAGTGCAGGACCCTGCATTTATCCTTATTGAACCTCATTAGATTTCTTTTGGCCCAATCCTCCAATTTGTCTAGGTCCTTCTGTATCCTATCCCTCCCCTCCAGCGTATCTACCACTCCTCCCAGTTTAGTATCATCCGCAAATTTGCTGAGAGTGCAATCCACACCATCCTCCAGATCATTTATGATACATTACTATTGACTATGCATTATTTCTGACTATGACAAATAGAACAGGATTGTAACCAATACAAAGCTACAGTTCTATTGGCTAAACCTGGTGGTATCACCAAGCACAAGAGCAGAGCTCAAATTACCAGTATCCCAATGCATTTGTTTTATTTTTGATCTAAGCTTGGAATAATTGTGACTGCAATAATAAAAAAAAATAAGTATATACACACACACACACACTTATTTCTAAAACTTTTAACTAACATTTCTTAACATTTTAATATTCAGCGCTACATGATTTCAGAGTAATCCTAATATGGATGATTGTTTCAAATAGTCCATAACAGAAACCATAAATATTTCCCCCCCCCATAGGATGTATTTCATTGACAGAACATTTGTTTGATTATAATCTTTTCAAAATCAAAGTAAAACACAGGTACTATATTAACTGGAACATAATTACTGATGTGTTCATATATGCTATGTGTTATGTTTTGTGTTTTCTTTTAACTGAAATGATAGCATTCATGATTCTAAGGAATAACTGGAGGGAAAAGAGCACAATAAAGATAATGGATTTCAAGAAGACAGACTTTACCAAATTCAGGGAGTTGGTAGGTAAGATCCCATGGGAAGCAAGTCTAAGGGGAAAAAAAAAAAAAAAAAAAAAAAAAAAAAGAGAGTTTGCAGTTTTTCAAAGAGATGTTATTTAAGGGCACATGAGCAAACTATCTCACTGCCTAGGAAAGAGAGGAAGTATGGCAAGTGACCACCCTAGTTTACCCAGGAGATCTTCAGTCATCTGAAACTTAAAAAAAAAAAAAAAAAAAAAAAGCACTATAAAAAGCAGAAACTAGGTCAAATTACAAAGGATGAACATAAACACAAGCATGTAGGAACAAAATTAAAAAGGCCAGGACACAAAATGAGATTAAGCTAGCTAGAGACAAAGGGTAACAAGAAAACATTCTACAAATACATTAAATGCAAGAGGAAGATCAAGGATAGGGTAGGCCTATAACTCAATGGAGGGAAAGACAACAGAAAATGTAGAAATGGCAAATGTGCTAACTGACTTCTTTGTTTCACAAAAAGAAAAGGCACCCTTAGAGACTAACAAATTTATTTGAGCATAAGCTTGTGAGCTACAGCTCACTTCATCGGATGCATTCTGATGCTCAAATAAATTTGTTAGTCTCTAAGGTGCCACAAGTACTCCTTTTCTTTTTGCAAATACAGACTAACACAGCTGCTACTCTGAAACCTTCTTTGTTTCAGTTTCCACCAAAAAGTTCATTAACAATTATATGTCTAACATAGTGAATGCCTGCGAAAATGAGGTAGGATCTGAGACCAAAACAGAGAAACAACAAGTTAAAAATTACTTAGACAAATTAGATGTCTTCAAGTTGCCCGGCCCTGATGAAATACATCCTAGAAGCTGACTAAGGAGATATCTGAGCCATTAGCAATTATCTTCAAAAACTCATGGAAGACAGGAAAGATTCCAGAGGACTGAAAGAGAGCAAATATAGTGCCAATCTATAAAATGAGGAAAGGACCCCCGGTGAATTACAGACCAGACAGTTTAACTTCAGTCAGTTTTCCCATGGAAAGTATGGGAAATATGAAAGTGGAACTACTTGTGTGAGTAAAGATACAAGGAAAGTAGTGAAAACAACTATGCAAAAAAGGCCTGATTTTCATAGGTACTGACTAAAGAAAAGAGTCATATCTGCTCTTGAGATGGGTTTATTTAACGTTCTCTTTCTAGAAAGAAATTCTGATAGTGTAATCTATATGAGATGGAGAATGGCAATTTCAACCACCTGCAGAACATAATGGGGGATTTTCAAAAGCTAGCATCCATAAAACTTAATTCCTCTTAAATCCCTGAGAGGCTTTTGAAAATCTTCCAATCAAGTCCTTCTGTAATATGGAAGGCAAGTTGGCAAAGATAAGGATTAGAATGCACAAGGAACTTCAGTGCACTGGATGATGCTGTATCTCAAGAGCCACCTGGAAAATGGAAATCACTACTGACTTTAGCTGCTGGAGGCAGAGAAGAGCAAACAGGAAAATAGAATCACTTAGACTTTGAAACTGAAGAGTCGAGATAGACCAGAACTTCCTGTAAATAAAATTCTTCATGATTAGCTCAGACTTCCTCCCACCCAGGATAGCCAAAATTCAGTTAATAGAGACATGAGACCTTTATAACATTAGGAAATAGGAATCATTATTATAATAGAATTGGAACACTGAAACTCAGTGATGTCCACACCCTTGATCTACAAAAGTCCCTGAAGGTTTGTTGGTAGATGCCGATTCCTGTGGATGAATCATTTGGAAAAGGGAAGGATCTATCAACAGGAAAACAAGGAGAGGAACAAAAATGGGAGGTCTATACACCCCTAGCACAGCTAAGAACCTGTACTTTCTGAATTATACAGAAGAATTGTTTAAATTATTGGCTTCATTTGTAAACTTGGTTTAGTGGTATCCAAACTTTAGGATCTGACTTGTTTTTCACTGCTTCCTCACATTTTCTTCCTCAGTGTAAAAATGTAGTAATTTTTAAAAAAAAAGTTTATTGCTAAATTGACATGATCTACATACACAAGCTATGCTTCTCTCTCATGGCTGCTGATCTCAACTAATTGTTTGTAAAATGCCACATCAGATGCCAGTGTTGATTTATAATTGAGGTTCAAGGTCCTCTTAATGGAAAGCCAGTGTATGGTTGACAAAGTAATAAGGCATGCCATGTTAAGACAGGTATATGCTTTTTTTTATATACATAAAGTGAGCCTCAAATCTATGTTTCCTGCTTGATGGGAGCAACAGAAAGAAAGCCCTTCTGACCACACTTCTGGAGGAAAGGGAGCAATTCTAAATCAGTGAAATTTCATCTTGACGTCCCCATTGCTTGTAGCGGAGAAGCCATCTTCTCAGGCCAATGTTGCACCAGCCCTGGTGAAATTATGAGAAGCATGAAGGTTGCTCTAAACTCCACCTGCTCAAAGGATTGTCCACCAGGTGATTATAGCCACAGCACAGCGTACTCTGGCTATACTACTAATACACCTCCATTCGCCCCTTACATGGCCCCATAGGTAGGAAGAGAAGGAGGTACAGATGTCAGCTATAGTGGAGCTACATCTACTGAGGACTCCCTTTTGCACTCCTTGAGTGGCACAAAACGTGTGGGGCTGGGGTTCAGAGAGCATCTGGACCATAAACTGACCAGTGTCTAGAAACAAAATATTTCTCAATCCATCTCTGAAAAATGTTACTGAAGTGAGTAATTAGTTTCTGGAAATCTGCATGACCTAAGAGAAGATCATCACAGAATTCCAGAAGGTTTTAAAATTTGAGGGTAGCACGAGAAAGCATAAGGCACAACGACATTTTATTTGAGGGGGAGGAATGTCACCCACATTTGCCCAATGGTTAAGAACATAAGAATGACCATATGGGGTCAGACCAAAGGTCCATCCAGCCCAGTATCCTGTCTGCTGACAGTGGCCAATGCCAGGTGCCCCAGAGGGAGTGAACCTAACAGATAATGATCAAGTGATCTCTCTCCTGCCATCCATCTCCACCTTCTGACAAACAGAGGCTAGGGACACCATTCCTTACCCATCCTGGCTAATAGCCATTAATGGACTTAACTAGATAAATTCATGGAGGTTCTCTTTTAAACTCTGTTATAGTCCTAGCCTTCACAACCTCCTCAGGCAAGGAGTTCCGCAGGTTGACTGTGCTATTTGTTTTAAACCTACTGCCCATTAATGTCATTTGGTGGCCCCTAGTTCTTATATTATGGGAACAAGTAAATAACTTTTCTTTATTCACTTTCTCCACACCACTCATGATTTTATAGACCACTATCATATTCCCCCTTAGTCTCCTCTTTTCCAAGATGAAAAGAGCTAGTCTCTAATCTCTCCTCATATGAGACCAATTCCAAACACCTAATCATTTCAGTTGCCCTTCTCTGAACCTTTTCTAATGCCAGTATATCTTTTTTGATATGAGACCACAACTGTACACAGTATTCAAGATGTGGGTGTACCATGGATTTGTATAAGGGCAATAAGATATTCTCAGTCTTATTCTCTATCCTTTAACGATTCCTAAAATCCTGTTCACTTTTTTGACTGCCGCTGCACACTGCGTGGATGTCTTCAAAGAACTATCCACGATGATTAGTTGTAGCTAATGTCTATATAGTCAGTGTCCAGACCTTATTTCTCCATTTCACAGTAATCAAATATTTAGAACAATCTCAGAGATGCATGATCTTTAGTCCCACAAGCTGCACAGTGCAATACTGGGATGAGTCTGCTTCTCTGTTGGAGGTGCCCTTAAATAAGGTATTAAAAAGGTCTCTCTTGATCTATAGAGGTTTTGCTATCTGGAAGTTAAAGGCTATGATGGCACTTATCACAAAGAGTAAGAAATGACTAATCCAGTGGTAAACATTCACTTTCTCAGAAATTCATCTTCTAATGTGCACAGTGATATGTAAGCAATCTCAGACTACATAATAGCTGTTCCTGCTGCTTATAAAATCATTGCAATATATTTGTACTTTAACTCACTTTTTAAGTAATGTTTGAGATTATGAAGGGAAATCCTCACAGCACTTTAAACATTTAGATGCAAGAGTCCTTAATCCTTTTGTCTACTGGATAATGTGAACAGATGTTTTAAGGTGTAAAAAAATATGAGCTATAGATATAAGACTACTGTGACAAAGTACATTTGCTTCAACTAGAAGCAGCTGCTTTGTTAGCCATGCTCAAGTCCCAGCATGGATTTCTTCCTGTAAAATAAAGTCCTAATTACACCACAAGTGGCTGATTTAAGAAGGCATGTGGAGGCCTCTAGTGATGTGTGTGTGTGTGTATGTGGGTTAGAGTGATTTGGACAAGTCCCCAAAGGGTTTTGATACCCATACCTTGTGTGGCACAAACAGCCCAGAAGTTACTAGCTCACGATGAAGTGAGCTGTAGCTCACGAAAGCTTATGCTCTAATAAATTTGTTAGTCTCTAAGGTGCCACAAGTACTCCTTTTCTTTTTGCAAATACAGACTAACACGGCTGCTACTCTGAAACTAATAGATATGAAACATGGTGCTGGATTCCCAATTCAGAGGAAAAACAAATAGTGAACATGTTTGCTGTTTCTGCTCAAAGAGCTCCCTATCCATATTTGTGATTTCCCCTGAAGCTTTGTCCTACACCATTTCTCATTGTGCAAGAACCATCTTAGCATATATTTAAAGGGAAAAAAATAACCTTCTCCCACGCTGAGATTTAGAAAGGTGGAAGAGGAACTGCCAAGAGATATGTTGCAATATTGAACAAGGAACCCCTTCTCCCCTGAATGCATATTTACATAGGGAGTCTATTAAAGACTGTATCAGTGAAGTTCTGCAGTATACAAAAGTCCAACCTAAGAACTGGACTGAGATCAGCAACTCATTTCACACAGGCCACTATAGGCAGCAGAGAGCCATGACTTTTGTACACTATCAACCTGGGCAACTATCAACAGCTGAGATGAAAGGTTCTATACCCTATTATCAATTCCTGAAGTCAGCCAGTTTTTGTTTTCTCTCTTTACAATAAAAGAAAAGCCTACTTTACACAAAGATTTGCAAGAATACAGGACTGAAGAGAGGTGTGGCCCCTTTCCTGAACTTCAGCGGGTTGGTTAGTAAATAGATGAGTAATACTAATGGCATGCACATATTAGCACACTCCTGCATGAGTCATCCTCATTACCTCCTAAAATATATTTAACTTCAGTCACAGGTAAAACTTCTTCAGGAAATTTAAATAATCTCTGAAAGTTTCTGTGAACACCTTATTTCACTAGACACAAACCACTCTGCCCATGCAGCTCCTTTCCCTGAAAGTAGTTGCTGTATATGAATCTGTAGCCTGTTTTTACAGAATATTCAGGAGTGAAACTTACTGGGAGGGAAGGAAGGCAACAGCCAGTGGGTGGGAGAGAAAGACACAGAAGACTGAGAGCCCCCCCGCTCTCCAGCAACACCAGCCACCAATGGAGACCCCTGCCACTCTGCAGCTGCAAGATGCTCTTCAACCAGTGCAAGTGATTCTGCCGGACTCCCAGCTCCTGGAAGAAGGCCATGATGGTACTGGTGTACAAGAAGGGTGAGCGGGACGACCCCAGCAACTGGAGGCCCATCTCCCTCTGCTCCGTGATGTACAAGCTCTATGTCAGCTGCCTGGCCTCGAGGATCACGGAGTGGTCAATGAGTGGGGGAGCCATCAGCTCCACCCAGAAAGGCTTTATGTCCTGTGAGGGCTGCTATGAACACAACTTTGTCCTCCAAACCACCATCGAAACGGCCAGAAGGGCATGGAGGCAGTGCACGGTAGCATGGCTCGACCTGGCTAATGCCTCTGGGTCCATGCCCCACCACCACATCTTTGCCACACTCCAGGAGTTTGGGATGCCAGAGAACTTCCTCCGTGTGATCTGAGAGGTGTACAAGGGATGCAGCACAACCATTCGCTCGGTCGAAGGGGAGACCGCCGAGATCCTGATCCGGAGCGGAGTTAAGCAGGGCTGTCCCCTCAGCCCCATCATCTTTAACCTCGCCATGGAGCTGTTGCTGTGAGCAATCTCCAACGACACAGATGGATTCAACCTCCATGGCGAGAGGGTCTGCGTAAGCCAGGACGCTCATGACCTGGTCCTGACCGCAGACGACCCAGAGAACCTCCAACGTATGCTAGATGCCACCAGCCGATTGGATGGGGCTCTGCTTCAATGCAAAGAAGTGCGCATCTCTCCACATCGACGGCAGCAAAAGGGACTCAGTGCAGGTGACAGGGTTCCAGATCCAGGGCGAGCCCATCATCCCCCTGGCAGAGGGGCAGGCATACCGGCACCTCGGCACGCTGACAGGTTTCCGTGACAGACAGACACCCGAGGACACCATCCAGGAGATCTTACAGGGTGCCGCTAAGATCGACGCCTCCCTGCTAGCACCGTGGCAGAAGATAAACACCCTGAATACCTTCCTGATCCCTGCATCTCTTTCGTCCTAAGGGGATCCGCCGTGACAAAGGTATCCCTCAACAAGGCAGACAAGATAGTCAGGCAGCTGGTGAAGAAGTGGCTGTTCCTTCCCCAGAGAGCCAGCAACGAGCTGGTCTATATTACCCACAGGCATGGCGGTGCCAATGTCCCCCGCATGGCTGACCTGTGTGACATCGCGGTGATCACCCACGCCTTCCGCCTGCTGACGTGTCCTGACGCCATGGTAAGGAACATCACAGCAAATGCCCTCCATGACGCAACAAAGAAGCGGATCAGCAGAGCCCCCTCCAACCAAGACACCGCCAGATTCCTAAGCGGTTCTCTGGATGGCGAATTTGGATGGGACGGTGGCGACATCGCTTCGCTGTTGTCCTGCGCTCGCAATGCCACGCGTTGCCTGGGGAAGCGCATCGGCTGCCGCTGGGAGTGGTGCGAGGAGTGCCAGGAGCTGGGAGTCCTGGTGCCGCAGATCAGCTCCGAAGACAACACCATCGTCACCCCGAGCTCCAGGGGCATGCTGGAGAGGACACTGAAGGCGGCCATCCACTCGTTGTACATGGAAACCCTGAAGCGTAACCAGACCAGGGTAAAGTCTTCGAACTTACCAGCAGGTGGGACGCCAGCAACCACTTCCTCGCCGGGGGCAGCTTCACCCGTTTCACCGACTGGTGGTTCATCCACCGCGCCCGGCTCAACTGCATCCTGCTCAACGGAGCCGTCTGCCATGGGAACCGAGACAAGCGTTGCAGGAAGTGTGGCTACTCCGAGACCCTGCCCCACGTCCTGTGCAGCTGCAAGCCCCACTCCAGAGCCTGGCAGCTGCGCCACAACGCCATCCAGAATCTCCTGGTGAAAGCCATCACACCGTGCCTGGGGGAGATCGCTGTGAACTCCACCATCTCTGGGACAGACAGCCAGTTGCGACCTGACGTGGTAGTCACAGACAAGGACCAGAAAAAGATCATCCTCATCGACATCACGGTCTCCTTTGAGAACAGGACCCTGGCCTTCCGCAAATCCCGAGCTCGTAAGCTGGAAAAATATGCCCCCCCGGCATACACACTGAGAGCGAAGGGCTACGAGGATGCCCTGATTGTCGGAGCCCTGGGCGCTTGGGACCCCTGCAACGAGCGTATGCTGTGGACCTGCGGGATCAATTGACGGTACGCATGGCTCATGCGGCGTCTCATGGTCTCGGACACAATCCAATGGTCCAGGGTCATCTACATCGAACACATCACTGGCCACCGACAGTACCAAGAGGTGTGAGCCGGTACAACATCGTGCATCAACCATGGGAAAGGGACAGAGATTTCTTTTTTTTTTTTTATTGGACCATATGAACTGGAACCATAAACTCACTGAACATTAAATCCCACCAAATGAGGTTAGATCCATCCTCATTGTCGTACCCGCTCATTATACTCCACACCTGAACATAGCCATTATATGAATAACATACCCCCATATCTCAACGTCTGTACTTTGACCCGTTAAACTTTTACCTCCAATCGGGGAGATTGCAGATTATGTATTCCTTACGCCACCCGCTCCTAAACTTAACTTCGCACCCCTTGATAATCTGTACCTTATTCCCTGATAACCGGAAACTTCTATGCCTAAACTCTGTACTGTTTTCTTTTTACTTCAACATTATCTTAATAAAATTATTAAGACCCACAAAAGGCTTAATAGTAACCTTTCAAAAGTTGCTAGGAAACAATGTTCCACCTTCAGGATCACCAATCACCCAATGAGAGTTATTCTGATGAAGTAACATCTAACTTGAATTTTCATTGATTTATCCTCAATCCCTTTTGGTGGTTTGAAATGTAGTTCTCCTGTTTCTGCAGTTAAATTTCTCTTAATAAACACTATTGTTAATGTTTCCATTTGCCTTTAGACTCAGACAAATGCACCAGGATGAGAGAGAAATGGTCAGGGGAGAAATGTAGACAAATGGATTTGTTAGACAAAAGGACTCCAAATGTAAGTGGGGGAATAGTCCTGCTCTTGTGGGGAACTTTCCTGGCTTCTGCACTACCTCAGTGAAGTGGGCTAGCGAAAGGATCTGAGTCCTTGCTCCCACTTTCTTTACCCAGGCCTGCCCATGAGGACTCCCCTTCCACTCTCCTGTCTGGCAGAGTCCTCGTAACCCCAACAAGGCTGGGCCCAGGATTCCTGGGGGGCTCAACCCTCAACCCTGCTGTGGTCACCTAGGACAGGGGCTAGGGTGTCCCCACTCTGGAATACACTCTCTGCACTGGGCACTTCTCTGGTCCACTGACCATTACATACAAGTTAAGCAAATGCAAGTTATTTAATCAACAATTTTAAAAAGAATAAGAAAAATGGGAAAGGTTAAAGGAAACATCACCCCGCTCTGTGGCAGGGAACATCACAAACAGTGTCTCTGGAATGTCCGGGCAGTTCAGTCTGTTCTTTGTAAGTCCCAGGCCTTCTTCTCAGGCTCTGACTGTGCTGTAGGGATACTGTGGGTTGGACACTTGCTCTGGTGGTGGCCACACGCTCTCAGTGGTAGGACCCTTCTTCCCAGTGTTGCCACCACAGTGTCAGGGTTACAATCCAAGCCTAGCCTGCAGAGTCTCTTAGCTGAGGTGTCCCCCGGTGCTGGGCCTGCTGCCCAGGGTCCCCCTCGGTCTCCCCAGCTGCTCACCATACCCAGCTCCACCACTCTATCTCTGCACTCTTGCTGCTCTACCTCCAGCTCCCTGGGCTGCTTTTTTGGCCCCTCTGCCTCTGGCTGCTGCATCTCTGCTCCCAGGACAGGCCTGCTTCCTCGGGCTGCTTTTCTGGCCCTTCTGGCTCTGGTTGCTGCAGCTCTCCTCCCAGGGCAAGTCTGCTCTCTCTGGGCTGTGCCTCTGGCTTTGGGTTTGCAGCTCTGCTCCCAGGACAGGGTCTGCTCTCTCTGGGCTGCTTTTCTGGTCCCTCTGGATCTGGCACAGATCTGCCCCCCAGCTCAGCTTAGGCCCCTGCTCTCTCCTTAGCTTGGCCCCACTCTGTCTGACCCAGGCAATTCAGCTCACACGGAGGACGGGACCTCCCTGGCCTCCTGATTAGCCTGCTTGCCCTGTCATTCAGGCTGACCTTGAACATTGGCCTCTCCCCATTGTTCCTGGGGCTGTCAGTCTCAGGGTCCCGATTCCCCATCGACCCTTCCCCCTTTTTAGTACTGGGAGCTAGCCAACCAAAACACCCCCACTGAATGTTTGTAAGGGGGCAACAGTCCCCTTACACAAAGTTCAGCTATGGTCTCTCAGCAGGAAGTGACAGGGGAAGGGTCAAGGCCTACCCTCCGAACTGGGCTGTTCCCAACAGTGAGAGACCCCTCTCCTGTGAATCACTGTCCCCAGAAGCTGCAAACGGGCTCTCTCCCTTCAGGCAGGCTTTCCTTCACTCTCCTCATTGCTAGAATGTCAGAATCCCCTTTTGACTTTGAGCAGATCCTCCAACTGGAGCCTGGGCAGGGCCTTCTTGGTCTAGTGCTGCTCTTTCACTTCCTTAGCCCTGGTCTACAATGGGGGCGGGAGGGGGGGGAATCAACCTAAGATACGCAACTTCAGCTACGAGACTAGCATAGCTGAAGTTGACGTATCTTAGGCCAACTTCCTTGGTGTCCTCACAGTGCGGGGTCGACTGCCGCCGCTCCCCCATCAGCTCTGCTTCTGCCTTTCACCACGGTGGAGTACAGACGGAGCAATCAGGAATCTGTTTTATCGTGTCTATACTAGACGCAATAAATCAATCCCGAATAGATCAATCACTACCTGCTGATCTGGCGGGTAGTGTAGACGTACCCTTAGTCTCTACATGGGGTCTGTAAACCCCATCACATGTAGTAAGAGATGAAACAATAGAAGCCAATGCCCAAGGCCTTGGAAACAGCAAGGCCTGAGCAGAAGCTAAGCCATTTGGGCCGAGGGTTTCCCTGGGGTCAGACTGTAAATGTGGGGGCTGGAAGACTGATTGGTTGCAGCTGTGTGAGAGAGTATGAGGACTTGTTTACATGAACATTTAGTTTGAAGCAAGCTGAGGTGTAAATCTACCCTGTAGTAGCCTGCCCTGAACTAAGTGTCTGTGTGGACCCTGCTGCTAGGCACTAACAGTTCCCTAGTTTGCTTTGAACTACTCTTGTTTTAAAGCAAGAGAAACAGTGGAGAACATAAAAAGAAAAGGAGTACTTGTGGCACCTTAGAGACTAACAAATTTATTAGAGCATAAGCTTTCGTGAGCTACAGCTCACTTCATCGGAGCTCACGAAAGCTTATGCTCTAATAAATTTGTTAGTCTCTAAGGTGCCACAAGTACTCCTTTTCTTTTTGCGAATACAGACTAACACGGCTGCTACTCTGAAACCAGTGGAGAACATGGCCTTGAAAGGAAGCAGAAAAAGTTCTTTGGGGCACAGGACTTGCTGGAAAGGCAGGCTGGGAAATTGTGAACAAGGAAACTATCTCCTGTCGATTATAACTGTGTCCATGGAAACAGGACTTTGTGAACATTCTCTGCAAATAAATAAAATTGCAACCAAAAAATTCCAGACTCAATCAGTTTCTCCTCCTAATGGAAACAACCTAGCAAGGTCCCACATATTGGCTAACCGCTCTGGCCAAAAAGAAGCTACAGTGTCTTTTCAAAAAGAATGCGAGTACTTGTGGCACCTTAGAGACTAACAGATTTATTTGAGCATAAGCTTTCGTGAGCTACAGCTCACTTCATCGGATGCATCCGATGAAGTGAGCTGTAGCTCACGGAAGCTTATGCTCAAATAAATCTGTTAGTCTCTAAGGTGCCACAAGTACTCCCATTCTTTTTGCGAATACAGACTAACACGGCTGCTACTCTGAAAAGCGTCTTTTCAGACTTTGTCATTTAGTGATAAAATTGGCTGAGGTTGGCTTTTAGAAAAAAAAAACCGACAACAACCTTGGGGAGGGTTGGTGTTAATCCACACCATTTAGTTTAAAGCCTGTTGTGCTGATGAAAGATCTTCAACAAAATGTTGAATAGGGAAATACACAACCTTAAGTAATTTTCAATCAATAGATTATTATGATACTTTGCTTTTATCATCACCATCTAAGAGAAACTTCATTCACAGCAATGCAAACATGAAAATGGTATAAGAACTTTCCAGGCTTCTGCAACTAAAACTAATTAATTTCTCTGAGACAATCAACATCTGCTGAATTTCTGACTAGAGAAATTTAGTGCCAGTGTTGTATCAAAGGGAGCTCTGTAAACTGGTTTTGCAAATGCCCAGTCAGTGCTGCCAAATGAATAACATCTTGGATAAATAAATAGTTTGGCCAATCCACTTCTTTACCTTTTGTGGGTCATCAGGAAAATAGCTCACACAGCTACTTAAACCCATTACTTCTTATCCTGTCCTCAGTGGATAAGGAGAACAATTTATCACCATTGTTGAAAGTTTGCATAATCAATTGTTTGACCACATTTTGGTTATTAAATATACTCAAGACCAACTAACCAATGTCTGGTTTAGTGCTCACAGTTCCTTAACTTATTGTTCTGTTACTTTCCTTATCTTTGTTTCGGATACTACCATTCCAGGTACTGGTCTGTGAAGGCAACTTCCAGGTTTGTACGGAAGTAGAACAATCATACATCTTGTCATCTTCTTTTGCGATATTCCAGTATTGGCTTGTGATAATAACCTGTTGCTGTGGTAAAATACTCATATGTCCTGATCCTGACAGCTTTCCTATCTACTTAAATCAAAGCTTATTTCTGCTAATGCAAGGTGCTGTGGAATATTTAGCGTAAGTGAACAGGATGATAGTAAAGGTATAGGCCAATTTAGGCTATATAACTGCTACAATGTGCTTAATGCTATTTGTGCTTCATGCCTACTAATATGCATATGGTACAGATAATGCATATTATTGACATATATAAATATATGCTAGCCAGCCTATACTGCTGAACTCTTCTTTATAAGAACCTTTTATGTACTTGAAGACTGTCATCATATCCCATTCAGTCTTCTGTTCTCTAAACTGAACAAACCCAATTTTTTCAATCTTTCCTCAGGGATCATGTTTTCTAGACTTTTAATCATTTTAGTTGCTCTCCTCTGGATTTTCCCAAAGCTTGGTGCCCAGAACTAGACATAGTACTCTAGTTGAGGCCTCATTAGTGTTGAGTAGAATGGAAGAATTACTTCTAGTATCTTGCTTTCAACACTCCCACTAGTAAAACCTGCTGCAGGAGTTCAACCTGGGTTGTAACGTAAGAAGCAAAATAAGGTTACTGTGTTGTGCTCTATGACCTTGCAGGACTGGAATAAGAGTTGATGCCCTAAGAAAGATTTTATGTTGGGATCTGTAGAAAAGTTATCTTTCTTGAACACACTGAGAACATTATACTACAGAGACTTGACTTTTTTGGTTGGACACTCACACCCAAATAAAACCTCCTGAAGGAACTCAATTCTGTGTTTCACTTGTTTAACATGGTACTTAAACTCTGGACTTTGCACCAGCTATTAGAACAAGTGTTTGTTGACTTATTTTGGGGGGAGGAGGAGTGGGAAGTGTCTATTAAAGCAATAATCATTTCATCCAGCTATTCATTTTAAACCTTTCTGGTCTGAGATGGAGGATTGATCTTGCAGTAGCACACTTCTTTTGTGAGACAGAGACATCCAAAGATCCTACACTAGGTTAATCCTCAGAGCCATAGCCTCTTCAGCCTGCAAAGATGAAAAGTATCTTTTGCACTGTCCTGGGGAGAAATGGAAAAGATGGAAAGACATATACTAGAGACCTTGCCCAGCTTGGCAAAAGGCCATTCACAATCTCACATCCCAGGTTTTTTTTTTGTTTTTTGTTTTGTTTTTGTTTTTTTAACTCTTTCCAGATGCAAAGAGGTCAATCATTAGACTACCAAATAAATTCTCAATGAGTAAAGGTATTTCTGGATGTAGGAGCTACTCTACTAATCCAACTTTTGCGATATAAACATAACATAAGAATGGCCCTACTGGGTCAGACCAAAGGTCCATCTAACCCAGTATCCTGTCTTCCGACAGTGGCCAGTTCCAGGTGTCCCAGAGGGAATGATCAGAACAGGGAATCACAACGTGATCCATCCCCCGTCACTCATCCCCAGCTTCTGGCAAACAGAGGCTAGGGATGCCATTCCTGCCCATCCTGGCTAATAGCTATTGATGGACCTATCTCTCATGAATTTATCTAGTTCTTTTTTGAACCCTGTTATGGTCTTGGCCTTCACAACATCCTCTAGCAAGGAATTCCACAGGTTGACTGTGTGTTGTGTGAAGAAATATTTCCTTTTATTTGTTTTAAACCTGCTGCCTATTAATTTCATTTGGTGACCTCTACTTCTTGTGTTATGAGAAGTAGTAAACAACACTTCCTTATCTACTTTCTCTACACGTCATGATTTTATAGACTTCAAATCACATCTTCCCTTAGCCATCTCTTTTCCAAACTGAGAAGTCCCAGTCTTATTAATCTCTCCTCATACGGAAGCCATTCCATAGCCCTAATCATTTTTGTTGCCCTTTTCTGAACCTTTTCCGATTCCAATATATCTTTTCTGAGATGGGGCAACCACATCTGCACACAGTAATCAAGATGTGGGCATACCATAGATTTATAGAGGCAACATATTTTCTCTCCCATTATCTATCCCTTTCTTAATTTTTCCCAGCTTTCTGTTCGCATTTTTGACTGACACTGCATGTTGAATGGATGTTTTCAGAGAACTATCCACAATGACTCCAAGATCTCTTTCTTGAGTAGTAACAGCTAATTTAGACCCCATCATTTTATATGTATTGTTGGGATTATGCTTTCCAACGTGTATTACTTTGCATTTATAACATTAAATTTCATCTGCCATTTTGTTGCCCAGTCACCCAGTTTGAGAGATCCTTTTGTTGCTCTTTACAGTCTGCCTGGGTCTTAACTATCTTTAGTAATTTTGTATCATCTCCAAATTTTGCCACTTCACTGTTTACCCTTGGTGTTCATTTCCTCCTTGGTAGGGAGAGCATATAGAGACAGAAAATTTTGCTCTGACCAGGACAGGAAAATTTCTCACTGGGGTAGGTCTGACTGTGTTCTTCCTAAAACCCCTAACAACTCTTATCCATGGAAGGAGCAGTGCTCTGGCACCTCAATGAATCTATGTGGTCCAGATGGTGGATGCTGTACTTGGTTAGTGGAACAACTGCATGAGGAGAGACTGTGAAAGACCCACATCAGAATATCTAATAGTCCAGTGGTTAGGGCTCTCTCCTGAGATGTGTGGGAGACCTCTCCTCAAATCTGTTCTTCTCTCAGGCAGAGGGGAAAAATAATCCTGGGTCTCCCATAACACAGCATAACACACGGTAAATGCTTAGGGCACATCTCTTCCCTCAGCATCTCCTATTGGCTAGCTTTGGTGACTCCCTGCTTAGTGTGCAGGCTTTTGTGGATAACATTCTGAGATACCAATCTCTCCCTATTCATTGTACAGGGAGCCTTGGCACCATGGATCACAGTATTGTTCCATGGATTTTCTAGGTGCCTAAGTCCCTTTGTGGATCTGGGCCTGTGTAACTTGAAAAGTTAGTTATTGCTATAAATATGCAAGAACACTTGATGCATTCTGTTTCACTAACCAAGCAAACTTAAGAACCAGCCTTCATTTTTAAGATATTTTTACAATTTTATTCTTGCTTCTCTATACAGGATCATAGTCCTATAATTTGCAGATTCACCACACTGCTACCTAGTTTTATACTCTATGCATGGTATTTGCTCTTTGGATATAGGGAACATGTAGCCTTAGATTGATCTGGATAGTGGATGTTTATGGATTTCCAAGCTGAGAATTTGGCCTATGAAAGCTGATCTTAAAAATATGCTGACATCATCAGTGATGTTTTTAGTTTAAAACAGAAGTTACAAACTTGAACGCTGGCTTTTGCTCAACGTTGAAATAGAGAGGGAAAATGCAGTGTTTGACAAATGGGTAATTACAAAAGCTATAGGTTGCTTTCCCTTCACCCCTGACACTGATTTGATTCCCTGGGCCATTTCCCCCATGGTCCCCTTTTCCTAACTTCACCCTTACCTCAGGGTTCAGCAGTACTGCCTCTCCTCCAGCTCCTTTCACCTCAGCCCCCTGGAGGGCACTGGAAGGAGAGCTTTTAAACAGTGTAAGTGTGACCTTGATTGGTTTCAGCTGTCTCCATTAGCCTAATGGCCTTAACTGGTTAATTGGCGTCAGGTGTCTTAATTGGCCTGGAATAGCCTTTGTTTGGCTACCCAGGGAAAAAGGGCCTGCTCATTCTGAAGGCTGATATACCTGCCTTCCAGCACTCTCTATATTCTTCCATTCTGAATCTGTCACACAATACAGAATCCCAGAGGAGTAGGTCTCTGTAGTAGAAGGGAAGGAGGGCAGGTTGTGGAATCCATGTGGACAACACATCTCAAAGAACCACAGTTACTGTACTGTAAGTAACTGTTCTTTCCTCTTCTAGTGATTGTCCACATGGATTCCATTCTTTGTGACTAACAACCAGTTATCTGTTTGCTTGGAGGTGGACAGTAGGAGTCCTACTTAAACAATGATTGCAAGGTAGTCCTACCAAAGCAGAAAGAAAAGGAGTACTTGTGGCACATTAGAGACTAACAAATTTATTTGAGCATAAGCTTTCGTGAGCTACAGCTCACTTCATCGGATGCATTTGGTGGAAAATACAGAGGGGAGATTTATATACACATACAGAGAACATGAAACAATGGGTTTTATCATACACACTGTAAGGAGAGTGATCACTTAAGATGAGCCATCACCAGCAGCGGGGGGGGAGGGGAGAGGAAAACCTTTCATGGTGACAAGCAAGGTAGGCTATTTCCAGCAGTTAACAAGAACATCTGAGGAACAGTGGGGGGTGGGGTGGGGGGAAGAAATAACATGGGGAAATAGTTTTACTTTGTGTAATGACTCATCCATTCCCAGTCTCTATTCAAGCCTAAGTTAATTGTATCCAGTTTGCAAATTAATTCCAATTCAGCAGTCTCTCATTGGAGTCTGTTTTTGAAGTTTTTTTGTTGAAGGATAGCCACCCTCAGGTCTGTAATCAAGTGACCGGAGAGACTGAAGTGTTCTCCAATTGGTTTTTGAATGTTATAATTCTTGACGTCTGATTTGTGTCCATTTATTCTTTTACGTAGAGACTATCCAGTTTGACCAATGTACATGGCAGAGGGGCATTGCTGGCACATGATGGCATATATCACATTGGTAGATGCGCAGGTGAACGAACCTCTGATAGTGTGGCTGATGTGATTAGGCCAAAGCAGGCATCTGATCTGAGAATCTCTGCAAAACAGAAGTGTCCTGTAATGGCATGGACTGAGCTCCACACAGCTAACTTACAGTTTCATAAAGAGCGATATGCTGAATCTTATAGGCTTATCTTAAGTGATCACTCTCCTTACAGTGTGTATGATAAACCCATTGTTTCATGTTCTCTGTGTGTGTGTATATAAATCTCTCCTCTGTTTTTTCCACCAAATGCATCCGATGAAGTGAGCTGTAGCTCACGAAAGCTTATGCTCTAATAAATTTGTTAGTCTCTAAGGTGCCACAAGTACTCCCATTCTTCAAACAGGCAGCAGCAAAGGGTGCCTGAGCTCTAGAGGAATGAGCCCTAATATGGCTAGGTGGATCTAACCTGGCTAATTTATAACATGTTCTTAAAAATGAGGAGACCCATTCTGAAATTGTCTGTGAAGATATGGCCTGACCCTCAACCCTTTCAGCAAAGGCCACAAACTGGGGGTAGATGTGTTCCTGAATGATTTTTTTCCTATTGGTGGTATAATTTCTTGACTGTATCAAGTGTCTGAAATTTAGCTTCTGCCAAGGCTGATTATGGTTTGGGGAAGAAAACTGGGAGATGAATGAATTGCTTCATATGGAACTCTGAAACAACTCTGGCCAGAAACTTAAGATAAGGCCTAACAGTAACCCTGTCCTTATGAAGCACTCTAGAAGAGGGACCTCCCTTGAAGACCTGAATCTCCCCTACCCTTCCAGTTTATGTAATAGCTATAAAAAGGCAGTCTTCACTGATAGAAACCTGCTCCCTATGCCACCTAAAGGCTCAAATTAGGAACCCATCAACCCAGTTATTACAATGTTGAGGTCCCAAAAGGGAGGGGGCTCCCGAACTGGGGGAAAACATGAATAAAGAGGCTGAGAAAATACAGTATGGCCCTGGATAGCAAAGTAATGTGCAAATATTGCTGCTAAATAGCCCCTTATAGAACTGATAAGAAAGTCCCAATTGTTTCTGGGCTAGCACATGGTCCAATACTGGTGAAATGAGTTATGTCAAAGGAGAGAGATAATGCTGAGATAGACAAATAGAAAACCTCTTCCACTTAGGTTTATAAGTCTGGTTGAGGCTTTCCTGCTTTGGAGTAGAATGTTCCGAACTTCATCTGAACAGCTTCTTTCAGTGGATGTCATCCAGCCAGCATCCAGGCTGCCAGATGTAATAATATTGGGTCTGAGTGTATGATGTGTCCATGTGAGACTATGTCAGACAGAGCAGGCAAAATAACTGGGGATTGCACTGAGAGATTCACCAAATCCAAACACCAGAACTGCTTTGCCTATGCAGGGACTGTCATAATAATCAATCCTAGATCTTGCCTCAGTTTCCTCAGGACTGTCCATATCACAGGGACCAAGGGGAAGGCCTACAGCAGTCCCAGTGCCCAAAGGATAAGAGACATCTGACAGGTAACCCTGACTGGACCCCCGTCTGAGGCAGAACTCTTCACACTTCTTGTGGTCTGTAGCAAATAGGTCTTTGGTTGTAGTTATTGTTTTACTTTCCAACTAGTTTATCAAAGTTAATTTAAAAAGACAGAAAATGGTGAATCCTTTGCTTTTTTCTTTTTTGATGCTAAATTTGCCATTTGACAGAAGAAAAGTTTCTCTTCCTTCCTCAAACAAATTAATGATGATTTCATCCATCTTAGGCTTCACTCCTGTGGTTTATGTTGTCACCAGAACCAACAGATAGAATAATGTCCTTGTAACTCACTAAAACCTATATAGCATTCTCTAGGTATTAGCTAATTTTTCACATGCCACTTTCTTGATATATGCACAACTGCACAAAGGTGTGGTGTTAACCCTTGTCATCCTGAACTGTTAGTCACGATTAATGCATGACCATGTAATTATTGCAAAATTAATTCCACCACAATTTATTGCATGATTATCTCAATTTCCTAAACCTTTCTATAAACTCCAAGAAGCTGCCATACCCATTTTCCTCCACACCAGGGAACCAAAGGAAAACAAGGAGATTTCTTTTGAATAACAAGCTCCATCAATTTCTCTGACCCAAGCTTTGAACACCAGCATCTGGTACAGCTGCTTTAAACTCTGAAAGCTCTGTGCGATTTTTTGACAGTTCCGCTGTTCTACTTAATAAGGTAAATTAACTGCTGTGCCCTGAGGTTCTAGAGCTATTGTCTGTTCTGTGAACACCTATGCCATACATGTTCTGAAAAATTCATTCAATAACCCATTTTTTCCCTAGCTTTATCTCCCTGTATTTGACACATAAGCACCTGTGCCCAATGTTCAGCTTACAGAATAGTTTACCTAGTAAGATCATTGAGCCCCACTGATTTTGGTAATTGGTTAATCATGGGATGTAAAAGACAATCAGTCTCCTGCTATAGAAACCTGATAGTTCTGTGTGCACATTGCAGAGATAGTAGGAAACAGACCCTATAACCGCATTGTGGAATCACTCACCTATGAGTGGAAGTGGGACACTTAAGCAAAAATCTTGGTGTGAAATCCTGGCCTCACTGAAGTCCATGAGAGTCTTGCCATTAACTTCAATGAGCCAGAATTTCACCTGTGTTCCTTGCACAGAACCAGAGAAAACAGGCCTTACAAAGGGGAACTCCATCAGGACTGGGGCAAAAGAATCTTTCTTCCCTCCTAAACCATGACCACAGCAGTAACTTCTACATAGTTTCTATTACAGCATTGCTACTGTCTCCATACTTGCCCTAAATGGGGTTGTCAGTGGATCCGAATAATCCTGAACCTACTAGCCACATTCCTTTCTTCCCCGCCTTCCTTTATCAACAGCAACAGCATTAGTAGGTCTTCTAGTTCAAATAAACGGAAATGGAACTGTGCAAGTAAAAATACATTTTTCAAATTAGAAAATATTTGTCACTGGCACACAACCTTTTTGTTTTTATCATATATCTATAACAAAGAAAGTAAAAGTGTGCATATCATGCCAGATACCTAAGTAATTTGTGAACTTTAACCTACTTTTTTATTGGTCCTGAATGATACAAAGATATATTATCTTTCTTTAACGGTTAATTGTTTCTTTGAGATATAACAATTCTGTGTAGAAGAGAACTGTAGTATCACCAATATTTGGAAACTAAACCATTCTGTCAAATGAGAAGGAACAGTCTAAAATCTTCAAATTTCTTTAGAAAATAGCCAAGTGGACACAGTGTGTGTGTACATGTGCATGGGTGGGTTGGAGGAAAGAAATGTTGTGTTTTTTAAGCAATTTATTTAAAAAAAAAATTTAATAAAGGAAACAAGTGTACTGGAATGGTTTTTTACTAACATGCCAACATAATCAGTTAATGTTAATCATTAATACACAGAGTACAACCTATTGTAGTTACCAAAATACAGCTCAAATTAATACATATACTTTTATCTGTTGAGCATATAAAACAAGAAAAGAATATATAATGAAAGCTTATTCGTTTCACTTTAACTTCAGCCACATGAGAGTGCAAAAAGTGCTCGAGACCAGCTACGCTGGGCAGATAGATATATCTACAGATAAATTAACTTGGCTAAACTTAATCCCTGGTATAACTCCATTGATTCAGTTGCTGCTATGGAAATGAAGGTAAGCAATGAGATTTCAAATGCTCTTGTGCTGTTTAAATTGCATTTATTTACATCATATGACAAAGTAATATTCTTTTTATTTTCAAGTGTATTAAAAGTCTGTTCATTTTAAATTATAGTAAGGATTTCTTGTTTAAAACCAATAATATATTTAAATGTAACATACCTTACCTTTGCTAATGTCACAAATGCTTAATGTCTGTTTTAAATGTTAATGCTATTTTGCATTTACTATAAAATAAATGACCATGGTAAATACAAAGTAATCTTTCTAATCATCTGCCTAATTAGATTTTTATTTTTTCACAAACGTGCTACTATTATTCTAAATAGTCTCTCGGGCAGTGACTATTGTCTTGTCAGTAGAAATATATTATTGACTCTAACCAAGTTTTATGCCCCTCGTTACCTACACACACCTCTGCTTTTTTATACCATAATCTACAAATAGGGAGTAAAATATTTCCTTTGTTTTTTTCAAAAGGATATCAAGACTGTGGCATCAGGTAAAATGCAATACATTTTTCAATAGATTTAAATGTGTTTTACCTTGTCTCTAAAAAAAATCACAAAGATACCCCCACTACCTGGGGACTTTTCCTGGCGCACACATGAACAGATTAAAGTTCTGTTATATTACTCAGAGCAAGATGTTGAGAGTTGGTGGTGTTGACCCCAATTAAACTGTGTGTCAGAAAAGGTGGAGTTTACAACTGTCATGCCTCTTTTTCAGATAAAGTATAAAGGATCAAGAAGCATACAGTGATCTCCACTCTAGCTGCACTCAATCTTGTGGTGCTTTAGCTATTTTTTAAAAACAAAAACACCACCAATGTCACTCTCCAGCCGAAGCTACCTTACTGGTACAAGCTCCACTTTCCAGCCTACTGCACCCAGCCTAAGTGGTTCAACCTACAGGAAAACAGCTATCCGAAAGTATCAGGAACCGAGTGTCTATGGGGGAGCTGGTGGCTATGGCACCCGCATTTCCACCAGCAGTAACTATGGAGGAGGCTTTGGTAGTGGGTTTGGCAGTGGATTTCAACTCAACATCAGCAGTAGTGACATCCTGCTTGCTGGAAATAAGAAACTGACTAGGCAAAATCTGAATGACCGTTTGGCTTCCTGTCTGGAGAAAGTGTATTTTCTAGAAAAAGCCAACTCCCAGCTTGAAAAGCAGATCAGGGAGTACTATGGGTATAGCTCCTTAACTACAACGCATGACCACAGTCAATATTTTAAAACCATTGAAGACTCCAACACAAGGTAAGAAATCATAAAAGTATCCATTATTTTGTAACTTTATATGCTTCTGTACTCCAATTATTAGAGAATGAAAAAAGTCAGCTAGCTGTAGAATATTTTTTTTTCAATTCACTGTGGCCTCACTATAGGTACATTAACCATTTAACTTTGGCAAGATGCAGGTTAAATTGTGCAAAGTCAGTTTGTCACATCACATTTTATATTATTATAAAAATGTCTATGGATATGTGTAACCTAACAGTTCAAAATCTATCATAAAGGCTGAATTAATTCTTCTATAATTACACAATATAGGGTTTTTCAACTGTAGATTTCAAAGTGGGGCTTTCCAGAGAAGATATAATTGTCCCTATTTTACAGCTAAGGAAACTGAGGCACTAAGTGAAGTCACTTGCCCAAGGACATACACCAGATCAAGAGCAGGGGTGAGGATAGAACTAATGTTTCCTGTGTGTCATTATATTGCCCTATCCAATTAACCACACTCACAACTGGAGTGTGAGAATATAAAACTTTAATTCTTTCCTCAATGTTGTAGAAGGTCACACACTAAGTTTAGACACTTACCTTCATCTTAATGTAAATTATTTCAGAAGTTCTAAGTTCACAGAAGGCTTTAAAGGCATTGAAAGTGCTGTTACAGTTTGTCATAATCAACATATGAATGGATCACCAAACACTCAATGACAAGTAACATATTTCTTAATATCACGGAATAAAAAAAACCCAAGATAAAGTGACATTAAGGATCAGATTTATACCTACAAAAGGCAGGAAATTTAGAATAAATAGTAAAATTCCTTTCTTAGCTCATCTTAAATTGTTTATTAAAAAGGTCTCCCAACATCCATTAATTTTATTTATCTATGTATAATAAGGAGTATTAAAGACAGCATTTTGGTTATCTCTGTGGATTGATGTGTATTTGTGGGCTTCACATCAGACTTTTAGACTTTGTTTTTCTCCTTTTGTGTGTGTGTTTAATCTAATCTCTTACACCTGGACAACAGTAAATAAATAGATTGTTACCTGGGAGGTGCTGGAAAAAATCCAAAGTTTATTGAGGAAATCTAAAAATCCAAAGTTCTCTTTGCAGTTTCATAATTAACTAATTTTCCCAAGTAATTTTAGTTGTCATTTTTTATTTAAACATTTTGTTGACTATTTAAACAAAAACATTAATACTTAATCTTTTTTCAAGTGTTAAAGTAGCAGTAAAGGAAAATGTCTCATAATTTTACATAGCGACCACCGTGTTGCCAGTGTCACAAATATTACATTCCAAAGAGATGGTCTCTAACAGCAGGATATTCAGCAATGTGGATTAAGGTTTTAAACTTTATTTTAAAATCCAGTTCATTGTAGATCTAGAGGGAAGTCACTTTCTGACTACTATGCTGAGCAAGCTAGGTGCAGCTTTCGTTTACAGGAAACCCGTGTCTCTCCAATATCTGACCTATAGGCATTATTCATGAGTTTCCATCTTTATACCTGCAAAAAAATCTCCCTTGTCAAAATATCACCACTGACAGAATGCATGGCTCCTAAGGTTATGACATGATGAGGGAGGAAACTATGGAAAGACTCAATTCACATATATGACACCATACTTAATGTAACATTTACATCATGGGTTTTGATGTTTCTGAAGCTTTTTCAAAAGCTTCTTCAAAAAGTGGCCTCCCCTGTTAAACACTCTTCTTAATTTTAATAAAAATGGGCTCCCCAGCCCATTTCATTTTTTTTTTCTGCTGGAGATGTGAGCCTTGAGATTTTGATAGGCCTCTCTTCGACGTTGCCCGCAGTTTGTGTTTTAATTTTTCTATGGACTTGGGATTTTTTCTTCTTTACAGCATCAAGTGATCTGGACAATACCTTTTGGCCAGCCTATAAGATATATTTTACAAATTACCCTAAATTCTTTGTGACAGAGTCCAAGCATATCCTGCTCCAGGAATTTTTACAAAAAACACCTGCTCTGTGGTGCAATCTGGTGCATTCCAAAGGCAAAAAAATTAATTGGTCTTCAGACATAGCTAAAATCTAGAATAAAAATAAACCATGGCAGGAACACTTTAGTCATATCTAGAGATGGGAATGAAATCCACCAGAAGCAGGGAAATATGCATGCATGTGCCTGCACACACACATAAACTGAAACATAATGTATGTGTTGGTACATGCACTAACATTATTTACATTTTTCCTTCTATTTTATGTCTCATATCTCTTCCCTTGTCTTTCAAAGTTTGTAGTTTTCTTTCCTTCTTCTTCCAGTTCTGGAAATGAGAAGCTTGAAACAATGGCAAAATGTCAACAATATCACTTACCTTTCTTTGTAGAAACAGAGTTATAGTTTGTAATAACATAAATCAATCTTTAAGTTAAGATTGGGACACAAATCACAAAGAACTAGAAGTTCAATGTATAGGACATCTCTTTTTCCATAACTTAATCTCTGCTTCCATGTTTTATCTAATCTTCATTTGCTTTGTCCCAAAGGGACTACACTGACAGCATATAGTGTAGTCTCTGAAAAGTACAGGTAACCTTAGATTTGCCTTCCCTTAACACTATAAATTAGAGAGGAATGTATATGCCTATATATCAAGATTTTCTGAAAACAGAACAATCTGATTGCTGGCACAGATTCCATATTTTAAAATGTCATCCAAAGTTATTTTTATAACATTTAAATATTGGTTTGGTTTGCTAACTCCAGATTACTTTACAATCTATCATCTTCTTTTCCAGATTGGTGCTGCACATCCGGAAAATGCTTGGCTTGTCATGCAGATCGACAATGCCAAGCTGGCTTCTGATGACTTTAGAATGAAGTAAGTTTCTATGATGAATTAATGTGACGTCCTCCCCACATGTCAGTCAAGTGATCTCTTTAAAAGCCAGCGGGGTCTTCTGGCAAATGTGTGTTTTTAGGAGAGAACTGAATGCCTTCAGATCCCTGAAATTGAATAGTAATACAAAATGGATACATTACATAAATCCCACCTGCCCTATTCCCATAGAGAAACCCTACATATACACTTGTATATCTTGTCTTGTTAATAAAGTTATTGGAGTTAAAATTGAGAATTAAACTGTTTGTCCCTAAAGAGTCAGTAAAAAGGCAATTTGCAGAGTGAGACAGTAATAGTTAGTGATTCTCTGAGACAGAACTACAGTCCTAGCTTATCATGGTAAAGCATATCAGTAATTAATTACATATTAATTGCACATTAGTAATTACATATTAATGATGCTGGAATGAACATTTATTTTCCAGGTATGAGAATGATATTGCTGGACTACTGAGAGTCCAAATCAAACAGAATGTGGAAAATGATCTTGCTGGACTACTGAGAGTCCTTGATGACTTGACCTTGTCAAAAGCAGACTTAGAGCTATAGATTGAAGGTCTGAATGAAGAGCTGGCTTTCCTCAAGAAAAACCATGAAGAGGTGAGAGCAGCAGAGAAACTCATTCAGAATTCACACATTTTCTCAATGACACACAGAAAACATTTGATACATGCAAATCTTGTTAAGAATACTGAAAATTCCATGGTTAATCTGAAAAAACATAAACTTTATAATTTGAGACAAAGTGAAAAGATAAAACTAAGAATATTAACCAATCTTGGTTTCTCCCGTTCTTTTCAAGAGGTAGGGTCACATAACTGAAATCTGGAATTAACCTGCTACTCTATTAGTTGCTAACAGAAAGCCTGAATTATGTCATAGGTTAGGCTTCCTTTGTTACAATCCATAACACAAAATGATTCCTCTTAGCAATCATAAGTCATAGTATTAACTTTTTAATACCTACATTCTTTCTAACTGTGTAGAAAAATATGACATTTTAGAGGCTCTGAAAATTAAGGCATGATGGTTTTCCTTTAGTTTAAAGAATATCCTTTGGTTCTATGGGCCACCACTAAATGCAAAACCAGATAACTGGGAGACAAGACTCCTGCACTCTAGTCACAGTTCTGACACTGCTCACTATGACCTTGGGGAAATCAGAACACTTCAGTCTCTTTGGTCACTCGATTACAGACCTAAAAATTGCAATTCTTCAACAAAAAAAACTTCAAAAACAGACTCCAACGAGAGACTGCTCAATTGGAATTAATTTGCAAACTGGATACAATTAATTTAGGCTTGAATAGAGACTGGGAGTGGATGTGTCATTACACAAAATAAAACTATTTCCCCATGTTTATACCCCGTCCCCCAGCTGTTCCTCAGAGGTTCTTGTCAACTGCTGGAAATGGCCCACCTTGATCATCACTACAAAAGGTTTTTCCCCCCGCTCTCCTGCTGATAATAGCTCACCTTAAGTGATCACTCTCGTTACAAAAAGAAAAGCAGTACTTGTGGCACCTTAGAGACTAACAAATTTATTAGAGCATAAGCTTTCGTGAGCTACAGCTCACTTCATCGGATGCATTCGATGAAGTGAGCTGTAGCTCACGAAAGCTTATGCTCTAATAAATTTGTTAGTCTCTAAGGTGCCACAAGTACTGCTTTTCTTTTTGCAAATACAGACTAACACGGCTGCTACTCTGAAACTCTTGTTACAGTGTGTATGGTAACACCCATTGTTTCATGTTCTCTATGTATATAAATCTCCCCACTGTATTTTCCACTGAATGCATCCAAAGAAGTGAGCTGTAGCTCACGAAAGCTTATGCTTAAATAAATTTGTTAGTCTCTAAGGTACCACAAGTACTCCTTTTCTTTTTGCGAATACAGAATAACACGGCTGCTACTCTGAAACATTTCACCTCTGTATCTCAGTTTTCCCTGCCATAAAATGGGGAAAACAGTACATCAGAGGGGGTGTTGTGAGACTTTAATTAATATTTATAAAGTGACTGAGAGTCTGTGAAGAAAGGTGCTAACTCAGGCCTAGGAATTCCTTTTTATAGCTCTATTTCTATGCATTTTGAATTTGTTTCTGTTTAAGATGACTGCACGTTTCTCTTCCGATTTAAAAGCTTAACTGATGTTCATAAATACAGAATTATCTATAATCATTATTGTTTGTAGGAAGTTGGTGAACTGCGTAAACAGCTAGGGGCACAGTTAATGTAGAGGTGGATGCTGCTCCGAGCATTGATCTTGCCAAGATTATGGAAAACATGAGACAGCAATATGATAGCATGGCAGAAAAGAATCGTCAAGAGGCCAAAGACCGCTTTGATAAACAGGTAAAGTCTCACTGATCACATAGCAGCAGCACCTCACAAGGAGTTCAGTCAAGATTTAAAATTGAACTTCACTGCCTTTGTATTTCAGACAGAAGAAATGAACCGGGAAGTTGCTATTAACATTGAACAACTGCAAACCAAAAAAACTGAGATCACAGATCTGAGACGCACTTTCCAGAGCCTGGAGATAGAGCTGCAGTCCCAACTTATTACGGTAAAGCATATCTAAAATTTAACATCGGGAATATCTTTAACAGATAGTTGTTTGGATAAACAAGGAACTATAAGGTCTTTCAATGTAAACATAATTTAAAAACACAAATAAGTAATTCCTCTATTATTTCACCTTCTGTAGAAAAAGGCTTTAGAAGACACACTGGCTGAGACTGAAGCACTTTATGGTTCACGACTTGCCCAAATACAGGCTGCTATTGGCAATGTAGAGGCACAGCTGATGCAGCTTCGAGCTGACATGGAGAGCCAGAGCTCTGAGTACAGTTCTCTGCTGGACATAAAGACACGGTTGGAAATGGAGATTGCCACATACCGACGCCTAAAGTCTGCTGTTTAGTTCAATTTTCTATCAAGTCAGCAATTATTCTAAATACTCTTTATAAAGGCTGCCTGGGGGTAAAAAAGAGGACAGATGTTGAATTACACTTGCATTCAATAAAATTAATGGATAAAGGATGCTTCTGCATATTAAAATTTGTTCCTGCCAACACTGGTTACTCTACTGGTGGTGTCCAGTCTGGCTGAAACTAAAGAGAATGAAAGTCAAAGACAAACAAGCAAAGTGAGAAGGTAATTATGCTCTAAAATAGAAAAATATTTGTATTTTAAAAAATTAGTACAAATGCTTCCCCCACAAAAAGTAAGTGAAATGACCAATTACAAGTACCCTTGTTGCATATGGTAACGTCTTTTCTAAACTATGGCACTGAACTGTTCAGCTTCTGGGGCAACCTGATTGGTAGCACAAGGGTGCTCTTCATTATCCTTTGCACCATGGATATCTCTGCAAAGCAATGAGAAGATGTGGACAATCTTGGACTTGGCCAGTGGGTCTGAAAACAATGTGGCACTCTTTAGTAAAGCAGGCTGCAGGCATTACTGCATTGTCACACCTCCTTGCAGAAACTATTGCTGATCAGTAATTGAAAGACAGAGAGAGTGTGAGTTCCGGAATGTACAGGTTAAAAATACCCTCCCCTTCCCCCTGGTGCACATGGTGGGTCAGTGCCCCCAACTGGTCTTGCAACTTCCTGATGACTCGTTGGCTACTCTCAGGTAAGTCTGTCCCCCTTTCCCATTCCATTCCTCATAACCCAAATGTGGTAGGGACTTTTCAAGGAGTTCTGCTTTCTTTTTCCTGCTGACAGTCAGTCACCACATTCAGCTGCAGAGAGGACATTCTAGAGGCTGCTAAAGAAGTTGGTTGGTTCAGTATCCACCAAGCCTCCTCATAGTACCTGACACAAAGTTCATTTACTTATAGGTTTCAGAGTAGCAGCCGTGTTAGTCTGTATTCGCAAAAAGAAAAGGAGTACCGGTGGCACCTTAGAGACTAACAAATTTATTAGAGCATAAGCTTTCGTGAGCTACAGCTCACTTCATCGGATGCATTTGGTGGAAAAAACAGAGGAGAGATTTATATACACACACACAGAGAACATGAAACAATGGGTTTATCATACACACTGTAAGTGATCTCATGATTTCAACAATTTCCATCCCACCATCAACCTCAGCCTGGACCAGTCCACACAAGAGATCCACTTCCTGGACACAACGGTGCTAATAAGCGATGGTCACATAACCACCACCCTATATCGGAAACCTACTGACCGCTATTCCTACCTACATGCCTCTAGCTTTCATCCAGATCATACCACTCGATCCATTGTCTACAGCCAAGCGCTACGATATAACCGCATTTGCTCCAATCCCTCAGACAGAGACAAACACCTACAAGATCTCTATCAAGCATTCCTACAACTACAATACCCACCTGCTGAAGTGAAGAAACAGATTGACAGAGCCAGAAGAGTACCCAGAAGTCACCTACTACAGGACAGGCCCAACAAAGAAAACAACAGAACGCCACTAGCCATCACCTTCAGCCCCCAACTAAAACCTCTCCAACGCATCATCAAGGATCTACAACCTATCCTGAAGGACGAGCCATCACTCTCACAGATCTTGGGAGACAGGCCAGTCGTTGCTTACAGACAGCCCCCCAACCTGAAGCAAATACTCACCAGCAACCACACACCACACAACAGAACCACTAACCCAGGAACCTATCCTTGCAACAAAGCCCGTTGCCAACTCTGTCCACATATCTATTCAGGGGATACCATCATAGGGCCTAATCACATCAGCCACACTATCAGAGGCTCGTTCACCTGCGCATCTACCAATGTGATATATGCCATCATGTGCCAGCAATGCCCCTCTGCCATGTACATTGGCCAAACTGGACAGTCTCTACGTAAAAGAATGAATGGACACAAATCAGACGTCAAGAATTATAACATTCAAAAACCAGTTGGAGAACACTTCAATCTCTCTGGTCACTCGATCACAGACCTAAGAGTGGCTATACTTCAACAAAAAAGCTTCAAAAACAGACTCCAACGAGAGACTGCTGAATTGGAATTAATTTGCAAACTGGACACAATTAACTTAGGCTTGAATAGAGACTGGGAATGGATGAGTCATTACACAAAGTACGGCTGCTACTCTGAAACCTATTTCCCCATGCTATTTCTCCCCCCCACCCTACCCCCCACTGTTCCTCTGATATTCTTTTTTCAGAGTAGCAGCCGTGTTAGTCTGTATTCGCAAAAAGAAAAGGAGTACTTGTGGCACCTTAGAGACTAACAAATTTATTAGAGCATAAGCATCCGATGAAGTGAGCTGTAGCTCACAAAAGCTTATGCTCTAATAAATTTGTTAGTCTCTAAGGTGCCACAAGTACTCCGTTTCTTTTTTCTGATATTCTTGTTAACTGCTGGAATTAGCCTACCTTGCTTGTCACCATGAAAGGTTTTCCTCCTTCCCCCCGCTGCTGGTGATGGCTTATCTTAAGTGATCACTCTCCTTACAGTGTGTATGATAAACCCATTGTTTCATGTTCTCTGTGTGTGTGTATATAAATCTCCCCTCTGTTTTTTCCACCAAATGCATCCGATGAAGTGAGCTGTAGCTCACGAAAGCTTATGCTCTAATAAATTTGTTAGTCTCTAAGGTGCCACCGGTACTCCTTTTCTTTTTTCATTTACTTAGGCTTTGTTCCATTCCCCCCGGAGATAACTGTTTGTAGAACTGAGTGAGATTAATCCAAGGAATTTAACAAGAAAAACAATGTTTAGCACATGTTTAAGTACCTTGCTGTATTGGGGCTTAAGTGAACAAATTAAATGTACAAAGATTAGTGATCTCAACATTTCTTAAATTTAATAAGCACCTTTATTTACAAAGTATGTTTTATTCATATATTTAACATACCTTTACAGTCAGAGATATCTACTATGGAATAGTCTGAGAGAGGTATGTCACTTAAGTTTTTGTTTTCATATTTTTATATTTGGTTGCTACTAATTTGGCTGCATTAAAATTAATTAAGCTGATATAAAACAAATTGAGATGCTATAAGTCTTTCAGATGCAAATATTAAATCAGTGAAATCTTATGGCAAAATTGCCAATTCAACTGTCTGATTATATAACTCTCAATGTAATGGTTCTGTTAAAAGCACCTTAGAACTATTCAGTTTGTACAAAACCCAACCACCAAAATATGCTCAGGAGGAATAAAAGATTCATTCAAAATAATGTTCTGTAAAAAGTTCAGGGTGATGTACAGGATGATCAGTAATTGGAGAAACCATATTCTGTACACCAAGAAAGAAAGTTTACTTATTACCACAAAACAGCTACTAGTGTCACCTCTGCATATTCACACTTACAGGACTGGCGCCTCCTTGTGTTCAGCTGTATATTCTTCAAGAGATGACATGCATTGTCCTTGATGCTTCCCTTTTACATAGGTATTCCCCCACCTCCACCCTAGAACAGGCCTCAGCCCACAAATGAATTGGACAGTACTATTTTGTTTGTTCTTTTCCATAATGAGTGATTTTTTTCAACACCTGGAAGTGCGTTGACCAGAAGGCACTCTACTAATATGACACCTGAAAACCCAGAATTTTGACTTCAGACTGAAATTAGCATATCATTTATACTTAAGAAGAAGCTCAATATATATTTTACAATAAATGGCACTTTCATTCTTAAACCCACTGTTAAATTGAAGAGCAAAATTATACATGATCAGTAATTTAACTTTTCTTTTTCATATGTGTTTCAAATTTTCTGATGTTCCACTTGATTATGCCAATGTAGGATTAAGGGAGTCCTTCCAAATATGTTTGCTCAACAGGCTGGAAAATTAAAAGTATAGAGCTAGTTACTGAAGTAAACATTAAAAACATATTACTCTTTTAATATAAATGTTTTAATTAACACTCTGTGCAATTTTATTTCCAGAAATAAATAAAATTAGGAAGATCAAGACAGTTGTTAAGGAGGTGATTGATGGCAAAGTTGTCTCCTCCCAGACCAAAGAGATTGAAGAGACGATATAAGCAGCATCAGCAGGGAGATGCCTCTGAACTTCTTAAGAGTTAATGGCAAAAATTACTTGATTAAACTTCAATGGGAGTTGGATTGGACTGTTTTGTCGCCAAAAGTTACACTGCTTTAATTAAAGTGCTTTGATTAAACTGCTGTTGCATTTCCACAGTATGCTCCTTGTGTCTGCAGAGTGCATCCACATTAGCAGCTCTTGCATCGACACAGAGAGCAGTGCACTGTGGGTAGCTATCCACTGTGCAACTCGCCATAGCGTCCTTTGGGAAGGGTTTTCAATGCCTCATGGGGCAGATACAGCGTCATATGTTGCAGGTTTCTCAATCCCATCGTTCCGTGGGCCCATGGACATCGTATTATATTGCCAGCTGCTTTTCAACTGAAGTATGTGAGTGGAGGTGGGAGTATGTGTGACAGGGAGCGTGTGTGTGTGTGTGTGTGGGGAGACAGAGACAGTGTGTGTTGCGGGAGTGTGTGCGTTGGGGGAGAGTGGACAAAACTCCCCCAACTTCTAAGTTCAGACAGCCACCAGAAGGAACCAGTCCTGAGGCAGGGGGAGGGGGACATCCCTGACATCAGCCCCCATCCTGGCGCTGCACAGCACAGCAGTCTCTCTCTCACACAGACACACACACACCCCTCTGCCTGCCTGCCTCCCTCTGTATTCGTGGTGCTATCAGAACTTCCCTGCACTTTGAAAGGGGAGAGGGTGCATGCCTGCAAGGCAGCTGAGTTCAAAACGGTGAGCAGAGTGGTCACAGCGGGCATTGCGGGATACTGGGAGAGGCCAGATGGCAGCAGCTACACTGACGCTTTGTCGCTTTAAGTTTGCCACAAAAAGCTTTATGCCTCTCATTGAAGTGGTTTCATTTTGTTGTCGAAACTGGAGTTTTGTTGAAAAAAATGGCATTGCGGTGTGTACACCACCACTGTTTAGTCACCAAAAGCTGCTTTTTGGCAACAAAACTCTGCAGTGTAGACACAGTCACATAAGTACAGTGGGAGGCTATTTACTTCAATGGTACTTGGATCAAGCTGAAAGAAAACTGCCATGTTATCTACTGAGAAACAATGTCCTATATCCTCATTTTTTGTCCATTAATCAAAAATTGCTTTGCATCACTAAGTTATAAGGCACAAATATCCTTTAAAAGCTCTTTACTTACATGGAGACTGGCAGGTTGATTACAAAATGAGGGCCATTCAGTGAGAGAGTATTGTGTATAGACACAGTGAATGCCATGCTGTTATAAATTCATAATTATTTCAGTTTATCTTAACCATGGTACGTATGATTATAGCAATTACTATGGATCTTCTAAGAGTAATTAACAAATTTTCAGCAATATGCAATTACTATGTAGCTATATATTTATGAAAAAGCTTCATAAAACTGTAGTGATCATACAAGTACAAAAGACTTAGCATGATGCGTGTGCCATGTAGTTAAATGTTATTGAATCTTTCTTAAACTATCAAAATTGTTTCCTTTGTACTTCTGGTAATAAACTTTACATGTGACATATGGTATCTGTGTATCTGGTGTTATACTATACAGCACATCAGTGCCTGCTTTTGATGAGTGTGAAGATTAATGTGGTCCTTGTAGTTCCAACAATGCACCATATTCTAGTCAAAATATGTTAAGCCAAGTTTAAAAGAACGTCTCTTTTCACCTCTAATTAACTTTCCCTGCATCAAATTTATGCTACTTATGTTTATCCCTCAAATATACTCAACAATACTCAAATGTACATGTAAACAAATAGATGCATAGACAGTTCAAACATTTTGTCAAAATTAGGACTGGTCAGGACAGGATTTCCTGACAGGATTTTCTTTACCACATTGAAATCTTTCTGACAGGCTGCCATCTATACTACTTTGTTGAGTCTTGTCTTTTTGCACAATTCTGTGATAAGCAGACACAATGTCACTGAAACCATTTTCAAATCAGCAGTAGCAGTTAGCCAAGCCTCTGAAAGATTGGTCTTGTTTTTTAATCTTGGTTATAGGCCAGTTAACTATGGATTCTGCTTTCAAAGGATCTGGGGAAACTTGGCCACCTCCTTCCCAGTATCCTAAATAAGGGTCTTTGATTGCTCCTATTTTGCATTTTGACACTTTCACAGTGGGATGTACATCTCTGAATTTTGTCAGCACAATTCCCAAGATATTTTTATAATCTGACAAAGAATTGCTAAATATTGCAATGTCATCCATATAAACTTATGCAAAGTCTTGTAACCTAACACTTGACTATCGAGCCTCTGAAAGATGGTTCCTGCATTAATTAACCCAAAAGGTAACACTTTGAACTCAAAAAGTCCTAAATCAGTAGTGAAGGTGGATTTTGTCTGTGCTTTGATGTTTAATGGGTTTTACCAATAGCCCTTTGTTAGGTCTAGAGTGCTTAGTATCATTGACCAGGACATAGGCGGTCTGACCTAGTGGTCAAAGCAGCAGTTGAGAGCCAGGAGGCAGGCCAGATCTGAATACGTGTGGACTGGAATCTGCGATAGGCCAAAGGGCAGACCGAGAGTCAAGCTGACAGAAGATCAGAGTCCAAGACAAGCCAGAGAGCAGACCAAGCCATGTGTCAGGAAGCAGGCAGACTCAGGTTATCAGAGTCTGAGACAGGTCATGGGTCAGGTCAGGGGCAAGATGAGGGACAAAGTCGGGATACCAGGAAGTCAGAGTTAGGCAGCAGAAGCAGGGTTACAAGTCACTCTAGTATGTGAATGCAGGAGTAATGAAATGTTGTTATCCTTATTGTACAAGTAAAGGGCAGCAGAACTATGCTTAACATGCCCTGATTGAGGGGGTCACCCTAAACTGAACCTCGCTTTCTAAGTAGGGGGTATGGATGCCAAATCCCAGTGAAGATGAGACTGAGTGGGAACAGTTGTTCCTAGTGTTGGTGTGATTGCTGCCTAGAGAGTCCTAGATACCATTTGGCCTATCCTTCTGTAGCATTTAATGACAGAGCTGATTAGACTCAATTAAGAGCTCTTGTTTCCAGCTGGTGATTCCTAGAGCTGCCCTGATTGCTGAGCAAGCCTAAGCCTTAGACTTCGTGTAGGGACAGAGAAAGGCAATCCAGAAACTGCACTGGCAGTGAGATTCCCCACTATCTACTGAAACCACTGAGAGCTGGGTTAGTGGTGGAACCTCAGAATGTGATGTCACTGCAGAAAGAGGCAGTGGGATGGCAGCCAGTGGCAGCAGAGGGACAGCAGCAGCAGAGACATTGTCCAAGGCCCCTCCCCCTGCCCACGAACAGACCTCTGAACTCTGGGTCTTCACTAACCAAGGACTACCATCCGTGAGTGTGGTGCCATGGAGGGAAAGGGGAGTGGTGTGTTAAGGGACATTCATTTGTTGGACTTTCATGCTGCAAGATGAAAAACTGAGGCAAAGGACACTGCCCAACCTACTGTGGGGTGGGTGTTTGCCTATGGGCATGTGCTTTTGATTATGGTTGTAGTGTTTTCCCAAATTAATGTTCTGTCCTCTTTTCCCTTTTAATAAAAGTTTGATTTTGTTTTACACACACTCAGTGCTTGAGAGAGGGGAAGCATTGCCTCTTAGAGGCACTCACAGGTAGTGTTTCGTTTTCCCAGATTACTATGGGGGCGCTCAGGCCAGTTCTGTTTTCTGTTGTTCAGAGAAACCCCTAAACATTGAACCAAGCCCTTGCTATTACCAACTCAATCTGGCAGAAGGGTTACACATGAATTCTGCATTTTGTGCCTTATTACGAGAGTACACCAGCACCAAGTCCCCCTGCATCAAACAATTGCTCACAGGCATTGCGGTCATACCACAGTTTCCATGCAGATGGCTTTTAGTGAGGTTTTGCTAAACAATTTCCATCATAGTTTATAAATCTTTCCTAAATTTCTGTACATATTCAGCCAGTGGTTCCCCTTCTGCCTCAGTGCCATCGTTCCAGGAGTTCCTGATGAAGTCCAATGGCCCACCGCATGGGGTGTACTCTGTGGACCCTTGAGGTACATCCCTGTAAGTGAATAATTTCTCTTCTTCTTCTGCATGGCTGGTGTAGAGCAGTGACTATAATTTCACCTGAAGTTGATTGAGCCAAATGGCTACGACAGGAGCAGCAGAATTTATTCAGTAATGCCTCCTTCATATTTATAAATTGGGCAGTAGGTAGTGATATGTTCAATGGCCTGTTGTGAGGAACCACTCCGGGGAGTCCTTGATTTTCCATTTGTGCATTAGATGTCCACATCTACCATGGTTGGTTTGGATTTGGTTCCAAGTTGACCAAGATGACTGTGGAAGGTCAAACCCAAGAACCTTCTGCATGGGATCTGGCACAAGGTGCTTATTTTTTAAACCTTGTTTAGCCCAATCTGCTTTCCAAGCCTCCTTCTGATCGTAGCCTGATTGCATGAGGCTAAATGAATGTGCACAGAAAGGCTTCTGGACTTAAGACATTGCAGTGTGGGGGTACCGTCAAGGTCTTGGTGGATAGGAAGACATCTGTTTTCCTGGATTTGCTTAGCTTTGTGGAATGTCGCAGCCGTTTGGCTTATTGGCAGAGGAGCAATGTTAGACAGAACAGGTATCCATGGTGTTGGAGTTGACTTAAGGGTTACCGTGATGCAACGCATCACTGTATTCAGCTGGGTATCCACAAGTGGCATGTGGCTGCATCTGTTCCATACCAGTGCACAATATTCAGCTACTGAATATACAGGTGCTATTGCAGATGTTTGCAACAATTATGCCACCCCAGGTGGTACCAGCTAGTTTCTGGATTATGTTGGCTCTCATTTTTATCTTTGCAAATAAAAACGAGTGAATAACTTATAGGGTAACATTACATGCCTGTCATTTGACCTCTTGGTTGTGTACATTCTAAGCATAAATTTTAGAGTCCCATTGACCCTTTCAACTAAATCGTTTGTCTCACCACACGTTTTACGCCACACATCTACCATAATTCACCACATAACTGTGACATGAAATTTGACTCACAATCTGAGCTCTCCTCTGGAAAACCTAATCATCTGAACACAGTGAACAGAGCCCTACCCACTGTTTCAGCCTCTATATTACAATAGGCAACTGCCTTTGGGTATCTAGTGGCAAAGTACACTACTACTAATATACATCTCTTTCCTATTTGAGTTGGCCAGGTCATTGGCCCAACTACATCCATGAAAGAGCATAAGCATGAGAATGATTCTATAGCCTGGTGATTAGAATACTCATCCAGGATGTGAGACACCCACAAGCCAGTCCCCCTGCTTGAATGGCTTTTTAATTAATTATATTATCCACAGTGCCACAGCTTCCATAGGAGAGATTGAAGGATTTCCCCCATCGGAATATCCTATATACCGATGCATTTGGTCCACCAAATGCATCCGATGAAGTGAGCTGTAGCTCATGAAAGCTTATGCTCTAATAAATTTGTTAGTCTCTAAGGTGCCACAAGTACTCCTTTTCTTTTTGCGAATACAGACTAACACGGCTGCTACTCTGAAACCTATATACCAATGGTTACAGCACTCTCCTGAGAGATAGTAGATTACTGTTCAAATCCCTTTTCCCATCATGTCGAGAGGGGACTTGAACTGGGGGTCACTATCATCCTAGGTGAGAACCTGAATCACTGGGGTAAAAGTTTTTAAGAAATGTTTTACTAATACCTTTTTCCAGCAGTAAATGCATACTATCTTTCCACAGAGGACCGGTTTAGTAAGTAAGTACATATTGTCCTCTTGACAAAACAAACACAAAAATCTTCCTTTTGAAAAGTCACCTGCCCATTCTATTATGAACGGCATACACACAGCTGTCAAAGAAAATACTTTTTATCTTTCCCAACCATGAATGAGACACCATCAGACTGATTCTATTCTAAACAAAAATGCTTTTAATGGAACCTGTCTTTTCCTTTGTTCTCTGGGACCAAAACAGCTCATACCAAATTTCTGTCAAATGTATACCCAGGCTCCAGGGTGTGGATAAATTAAAAAGTGATAAACTTGAGATGACATATCTAACTATATAATTAAATCATTACAAAGAAAAGTAAGTTTTCTGTTTATTGAAATAACTTTAAAAGGAAAGTATGTTGACTTCAAGTGTTCCCATGTTTAAACCTGTAACAAGAACATGTATATGATCTTTAGATACAAGTCAGAAAAAAATATTGTACTAAGAGCTTTCAGTCCCAATAACTATTTTTAAAGATTTGCACACATCTACACCTAAAAATGAGATTTTATGGCCAAGAAATTTGTTTAAGGATTCTAACTTAATTATCGGTCCAATAAATGTAGAATATTGTCTGTCCTCTCCCTTTTTCCTTGAGGATTATTACAGATGCAATCACTTTGTCTGTCCCAATTATGTTGTATGTACCTCCAATTATTCAAATTAGTGTTTGTGTAAAGTATTCTGCTAGTTGCATATCACAATATAGTGCTGTAGGTGTAGCATAAGGTGTTTTCAGACTGTGCTTCCTGCCCTCCCACATCTACAAAACACACTGACTGGAGGGCACTCCAATCTATTTCATGTTCCACAGTTTAATAAGGAATAAATAGCATGATAATGAGTGCAATTATGAGAACCTAGATAGAAACTTGGCATTTTCTGAGTCTCATGAACATTGGTACAATTCATACCAAAGATGATATAGTTTTTGAAAATGGCAGAAAGAGAAAAAATATGTACTGACAGGGGATTCAGAGTAGCAGCGTGTATATGCAAAAAGAAAAGGAGAGTACTTTGTGGCACCTTAGAGACTAACAAATTTATTTGAGCATAAGCTTTCGTGAGCTGTAGCTTATGTACACTACTTATGTACACTACTAGCTGTAGCTCATGAAAGCTTATGCTCAAATAAATTTGTTAGTCTCTAAGGTGCCACAAGTACTCCTTTTCTTTTTTCTTGATAGAGGATTGTAAATCATCTTCTGAAATGCTACAGTTCTAGTACTTCACACAAAAAACTATGTTAAAAGCACATTAGGATTGCATGGTTAAACACCCAGACATCAAAAATTGCCAAAATTAAAAATGAATGTGCAATCTACTACTTTGTGCATTTACATTATGATACAATTTTACTTAAGGTTCTCTGTGAACCTTACGAGTTGTGTAGCAAGAAAAGAGGTATTTTTCAGATAACCCACTAGGCTTTGTGATTTCTGCAGACAATCTCATGTGGAACTGGAGCAGCTAAGAAAGAGACAGTGCTACTTAATAACTGCCCCCATGACAAATGGGCTGATAGTCATTATTAATGAGGTTTGAAAGTCCCCAAGGCCCCCAAACAGCAGTTCCTAGGGTGTCCCCTCCCCTTTTAAGTCCACTGTCATAAGTAGAGCTGGGAAAATAATGGATTTTAGTTCAGTGGCAATTAAAATAATATATTTAATAAAATAAACAATATTAAATAATTATTATTTTCAGGTCAAACAAAAAAGTAAATTTGCTGAAATTTTCAGTGAATTGTTTTGATTTTTTGAAAAACTTTAATGGAAACAATTAGGCAAAATCAACATTAATTCACAAAACGTTTTGGTGTCACTGAATCTGCATTTTTTGTCAAAAAGTTTCCATCTAAAATTTTCACCAAGCTCTAGTCATAACAGAAGATGACCATCAGCCACCCCAGAGATTAGCGCCCTGACTTTGGGATATTAACAAATTATATAAAAGAAACAAAGGTGATTTCAGTTTGACAATAGAAAGTCTTTGTGTATGTCCTCTGTAATACCTCTTATTGAACTTTCTGTATGATTTTTTTAATATATCCTTTTTTCTAATTTTAAATGCTGGTTGGAGAAGGCTGCAATTTTTTATTCCAGATTTAAAAATACATGCATGACAGAAATTTTCAAGAACTATATTCCTTTTAAAACATAAAATTGATATAGTAATGTATTATATATCCAATTACAGATACATTAACTCCTCACTTAACATTGTAGTTATGTTCCTGAAAAATGCGACTATGCAAAACGATGTTAAGCGAATCCAATTTCCCCATAAGAATTAATGTAGATGGGAGGGGGGAGTTAGGTTCCAGGGAATTTTTTTTTGCCAGACAAAAGACATTATATACATATACAGTATAAGTTTTAAACAATTTTAAACAAACAGTTTAATATTTTACACAGCAATGAATGATTGTAAAGCTTGGTTTAGGTGGTGGAGTAGGAGGGTGGATTATTTCCCAGGGAATGCCCTGCTGCTAAATGATGAACTAGCATTCGGCTGAGCCCTCAAGGGTTAATATGCTGCTGCTAATGTAGCCTCACACTCTACAAGGCAGCGTGGACTGAGGCAGGAGTGAGGAAACACAACAGATGCAGGGCAGTAGCTGCAAATACTTCCCTGCAAAAACTGAACATGATGATGAGCCCACGCTATCCAGCTGGAGTGCATCACTCCCTCCTCCTGACAGCACATGCACGGCTGCACAGGTGCTGACTTTCCAAAGTGCTGTGCGGTGTGTGCATGAGTGAGAAAGAGAGACATGCATTACTCCTTTAAGTACACACACCCCACTTCACGTACGTTGCCCTTTTAAGCAGATCAGCCAGTTCAGACAGGATCCAACAGCTTCCAGCAAGCTCCCTCCTTTCTGTCCCCAGCCCTGTCCCCCTCCTCTGCTTTGTGGCACCCCTCTCCCCACCTCCCCCAGCAAGCAGGAAGCTCCTGGGAGCAGCTCCAAGGCAGAGAGGGCAGGGCAAGGCAGGGCAGCACAGCAGTTGGGGGAGGGACAGCTGAACTGCTGCTGGGCAGCTGCTTTTAGGGGAGCTGATGGGGGCGGAGTTTGCCAGTCCCCCCACTTCTAATCCCCACAAGGAGGAGCTGCTCTTCCAGAGAATCCTGCAAGCAATGGACAAAGCAGGCAGCTGCCAAATGACCTTATAAGGGAGCATTGTGCAACTTTAAACGGGCTTGTTCCCTAATAGATCAGCAAGTAACAAGTTAAGCCAGACAATGTTAAGTGAGGAGCTACTACATATTAAAAAGGCTCAGGTATGCCAACTCAACCCCTCTCCCTCCCATCACTACGGAGTTTTACTACATACATTGTCTGTTTATTGTGAAGGAAACACGGTTTAAAGAAAAACAAAACAAAAAGGATATACCAGTCTATGCACAGTCTATTTATGAATTCCTTAGGAAAGACAGTATTAATGTAGGTGAACAATACAATTAGTGCTCCTAAAAAGTGACTCTTGGACCTAATAAAATATTTCCTTCTTTATTCATAAATACATAACTTTGGGATAGCAGTACAAGGGAGACTCAAATACAAATCCTGTTAGATACCCAAGAAAACATGTATGCTGTAGACCCCCTTCTCATTGGGACAAAGTACAAACACAGTACAGCCTTGAATAATTTTCAAACAACTTAGAGAAACAAGGAAAAACCTTTAAAGAGTCCAATATAAAATTATGGTATGATATGTCACAAATATTTCTCTTCCCCATCCATACTTATTATTGGTGTCTAAGTGCTGGTATTGCTTTCTGCTCAATCTTTACTGATCTATAGAAAATAATGTTTTTTTTTCTCTCTCTTTCGTGACAAGTGACAGAAAGAGAAATATAATGAGATTAAAGGATTTTTTCTACTGGTTCTCTCAGGTATATTCCTACAAGAACAGCCACAAATAATAAAGGAGATTAATATTAGAATGAGAAAAAAAATTATGTATGAGTGATTAAAATGAAAGATGACTTTTCTGTGCTCAGTTGCACATGATGAAACATTATAATGAAAGCTTAGCTCTACTCCACCCACATCTCCTATTAGTAGAACAAATATCTGGAGGGTGATATATTTTCACATGAATGGACAATATGGATTTCCACATATCATTTAGTCTGGTCAGGAGATGTTAGGCTGGGAAAAAAGAAAAAAGGATTGAAGTGCTTTGCTTGAGGAGGTGTGGACTGTCCAACTGAAACACCCATTCCTTTCTGTATATAAAGGCTAAAAGTGCTCTCTGAGCTACCCTGCTCTGTTTCATCTACTTGTTACACTAGATCAGGGCACCTTGAACACCATGGCTCTTTCTGTGCGTACAGGAGGAGGATCTCGGCAATTTTCGTCCCGGAGTGGTCTTAGTGGGGGAGCTATAAGAATATCTAGTTCCAGTGGTGGAGGAGGCTTTGGTGGGGGATCTGGTGGAGGCTTTGGTGTTGCTTCTCTGCTTGGCTCTAGTTCTGGCTTTGGTGGAGGTTTTGGTAGTAGCTTGGGGGGAGGTTTGGTTGGTAGCTTTGGTGGCAGCTCAGGTGGTGGCTTTGGAGGTAGTTTTGGTGGAGGTTTAGGAGGTGGCTTTGGTAGTGGCTCAGGCGCTGGTTTTGGAGGTGGCTTTGGTGCTGGCAGTGGTGGAGATGGTGGCCTTCTCTCTGGCACGGAAAAGGAAACCATGCAGAACCTGAATGACCGTCTGGCTGCATACTTAAACAAAGTACATTCTCTGGAGGAGAGTAATACTGACCTGGAGCATAAAATCCGTGAATGGTATGAGAAAAATGGTCCTGGTGCTGGTGGCCCTGGAGCTGGCCATGATTATAGTAAATATTACCCAATAATTGAAGACCTTAGGAATAAGGTAAAAAAAATCACCTGTTGCATCTTTTTACAATTTAAATTCACCTAATATTTTCCAAGGTGAAAATTACAATAATTCTTTTGAGAAACTAACAGCAAATTTTTTCTATGATACTATTATTTGTAATGATCATCTATCATATTGTGCGGATACTAAGAACATTTTTGTTGTAGTACAGATAAAGCAAATGTATTGAAATTGTGTAGCTAAATGCCTTTTGATGATGTGAACTAACCTGGCCTCATTTGAATTAAAGAGAAGGTAGAGATAAAATTAACTAATACTAACTCAGATTATTACTTTTCTTCTTGATAGTTAAAAAAAGTTTTCGTGTTAATACCCTTCATACTTTTTGCACCCCAAATTCAATTTCTACAATAAAGAAATTATCTGAAAAGCTACCTTAGAGCCCATGAGCCAGATAGTCACTGGTATAAATTGACTGGTGTTGCTTATTTACATTAGCCGAGAATCTGGTCCTAAATATTTTAGTTATATATTGTACAACAGTCTAATGAATGTCCCTTGCATTATTATATTACTAAATACATTGAACAATAAGTCTATCAGGTTATAGAATCACTCTCTGGGTATCCTGCTTGTCTTTCCAGATTATTAATGCCACTATTGATAATGCCAGGATCGTTTTGCAGATTGATAATGCCAGACTGGCTGCTGATGACTTCAGACTGAAGTAAGCAGAGAGTACTATCATGAAATGTGTTTTGAAACCCACTATAAATGTTTTATTTAAAAATTCCAAATCGGTTCAGCGATTCAGATATTTCTCTTAAACATGTAAATGAAACATTATTGTACAATTTAATAACAATCATAATACATTGGTTTTGAAGTGGTAGTAAAAGATGTAACCATTTAGTAAAAAACAGTTATGTTATTTTTATTTGTGTGGGTTACACTGATCCCATTTATGGTACAAAAACCTGATTTATGATTTTTTTAAAGATATGAGAATGAAGCAGCTCTTCGCCAGAGTGTGGAGGCTGATATCAATGGTCTGCGTAGAGTTCTGGATGAGCTGACTTTGACCAGAGCTGATCTAGAGATGCAGATAGAAAGCCTGAATGAGGAGCTGGCTTACCTCAAGAAGAACCATGAGGAGGTAAACAGATTTTTTGCTTCAGTATTGCAGTTTTCTCATAAAATTGATTAATAGTAGAACTCAAAACATACTAGAAAAAAGGAGATGAGATGTGCAATGTCAGTCTTTTCTCTGATTTTTTTATCCTGAGAAAGAGCTCTGTTGTTGAGGTTTTTTTTTTTCTTCAGTTCAATCAAAGAATTGGGGGATAGAGACACAGAAAGAGGCAAGACCAAGAGACGAACTGTGAGCGCTAATGGTTCTAGTATTACTAGTTTTCTCAGATTCACCTCCAGTAATATAATAAGCAATTTCCCCAAGAATATATGCTTTGTGTAAAGCCTCTCTTTGTAAATACAACAGATAGGCCAAGATGGGTGTGGCAAAGATACAGCTACTTTATTGAAAAAGGATTAAATAAGCTTAGATCTGCCATGTAAGAATAGAAAGAGCTTCAGATTGCACCTTTTGATTACTTTTCTGGGTTTAAAAAACCATCAGGTACAAAAGCCCTTTAAAATGCACCAGCATGTTACATTCTCTTTAGGTTTGGTTTTGCAAAGTTCAGTTATTTACCTTTAGCCTTTGGGTAGGCAGCAACATGTTTTCTTTTCAGTGCTCCTGAGTTTCTGGGTTCATTCTGGAAATGTACAGGACACTGAACTAATGACAGGTTTCAGAGTAGCAGCCGTGTTAGTCTGTATTCGCAAAAAGAAAAGGAGTACTTGTGGCATCTTAGAGACTAACAAATTTATTAGAGCATAAGCTTTCGTGAGCTACATCTGATGAAGTGAGCTGTAGCTCACGAAAGCTTATGCTCTAATAAATTTGTTAGTCTCTAAGGTGCCACAAGTATTCCTTTTCTTTTTGAGGACACTGAACTGTTAGCATATTTGCTTCCACTAGTATGCAACACATTTTTAACTCTTGCTATCACTTCATCGTAATAGCTCTTCTTAGTTTTTTGTCAGTCGATTCAGCGATGAATGAAATGAAACTGGTTTGCAAGATCTTTTCATATTCTTTTTCAAAGTATCATGAAAATCAGCCAGATGTATTATTTTGATACAACGGATGTTTACATGTATTTTCAACAGATGTGGCAAAACTGTATCAAATATAAAATAATGTATGAAAAAATATTTTTCCCACCAAGGATAAGTTCTCTCAAGTTGAAAGCTAATACCAAAATAAACCAGAGGAATCTGTGAAGCCAATTAAACTAGTACCCTATCTTTCCCTTCAGTGATTTTTTTTACTAATAGCCTAGCGCACTGTATGAGGAAGAGATGACTTTTCTGTAATTTAGAAATGTCCAAAAAGGTGTAAAAATTGAAATGGCAAGATTGTAGATATGAATTGCTGAGGTTGCTGTGATACAAAAGATACAAAAGTGAAAAGAAATTCATATTTAAAATGGGGTAAATTTTACAGTACAGGTAGTGGTAGATTAGATTAGACTAGGAAGGTTTAATATTGAATTAAAGGGATCTTGAATCATACACTTTTCTTTATACATAATTTAGAGCTGATCATTTTGTTCATTATTATACTGAAACACCTTTACTTCCTTTTATCCTTCTAGGAACTTCAAGGTTTCCAAGGTAATGCTACTGGCCAAGTCAGTGTTGAAATGGATGCTGCTCCAGGAATTGATCTGACCAAGCTTCTGAATGACATGAGAGGACAGTATGAAGTCATTGCTGAACAGAACCGTAAAGAGGCTGAAGCATGGTTCAATGAAAAAGTAAACATCTTAGAGATAACAAATTCAGCCAAACACAGTTAAATATAGGAAAAACATTTGTAGTAGCTGAATTACATTCTATTTTTCCTTGACATTTCAGAGCCTGGAACTGAAAAGGGAAATCTCCACCAACACTGAACAACTTCAATCAGGAAAAAGTGAAATCACAGATCTAAGACGCATTCTTCAGGGCTTGGAAATTGAACTACAGTCTCAACTTGCCATGGTATACTGAGAGACAGCTGCTACTCAGAGTAGCTTTTCCAATTTCAAATATACTGCTGTTTAACATTTAATTATCCCAGGGAACTCTATTCTTTTTAGTCCATAAACTCCAGTAATATATGGAATACCTGAATTGCAGGTAATGCATTATAAAACAAATACATTGTTATGACTGGGTACGGCAAAAAACAGGATTACATATTTAATAAGAAGCCAAAGTAGTTTCTACAAATTAATATTTCATTCTAAGAGGAAAATTTGTAAATGTTTCACTATACACAAAGAGAAAGAATACCACTTCTCTCCATCATTTTAGCCTACTTTTCTTCCTAATTATTACATTGTTTTCTTCTCCCCCTTCACAGACTACATTTAATCAATCAATAACATATCTTCTTATGCAGAAAAAATCCCTTGAAGACACATTGGCAGAAACAGAAGCAAGTTACTGTGCTCAACTCTCACAAATGCAGCTTCAGATTGGGAATCTGGAGTCCCAGCTTTTCCAGGTCAGGGCTGATATGGAGCGCCAGAATGCAGAATATCAGCAACTCCTGGACATCAAGACCCGGCTGGAAATGGAGATCGAGACCTACCGTCGCCTGCTAGATGGGGAATTTGGGTAAGTACAGTACTGAAATTGAAAACTCCCTTTTTACTCATTCCCATGGTGAATTCAATGTGAATTCCACAATCTTTCAACGTGAATTCCAAGGAAGTAGAAACGGTGCAGACTGGTGATCCACAAACCAATAGAAAGTAAGGCCTATGACACACACAGATTTCAACAATACATTCGTTGGTTGTAAAAGATCCTGTAATGATTAAAGTTATAGCTCTTTTTAAATATAGAAACCACTTAAGGAGAATCAGCACTTCTATCCTATATTTAAGTCACTCCTTGAATGTGACACTTTATGTCTGAACTGGAGTTAGTGTGTGCTAGCCTGAATTAGAGATACATGGAATTTCAGGGTTTAACTAAGATATGACAGAATTAAACCTGTAAAAGTAATGAGACTGTTTACACAAAATTTCATTCAAAAATTGTTATTTTATTTTGGGCCATTTCATGCCAGAAATTTTGTTTTTCCACGGAGTTCCCACAAATTTACCAGATCAATGACTTAAGAAAATGTTGAAGCAGATGTAGTCATATATGTTTTTGAGGTTAAATAAATTGTCCTTTTCAATGAATACGTTTGGTGGCCTGGTAAGAACTGACCTGGCAGGGTTGCAATCGTACTGACTGATCAAAGCAGGATAATATAATGATTTTTTTTAAAGTAAAGTTCTCACCCATGATGCTGATGATTTCAGTATTTTAAAAAAGAAGAAATCAGAGAGAATTTATTCCTGACTCATCCAGGATTAAAAAATCATCAACAACAAGAAACTTGCTGCTCTATACTCCTGATCCTGACAACTATTGTGTGACATTGTATATCTGTGATTTCTTTGCAGAAGTGAATTTGCTGGGGGACAAGGAGGTTCATTTGAAAGTTCATCCTTGACAGGTTCCAAATCACAAACACAGTCACTGGATTCTTCTAATGGTGAGTAGAGTCTCCTGGGATAACATTTATTTTTGCAAGTGTCCATAGATCCTGAGCACTGAACTTCAACTGATGATTAGATTTGTGTGTATATACTCCTAAGTACTGTGAACTGTAGATGTAAAATTGCTGTTAATGTTTGTATGGGGGAGGAAATACCCAGTTAAAATGATTTTATAAAACCATTGCTGTAACTAAATTAGTAAATGCCATTCTGTTCCTCTACACTGTAAAGTTCATCATGGCAAGAAACTTTAATCTTTAATTTTAAAATGATTAAGGACATAACTAGTATCTGTGTATATAATTCTGCTTTATAACTTTAATTGATAGAGTCTGATGTCAATGTAGATGTAGGAAGATTCAGCAAACACACACACACACACACACACAGACAAACACACACACACGTGAGGTCAGACCAATGTGAGAATCACAAACAGTTATATGTGGGACAGAAAAGATTGTTCTTAACTATTGCAGGCTGTTGTATCCTTGCTTTGTGATGACCACGTTTTTCATATAAGCTGTTAATACTTCAAAGCGGTGAATGGTGACATGACAAGACAAATCTGCCTCTATCTTGCTCTGGCATGGGCTATTGCTTCCTAGTTGCTAGGGTCAAGCCAACATGATTTCAAGTTTGACTTCACTATGTCCTTATATTGTTTGTACTGGCCACCATGAGAATGGGTGCCTTGCTTTAGCTGACTATAAAACATGGCTTTGGCTTGTCTCGAGTTGGCCATATGAACGAAATGCCTAGTCCAAAACAGCTGAACTGAGCATGCTTTGAATGACAGATATCCAATGATTAAGGAATTTGATATTGGGAATCCTGTCACACCATTTAACCCTGCAAACAGACCAAAGATAGAGCACATGTAACTGATCAAGTTTCTTAATGTGGCGACAATATGTTGTCCATGTCTCCCAAGCATAAGGAAGCATTGTAAGCACAGCTGCTCAAAAGACATTTAGCTTATTTTGACATCCCTGTCATTCCTTAGGCAGCATTCCAAATTCCATTCTGCATTTGGAGTGTTTTTTAAATAACCTTAATCCTACATAAACTAACTCTTTTTTATTAATGTTTAGATCCAACCAAAACCAGAAAGATCAAAACAATTGTTGAGGAGGTGGTGGATGGTAAAGTTGTCTCATCCCATGTAAAGGAAGTTGAAGAGAAGATGTAAGCAACAGCATGAAACTGCAGAGGATCCCGTCATTAGATTGTTTCTTTGACAAGCATCCCAATGAAGAGACATAACTTTGGATCTCTGTTCTTTTGTCTGAAGCGATGAGTCCATGTTGCCTTCTTTTTCTTTTGATTTTACTAGGATTCTTTTATACAAAATTAAAATACATTTCTGAATCTCTGAAGTTTGGTAATGCAATAAACATTGTTTCAAATTATACTTGTCTTTATTACTTTCAAAATGTATTCACCATTCAAATCCAGCTATTGTTATGTCATTAGTAAATATCTGAAAAAACAAAACAGATTTCTAGTGTACATGTTAAATTTTCAATTTATTATTATACAGTAGGCTTATCTGTAATTTCGATAAGTGAATAATAAATATAATAACTCTGCTATTCTAAACCCCATATACAGTTTTTGACTAATAAAAAGGGAATAAACAAGCTTTTAAAATATGAGTACTCTTTGAGAGGTGCAATCATAACTTTAGAACTGTAGTTACTGAACATATACTTTTTTTTTAATACATATACCTGCTTTATCATACAATTTGTGTGTGTATATTTGTAATTTTAATCCTCATTTAAGAAAGAGTGTTTGTACCTGAAACAATAACATTCAAGCGCTCTTTAAGTTTGTGATCAAAGCAGTATTTGATGGTGCACAATTTAAATCCCATACTCTAACAAATCGGAGTATCAAAATGCATTTATTATGAAATGTACGTACATTCTCTTGTTGCCTAATTTTTTCCAGTTGGAACCACCCAACATACTCTAGAGCACAAATGTTGTAGATGAGACTTTATTTTAAAATCTTAACCTAAACGTAATAAAGGAAGCCTCATACTAATGATTTTATTACTGGGGCACTAGGGACATTTAGGAAAATAAATTCCATCAATCAGTCACAATTATTTCAACATAATGCTTCCAAATGAAGAACAAGTATGACTTAGACTGTAAGTTTGCTGGAGTGGAACTGTTTTATTCTGTATTTTGTAAAGCATCATGAACATTTATTGTGGTGATATGAGTAATAATTTAATAATTATTTTATAATTATTATTATTATCACTCAGCTGCTCCAATACCCCAGAATACAGGGCACATTACACTAGGGGACTCCATAACAGCAGTCAGACTTCATGAACAACTGTAAACTTTACTGAATAGCCTGCATAGCACAACAGAAAACTGAGAAGCAGTGGCAAAAGTGCCTTCATTAATGAATACACCAGCAACTATAATAGAGCATTTACATATAGTATTCAGCCTAAAAGTATGATCCCGAATTAGCAATGAATGAAATGATAATGACTGAGATATTATCACAGGGAACATTCTCTAAAAGCAGTGATTTGTCATGGTTTGGTGTGTTAAAGAAGGGTGAGCATGACAAATAGCTTGCCCCAGTACTGGGGCGTGAGATGGGGACAGCCAGTGTATGAGACATGGCATTCCCCATTTGCCAGCAATGGAGTTTCATGTTGGCAGAACCCACTCCATCCCTGAAATCAGAAAATGAGTGACTCATGAAGGGCAAAATTAGCCAAACTTACTGCCACAATGGAGAAAGACATTTAAAATAAATATTCTTTCTGCAGAATCCAGAATGCCATGCTTGTACACTTAGTGAAAATGAAAAGAGTGTTTGAGAGTAGCTAGATAGACAGTCTTTCTATCAGTGTTTCAAAGTATAATATCATAACCAATTATCAGCCAGATTTTATCCTGGGGTGCCATCTATTGGGGGTTCACAAAACAAACTTTTCAAATATGTTTGACTTTTTAACCACAACACAACACTTAAGTAACTATTAGAAAGCATCTAACCTGAAACAAAGGTATGAGACAGATTGTGAGCCAGGGAACAGAATCTTACTTCTCAAATAGTCCCATTGATTTCAATGAGGCTATCTGAAAAGCATAGGTCTATCCAGATAAGGGTTCACAATCTGATCTTAAAATGAACAAAAATCTTAAAAACTTGCATGCAAGGGGAGAGGAATCGGCTGTGACTTCAGTGATTTTACACATATGTTCTATTGGGTACCTTCACAGAACTATTATCCTTGCTACCTTTCTTCTTGATAAAGCAATTAAAACTGACAGTGTTCATTTACTAGAATATACTTCCCGGTGTCTGACTTCTCAAGTGAGCTGACAGATATTTCATGACAACTGCAGGGAAATGTTTTTTCATGATTCTTAGTATATAACAGAGCTGATGTTAATTTATTGTGAAATTCAACCCTGTGCACAAGGTCATCACAAGGTACTATAAGCCTTCAAAACAGAGCTTAAGTGAGATTTCAGTATTTAATATGCCTTGTGTTGGCCCTCTACACAGGGGTGAATTTTACCCTTAAGCCTTTTTTTACTAGAATAACATAACTTAGCATTCAGCTAAAATACATTCAGTACTAATTTTCTTTATTTAATTAAAAAAATGGGTAGGTTTTTTATATTAAGTTTATGATGTATTTCACAAATGTGCTGCAAGGCATCTGAGAAAACTTGCACAGATGGCAGATGAAGTCTTGTACAAATTGCAGTACTATGCTATGCAACGTTGCAAGGAAAAGAGCATTTCTTAAGATATGTCTGTGACATTGCATTCCATAATGGGTTTTTTTTTAAAATATGCTTTGAGTGTAAATATGATGCAACTGGAATATGCTTCATGCAAAAGGTCTCTTGTAAGGTATCATTACAAAGTTTATGATCTACGGAGTGTGTTCATCCCATTTGTTTTCATGTATAATTTCTGTCTAGAGTTAGGAGAATAAGATATAAACTTGTCTTACTGATATAAACATGTTAAGTGGAAGCCATGAAGGGTGCTTCAGAATCAATAACCTGTGAATGGGTTTGTTCACCTGCAAGCCTGCCTCTGTACATGTTGGCCAGCTCCTGGGTAATGAAGAATGAGGTCTTACAGTGATGTATGATGATGTCACCTGAACTGGAATCCATCTTAAACCTGGTGCTTTTCCCTTTAGAAGCAGGGGTGGGAACCCAGAGAGACAAAAGAGTCCCGCCTTGTGCCAAAGATATAAAAGGGGGTGGCACAGAACAAAAGGAGTCCCAGCCATGAGAAAGTCCCTGCTTTTCACCTAAGATGCCGGCTGGAACTAACAAGGACTGTAGCAGGGGAAAGGATTGGGCCCAGACTAGGAAGAAGTATAGTCTGTGAAAGAAGCTTATTGGAACATCTCTGAGGGTGAGATTTACCTGTAAACAATTTCTTAATGTATTAGGCTTAGACTTGCGTGTTTTGTTTTATTTTGCTTGGTAACTTACTTTGTTGTGTCTATTACTTGAAACCACTTAAATCCTACTTTTTATTCTTAATAAAATCACTTTTGTTTATTATTAAACCCAGAGTACGTGATTAATACCTGGGGGAGCAAACAGCTGTGCATATCTCTCTCTCTCTCAGTGTTAGAGAGGGCAGACAATTTATAAGTTTACCCTGTATAAGCTTTATACAGAGTAAAACGGATTTATTTGGGGTTTGGATCCCATTGGGAGCTGGGTGTCTGGGTGCTAGTGATAGGAAACTTGCTGAGAAGTTTTTGGTTAAAGTCTGCAGCTTTGGGGGCGAGGATCAGACCTGGGTCTGTGTTGCAGAAGGCTAGCATGTCTGGCTCAACAAGGCAGGGTTCTGGAGTCCCAAGCTGGCAGGGAAAATGGCTCAGAGGTAATTCCAGCACATCAGGTAGAGACCCCCTTGGGACTGTTGTGACTAAACCCATCACAATGTCAAACTCAGAAATAAACACTGGTCTTTTTAAAAACATTTCTCTGTATTTAGGAACACATTGACCAAGAAGTCAGAGATATCAGTCCAGATTTTCTGCTAAATTGATTTTCCACTGGGAACTGCTCCAATTTGCACCTTCCTGGCAACAGTCTGTAAGGGCCAGATTTTCAAATATATTTTGGTGCCCAGTGAGATTTTTCAAAAGCACCTAATCAGGTTAGGTACCTAATTCTATTGATTTCAATGTCCCATAGGGGCTTAACCTTCTTAGGCCCTTTTGAAAATCTCACCAGGCATCTAGCTGCATCTCTGGGCACCTAAATACCTTTGAAAAGCTGGTCCTAATGTACTGTCAACCAGCTGTGCAGAGCCAGTGTGCTAGGCAGTAAGGCAACTGTCCTTCTCCAATCTGAATATATCCCCTGCAGGAACTATGAGGATGATGATGTAAGATTGGGGTATCCCCATCAGGGGAGTTCAGACCCAGATGTCATTCCTTTTGCATCTTAGGAATGGCACAAAAGAGATGAAGTGGGACTTACCATTTCCGTGTTGCTGAGTCACTAGGAAAAATCCCCTGTGACATGTCTGAGTCTGATAATTTGTAATTGGTTAACCATTGTTCTAGGATCATTTAAAAGACAGATTTGACTAACAGCATCACAACTTACCCTTGTGAACCTTTATTAGTCAAGCGTGGTAAAGCACTAGCCAAACCTTCATTGGCTGGAGAAGGGCAAAATCACAGAAGTATTCACTCCTTAACAGGGTAAGAATAGTTGATGTGAATGACTAATCATTTAACAAAGCTTGTTTTTATGGGTCCAAAACCTGTTTTGTGTTTCAAGGTTTAGGAATGAGTAGGTGTTGCAACATACAGAATATAATTTCAACAAAACAGGAGATTTAGCAAGTCAGTAGCTTTTACCAGGCTTGAATGAGGTAACCGGTTAAAATAACTTCACATTTTCTTGCAAAGATCATTAAGCAAATGCACAGTAAATGTAAAGTTTTGTACAAATTTATTTTTTATTGAGCTAGTGCCAGACACAGTTGAGATGAATTTCTTTTTAATGATTTTTCAAATAAAAAAATGAAGTCCAGGGGAGAGACATCAGGACCTAAAAACAAATGAGGTTAATTCACTTTTACCCTTATGTGAACCTAGAAATTGCAGTACCAAAATAGACCAATGGTCTACCTAGTCCGGTATCCTTTTCTGCTATGGCATATGCTCCCAAGAAAGATGTAAGCCCTCTCCCTCTCCTCCGCCCCCACTTCAGCAACATTGCAGGATATTTTCTTTAAGACCACAACATAGGATCATATGATGCTCTGAAGAAAAGAATAGCCATTAACGTTTTTATCTTAATCTAGTGTAAGTGCAAAAAGAAAAGGAGTACTTGTGGCACCTTAGAGACTAACAAATTTATTTGAACATAAACTTTCGTGAGCTACAGCTCACTTCATCGGATGCATCCGATGAAGTGAGCTGTAGCTCACGAAAGCTTATGCTCTAATAAATTTGTTAGTCTCTAAGGTGCCACAAGTACTCCTTTTCTTTTTGCGAATACAGACTAACACGGCTGCTACTCTGAAACTAGTGTAAGTGCAGATGCTATATATCTTATTTGTTTTTAATTTTACTAAGCTATTAAATCTTATGGCTGTGATATATATACACACTTCTTTAAAGAAGTACTTCCTTTTACCCATTCAAGCTAAATCCTACTCACCTTTCTTATGTAAGCAAGCAATCTAACTTAAATTCCTAGTCAGTTCTAGTTAATAATCTGGGAGTTCATAAACAACTTTACAGCCAAGTTATTGGAACTACTCATGTTTAAAGTTAAGCATGTGCTTATGTGCTTTGCTGAAATGTGGTCTCTAACAAAAGTAGCAGAAATAGTTGAACTATGTGGAGAGACATTATTTAAAAGTAAAATATCATCAACAACAGAAAACAGGACACAAAGCAGTTGTGGCTCAGTAATGTTTTTTCCATAAATGGCCTCTTTTCATGTTTTCATTCATGTGAAAGTGACCTTTAAGAGGTTATAAAAATATACAACATCAGGATGAGTGTATTATTGTCCAACTAATGTCACAACTAGGGCTTTAATAATATATTTCTACTGCAAAGGTCACAGTGCAGCAGAAGAAGCAGACTCCACAGAAATGAAGGTTACTTACTTGTAAACTGAGTTCTTCGATGTGATTCTGCATATATAAACTTATGGGTATTGTGCCACCTACTGATGCCTACCAGCCAAACCTTCTCCAAGCAGTTTGTCAGAGCACTCATTTACCCCTTCCTCCCTCTCTGCCGAGTGTCTCAGAACATTCTGAGAGCAAGGCTGTATAAGGGGCACAGAGCCCTCCACCATCTCAGTTCCTTCCACCACCAACCCACAGACACAGAATAAAAGGACTCTGAGAAAGAGGGGATGGCAGGTGCTATATTGAAGAATTCCGGTTACAAGTAACCAACCTTCATTTCTTCTTTGAGTTGCTCTGCATATACCCACTTATGGATAATTTGATAAGCAGTACTGAAAATAACTTGGAGGAAACTGAACAGAACAGAGACTGAAGCACCACTGTACCAAATCTAGCATCACCCCTTGAAGCCAAATAGAAAGCATAATGTGATAGTAAATGTGTATACGGAATTGCAGATAGCAGCCCTGCAAATTTCAGGGGCTTGCTTAAGACAAGCAAAAGACATTGCCCCAACTCTAGTGCAATGAGACTGTACCATCGCAAATGTTGGGATGGTGCCGAATTGGTGTGGCCATACTGAATGAATGGTGAGAGCATGGCTTGACATGACTGAACTGCGAAAGAGGATTCTGGGAGCAGAATCCTTCTCTTAGCATCAGGCTGATGGCAGAGGTGAAACTGACTGGCTCCATTCTGTGTGTATGATCAATACTGGTCTTTGGATCAACAAATATGTCCACTTGAAAGCAAACAACATATGCAGAACATCCTGAATGGAGCATGGGCTGACCGGGGCATCTCAATCCTGCTGAAGTGAATGACTGAAAAGGGAATGAATGTGGGGTAAATGAGTGGTGGCACCACTCTGCAGTCTCCTCCTAAAGTATTAATTAGGAAATTTTTAATTAGTAAAAATTAGTAGCCACACGCCCCCTGGGCATGCTTTTAGGACATGTGACTCCTTTGAGGGGAAAAAAAAAAAAAAAGAGTATAAAAATCAAGCAAATTCAGTGACAGTTGGGGGAATTCCTTAATTGACGCTTGACGGTGCGCTAGACAGAGTAGCCAAAACTCTGCTAGAGTAGGACTGTGACCAGAGGGGTTTCCAGGTAGTCAAAGCCTTGCCTTGAGGGAATCTGAGACAGACCAGAGGGCTGAGGAGACCAGGCCTGGAGAGAAGTCGTTGTCCATAGAATTGTTAACCACCTTCTCTGTTTGCCAAGCAGGAACTGCGTGAGGCTAGCACAGGGCCCGTTTGTGTATGTTTGTGAAAGAGAGGCTCACTAAGAGGAATGTATAGCTCTTACTGTATAGTTCTTTAATGTCTAAAATAGGAGTTATGTGCTTAATGTAACTCTTTACCACTTGTGTAATTCCTTCTTGAATAAACTGCAGTGTATGCAAGCTAATTACTGGGGACCTTTTTCACTGGTATGACAGTAATCTGCGCCGCTGGGAGCCATTCAAGATCCATTCAAGGGTAGTAGCCTCCTGGTACCAACAGCAGGTACAGGAACTCTTGATGAAACATGTGGTGTAATAATATCGTCTTTATTTCTCTGTAAAGTTTGTAATAAACTACCTACTGGGAACATTTGAGTGGTTAATTGCCATATGCTAATCAATGCAACTAACTGTTTGTGTATACACAGGAAATAGGAATTGACTTCAAAGCAACAATATACATTATCTATTCTTCAAGGAATGCTTGCTGTGACAAGAGGTTTATCAGCCACGCTTCAACTATAAAAGAACTTTGGGACTTGATTCTGTTCATCTCAAATCACTTGAACTTTGACAGGGGAAGTTTAAGTCACAAGACTTAGGCCTCCAGCTCGATTCTGTATTACTCTGCTATTTCTCATGGAAGAATTTAAACAAACTCTGCACATGGACTGCCTATTGGACTATAACCTATGGAATTGATTCTGGACAAACTTTTTACAAATTAGCAGCTCACCATCTCTGCTATGAAACTGACCTAAGAACTTTATCCATATATGTATGTGTAATGATCTTTAATCATAGTATTCTCTTTTCTTTTTTAATAAATCTTAGATTAGTTCATAAGAATTGGCTATAGGCGCGCATTTGGGTAAAATCTGAAATATTAATTGACCTGGTAGGTAATGTGTCCAATCTCTTGGTGGAACTTTATATATGGATAAGATCTGAAAAAATCATCATATTTGACTGGGCTGTCTGGGTGGGAGACCACAGGTGGACTGCTTTAGGGGAGCTGTATTTTAGCTTCTTGATAACCAGTAAGGTATTGCAGAAGCTGTTTGGTTGCTGGCTTGATTAACCTAATTATTAGAATAAACCACCAGTTTGGAGGATCGTCTAGCCCATTCTTTGCAGTTTGCCCTGACTGAGCAATCTCAGTGAGGCCCCTCCAGCGACCAGGGTCACAATACTAAACAATTAACAGAACACTAAGAACAGAGGAAAAATACCCAGATCCAAATGGACCAGAGCAGTTCCCTTCCATCTTTGGCATGCAATTGGAAGGAACTGAGTGGTTGAGGGCTCTGCACCCCTTTATATAGCCTCACACTCGGAACATTCAGAGATGCTGAGCAGAGGGGCAGAAGAGGACGCATAAGCACTCTGACAGACACTGGTTGGAAAAGGTTCTGCTCTTATGCACCACTAGGTGGCACAATACCCATAAGTGGGAATATGCAGAGCCACTCGAAAAAGAACCACTATTTTCTCCTCCCACCCTCACATTTTGCAAGTGGGCAGGATGGGGCAGGGACTAGACAGAGCCTTGGCTCCGACCCTCTGTATGATGTACCAGATTATATATGCTGAGCCGGGCATAAACCCAGCACAGTATATTACCTACCCGCTGCAGTGAAGAGACCAGAAAGCTCTGAGTCAAAACTGGCTTGCCAGGCTGCTTCTGGGGAAACACAACTACATGCATCCCCTTGCTCAGGGAAAATTGTAAAGTGACAATTTAGCCCATAGTTATTCGGCACTATCCTGATTGAAGAAACAAAATAAGATGAAATCAGCCCAGAAGTATTTGCACAGCCTTCCGGCAAAAAACTTCAAAAATTGCAAACACATGTAACTCATTACAGAAAGTGTGACATTGCACTCTATATGATTTTATAAAAATATGCTAATGAGTGTGAATATAATGTAACTGGAATATGCTTCATGCAAAAGGTCTCTTGTAACTTATCATTACAAAGCTTATAATCTACTGAGTGTGGTCATCCTATTTGTATAAATGTATCACTCTTATATCTGAAACTAGAAATATGAAATATAACTCTGAGGTCCTATTGTAGTTATGCAAAGTGTGGGCCATTAAGCGTGGTTTGGAATCTTAATGGCTCCCATTACCCAGGACAATTACCTGTAGATGGCTCTGCTTTACTTGTAAGTCTTCCTGTATACCTGTGGGCTTGCAAGTGGGTAATGAAGTCTTACGGTGACATGTGATCATGTCACCTGAACCTGAATCCATCTTTAACATGGTACTTTTCCATTGAGAAGAAGGGGTGGGACCCCAGACGGACAAAGGATTCCCGCCTTATACAAAAGATATATAAGTGGGTGGAACAGAACAAAGGGGGTGTCCATCATGAGGAATCCCCTAAATATCACCTGAGCTGGAACAAGGGCTGTACCAGGGGAAAGGATTGTGCCCAGACTAGGAAGGAGTCCAGTCTGTGAAAGAAACTTATTGAAACATCTGAGGGTGAGATTTTATCTGTATTCAGTTTTATTACTGTACTAAACTTAGATTTGCATGTTTTATTTTATTTTGCTTGGTAATTCACTTTGTTCTGTCTGTTACTACTTGGAACCACTTAAATCCTACTTTCTGAATTTAATAAAATCACTTTTTACTTCTTAATTAACCCAGAGTATGTATTAATATCTGGGGCGCGGGGGGGGGGATAGCTGTGCATATCTCTCTATCAGTGTAATAGAGGGCGAACAATTTATGAGTTTACCAGTAAAATGGATTTATTTGGGGTTTGGACTCCAGTGGGAGCTGGGTATATGAGTGTTGAAGACAGGAACTCTTCTTAACTTGCTTTCAGTTAAGTCTGCAGCTTTGGGGCACCTGGGTCAGACCCTGGGTCCGTGCTGCAGCAGACTGGCATGTCTGGCTCAGCAAGACAGGATGCTGGAGTCCCAAGCGGGTAAAGGAAAGCAGGGGCAGAAGTAGTCTTGGAACATCAGTTGGCAGTCCCCAGGGGGTTTCTGTGATCCAACCCATCACAGAAAGGATAGTTAAAAAAAAATTAAAATAATGTATTCGTGTTAGGGAGAAATAAAGCTGTAAAGAAAATAAAATAATTACTTGGTTTTGTTCAAAAGATGAAGACAGAAGAATACAAAGAAAGGTATGAACTACTCTATTACATCCATTTTCTATCTTGACATGACAAACATCAGAAGAAAACACAAATGAACATTTTAGGGCTGGCTATTAATAATCATAATTTACCTAATGGTGAGCTAGGGAAGGTAAATTGGCAAAAAATATTATATACTTAAGAAGAGTATGATGCAATTTCAAATTTGTATATAAAAGCTTTAAATTATCTACACAGCCTCTACTTAAACTGCATATTTGCACCGGAAAACACTGTACATCTACTTCATGACAATGACTTTCTTTCATCCCAAGTGCAAGCAGGTTTCCTCCTCCCAGAGCAGCAGGGGTGGCTGAGCCAAACCTGATGGGGCTGTGACACCATGCACCAAGATGGACTGCCTAGAGTGGGGAGGCAGGCCCAATCCTGTGGGACAGGACCTACTGCTGCAGAGTGAACACAGCACAGTCTTGTTCTCCAACCCCATTTTTTGGGGTCTCCCCTCCACACTAGGCCAGGATTAGGGCTGCAGTGCCAGGGCAGAGGGTACTGCTGTGGGTGATCAGTTCCCCCTCAGTGGGATGAGAAGAGGAGGATGCTGGCCTATGATTTTGTCTCCCCATCCTCCACCCCATGAATCTGGACTCTGGCTAGGGCACAAAAATAAAGACAAAATGCAGTTGGAGGGTTTCCTTAGTAAAAAGTTTGGGAATCCCTGGTTTAAAGCCACCTTAATTCCTCATCTCCCTGTGCTGCAAGTTCTGTGCTTCACATTTTAGAGGCAAAGCACAAAATCTCATTCTTTACTTTTGTTCCACACTGCGTATAATGAGAGCGCTGAAAATATAGTTAAATAATCATTAAAATAAAATATTACTTATTACAGTGATTCCGGATATGGAGGTTCTGGATTTAGAAGTTCTATATCTGGAGATTCAGGATCTAGAAATCTAGGATCTGGCACAGGTTTGGAATTGAGCGGTACAATATCTGCTACAGTTTCAGAATCTAGCGGTTCTGGCTCTGGTGCAGAGTTGGGATCTAGACGTTCTGGATCTGCAAGCTCTGATTCTAAGTCAGGCGACAAAGGTAATCAGTTTGTGTTTATTTTCCTATGATTTTTGTTATTAGGCTGTAGAGATCTTGGCAATTCAGGTGTAGAAGAAGAATGTTGGGGTTTTTGGTGATTATTTATGAGTAAAATATATGCTCTGAGTATGTGTTAGTTTGTTATTAATCTAATTGACTTTCTTTAAATATAATGGAGTATTTTAGTCAAGTTCTTATCCCAAAATGGTAATGAGGAATTTCATCCTCCATCTGAGTTAAGAAAGAAATTAAGAAGTCCCTGTAGTATCTTAGATGCCACTGTCTGCAATCAATGTTTGATTGATGCACTATAGTTTCTCTGAAACATATCCTTTGCAAAAAAAATGAGTGAATTGAGCATTACTTTTTCATCTTATATTTAAGTTTTGACATTCACATTTTCTATTTCATGTTTAGAACCAACGAAAATCAGAGTGATTAAAACAATCATTGAAGAGTTAGATCAGCATGGTAGAGTCACATCATCTAAGGTCCAGTCAGTTGAAGAGAAGCCAATAAGATAAACATCAAGATATGGTCCTTTTACAGATACTAATACAAAGAGACCAGAATGAATGCAAATGAGTAAATGCATCATCCTGAGTGGCTATGGAAATTTCCTTAAAAAGGGAGAGTTTAGTGAAAGGTCTCTGCTTTTTCTTTTCACTTTTATCAGAAGTGTTCTGTTACGCAAAACAAAACAAAAAATATATCTATGTTCTGGTGTATGTCAATAAACTCTGTTAATTTTGCTAATTATATACATTGCCCCTGATTATTTTTATGTGAATTAAGTACTGTCTTATTCTAGTGTTGGGCAAAGCTCAAACAATTTGGTAACTGGGTTTGATTAACAATGTAACCCTCCTGTCTATGTCAAGGGCAGAATTTATACCCACAAAGTTAAGTTTAATGCACTGGAATTATGGAAGACGAAATGCTGCTACTTTATCTTCTGCTGCTATTATATCAGTGGCACTATCTGGAGGCCTAGCTTCTAACACTTTTGCTATTTTTATTAAAAGAGGAACTATATAGTATGCAGCCCCACCCTGTGGGCTGCACCCAGAAATATGTCAGACCACAAACTCCATGACAGATAGTGTGGGTGCTGATATTTCTATACCAGGTGCAAGTAACAGGAATCCTGCTGCAACTGTACTCATGCACTGGTTGTAATAGCACATTTCAATTTGCAATGACTTGCTCTTTTTAAAAAGAGGACACTTGATCATCTGTTCCATATTACTTTCTGAGAATATCTCCCAAACTGAACTTCCACTGTGATGCTTAAGTTTCATTTTCATAACCAACATACAATTTTTGCTGGGAATGGAATGCTGGGAAAATGTTTATTGTGCTTGTGGTGGAAAAAATTGAAAAACTGCACCAGGTATTGTAAATCTCTTTGAAAAACTGTTAAATAGACAAAAGTTGTGGTATTTGTTTTATGTACCAATTTTTTCTTACAATGCTAGTAATCCTTCCTGAGACAAGTTCAAAGTCAGGAAGCAGCCCCTTACACAAAATCACTGTATACATATTTTATTATTAATTTATTATTATTATTAAATGCATTGATAGCCGCAACACAAAATAAATAGATGATTTGTTGCAACAACCAGTGAAATCCTCTTTTACAATCAATATTTGCTAAAGAATTCCAGTGAGCTCAGATTATAAAATGAATTTATCAGGCAATATCTCAGCCTCTTATAAATCCCAAATTAGAAAGAAATTTTTGCTTTAGTGAGTTCCGCCCCCCCATTCCCACCCCCACCCCCTATACCAGAACTTTCACTGGCAGGCTTCTGTGGAGCAAATGCACAGTTCAGGTTTTAGTACCATATTTGTTTAAAGATAACTTCAGAAGAAATCTGTGCATTGGCTAAATTATGTCTGAGTCAAACAATGACAACAGATCTGATGTTCCTTTCTTTGCTAAAAATAAAAATGCAAAACTAATAATCCAGATAGCAGTGCTGTTCAGATATGTCATTCTAAGTTTTGTTCTGTTTCCTGTTGAAATTATAAGGTGTGAAAGATAGAGAGAATGTAGCAGAGCTAAAGTTAAAAGGGGAAAAAGATTGCTCATCAAAATAAAAGATTAAAAGAATAGTGAAATAAGTTTCTCTACTCTACCTACTGCCATAACAATCCTTGGCATGACAAATATCCTAAGAACATATTTCTATGAAGTGTACTTAATAAAGTTAGCAAAAACATTAGAAAAAAATTGCCCAATTGTAGATAGACATTAACTTGTCAAACTACATTTTGCTACAAGGAGACAAAATTCAGGAATGAAAACCTCTGTTAATTACACATATACAGGCTAAAAATCTACCTGGCTGATATACCCTCTGATATACTGGGGCAGGTCCCACTTCTGTTTTAATGCCATATCTATCTCTATTCTCATGTCTTTCCTCAATCAGTACAAGTGGTAGTGGTGGACCTCTCAGAATATCTAGTGGCCTAGACTTTAGTGGTGGTTCCAGCTTTGGAAGGAGTTGTGCCTCAAGCTGCCGCTACCCATGCTACTGCAGCAATATTGCTATTTATACGCATGCTAGGTCAATGAGATCGACTGCGAATAAGCATACATGAGTAGGGAAATCACACCCCAGCTTGTAGTATAGACCCAGGCTCAGAGAAAGTGTCAATGGGATTACTCATGTAAGTAAGCAGGTACTTAAATACCTCACTGAATCGTGCGTGGCCTAGGTCAAATGATCCAAAGTCAGTCTCACTTTGTTGATACAGTCGGGGCTATGTTAAACTTATTCCAGGTGGTGATCATTTTTTCATATCTTATAGTGTTACCTCACTGTGTTATTAAAGTCCTCCTGAAGTTACTAAAGTCAAAGGGTTACTAGTGGTGATATCAATGTTGAAATGGATGCAGCTCCAAAAGTTTCTGACTAAACGACATGACAGCACGGTATGAAGCTCTTGCACAAAAGAATCACAGAGACAGAATAGTTCAACTCTCAGGTAAAAATGGCATTATTTGGAAGGTATAGCAAGTGTATGAAACACTGATTTTGTTTAATTAACTAACATTTTATTTTTATTTGATTGTGGTATTACAGTATGGAGCCTGCAACAAGTGATTTCTGCCAATGTTGATCAACAAAGCTCAAGAAAGGGTGAAATAACCAGTCTAAAAGGTACTATTCATGCACTGGAATTAGAGCTCTAGTCCCAGCTTGCCAAGGTATGTAACAGTTGTCACACCAGTTTTCATAATTCAAAATACAATACACCTTTGCTTCATATATAATTATTCTGATAGGGATTTATATTCCACCATGAAAATATGTTCCCTTATGACTTTTTGAAGAAAAGCCAACTAAATAAACAGCATCAAGATTGCACAGATGATCATTTTACAGGTGTCAAAATCAAGAGTCAAGAAAGGAGGAAATCTCCCAAACAAGTGCACCATCCTGAGTGGCCTGAGGAAATAATTTCTATTTTTAAAATCAGAATTACACCAAGAGTTTCTCATTTTTTCTACTTAATTGGAAAATATTCTTTAATGGAAACTAAAAAGTATATTCTGATATTCTAATTTCATTTGCTAGTCTATTTCAATAAGATTTTTTACTATTACAAGTTATATATTTGGTCACAACTATAGTTACATTAAACTGTGTAACTCTGTACCTCACTTGTTAATACCATCAGAGAGAGAAACTCAAAATATTTAGAATTTAGTCTCAGTTCTGATAAGCATATAGATTATGAATGTTTATCCACATTTTATGAGGCTACTTCTAGAATGACATCCCTCTATCCTGTTCACCACACATAAACAAGATAACAGCAGCTTGCAGCAGCATCCAATGCTAGAACTAACTCCATCAACTCCACTACCCTTCACCATCACCTTCGATTAGCTTCAAGGGTACAGACCCAAATCCCACCTTGACCTTCTTCAGACAGGAATTCTTCAAGAGGGAAGTTTACTCTGAATAGCACCTCTTAATAATGGAAGCCACCACTCGTGGTCTTCCTCTTCCACTCCCAACATCTCTTTCACATGAGAGAAACCTGAAGCCATAATCTCATTCCCACTCTTACCAGTATCTCTCTTTTGATGGGGAAAATGTAGCCACTTTTCATCCCCTTTCCCCCAAATGCACATGTATTTAAATGTAAATATTACCCAATATAAAAGAATGAGAAATACCATATATACACACAAAAGCAGAATTATGGTTGCTGTAAAAATCAAAAACACATTAATTTAAAGTTTAGTTTATTTGCTGTTGTTCTATTGAATAACTTTGCAGTGTATCTACATTTACATTTTTTCCTAAACTGGATACTATCATCAAAACCATCACTATGACAACAGAAGAAATATTAGTATAAACTTGTATAGTATGGAGCAATTACAACACCAGCAGCCACAGTCAACAGTCAGTTACCGTACTCTTAGAAAGCAGCAACAAAAGGCATCAGTGACAACCATTTGACCAGAGCAGCTAGCAACTAACATGCCACTATTTTTAGCCCATATAGTGCAAAACAATTTACTCAAAATATCCAGAGTACAAAACTAAGTAAAAGGCAACACTGGTAATTTAATATAAGTTTTCAAAGTTACTAGCATTCAAAGAGATATAAAAACCAGCAAAGATATAAATGTTTACACTTACCTTTTGCTGTCAGAAATTCTATGTCGCCAGGAAGATGTTCTCTACACAGGAATGGCAAAAAGAAACAAAAAAGAAAGTTAATGCTAACTAAAGAAAACAAAGAAAATACACTACCTGCACACTTTCTGCAGTACATAAGGTTCGCCTCTTAAATTAGATGTTGCCCTTTACACTACAAAACGATTGCTGCACATGAACCATGATGTCCAAAAACACCCTCCTTACTTCCTAGAAGAGCCAACAACTCACAGATTACTTAGGCTATGCAGCTAAAAAAAAAAATCAAAGAAAACTGCTGCTCCAAGAAACGACCCTTGGGCACTGAAGAAGATGGCAAACCAATCAACATATATAGAAATATTTTCCAAAGCCAAGGTCTATAAGGGTGAAAGACAACTACAACTGGCTGCACTTCCAATGGGGAGCTCTCTAGTTAACCATGGTCAGAAAAGAATTGGGATGCAATATTTTGATTGATCTGAAAGATGCTCCAGCCTATCCTGTGCTGAGGATCTACGAATCAAGAGTAGGAATCCAGTTAAACGATATCTTTAGAGAAAGAAACACTGTGTAGTTGTGACATCTTTTTCATTTAGCCAATGCCTGTTTTAGGAAGAAATTGTCATGCCAGGATTTCAACAATTTTTGCCATTTCACTACAAGATTGTGCACTACATCATCATTTACTTCAGAGCACTGCCCCACCCACAGATCAAGGAGGGAAAGGGGATGAGAGAGGGTGTAAATTACTTTTCATGAAGCAGCTTACTCCCTGCTGTGCACCTAGCCGGCTACTCTGGCTGGGAGTGGGAGGGACCAGAGCTAAGGCTCCTCCCACTTTCCATCCTTCTTTGTCCCTTCGCCACACATTTCCCCAAACTAGGGAATATGGGGCCACTAGCCCCTGTTATCTTCACCACAGCCAACATCATAATCAAAGCGGGGCCAAAGGAGGGAATAAATACAGGCCTTACTCCCCCTTACTTCCTTGTGTGGCCAAGTAAGGGTTGTGACATTTAAGCCACCAAGAGACTGAGCCCTGCCACTTCCAAGTTCACTTAGTAAAAACTGAGTTCCACTCTTCACTATTCACAATACAACAATCAAATGTCCCTTTTCCTGCACACCTGCCCATCTAAAGATAAGAATGGGCCTTTCTGATACCATTAATCTGAAGTGTCAATGTTCTTTGATGACACTGTTGAAAAGAAATACTGCTAGTGCGGTAGTTTAACACACAGTAAGACACAGCTATCTGAGTAATTCATTATTCAAATACTTGAGACCAAAGTGAAGGAGTACTTGTGGCACTTTAGAGACTAACAAATTTATTAGAGCATAAGCTTTCGTGAGCTACAGCTCACTTCATCGGATGCATTGAAGTGAGCTGTAGCTCACAAAAGCTTATGCTCTAATAAATTTGTTAGTCTCTAAGGTGCCACAAGTCCTCCTTTTCTTTTTGCGAATACAGACTAACACGGCTGCTACTCTGAAACTTGAGACCAAAGTGTTAGTCTACATTATTTTCAGTCACTTGAAACTAGGAGTTATCATTTTATCATGTTATGATATAGCTATCAGATTATCATATGTTCAACATATTCATAAATGATCTGGAAAAGGGAGTAAACAGTGAGATGGCAACATTTTCTGACGATACAAAATTACTCAAAATAATTAAACCCAAAGCAGACTGCAATAAATTACAAAAGGGATCTCACAAAACTGGGTGACTGGGCAACAAAATGGCCCCCGATGAAATCCAGTGTTGATAAGTGTAAAATAATGTACATTGGAGAACATAATCCCAACTATACATATAAAAACGATGGGGTGTAAAGTACCTGTTACCACTCAAGAAAAAGATCTTGGAGTCATCGTGGATAATTCTGTGAAAACATCCTCTCAATGTGCAGCAACAGTTAAAAAAGCATTAGGAAAGGGAAAGATTATATGACAGAAAATAATGTAATGTCAGTATAAAAATCTATGCTACACCCATACCTTGAACACTGCTTGTAGTTCTGATCACCCCATCTCAAAAAAGATTCATTAGAATTAGAAAAAGTACAGAGAAGGGCAACAAAAATGATTAGGAGTATGGAATGACTTCTATATGAGAAGAAGTTAAAAGACTGGGACTGGTTTCAGAGTAGCAGCAGTGTCAGTCTGTGTTCGCAAAAAGAAAAGGAGTACTTGTGGCACCTTAGAGACTAACAAATTTATTTGAGCATAAGCTTTCGTGAGCTACAGCTCACTTCATCGGATGCATTTGGTGGAAAAAGCAGAGGAGAGATTTATATACACACACACACACACAGAGAACATGGAACAATGGGTTTGTCATACACACTGTAAGGAGAGTGATCACTTAAGGTAAGCCATCACCAGCAGCGGGGGGGAAAAGAGGAAAACCTTTCATGGTGACAAGCAAGGTAGGCTATTTCCAGCAGTTAACAAGAACATCTGAGGAACAGTGGGGGGTGGGGTGGGGGGAAGAAATAACATGGGGAAATAGTTTTCCTTTGTGTAATGACTCATCCATTCCCAGTCTCTATTCAAGCCTAAAGTTAATTGTATCCAGTTTGCAAATTAATTCCAATTCAGCAGTTTCTCGTTGGAGTCTGTTTTTGAAGCTTTTTTGTTGAAGTATAGCCACTCTTAGGTCTGTGATCGAGTGACCAGAGAGATTGAAGTGTTCTCCAACTGGTTTTTGAACGTTATAATTCTTGACGTCTGATTTGTGTCCATTCATTCTTTTACGTAGAGACTGTCCAGTTTGACCAATGTACATGGCAGAGGGGCATTGCTGGCACATGATGGCATATATCACATTGGTAGATGCGCAGGTGAACGAGCCTCTGATAGTGTGGCTGATGTGATTAGGCCCTATGATGGTGTCCCCTGAATAGATATGTGGACAGAGTTGGCAACGGGCTTCGTTGCAAGGATAGGTTCCTGGGTTAGTGGTTCTGTTGTGTGGTGTGTGGTTGCTGGTAAGTATTTGCTTCAGATTGGGGGGCTGTCTCCCAAGATCTGTGAGAGTGATGGGTCATCCTTCAGGATAGGTTGTAGATCTTTGATGATGCGCTGGAGAGATTTTAGTTGGGGGCTGAAGGTGATGGCTAGTGGCGTTCTGTTGTTTTCTTTGTTGGGCCTGTCCTGTAGTAGGTGACTTCTGGGTACTCTTCTGGCTCTGTCAATCTGTTTCTTCACTTCAGCAGGTGGGTATTGTAGTTGTAGGAATGCATGATAGAGATCTTGTAGGTGTTTGTCTTTGTCTGGGGGTTGGAGCAAATGCGGTTATATCGTAGAGCTTGGCTGTAGACAATGGATCGAGTGGTATGATCTGGATGAAAGCTAGAGGCATGTAGGTAGGAATAGCGGTCAGTAGGTTTCCGATATAGGGTGGTGTTTATGTGACCATCGCTTATTAGCACCGTAGTGTCCAGGAAGTGGATCTCTTGTGTGGACTGGTCCAGGCTGAGGTTGATGGTGGGATGGAAATTGTTGAAATCATGGTGGAATACCTCAAGGGCTTCTTTTCCAGGGGTCCAGATGATGAAGATGTCATCAATGTAGCGCAAGTAGAGTAGGGGCATTAGGAGACGAGAGCTGAGGAAGCGTTGTTCTAAGTCAGCCATAAAAAATGTTGGCATACTGTGGGGCCATGCGGGTACCCATCGCAGTGCCGCTGATTTGAAGGTATACATTGTCCCCAAATGTGAAATAGTTATGGGTGAGGACAAAGTCACAAAGTTCAGCCACCAGGTTAGCCGTGACATTATCAGGGATACTGTTCCTGACGGCTTGTAGTCCACCTTTGTGTGGAATGTTGGTGTAGAGGGCTTCAACATCCATAGTGGCTAGGATGGTGTTTTTAGGAAGATCACCAATGGACTGTAGTTTCCTCAGGAAGTCAGTGGTGTCTCGAAGATAGCTGGGAGTGGTGGTAACGTAGGGCTTGAGGAGGGAGTCTACATAGCCAGACAATCCTGCTGTCAGGGTGCCAATGCCTCTACACCAACATTGCTCCAAAGGTCAGGTGTGAGTTGACAAAGCTATGTTGTTTAAAGCTCAATACAAAAGTGACAAAAGGTTATACAGTATTTTGTTCAGTTTAAAGAGACATTTTATATTTTAATTATTTTTCTAAGTATCTAAAAACATTAAAATATAAGTTTAAAAAAATAAGTATACATGTTCATTTGAAAAAGACCATTAACACAAGAGAAAGTGGTGAAAAGCACTCCCCAGTAGAGAGAATGGCAGACAGACAAAGCATTATCTTTTCACCTTCTTGCCCTGATTTATTAAACACAACACTGCTCAACACAAAGTCACCTACATGTTATACACAAGTTTCTGAACTTCAGTCAACTGCACAATGACACTGAGATCCAAAGGAAGGATTTGCACAGGCATCTAAGAATGAGCTATACTAGTAGCCTCACTACCTCAACCAATTAAAATACATGACATGCAAAAGGAACCTCAATTTATTAAACAACAGAACATTTAAACCACCATGTAAATTATCCACTCCCTCAGTCATTAAAAAGATCATCCTCAAATCAACTCAGTATACCTAGCATTCACTGGATTTTAAGCTAAAAGGTTGGTACAAAATCCAAAATAATTCATGCATACACACTACATGTTGGCCTAATTCAGCAATTAAGCACATGCTTCAATTTAAGCATGCAAATCCATCTCTGTTCTTCAAGGCACTTAAGCACAGTCTTAACTGTTAGCAGATTGAAGAATGTGCTGAAATGCTTCAGAAAACAAGGATGTTTTAAAGGTAAGTGCCTGAGTAACTGATTTCTGAATTGGGGCAAATTCTGCAGAGATTACTTTAATTGACTCTACATTTTTATCTACTGAGTAGTCCTGATAAAATTCCCAACTCCAAATCTCTCTGTAGTAGGAAAAGGGCCTGAAACATAAGACCTTGTATCAGAGGCCTGAGCTAAAGTAGTGGTCAAAACTTTGCTGATATAAAGCAAAGTTAAGTTGTAAGCAAGAAGCAGGCCCTGCTCACAGAATCTGGCAAGAACAGGGCTGGTATTGCAGAAACACACATTCCTAAGCAGTGCTAGGCACAAGAATATATACACAAACACATTCCAGAAAGGTGGCATCAGAACACCTCGATACCAACTGTGACAAAGTTCCTGCGCTACCTTGGTGGGTCTTGCGCTTATTGGCAGATTTGCTCACCTTGGAGCTTCATGGCAGCCCTCAGCTTGGCCGTTTTTCTGAATTCAGAAAATGTTGGGGGGAACCCAGGCCTGCCCTCTACTCCGAGTTCCAGCCCAGGGCCCTGTGGAATGCAGCTGTCTAGAGAGCCTCCTGGAACAGCTGTGCGATAGCTACAAATCCCTGGGCTATTTCCCCATGGCCTCCTCCCAATACCTTCTTTATCTTCACCATAGGACCTTCCTCCTGGTGTCTAAGAATGCTTGTACACCTCAGTCCTCCAACAGTCTGTGTTCTCACTCTCAGCTCCTAGTGCCTCTTGCTCCCAGCTCCTCACATGCACACCACAAACTGAAGTGAGCTCCTTTTTAAAACCCAGGTGCCCTGATTAGCCTGCCTTAATTTATTCTAGCAGCTTCTTGATTAGCTGCAGGTGTTCTAATCAGCCTGTCTTAATTGTCTCCAGAAGGTTCCTGATTGTTCTGGAACCTTCCCTGTTACCTTACCCAGGGAAAAGGGACCTACTTAGCCTGGGACTAATATATCTGCCTTCTATTACTTTCCTATAGGCATCTGGCCCAACCCTGTCACACAACACTTTCCCCAAAAGATAACAGGAACATGCTGACCCATTTTAAAAATAAGGTCAGGATGACAGCATGATGGTTAATCAAACCAACAGGTACAAGGTAATGGGTTGTGGTTAGCTACGTCAGAGGGGGCAGTAACTCACATCAGAGTGTGGCACCTAACTATATCAGAGGGGTAGTACATAACTTGTTTGTACTGGGGTACAAAGATGTACCTCAGAGGGAATGTCTTTGTTTGGCCTTGTGGGGAATGGAAAGTCCCACCATTCACTGAGCTGATCCTTTGTAACGGGCATACATGTGTTAGTGGTCCTGTAGAGTCTGCAGGATACTAAGTCCGTGCTCATTGACAATAAACCTGGCCAGGTGCCTTCACTAAAAACTGAGTCTGGATTTATTGGGCAGTTTAATTGAGGCCTGTTATCTCCGCTATCTATGCAGAGCGGGGACAGCAGGCTAAATGAACACATATGCAGCCAATATCTGACCATACTCTTCACCTCTCCTAAGAAAAAATTAAGCATCGGGAATTCCAGGATATGCCTACATTTTATTCATTTAAATTTTAAGAGGTCAAATTTAATAATAATGGATTAATATTTTAATGTGTTCAAATATCATGCAATACATGAACTTGCTTCTGCAGGAAGGCACTCTGAAAATAAAATTATAGATGATAATAATGGTGATAATTTTATTAGTAAAGGCAAATTTGAAGAACTTATGTAAGACCCTTAGTCAGCCCCCAAATTTACTGAAAGTCTTGAAGTAGCTCATACTTAGAAATATTAAGAAGATCCCACCTGAACAACAGTTAAGAAGGGAAACTGCATGCAAATCAAACAAACAAACTTTGGGACTAATGGCACTTTTATTTATTATTAGGGCTGTCAATTAATCGCAGTTAACTCAAAAAAATTAATCGCGATTACTCGCAGTTTTAATCACACCGTTAAACAACAGAATACCAATTGAAATTTATTAAATATTTTCGATGTTTTTCTACATTTTCATATATATTGTATTCTGTATTGTAATTGAAATCAAAGTGTATATTATTCTTGATTACCAATATTTGCATTGTAAAAGATAAACAAAATAAATAGTATTTTTCAGTTCACCTCATACAAGTACTGTAATGCAATCTCTGTGTGCTGAAAGTGCAATTTACAAATGCAGATTTTTTTTTTTGGTTACATAACTGCACTCAAAAACAAAACAATGTAAAACTTCAGAGCCTACAAGTCCACCCAGTCCTACTTCTTGTTCAGCCAATAGCTGAAACAAACAAGTTTGTTTACATTTTCAGGAGACATTGCTGCCCTCTTCTTATTTACAATGTCACCAGAAAGTGAGAACAGGCATTTGCATGGCACTTTTGCAGCCAGCATTGCAAGGTATTTCCGGGACAGATATGCTAAAAATTCATATGCCCCTTCATGCTTCGGCCACCATTCCAGAGGACATGCTTTCATGCTGATTACACTCATTAAAAAAATAATGCGTTAATTAAATTTGTGACTGAACTCCTTATGGGGAATTGTATATCCACTGCTCTGTTTTACCCGCATTCTGCCATATATTTCATATTATAGAAGTCTTGGATGATGACCCAGCATGTGTTGTTCGTTTTAAGAACACTTTCACGGCAGATTTGACGAAATGCAAAGAAGTTACCAATGTGAGATTCTGAAATATAGCTACAGCATTCAATCCAAGGTTTAAGAATCTGAAGTGCCTTCTAAAATCTGAGAGGGACGAGGTGTGGATGTGGAGCATGCTTTCGAAAGTCTTAAAAGACCAACACTCCGATGAGGAAACTACAGAACCCAAACCACCAAAAAAGAAAATCAACCTTCTGCTGGTGGCATCTGACTCAGAAAATGAAAATGAACACGCATCAGTCTGCACACTGCTTTGGATTGTTATCAAGCAGAACCCATCATCAGCATGGACACATGTCCTCTGGAATGGTGCTTGAAGCATCAAGGGACATATGAATCTTTAGTGCATCTGGCACGTAAATATCTTGCGATGCCGGCTACAACAGTGCCATGAGAATACCTGTTCTCATTTTCAGGTGACATTATAAACAAGAAGCAGGCAGCATTATCTCCTGCAAATGTAACCAAACTTGTTTGTCTGAGCGATTGGCTGAACAAGAAGTATGACTGAGTGGACTTGCAGGCTCTAAAGCTTTACATTGTTTTATTTTTTAATGCAGTTATTTTTTGTACATAATTCTACATTAGTAAGTTCAACTTTCAGGATAAAGAGATTGCACTACAGTACTTGTATTAGGTGAACTGAAAAATACTATTTCTTTTGTATTTTTTACAGTACTTGTAATCAAAAATAAACATAAAGTGAGCACTGTACACTTTGTATTCTGTGTTGTAATTGAAACCAATATATTTGAAAATGTAGAAAACATCCAAAAATATTTAAATAAATGGTATTCTATTATTAACAGTGCAATTAATCACGATTAATTTTTGTAATCACTTGACAGCCCTATTAATTATCAAAGAGAGAAATGATAAGTTTGGTGGTAAGAATGATAAAAATATATCACTTGAAATTTTGCTCTCTCTTCGTCGGAAATTATGAGAGTTATGCCTGAGGTCTGGAAGAAGCAAAGGAATTACTCATCTATGATTAAAATGTAATAATGATTCTTTAGCTTTGTTCCACCCTTCTCTATTCCTGATATAACAAACATCTTCAGGGCACTAACCTCTTTACATGAACGGTCACCATTGATTTAAATGCTAATGAGGAGAAATCATCCAATCATGGCTAACACTATGCTGAGTTGGCAAAAAAAAAAATTTGCCATAGGTAGGAGGAATCCAGAAAGAAACACCCTAATAATTCTGTATAAAAAGGTAAAGTAACTGCCTAGCCAAGACATTCTCTCATTCTATTTTGATGCCTTTGTTACACTTTAACAACTCAGACCACCACTAAAAAACTATGTCTCTTTGTATTGCTAGTGGATCCAGGCAGGTTTCTTCATTTGGTGGAGGTGGTGGATCAGTCAGAGTACCCAGCATAGGAGGAAGATTTGGTAGTGGGAGTGTATGTGGTTTGGCTGGGGGATCCGGTGTCGGATTAGGGAGTGGATTAGGAGGGGGAGCAGGTGGTGGCTTTGGTGGAGGCTATAGTGGTGGGTTTGGTAATGTATCAGTTGGAGGAGGCTATGGAAATGCTTACCGCAGTAGCTCATTTGGGGGCTTGGGTAGTGGCTATGGTGAAGGCTTTAGTGGGGGCTTTGGTGGAACTGATGGCAGCCTTCTGTCTGGTGGCGAAAAGGAAACCATGCAGAACCTTAATGATCGCCTAGCTAACTACCTGGATATGGTGCGTGCTCTGGAGCAGGCAAATGCTGATCTTGAACATAAAATCCGGCTGTGGTATGAGAAACATGATCCTGCTGCTGCTGGGTTACGCTGTGATTACAGCAAATATTACCAGATAATTGAAGATCTTAAGAATCAGGTAATAAATAATTTTTCAGCACTTTACAATGGTATGCACCTTGTAACCATATCTTGTGTTAAACTATAACTCACAAGCAGTGCATGAGTTATTACCAAATGAGAAATTCTGCTCATCGTAATTTCAGACATTTATCATTTTCTGTTGACATTAAGAATACTTAAAGCAGTTGACTTTAAGGTGTAATATTTCTACCAACTGATTTTTCACACACATTCTTGTTAATTTAATATGACTATAAAAGTATCTATTTTACTATAAAGAATGTTCAGTTTTTTTACTGTTTATGCATGAAAATTAATTTGTTAATGTGGAAATACTTAATTTTTTAAAAAGGGAAAGAAATCATATCTCCTTCTATGTTTAAACTGCATATAAACAAATTATTTTTTAAATCTGCATTTTTCATGTTAGCCTCTAAATTTGCCCAAAATTAAATGCCTCAAAATTAAATGCAAAGGATATTTTCATAGTATTAATACAAATATTGCCTCTTTCCTTATCTATCTTTCTATTTATCCAGATCATCTCTGCAACTATTGACAATGCCAAGATAGTCTTGCAGATTGACAATGGCAAGCTTGCTGCTGATGACTTCAGACTTAAGTGAGTTCAGTGAAAACCACAGTTAGTAATGATGGGGTAGTAACAACTTGGGCCATCTCATGCCATTTGTTTTTAAGCAGAACTCACCATTGTTTGCTGCTTACAAACTGATCATCTCATATGGTCCTTAGACACTTTTCTCTACACTTTTTAGTATTAAAAGAAATCTGAAGTATTATTCCAAAAATGATAACAATATTAAAATCAATTTTATAACTATTATATGCAATAGAGCTATATTTTTAATTTTAAAAAAACAATTAAAACTTTTGCCAAATCATAAAAAAACAGAAAATAAAATAAACAGATAACAAAAATGCATTATTCTCACATCTTCTCTAATGAAATTCTGCTTTATTAATATCAAATATTTTTCTTGCAAGAAAAATAGATTTTTCTTTCTTTCTGATCTGATTATATTCTCAAAATTCTCCTAACACTTTAAAGGTATGAAAATGAGCTTTTCCTTCACCAAAGTATTGAAGCCGACATTAATAGTCTGCGTAGAGTCCTAGATGACCTGCTTATGACAAGATCCAACCTGGAAGCACAGGTTGAAAGCCTGACTGAGGAGCTAGTGTATCTTAAGAAGAACCATGAGGAAGTAAGATCTTTGCCTTCCTTTTGCAAATATAGGTCCCAGTCCAACTCCCGCTGAAGTCAATGAGAGTCTTTCCATTTAAAAGTGGTTTAAAAGTGAAATGTTTTATGGTCAATTTACTATTTCAAAACATTCAGATTTTGACACTTACTGATTTCAGTTATTTAATTTTTCCCTGCTTCTGCAGTTGCAATATATTTAAAATTAAAATCTCCTTGTCTTCCATTTAACCAGGAAGTGAAAAGCTTCCAGCATGGCTGTACAGGTGAAGTGAATGTAGAAATTAATGCTGCTCCAAGAGTTGATCTAACAAAGATTCTGAATGACATGAGAGCTCAATATGAATCCCTTGCTGAGCAAAATCATAGGGAGGCCGAAGAACACTTTAATAAAATGGTAACAATATGATTGATATGTTTTCTGAAAGCATATTCAAATCCAAAGATTTGTTTCATCACACCGTATTCATTATATTGTATTATGACTTTTCCAGAGTCAACAGCTGCAGCAACAAATCTATGATGATGCTGGTGCAGCAGACTCAGCCAGGCATGAAATAACTGAGATCAAACGTACTCTCCAAACCCTGGACATTGAGCTACAAGCCCTTCTGGCCAAGGTTTGTAATAGCTGCCACTTAAGGTAACTTTTATAATTCAAAATTCTTATTAAAAACATTTACAGTGTGCATAATAGCTTTATCCACTACTTTGGCATTATGTAAGGGCATATTTGCATTTAATATATAATTGTTTCTAATATAGACACATGTTGACAGCTCACCTACATTTATTCTAAGCACAGAGAAACAACTGTAATTCTAAACTAAATACTAAAGTCTATAGAGAAGGAAGAGTGGTGAGTTTGACTAGTTAGAAAGAATAATCAAAATAAACAGATTTGTTTTAAACAGTCTCAAAAACACTTTATAAAGTTTTGTAATAGACATGGCCTCAAAAGAGGCATTACTGGTCAATATTCCACCTTCATTACACACATGCAAGTTTATCCACTTTCAATGAAACTTTTTTTGGCAAGAATCCAGTATGGAATATGGTCCCCCACCTTTTAAGTAAGTGTAAAATGACTGAATATGTGTATGGGGAATGCTGAATATTGAATAATCCCTTGGTGGCCTAATCGGTATTTTAATATTTACATATGATAAACCATTAATGTAAATAAAAAACAACAGGATATTAAAATTAATGCCATCCAGCTTTTTGGCATAAAGTTGTTTTATCATATTCTCTCACTGACTATATTTTTCATTCATTCTGATCTGTGAAAAGACGACTTCAAAAGGCTCTTATGGATTTCTTCAGAAGAACAGTCAATAGCCAAACTACTTATCTTCAACATTTCGCCAATAAGAATAAATTTGAATTTCTTTCAAAACACCCGTATAGCAGATAATCATGCACCAAACAGATTAAATTCTTATATTCCCACTTTGACCTTTCACTTATTTTCGTAAACTTAACATACAAGTAAAATTGTTTTACATGCATATCCAATTAATTTAATACATTTTACTTTGCATTGTTTGAGAAAAGTGTTACAGAAGAAGCAGTGTATATTGCAATAAAACATAAAACTAGTAATATAACACTAGAAAACTACAGTGAGAAAGAGAAAGAGAAGAGAAAGGAAAAATTATTCCAGAGAAATAATTTTCATCACAAAAACTAGTGGTATTGAAAACTGATAGAGAAAAAAATGTAATTTTAGTTCTAATTAAGTGGTATGATTAGGGAAATGATTTTTTCTACTTCTCTGGTATAAATTATTTTCACTGTTAAAGAAAATTTTCCTTGTGTGTAATCAAGTATTTCAGCTTCATCAGTAACATGCCATTGTTATGTGCTGATAGAAATGCTCCCTTGAAGGCACCTTGGCGGAAACTGAAGGAAACTACAGTGCTCAGCTTTCACAAATTCAGCTTCAGATTAGCAATCTGGAGGAACAATTAAAGCAGATCAGATCTGAAATGGAGTACCAGACTGCAGAATATGAACAGCTCCTGGGCATCAAGACACATCTAGAGATGGAGATTGAGACCTATAGGCGACTGCTAGATGGAGAAGGAGGGTAAGCAAACAGCCTGAAGAAAAAACTATTTCAGTGAGATTAATTTATTTTGAAAAACAGAACTCTAGAAATAAGAAATAAACATCAATATATCTTATTCCATGTTCTGTGCATATAGGGATAAATCCTGTAAGGTGCAGATCATTTCAGTTAAGTGCTTAACTACATTAAATTCCACTGACTTCAGTGGAAACTGAGGGCCTTCATAACCTTGCATGGGTGCTGAACACCTTGCAGGATTGAGCCTGCATTTCAAATATGACCTATAGAAAGCTTCCTCTTTTTCAAGAGGAGGATTTTTTCTTCTCTGTCACACTATAAATCTGATTCTGCAATGTGATGAGTAAGGGTGCTCTCAAATCCACTGACTTCAATGTGATTTGAAGTCATTGAGAGATTAAAAGTTTTGGACTCTGTATGTATTTTGTCTACAGAATATTTACTAAGAAGGATATTTCTTAGTAGCACATTTCATTAAATGTTCTTCAGAAATAAAAATATTTGTAAGGCTCTGTTGTGGGATCCAAGGACCTAATTCAACACACTTTGAAGTCAGTCAGAGCCTTGCAATGCCCACTGAAATAGACTTAAGTGAACTGAAAACAAATTGCTGTATCAGTTCTCTGTTCTGTCTCAGCATCTGCAAATATTATAGAACTGTACATTATGTGCAGCTGCAAATACCTGAAAATGACTCCAGTAAATAGAATATCCACCACAGAAAATTTTCATTTTATCAATCAAGATAAAAGAGTAGTTTGATCTTACATCCATACTTGGTAAACTATTTTATTTAATCTTTATCCTGTAAAGCATTTTGGTGGAATCAATTATTCACCTTTTTGTTTGGCAACAAAAAAATGAAATCAGATATATATGGTACATAGCAGTTTCAATCACTTACAAAACTGATTGCCTGCCATGCTGTTTCTAGAAAGATAGCAATAAACTTACTTTTAAAACCAGTATTCTCATCAACTCTCAAAATAATTATATTTTCTTAGAATTCCAACAGTACTGTAAGATAACTAATGACTATTAATTATTTTTAACAGCAGCTTTAGATCTGGAGGTTATGAATATCAAGAATCTAGAGTTCAAATCAAAGGTAATTAAAATAAGTTACTGTTTTTATTTTCTAGTGTGTCTTTGAACTACAAGGATGTAGGAGTGTACTTTTTAAAATCAAACAGCATTACCTCTGCCAGAAAAGAACTCTTCAGATCTTGGTAACTTATATTTGTATAAGTAATTACTTACTGAAGACTTGATCCAATCCCCATTGAAGTCAATGGAAAGTTTCCCATTGTCCTCACTGGGCACTGAATCAGGCCACAATTCTTTATACTATTTAAGGTTTTAATTCTACAAAGTGCTGAGTGCTTCCTATGAAGTGCTAGGAACCTTCAGCTCCCATTGAGGTCATCAGGAGACAAGTAACAACCCAGAGGATTGAGCCTGAAATGGTGAAATAAAATTAGTAATTCGTTATAAAGAAAAAAGCCTCAAAGATTTTAATGTACACCACTATCTGTCAAAGTTAAGATTTCAACCTCTTTTTCATGTTTGAAGGTAACTTTCTGCTGCACTATGTATTTCAGCAAAGTGACAAATAAAGACCTTATATAGATATATATATAAATATATATAGATATAGATATATAATTTTTATATAATAATTTTTGCCATGAAAGTTTACACTGTCATAAGACATACACTGTCCTATGTTTATTTAACTGGACCACAACTTTTTATGTTATTTGAGTCTTTATTTTAATATCTTGAATGGATAATACTATTAATATTTTATTTTTAGAACCATCTAAAACTAGAGTGGTTAAGACAATTGTTGAAGAGCTGGTGGATGGCAAAATAGTCTCATCAAAAGTCCAGTCAATAGAAGAAAGGCCAGCTAAAAAAGCAACATGAAAATGGAAGAGAGGATCCTCTTATATGTGCCTACAGACAGAACCAAAAACAAGGAAGTGTTCTGGACAAATGTAGAATTTTAAGTGGCTTAAGAGTTTCCCATCTTAAAAATAAGGGTTCTATCATCTACTTTCTCTTCTCACTTCACTGAGATGTAGTCTTTTATGGGTGCTAAAAAGTCCATTCTATTTACTGCTGTTTTTCAATAAATTTTTTAACTGTTGCAAGTAATTTTTGCATTAGCCCTGATTATTTTTAACTTTGAAAATCCTCCCTTGTTCAACACAGAAGACTTCCTAAATAAACTGTGGTTTTTCAGCCCTATGATTTATGTGTGATTACAAAAGCTGTTAGCAATTAATTACTAATTATTATTATACAGAATATAACACAGACATTCATATAGGTAGACTGAATCATGACTTTTTACAATGAGAAACAATACCAGAGTAAAACTTTCAGAGTCTAGAAACATTTCTTTAAATCAATAGCAGTTATGCACATGGGTGCTTTTGAAAATTCTAGTAGGTACCTATCTGCATCTGTAGGCACCTAGATACCTTTAAAAATCTGGCCCTGAGAAGTGCCAGATTTCAATGAGACTTAGGATCCTAAATCCCTTTTGAAAATAGGACTTAGTTGCCTAAGTCACTTTGGAAATTTTTACCTTTAATCTCACAGTCTATACTTAGGCTCATCAGCCTGTAATCACCAGGATCTCCTTTGGAGCCCTTTTAAAATATTAGCAATATGAACTATCTTCCAGTCATCTGATATAGAGACAGATTTCAGTAATAGGTTACATACTACAGTGAATAGTTCTGCAATTTCATATTTGAGTTCCTTCAGAACTTTTGAGTAAATATCATCTGGTCGTAGTGACTTATTACTGTTTAATTTATCAATTCATTGTAAAACTTCAATTTGGGACAATACTTCAGATTTGTCACTCAAAAAGGATTACTTTCGATAATGGGTAATGCCAGATGTTTCCAAGGAAATGAACAGAACAGGGCAATTATCCAGCGATTCTTCCCGTTGTCTAGTCCCAGCATCTGCCAGTCTGAGGCTCAGTGACTTCTTTATTCACTTTCTACACACCAGTCATGACTTTATAGACCTCTATAATATCCTCCCTTAGTTATCTCTTTTCCTGACTGAATAGTCCCAGTCTTTTTAATCTCTCCTCATATGGAGGCTATTACATACCTCTACACATTTTTGTGGTCCTTCTCCATACCTTTTACATTTCTAATATATTTTTTCTAAGATGGGGCGAACAGAACTGCATGGTGTGAGTGTACCATGGATTTATATAACAGCATTCTGATATTTACTATCTTATTATCTATCCCTTTTCTAACGGTATCTAACATTCTGTTAGCTTTTTTGACTGCCGCTGCACATTGAGCAGATGGTTTCAGATAACTATCCACAATGACTCCAAGGTCTCTCTCTTGAGTAGTAACAGCTAATTTAGGCCGCATAATTTTGTATGTCTATTTGGGATTCTGTTTTCCAATGTGCATTACTTTGCATTTGTCAGCATTGAATTTCATCTTCCATTTAGTTGTCCAGTCACCTAGTAGAACACTAGACTTTCTGACTGTTGTTAATGCTGACTTATTTCCCTTCTTTGCATTCCAGGAGTACAGCCAACCAAATTATGATTGCCACATGCAAAAGTGTACTGCCAGGAAAGTGTACTGTGCCCCCTCTCTGGTCTTTCAAATTCACACTGGACAGCTATAATTTTGCCCTTATTATCAATATATCTTTCAGACTCTAGTTTCTTGGGTAAATGTCTGGCTTTACAATGTAATAAACACATGAAGACACTACTTTTGTTCATTTCATCACATTATCTGGATCTTACCTTTTTAATCACTGCAGAATTGAGAGGTATTTGTATTTTTAAACATGATCTTCAAAACCGATTAAAAGCAGATGATTTTTCAATGCTCTTACAAAAAAGAGCTCTGCATCTTTAAAATTCTGCTGTATTTTCTCTCCCTCTCTCTGCTTTCACTGCAGGCAGCGTAGGCTCTGCAGCAGCGGGCTCATCCTATCAATAAGATTTCCGTTAGTCAAGGTGGAGGATGGGAGCAGAATGGAATTGTCCCAGCTCCTCAATGAGATCAGGGCAACTTATGAAATGCTCATCACCAGAAATCAGATAGAGACCATCCTCTCAACAAGAACCCAGGTAATGAGAATAAGGAGACAATCTATGTCTACCAAATTCAGCCTCAACCTCTTTGAGGTACAGTATTTCCTTTTCAATGCAACATATTACTTGATTTAGAATTTACTGCAGTATGACTAGACCTAGAAGCTAAGAAAATATGTTATGCTTAGGTTATGAAACTCACTCGAAAGGAATGCTCTGTAATGAATCTGGATGTTTGTCTGTACATAAAAGACAGTTATATTGTTGTGACTTAAAAAACATGACATATACAATAACATGGTACCCTCTAGCCTTATTTAGAATTATCCCTCAGGAGGAAAACATCTTGAATATCATGTAGAGATGACGTAAAGAAGCCATTTATAAAGAGGATTTACAATTATGAGCACATATGTTATAGAAAACTTTACCTTCTTGGGACAGATTTTCTATTGTTTTCATAAAACTATGCCATATTTGTCTACAATGTTTATATTACTTGTTCTCTGTGTCATATTTTTAAAGGTTATAAATACCCTATTATAAATTCACACACAACACGTCTCTTGAGAACAATAATGTTACAATAATGTGACAAATCTGACTACAACCATCTTATATCACCCTTTTGTACTTTAATATTGCAAAGTATCAGGGAGAAGCTGTGTTAGTCTGTATCCACAAAAACAAGAAGGAATCTGGTGGCACCTTAAATACTAACAGATTTATTTGGGCATAAACTTTCATGGGTAAAACACCAGTTCTTCAGATGTATGGAGTGAAAATTACAGATGTAGGCATTATATAATGACACATGAAGGGAAGAGAGTTACCTCACAAATGGAGAACCAGTGTTGAAAGGGCCAATTTAATCAGGGTGAATGTAGTCCACTCCCAATAATAGATGAGGAGGTGTCAATTCCAGGAGAGGCAAAGCTGCTTTTGTAATGAGCCAGCCACTCCCAGTCCCTATTCAAGCCCAAATTAATGGTGTTAAATTTGCAAATGAATTTTAGTTCTGCTTTTCTCTTTGAAGTCTGTTTCTGAAGTTTTTTTGTTCAAGTATAGCTACTTTTAAATCTGTTATAGAATGTCCAGGAAGACTGAAGTGTTCCCCTACTGGCTTTTGTATGTTACCATTCCTGATGTCTGACTTGTGTCCATTTATTCTTCTATGTAGGGACTGTCCAGTTTGGCCAATGTACATGGCAGAGGAGCATTGCTGGCACATGATGGAACAGACTTCAGAAACAGACTTCAAAGAGAAACAGCAGAACTAAAATTTATTATATAATGCCTGCATCTGTAATTTTCACTCCATGCATCTAAAGAAGTAGTGTTTTACCCACGAAAGCTTATGCCCAAATAAATGTTAGTCACCAGACTCCTTGTTGTTTTTGTGGATACAGACTAACACGGCTACCCCCTGATACTTGACACTATGCAAGGCACTAAATTTAGCTGTATGGAGTGGAAATCCATCAACCTCAACAAAAAACTCGCACAGATACCTACAGACATCATCTTCCTCTCCAAGTGCAAATAGATGGACATCATACCAAATGGACTGAAGGTAGAAAATCTATTGCAATCGACATACTACACTGACTATGGTGAGAGACTGTGCCACAAACTCTCAAAGAAACTGAGGAACCACCTGATCAGCATCCTGTACAGCAGACAGGAGAAGATCAAGAATGAGCTCTCAAAACTGGAGACTCTCATACAAAACCAACCTTCCATACAAACTTCCATGTGGCTGGACTTTACAAAAAAGAGACAAGCCATTTACAACGTACACTTCACTTCTCTACAGAGGAAAAAGGCAATAAACTATCTAAACTCCTACATGCCACAGGGAGCTACAACAGTGGTACCCTCAACTCACCTAACAATATTGTTAATCTATCCAACCACATACTTAGCCCAGCAGAAGAGTCTGTCCAATCTCTGGGACTCTCTTTTTGGCCCACCACACCCACGAACATGATACAGTTCTATGGTGATCTGGAAGCCTACTTTTGTCGTCTCTGACTCAAGGAATATTTTCAACACACCACAGAACAGTGCACTGACCCACAGGAACCCTCCTACCAACACTACAAAAAGAAGAATTCTGCGTGCACTCCTCCTGACGGTCAAAATGACAGACTGGACTTCTGCAGAGAGTGCTTCCGCAGATGTGCACAAGTTGAAATTGTGAACCAACAGCATCACTTGTCCCATAACCTCAGCCATACAGAACGCAACACCATCCACAGCCTCAGAAACAACTCTGACATTATAATCAAAGGGGCTGACAAAGGAGGTGCTGTAGTCAAAATGAACAGGTGGGATTATGAACAGGAGGCTGCCAGGCAACTCTCCAACACCACATTCTACAGGCCACTATCTCCGATCCCACTGAGGAATACGAAAAGAAACTACACCATTTGCTCAAGAAACTCCCTGCTACAGCACAGGAACAAATCTACACAGTCACACCCCCAGAGCCCAGACCAGGGGTATCCTATCTGCTACCAAAGATTCATAAACCTGGAAACCCTGGACGCCCCATCATCTTAGGCATCAGCACTCTTACAACAGGATTATCTGGCTATTTGGACTCTCTCCTCAGACCCTACGCTACCAGCACTCCTAGCTATCTTCGAGACACCACCGATTTCCTGAGAAAACTACAATGCATTGGTAGATCTTCATGAAAACACCATCCTGGCCACCATGGATGTAGAAGCTCTTTACACCAGTATTCCACATGAGGATGGACTACAAGCTGTCAAGAACAGTATCCCTGATGAGGCCATGGCATACCTGGTGGCTGAGCTTTGTGACTTTGTCCTCACCCACAACCATTTCAGATTTGGGGATGATTTATACCTTCAAGTCAGTGGCACTGCTATGGGTACCCGCATGGCCCCACAGTATGCCAACATTTTTATGGCTGACGTAGAACAATGCTTCCTCAGCTCTGGTTCCCCTAGCTTCCCTCCTCTACTTGCGCTACATTGATGACATCTGCATCATATGGACCCACGGGAAGGAGGCCTTTGTTGAAATCCAGGTGGAATTCTTCAATTTCACCTCACCCCACCATCAAGCTCAGCCTGGACTAGTCCACACAAGAGATCCACTTCGTGACACTACAGTGCAAATAAGTGATGGTCACATAAACACCACCCTATACCGGAAACCTACTGACAGCTATACTTACCTATATGCCTCCAGCTCCCATCCAGGACACATCACGTAATCCATTGTCTACAGCCAACCCCTAAGATACAACCGAATTTGCTCCAATCCCTCAGACAGACAAACGCCTACAAGATCTTTATCAAGCATTCTTAAAACTACAATACCCACCCGGGGAAGTGAGGAAACAGATTGACAGAGTAAGATAGGTACCCAGAAATCACCTACTACAGGACAGGCCCAGCAAGGAAAATAACAGAACACCACTGGCCATCATGTAAAGCTCCCAGTTAAAACCTCACCAGCACATTATCAATGATCTACAACCTATCCTGGAAAATGATCCCTCAGTCTCACAGACCTTGGCAGGCCAGTCCTCACTTACAGAGAGCACCCCAACCTGAAGCAAATACTCACGAGCAACTACATACCACACCACAGAAATACTAACCCAGGAACCAATACCTGTAGCAAACCTCGTTGCCTACTCTGTCCCCATATCACTCTAGCGACACCATCAGAGGGCCCACCCACATCAGCCACAACATCAGAGGCTCATTCACTTGCATGTCTACTAATGTTATATATGCCATCATGTGCCAGCAATGCCCCTCTGCCATGTACATTGGCCAAACCAGACAGTCCCTACGTAAAAGAATAAATGGACACAAATCAGACATCAGGAATGGTAACATACAAAAGCCAGTAGGGGAACACTTCAGTCTTCCTGGACATTCTTTAACAGATTTAAAAGTAGCTATACTTGAACAAAAAAACTTCAGAAACAGACTTCAAAGAGAAAAGCAGAACTAAAATTCATCTGCAAATTTAACACCATTAATTTGGGCTTGAATAGGAACTGGGAGTGGCTGGCTCATTACAAAAGCAGCTTTGCCTCTCCTGGAATTGACACCTCCTCATCTATTATTGGGAGTGGACTACATTCACCCTGATCAAATTGGCCCTTTCAACACTGGTTCTCCACTTGTGAGGTAACTCCCTTCCCTTCATGTGTCATTATATAATGCCTGCATCTGTAATTTTCACTCCATGCATCTGAAGAACTGGTGTTTTACCCATGAAAGCTTATGCCCAGATAAATCTGATAGTCTTTAAATTGCCACCAGATTCCTTTAATATTGCAGAAATTCTGAATACTGAGAGATTTACTCATCATAGGCCAGATTCCCCAACACACTCTGACTGCTTTGCGCCACTCTGAAGACGCAAAGCAGCCATAAACACCGTTTAACTGTCTTATTAAGCCAACTTTACATTTTCTTTGCACCAGGGCATCGCAAAGCAGCCAAAGCGTACTGAGAAATCTGGCCTCACATGTGTTGCAGTACTGAGACACAAAATGGCAGGTAGAGAATAGAGTTCAGCGTGAAGTGTGAATTACATGGCTTTTCTTATCATAATGGTGGATTGATAACATTAAAAACACATTAACATTTTAAAGACAAAATATTAATTCTTCTTTACTCTCTTGCCAAGACCCGAATTCAAGAATTTTTCCCTCAGTAAGAGCTGATGTCATAACAAGAACCTATGGTAAAGCAGTAAAGTGCGCGAAGGAAAATGTTCTGCTTCAGGTGCTTGTGATGTCACCAATGCTTGCAGGCAAAACTCAGAAATGTGAAAGGAACCCTAATTATCATTATCATAATAAACACTACGTAAGTACTGAGCATTATTCCTACTAGAGTGCATGGAAGAAACTGACCTTACGTGACCATTTTAAAGTCATGTAACACACCCCATAATCACAGCTACTGTCAAGCTGCTTCACAATCTAATTTATGTAACATATCTAATAGTGGAATAAGATCTGAAATAAGCATTGCAACTTCACTGACTTCAGTGAAGCTAGGCCTATTTAATACAGGGCTGGATTTGGTCATAATATAGTTGGTAAGCCAATACTGGATCAGCATTACAACGAAGAGTGTTACAAAGTGCAGGGGAAAAGTGTTCTAAACATCTGATTTAGGTTCTCTAATAGGTTAGCCTGACCATCCCTATCCTATACTTTTCTGCACCTAAGATAATACAAGTCTCAAAATTATTAATAAAATATTTCAATGAGTTCTTCATTCTTTCTCTACTATATGATTGTTCAATCCATGCCAATGTATCTGGCCCCGATATTGTTAATCAACTGAGATTTTGTACAGAATATGTCCAAGTTGTGTCTGTTTCTGTGAGTATTTATGTTAAGATAGCAGAGACAAAAGTAATCTGTCTTCTTAAGCCTCTTTCGTAGAGGTGCAACAGTTACTAAAGATGCAGCAAAGTATTTCCCAGTAGAGGTTGCAATAGAAGAGGTTCCTCAGAGTTTACAATATTCTGATAATGACAGGTTTCAGAGTAGCAGCCGTGTTAGTCTGTATTCGCAAAAAGAAAAGGAGTACCCGTGGCACCTTAGAGACTAACAAATTTATTAGAGCATAAGCTTTCGTGAGCTACAGCTCACATCCGATGAGGTGAGCTGTAGCTCACGAAAGCTTATGCTCTAATAAATTTGTTAGTCTCTAAGGTGCCACGGGTACGCCTTTTCTTTTTTCTGATAATGACAGTTTAGCTTTTCATTACAACCTTGAACAAATATATTCAGTTGTTACACAAAAAAATTAAACCTAAAAAACCTGTTTTAAGAGAAGTAGATAAGATTTTTTTTCAAAAATACATTTATGTTCATTCTTTAAAAATATTTTTTATTTGTAATACTGTTACCTTGTTTATATTTTCCGTAGCTAGAAGAAGCTACAAGTGAAAAAATGGACAAAGATGAAGAAGATTTAAAGGCAGCCAGAGCAGAGCTCAGTGAAGCCAGGCGACAGTGGCATCGTATGCAAATTGAAATTGAATCTCTCCAGGCTGTGGTAAGCATGGTCAACAATTTATTATCAACTTCCTGAAAAAAAGAAACCATTTCTTCTTCTGACATGCAGTATTCCATAGTTCAATATGCACATCAATGACATCCAACAGATGATGGAAACACAGCAAGAACAGAAATGCATAGTGGCTTTGCCTGTGGCCTTTATCTCTTTCTCTTGGTCATTAATTGCCAGAAACTCCCCCAGTCAGTTATCAATGCTTAAGAATATGACATCTTTTGATTCAGAATCTATAATTCTGCATATACTGCTATTATGTTTACTTTTTTACTCCTGACAATCAATACCCACGGATTTCAAGAATCCTTCCACAATATCCCCATATCAATTTCCTAATAAATATCCTGCCTGACTGATCTATTCAAATCATGTTTATTTTAATTCTTTGGAACTATGGCTCTGAGTCAACAAAACAATTAATCATATACTTTAAGTTAAGCATGTACTTAAATGTTTTGCTGAATCACAGCTTAAGTCTATAATAGTGCTGAAAACAATTCTGTCCATCTATCTAACTGCTTTGACTGACTACATTAGGGAACTTTAGAAAACAATCCTTCTCCCACTGATATCACCAGTTCATCTGCTCTGGTGGGAGATCTAGTGTAGATTAGTTTCTGGCAACTTCCAGTGTCACACCAAAAGAGACTTGTGTACACCAGCATTCCCAGTGGTGTAGATAAAGTGGTGGTAGCACTGATGGGAATTTTTCTTAAAATGCGCTAGTGATGACAAAGCCTAGGAATTACACTGTTTTTAAAGGTTTCAGAGTAGCAGCCGTGTTAGTCTGTATTCGCAAAAAGAAAAGGAGTACGGTGGCACCTTAGAGACTAACAAATTTATTAGAGCATAAGCTTTCGTGAGCTACAGCTCACCATCCGATGAAGTGAGCTGTAGCTCACGAAAGCTTATGCTCTAATAAATTTGTTAGTCTCTAAGGTGCCACCGGTACTCCTTTTCTTTTTACTGTTTTTAAACACAATTTCAGGGAGATCCACTACTGACAACAGATGTCGGATATTTGTCAATTTCCCTATTGCAGACAGGGTTTGTAACTTGATGATGATGACTTTGCAACTTTGTGAATTCCTGTGACTATTAGAAAACACATCATTCTGGATAGCTGGGTGAAATTACTCATCAAAACTGATTGATTTCATCATATAATAGAAGGCTACAATTTTTGTGTGTGGGCTTCTAATTGAGTTTATATGTTTACAGATCTTACTGGAAAATTAGATGCAAAAAGCCACTAGTTTAAGTTTCTTATCAAAGATGTTATAAAAGATGGATTATTATTACAGTTCCTAAAGATTATTTAGCAAATAGATTGAAAAATAAATTTTAAAATATGTTGTCTGAATTGTTAGTAAACACTATGTAGAACTGAACTTTTAGAACTACTTTTTGGACCTTTAATATTGGATTTATTTGCCAGGAAAGAGGATTGGAAAGTTGTCTGCATGCCACTGAGCAGCAGTACCAGCTGCAACTGCAGAATTTAAAAACTGAGATTGAAGGTTTAGAGAAGGAGCTACAGCAAGTGAGGAGAGGTATTGAGGAACAGCTTCAGGAGCATGAAATACTACTGAACACTAAGATGAGGCTGGAACAGGAGATAGCAACATATCGCAGTTTGCTGGAGAAAGAGGAAAACAGGTATTTTACAGATTGGAGAAAGTGTATTTGCTTTTATATTATCTTTCAGAACTTCTGTTTGCTGTACTTTTCAGAGTTACAGTCACATGAACTCCACCATCAAATATAGTAGCAAATCCTTCATGAAAGGAATTTTCATTTTGACCTGTGCAAGTTCTATTCAGGCATATTTAAAATCTAAAATTAATATGTTAAAATGATTGCATGAACAATTTTCATGCCATTAAAATATCTTATCTTACGAAGTCTGCAGTGCTTATTTTTTCTGATTTTCCATGGTTTTCTTTAGAAAAGTTATGGGTTTTGTTTTTTTAAAGTAAAGTTTATTATTTAACCAATATTTAAAAGCAATTTGGCCCCCACAGTAGGAAATATTTAGGACTCACCAACCCTCCATTGAAAAGGAAAAAGGATAGTACTGTGTGTGTGTGTGCACCCACCTGTATTATCAGATGTTTGCTTCAGTACAGTTTTAATCTAATTATACATAGTGGACCTGATTCACCACAGTGTTACACCATTTTGATTTCAATTGAGTTACACAAGCATCAAACTGGAGTAAAATATATTGATAAAAACCTGTAAAAAAATGTTGCTGTAATAATTCAACACAGATTTAGCTTTAATGTTTTAAAGAAAGAGAGAAAAGTTAAATAATTATAATTCCAAAGCTACTAGTTTAAACAGTTATTTATTTTCCCACATACATTGTACTGCTCATACATTAGCATTGTCATCTTTAAGCCTTCCCATGCTTTGAATATGTGAAGATAAATTAGATAAATTTCATCTGGAAAATCTCGGGTATAGTGCAAATCAAAGGCAGGATTTGGGTTTTGCACATCTGAGCATCTATTAACATAGATCACAACTCAGTGTTCACATGTTAAAGAATGAGGGTCCCATTCTCCCTTAAATAGGGATAACCTCCATAGGCAACATGAAACTCCACTATTTTTGCAAGTGAAAGTGTTTCTTAGGAATACTTTTGGGTGGGCGGGAATTTTGCCTCCTCTGCCCCATGCAGAAGAAGCTAGAAGGTTTCACTCCAAGAACCTCACAGGCAAAAACATTTGCACATTAGCGCCCCAAGTGAGGGAACTTATTTTGCATTTTTTCAATATATTGCTATTTTATAACTATGTAAAAATATACAGAGCTCATTATGAATAAAACAAAAGAAAAATATTAAGAAAAGGTCTTTATGATATACTTCAAAATTACTGAAAACCTTTCAAGAAAGAATGGAAAACAAATACAAATTTTCAATATTCTTTAGTCCTACAATCAAAATAAGGTTTGACTACAATAAATTTATATACAAATCTCATTGTCATTATTTCTACATATTTTCCCCTCCATTGCTCATCATTCAAGTTTTGGATTAAAACAACAATATTATTACATTTTTGTAATATTTTCATTTTTTCAGGTTTCATTGTTCTACACATGATAGAAAAGATGACAGAAAACCTACCACCAGCAAGATAGCTTTTATCCCACCTTCAAGTGAGTTTTTTAAGACAAGGGAACATTCCTAAAATAAAATCAAAATAGTTTCTCAGTTCTTAATGTTGCCCAGATGAATTTCCTAAACAGGAGCTACAAAAAGGTATTAATGTTGTGATGGACCACATGCTTCCTTCCCATAGATAAACCCAAAGGAGAGTAAAACTTGTACCGCAAGCTCCAGGAATTAAAACTTTACTGAATTAAAGTATATTGATGTATGCTGTGCATCAGATATCTTACAGTAAATTATTGAAAAACATAGCTGGTTCTGTATTTGATTAATGCATAGCTAGGAAAGAACTATTTCTGATTTCTCTTATCTCAGATCTATGGTCACATATTCCAGTCTACAGTATCTTTAAAAAACAATTAAATGCCTAATTTAGTCACAGATAATGCCAAAATAAACAATTTAGAGCTAAATTCTTCTCAAGCCAGAATGGAGAAGATGGCCAGAGACACAGCCTGGTGTATCATCCTCCACTGGAATTTGTTTGCCAGGGTTGAATTCAGGTGGGTGAGTTAGGAGGGCATGCAGAGAAACACAGATTTTCTTCTGAAAGGGGGTAGTGTGCGCCCAAAGCTAGCACATACTGCTGACCACAACATATATGCCAGATAGCTCAGTTACCAGATACGTCCCCTAAGTGACAGACTACAGTCCCTTAAGGAGATGGTATACAAGCTGGCATACTAGACAGGATTACCGCCTACTAGTCTCTTGAACATTATAAAGAGATCTTTTCCTGTTTATTGTACAAGGAGTGAAGGCTCCTGAGGAAGGCTCAGAAGAAATATCTGGTATATTTGCATTTTCCTTTACAGCTGGTGCCATAAAGAAGCATGAAGATGAAAAGGTGGAAAAATTGACAAAGCAAGCAATCTTAAATGGAAGCTTTGTGAAGGAAAGTGCTGAAGCTCATGGCACTATACAGTAAGACAAACATAAATTTAGCAAAATAATAATTATATATATGTGTTCTATATATTTAAATTAAACCTCTCTGGGCTGCACTCTGTATCCCTGGTAGCATCCTTCTTGTATACCATTTCAAGTTAGCAAGGAGGCAATTATAAGATCAGTGTGAACAACACCTCCATCAATAAGTGGTGCTGTATCATTATTTTAGTGCTAAGTTGTTGCCTTGTTTTGATAGTATGCTCTCGGATCTGAACGAGGGAGGAGAAAGGGGAGGAGAAGTTTTTAGTTCTGCCTGTGTGTACTGGAGTTGTTGCCTGCAGTGCCCCAATAAATCCTTTGATTTCTATAAGCGAGTATTACAACTGGTGGCAGTAGCTTCAAGATGGCAAAAGCACTTTGGCCTGAGAATAAATGTATTGGTCATGCAGGTGAGATTGGAATCTGTGAGTACTTAACAGACTTTGAGCTATTGCTTTCTGTAAATGAATGGACTGATGAGAAAGCAGTACAGTACTTCACAGTGTTTTTGGATGGTGATGCCAAAGCCTTTTACTAGCACCTTCCTAGTGCAAATTATGGATCTTACAAAAAGTTACACAAACATTTATACACTGCTGGGAGGTGGAGGGGAGGGGAAATTGGCTCTTTTGAAGTACTGGAAGGAATGACAAGCCAGGAGGCGTCAGGAAGATAGAACTCATGCATAGTTATTTGTGGGCATTGAGGAGATTGTTCAATAGGGCTTTCCCTATACTACCCTGTCCAGAACATGACTTGAGTGAAGCAGAATGTGCTGTGCAAAATCTGGAACAGGCAATGCAGAGAGGGACCTATGCCCAGTGGCAAGCCATGAGAGAATCCTGTGTGAAAAGACAGTTTATAAACAGTTTAATAGGGGAACTTCATAAACTGCTGGGGAAGGAAGATAACATACTAGATAACGCTATGGGCCAGATTATATACAGAGTTACAAATGTGGAAGCAGAAATTGGGCTTCCTTAAAGTATCAGCTGTTAATGCCCAGACTTGTGGTGACTCCTTTATGCCAGATGCAGCACTTCACGAAATAATTGTTGTGAGGTGGCTAAAATGCTGGATGAGGCACGGATGCAAGCTATTCTCAGGTGTCTCATGGGTTATTTCCAGAGAATAGTAAATGATTTAACCCAAGTTTTGAGAATTGAAGACGTCCTCATGTACACAGATGACTTAATTTGTTTCCACAAAACATGGGAGGAATATCTGGTAAAAGTGGGTTACATGAGACAGTCCGTTTCCTGACATTTGCAGGCAAAGTGGAGGAAAAGGCTACTGGAGTCAGAATTGCCTGAGCACACCGGAGAAGCTAAAAGTTGTTGAGGCAGCAGGGTCACCCTCAGCAACTATTAGCATGGGCCATTTGAAGAGCCGGCCATGTACCTGTTACTATGTGTCTAGAGACATAAACAGCTGGAAAACCACAATACTGTTGGACTTATGACCTGAATTATGTCTGATCTATGGAGAACGCGCAGTGCTGAAAGGAAAAAAAAGTTTATGCAGGAGGTAAACTGATAAGTATTGATCATCAATCACTGCACATAATGGGAGACATCCAGCTCCTATTGAACTCAGGGTTTTTGCACACTAAATGGGCTTTTGTTGAAGTGACCAATATTTCTAGTGCTGTAGTATTGAGCATCCAAGAGCATCACAAGAACCCTTGGAGTGTTAATAAAACAAATTTGCCCCCATACAATATTCAGATACCTCTATTGGATGTGGGTAGGAGAAAGTGTGGATCCTGAGGGAAAACTCTTGGGGCCTTAGAGGTGACTCTACCATGGCTACAGAGGGTGACAGAGATGAATTGCTTCCTGTGGTGGTTCAGAATAAAGTTGTGGTGAAGCCAGGTCATCATTCAATAATACCTTTAAGAGTAAAGGACTGTTGCAGTGAACCTGTAGGAGTGTTGGAAGCTACAAACATCCATTTAGAATGGTTGTTTGGCAGAAATGTGTTTCAAGCTGGACCAAATGAGGACTGGCCAGCTAGTGAAAAATCAGACCACGGGAACAGTGTCCAATGTAACTAGTGTCTCAAAGCGTCTCACAGAGGTCAAGAGCTGTGGAGCAATCCAGTCAGTAGTATAGCCAGAGGCTGACTTGACAGAAGCACCTGTAGAAGGCAATAAAAGGAAACAATCCGAACTTTTCTTACAATATGCTAGGGTGTTCTCCAAGAATACTGAAGAGCTTGAGAGATATGATTTGGTGCAACATCGAACTGTGCTTAAACCAGAGAGCATTCCCGTGATGCAGCCTCCACATCAGATCCCCCTGACATATCAGGTAACAGTGAAATAGAAGCTAAACCACTTTTGGGAGGATGCCCTGACTGAGCAATCTACATCACCTTGGGCAACCACAATTGTAATTGTGGAAAAGCCCAACAGAGACTTGAAGATATGAGTGCTGGAGACTGGACTAGATGACCTTTCAAGGTCCCTTCCAGTCCTATGATTCTATGATATGCATTGACTACAAGAGATTTAATTCAGAAACAGTTCAAGATAGTTACCCACATAGCAGACTCTTAGATAGTATGTTAGGAGCAAAATATTTTAGTAGTTTTGATTGGGTATTTGGATACCATCAGATTAAAGTGGCACCTAAAGATCAAGAAAAAACTGCCTTTGTGAAACCTTATGGATTGTTTCAATTCTTTTCAGACTCATGAATGCATCAGGGATATTTCCAGAGAATAGTAAATGATTTAACCCAAGTTTTGAGAATTGAAGACGTCCTCATGTACAGAGATGACTTAATTTGTTTCCATAAAACATGGGAGGAATATCTGGTAAAAGTGGAAAGGATTCTAAAGCTTTTTAAACAGTCATGGTTTAAACATGCAGGAAACAAAAGTCAGTTTGTGAGGAGTTGCATCAGGATATATAGTCAGCAAGAAGGGTTGAAACCCCAACCCCAGAAACTGACCATTATAAAGGATGTGAAGGTTCTTACAAACCCGGAGAAGGTAAAGTAGATTGTAGACCTTTCCAGATTCTATAGGAGATTTGTACTAAATTTCACAAAGTGAATACCAGATAACTAAGAATGACTTTCTCTGGACAGAGGGACACCAAAAAGTATTCGAGTCACTGAAGGAAGGATTTCTCAGCCATGTTGTACTTAAATTCCCAGACCCATCCTGTCCATTCATGGTAACCTATAAGGGCTCAAAGGTTTCACTTAAACAAATTGATAAGCACTTGAACAAACTGATAAGCTTGGTAGTCACAGATCGCTGGCTTTTGGCTACAGAACTGAAGTGTTTGGCTATTTGTGAAAACTCTCCAGGCTTATTGTCCATATTTATTAGGTATGGAATTCACAGTGTACGCATATAATGCCCTGCAATGGCTCCTTATGAAGCATAACCCAGAGGGAAACCTGTGGAGATAGGTTTACTAACTGTCCAAATATACATTCACCATAAATCTAGAAAGCAAAATATGGTTGAGGATACTCTCTGCCAGGTGAGGGCAGTAAAAATAGACTCACACTGGTGAGGACATCCAGTAAGAACAGACTATGGAGACTGAGTTAATTTTAGTGCACTAACAGATTAAATGAAGGATACGTAGATGGAGGGAGGTTCAGTTCAAGAACAATTACCCGTTTATCCAGCTACTGACTTGCTGGTGAAGGAGCATAACATGATTGTCTTGCCAGCAAGCTTACAGACAACAACTGTATTGCAGTGTCCTTATGATAATGAAGCTGCAGGACACCAGGGTATGAATAGACAATGAGCCAGGTACAGAACAGATTTTTTTTTGGCTGGGCATGGCTGCTGATGTTAAGGTACTTTTCCTGTCTCACCCATCAAGAAAGGAAAGTGCCAGCAAGGAGCGGCAGAAGTCCTTTATGGAAAATGCCTCAATCTGTTGAGCCCTGCGAGTTCGTACAGATTGACTTAAAAGGCCCACTACCAGAAACACCAGCTGGAAATCATAATTGTTGATACCTTCTCAAAGTACATGGTAGCACAACTACTGAAGGCTAAAAGGAGTGAGAAAGTTATGGATGCATTGATAAAACATGTAGTTGCATCTGTAATGATCAGGGGAAAGAATCTGAATCATGGTTATTACACGAGGTTTGCTGACAACTCCAGGTAAACAAGGTGAGGACCAGTGTTGTCCACCTTCTGAGTAACGAGAGAGTGGAAAGAGTAAACCAGACCATTGGTTCCATGCATAGAGTTTTAGTGAAGACCAACAAGACTGGGACACAAAGATATCTTTTGTCATCTCTGCATATAACACCAGCCAGCATGCAACTCTCCCTATGAAATTATTTTTCGACTCTGCAAATTCATGCTTCCCTGTGGATGTTCAGGCAGCAAGAACAAGCAAGGCCCCCTGAACCTCCACTGGTGGGTGACATGACCAAGTCTTATATCTGACCTGAGGACAGCATTCCAGAAGATGGAGGAAAGATGAGCTGGAAGCAAGCATGCCAGGAATAAGATGCCAGGAAATAGGAGAATTATATTCCCATCCAGGAAGGAGAGAAGGCATGGCAACACAACTGGAAAAAGCAGTCTGGAAAAAATTCCAAATTTATACCTTTTAGGAGGGAACTTTACACAATAATTAAGAAAATAAATAACTTATTCTTGCTGTTACAAAAAGCAAGAGCTCACCCCTTCGTAGTGCCTCGAGAACTGGTGCACAGATGAATTGAAAGAAAGGAGAGACAAACACTTAGGATAGTCAATAATCATCCCAAAGGGATACACAAGAAGATTTGGAAGAATCCGAGCAGGTTCCTATAGCTATGGGAGACAAGTCATGGAGGAGGAATTGTCAGGGTGTCTTCAGAACCTCAAAATACTGTAGTCTTCAACAGGCATTGTCCACAACAGATAAGCCTAACATGAAGGACATGAACCCTGCACTCACTGATAATCCAGATCCAACTATGAATGAAGACTCGAGAGAGCAGACAAACATGGAAATCTGTGTGGATGGCAAACTACCTGGATTCCTAGGAGTTACTATAATCAAACTTTTGTTACTGTTTTTAAATTATTTAACCAGCAGGGGAAAGTAGTAATTATCAGTGTAGACAGCACTTCCACCAATAAGTGATGCTGTATCTTTCTCTTAATACTAAGTTGTCTTGTTTTGATATTGGATTTGAGCAGGGAAGGGTATGTATGAAGTTTTTACCCTGCCTTTGCGTGCTGGAATTGTTACTTGCAGCATCCCAATAAATGCTTTGATTTCTATAAGCAACTATTACACTACACAGAGTAGCAATAACTACGCTTCAAGCTGTATTGTGTTGCACAATTTTTTATTATCCAGTTTTGTGATTGTATTTGTTTTTATGAGACACTATATATTATAATAAATATACTGATTAATTCTAGTATCTGATTCCCTTTCAATAATGTGTCAGTTAGTAACCTTAATAATAAAAAAAGAAGGTAAACAATGCAATACTTCACTAAATGCTGCAGAGTGCTAAATAATTATTACTTAAATCAACAGCATTGCTGTCTACCTTCTGCTTGCATGAGGCTAAAAATTGTGATTTTTAAAGGTTTCCATGTACTTCCACAGTGTGGAATCCAAATACATTATTTTCAGAATCATACCCTTTGGGTGAAATCCTGGTGCCACTGAAATCAATGACAAAACTCCCATTTATATCAGTGGGGCCCTGATTTCACTCTTTATGTGTTATCAGTTGAGGAATACTTACATAAATGTACAATAGAGTATTTAAAGGTTGTATAAAAACATACCATCTTCAAGAGACTTTCTACATTTTTAATATGAAACAGAATAGAATAAAATTATATTTTATCTAGCCAATCTTAAAAGCATTTTAAGACCTAAGAACTGTGAACTATACTATCTTACTAATAAAAGAAAAACAGATATTTTACTAGCTTTGTACATTATTTGTCAAATTCTATTCTTGTGTTTTTCATATTGGCCCCTTCCCTACTTTCATTCTGAACTACAGATACATGATAAATTTGCCAGGTTTCCTTGTTGTTAATTAAAGCAATTATTAAATATTATTTATCTTAACTTGCTTTACTAATATAGGACAGCATCGTTGTTATTCTTTTTGTACCTTCTTTTTTTCATTAATATTTAATGAAAACTGGGCCAACTGTGTCACTAATATTTAAGTACAATTACTCATTGAAATCATTAGGACCTAATCCTGAAACTCTTATTTATGTAAGTAATCCTCACTCATGCCAACAGTCTGATAGACTTAAATTGGACTACTTGCTTAAGTAAAGTTTACTCATGTGAGTGAAGGCTCTAGAATCAGGCTTTTAGCTACTATGTACTTAATTCTATCTTTGCACTAAAAGTAGGCAACAGTTCTGAAGTCTGCATTTGGATTTCTAACCCTCCTTATTTTGAATGCATTCAGATCCAGGGACTTGGTTCTGCCCATTACAGATATAGAGGTAACTGCAAAACTCAGAACTGGGGTTGGATTTCAAATAACCTTCCCACTAAAACCTGGGGTGTTTAGACTCATGATCCATTTCTATTTTTCTACAATAAGTAGATATATAATGAGACTAACCCATTAGTCCATATTTATTGAGAATGTAGCTGTGAAAAAAGAACTCTGAAATCTTTGCATTTCCTAAAATTATCTCCATATCCCATTATGGAATTTTTCATCACATTTTAAAAGCATACTTTGAAGATATGTACTACTGTGCCTTCAGGATCACATTTACATTTCATTTATTGTTTCAGGACAGAAAAAGTGGATGAAGTTATTAAAGAATGGGAAGGATCTTTCTTTAAGGACAATCCTCATTTAAGGAAAAAATCTGTTTCTTTGCGCTTTGATCTCCACCTAGCAGCAACAGATGATGGATGTTTACAGACTAAACAGAATAACCCACCTGACATTGAAGTCAGGCTGGTAATGAGGAGATCTTGCAGTATTCCATCTATCAAACCTTAACCTGCAGCAAACTAACTCATGGGTCATTTATGATGGGCTTTGGAAATAAACAACATTAGGACAGATGTAGATGGACCACATGGCTTCCCCTCATCTTGTCACAACTATGAAATGTTACTAAGTATATGCTTTAATAAATATATGAATAATGTGAGATTGTCTTAAATGAAAGACAGCTGGGTATAGGTGTTATATTTCAAGAAACCTAACTCCGATTAGTTCTTTACTCTTTGTTCATTAATTTTCTCATTTGTTTTTTCCAAAACCTTGGTTTGCTTTGTAGAATTTCGTCAAATATTTAAGAATTGAACTATACCTTTATACCTTTATGTTACTTTTGTAACAAAGAATCTGTTTTCTCTTTTCAGTTAATGAAAACTGAACATTTTATTTCCTTATTCTTCAATATAACAGTCATTATGTATCCTTATATCACTTATAACACAAAAGTATCATACTGGATGGTACACATCTAAAACCATTTCTTTTAACTGACAAAAGGTAAATGCATAAAAACTCTTAAAGTATGTAAACTATTACAAATAATTACAAATAAATTTTCCTTTAAAAGGAAATGGCTAATTTTTTTTAATTTGAGAAAGTAACCCATCTAAAATAGTGTTTTCTCCAGTGCATCCATACACATATTCCTTAAAACCGGTTTTACAAGGAAATAATATTGAGAGATATCATGCCATTGATTTTTAAGGAGAATTCTCCATTAAAATCAATTCAGGGTTTTACTTTAAAACTGAAGTTATGATATAGGCCATTGAGGTTACTACATGTATAGGTTTCCCTCTCTGAGTTCTAGTGAAATATAAAGGGTGAAATCCGACTGCTCTGTAGTCAATAGAAGATTTGCAACTGACTTCACTGAGGCCAGGATTTCAGCTGATGTGAAATACAAAATACTAGACCTAGTCCCACAAGCCCTCCATGCATGATATTTCATGACTTCAGTGGAAGTTCCACACATAGAAGTCTTGTAGGATCAGCTCCATTGTGTTACTAGAAAGACAGGTAAGGAACCTGTTTCTATGCTTATTTCATTTAAATTAATATGATTAAAAGCAGCATTTTTCTTCTGCATAGTAAACTTTCAAAGCTGCATTAAATCAATGTTTAGTTGTAAGTTTTTGAAAGAACAGACATAATGTTTTGTTCCGAGTTACGAACATCCCCCATTCCTGAGGTGTTCGTAACTCTGAGGTTCTACTGTATTGGCATTATATAAATATAAACTGAAAAATCCTAGAACTGCTTCTCCCTCCTGGTTAATATATCTGTATTATCATCTGAGCAATAAGTATAATAGTTCCTTGAAGCTGTTAAAAATTTAGCCATCCCACAATTTTGAAAACAGTTATTTCCATACATTTCCAGATGTTACGGTAAGTGTTTAATTAAAGTAATTTGTATAAAATCCTCTTTAAAAAGTAATTTATGTTATTGTCTTACAGTATATGGCACATCATTATTATACCTGGGCTTATTTACTGTATATTTAATTAAATTAACCAAATAAGGACTACAAATTTAAATAAAAAAATGTTACTATACCTTTTATGGTATCTTCCACTGCTAATTCAAAGCCGTGTGGGCCAACCTCAGCTACATTAGATAGCTTTCTTTCCACAGGAAAATAGAAATACGAACTTATACAAACATTTTCTTACTATACTGTGAAACTAGGTTTAAACAACATATATGTTTAGGTAAGCATAACAGTTTACTTATAAAGAATATCTAAGGTATTGACCTTCCAAACTCTAATTGAAGTTCATAGGAGCTGCAAGCATTCAGTATCTCTGTTTTCTGCTAAAAGAAAAGGAGTACTTGTGGCACCTTAGAGACTAACAAATTTATTAGAGCATAAGCTTTCGTGAGCTACAGCTCACTTCATCGGATGCATTTGGTGGAAAAAACAGAGGGGAGATTTATATACACACACAGAGAACATGGAACAATGCGTTTATCATACACACTGTAAGGAGAGTGATCACTTAAGATAAGCCATCACCAGCAACAGGGGGGAGGAAAGGAGGAAAACCTTTCATGGTGACAAGCAAGGTAGGCTATTTCCCCATGTTATTTCTCTCCCCCACCCCACCCCCCACTGTTCCTCAGATATTCTTGTTAACTGCTGGAAATAGCCTACCTTGCTTGTCACCATGAAAGGTTCCCCCCCCCCCCGCTGCTGGTGATGGCTTATCTTAAGTGATCACTCTCCTTACAGTAAGAAGAAAAGCAGTACTTGTGGCACCTTAGAGACTAACAAATTTATTAGAGCATAAGCTTTCGTGAGCTACAGCTCACTTCATCGGATGCATCCAATGAAGTGAGCTGTAGCTCACGAAAGCTTATGCTCTAATAAATTTGTTAGTCTCTAAGGTGCCACAAGTACTGCTTTTCTTTTTGCGAATACAGACTAACACGGCTGCTACTCTGAAACCTCTCCTTACAGTATGTATGATAAACCCATTGTTCCATGTTCTGTGTGTGTGTATATAAAGCTCCCCTCTATTTTTTCCACCAAATGCATCCGATGAAGTGAGCTGTAGCTCACGAAAGCTTATGCTCTAATAAATTTGTTGGTCTCTAAGGTGCCACAAGTACTCCTTTTCTTTTTGCGAATACAGACTAACACGGCTGCTACTCTGAAATCTGTTTTCTGCTGTTTCCCATTAGCACGTCAATATTTTATTCAGGTGTCAGCAATTGCCCTATTACCTGTGGCATGCAAAACAGATAGTGACACTGCAAATTTCATCCAGTATTTAGTTAACTGCTTCTAAATTGTATTAATGTAAAAAAAAAAAAAGCATTTATACTGTAGGCCATTGTTCTATCGTTACTGTACTAAGCCAACTAATTAACATTAACCTTGACAGTCAAATATTGATCTGGTGTTGTTAATACTTGAGTACTTGGCATCCTGAATGTAATAGCCTGTTCTAGTAATTCCACTATGCAGTTTTTTTGTGTTTATAATATATATCTTTTACAATACTTGAATTTAAACTAAATTGCTTTAAGGCACTTTGAACAGGGAGATGAATTTACCAAAGTAAATGATACCACTGCAATAAAGAATAATTAAATTGAACCTGAAACTGCATATTATGTAATTTTGACATGCACTTACATTTAAAAGGTGAGGGGGGGGTGTGGCTGGGGGTGGGGAGGGGGAGGGGTATACACAGTATATATACACACATATACAGATATTTATTTATTTATTTATTTATTTTAGATGTAACTTTATATATATCAATATATATAACCAATATATATAAAGTTACCTAAATATAAAATGAATGCAGTGGACTACAGGTGCTCTAGCATTACAACCCATGCTTGCTTTAGAACTTCTCTACAATATTATAATCCAGGTTTCCTATGGATCTTCTCATATCACATGGGTGGGGGGTATATTGCCTGGTATATCATCATTTATTTATTATTGACTATTACTATTTGGGTATGCCAGTGACCCTGACCAGGAGCCCCACTGTGCCAAGCACTGTACAAATATAGAATAGAAAACAGACCCTACACCAAAGAGTTTACAATCTAAAAGACAACACAGACAAACAGAATAGACAAACAGCAAGTAAGTAATTATCAGAAGTCTAGGCTGACATAGATGACAGTAAAACTATTTAGGCACATGGATACTCACAGGAAAAGTTTGCACAGGAACATAGGAATTGCCATACCAGATAAGACCAATCATCCAGGATCTTATATCTGACAATGGTCTGTACCAGATGCATCATAGGAAGGTGCTACAATCCCTGCAATGGGCAACTATGGAATAACCTTGCCCATAAGGAAAATTTCATTTTAACCATCCATCATTTGGCATATGCCATGAAACATGATATTCTCTGTATTTTTTATCCTATCTAATGCAACTACGACTATTCTCACTACCCTTATAAACTGCATGCATTGTACTGCTGAACATGTCTGGCCTAATAAGCTTACATTAAAATGTGTATATTATCTAAAAAGAAAAAAAAATGAATAAAGGGTCTATAATGGTAGTCAGCAACCTATTTAATCACAAGCACAGATCCTTAACTCCCAAATAGAATCCTAGTTATTTCAGACGAGACCCCATATTGTAAACCCTTTCTAGAATTCGGACTATGGGCCTTACAGTGCAGTCAAACCACCCATTCAGACTCGGACAAAAATTTCATTGAAGTCAGTAAAAAGAAAAGGAGTACTAGTGGCACCTTAGAGACTAACAAATTTATCTGAGCATAAGCTTTCGTGAGCTACAGCTCACTTCATCGGATGCATTCTGTAGCTCACGAAAGCTTATGCTCAAATAAATCTGTTAGTCTCTAAGGTGCCACAAGTACTCCTTTTCTTTTTGCGAATACAGACTAACACGGCTGCTACTCTCTAACCTGTCACTGAAGTCAGTGGGAGTTTTACCAGATTAAGGGTTGAAGGTTCAGACCAAAATGTTTAATCAAGGTTATGTTGTATTTCCACTTAAGTATCAAAGTGCTTAAGCAGTCAGTGGATAAAAGCACCACTGTTTCACTTCTGAAAACATGGGTACAAATCTTGATTTTTTAAATTAACGTATCTGAGGAGAGACAAGGTGGGTGAAGTAATGTCTTTTATTGGATCAACTTCTGTTGGTGAGAAAGAAAACGCTACACAGTCTCTCACCAACAGAAGTTGGTACAATAAAAGACATTACCTCATGCACATTGTCTCTCTAATATCCTGGGACCCACATGGCTACAACAACATACAAATGCATACAAATCTGAAGAGGAGCAGTTATAATTCATTACAATGAGCAGAAGTATTTAGTAAGACAGTTATAAATTGCTTCCAGAAAGTCACATCACTGTACATATACTATAACATGTATTACAAAACTGAGGATAAAGGAATTCCCTTTGAGGGCTAATCCTACTTTACTGTCTCAAAACCACACCAACTGGAAGGGTTACTTTGAAAAGTTCTAATAATTTGCATGGAACCACAGAAGATATAGATGGAAAAGATCTATTACATTGAATCCACCATGCTGCAAGTGGAAGATACAATCCTCTAAACAAGCAAAATACCAGACATTAAACTGAATTTGGGTCAGTGTGGACGCAATTTGACAGTATTGGCCTCCGGGAGCTATCCCAGAGTGCTCCATTGTGACCGTTCTGGAGAGCACTTTCAACTCAGATGCACTAGCCGGGTACACAGGAAAAGCACCAGGAACTTTTGAATTTCATTTCCTGTTTGGCCAGTGTGGCGAGGTCATCAGCAGAAGTGACCATGCAGTCCCAGAATTGCAAAAGAGCTCCAGCATGGACCAAACGGGAGGTACTGGATCTGATCGCTGTATGGGGAGATGACTCCATGCTATCAGAAACTCCGTTTGACAAAATGCCAAAATATTTGAAAAAATCTCCAAGAGCATGAAGGACAGAGGCTATAACAGGGATCCGCAGCAGTGCCACGTGAAACTTAAGGAGCTCAGGCAAGCCTACCAAAAATCCAAAGAGGCAAACGGACACTCTGGGTCAGACCCCCAGACATGCCGCTTCTATGATGAGCTGCATGCAATTCTAGGTTGTGCCCCTACCACTACCCCACCCCTGTACATGGACTCCTGCAAGGGGGGAGTCTCACGCAACAGGGACGAGGATTTTGGGGATGAGGAAGATGAGGAGGAGGATGAAACCATTCTCCCCGATAGCCAGGAACTGTTTAACACCCTGGAGCCAATACCCTCCCAACCCGGGCTCCCGGACCTTGAAGGCAGAGAAGGCACCTCTGGTGCGTGTACCTTTGTAAATATAATACATGGTTTAAAAAGTCTGTTAACATGTCTGGGGATGGAGCGGAAATCCTCCAGGGACATCTCAATGAAGCTCTCCTGGAAGTACTCCCAAAGCCTTTGCAAAAGGTTTCTGGGGAGGGCAGCCTTATTTCGTCCTCCATTATACACTTTACCACGCCAGGCCAGTAGCACATAGCCTGGAATCATTGCATAACAAAGCATGGCAGCGTATGGTCCCAGTGTTTGCTGGCATTCAAGCAACATCCGTTCTTTATCTCTCTGTGTTATCCTCAGGAGAGTGATATAATTCATGGTCACCTGGTTGAAATAGGGGAATTTTATTAAGGGGACATTTAGAGGTGGCCGTTCCTGCTGGGCTGTTTGCCTGTGGCTGAAAAGAAATCATCCCCACTGTTAGCCATGCGGTTGGGGGAGGGGTGAAGCAATATCCCAGAGAATTGGGGGGGACCTTGTACCGAAAGCACATGTGCTATGTAATGTTAACAGCTTGGTTCACCATGAAAGAGTCTACCCATTGTTCTCTAAAATGTGTCTTTTTAAATACTACTCTCCCTTTTTTCCTTCCGCAGCTGCAAATGTTTCAACGCTCCCCCTATCATCTCCATCCCAGAGGCTAGCGCAGATAAGAAGGTGAAAAAACGCACTCGCAATGAAATGTTCTCTGAGCTCATGCAGTCCTCCCACACTGAAAGAGCTCAGCAGAATGCGTGGAGGCAAGCAATGTCAGAGTCCAGGAAAGCACAAAATGAATGCGAGGACAGGAAGGACGCACGAGACGAGAGGTGGCAGGAGCAAGAGGAGAGGTGGCAGGATCAAGATGATAAGTGGTGGCAGCGTGATGAGAGGAGGCAGGATGCAATGCTGAGGATACTGGAGGATCAAACTGATACGCTCCGGCGTATGGTTGAGCTGAAGGAAAGGCAGCAGGAGCACAAATCACCGCTGCAGCCCCTGTGTAACCAACTGCCCTCCTTCCCAAGTTCCTCACCCAGACACCCAAGATCGCAGGGTTGGGGGGGGGGGCCGCTCCGGGTACCCAACCACTCCATCCCAGAGGGCTGCCCAAGCAACAGAAGGCATTCAATAAGTTTTGAAATGCAGTGTGGCCTTGTCCTTCCCTCCTCCACCACCCCACCCAGTGCTTCCCTCCTCCCCCACCCGTCCCGGGCTACCTTTGCAGTTATCCCCCTATTTGTGTGACAAATTAATAAAGAATGCATGAATTTGAAACAACAATGACTTTATTGCCTCTGCAAGCAGTGATTGAAGGGTGGAGGTCAGTTGACTTACAGGGAAGTAGCGTGAACCAAGGGGATGGGCTTTCATCAAGGAGAAACATACCGAACTGTCACACCATAGCCTGGCGAGTCATGAAACTGGTTTCCAAAGCTTCTCTGATGTGCAGCGCGCCCTGCTGTGCTCTTCTAACTGCCCTGGTGTCTGGCTGCGCGCAATCAGCATCCAGGTGATTTGCCTCAACCTCCCACCCCGCCATAAACGTCTCCCCCTTACTCTCACAGAGATTGTGGAGCACACAGCAAGCAGTAATAACAATGGGAATATTGGTTTCGCTGAGGTCTAACCGAGTCAGTATACTACGCCAGCGTGCTTTTAAACGTCCAAATGCACATTCTACCACCATTCTGCACTTGCTCAGCCTATAGTTGAACAGCTCCTGACTACTGTCCAGGGTGCCTGCGAATGGCTTCATGAGCCATGGCATTAAGGGGTAGGCTGGGTCCCCAAGGATAACTATAGGCATTTCAACATCCCTCACGGTTATTTTGTGATCTGGAAAGTAAGTCCCTTCCTGCAGCTGTTCAAACAAACCACAGTTCCTGAAGATGCGAGCGTCATGTACCTTTCCCAGCCATCCCACATTGATGTTGGTGAAACGTCCCTTGTGATCCACCAGTGCTTGCAGCACCATTGAAAAGTACCCCTTGCGGTTTATGTACTGGCTGCCAAGGTAGTCCGGTCCCAAGATAGGGATATGTGTTCCGTCTATTGCCCCACCTCAGTTAGGGAATCCCATTGCAGCAAAGCCATCCACTATGACCTGTACATTTCCCAGAGTCACTACCCTTGATAGCAGCAGCTCAGTGATTGCGTTGGCTACTTGGATCACAGCAGCCCCCACAGTAGATTTGCCCACTCCAAATTGATTCCCGACTGACCGGTAGCTGTCTGATGTTGCAAGCTTCCAGAGAGCCATCGCCTCTCATTTGTGAACTGTGAGGGCTGCTCTCATCTTGGTATTCCTGCACTTCAGGGCAGGGAAAAGCAAGTCACAAAGTTCCATGAAAGTGCTCTTACGCATATGAAAGTTTTGCAGCCACTGGGAATCATCCCAGACCTGTAACACTATGTGGTCCCACCAGTCTGTGCTTGTTTCCTGGGCCCAGAATCAGCATTCCACGGCATGAGCCTGCCCCATTGCCATCAGGATGTCCAAATTGCCAGGGCCCGTACTTTGAGTGAAGTCTGTGTCCATGTCCTCATCACTCTCGTCACCATGCTGCCATCGCCTCCTCACCTGCTTTTTGTGACTCAAACAAACCACAGTTCCTGAAGATGCGAGCGTCATGTACCTTTCCCAGCCATCCCACATTGATGTTGGTGAAACGTCCCTTGTGATCCACCAGTGTTGCAGCACCATTGAAAAGTACCCCTTGCGGTTTATGTACTGGCTGCCAAGGTAGTCCGGTCCCAAGATAGGGATATGTGTTCCGTCTATTGCCCCACCTCAGTTAGGGAATCCTATTGCAGCAAAGCCATCCACTATGACCTGTACATTTCCCAGAGTCACTACCCTTGATAGCAGCAGCTCAGTGATTGCGTTGGCTACTTGGATCACAGCAGCCCCCACAGTAGATTTGCCCACTCCAAATTGATTCCCGACTGACCGGTAGCTGTCTGATGTTGCAAGCTTCCAGAGAGCCATCGCCTCTCATTTGTGAACTGTGAGAGCTGCTCTCATCTTGGTATTCCTGCACTTCAGGGCAGGGAAAAGCAAGTCACAAAGTTCCATGAAAGTGCTCTTACGCATATGAAAGTTTTGCAGCCACTGGGAATCATCCCAGACCTGTAACACTATGTGGTCCCACCAGTCTGTGCTTGTTTCCTGGGCCCAGAATCGGCATTCCACGGCATGAGCCTGCCCCATTGCCATCAGGATGTCCAAATTGCCAGGGCCCGTACTTTGAGTGAAGTCTGTGTCCATGTCCTCATCACTCTCGTCACCATGCTGCCGTCGCCTCCTCACCTGCTTTTGCAGGTTCTGGTTCTGAACATATTGCAGGATAATGCGCGAGGTGTTTACAATGCTCATAACGGCCGCGGTGATCTGAGCGGGCTCCATGCTTGCCATAGTATGGCGTCTGCAGGAGAGCAGAGTTGCAACGGAAGCGGTGCCTGACAACAGATGCCATAAGAATAGATATTTATAGAGAACAACGAGAGGACCTGCGAGGTGCATCCATGAGAGCAGGAGAGCAGAGTTGCAGCGGAAGCGGGAGCCTATGATAGCCAAAATTCACTATCGAGACAAGAGCAGGAGAGCAGAGTCGCAGCGGAAGTGGTGGTTCGATGACGATGGTTAGCAGTCCTACTGCACCGTCTGCTGAAAGCAGTATGGCGTCTGCACGGAAAAAAGGCGCAAAACGATTGTCTGCCGTTGTTTTCACTGAGAGAGGGGCAACTGACGACATGTACCCAAAACCACCCGAGACAATATTTTTGCCCCATCAGGCATTGGGAGCTTAACTCAGAATTCCAGTGGGTGGCGGACTGTGAGATAGCTGTGGGAACTGTGGGATAGCTACCCACAGTGCAACGCTCCGAAAGTCGACACTAGCCATAGTACTGTGGATGCACACCGCCGACTTAATGTGCTTAGTGGGGGGACACACAATCGACTGTATAAAATTGCTTCCTAAAAAATCGACTTCTATAAATTCGACCTAATTTCGTAGTGTAGACATACCCTCAGAGTGTCACAGTTAAATACAAGGTGCAACACCTTGTTTAGCATAAGCAGTTAACACATATTTCAAGGAACCATTCAAGGTGAAGTGGCCTATATGGTTCTGGTCATTTTCATTGTTCCTTGTCTTCAAGTTTTGATGCCCAATTTAATCACAGTAAAGCATCTTCAGTGCCAATCAAACCTCTATTCAGTCTTTGAGTCAGCAGAATTGACAAGTGATCCAACAAGCTATTTCTTTCTTTAAGAGATGGAGTAAACATTTTAAATACCCGTAAAAGCCTTCATACCTCATTGACAGACTTAACAGCAGTTCCTGTTATCTTTCTTTTTTCTTTTCATTCTTGCCTGCATTCTCAATTAAGATCTCTCAGGTTCTTTAGTAACTGAGATCTTCTGAGGGAGACCAGTGGCAGCCTACTCCCATCTCCAGATGCAGGATCTTGGGGAAGAGGCTGTCCCTTCACCACTTTGGAAGTAGATATTTTCTGGTAAAAGAATATATGAAGTACATTCCCTCTTCCAGCAGCTGCAGAGTAAACCTATTTTCAGAAGGAAAAACACAGGACTTAAATTACCATAAAGGGCATGTGGGAAGAAAATGGTATTTACTCATCCACAACTAGTGACTGCTTTCTTCTCTGTCCTTTAAAAGCTCCACTCATTTTTTCTCCTCACTCTAAGTCCTCCAATACCTATTCTTGCTTATCTCCTTCAATCCTTGTACTCTGTCTTCATCCTTTGGAGTTTTCCACTCTACTGAATTTTCTGCTCTTTTGTCTTCTCTCAAATTTTTCTCTTATGCTGTCCTCACTCCTTGACCTTTTTCTTCTACCAACGTGATACAGGCCTAATCACTGAAAGTGGTTCCCTCACTCTCCACCTCCCTTTCCAAAAACTGGCCTTCTATATGCCATTCATTATTTTCTTTATCTCTACCATAGCTTTTCTAAACAAGTTTTGTCTTTTAGAAAAAACATTAATAATACAAAGAATGTCCAATCACCAGCCCAACCCCTTATTTCCTTGCCTGTCACCATATTTTTTTTTCAATTACTATCTCTAACTGGGGAGAGGATGTGACATTACCATGGGCAGTGTGTGAACCGCCGACTGGAAGAGGCTAACCCCTGGCCCCACCCCTTCTGCCAGAGGCCCCCCCTTCCATGTGTCCCTGTGTCTCCCCCCGCACCGAAGCCCAGAGCCCCCCAACTGCAGCCACTGGCCTCTGACCCATGCTGCCCCCCCCCCGGGAGCACCAGGATGGTAAGTGAACATAAGAACAACCATACTAGGCCAGACTAAAGGTCCATCTAGCCCAGTATCCTGTCTTCTGACAGTGGCCAATGCCAGGTGCCCCAGAGGGAATGAACAGAACAGGTAATCATCAAAAAGAAAAGGAGTACTTGTGGCACCTTAGAGACTAATAAATTTATTAAGTGATCCATCCCCTGTCGCCCATTCCCAGCTTCTGGCAAACAGAGGCTAAGGACACTATTCCTGCCCATCCTGGCTAATAGTCATTGATGGACCTATCCTCCATGAAGTTATCTAGTTCTTTTTTGAACCGTTATAGTTTTGAATCCTTCACAACATCCTCTGGCAAAGAGTTCCACAGGTTGACTGTGCATTGTGTGAAAAAATACTTCCTTTTGTTTGTTTTAAATCTGCTATTGATTTCATTTGGTGACCCCTAGTTCTTGTTTTATGAGGAATAAACAACACTTTCTTATTTACTTTCTCCACACCAGTCATGATTTTATAGATCTCTATCATATTCCCCCTTAGTCAGCTGAAAAGTCCTAGTCTTAATAATCTCTCCTCAAATGGTAGCCGTTCCATACCCCTAATAATTTTTGTTGCCCTTTTCTGAACATTTTCAAATTCCAATATATCTTTTTTGAGATGGAGCAACCACATCTGCATGCAGTATTCAAGATAAATCAGTGAGTATACCATGGATTTATATAGAGGCAATATGATATTTTCTGTCTTATTATCTACCCCTTTCTTAATGATTCCCAACATTCCGTTCGCTTTTTTGACTGCTGCTGCACATTTAGTGGATGTTTTCAGAGAACTATCCACCATGACTCCAAGATCTCTTTCTGGAGTGATAGCTAATTTAGACCCCATCGTTGTATATGTATAGTTGGGATTATGTTTTCCAATGTGCATTACTTTGCATTTATCAACATTGAATTTCATCTGCATTTTGTTGCCCAGTCACCCAGTTTTGTGAGATCCTTTTGTAGCTCTTTGCAGTCTGCCTGGGACTTAACTATTTTCAGTAATTTTGTATCATCTGCAAATATTGCCACCTCACTGTTTACTCCTTTTTCCAGATCATTTATGAATGTGTTGAATAGGACTGGTCCCAGTACAGACCCCTGGGAGACACCACTATTTACCTCTCTCCAGTCTGAAAACTGACCATTTATTCCTATCCTTTGTTTCCCATCTTTTAACTAGTTACCAATCCATGAGAGGACCTTCCCTCTTATCCCATGACAGTTCCGGGGTGGCGCAGACACAGCCTTGGAATGTCGGGAGGGCGGCCAGCACAGCCCCAACATCCCCAGCCCTGGAGCACCAGGAGGACGGGCGGCGCAGCCGCAGCCCTGGTGCACTGGGAGAACAGGTGGCTCGGCCACAGTTCTGGAATGCTGGGAGGATGGGCAGCACGGCCCCAGCCTGAGCCAGGGCCACGGCACAGAGGGAGCCGCAGAGTGGGAAGCAGGAGTGTGGGAGGGGCTACACCAGGCTGTTTGGGGAGGCACAGCCTCCTCCAGCCTATGATAGCTGTCACCCATGGCCATTACGACAAATTCTGCCAACTCTTCTCATTTTAATTTGTGTATTACTTAGTTTGTAGGCCTCACAAGACTAGGGGAAATGCTTGCAGTATCAAGTACTATTCAGTCTGAGTAAGTGTGGTAGAAATGAGCCCATTAACAAAAACAGCTTTACAGATTAATACCAGAAAGCCCAACTGTGCAATTTTTACTTGCATTGTTCTACATTTATTCACAACAGTTAGTCCCACTAACTCCAGTGGGACTACTCTCATGAGTTAAATGCTCAACCATGTAAAGATTACATACTTGGGACCAGAGTATACAAATGCCAATGAGAAACAGACTCATATGACCATGTCTAAGGCATCTTTCTCAACATTTTAGCTTTTTCATATTACCAAAATCATGTTATTGCTAGATTGAAGAGAAAAGTGTGGTGTAATGGTGTAAACCCAAAACTGAAAGCCAGGATTCATGGATGGTCATCCCACCTCTAACACTAACTGCAACCTGCACTTTTCTCCATGGACTCCTTTACCAACAGCACGCAAAACCTGAGTAAAAAGATATTTTTCACATATAAAAAGATATTTTCTCATCTTTTTCTCATAAATTTTCTGATGATGTAAAAATGGTGGTTTAAAAAGAAGCACATGCAGCTGATCATAAAATATGTATTTTCGTTCCTTTTGTCTTTTAGTAGCCAAATGCAAGTCATGGATTTATCCCTTGTACTTGAGCAAGTCTTCATTGTAGCCACAGATTGTGACCTTGTCCTTCCATTTGTTTGCAAAAGTGATATTTCTTCAGTGATGATCTGATTTAGACAAACTGTGAACACCCAAGAGAAAATGCAGGGCCTTATTCAGGGCCGGCTCTAGATTTTTTGCCGCCCCAAGTTCGGAGAGCGCAACTGCCCAAGCCAAAAAAGAAAAAGAAAAAAGGATGGCTGGAAAGCCACCCCTGGAATTGTGCCGCCCCAAGCACGTGATTGCTTTACCGGTGCCTAGAGTCAGTCCTGGCCTTATTTCTGCCAGCACCAAGCCCCATACTTTGCTTCAGACTCTGTATCAATTCATACAAGTAATTAATAGTAGCCATATTCACAGTGCCTCAACCGGGGCATCTCGTTTTAGAGGAATAGCTGACTGGGGCAAGCTTCGGGTTATAAAATAACACTATGATAGTAGCATCTGATGCAGCATCAGTGAGCTGTAGCTCACGAAAGCTTATGCTCTAATAAATTTGTTAGTCTCTAAGGTGCCACAAGTCCTCCTTTTCTTTTTGCATATTACAGCAATAACCCTATGTGTAGCACAGGGACATCTCGTATTATAATCATAACCACACATGGTAACACCACATGCCTGGGTGCTTCCTTCTGTAATGGTAACTGTGCCAGGGCACCTTGTGTTATAATATTAAGCGTGCATGGTAGCACCACATGCCGGGGCACCTCGTTTTCACTGGGTGCTCTGTGTTCGTAATGAGCATTGCGTGCCAGGAAGCAGTGGGGTACAGGAACAGAGGTCTGTAGAGCAGAGCTGTAGCGCCCACATCCGGCGTTTCCTGAGGAACGAAGGGGCGGGCTGACAGGACCCTACGGGAGGGGACACCCAGGAGCAGCGCTAGCAGGCAGGAAAAGGCGCCCAACCCAATTCGTCGCCTTCTCCTCGAGCGACGGCTGCCAGGCGGGAGGCGCGAGACTAACAGCCGCGAGAGGCGAAAAGGCGCCAAACCCAGCTCCTCCCCCCACCCGCGAGCTGGCCCTGAGGCGCGAGGCGAACTGTAAAGGCCGGGAGGGATCAACACTCCAAACCGCCACCCTCCCTCCCGGTCCAGCAGGCGCGCATCACGTGCTCTCTGATCCCTGACCTCCGCCTGACACTTCTCTAGGCTCTCCTTACGTCACTCCGTTCGCTTTGTGGGCGCCGCGCGCCACATCACGTGGCGTGCGCTCCGGCCCGGCGAAGCTGTTCCGCTCTAGGTTTTCTTTACCCGCTCGGCTCTTCAGATTCGCCACAGAATAACCACCCTCCCCTTGCCCTTATTGTAAACGATAAAAATCCCCGGGTGGTGTATGAAGGTGCCTGGCTCGGAATAAACCTGGGGCGGGAGCAAAAGAGCGGGGGAGCTGGGACGCCGTGTGGAATGTGCTGAGGCGGAAGGGCAGGCGGCTTCCTCCAGTCGCCGCTGCCCATGCAGCCAGGAGCTCGGTGTTGGTTGGGAACAAAGGGCCGAGGCCGGCGCTGCGGCGGGTGAGTCTCGGAGGGGCGGCGAGAGGCTGGGCGGGGCGGGGCGGTGAGTGGGGCCTGCAGCGTGGGCTTCCGCCCCAGCAATCGCAGAGCCCCCTCGGCGGCAGCCTGTGCCTGCGAAGGGGGATGGGGAGGGGCTGAGGGAGAGAGACGGAGACGATCCCCGCGTACGCGCCCATGGGCGGGGGAGCTACCCCCCCCACCTCTCCTAGGGGGAGCTACCCCCCCACACACTCTTCCTCGGAGAGGGGGAGCTACCCCCCCCCCACACACCTCCTAGGGGGAGCTACCCCCCCCACACACTCTTCCTCGGAGAGGGGGAGCTACCCCCCCACACACACCTCCTAGGGGGAGCTACCCCCCCCCACACTCTTCCTCGGAGAGGGGGAGCTACCCCCCCACACACACCTCCTAGGGGGAGCTACCCCCCCCCACACTCTTCCTCGGAGAGGGGGAGCTACCCCCCCACACACACCTCCTAGGGGGAGCTACCCCCCCCACACACTCTTCCTCGGAGAGGGGGAGCTACCCCCCCACACACACCTCCTAGGGGGAGCTACCCCCCCCACACTCTTCCTCGGAGAGGGGGAGCTACCCCCCCACATGCCCCTCCTAGGGGGAGCTACCCCCCCATACACCCCTCCTAGGGGGAGCTACTCCCCCACACACACTCTTCCTCGGAGAGGGGGAGCTACCCCCCCACACACACTCTTCCTCGGAGAGGGGGAGCTACCCCCCCCCCACACACCTCCTAGGGGGAGCTACCCCCACATACACCCCTCCTAGGGGGAGCTACTCCCCCACTCTTCCTCGGAGAGGGGGAGCTATCCCGCCAACACGCACCTCCTAGGGGGAGCTACCCCCCACACGCCCCTCCTAGGGGGAGCTACTCCCCCCCCCCACACACACACTCTTCCTCGGAGAGGGGGAGTTACTCCCCCCCACACGCACCTCCTAGGGGCAGCTACCCCCCCCCACACCTCTCCATGGGGGAGGGAGGAAAGGCAGTCAAAAACATTTCTTTCCCCATCCCCAACATGCATCCCAAAAGTGGTAGAGGAGGAGGCAGGTACTATCCTCCCCTAAGCAAGTTCCCCTGCTGTAGTTAGGCTTTTTTTTTGGGTCTGGTTTTCTAAGGTACCATGTTACTGATTGGAATAAAACTATCAAGGTTTGAAACCCTGTGTTTAGAAGTGACATGAGGCACCAGAGTGCTTAGCATCTGCTGCCTCTTTTTAAAAAAAAAAAAAAAAAAAAAAAGGAGGGGGGGACGGTTGAATTGCATAGTAAATATTATATTTGTGTATTTAGCACATTCCCTCCCACTTTCCCCAAAATTGCATGAGTAATTAGATCTTTCTGTTGCTCTGGAGCAGGGTCTGTATTTTAAATTGATCTGTGTAAGCATACTTTTCATTGGACTTTGTGTGGGAATGGCAACTTCTTTAGTAAGAGTTGTCTAGTGTTGTCAACAATGCAGTCCATCTGTAGGCCTTGGGCATACAAATACTCAAGCATTCGTGGAACTTTACATGCATAAGTTGTCCATTATATGTGGAAATAATCATGAGTTCAAAATTGAAGCATGTGTATAGCAGTCTTAGTATTTGGTGCCATAAACGTTATTAATGTCAGATGCCGAGCATTTACAGGGTTTGGCCCAAATCTTGCTCTATTAAGTCTTCAATAGATTTAATTCATGAGAGAGGCCAGCATGATATTGCTGTTGTTTTACAGAGCATTTTACATGTATGGGTTCACTCCTGCAACAGGTTGCACATGCCCAGCTCCCATTGACTATGACATTACTAGCTGTAACAGGTACACTTGCTTTTCCTGTTAATCTGGTGTGCAATTTAGCCATGTGACAATGTATTACTATGAACTTGTTTATATCTTATAATGTTATTTAGGATACCGTATGTGCACACTCCTGCATTCATATCCAGTCCTTGAAGCCAGCCATATAAGACAAGTAATTGAAATCCAATATATAGTCCTGTAATTTTTATTAAAAGTGATGCACAAATAAAATCTTTAGAAGGAAGATCAGATGAACCTTGGATTTCAGTTTCAGAGTTGTTTATTTAATCCTAGTAGTTCAGCCTTAAGGGCCAAGCTAGTTTACAAAAAGTTCATCAGTCACTACAAGAAAATGTAGGCCTAGTTTCTGGGAAGTTGTTTATTTTCTTTCACTTCAAAGCTGACAAATTTATGACTTTACCTGCAATACATTGTTATAATTTGGCTCCTTAAGTTAGGTTTTAACCAATAAACAACAACTTTAATACAAACAGGAGGAAATACTCTTTTACACAGTGCACAATTGACTTGTGGAAATCATTCCCAGGGGATTTTGTGATGCCAAAAGTATAAGTGGTTTTAAAAAAAAAAACTAGGTAAGTTCATGGAGAATAATTCCATCAATGGCTATTATCCAAGTTTGTCAGAGATGCAATTTCATGCTCAGGGCAGCTCTAAAGCTCTGATTTCCAGAAGCCGGGAGAGGAAGACAGGGTGGATCAGTCCAAATGCCATGTTCTGTATGCTCCCCCTGAAGCTCTGGTACTGGCTACTGTTGAAGACAGGAAACCTGGCTAGATGGACCATTGGTCTGATCCACTATGGCCATTCTTATATTCTTAAACATTAATAAAACACTCCAGATACAAAAAAAAAATGAAATACGTGTTTATCCAATAAACTGTGGAAAAACATTGGAAATGCTTACTTGTATCTAAGAGCTTGTCTACACGTAGCAGCAGTACAGATTATAGGGCTGTGATTTCTAAAGCATACTCACATTAGCTGGTCTGTGTAGACCCTGCTGGTGTGTGCTAAAGGTTCCCTTGTGCGCTTTAACATGCTATTGTTTGTACTACATTAAAGCACATTAGGAAACATTACACAGATTACTCATTACAATATATACAAAGAGCCCCCCCTCGCCAAAAAAAAACCTGATTGGACATATGTACATAAAACCCCAAAATTGCTAAAAATAACCCCCCAAAAATGAAATTAATAAACCTTGAAAAGCATATGCTCTAGTTATAATGGTCTTAGTTTTAATGGTTCATGAAAACAAAAATTGTTCTGTTTAATAGTCTGACGTTGTGTTATCTTTTTGTCTTTCAGAATTTGAGATATAATGTCAGCTGGCTGAAAATTTATATACCAAAATGTCAAGTACGTTTTTGTTGTTTTGTTTTTGTTTTTTTAATTTAACAAGTAAAGATCTGTTTCAGCAGCCTTTACTTATATGAATAATCCCATTGCTGTCACATGAGAGAGGGCTACTGGCTCATTTTAAGAGGAATGTTATCATATACATTAATTATAAGTGAACTACCAATCAGTTGGTACTAGATATTGCCACAGCTCACAGCCAGGGCTATGTACTGAGGATTTCTTTAAGTGTCCAAAAGATGAAAGAAACACACAAGCATCCTACCTGACAAGCTGCAGAATTGCTCTGTAGCCATTTCTCCAGTCTTAAGACTGGAATAGTTTCTGCTGTCTGGGTAGTCCTCCATAGTGGCAGAAGACGCACCCCATCATGCCTACCTCAAAAAGAAAAGGAGTACTTGTGGCACCTTAGAGACTAACAAATTTATTAGAGCATAAGCTTTCGTGAGCTACAGCTCACTTCATCGGATGCATCCGATGAAGTGAGCTGTAGCTCACAAAAGCTTATACTCTAATAAATTTGTTAGTCTCTAAGGTGCCACAAGTACTCCTTTTCTTTTTGCGAATACAGACTAACACGGCTGCTACTCTGAAACATGCCTACCTCAGTGGCATGTGTTGATCACCAATGGAGTTAGACTTTGGGATTCATACTCCCTTACTTATTGTCCCCACAATTTTCCCCTCCAATGGGTAGGACCTTCCACACCAAGGGACAAGATTTGCTCCTTCTTTAATAAAGATAAATTGTGTAAATTCTGCACTCATTTACTCTTGTGCAACTTCTAAATGAAGTAGGAAAAGATGATGCTCCCTCTCCATGCTTTTATTTAATGCCAACTATATGCTACCGAAAACCATGAATGAAACCACTTGGGGAGGGGGTGAGCTGCACAAGTGAATGTAAAATTTAGCCTACAGTTGCTTCATCCTAAAGCATACTGTTGCATGTCAAACTCTACATTTCAAATCCATGTCCTTGCCTCTGAAGAAAATCTAGTATGTTTTAATTTCCATGGTGGCTAGCATAGTTTTTCTGAATTCTCTTCCTACATTTCTCCCTATCCCAGTACATCTAAATAAAAGGATAGTAACCTGACACTGGTGTCGCTTTTTTTAAAATGCATCTCTTCTTTTTCCATCCCTCTTTTTTTTATTTTTTATTTTGTCAATGTAGATTGTAAACTCTTTGTGACAGGGATCTGTCTTGTTATCATAAGTTCCTTACCAAATTATTGTTGTGTGCCTAGTACACTTTTGGATACCGTATGCATAATATATCTGAGTTGCCAGGAAGTTATGTATTTGCTTTTGTCTTTTAAACAGAAAGGCCATCCTATGCCCCACCTCCCACCCCTGCTCCCACAACCGTAAGTATAATGAATTTTCTCATTAACACAAATCTGGTAGTCTGGCTTTTAAGACAATAATTTGGTAGTCACAGCTACCAATATTAAAATATTATGAACATAAGACTATATGCACTGAACTGTTGAAATGACATTAAATATTTAAATTAAATTTTAAAAAGAGGTGGAGAAACTGGGATAAGACTCATTCAATGCTTAAGGCCAGATCCTTCAAACACTTAAATTTGTATTTAACTTTACATTGAAGACAGTGGGACTACCTACATGCGTAAAGTTAAATACAGGGGTGAATGTTTCTAGGCTTTGGACCTGATAACAATGTATCCATTATAAATATTCCAATTTGATATAACAGTAAACTAAGGACTAAGTAGCATACTTAATTCTAAATTTTATTGCCGCTAAAAGCTTAATGTCGGTCCAAGTTTTTAACATATTTTTTGTACTTTTTACAGTAGGTTTAAATTTGTAAATTTATAGTTTTTCAGTGGCATTCACACAGTTATGTAGAATTATGCAAACTTTTATTTATATTGGGTCAGAATAATGAAACCCTCATGATGAAAATCTTACTACTCAAATTTCTTGAAATCCATGGCATTTTGTAATGTGAGCATTGTGTGAATAAAGTTTCTCGCATAGTATAAAGTAAGTACTTCTGTTTGCAAAGGAACCAATCTGTTGAGGATTTAACTGGAAAATTTTATTATATAATATCCAATCTTTCTTGACATAATGTGGCCAGGAAAGCATCTGAAAATATGTTTGTACTTCTATAACAACTTGCATCTGATGACTGGAACACTCTACAAATTTAAACATCACAACGCTTTGTGGGGACAGGAAAGCATTATCCGCATTTTATAGAAGAGTAAACTGATGCACAAGTGAAATGGCTTGCCAAAGAAAATGTCAACAGACTTTTTAATTATATTAGTGCTTTAGGATCTACTTTTTTCCCCAGTCCTGTAGACAGTGACTACAAAATAGGAAATATGTAACTTTTTTTATTATTAAACAAAAGTCCACATTTAAAGAGGTTGGAGAGCAGGAAATATATATTTGGTGTCAAAGAAATTTGTAAACTTTCCCATATAAATTTGCGGGGGTGGGACGGACTATTTTTGCATAAGTGTGCCAGTTTGGGTAACAGCCTGAGTCCAAAGTTTTGTTTTGTTTTTTTTTTTTTGCTCTGCAAATACCTTACTTGGTTTTATATTGCTATTCAGATTGATGTGACAGTCCCTGATCCTGCAATCAGATCTGTGCACGCAGGTCCCTGCATATGTTTGGAACACCATTGATTTCAGTGGGGCTCTCCATGAATGCAGTGTGTGTTTGTTCATGTTCGTTTTCAGATGTGCTACTTTCTTTAGTCAAATAAGCATGTCTTTTAAAGAGTGATCTCACATGTGCAGTTAGCAATGTGTGTTGCCTATCTTTTGTACATCATCTATCTGTACTACTCACTGTACTTCATGTACAGTACTTGAGAATCTAATCTACAATCTATGAATGTAGTTGATAAAACAGGAAAGCAGACACAGATCTGTTGCCTTTTTTCCTCCACTACCAAATCTTACTGTGCTTAGTACTGAAAATGGCAGTAATCCACTTTACTTGAGACAGTGTGCATGAAATAAACATTTCTGTGGTGCTTTTCTTTTTTGTAATATTGGATTTGTCTGTTTTGCAACCATAAAGACTTAGGGTCTGGGCATTATAGCGTCCAGTTATTTTGGAGGAGAGATCTAATACAATATAATTTGTTTAGGCATATTTCATATACAGCTGATCTTGTAATGAAGTGGCTGCTTATTGAAAAGTGAGTTTACATACAGTAGTTACATATGACAAGCTTGAATAAATGGTTACTGCTTTGTTTGTGTTTGAGAGGCTTAACAGTAAAACACATTAATGTTTAAAGATTGGCAAGTAAGGTGTAACTTTATTACTGTGTTTTCTGTGTCAAAGTAAATTGACCGCAGTGTGTCAATGTATTTTTGCACTGAAGTGTTTATAAAGTGAATGTGCACTTCAGATTATAAGACTCTTCCCTTTGATATGGAGCCTCTGTCTTGATTCTTATGAACACTGAACTCCATTTTAACTGTGTTTATAACAGTAGTCTCTAATACATCCCACTGACAAAGTGTACTTTGAGACCCGTTAAATCATTATTCCAGCATGTGTTGCTAATTAAGACCACAACTCTGCTGAAGAATGCGGCTAGACACTGCGGGAATGAGGCTTAAAACCATCAAGGAACAGAGTAGGGTAAAATACAAAGATTTGTAAAGGAAGAATTATAGTGGGGTGGCAGCACCAGTACAGTTGAGGGTGAGACTAGCTCACTGTTAAACAGCTGGGGTTTTTTCTAACAAAGAAACTAAGCAAAAACTAGGGAACATGGAGAAGGGGCAAGATGGAAATTGATTGGAAGAGAGAAGGACAGAGAATGAGACAGTAATGGTTGAAGGTTTAAGGAGTAGAATGAATCCCTAAGAAACCAAATTTAATGACCTACACTATTACAGACACGTACACAAATTGACCCACTGAATTTAATTGCTGGAATGGATATGGACATGTTAATTAACTTATGTAATTGTTTTAGAAGCAATTTAAATAGTGATTTGATAACTACAAAAAATGTATCTAACATGTATATTCCATTGCAGTGGTTCTCCAGTTCTTTAATTCTGCAGACTACTTCATGAGGGAAAGATACCTCTATGGATCGCCTTCTCTTCCAGCCTTCTAATCAAATCCCCTGGTGCATAATTTCTAAAACATTTAATTTTGCAGGAATGGCTTCATATACCACTGTTGGTCCACAGATTGCACTTTGAGAACCACTGTTCTACTACCATCAGTATCAATGGGTTTTTTACTTTTTTGTCCAATAGCCTGTGCTTCCATTGGTGCACATAATTAATAATGTTATTGGTGATTTCCGCATAATCATATGCGCTGTATTGCTTTGTATGTTAAATTATTTTGTTTCATTGGATACTAGATTCTTCCTGAATTGTTTGGCCACTTATGGAAAGTTTGCAAACTTTAATAGCCATAAGCAGGCTATATGGCACACTCACGTTAAAAGTTTGCACGCTTGATAATAAAACATCAAATGATAGTTTTGAATTTATAGTAACACGTTCAGCTAAAAATCCTGTTTCCTGAACAGGTTTCTGTTGGCGTACTTCACATGTTGAGAGGAAACCAACTACTACACCTCATTTGCTTGTTTAAATTCTAGTTGTTTTTGCATGCCATATTGCAGATCATTTTCATTTCTGTGTTTTCCTCGTTTGAGCTCATTTCTCATTCGTGTTTTTGTCTCATTTGTTTCCATCAGCAAATGCCCAGCACACCAGGGTTTGTGGGATACAATCCATACAGCCATCTGGCCTACAACAACTACAGGCTGGGAGGGAACCCGGGCACCAACAGCCGGGTCACGGTAGGAGAATCAACTATTACATCATCCGGCAAACAACAAGAATTGACCAGAAATGGCTTTAGAGTTAGGTTCTTCTGAATCTTGGCTGCTGCCACTTTTATAAAGAGCAAAAATTAACTTGGATTTTTTTTTTCCCCATCTTCTCTCCTCTCCTACCTCCCCCCTTTCATTATGAAGCCTTGTACTGTAAAATAAGCTTCTATTTAATAGATCGAGAGAGATCTATTATTCCCATCTGAGATGTGGAAAGTCTCTTTCTTTTTGGAATTCCATGGCTTGACGGCTCAGTGATCACTGCACATTTAAGGAAAGATTCTTAAATATGGGTGTGGATTATATTTTCCTCTTGGAGGGAGGGAATTATACATTTTATTGAGATTATAGGCATGGAACAAGAGGAAAGGCAAGTTCCAAACTAGAAATTGTAACTGGTGATTACATCGCACTATTGTGCCATGTAAGAAACCCATGTTTCTATTTTCCATTCCAGTCTTACTTTGTATGGTTAGTATCAGATCTCCAGATTCAACAGTGACTTCTCCAACCAAATGAGTGGTGTCAATAAAATATGAGGGAGCCTGCTTTCTGTCCCCCATGGCTGGATGAAATGTGGATGCTTTGTAGACTCTTTAAGGAATACTTGGCATAAAGTGGGAGGAAATGTACTGATACGGGGTACCTCTGAGCTTGAGTGAAGATGCAGAACATGATTCACATACAGGCAAGAAAGAAAATAAAACTTTTAAATGCACACTTTTTGCCTAATATTTACTGTAAAAACTGTAGACCTACAATATTCTTTTAAATTATTAATTTAAAAATGATCATTTTAATTTTATGTAATTTCTTTCCAAAGGTGTAAAAAAAAATTTATCTACACAAGTTTTAGTCTCTTCAGAGTGTAATACAAATAAGAATTTCAGTCAATCCATAGATGTTGCCATTTAATGCAGTATACTTTTTTAAACTCCATAAATTCAGCTTGTTTAATAAGATGCCTAAAGAAAAGACCCCCTTGCCCTGTAGTGAAGGTATGAGCTGGCGTTTGATTGAATGTAGTGTCTGAACTTACATTTATGTTACTGAATACGTGAATAGGTTAGATTTGTCAGAATTTTCATTGTTTCTGTATGTCATAAGCATACACAGCTTTCTCTGCCATGCATATATCAATATGTATGGTATCTTTAAATTCCTGTTAATTTAAAAGCATTAAACAGTTTCAGTTAATGTTTTTCAAATCCATCTCTGTGTATATATGTATACATCTGGTAATGCATACACCTCATGTACATTATAACTCTATGCAAGTATGTATACATTGTTTCATAGAATTTCATAACTGTAGTGAAACATAAAAATATTCGGATTAAAAATACTGAAAGCAAAAACACTGAACATTAACCTTCTTGGCCATTTTCAAGTATTTTTGGAACCTCAGTCCCCAATCCTGTTAATACTTATTTGAGCCTGATTAATTTTAGATGTGAAAATAGTCCCATGGAACTGCTCACGGGTGTTTGCAGGATTGGGGCCCTTTAGAATCTACAGCTATTATAAACTATATGATGTCAGTATACTATTCCAGGAGGAACAAACATTTTCTTATTATAAATGCACTATTTTTAACTGAGATGGTGTGTAGATGGAAGAGAACAGAAGAATAAGTGGATGCTACAGCTTTCAATCAATAACACTTACTGTTTAGTGTCTTCTTTTTTTTTTCTTTTTTTTTTAAGTGCAGGCAACGTGCTTGGCATTGTACAAACGTAAAGGAAGACAAGGTCTCTCAAGGAGGTCACAATCTAATTTGGACAAGAACAATCCAATTTGGACACAAATGATGCACAGGTTGAGGGATCAGTCTCATAGGGACGTTTTTTAATATTTGGATTGACTCCCAAGTTCCCATTGAAAGATTTCGTGGAAGAAGTGTATTTCTAAAACGGATTGAATGAAAGAATGTCTAGATGATTTCCTGCTTTTTCACACTTTCTCATTATCCTTTTTCCAGTAATAATTTCTTTAGTTGTCAGAGCAGGTACCATAACAGTCATTCTCATCAAAATTGAGGAAAACAAACTGTTGGAGCCGGTGAGCAGAAGCAAATTTTTAGGCTGTCTCTTTTGGCTTTTAGAAAATTGTCCCCTTTTGGACTTTTATTGAGTAACCTTTTTCAAACTAATACTTGGACAAATACATTTGGGGCCAGGGGAGGTGGAATTTCCTAAATTATTATTAGGACCAGTTATAGTACCTGTGCATGCATTTAATATACAAAAGTATTTATATTCCCAGACTGCTATGTATTGAAGTTGCCTAGTTTTTCATGTTAAGAAATGGATTTATCCGTTTTGTTTTCGTTTTTTTATAGGCTTCCTCTGGTATTACAATTCCCAAACCCCCAAAGCCACCAGATAAGCCTCTGATGCCCTACATGAGGTACAGCAGGAAGGTGGGTACCCAGTGTTTTGGATTTAGGTTGAATAAGTAGCATTAAAGGTTAAGTTTATGCCAACAATTGATTAGTTATTTTAGTTCCAACTTCTAAACTCTGTTGAATTTTAACAACCTGCAGAGATTACTTATTCATAAAGGGAATTTTAGAACACAATTGCTTTCCCCATCAGAATAATGGCAACAATGGTCTAACCATATGGTAGCCACCTTCTAGGAAAACAAAAATTATCCCCCAAACAAAAGGTCAGCACCCTCAATTTTCCTGTGTTACATATTTTTTTTTATCCACAGGATTAGGGGAGGGGAAATTAAGATTTTCTTTGAAATGGTTATTTACTGCCATTGCCCCTGCTGTCAAGGATCCACATATTGTCAGAACATCCTCTGTATAGTACAGTAGTGTAACTAGGGCTGAAGAGTAGCAGTTGGAGGAATGCGTGTGTTCACCTACCTAACCTGCAGCATTACTTCATTATTTTATAAACTGTTTGAGAGGCAATGGGAAATTGAGTATTGTGTAGAGTCTGGTATCTGATTCGGCTTGGGAAGGGTGTGAGATCCAGTTTCAAGGAGTGGGTGAGTCAGAAGGAAATATACATGCCTTCCTGCTTCTGGTAAAGTGTCTTTACCAGCAGTCTGAATTAAGTCAACAGCCCTCCCACCGCTGCATATCAAGTCAAATGGTATTCCTAATCAGACATGGCAAGTAATAACAGTGGCAGCTTTCTTTTTTATATAAAGTTAGAAACTGGTTTTTGATGGAATCAGAACTTTTTGGAATTGAAATTTATCAACATGACTGAAAACTTGTTGAATACAGGAAGGTCCAAGTTCTGATCTTAAAAATTCAATGCACATTGTCCTGTATCTGAACATAATTGCTGCTGGACATGTTTGCATGATAATATGTTTAATTTTTTCCCAGAGATACAGTGATGTGCATTTTAGAATAGAATTCACAGATTTAAGGGCAAGATTCACAACTGAAGCTGTTGTCAATAAATCAGGCTGTTGCCAGTTTCAGTAGATGACTGTACTGTTGTCTTCCTGCCCCAAGAAGTAATCCACTGGAGACTTTTTCTTAATATAGCTTTGTTTTATAGTGATCTTTTCTGAAAGTATACAAAGATGATACCATAAAACATTTAATTTGGAAGTGTTTACATATCAGTAGTAAAGCTCCAACTGTTTCTGTTAAGGTCTGGGATCAAGTAAAGGCATCCAATCCTGACTTGAAGTTATGGGAAATTGGCAAGATCATTGGAGGGATGTGGCGAGATCTCACTGATGAGGAGAAGCAAGAGTACTTGAATGAATATGAAGCAGAAAAGGTAAAGGGATAAAATCTTTTGTTGTTAATGCTGATTCTCCCCTCTTATGTCCCTGGCATAACTGTCATAGAAGAGTTAAGCTTGTTCCCTCGTGCAGCAAGGTAGTTAAGCATGTGCCCAACTTTAAGCATGAGTAGTCCCATTGAAGTTAATGGAGTATTCTCATGCTCTAAGTTAAGCATATGCTTAAGAGCCTTGCTGAATTGGGACCTTTTAACATTTCACAGTACATATAAATAGAAAATAACTTCTTAGATCATCTAGTCCTTTCCAGGATTGCTCACCACAATATGTCCTCCATCCTGTGGTGTTTGATGTTTTTCTTCTAGAAACTACTCTAGGAATCAAATTTCATCTTTCCTGTATGGTGGCATGTGTGTGTCATTTACTAAGCCCTATGTATACTGATAAGCATCTTGATAATAATCATATGTCAACAGGGACTTCAGTTTTTAGACCATACTCAAAATGAAATGTTTATATTGAATAGGAATTTTAACTGAGTGGACTTGATTTTTCCACACCTAAATCCTCTTACAAAACTGATTCTCTGTAGCTTCAGCTGGTCAGTTGTGAATATGTGTATAAGAATTGGTTTCCATTGGACAGCCTTGCAAAACTTTACTCTTCCAGAATGTCTTTGTTGTTGTTTGTTTTTTGATGGGCAAGTAAAATATCATTAGTTTTTCATTATTGATCATCATAGCAAAGGGCAATAATATATTTTGCGTGTCTGCTGATAATTTTAAAGAGTTTTGCAAGGCTGCTACAGTAATAGATATCCAAAGCTATGTAGGACAATTACAAGCTGTTTGACATCTCTTGTTCATTTATTGTGTTGTGTTTAAAATTGCAGGCATCTGAGGTCATAGGTAATCTGGTCAAATAGGTGCTTAGAACTGTTTTCATCCAAAATATCACTTTAGTATTTTTAACCAACAGAAAAATTATTTTAAATTGGGGTTCTGCCATTTGAAACGAAATCAAGGATTCCTACTTTTTAACTCACTAAAAAGGACTAATTTAGTAAAAGTTAGACGCCTTCGGTTACATACAGCAGTATCATACAGTATAACTGACCTTTAATACAGAGCATATCAAAACAAGTGAAAGACTGTACTCAAAAGAGTAATTATCAATGGTTTGCTGTCAGACTGGGCCAGTGTATTTATAACGGGTCAGTCCTGGGTCTGACTAGTCAATATTTTCATTAATGACTTGAATAATGTCGTGGAGTGGAAAGTATGTGCAAGTATTTGCAGATGACACCCAGCTTGGAAGGGTTGCAAGTACTTTGGAAGACAAGAAAAAAATTCAAAACAACTTTGACAAATTGGAGAACTGAATTCAACCAAGATAAGTGCAAAGTACTACACTTAGGAAAGAAAAATCAAATGCACAGCTACAGAATGGGAATAAATAGCTAGATGGTAGTACTGCAGAATATTATGTGGGGATTATAGTGGATCACAAATTGGATACGAGTCAATGATGTGATGCAATTGCAAAAAAGGATATCATTCTGGGGTGTCTTAAGAGGAGTATTCTATGTGGGAGGTGATTGTCCCACTGTACTCAGCACTAGAGGTCTCGGCTGGAGTACTGTGTCGAATTCTAGACACCACCCTTTAGGAAAGATGTGCATAAATTGGAGAGAGTCTAGAGGAGAGCAACAAATCAATAAAAGGTTTAGAAAACCTGACGTAAGAGAGATGTTAAATGGGCTGGACATGTTTAGTCTTGAAAATAGAAGACTGGGGAGGGGATTTTCAAATATATTAAGGGTAGTTAGAAAGAGGACTGTGATCAATTGTTCTCCCGCGTCCACTGAATGTAGGACAGGACGTAATGGACTTAATCTGCAGCAAGAGAGACTTAGAAAGTTTTTCTTGAGAACTAACTTAACTGTAAGGGTAGTTAAGCTCTGGAACAGGTTTCCAAGGAAGGTTGTGGAATCCCTATCATTGGAAACTTTTAAGAACAAACACCTGTCGGGGTAGCCTAGATTTACTTGATCCTGCCTAAGTGCAGGGGGCTCGACTTGATAACTTCCCTTTCAGCCCTACATTTCTGTGATTCTGTGAAAATGTTTATTTTGATTTTGTAAAGCAAGGTTTAAAAGTGAGATTTAAAGAAGTGGTTGAAATGGGCAGTAAATCAATGTAGGCAGGTGGAGTGATACAATTCTGCTACCAACAGGTTTCAGAGTAGCAGCTTTGTTAGTCTGTATTCGCAAAAAGAAAAGGAGTACTTGTGGCACAAATTTGTTAGTCTCTAAGGTGCCACAAGTACTCCTTTTCTTTTTGCGAATTCTGCTACTGGAAGTGAGAAAATAGACTGTCTGGATCACCCCTACCCACGTGTAGAGAGGGACTGAAGAACACAATAAAAGAATGAAAAGTGAGAATTTCAATACATGATGATAGAAGTGACAAAAATAAAAAATAATTTGGTCCTGTCCTGGAGGAGGTGATAAGCAGATTCTGAGATAAGAAGTATTGGAGTGAGGAAGGAGAGGAGAGGAGATCAGGGCCAAGGTAACTCTCAGAATTTCTAGATGTGTAAAGTAGTTGGAAGTGATAGAATCGGAAATATGGGATGACTCTACAGTAGTTACAGATAAAACAAATAATTGCTTGCAAGATTTAATCTTTAATTATAGCAGTGAGGATAGCATAAGACTTCCCAGAATTAAATTTTTCTTGGCTTTTGTGTCTAGATGCTCCACCACCACTCAAGTTAGTAGTGCACCATAAATCAAGAGCAATATGAAAGAGGTTTGTGTAAATTCTTTCCCCTAGAGAGAATTCTTTCTCAAGAATCTGGCTGGTGGGTCTTGCCCACATGCTTAGAGTCTAAGGAATCGCCATATTTGGGGTTAGGAATGAATTTTCCTCTAAGTCAGATTGTCAGAGACCCTGGGATTTTTTGCCTTTCTCTACAGCATAGGACATGGGTTGCTTGCTGATTTACATTAGATTAAATGATAGATTCTCTCTAACTTGAAGTCTTTGAATCAAGATCTGAGGACTTCAGTAACTCAGCCAGAGGTTATGAGTCTATTGCAGGAGTAATGGGGGAGGTTCTGTGGCCTGTGATGTGCAGGAGATGAACTAGATGATCACAGTGGTCCTTTCTGGCCTTAGACTCTGAGTCTATGTACCTAAAAGAGAAATGCGGTAGAAAGGGAGGCAAATCGTTTATACCAAATTGTCCTTTTGGACCATTGGGCTGATGTCAATAAGCAAAACAGGGTTGCCAGGGTATAATAGATAGGTTTTTATTTCAATGAAACAATATCCGTCAAATTTCAGATAGAGTACAATGAATCCATGAAGGCCTACCATAACTCGCCTGCTTACCTTGCCTATATCAACGCAAAGAGTCGGGCTGAGGCTGCGTTAGAGGAGGAAAGCCGACAAAGGCAATCACGCATGGAGAAAGGTGAACCCTATATGAGCATCCAACCAGCAGAAGACCCAGATGGTAAGCAGAAAGGAGATTTGTATACACTTTGGGTGAGGTATATTTTCACTTTAGGACATAAAATCTAGAGTAAGTTTCAGGCAGCTGTTTTAATTCCCTCGGTATTGAAAACTGTTAATAGTTCACTGACTTACTCCTGGACTATAACAGGAAACACTTGCACACCATATAACAAAGAAAACATGAAATGTATAACTTTCAGAATCATCTTACCTCAAACTACATGTTAAGGTACACAGCTGTTCTTAAGCTTACGACTGAATTGACCACCAGCAGCCAGGCTACTGTTAAAAAAAGTTCTTGTAAACCTCTAATGGTGTGGGTGGCAACCCTTTTAAAAATTATTTTCAAAATGCCTGTTTCAGACTTGACAAGTTGGTTATTTGTGGTTTAGGCTACAATTTTGCTAAAAATTTCCATTCTAAATTTCACAGCGGGGGGGAATGTGGCTTTCACTACAGCAACGTACACAAGAGTGGGAGCAAGCTCATGCTGCACTCACCATGCATCAGCAGCTCCTCTCCCATTCTGCTCATTGTAACTTTGTGCACGGGGAAGGGTTGCAGTGCCACTCAGGTTTTGTCCCATTTGCCCCTCCGGAAATGGAAATGGAGGAGCTAATGGGTCAAATTTGATAGGCTTTGCAGCATAGCATATGGGGTCACAGAACCAGGTGGCAACAACACTTAATTTGGAAGACTAATCATATGTATTTTTACAACCATTTATGAGATTTCACTGACTTTATTCAAATTCACATTTTCTGTGACAAAATCCAGACCTATTTGTAGTCCACACAGTACCTTATACTGCATAGGGTTCCCTCAGTCCTACTTGAATGGAATGTTGTACTTTAATAATAGGTGCAGCAGGTAGTTCTGAGAGACTCTACTTGATTGTTGTCTTTTGATTTATTCCATATGGTGATTGAACACACCTAATCCTTTTTAAGTTCAGCTGCTTCTGTCAATCAAAATATAACTGGTCAACACAAAAAGTGCAACTTAATGAGGAAACTGTCAAAATGTTTTCTTTAACTGAAAGGAAATACCACTTTGGCATCCATATCAAACCCACTGAGATAAGTCACGCAAAGATATTGTCAATTTAAGTTTTTAAAATTATGCTAAAAGGCTGACTGAATTATCTGTTGAAACCTGAGAGTGAAAAATGCAGCCAGGCAATTACACCCTCTTCCCCCCACCTCCCAGCAAGCCCAGCCATGAGAGAATTCCCATGGTAAATAGCACTTTCTGCTCTATGCAGTATAAACTGTGTAAAACACATGAATGTGCCTGGGATTTTTTTTAGCAATTGGCATTTCACAGCCTGCTATTCAACCTGATTATACCTGGGTCAAATTCAACTCAGATATAACCAGGTGCATCTCCCACTGAAGTTGGTTATACTTGTTAATGGTGAACTTGGTTCACCATTTGACAGCATAGGAAGGGATTTGCAATCTCACGCTGAAATCACATATTGCTGGTTGTAGTTTTCTAATGGTAGAAGGCTCTTTTAGTCTAGAAGATGAAACTATAACAAGATCCATGTTTGGAAGCTGAAGCTAGACAAATTCAGAGTAGAAATTAAGCACTTTTTAAATTTTAACAGCAAGGGTAGTAAAACAATAGAGAATCCACCACCTACAAATTTCAATCGAAGTCTAAATCAGGAATGGATGACTTTCTAAAAGTTGTGTACTTGGTGCAGTTCTAGGGCTGATGATTATAAAGGTCTCCGTTGGCCTGAAAATCTATGAAATAACTCTTTGCCACATTTCCTACTATTTTCCACTTTTAATTTTATTTTCAAATTAATCTAATACTTTTTAAATCCCAAATGTGAAACTGTTTTTGTTTTGTTTTTGCTTTTTTTTTCCAGAAAAGCAATATTCAGTCTGAGTTTGAATCAAAATTGGCCTTCTCAGTACTAGAATTTCTGGCATAACAGAACTTATTTTCATTTTTTTTCCTGTTTTGTAAAGAGTGGAGCAACAATTTCAACATGTATCCCATAACTGGGAAAGTTGTGTAAAATAAAAAACAGGACTTAGAATAACGACATATTTTTGTAGAAATTTAAAGGAGATGGGGAAAGGTTTTTCAGTGATGACAATGAGGGTAGAAAATGAAAGCACAGGAGGACTGTCATCCTTTAAAGCTTAAGAACCTCTTTGATATTACAGGTTTCAGAGTAGCAGCCATGTTAGTCTGTATTCGCAAAAAAAAAAGGAGTACTTGTGGCACCTTAGAGACTAACAAATTTATTAGAGCATAAGCTTTCGTGAGCTACAGCTCACTTCATCGGATGCATTTGGTGGAAAAAACAGAGGGGAGATGGCTTATCTTAAGTGATCATAGAATCATAGAATCATAGAATATCAGGGTTGGAAGGGACCTCAGGAGATCATCTAGTCCAACCCCCTGCTCAAAGCAGGACCAATCCCCAATTTTTGCCCCAAATGGCCCCCTCAGGGATTGGTTTAGCAAGCTAATGCTCAAACCACTGAGCTATGATCACTCTCCTTACAGTGTGTATATCAATCTCCCCTCTGTTTTTTCCACCAAATGCATCCGATGAAGTGAGCTGTAGCTCACGAAAGCTTATGCTCTAATAAATTTGTTAGTCTCTAAGGTGCCACAAGTACTCCTTTTCTTTTTTCATGAAAATGTAGTTTGTGGCAAGCTGGAGTGGGAATGTAGCTCAACTAGCCTGCTGCAGTCTGTCCTTGTGGATGCTGCTGAGGCATGTTAACAGTTCATTAATGTGAAAAGAAAAGGAGTACCCGTGGCACCTTAGAGACTAACAAATTTATTAGAGCATAAGCTTTCGTGAGCTACAGCTCACTTCATCGGATGCATTTGGTGGAAAAAGCAGAGGAGAGATTTATATACACACACACAGAGAACATGAAACAATGGGTTTATCATACACACTGTAAGGAGAGTGATCACTTAAGATAAGCCATCACCAGCAGCAGGGGGGGGGAAAGGAGGAAAACCTTTCATGGTGACAAGCAAGGTAGGCTAATTCCAGCAGTTAACAAGAATATCAGAGGAACAGTGGGGGGAGGGAGAAATACCATGGGGAAATAGTTTTACTTTGTGTAATGACTCGTCCATTCCCAGTCTCTATTCAAGCCGAAGTTAATTGTATCCAGTTTGCAAATTAATTCCAATTCAGCAGTCTCTCGTTGGAGTCTGTTTTTGAAGCTTTTTTGTTGAAGTATAGCCACTCTTAGGTCTGTGATCGAGTGACCAGAGAGATTGAAGTGTTCTCCAACTGGTTTTTGAATGTTATAATTCTTGACGTCTGATTTGTGTCCATTCATTCTTTTACGTAGAGACTGTCCAGTTTGGCCAATGTACATGGCAGAGGAGCATTGCTGGCACATGATGGCATATATCACATTGGTAGATGCGCAGGTGAACGAGCCTCTGATAGTGTGGCTGATGTGATTAGGCCCTATGATGGTATCCCCTGAATAGATATGTGGACAGAGTTGGCAACGGGCTTTGTTGCAAGGATAGGTTCCTGGGTTAGTGGTTCTGTTGTGTGGTGTGTGGTTGCTGGTGAGTATTTGCTTCAGATTGGGGGGCTGTCTGTAAGCAAGGACTGGTCTGTCTCCCAAGATCTGTGAGAGTGATGGGTCGTCCTTCAGGATAGGTTGTAGATCCTTGATGATGCGTTGGAGAGGTTTTAGTTGGGGGCTGAAGGTGATGGCTAGTGGCGTTCTGTTGTTTTCTTTGTTGGGCCTGTCCTGTAGTAGGTGACTTCTGGGTACTCTTCTGGCTCTGTCAATCTGTTTCTTCACTTCAGCAGGTGGGTATTGTAGTTGTAGGAATTCATGATAGAGACCTTGTAGGTGTTTGTCTCTGTCTGAGGGGTTGGAGCAAATGCGGTTATATTGTAGCGCTTGGCTGTAGACAATGGATCGAGTGGTATGATCTGGATGAAAGCTAGAGGCATGTAGGTAAGAATAGCGGTCAGTAAGTTTCCGATATAGGGTGGTGTTTATGTGACCATCGCTTATTAGCACCGTAGTGTCCAGGAAGTGGATCTCTTGTGTGGACTGGTCCAGGCTGAGGTTGATGGTGGGATGGAAATTGTTGAAATCATGGTGGAATTCCTCAAGAGCTTCTTTTCCATGGGTCCAGATGATGAAGATGTCATCAATGTAGCGCAAATAGAGTAGGGGCATTAGGGGACGAGAAAATGAAACCATGAAAGGTTTTCCTCCTTTCCCCCCCCGCTGCTGGTGATGGCTTATCTTAAGTGATCACTCTCCTTACAGTGTGTATGATAAACCCATTGTTTCATGTTCTCTGTGTGTGTGTATATAAATCTCTCCTCTGCTTTTTCCACCAAATGCATCCGATGAAGTGAGCTGTAGCTCACGAAAGCTTATGCTCTAATAAATTTGTTAGTCTCTAAGGTGCCACGGGTACTCCTTTTCTTTTTGCGAATACAGACTAACACGGCTGCTACTCTGAAACAGTTCATTAATGTGTTTTGATCTAATTCATCTTGAAAAGGAAATAGATCAAAACACATTAATGAACTGTTAACGTGCCTCAGCTGTTTCCAAACAGACAGCAGACTGTGGCAGGCTAGTGCAAGGCAGATTGACCCATTTGTTTGGCCTGAACTAAACATTCCTGTAGACAAGTCCTAAAATAAGAGAGAATCAGCTTAATAATCGTGGAGAGATTTTTATTTTTTTTCCTGGTGTTGTCTCAAAATGTTGTTCTGCTTTTTAAAGTGAATATCTAGTACAGTCAATAATATTTGGTTAATATAAGTTTCACAAATAGTTACATATAATCCTCAGAATAACATCTGCCTAAACTCCCAATTTTGCCACAGAGCTAAAGCTCCATTTTAATTAAGGAAAAAATTTCTTTGGTCTGTCGCATACTTTTTGGGGTAGTTTGTCTTCTACAAATGTATCAAAAAAAAGACAGTTCGTCATAGGCTTCAGACCAAACCTTTCTCTGGTATTTTCTTCTCCTCCCTCAAGAAGCAGGAGACTAGCACTTGACATTTGTTGACCTATAACTTACTTCTAATGCATGTTTATCTCAATTTTTTTTCCAGCAAGTGATTTTACTAATTAAATTCTTGGCTTCTGTGAACAAACTTGGAGTAGGTTTTGTTAGTGTGGCTTTTTTACATGAGGACCTAAGTTGCTGAGCATCTGCCATTTCTGTTTACTTCAGTTGGTGCTGCAGGTGCTCAGCACCTCTACAAACTAGGCCCTTTAGTTTTGAAACACAAAGTTTACTTTTGTTGAACTCTCATCTGTGTTTTAATGAGGAATTTATTGTAGTGAGCACCATAAATTGTGAAGTTTCATTATCAGAATTTGTATAATCAATGTGGTGTTTATTTCTCTTGTTCTTGATGCATGAAAAGCAGTGTGTTGGCAGAGGCACTGATTACTGTTTAAAGTGAATAGATCAGTTTGTAGCTGTGTAGGATCTGGCTAAAATCATAGCTCCCATGCTCTGCTGTCTCACAGCACATAAAATACTGTCTCAAAACTGAGTTTGATTATTTTACTGCTCTGTAATTCTAGTATCTTTGTACATAAAACTTATTCATGTTGTCATGGCAGCAGTTTTGTTCCTGGTTGAATTGAAGACTGCAGTGTGTTTTAAGGATACAGTTTAATGAGACTTGTCTAACCTGTTAAACTTTTGTTTCAGATTATGATGATGGATTTTCTATGAAGCACACCGCTACAGCCCGTTTCCAGAGGAACCACCGTCTGATTAGTGAGATACTGAGTGAAAGTGTGGTACCAGACGTCCGCTCCGTAGTCACTACAGCTAGAATGCAAGTTCTCAAACGTCAAGTTCAGTCCTTAATGGTTCATCAGGTAAAGATAAATTACCTAAAATTTATTAAATATAATGGTTCTGGGCTGTACTCCCAAGTTTAAAATCATTTGGATCATCTACGTGAATGTACTTGTTGAAGTGTCAGTACTCTTCATGCCCCAGATAACTAACCTCTCCCTGGCTTTTTGGGAGGAGCAAGAGATAAGTCCAAGCTTCTGTGATTCCCATGCCTCATACAATGTCACAATTTTGTATCTACTAAAGGATAAAGTGCAGTGATTAAGAGGTGTAGATTAATCTCTTAATTAAACAATACATCACGTCACAGTCATCTGCAGTTCTATAACCCTTCAACATGTAAAGAAAAGGTTTTGATTTAAAGATATCGGTTCAGTTGTGACTTTCAATAGCTTGTTACCTATAGCTGTGTAGTTGTTAGTGGCCATCTTTTTAATGTGGTAAATCTCTCCCTTGTTAACACTTGTAACTGAAAATTAAAAGCAAAAGTGTGTGTCTAATAACTCACATTTAAGATGCATTCAATTAACTTCAACTGTTCAGATTCCTGTGTGTGTGTGTACCAATTGAAAAGACAAGGCTGATTGATATATATTGTGCGTGTATGTATATACATAACACTTGGGCAAATTAGGCAGAGACAAGAAAGAGTGAAGATTTCTTTTTACATTGCAAAAGAAAGGGGAAAATGTGTTGCATCCGATTGACTTTTCCCATTTTAATCTCCATTTGTATTGTACTAGTGCATATAATGCGCTAGACACTGTAAATGTATAGAAAGACATAGATTGCATGTCTGAAGACTGCAAGCTCTTCAGGTCAAGCACCTATATCATCTTCTGTGTTTGTAAAGGGCCTAGAACTCCTTAAGGCACAATTTTCAGAGTAGCAGCCATGTTAGTCTGTATTCGCAAAAAGAAAAGGAGTACTTGTGGCACCTTAGAGACTAACAAATTTATTAGAGCATAAGCTTTCGTGAGCTAATCCATCCAATTTCTTTGATTTCTTATTACTGCGACTTAGGGATGGGGGGCTTCCCTCATTTGTACATTTCAGCTATTGAGCATCAAATCAGGAAAGTCAGATTCCACCATAAGGGTGAGATGGATATAAAAAAAAATTGACCTACATAGTTTGTATGCATCAAAGCATTTTATCCAGTATTTGGTATATTTGAGTATTAAGTTTCATAACACAGTTACTTCCATTTTTAGCGAAAACTGGAAGCTGAGCTCCTGCAAATAGAAGAGCGCCACCAGGAAAAGAAGAGGAAATTCTTGGAAAGCACAGAATCCTTTAACAATGAACTGAAGAGGGTACAACTTTAAAATGTTCTCTCTCCTTCTAGGACACTACTTGTTGTACGTTATTCAAAGAGAGTCCTCTGCCCAGCTTCAGTCTAGCTCTTTTAAATATAGAGGGTTCATATTCTAGAATATTTTTTGTGGTGCCCCACAAAAGCTATAGATTGCAATGAGTCTTAGCCAGAGGGCTTCCATGTACCTTGGTGATTCCAGGCTTCTGCAATGGCCCAGTGGGGTTATTGGCAGCCAACATAATTAAAAGCAGCTTTCAGACTGGTCTAACTGAAGTCAAGGAGACCAGCACTGTGCTCCCAAGGTCAAAGAGATAGTAAAAATAGTTTAAAGCCACCTTTGTGTGCATGCTTCTCAAATGCACTGTGTATTCCTTGAATAGAGCTGAGGATCAAGGCCTATATTGTTTTTCTGTTTTTGCTGCATAGTCTTATCACAGATCTGTGATAGAACTGAACTTCTATAGCGCCTGGAGCTCTCTCCATTTTACATTCTTAAACTTAGCAAACCAAGGTGCAAACATTGTCCCATGCAGAACTACTGAACTCAGAATGAGGTTTTCCTCTGGGTTGTGTTTCAGAATGCATTCTTAATGCACAAGAAATCTGCTTTGCCTGACACTAAAATGCTAAACTGAGAGCGCAAAGTGCCGGATTAATAAAAGGACTTTTCTCTTCTGATTGCTAGTTATGCAGTTTGGAGGTGGAGGTGGACATGGAAAAAATAGCAGCTGAAATTGCTCAGGCTGAGGAACAGGCCCGCAAGAGGCAAGAGGAAAGGGAAAAAGAAGCAGCTGAGCAAGCTGAACGCAGTCAGACTAATGCAGCACCTGAGGAAGAGCAAGCAGTTAATAAGACAGAGGAGAAGAAGGAAGAAGAGAGCACTCCCATGGAGACAGGTAACAGCTCTTGAAGACTGGCTTAAGAATTCTCTTACGTCAGTACAACATGCAGGAAGGGCCATTACTAAGGTTTAGGGGTTTTTCACCTTTAACCTCAATTTTGAAAAGGGGGGGAAAAAAGTATAGCAACAAAAACAGCATATTGTGCAGGATGCGTCATGCACCCAGTAGAAAAGGTTTGATTTCCAAATCTTCCCTAAATCTCACCTTATCTTTTAGCCATTAATGTAGATTGAAACAAAACAGGGAGTTTTCACTACACCAGTGAAGGAGGAGAAGGAGCTCTTCCTCTGCTTTTAGCAGACATAGGAAAGTTGCACTTCCCTGGCTGTACCTATCTACTTTAACCCTTATTTACCTCCCCCACTGTCAAATTTGCTTGCCAAACAAAAGTGGTGACACTAGTGGAAGAATTAGATATTGTAAGCATGACTGCATCATTCTGAACCACAGCTTGTTGTCATAACAGCTAGGGGTAGGTGAGCATAGTAGGGAAGTTGAAGTTCTGTTGCTTTTTCTTTTTTTTATTTGTGGCTACCGTTCTTAGAGTTAGAGGCTGCAGAATACCTTTAAGAAGTAGTGTGGAAGGTACCTTATATATGCATGCATGTTTTATAAGGAGAAGGACCTTGGAGTATTGGTTGATCATAGGATGACTATGAGCTGCCAGTGTGATATGGCTGTGAAAAAAGCTAATGCGGTTTTGGGATGCATCAGGAGAGGCATTTCCAGTAGGGATAAGGAGGTTTTAGTACCGTTATACAAGGCACTGGTGAGACCTCACCTAGAATACTGTGTGCAGTTCTGGTCTCCCATGTTTAAAAAGGATGAATTCAAACTGGAGCAGGTACAGAGAAGGGCTACTAGGATGATCCGAGGAATGGAGACTTAAGGAGCTTGGCTTGTTTAGCCTAACTAAAAGAAGGTTGAGGGGAGATATGATTGCTCTCTATAAATATATCAGAGGGATAAATATAGGAGAGGGAGAGGAATTATTTAAGCTCAGCACCAATGTGGACACAAGAACAAATGGGTATAAACTGGCCACCAGGAAGTTTAGACTTGAAATCAGACGAAGGTTTTTAACCATCAGAGGAGTGAAGTTTTGGAATAACCTTCCAAGGGAAGCAGTGGGGGCAAAAGATCTATCTGGTTTTAAGATTCTACTCGATAAGTTTATGGAGGAGATGGTATGATGGGATAATGGGATTTTGGTAAGTAATTGATCTTTAAATATTCAGGGTAAATAGGCCAAATCCCCTGAGATGGGATATTAGATGGATGGGATCTGATTTACTATAGAAAACTTTCCTGGGTATCTGGTTGGTGAATCTTGCCCATGTGCTCAGGGTTTGGCTGATTGCCATGTTTGGGGTCGGGAGGGAGTTTTCCTCCAGGGCAGATTGGAGAGGCCCTGGAGGTTTTTTTGCCTTCCTTTGTAGCATGGGGCATGGTTGACTGGAGGGAGGCTTCTCTGCTCCCTCGAAGTTTTGAACCATGATTTGAGGACTTCAATAGCTCAAACATGGGTGAGGTTTTTCATAGGAGTGGGTGGGTGACATTCTGTGGCCTGCGCTGTGCAGGAGGTCGGACTAGATGATCAGAGTGGTCCCTTCTGACCTTAGTATCTATGAATCTATAAGATATTTCCAGAGCAGTAACTACTAAAAATTTCTAAACAATGTAAATTATTGGTCTCAAATAGTATCAAAGATATCCCTGACAATTCTTTCTCTCCCGTAACTCTCTAGCACCTAAAATGTATTTGCATAGTCAACTATAGTGGTGTAAATGACACTGAGAAATGTCTTCTTCCAGAGGAGGCTCACCCAGAAGAAACTACAGAGAACCAGCAGAATGGGGAAGAAGGAACGTCCACACCAGAAGATAAGGAGAGTGGCCAGGAAGGGGTTGACAGTACTGCAGAGGAAGGAACTAGTGATAGTAACACTGGTTCAGAGAGCAATAGTGCAACAGTTGAAGAGCCTCCAGCGGACCCTACCCCTGAGGATAGTGAGAAGAAAGAATAAATATTGGCTTATTCCATGTCTCTTCTTAACAAAGTATTGTTTTGAGTTTAAAATGTGCTGTGTGATTTTTTTGGTATCTTCCTTGTCCATATCATTTGTCACCAAAGGATACTGGGCATTAACTACTTGATTATCGTAATGTATTGATACCAGCATGGCCAACCTAAAGGGGCCTTTGGGGGTGAGGAATGTCTTGATAGTAACCTAGAAAGAAAAAGACAGTATTTGTGTCCTTTACCAGTGCTCTATGATATAAAGATAGTATCCTTCATGGGCCAGATTCCTTCCCCCCAGCCCAAGTTAATAATTTTTTACATAAGAAATATCAGGTACCTACTCTGTCTGTCCTAACTGGGAACTCCTTCAGTGACTGATGTGGCATCCCCTCTCATTCAGCTGAAGACTGGGTAAAGTACAGCTTGGGTTTGACCTTTTGTGTGGGTCACCAGTCCATTCCAGTTCTCTGCCTTAGCCTCAGGTGTTTTCCTCCAAATCCATCATCTTGGTTATCATAAGGGAGTACTAAATATGTACCCAGGGAGTTGATATCTCAAGCCTGGATGTTAATGAAGTTGCATTAAATTGGCTGTTGGGGGAAACCTTTGTTTGCAGCATTTGTATTCACTTCTATACAATAAACACTGGTTGGGATTAAAATTTTTAGATGCTATAGTGCAGTTTGCGTTGGTGCCAATGAAGAAACTCCACTTGTTCCAGGCCATAATAGCGACATCAGACCTCTTATTGCATAAGCTCCTTCACAGTTTGTTTTGCTTTGCTTTGTTTCTCTCTCTCTAAAACTAACTAACTTAAATTCCTCTGGCTAAAATAATGGATTTGTCTTTCAGGTAGTTGTCATGTTGTTATCCATATGCCAGGAAAAGAGCATGAAGTGTTAAAAGGGATAAAAGTACAGCAGCATGGCATGTGTTGCTGCTTTGCTTTGCTTTTATACCTGCCTCCCTTTTTGCCAAGTGCAATATCTCCAGTAAGTGCCAAGTCCTTCAGCCTTTGCTCACTGAAAACTTGCCTTTAAATCTATGAAGAGCTATCAATGAGGGCTGCAGGACTTGGTCCTAATTCTTCTGTGTGGTCTCTGCTCTCTTTCATGCAGTAACAGTAACTGTTTCACAAGAGAGAAAAGGCAGGTTGTTCTTGTATGCTCTGAAGAGTTGTGTGCACATTTCCAAATGATCAGAAGCTCGATCTGCTTCAAATGCTATTACTGTGGTTATGGTAAGCCTCAGGGCTGTTTATGTAATGTGGGATTCATATCCGCCTCAGTCCTTGTTCATCTATGCTTTTTGATCCCTTTGTTCAATACAAACGACTTTATCCAAAGGTGTGGCAGAAATATAAAGCAAGGGAATGTTTAAATGTCATATTTCTTGCCCTCCCATGCTGACTCTGATGTTTGTTCCGAGTTCACAACAAATAGACACCTCCCTTGACGTGAGCTCTCAAAATCTCTGGCAGTTTCAAAACATGAAAATTTTGTTATCCTCCACCTCAAACCACCACCCCTTCCAAATAAAATGCTCAGTAACTTTTGATAAAATTAAGGCAGACACAAGACATTTCATCTCTTTTTGCAGCTAAAAGAGACCACATGATGCATTTGCTTCATGTAAACTCCAGTATGTTTTCACTGAATAGTAGTATTTCTGATGATGTGTTCTCTTTTTTTTTTAAAAAAAAAAAAAAAACCACACACACACCCTTTTGGTCTTTTTTTTTTAATGTTCTAAACATAATAAAATAGAACATGTTGTTTGGTTGGTTGGTTGTTTTGTTTTTTTTTTTTAAATCTGCATCGGTTTGTGTTATCTGTCTATTCAGACATTGACTATGTTTGATACAAAGAGCTTCCCCCTCCTTTCCTCCCCCCCAGCACTTCTCCCTTTTAAATCAGAGATAAACTAAAATTTCAAATCCACTATACACAAGCCTCATTTCTGTAGTATATTAAATGCAAAAAGTTATTCTGTAATAATACTTGTCTTTGGGTTGGTTTGGGTTTTGTATTTTCTCTTTGAAGAGTTTACATGTCAAATATCTCTGAAAAGAATTCTAATTGTGTCTTTCAATTTAAACCACTGAATACAAAAGATTTGAAGTGGAAATGCCATAAGGAGCAGCTGGCTTGTGAACCTTTTGCATATAAACATTTAACTCCCCTGGACTGACTTGAAATAATAACTGAAATGTTGTTAGAACAAAATGAAATTTCCACAACATGTTTTGGGTTGAATTAAAAGCAATAATTGGTTTGCAAGAATGAAGAACCAACTGTGAAATCTGAGTATTTTAACATCCTAGCATAAGTTCTGCCATGGGTCACTGCTGTGCAGCCCCCTTGACATCAGAGGATTTCACAGACATTAAGGAGAGCTGGACTTGGCCTTTGGGTTCCCACAGGCAAATTGTCACTAAATCATATATTGCAATACTTCCTTTTAAATTGTGCATTTGTGGTGTATACATGCAAAATGCACTATGGGCATATCATTTCCTCTTGCTGTACATACTGGTTAGATTCATATACACACTGCCCAGGAAGGGAACTGAATATATAAGATGCTATTTCTTAAGCTCTTGACAGTTGATGCTGAGTAGAGGCTTTCGCTGAACTGCCTTCAGTAATCTTTAGAACATGTGGGTTCTTGTGTGAAACAGCAAGTGGGACTTGCCATCTAGAGTATTGCTTAAATCCTTATTATGGAAATTATACTAACATCACACACACACGATCACAAGTTTCACCTAGCTTCAGCCTGCATATGTTTTGTCTTGTTTTACCCTTTGGGCAAATCTTGTTGGAATAATAACACATTTTCAAAACATTTGCTTGTTGAGGCAGTGAAGAATACACTTGTTATATAACCATGCCAGCAACAAGTGAATATTGCTAGCATACCAGGAATGATTATAAACCAGTTACTACAGATAATTTAACTTTAGATGTTTGTTAGGTATGCAGATGTGTACATTTTATCTTTTTAATTAGTATTGCAGATTAAATAGCATAAAATACAAAGATCAAAATACAGTTAGAAGTAAGGGAGGATGGCAATTAATAGATCTTTCATAGCTTAGCAGAGATAAAACAGCAAACTACTCAAGTGGATTATTTAATTCTTAAAAGGAAAATTGATAGTTATATTTTGGCACGTGTCTTGAGGAGAAAAGTGCTTATTGATGATTGGGTGGGGGGAGAATTCCAAAATATGTGAGTGTGGAAGCTTTGATGGAAATCTTGGTTGCACCTGAATCTTGTGGAAAAGATTGCTTGATTTTTTTTTTTTAATGTCTTTTTGTATGCTCTTTAAAACACCATGTGAAACACAGACCAAAACCTAAAAGCTGTTCTAAATACTGTCTGTAAAAGTCAGGCTCTCCTCAGGTGAGATGAGTGTTGTTCGAACTTTATGCTTAAACAGCTGTATCTGTATTGGTTAAATTACATTTCAGGAGTTTCCCACCTTTAACTTTACAAATTTGCTCCTGGAAACATAGCTACTAAGATTCTTGAGGAGTGAATTTTTCTAGAAATTACGTATTTGGTTGTAACTACTCCAGAAAGGTAGGTGTGTGTGTGTGTGTGTGTGTATGTATATATGGTTTTAAAAGTCCCTCTAACAATTTGGTCTGCCCTTTCTAAAGAAATGTACCACCCTGGGGGGAAAAAAAATATCTGATTCAGGCACAACAAGCTTGATAATCTAGGTGCTCATGCTAAATTCAGCTACCCATTTTCTTTCTCTCTTGGGTGGAAGAGAGACCTTTAATAAGCAGTATCAGATTAATTATATACTTGTCACTACAAAAGACTTTTTTTTAATTGCCTTCCAGACTAAAGGCAAAATTTGTCACAAAGAAATCCAAACTTGTCTTAGCTACCCCCTTCAAAAGTGTTTTGTTCCTACATAATATAAAAATTCTCAAATTGTTACACAAATACTTTATTTGAATCACAGAAGCCTTGATCCACAAAAGGTCTTGGGTATTGCAATGCTGAGCATCATGGCACCTAGAAAATCACAGGAACACCATTGCAATCCAAAAAGCCTGAATTAGGCACTTATGCTCCCTATATAATGAATGGGGGGGAGAGAGGCGTCTTTCAATGCGATAGGTAAGGGGCTACTGATGAGAGGGGATTGTGCTAAATCCCACCCCTTGGTCAGAGGCAGGTGCCTATCTCTGCTTAGTGATCCCAGAATGGGAATTCATCTGGTTGCGGGAATGAGTTAGATGCCTGGCTCGGTCCACACAAAGGAGCTGGGGGAGAGGGGGTGCCACCCACCTTTTAACTTTTAGCCCAGTGGTAGCATTCACCTAGGACGTTTGAGCCCTAGGTTTAATTCCACCTCTGCCAGAGGGGAGAATACATTGGAACAGGGGTCGCTTACATCTCAGAAGAGTGCCCTAGCCACTGAGCTCTCAGATATTGTATGTAGACTACAGAATTGTTTTCTTTCTCTTGCTGTATGACTTTTGAGTCTTTATCCACAGTGCAACAGTCATTGGGTCAGAGAGAGAAGAGAGGTTATGAGAACGACTCTAGTCCAGCGGCTCAGGCACCCACATGTGGTGGGTGACCCAGGGACCAGCTCACCTGCTCCAATCACTCATTTATCCACAGTGGAAGAGCTTCAACAGAAGCTACAGTGGGAGCCTTGCATCAGAGTATCCCAGAGCTCAGTGATTAGAACATTCCTGAAAGTTGAGAGACCCCTATTCAAATCCTCCTCCCCACCACCAACCCTCCAGAAGAGCAGGTAAATTGTACCTGGGCCTCCCACATCCCAGATGAGTGCTCTAACTATTGGGTTAAAAATTATAAGGTGGATGGCAGCAGCACCTCCTCCTCAGAGTCTACCACATCAGATCCCATTTAAAATCTGGTCAGTCAGAGGCTGCCCATGGGATTGGGTCCTGCACACAACTTAGGTGGATGCACACTTGCTTTCTCCCAGGTCATGAATTGCTCAGGGGTTTAGGTGGAAAATATGGTTCTGGACAGCTAGAAAGAGGCACCAGTGTACATGCCCAGAAACATGTGCCTAAACTGATTTGGTGCCATAAAGTTTGGTGGGAGTTTTGTGGATCATAGTGGAGACTAAAAGTGGGACAGAGTCCTAAACCCAAGACTTTGGTACCTGTGTGGATATGGGCCTGAGTTACTAATGTAATTGATTCTTGCAAATGTTTAGTTCTCTTAGTTTTGTGCTATTAGTGCAGAGGCTTTTAAGTCTGAAAACTCTGACAGCTGTTAATATTAAATTGTAACTTGCTCTAACCTATTCTTATTCCGACAATTAAAGTTACCTCTCTGTAAATTTGCTTAATTCCGTTACTTTTGAGTCTGTTCAGTTGCTTGGGGTAAACATTCTGCATGTATTTGCCATTATGATGTTCTCATCACATTTGGAACATATAATTGGCAACGGAACACACACAGTGGGGAATTCCCTTTGTTAAAATCAAATTATTATTATTATTGGAAGAGGATAGAAAGGCAGGGCTGTTGCCCTTCTTAACTGATTAACATGTTGGCCCTAATTAGCACTTTTTTTATATTTCTTAGTAGGATGGTTAATTTAGATACAAAACATGGAATACCTGACACACTAACTTTTTTTTATTCTCCCTGGATAGCCCTATACAGTGCACACAGGGATTTTTTTCAAGTTATGCTGCTGATCTGTATCCAATCAATATTATGTGTTCTTCAGAAATGAGGAAGTATTGGTGCTATTGGCTGTAAATGGTAAGTCATTCCTTTGATTAGATGCAGAGATTCCTTTCTTCTTTAATAAGACTATTTGCTGACATTAAGAGACCAAGCTATTGTGAACTCCTATGTTGTAACAGCTTTTATCTGCAAGGTTGTGGGTTTTTTAAGTTGTTTTATGTATTCAGCAAGAACATATTCTCATGGCATATTTTAATTGATAGTAATTACTGGCAGAGACAGGACGTCTTGCAGTAAAGGGTGTGTGTGAAAAGGAGCAGGTAAATTTTTCAGAGATAAAATTAATTCTTCTGAGCACTATGGAACCTATTTGACCTAATTCCCAGTAGGTGATAAACCTGCAAAAACATTTTAAGTACCAGCTCAAGGTTAAACTCTTGAAATAGATTAAACATAGATTAAACTCTTGAAATGAATACACACCTCGTTTGTTGTCATAGCTTATCCCTGTCTAACTCCCCTCCCTGCCTCCCCTCCACCCCTGAAAAAATCATGGAACTGCGATGACATTGGCTGCTATCACATTGTTCATTTTGATTTTATGTAGTAGTCTGGCCTATTTAGATTGCAGACTCCTCTGGGCAGGAACTGTCTACCACTCTGTGTTTGTACAGTGCCTAACACATGGGGCTCCAATCTGGGTTGGTAGGTACACACTACCTTAATAAACATAATTATTAATAACATTTATAATTATAAAAGGATAACATTTTTAAAATCCTTATGCTTCAGGGCATAAACTGATCACCACTGAGCTTGGGTGAGGAGAAAAGTCCCCCTTTAATACAACACAGTTTAAGTATTGTATAGGCATTATATAATTAGGTACATTCTGAGGCACATTTGTGAGAATTCCCCTGAAGTATCAGAGACCAGGGTTGGAAGCCTTTAACACTGCTGTTTTGCAGTGTGCCCACTAGTGGGGCTAGAAGCAAGTAGGCCCCGTCTGTTTCTTCTTTCCCTGACAGCTCTCAAAGCTATGCCTCTAACACCTACTAGTGGATTTTTATTAAAAGTTTTCAAAGTGGTTCAAGAAGCCCAGGTAAGCAAAGAATTTCCTTATTTCTATCAGTAATGCCACTGGGGGGGAAGGCTCCCAAGAAACCCAGGCATGAAAGTATAAGCATAAGAAAAGGAAAAGTGCAGAAAGCTGAGTGATATGGGATTAATCTCAGCATTAGGCCCTGATCTGCAGAGGTATTTAGGCACCTAAAGTTCTAGATCACCACAAAAGTGCCTAAACAAGTTAGCTGCCTCAAGTGCACTGAAATCCATGGGATTTGGGGGCCTAACCTGCTTAGGTATGTTTGAAAATCCCACCAGGTGCCTGCCTACATCTTTAGGTGCCTAAAATACCTTTTAAAAATCTGACCCAAAGTGGCTGAAGTTGGTTTTCTACATAAAAGAGAATTGCATTTCTTTTAGACTAATGCTACTAATTTGGAAAATCACCTGAGTATCCTTTGGAATACTTTTGTAAAGCTCATCCATATCAAGTAGGGTATGCATTTATATGTAAATGGCTGTTGGTTTAAGAGTAAATCTCTGTTCTGTATGATACAACGGAATAAAACAGGGAGACCGAGATGGATTAAATATCAACTGTTACATGGCTGATAGCTAGGATGACTCACTGTGTGTGGTGGGTGATGAAGGGAGACTGAGCTTAAATGCCTTTGAAGTTAAATGAGGCTGCTGTTTAAAATATACACCAAGGGTCAGCAACCTTTCAGAAGTGGTGTGCCGAGTCTTCATTTATTCACTCTAATTTAAGGTTTCGCGTGCCAGTAATACATTTTAACGTTTTTAGAAGGTCTCTTTCTATAAGTCTATAATGTATAACTAAACTATTGTATGTAAAGTCAATAAGGTTTTTAAAATGTTTTAGTAGCTTCATTTAAAATTAAATATTAAATATAGAGTCCCCCGGATCGGTGGCCAGGACCCGGGCAGTGTGAGTGCCACTGACAAATCCGCTCACGTGCCATCGGTTGCCTACCCCGATATACATCAATGTTGTACAACAGTTCAGGGCAGGAACTGAAGAAGAAGAATGTATCTACATGAAAGTTAAGTGGGGACTTTAGATAGACAATCTGATTCTGCCTAAGCCAGAATTTTGGGAGACTGAGGTTAACACTTGTCCGCCCGCAAAGCAATGCTGTGGTGTTTTAAATGCCCATGAAGCTCAGAGGACCTTTGCTTTCTGTCTCACCCATAAGAAAGCAGAATGCCATCTCCTAATCCTCTGACGGGGCACTGGCTCAGAACCAGTGCTTAAAGTGGTCTGAAAGAAGTGGGGAGTTGTAATGGGTTGTCTGTCCCCTTTAGGGTAGTAGGGCCTAGGGGATCAGCCAGACCAAGTTCCATAGAATGCCCCTGTTAAGGTTTGGAGAGTTTTGAGATCCCCAAAAGCCTAGGAAAATGGGAGAGGCAGTTACAGGGAGAGAGGAAGCAGTCCTGGGGATATTGTTTGTGTTTGGGGGGAGAGGGGGAGACCTGGTCTACTTTCCCTTTCAAGGCCCTGGACCAGGAGCCTTGAACACAGAGCAGGGCAAGGCTCCTGTCTCTCCCAACTGACCAGGACCAGCTCTGGGGAAAAAGGTCTTTATATGTTTTCGGAACAGGGAGATACCAGCAGAGGAAGGTGACCCCAAGGGGAACAGTAAGCCAGGGGTGGAAGAACTGATTGGCCTGAATCAGTGAGAACAGCCCAACCAGGAGAACTGTGGCCAAATCAAAGTTTATTAGGATTATTTTGTTTTGATTTTTAACATCTAGTTTATAGGAAGCCCCAGCAAAGCAGTATTCCTTCAAGAAGAGATTTCCCAGAATGCTTTGAGGAACACCCCAGCAGACAGAACTGTGGCTAAACTGTTCATTCAAATTGACTCTTTCCCCAGGGTCCAGTCACCATGCTTCAATGACTCTTTAATTAGTTACACAGAGTGGAACAGCTTCAGCAAGAGAGAGAAGGGAGCCCTACATCGGATATCCTATAGCACCAGTAATTAGAGCACCTGCGTGGGACATGGGAGACCCAGGTTTAAGTGCCTCCTCAAACAGGGGGAGAAAGGATTTGGATTGGGGTCTCCTATGCTTCTTGGTGATACATGTGGGGGATTGGACACTGGGTTACCCAGGTGGGTGCCCTGACAACCGGCTATAGAATTATTCTCACTCTGCCTGGCTCTGACTCTTCGAGGATTTATATATAGTGGAATAGCCACATCAGAGTATCTCAAGCTGTTCCACCTGAGTGGTGAGGGAGACCCCTGTTAAAATCCTTTTTCTTCCCCCTTCTCTGTCTGAGGGGGAACTGAACCTGCGTCTCCCACATTCCAGGCAAATGGTCTAGCCTCCAGGTGAAAAGTTATAAGGTATAGGTGGCAGCACCAGCACTTGTGAGATTTTGAATGGGACCCAATCTGGGAGGCAGCATCTGAGCATGCCTACCTGATTATGCCTGTGGCCAAGAAAGGCGTCTGTCCACCTGTCTTCATCTGATTTGTGGATCATTCGGGGATTCAAGAGAGATAGGTATCTGGGTGCCTGGAGTGGGGCCGTAGTGCATGTGCCCAGAAGCAGAACCTTAAGCACCGAGGGAACTTTTTCTGCAAAGAATGTAGGTGCTGATTGTGTTTAGGCAGCAGTTGAGTTGAAGTTTTGTGTGTTGAAGTGGAGCCTAAAACTCTGGGGGCTAGGGACTGAAGTACCTTTGTGGAGCTGGGACTCTCTCTAGCAACTGGCTAATCAGCAGTATCTCACATAGGGTTAATTACAAGGATCACTACAAAGTCCAGCCATTGAAGGCAGTGGGGATTAATTACCCTAAGTAGGGGAGTGTGCCGAGGACTTTGAGTGAGTAAAGAGACTCGTTCTGGCTTGTTGAGCTGATCTGGGAAACGCAACCTCTATGGAATGAAAAGTAGAATCTGGCTCTGAAAGCTTTTGTGCCTTCATTTATGCATAAAGCATAAACTGTCCCTTATTTGCCCCTTTGCTTATACCCCCGCCAAAAAAAGATGCATCTCCTTAATAGAAGTAGCTACCAGTACTAATCAAATAGTTAGGTCAAAACAAACCTATCCCAGGTTCATAAATCAATGCGTGAATTACCGAGACAGTTAGTGTTCATTTATGGAGCCAAGGCATGAATCGGAGAGAGATGGATTAATGAAGGCAGGATCATGAAAGATTACAGCAAATGCAGCCACTAGGTGTCCCTCGTAAGCCTTTATCTATAGCTGTGAAGCTACAGTAAGAATTACAGTTAAGTAGCTAAAAGAAAAGGAGTACTTGTGGCACCTTAGAGACTAACAAATTTATTAGAGCATAAGCTTTCGTGAGCTGCAGCTCACTTCATCGGATGCTGTAGCTCACAAAAGCTTATGCTCTAATAAATTTGTTAGTCTCTCTAAGGTGCCACAAGTACTCCTTTTCTTTTTGCGAATACAGACTAACACGGCTGCTACTCTGAAACCAGTTAAGTAGCTGTCAAGGATAAGAATGTATATGTTGTTCTATTCTGGCTTGGAAGATGTCTATTAGCAATGAATTCCAGAAAGGCCAGTATCCAGAATCTCTGGCAAGCACATACACATGGCTTATCAAATTCTGATCAGAGCCTGAAACTGCACAAGTATCTAATTTGGAAGTATATTTCCCTGCCTATTAAAGCTGTAGGATACATTGATTCCATATTATAATAATCCTTATTTTTCTCCATCCCTGACTGTGAACAACAATGGTGGATTTCTTGCCTGTCTCAAGCTATGAGAGAAATAAGTGAACAAATCAAGAAAACATCATAATATTTTTTATTGTCAAATTTAAAGCCACTTCTCATATGCAACAAGCAGAGAGTAAAGTGATGCCTTGGAAGAACTTGTGTGGAATCCATTATGCGTGTACTTAGGAAAAGGTGTACTTAGAGAAAGAAAAGATGATATCCAGGAACAGCAGAGATATTTAATGATAACTTCTATGTGTCACCAACAGCAGTCCCTTTAATATGGAATATAATTGATTGACAAGCCCAATTTTACATGCAAAGGAAGGCATCATGCGTAGATTTTACAGCTCTATAGTTGCAGCTGAAAATGGCGCACATCAGAGTGAAGTGTCAATCTGCCAGGTACTGTTTGCATGAAGTATCTTGTCAACTGGATTTAGTGGCTCTGTGCACTTTGTCCCAAGATATGCAGCCTACATTGAGTTCCCCAAAAACTAAAGAACTTCAAGGGTCTTGTGGGGGTTTTTTGCCCAAGATTTTAACTTCAGGTTGTTTTTGCAAAATGTGAGAAACTGTGGTTGAAAGGAAGAAGAACCACATAGAATGTCAGTAAATGCCTTCAAAATCCACTGGCCCAGTCTCTGTTGCATGCACTGCAGAAAGGAGTCACTAAACATCATACAGCCAAATATACGTGTTTTCTTAACTTTCCAGGCAGTAACTGTGTATGGGTTGTTTCAGAGTAGCAGCCATGTTAGTCTGTATTCGCAAAAAGAAAAGGAGTACTTGTGGCACCTTAGAGACTAACAAATTTATTAGAGCATAATCTTTCGTGAGCTACAGCTCACTTCATCGGATGCATTTGGTGGAAAAAACAGAGGGGAGATTGATATACACACAGAGAGAACATGAAACAATGGGTTTATCATACACACTGTAAGGAGAGTGATCACTTAAGATAAGCCATCACCAGCAGCAGGGGGGGGGAAAGGAGGAAAACCTTTCATGGTGACAAGCAAGGTAGGCTATTTCCAGCAGTTAACAAGAATATCTGATAGGTTTCAGAGTAGCAGCCGTGTTAGTCTGTATTCGCAAAAAGAAAAGGAGTACTTGTGGCACCTTAGAGACTAACAAATTTATTAGAGCATAAGCTTTCGTGAGCTACAGCTCACTTCAATGCATCCGATGAAGTGAGCTGTAGCTCACGAAAGCTTATGCTCTAATAAATTTGTTAGTCTCTAAGGTGCCACAAGTACTCCTTTTCTTTTTAAGAATATCTGAGGAACAGTGGGGGGTGGGGTGGGGTGAGGGGGAGAAATAACATGGGGAAATAGTTTTACTTTGTGTAATGACTCATCCATTCCCAGTCTCTATTCAAGCCTAAGTTAATTGTATCCAGTTTGCAAATTAATTCCAATTCAGCAGTCTCTCGTTGGAGTCTGTTTTTGAAGCTTGTTTGTTGAAGGATAGCCACTCTTAGGTCTGAAGTTTGTGTGGAAGGTTGGTTCTTGCTCTAATAAATTTGTTAGTCTCTAAGGTGACACAAGTACTCATTTTCTTTTTGTGTGGGTTGGAAAGCTACACGGAGGCTTTCCCATGCAATTAGTATAGGTCAAATTCTTTTCTCAGATAAATTGCTGTAAATCTGGAGTAACTCCACTGCAGTCAATTCAATTATTAGGGGAGGTAATTTGGAGTTGCACTGATTTAACAAAAAGAAAAGGAGTACTTTGTGGCACCTTAGAGACTAACAAATTTATTAGAGCATAAGCTTTCGTGAGCTACAGCTCACTTCATCGTATGCATCCAATGAAGTGAGCTGTAGCTCACGAAAGCTTATGCTCTAATAAATTTGTTAGTCTCTAAGGTGCCACAAGTACTCCTTTTCTTTTTGCGAATACAGACTAACACGGCTGCTACTCTGAAACTGATTTAACAGAGAGCAAATTTTGGTCCCTAATGTTTGCAAAGTTCTTTGATTCTTGGGGAAAGGTGATAAGGAAGTGCAAAAAACTTCAGTCTGTGGTGCACAACAGTAAACTGACATTATGCCTTCACTGGCAAAAAAGATGGGTTTTTACAACAAAATACCGAATGCAGGTTCACCCAATTTTACAAGGAGAAGACGAGGCATAGGCTGCTATTAGCAAGATGTAAGGCAAGTTCAACACTATACCCCTGCCTCTCCTGCCAGGTTTGATCTTAACTAGCTACATTGTGGTAAAAAATACAGAGTCTAGCCTCCGCTAGGATTTTACATTGAGAGCACTAACACACGTTAGCTTTCTCACTATAAGAACACACCTTTTTGGCAGTGAAGACAAAGGTCCTGTGTTTTTTAAAGGTATTTAGGTCCCTGCACATGCAGATAAACAACTAGTGGGGTTTTCAAAAGCACCCATGTTCCTGGGAGTTAGACACAACCTACTACATTCACCATATCAGAGTATCCCCATCTGCAAGCCCTATTTGCTGTGGGGGCATTGCATGAATGTAAACTGCCCTGTTCAGTTTCTTTTATACACCTGGCTGGGGATGGCACTTGGACAAGATACAGGCTCTCACACACTGCCATGAGCCAGATTCTTAAACATTTGGATCTCATCTTGAATGGACATCTTAAGCTTGTCATCCTTTCGGGTGACCTTAGCTCCTTTACTGAATTGACCATAATCCTCTAGCTTCAGGAGTGAATGCTTACAGAATAGGTACAACACTCCTCTGTTGCCAGAAACAAAAAAATCCCTTTTTTCTCTGAGACTGGGACAGAGACTTTCTTTGTTAGTGGTCACAAATGATCCTTCTGATGGTTACGGCAGGGAAGGTGAACTCTCTGTGTGACTCTTAGGCCTTGTCTACAATACGAAATTAAGTCGACTTCACTTAGGTGTATGTACAGCCACTGAGTAATTACTGCAGTTTTTGATGTTCACACTAGCTGTTGTCGGCAGTGCCCATCCTCACCAGGAGAGCTTTCACCGATTTGACTGGCATTGCGTGGCACTGACAGCCCTGGAATCCCACCACCAGGGCTGACGGTCCGGAGCCCCACCACCGCTTCCTAGTGAGAGATTGAGAGAGAAAAGGGAGGAGAGTCCATGCCAGGCAGTAGCCAGGCGTGGGCTATCCTTCTCCCCACCTGCAATCCCTCACTGGGAGGTGGCAGCAGGACTCCCAGCTGTCAGCCGTTGGCATCGGGGCTGACACCCAACAGGCAATGTAAGTAATTCCATGTCTACACAGACACTGCGTTGCCCTACTTACATCAACCTAAGCACTGTGCCTCTTGCAGAGGTGGAGTTACTAAATTGATGTAGTGGGCGATTTACATCGGCGGGATCATCCTGGTAGCGTAGACACTTACAGAGGTAGTGTAGATGTAAGCTGCCTCTATAGTGTAGACTAGGCCTAAGTTTTCTGCTTGGTAGAATGACTTCTGTGATAGTTACCTACATCCCACAGGGGCTTCTGAAGCTTAATCAGTGTTTATAAGGTGCTGTGAGGTGCCTTTTGATAGTGATTTGGAGCCAGATCCTGCAAACTTTCCTCATAAGAAACTCATATTGGAAACCAATGGACGTTCATCTGGCAAGCTGTCAGTTTGCAGGATTGGGTCCTTGCTCTGGTTTTTCCTGTCTCTTGCTGTTTTGTTCTCTCTCCTTTCCTTTCGTTGGCATTTTGACCTTTTCAAAGGGTTTTCTTTTTAGTGGCTTTTTGTTATTGTCAAGGCTGCTCATCATCTCACAGCCACATCACTCTCAGCCTTGCTTACACGTTTGTTAGATGTGAAAGACCATAATTCGTTGTAAACAGCTAGAGTTTAGTTCTGTTCTTTATCTTGTTCTGTCCAGCATCATTCTGGAGTTCTTAACCATGAAAGAAATGAACAAACGTAAAAATGAGAATTGGCATGGTGATGAGAGAATAAAAACTCAGTCTGCATATCCTGTTGTTTTCTACCACGGAGGGAGTGTGTTCAGAGAATCATAGAACTCTGAGGTGAAGAATAACAATTAAGTGATCAAGACAATGCAGGAATGTTTCCTATTGTCCTGTGTAGTCCTTTGTCTCTAGTTTTTAAATATCCCAAGTGATGGGTTTAAATCCACTACCCCTGTGACACAATGACCTAATCTCACCGCTAGGAAGCTTTTTGTTCTATTCAGCCTAATTTTTCCTTCTTTTGATTCATCCCATTAGACCTAATTACACATCCTTGTACCATCCTAAATAATTATTCCCCTTCATTGGTGTTAACACCCTTCAGATATTTGGGTTTGAGCATTGGCTTGTTAAACCCAGGGTTGTGAGTTCAATCCTTGAGAGGGCCATTTGGGATCTGGGGCAAAAATTGGGGTTTGATCCTGCTTGGAGGGGGTTGGACTAGATGACCTCCTGAGGTCTCTTCCAGCCCTGGTATTCTATTCTATGGTTTGTAGACTGTTAACTATCATATCCCCTTTTAGCCATTGATTAGCCAACCTATGCACAGTTCTCTTAATGTCTCATAAGTCATTACACTGAAAGGGTGGAGGTCAGAGTTGAGGAAAGAGCAGTAATCATGGAAGCATCATTGACTCTGAGATTTCACAGATTCGTGGAATATAAGGTTGGAAGGAACCATTATGGTCATTCAAGTCTGAGCTCTTGCATAACACAGGCCAGAGAATTTCACCCAGTTGTTCTGAAACCAGCCCAGTGATTTGTGGTACAACTAACTGGAGCAGATCTTTTAGAAAGATGTCCTGTCTTTACTTAAAGACTTTGGGTGATGGAGAAGCTAGCACCTTCCTTGGCTCCAGTAGTTAACTGCCCTCTCTTTCCTTTGCATATTTTGCAAGCCTAACTACTGCATTATTCCCTCTGCAGCCCAGACCAGCCTGCCTCTCCTTGCCACTCACTCAACTGAATGGCTCCTTCATGCATTTACTCCTTCTCACTGTGATGTCTGAAACTCCCTCCCCTTGGGACATTCTGCATCTCTAAGGGCAAGTCTACACTACGAAATTAAGTCAACCTAAGTTACACTGACAAACAGCCCCCACAGTAACTGATTAAGTTTTACACATCCACGCTACGCTCCATATGTTGGTGGTGTGCGTCCTCACCAAAAGCGCTTGCGCTGATTTAACTGCCAGTATGGGGCATTGTGAGATTATTTCTGAAAAGCAGAAACAGTCAACATAAGCAACGCAGTGTCTACACTGACACTGTGTCAACCTAACTACATCAACTGAAGCACTACACCTCTTGCGGAGGTGGAGTTATGAAGTTGGTTTAGTGGGTAAGTTACATCGGTGAGAGCTACCTTTTAATGCAGACGCTTACAGCTGCCTTACATTGGCCAGGCTTTATATCCTAAGTTCAGGAGGCTGCAGCAGGCCCTCATGCTCATACCAATGTTGTAAAGACCTCTGTTGGTTCCTCATCTACAAGACCATGCTTCTTCTCTTCCAGGTCCTTCATAGGCATCATGGCCCAAGCTATGCCTGTGATCTCATCTCTCTATAAAACTCTACAACCACCCTGTGCTCTGCCAAGTCTGGCCTCCTCTCAATGTCTCCTCTCACAATCTCCTGTTGGAGGTTCATTCTTTGTTGCCAGCACACCAGCTTTCTGGAGCTCAGTTGTTCCTCAACTTTTTTTAAATGAAGCTCAAAGCCCATCTTTTGTATGCCATCTGCACCCAATGAGCTGTCAACTATTTCACCACATTGGTGCTTATTATTAACAGTTCTTCATGCTTCTCTTTGTTTACTGTTTCCACCTAAATTATAAAGAACAATGTCTGTTTGCAGTCCTATATTCACTCTGATGAATCTCTCCCACCTGTACCATTGTCCATCTCATCAATTTGCATTAACCTTCTGTCTGGAAAGCTGTAGAAAGCCCTTACAATGTGCAGAACTAAAACTCAGGGTTTTCTACACATTTAGCCTGCTCTTTGGGATTTACATTGGCTGCTAGTTAAATCCCATCACGGTTAGTGTCCCATTCCTGGTGAAGCATATATCCTTTGGCCTCCCTGCAGCTACAGGCCTGGCAGCTTAGTCTAAAGCAGCTCTGCTTAGTTCATATCATGACACAAATGTGAGAGTCTGGGAGCCACTTTCCTTAACATAGACATTGGGTAAATATGCGGAGAGCTTGCCAAGTGATTTGCTCATGTCAGTAGAAGAAACAGGAACAGTATTCAAGAGTCCTGATGCTCATCTTCTGCTTTAAGTGCTAAATTATTCCCTAAAATGCATACTAAATATAATCCCACACCAAATTATTCTCCTTAAAATAAAAAGAGAACTGAAGAGAAGCGAAGTGGCATAATTGAGAGGAAGATGGATTCCCAATGACCGCATGTATGCGCCCTTTACATGTGACTGGCCAACAGAGAATGCTGAGTCAAATGGACTTGTGGTTCGCTGGCATTCAGAATCCTTCTGGCGAACTGCCTGGCTCTGATTATCTGTAAGATGTGCCTGCTGCACAGGCACTTGCTTCCTCCTTTGTGTGGATTGAAGTCACTATAACAAACACATTAGGAGAGAACATTCACATGATCTTTCAGGATATCCCCTAAAAATCACAAAATTACCCCCTGGCTTTTAATGTCAAGAATTCCCTTGAGATTTCACTTCTGCTATTTTATTTGTTTGAAGGGCACACTGACGTCAGTTTTCAGAGTAGCAGCCGTGTTAGTCTGTATTCGCAAAAAGAAAAGGAGTACTTGTGGCACCTTAGAGACTAGAAATTAGTCTCTAAGGTGCCACAAGTACTCCTTTTCTTTTTGGGAATACAGACTAACACGGCTGCTACTCTGAAACCTGTCATTATGCAAGGCACTGAATTTAGCCGTATAGAGTGGAAATCTATCAACTTCATGAAAAAACTCGTACAGATACAGACAGACATCTTCCTCTCCAAATGCAAACAGATGGACATTTTTTAAATTTGTTAGTCTCTAAGATGCCACAAGTACTGACGTCAGTGAAACTGAACTTTTGTAGGGTTCCCCCCGCCCGCCCCCGAAACTCTGTATAACCAGCTTGAGAACTGTCAGGGACATTTAGGAAGTTAGAAGCAAACCTTCTGGTGTGAGAATCCAGAGATGTGACACTCTGGCTCTCCTGTGTCTTATTTTGCATAGGGAATTTTTCTGTGCTTCTTGGGCACAGAAAGGGTAACTGTGCACATTGTGGAGACAACTCTGCCATCTTCTCCCTAAGTTTCAAGTGGAGACAATGAAAGTGCTTCACTGCACTTTCATTTGGGGGCAGATGACAAAGGCAGTTAGATACCATACTCTTATTGAAAGTCAGTGGGAGTTGGGCACTTAAGTGGTTATTGAAATTCTCCCCCTTATGCTTAGTGACCTATTGATTTCCCAGCCTAGATGAATCTGGGCTTCCTTCGGTGATTATGGGAGAAATCTTCCCAGCTGGGTCAGAGGGCAAGCAGAAGGTGGGTAGTAGTCTGGGCTCCCATATAGCAAGAGGCATTCCTCCACAATACCTCAATGTGTGGCTGTACAGAAAGGGCTTGGAGGTAGGGCAGAGACCAGTATATCTGAGATTTGAATTTGACCTTCAGCGTTTTACTTGGCAATCTGAAACCTTTTTTCTGATACTCTGTGCTGGGATGATTTCAGTTCCTTATTTGGAAAGGATTTGTTAATGCTGCTAGTCCCGTGCATTTTACGAGATAATCCACGAAATGCAATTTGGCTGATTCTTTGCACTTCAGTACATGGAAATAGGTGGCAGGGAGCAAAAATGGGAATTTCCGGCTGATGGGAAATTCTGATACTTCAAAATTTGTTTGGGACAAAAAGTCAAAATATCAAAATTTTGTGGAGTGAAAAATTCAGAAAAATTTTGATTTGGAAATCATGAAGCATTTCCTTTTGAGTCTGATATGCAGATAGAGTTTAATATCAGTGGTTGGCACAGAGCCTCTTGAGTGGTGTAGTTCTGGTGCTTTCTCCCATCATTACTCTCTGTGGGCCAGGCTACATCTCCCATGATGCACTGCAGGTATTTGACTCCCATGATGCACCACATGGTTCAGCACATCACAGGGATATAGTCCAGCCAAGAAATACAGCCCATAGAAGAGAATGGGGACATGAAGTATCTGAACTACAGGTCCCCTGAAGCACTACAACTTCTTAGGCAGATGCAATTTAATTTTAAACTGATTCAAAACAAAATGTTTCGGTTCGTTACAGCAAACCAAAATGATTCTGGTCAGATTGAACCAAATTGTTTTGATTTATTTTTAATTTCTTGTAGAAGATTCTAATTTTGTGGAAAGTGTGTGGGGGAGGGAGTTCCTAGCAAAAAATCATTTTAATGGAAAATTCCCAGTTTTAGAATTGGGTTTTCATGCAATGAATTGTAATGCTGATTTCTTCATTTCTTGCTGTCTGGATTGGCAGTAGTAAAAGGCAGTTCTAGCATAATGATATCTGTCAGTTCCTGAATCCTCTCTCATATGATTTGTTTGAAAAAAAAATGTTAATTTAGATTTTAATGTAATATGTTCTCTCTTCTCCTAAAGGGCTAGTTGGCAGTGACTTCATTGGGTCAGGGTCAGGCCCAACATGAAAAGTTTCTTAAAACTTTGCATAAACTGAACTTCAAGTATCAGTTTAGCCCCTGTAATAGGTAATCACCAACACTTTGAATTGCACCCAGAACTGGATGGGAAGCATAGGTGTTATATGATCCTTCACTCACACACAGAAGCTTCCAAGTAGCCTCCAGCCTAGAGATAAGAAAAGCATGGGTCACTGTGGATTGGAGCATATCAGGAAGAAAGGGCCTGACCCCCTGTCCTGACCCTGCTACCTGAAAATGGTAAAGAGCATTTTGAGTAGTGCTGTCATATGATAACCAAGGAGCAGCAAGGAACCCTACCAATGAGCACAGAAACAGACATATCTCCTCAATAAAGGGAGCACTCCCAGTCTATCCTTTCCTCCTTATGATTCCCCTTGGTCCAAGTTAGTAGCATCAAGGACAACAGAGGAATAAAGTGGGTACTGGATTGCCATACACTTTATCAGTTTTCCCTACAAAACATCCATCTCCAGACACCACCAGCAAAGGGACTACTGAAATCAGTCACAGGCACAACCTATCATCTGCCATTGGGACGTTAACCTCTTCCATGCAGTTTTTATCTGTAAAGTATGGTAACCTGTACAGGACAATCATGGAGGAAGGGCACCGAGGGACAAGTGTACCCGTGCTTGCAGATAAGACAGTAATAACAGTCGGCTAGGATTCTGAGCTAAGGGTCACCAACAAAATCTCCTTTTTTGGCGGGGTGGGGGGGAACAAACCATGAACATGGCTGCTAAGCAACGGGAGTGATAATATTTTACATTGAAAACACATTGGGCATTGTTATTTTTAACATTTCTAGCCGCACCTTGCAGAAAGTTATTTACATAGATTCACTCATCTCTGACAACCTACAATTTATCCTGAAGCAGGAACAGCAGCTTTGAAGATAACCCATGTGAAGAGCATACAGGAAGCTGCAGAAGAAACTGCAAACATCTGCCTGGCTGTCCCACTCTCATTGTCTCTGACCACAGCCAGAACCACTCTGTATTGACAGGTTTCAGAGTAGCAGCCGTGTTAGTCTGTATCCGCAAAAAGAAAAAGAGGACTTGTGGCACCTTAGAAATAACAAATTTATTTGAGCATAAGCTTTTGTGAGCTACAGCCCACTTCATCGGAGGCATTCCAATGAAGTGAGCTGTAGCTCACGAAAGCTTATGCTCAAATAAATTTGTTAGTTTCTAAGGTGCCACAAGTCCTCTTTTTCTTTTTTCTGTATTGACACTGCATTAAGCTCAGGTTGGCTCCTATATATCTGGTAACTGTGCTGGCCAAGAGAGAGTTGAGAAGAATGTGACCATCCTCCACTCATTCCCATATACGGTAAGTAAAGTGTACAAGTCAAAACCTTTCTACTTACCGTTTCTAAATATTTTACCTAGCCCTACAATGTGGTTTTCCTCTTCAGACCTCGTTCCAGGAAGAGGTATTTAAAAAAAAAAAACGGGGGGGGGGGAATCTCTCTCTGAGGTAGCACACCTGCGTCTGCACGTTGTGTAGTCAAAGGAAAAAGTGTCAAAGACTCAGTTGTTAAATGGACCAACATATCCTAGACAAATAGGGGGAGAGAGAGAGAGTGTGACTCGCATCATGGTGGTATGTGCTTAGGAAGCCACAAGTGAATTTTTGTAGATCATCCCACGTGAGGACTGATTAAAACTTCAGCCCCACGCCATATTCTGTGTTCTGCACATGCCACATGCAGTATCTTATTAAAAAAAAAAAAAGCAATTTTACAGAGTTTGCACAGAAATTATTGGGAATATTTTTTTCTTCTCCTTCCCTCCCTCCGTTACTGTCAGCATAATGCTTGCAGGATAATAACTTTTGGATTTGCTAGTGTAATAGTTCTAGTTATTGGGCTAAATTCATCTTTGGTGTAAATGCATTGAAGTCACTGAGGTTGCATCATGGATTTATTTGGCCCATTGTGTGAGCGACCACTAGGATTATGCAAAGCACAATTAGGGGGGAGCAGCATGGGACTGACAGCCCTTGAGAACAAAGTCCCTCCAAAGAACAGGTGATACAGTCCAGCACGGGCAACCACAATGCAAAGTTCCCACTCTCTCCACCTTTACAGTGTGCCTCGTTGTTAACTTGGAGGGACCATCTCCTCATGCTCGCTACGGGCTGGGAGCTCTGCAGAGGCAGTATGCTCAGGGAACTCCTGGTGTCCATCCTGTATACTGATGGGCCTTGAGGGAGCGGCCAGGAAGGAAGAATCAGGCCAAAAGAGGGATACCATGTCCTTCAGAGTCCAAAGGTCCGCAGTGACACCGTCCCACAAGGAGGGGAGGACACTGTTGTGGAAACTGGACCTTTAGTCAGGAACCTGTGCTTACTCTGAAATCCCTGGAGTGATGTGGTGGTGGGGAAGGAGCAGGGGAATCACATACCCATGGAGACTTCCAAGGCAGATAGTGTGCGGTGAGATATTTACCGCCTGATGATGCAAACCACAGAGGTGGAGGAATTCATTTGCAGGCTTGGAAGCTGTTGAGTATTTAGAGACAGTGGGGAGATCAACTTGGTTATGGGAGCTAATATAATAACCTATTTCAGGTTTCAGAGTAGCAGCTGTGTTAGTCTGTATTCGCAAAAAAGAAAAGGAGTACTTGTGGCACCTTAGAGACTAACTAATTTAACAAATATAATAACCTAGATAGATTTACCTTGACTTCCTTGCTGTAAACAAACCACTGGAGAAAACTTGTTCCCTTCCCAGGCAGCTGTTGAGTGGTCTTCCCAGGGAAAGATGGTGGGGGGAGGAGTGGTTTTTTTCTGTTTCTCATCAGTACTTGGGTTCTGGTAGATGTGCTAAATGTTCTGCAGTCTATTCTCACCTCACTGTGGATGAATTATAGGGAGGCGAAATAACGAAAGAATGACAAGCCCTCCCCTCTTAGATACAGTCACTAGCCTTGTGTGCCAGACTCTGCAATTATTTATAGATCTCTGTTTTGGGAAAGCGCCACTCGGCAATACTGCAGTACGTCAGGAAGCACTCTGTGGTCCCAAGAGAGGTGTAGTGTGGCTGGCTCAGTGGGGTGGGTAGGAGGAGCATAGTCAAAATCTCAGCACCTCCAAGTATGTCATGCTTCTTAGTGATAAGAGTATAAAAGCCAGAGTTCCCCAAATGGGGCCCTTGACAAGAAATGCCACACTCTGACACCACACTGTTGTATGTGGTTCTTTCACCCACCCTGCAATTGTAAAGCCAGCACAAGGCAGACCATGGACAGTGGTAAGTGCATCTTTCCCATCCTTTTGGGTATCCACATATAGTCTTGTTCTCATCTGCGCTATTAGGGATCCTCCCCACGTCATTCCAAATGATGCTGAGAGGAAAGGAGCCGCCATGCATTACTCTGAAATACTTTTTTTTAAAATGTCTATTTAAAATATTGTTTTTAAATAGTTTTAATTTTCCTCAATATTCACATCCTAAAACAAACAGGGGAAACCATCTCTCTAACCGGATTTTTAACACTACTTAATTTTCCTATTTTTAAATGACAAAGGGGACCTTTTCTCCCGAGTATCATTGACATAGTCTAGTGATTCGAGTAGGAGCAAGAATGTTTGGATTCTGTTCCTGGCTTTGCCACAGACTCCCTGTGCAGTCTTGAGTGAGTCACTTCCTTTCTCTCTGCCTTGATTTCCCTGTGTGAAGTGGGGATAACTTTACAATACTTCCCTCTCTCAAAGGGAAAGCATTTTTAGGTCCTTGGATCCATGCAGAGGAGTTGTTGTTTTGGATTCACTCAGTGTGGGACTGAATCTAGTTGGAGTTGTATTTCCGTGGATTATTTCATTGTTAAGCATCAAAATGAGCAGCAGCAGGCACTGGCTCTGTCTGCTGTTGGAAATACGGCATCAGTGTTGTTCCTGGAGAACTTGCAGCTTGTTACTGTCAGCATTTAAGACTCTCCTTGAGTGTTTGATTATAGCTCAGGTATGCTTTGCAAGAACCTGTTTCAGATTTCCCTTCAGTGGTTTTGTTGCATTCACAGGGTTAATCATAGAGAGTAGTGGGTCAGAGATGTGGCTGAACAACTGGCGTGCAAATATTTTTATCCTTTAGTCTCCAGGCTTTACTCAAGTAATTTCCTTCCTCCTGGTGCTTGCTTTTAAACATACTTCTTTTCACTTTCTTTAGTGCTCAAAATACTTGCAAAAAATCATTCCGGAATGAATGAAAGAGGCAAAGAGAAGTGGAGGGGTGGGGGAGAGAACACAACAGAGAACGCAGAATGGTAACTGCTTTGCCATCAGAAGAAAGCAAAAGGTCGAACCACTTTGCAAATGAATTAAGCGAAGTGGGATTGAAAGACACCTGATGATTTTCTGGTCAATGAATGGATGGTCAATGCTATAGTTAGGAGAGTGGTACAGATTCAGGGCAAGCTCTGCTCTGAGGTACCGCCCACAGAAACCACAGAGCACAGAACAGTGAAGCATGGCGGCATCAGTAGATGGCTGCGCTTTGCTTTGAGCGAGGAGGTGAGTCCTGCTGCCCTATCTTTGTGCCATATTTTCAAGTCAAAGTCTGGAATGAGTAGGGAGTTAAAAGGCTTCCCTGTGCAATTAGGTCTCTGCCAGCACAGCAGCCTGGGGGACATTATTAGGGTGTTCCTCACAGTAGCATCTAAATGCCCCAGCTGAGATGAATCCCATTGTGTGGGTGCTGTACATGCACATAGAGAGAGTCCCTGCCCCTTACCTATTTCAGTGGGATCTTTGAGTTCCCTTATGCTCTTTGAAAATCCCACCCATAATAGGCAAGACAGAGAAAAGGGTGCAAGGAAGCATTGTCCCCTTTTTAGAGATGGTGAAACTAGAGTGCAGAAAAATTAAGTGACTTTCCCAAGATCACACAGGGAGATGGTGGTGGAGCTGGGAAACAAACCCAGGTTTCCTATATCTCACTCCAGTCTTAACCACAAGACCGTGCTTCCTCTCTAATGAGTTTTTGAAACTCCAATAGCAAGTGCTCACAGTGAACATAGATTGCGAATAATAAACGGGCAAACATAGGGCAAGGTATAGGGCAACTGTCACAGAACACGTGTGGTTCGAGTACGGCCAGTGCCATTCAGGGATAGAGAATCCTGGGCTTTGGCATGGCAGGGAAAGGAGGGAGGTGAAGAATGCCATTCCACTGAAATAAATATGGGGAGACAACAGGGAGGTCACCTTATTGTCCATGCCCTGTGGAAGCCTACAAGACATTAGATGATGCAGTAGAAACCTTAGCCTGCAAAATGTGCTCACATTAAAAATCCCTGCTCAGTTGTGTAAAGATAGCAAGGTCCAGCTCAAGGGACTTAGGACCTGATCTAGCAAGACACTTCAACACGTGCTTAACTTCACTACCAGCACAATTGGAGCCACTGGGACTATACTAAAGTGCTTTTTCAGACTGGGGCTTAGTGATTATTACTGATACAGCACTTATGGCAGAAAACACGAGTTCTTTTTTAGAATGAATTTTCTGCTACTCTTTATCTCTGCAGCTCACTCGTTTGGCTCACAATTTCCATGAGGGGGTGGGGAAAGAGAGTTAATTTCTCCTTTCTGTCACAATGTGTTGCGAGTGACTAAGATGAAAGGCCTAGTTTTGCCCCACTGGTCTATTTCGCTACTGAAATGAGCGAAGTAGGCCTTGATGGCAAGAGCTGAGTGACAGAATGAGAGAGAGAGAGGCACTAACACCTCCACCAGAGAGACTAAATATGCTATTGAATGATGATGAACCATTCTTTCTCAGAAACAACTGGTTGTTTCCCTGAAGGTCACAGAGTTTGAAGAGTGTGAGGGGGGCGTCAGAAGCAGCTTCTGCCTTAGCAGACATCCTATCTGAAACACAGGCCAGGTCTACACTACAGACTTGTGTCGGTATAACTGAATAGCTCAAGAGTGTGAAAAATCCACACCCCTGAACGATGAGGTTATACCAACCTGGCAACCTAGGGATGCCAATTTTGGTTGGACGTATTTCTGGAAGTTTCATCACATGACATCTTTCATTAAAGATTATCTTTAATTCCTGGAGACTCCAGGACAACCCTGGAGGGTTCGCAATCCTAACCTGGCCCCTGGTGTAGACAGCAGTGTCGACAGAAGCTCTCCCGTTGGTGTAGTTGTGTGTTTACTAAAGCACTACAGCAGCACTGCACATGAAGACAAGCCCACAAACACACACTGCGTTAGCCCAGAGGTATGTCTACACCCCACATGAACGTATGATTGATCGCACAGAGTTGTGCCTTCCCATGCCAGTTTTAATCTCGCTAATGAGGACAACAGTAGGGCAGATATGGTGGCATGGACTTCAGCACATGGCCGTTCCTGGGTATGTACCCCGGGTCCCCAATGGGCTTGTATTGGGATGATTAACCCACACTGAATCCTGTGCTGTTAAATCTTCACTGGTCTTGTTACCTGCATTAGCTAGATTAAATCTACTATGGTTATGCCTAATCTCAGTGTGCTAATTTGCCGTGTAAATGTGCCCTTAGTCTAAATGTGGGTTTAGGTCCCTGACTTGGAAACTCAGGTTTTATATTTCTGGCTAGTGCGAAAGGATCACTCACCTGTGGCCATAGCCCCAGAGCAGACTCTCCTCTGTAAGCGCCAGGCAGGTTTTCTGCTGAGTTTATTGGATCTGTTGTTGCTACTGTTCAAAGTCTTCTCCAGCCATCATCTGAAAATCCAGTGGTATTGCCAGCATCCTGTTGCCCTGCACCTGGTGCAGCCATTTTCAGTGCAAAATGGGTGTAAAACGACCATCTCTGGATGAGAGTTTAGCTCACCCCAATCTGACTCATAGATTCTTAAAGAAGAAAAGGAGGACTTGTGGCACCTTAGAGACTAACAAATTTATTTGAGCATAAGCTTTCGTGAGCTACAGCTCACTTCATCGGATGTAGCTCACGAAAGCTTATGCTCAAATAAATTTGTTAGTCTCTAAGGTGCCACAAGTATTCCTTTTCTTTTTTGCGAATACAGACTAACACTGCTGCTACTCTGAAACCTGTTATTATGCAAGGCAATAGATTCTTAGAAGGTAAGGATGGAGCAGATCTGTTAGCTCAATTGTGGTTCATTGTGCAAGAGTCTGTGTAGGATGGTTCTCTGGTTCCTTCCGCAGGGCTGTGTCTGGTCTAGTTTTAAATGCCCCTGTTGATGGGGTTTCTGCTACTTCGCTTGGGAGGCTGTTCCACAGCCAGATACATTCCATGGTCTGGAAGCGTTTTCTTTGATGCTCAGATTAAAGTTTCCTGTTCCTAATTCCATCTCTTTACTTCTGCGTAGGCTGTGCAGCTGAACACTAATGCCTCTTTTTTTTTTTTTTCCCCTCCTGCTGCAGTATCTTCCCTGATCTGGCTTGAGATCTGTCCCCTTGAGCAATGAGACGATCCAGAACATAATGCATACGCTGTGGGGAAAGAGCCAAAAGCAGTCAGCCCATGCCTACCTCCCTGCCCCCTGAAATTAATGGGCATTTTGCCAGTGACTTAATGGGAGCAAAGATGGGCCAATGCTGAGCATTTTTTAAAAAATCCTACCCTGTCTCCGGAAGGAGTGAGGAGCTCCCAGCTGGGACCCACCTCCCCACAGATAGGCTGGTAGGAACCTCAGCGGGGAATTGCTGCTCCCTTATTGATCCAGGAGGAACCAGGCTGAGCCGGAAGTCTCTCCGTACAGGGCTTCTGGAGTGATGTGGTGCATTTGAAAGACAGAGGGGTTGAAGAGCATGTACAGAAAACAGCCAAAGGAGCTGGCAGGGGGCACTGGACCTCCTGTCTGAACTAGTTCCCTCCCCTGGATATTTTATTTTGTTTTATTTAGCATGGTTGTGAGTTTTGCTGTTACAGGGACTTTCAGGGGGGGAATTTCTATTTAGTATTTTGAGAGACGAAACTTTAGGAAAATACCCAGAACCAAGAACAGCCACAGGCCAAAAAAAAAAAAATGTTCTAAACATGCCCATGAAACTCCAGAGTTCAAAGGGCCATCATTTCCACTCCTCTACTTCCAGCCACTTCATCTCTCCCCAGTGCTTTGGAAAGCTTGGTTCCCAGCAGTGGTGTTCGCAAGAGAGGGCAGTGGGCTTTCATGCCCACTACATTTAGAGTGGGACTCACTCAACAAGCTGGTGAGGGAAAGCCAGGTAGCAAGACGTTGTCTCCTTGGTCCTTTCTGGCTTGTCAACTGCCCCAGGGGGGTTGTTTAAGCAGTTTTTCTTGGTACTGGAAGTCAAGTGACACTGAAAACTCCTAAAGAAAGCAAAACAGGGGCTCTTTAAAGGAAAGTTATGTAGATGAGCTATCCGAAAATGGTTAGTTGAGTCACTTTTGTTTTTAGTTCATTATCACTCTCCAAAGCGAAAACCAGACCACTGTGGGGTTGTGATGTTGTCACTCCTCAGAGGTTAAAGTGTGGGCAGATCTGGTCAGCAGTTGGATGAGAGATGCAGTGTCCTCTCAATTACTGAATTCCTGCAACAGCCTGGTGCTAGGAGGCTGCATGCTGCTGGAGGTGTGGTCTTGGAGGAGATTAAGAAAAGACAAAGGCCTCACTAATCACTAAAGATCCCATAGGGCTTCTGGGAAGAGTTGGGGTGTTAGCCTCCGTGTCCCCTCCAAAGCCAGGTAACTGGATTCTGCCTCACTAAATTCCACCAGCTGTTTCAGCTGATGGTGGGCACCCTCCATGTTTCCTGCCCCATATGCTGTGGTGTAGCTCCGACTGAGGGGTAGCAGCTCTCAATGGTGAGCAAAGCCGTTCTTGCTGCCAGTTTTGAGGTGGGAGGGGGTGTTATACTCCATGCTTGGAAGCATCTGGTCCTGGCCACTGTCAGGGATCGGATACTGGACTGAACGAACTACTAGTCTGATCCATTCTGGCAGCTCTTCTGGTTCTACTTGTCTTCATTGGTCATATGCAGCTTTTCTCGATACCCCATGTAGTTTGGTCAAAGAAACAGATGGAGACCAAAGTGTCTGTGCTTCTGTATTATGTCTAATGCTGTAGCACCTAGGACCCTCCAGACGGGGATTGTCCTGGATCCTATACAAACCAATAGAGGGAGGACGGGTGCGTGCACAGGATATAATTATATCAGACGGTTGATTACAGAAACTGGCAGGTGACCCACAGCTAGATGCTGCAGAGGAAGGTGAAAAACTCCCAAGGTCAGTGCCCATCTGACCTGGGGGGAAATTCCTTTCCAACCCCACATATGGTGATCCACTACACCCTGAGCATGGGAGCACCAACCAGCCAGCCAACCCCAAGAGAGAGAGAGAGCTTTCTTGCCAATGTCCCATCTCCAGCCAAGGCCTAGACTTCTGAGAAACTTTGTGGTAAGCTCACAAAAGGCTCTGGGAGAAAGAGTATCATGACTTTCTCATCGCTTTACGGGAAGATTAGGCCTCCTTTGTTCTCTCTACAACACCTTTGCTGATCATCACCCAATCACCCTGATCATCATCCAATAAAGCCATTATCTGTACTCCAGCCTAGGACCCACAGATGGTAGTGTGGCAACAGACTCATGAAATAATGGATATCAATCCTCCCAGTTCATAGGAGCAATTGCACAAGAGCTTCCTAGAGCTGAGACCCGGGCAGGCACAAACTGGCATTGCAAAGGCACTTGAGAAACAACAGCCAGCAATCCCATAAAGAATAGAGCTGAACACAGTGGAGGATGGTAACAACAATGGTAGTGAATCAATAATTCAAACTCAGTAATGAATGGGTTTAAAGGTACAAAGGCAACCTGGCCTATGGGAAGAAACAAAGGGCTGTGAACCAATGGTTCATCACTGGCTCTGCCAGCGACTTGCTAAGTGACCTTGGGCAAATCACTTGACTTTATCGTGTCTCAATTTCCCCATTGGTAAGATGGGGTCTGTTTCTCAGGGCTATTACTTGGCTGATCCCTGCAAAAAGCAGTGTGAAGCAAGTGCTAAATATTACTGGGGTTGCAGACATCCTAGCAAACAAACCCACCTGCTCCTAAGAGAGATGTAGGAAGGGCCCAGTCATACCAAGGTATGTCTACACAGCCTACTCTGAAGCCAAGGTAGGGAGCTGGGCTTCAGAGCCAAAGCCACAACTCCACAGCACTGTCTACACAGTAGAGCACTAGCAGGAGCCCCTGGGCTCTGTCAACATGGGCTGGGAGGCTCGCTGCCATGGGCTGTGTAAATATACCCCAAGAAACCACGTATCTTCCAATGTGGGACGCATCCAAAGCTCCCCTCAGAGCCAGAGGGAACTGAGGGCTTTCATGCCTTGCAGGATCGACTTCTAACCTAGGTAGCTGATGACTGGAGGCTGAGGTAAGAAACCAGAGTCCGTTTTAAACAACGGAAAGCAAAATGCTTTCACTGGCCTCTGCGCCTTCATTAACCACAGAGGAAGAGCTGCTTGTCTGCGATTGTTCCAGCACGTCACTCCTGGCTCTGAATTTATTCTTTCCTTCCACGTCTTCAGGAGGCAGCACCTCTGGGTTCAAAGCAGAAGTTGGCTCTGACACTTAAAAAAGTATAATAAATTTCAGCCCACTTCAATCGAATGCATCTTGTAGGTGATCTCAGTTCCTTGCTCTGTAGTCTTCTGTCAGGGCATAGCTGGGCCAAATTTATCACAGACACAGCCATACTTTTTTTTTTTATTCACATGAAGTAAGCTTTAGCCCAACAATTAAGAGGCATGTATGAGCTACGTGTGGCTGGTTGCTGACTGTCCTCGTCCCCGCAAGAGGGATAGGCTTTTTGTAAAGAAATAACTAAAAATAAACCAGACAACGCCATAAACCAAGCACAAGTTAACTAAAAGTCTTTTAACTTCATTCTTTATGCCTAGGATGCAGGACACCTGGTTTCTATTTCTTGCTTTTATTCTAACTTGCTATGTGACTTGGGGTTTGTCACCTAAGCCAGGGGTGGGCAAACTTTTTGGCCCAAAGGCCACATTGGCATTGCGCAACTGTATGGAGGGCCAGGTAGGGAAGGCTGTGCCTCCCCAAACAGCCTGGCCCCTATCCTCCCTTTCCACTTCCCCCCCCCAACTGTCCCCCCTCAGAACCCCTGACCCATCCATTCCCCCCCCTTGACCTCTCATCCCCCCCCCGCTCCCTGACTGCCCTGACCCCTATCCACACCCTGCCCCCTGACAGGCCCCCTGGGACTTCCACGTCTATCCTAGCCCCCCTGTTCCCATCCCCTGACCACCTATCCCCAAACATCCACCCCATCCAACCGCCCCCTGTCCCCTGACTACGCCCCCGGGGACCCCTGCCCCTTATCCAATTTCCCCTCTCCTCGCCCCCTTACCGAGCAGTAGGAGCTTGCAGCCCCACCACCCGGCCGGAGCCAGCCATGCTGCCGCGCTGCCAGGCAGGAGCGGCAGGCCACAGCGCTGGCGGCATGGCAAGCTGAGGCTGTGCGGGAGGAGGGACAGCAGGGGAGGGACTGGGGGATAGCCTCCCTGGCTAGAAGCTCAGGGGTTGGGCAGGACAGTTCTGCGGGCCGGATGTGGCCTGCAGGGCATAGTTTGCCCACCTCTGACCTAAGCCAAGAAACTCAAAGGTCCTTAGGCGCCTCTCGCTGATTTCAGTGGGAATTAGGGACATAAAGACCTTTTAGGATCTGGACCTTAACTTCTCTTTTATGCCTCAGTTTATCCATCTGTGCAAGGCTTAATAAGGTTTGTCAAATGCTTTGGGATTCATGGATGAGAGACACTATAGCTGTGCAATGTATCATGTTAAAACTTGGAAAACATTTTCAAACTTTATTTCCAGGGCAAATGTACATTACCTGGGTACCCCTCTTAATTTTCTAACCATCAGAGGAGTGAAGTTTTGGAACAGCCTTCCAAGGGAAGCACTGGGGGCAAAAGACCTATCTGGCTTTAAGATTAAACTCGTTAAATTTATGGAGGAGATGGTATGATGGGATAACATGATTTTGGCAATTAATTGATCTTTAAATATTCATGGTAAATAGGCCCAATGGCCTGTGATGGGATGTTAGATGGGGTGGGATCTGAGTTACCCAGGAAAGAATTCTTTGTAGTATCTGGCTGGTGAATCTTGCCCATATGCTCAGGGTTCAGCTGATCGCCATATTTGGGGTCGGGAAGGAATTTTCCTCCAGGGCAGATTGGCAGAGGCTCTGGAGGTTTTTCGCCTTCCTCTGTAGCATGGGGCATGGGTCACTTGCTGAAGGATTCTCTGCTCCTTGAAGTCTTTAAACCATGATTTGAGGACTTCAATAGCTCAGACATAGGTGAGAGGTTTATCGCAGGAATGGGTGGGTGAGATTCTGTGGCCTGCATTGTGCAGAAGGTCAGACTAGATGATCATAATGGTCCCTTCTGACCTTAATATCTATGAATCGCAACCGCTAATATTGTGCTTCCTCCTTCTCTAGGTAAACAGGTGAAGGTGACGGTTGTTTTGAGTCTTCCCTTCATTTTCCAGGTAAGAGGTTAAAAACAAAAAAGGGACTTGGTTGAAATCTAGCTGTGTTCCTGTGCTGAAGGTATGGATAACTTTGATAGACAAAGCAGCAGAAAAAGTGATTCTGATAGAAACTATTTTTCATATTCAAATCCTAAAGGGTTTTCAGGTGGCCACCTAGAGCAAAGTGGGGAGAATTCACAGAACAAATATCTGAATTATTACCCGTCCAGAGCCAGTGAAATCTGAGGAAAGAAAGAAAGAAAACTAAAGATAATGAACGTAATGCAAAGTGACCATTAAGGCTGGGATTTCCAGAAAGGCTTCCATACCGACAGCCTCGCTCCCATTTCAGCACCTAAACAAATGGCCAGGTTTCCCACCTGTTGGGTGCTGAGCTCTTTGGAAAAATCTAGTCATAGTGACCTGATACTGCAGCCTTTGCTCATGTGAGAAAGGCCATCAGGACTGGGACCTGATCTCACATTGCAGGAGGAGGAAGTTCCTCATCTGCCACGAACGCCTCCTTCATTCTCTTCCTCCAATTCAGAGTAAAACTAGAGCTGGAAAAAGGAAACACGTCAAAGAATCTAGCATTACTGAACTGTCCGTTCTGACCTGCTAGTGAACTCTGGGCCAGGAGCACCAGACTTACTCTAGGACCAACTGTACTCTAGGACAGCTACATCTTTGGGAGTGTGCCTCACCCACCCCACAGGCTCAGACTCTGCAACAAAGGTTTTGCGGTGGGTTTCTTTCCCCTTTCACTTCAGGTGGCAGGGGTTCAGATACATGCAGGATGTGGTAAAAGCCAAGCCTGGCTGCCACGAAGAGCATGCAAAGATTCACAGAGATAAGACCGGTATAAGACACCACCCAGAGATAAGACGCCACCCAGAGGGGAAGCCTTTCATCTTTGCACAGAGCAGAGAGAAAGGGAGGGTAGTGGGACAGAGAAAAGCAGGGTGCAGATATCACAAGCTCATGCTGCTCTTTAAGCTACTCCTAGTCTGGCAAATTGAGAGAGAAGTAGCAGCAACAGAACTTGAGTCAAGCAGCAGGAGACTCTGATAAAGTGTCACTCATTTCCTGGCAGCTTCACTCACTGGATTTTGTCTGAGCTGTAGTGACCCTCTTATTGTTTTATTACAGAAAGTCACTGAGGTGGGGGGCCCCAGTCATATCATCCCCCTAGGAGCCCTGTCCACAACCACACCAAAGTTCTTCGTTTCTGCTACTTCACAGGCTTACTCAAAACAGGGAGAGCAAGGGTAGCAGTTGTTTTATGCAAGTTCTCTGGCCTGTGTTACACAATGACAGTGCACCCATCTAGCCTTGGGATCTAGGAGAGCCAGAAAGCATCTAAGGAGAACTGGACTTGCAAAGCTGTTCCAGTATTGCCTACTCTCACCATTCTATCATGAATCGCATGCTATTTGGTGGTTTTTCTTAGCGCCCCGGCCTCGGCATCATGGAATTATATGAGCATTTCAGCTTTTGTTTTCAAAAAGCCAATATTTGTAATCAAATAAGAACCTTCCATTTGGAGAAAAAAAAAAAAGTATGCCAATTTCATGACTTTGGGGGGACCTGACTCGGTATTTGAATACTTGTGATTGGCAATACCGCCATGTCTACATTCCATATCAGTGAAGTGACTGTAGTGCATTCAAATGTTGTTTTGTAATTAAGTCCGGTGTGCATGCTAGCATTTCTACAATTCACTCAATTTTAGTGGGATGACTGAGGGGCTAGTGAAATTCAGTCCCAGCGGAGCAAGGAGTCTAGTAGTTCAAAGCGCACCTGCACACAGATTAAATTAAATTAAAAAAAAAACCCAACATTTTAATACACCATAGGCTGAAGCTTTAAAAAAAAAATCTTCTAGGCAGCACCCCTGAGCGCAGCATTTGAAACAAGGAGCCTCTTTAAGGAATGAGCTGTGGGCAGTGCCAGCCTGACCCTCTCATCCTGAATATCTATAAGGAATCCAACTCCCTCTTCAGCATCCAGCTGCTTTCTTGGTCAAGGGAAGCTTTGGCCAGCTTGTCTGGACTAATGCCACCCCTCAGGTCTTTTTGCAAATGCACTTAGTGCCAGCAGGACTTCTGTTCACGAGGGCAACATTCCCCTTGGTGCAGATGCCACACTGATATTAGCAACTGACTGCCTTCAAAGGATGTGGGTGAAAACGCACATCTGCAACTGATTCAGGCGTCTCAGCTCTGGCCCATGGGGCTGGAAGCCTTACAGGATCGGTTTCACTCTTGCAGTAGTTAGCTGCTTCCCCCTCGCAGAGGTGCCTGTCGATGAAGTGCTATGCCAACCAAAGTTTGAACTGCTCAAATTAAGGTTCAGTTCTGTTTGGCCTTTAGAGACCTGTCAAGGTCCGTTCTAATTTTATCCAAAATTCTATCCTTTTGGGGGAGTTGCTGAAGAACCTACAGGATACTATTAGAACAGCGATGTTGATGTTTCCTGGCTAGGCTCTCTTGGGTTGTTATATTCCATTTACAGGGTCTATTGCATACGTATCCTACACTTAGGTGTTCTTGTGTGTTTCATGACACCACTGCTCTGTTTTGCTCCAGAAGCATAGTGGCCTTTGAACCTTTTGGGGAGTCTTAGTGATGAAACTGCTAAATGAGAGTGATTTCTTGCTTTACCTCCTGTAATCACTCTCGTTTAGCAGTTTCATCAGTAAGAATCCCCCAAAAGTTCAAAAGCCATTATATAATTTATACTTATATAATATATATTATATAATATATACTTAAAGTATATATTTATGGTTGTGCCTAGAAGACCCCATCCTGGATCATAGCCACATGTATAAAAGCCAGCTATTAATAAATGGCACCGCTCTGTCTATTCCATACCATTTGTTATACCCAGCGTTTATATGCACTTCCCATTATCCCAAGAGTGAACATTCAAGGAGGAAAGGCAGAAAATTCCTTGTGACCAGAGTTGGTCAGGATATGTTTTGTTCCCACAGAATAGTGTAATGAAGAGGAAGTCATTTTCATTTTTTTAAAAAAGCCTTAATTCAAAATTGAAAAATTTTCAGTTTTTTGAAACCTGAAAAATTTCAGCCAATAAGTATGAATTTTTTTTCTGAGGTTTCTGGTTTTTCTATGAAAACATGAAAAATTTTAGTTAAACTCCAGCATTTCCAACAGAATTTCCATTTTTCATCCAAAAAAAAATAATAATGAAAAGCTCTGACCAGCTAAGCTCATGATGCTTGCCAGGGAAAGGCTTGGAAGTGATCTGGGATTTCTCTGCTTTTGGAGGCTTGGTGGTTTTACTCACTTTACTTTTCCAGTTCAGGCCTCGCTCCTGCAATGAGTTATTTACCAGGGATCTACCTCATTGCAGGATAAGGCCTTGAGCACACTTGTTTCCTTCCCCTTCTAGTTGTGCACAGGCAACAATGTCACTGACTACTATGACTCCAACATCACTGTCGATTACAACATGTTCGAGAGTCTCTGTGAGAAGGCTGAGGTCCGGAGCTTCCGCGCTGCATTCCTCCCAGCTATGTACTCATTCATCTGCTTCATTGGGCTCCTGGGGAATGGGCTGGTGATACTGACCTACATCTACTTCAAGAGGCTCAAGACTATGACCGACATCTACCTGCTAAACCTGGCTTTAGCAGACATCCTCTTCCTACTGACACTCCCCTTCTGGGCCACGAGTGCAGCCAAGTACTGGCTTTTTGGGGAGTTTGCCTGCAAAGCCGTCTACTGCATCTGCAAGATGAGCTTCTTCAGTGGGATGCTGTTGCTCCTGGCCATCAGCATTGACAGGTACTTCTCCATCGTCCAGGCCGCCTCCGCCCACCGTCTCCGCTCCCGCATGATCTTCATAAGCAAGATGACGTGCTTCTCCATCTGGATCCTGGCCTTTGTCCTCTCCATCCCAGAACTGGTCCACAGTAGAGTGAACTCATCCGAGACACCCCGCTGCTCCATCATTGCCACCACCGACTTGCACAAGTTCGACACCGGCATCAAAGTGTCCCAGATGGTCTTTGGCTTCCTAGTACCCCTGTTGGTCATGTCCTTCTGCTACTTTGTCATCGTCAAGACCTTGCTCCAGGCCCGTAACTTCGAAAAGAACAAGGCCATCAAGGTCATCATCGCTGTGGTGATAGTCTTCATCGTCTTCCAGCTGCCTTACAATGGCGTCATGTTGGCCAAGACCATCTCAGCTTTCAACAATACTGACAGCCAGTGCGAGAAGAGTAAGCAGCTGGACGTGGCAGATGACGTGACCTACACTCTGGCCTGCTTCCGCTGCTGCCTCAACCCCTTCCTCTATGCCTTCATTGGCGTCAAGTTCCGCAACGACCTCTTCAAGCTTCTCAAGGAGCTGGGTTGCCTGAGCCAGGAGCGGCTCTGGCAGCTGTCGTCCTGCAGGGAGAATAGGCGGTTCTCCATTGCTATGGAGACAGAGACAACCACCACTTTCTCACCATGAGGTGTGTTCTGTGCCTGCTTTGACTGGGCCAAGGTTGGTGTATTCCTGCATCTTGCAGCCATCTTGAATTACTGATTTGAGCAGGTCCAACCTCACCTTATCCAGAGAACTGTATCCGTGCAGAACAAAAACTGTTAACTTCCCCACATTTCAGGAAATCCAGGTAGGTATACAGTACTCCATGTTGGAGAGACTCGGCTAAGGCTACAACAGAGTACTAAACTGGGGAGCAATTAGACCTCATGTTAATTGTTCCATTTCCCCTCAAATCCATTGGGCATCATTCCTCATTGCTCCAATATAAAAACTTTTTTTTATTTGTGTTACAGCTGAGCTCTCTGGAGCACCTCCTTGCTCTGAATGCCACATTTAACAAGACTGCATTTTGCTCTTTCTTATGCACACAAACTTTGTAGCAACGAGCAAGCTAGTAAGACAGAACGGGACCAAGCCGTGCCTTAAACTCCAAGCTCAGCACAATACACGGTATAAGCTAGCATTGACTTCCGATACTTGATGAGGCTTCAGTTGCTTGAATGAATCAGTATCTCTAGCATAAAGAAAAGGAGTACTTGTGGCACCTTAGAGACTTTGAATGCATCCAATGAAATGAGCTGTAGCTCACGAAAGCTTATGCTCAAATAAATTTGTTAGTCTCTAAGGTGCCACAAGTATGCCTTTTCTTTTTGCAAATACAGACTAACACGGCTGCTACTCTGAAACCTATCTCTAGCATGCAACTCCCAGTTCTCTTCTCCCCACTCCAAAAGTCAGATTTGCATAATTAACCCTAAAACTACAGATTTTTAAAATGCATAAGTTTGAGAACAGTCAATGTTAATGCAAAAATCTCGAAAGTTTGCAGGGGGGAAAAAATGGCTTTCAATTCACTTTGCTTGTGCTGAGATTTTGGGTTTCACTTGTAAAGTTCCAGATGGTTTAGGGCTTGTGCGTCATTGGAGGCAGCCTCTTCGCTATGGCAGTGAATTAAGCTAAACTGCACCGCGGCCACTTCAGTACTGAATGAGAGGGTTTGTCTACAAGGGGACACTCCAGATAAATAATCCAAATTAACTAACGGTGTGAATTTAAAGTGGTTTAGTTAAACCACATTAAACCCCTATGTGGACACTTCCGAATTGAAATAGCCTTAATTTGATTTAATTCGTTAATGCACTTTAACTAATGTGCTTCAAATTCACACCTTTAGTTAATTTGGATTTACTTTCCTGAGCGTCCCTGCATAGACAAGCCCTCGGTGTTTGTAAACTACCAGTTGAAAATATCTGGGGCTCTATTGCATGATCCTGAAAATGGGGCCAGAGTACTCTGGCCCCAATCTAGCATGATACTTAAGATTATACTTAATTTTAAACAGCCGGACAGTCCCCAGCCCCTGCCACCCCAATGAAGTCAAATGGGATTACTCGCATGCCTGACTTTAAGCATATGTGTAATAAGCAATTTGCTGGTCTGGGTGCCTAGCAGGAATGAGTCCAGGGCCCCTATAGCTATATAATTATATATTTCTCAGTGGAGGGTTCTCCTCTGAATTTGTTTCTGCCTTAATTTGACCACTCATGTATGCCAATCTTTGGGAGTCTGTCATAAGGCTGCTCAGGCATGGAATGCATCCGATGAAGTGAGCTGTAGCTCACGAAAGCTTATGCTCAAATAAATTTGTTAGTCTTTAAGATGCCACAAGTCCTCCTTTTCTTTTTTGCGAATACTGACTAAAACAGCTGCTACTCTGAAACATGAGGTGGGAGACAGGTTTTCCTCAAGGAGGAGCATTCTTTATCTGACTTCCTGACCTCAATTTAAGAAAGGAACATGTGGATGCGAGTTCGCCACCCAACCTCACTTTTCCCTAAAGAAGCTGTAATAGGTGCCTTTTGATAAAGCAAGGGAAATTTTAAAAATAAACTTCCATAAACTCCTGAAAGTGCATCTTATATTCATACAGTCAGTGCTATTAAAGGTGCTCTTTGTTACTGTTTGATTCGAAAGTGGCAGCCAGCCATGTGGTCGTGGCAACTAAGCAATAGATTACTGTCATGTAAACTAAGACATGGAAAAGAAGCCCAGAGTGTAATGCCAGTTGCTGCATTTAGTGGGAGCCTGAAAGACTCAAACTTGTGGATGAACATCCTGGGAATTGCTGTCATGGGATGGCTGAATGTCAATGGAGTAGGAGTCTCTGTAATTCAATCTGCCATTGCAGCTGTTCTGATTACAAAGATGTAATCACTAAAGCATACAGAGAGACAGGTCTTCTTTGAACCAGTTACCGAGGGCAAAAGGTTCTGGCATTACTCCAGCATCTGTGGGAGGGGGTGTTTTACAACATCCGAGTGACACAGAAGGAAGCCCCTAACTTCCATCCTCTTGGCACACTAAACCCAAATTCTGCCCTCCCTGGCAAGAAGATGAACAGCCTCTAGCTGATCCTTCTTGCACCCCGCTACACAATAGTTCACTATAAAAATAACCCTCTTGAAAGCTTTTGATTGGGGGCAAGAGATTTCAGTAAAGGATACACTGCCTTAAGGAGGAAAACAAATTCTGCTCAGCACAGTTGATGTATTTAGGATTATAAACAATCAAATAGGATTGTGTAGTGTTTCATGATGCCCATGTCTCTTGTCTAATGAGTGCTGCTTTCTTAGTAGCCCTAAGTAATAGGGGCTGTGAACTGACACACTGGATATTTAGTTTTTTTGGTTTAATCTTGCCCTCCTTATTTAGGAAAGCTACCAATCATCTCTCAATTTGTTTGCCAGAGCAAGGAATACGTCTAATACAGAGTCTTATTTTGGTGCATCAATAGGATTGACTTGTACTGTATATTCAGATATATAAAATTGCTATATGTAGAACAAGAGAGGTGAATTTGTACATGAATGTATTCTGTAAGGCTGTACTGCCTAGAAACAGGGTTTGTCTATACAAACAATTCATTTATGGGGACCTGGGGTGTGAATCTTCCCTGTACTAATCTGTTGTGGACTAATTTGTTCAAGTACACTCTGCAGATTTGCATTAACAGTTTTGTTAATGTGCTTTGATCTAATCCTCTTTGAAATGGGACTAGATCAAAGCACATTAACAAACGGTTAACGTGAACTACCAAGGTCTAAGCCAACAGTCAGTCTGTGGCAGACAAGTGCTGGGTAGAGTCCTGCTACAGCTTGCTGCGAACCATTTGTGGAGACAAGCCCTACGTTTTTTCTGGCCTAAACATGTTCAAGCTAATGCATTTTTCATTTAAAAAAACTTTCACCAAGAAAATGCAATTGTAATTTTATCAAGTCTTATACCAACAACATATGAATGGCCATATGGGGTCAAACCGATGGTCCATCTGGCCCAGTAGTCTGTCTTCTGCCAGTGCCAGAGGGAGTGAATAGAACAGAGCAACTGAGTGATCCATCCTTTGTCATCCAGTCCCAGCTTCTAGCAGTTGGTCTACAGACACCCAGAGCAGGGGGTTGTGTCCCTGACCAGCTTGGCGAATAGCCACTAATGGATCTACCCTCCATGGATTTCTCATTCTTTTTTGAGCCCAGTTATATTTTGGCTGTCACAACATTCCCTGAAATGAGTTCCACAGGTTGACTGTACATTCTGTGAAGAAATACTTCCTCTTATTTGTTTGAAACCTACATCCTATTAATTTCATTGTTAAGTGAAGGGGTAAATAACACTTCCCTATTCACTGTCTCCACACCATGCATGATTTTATAGACCTCTGTCATATCATCTTGTAGTCATCTCTTTTCCATGCTGATTAGGCCAGTCTTTTTAATCTCTCCTCATAGGAAAGCCATTCCATACCCATATCCATTTTGTTGCCCTTCTTTGTACTTTTTCCAATTCTAATATATGTTTTTTGAGATGGCGCAATCAGAACTGCACATAGTATTCAAGTTGTGAGCATACCAGGGTTTATATAGTGGCATTATAGTTTGTCTTATTTATCCTTTTTCCTAATGGTTCCAAACATTGTTTGCTTTTTTGACTGCCATTGCATGCTGAGTAGATGTTTTCAGAGAACTATCCATGATGACTCCAAGATCTTGCTCTTGAGTGGTAACAGCTAATTTAGATCCCATCATTTTGTATCTATGGTTAGGATTATGTTTTCCAATGTGCATTACCTTGCATTTATCAACACTGAATTTCCATCTGCCATTTTCTTGCCCAGTTGTCAAGTTTTGTGACATCCCTTTGTAGCTCTTCACGTCAGCTTTAGACTTAACTAACTTGAGTAATTTTGTATCATCTGCAAACTTTGCCACCTCACTGTTTACCCCTTTATGAATGTAGGGTGAACAGCACTAGTCCCAGTACAGATCCTTGTGGGACCCCACTATCTACCTCTTTCCATTGTGAAAACTGACCCTTTATTCCTACTGTTTGCTTCCTGTCTTTTAACCAGTTATCCTACGACTCCTTACTTTGCTTAAGAGCCTTTAGAGAGGGACCTTGTCAAAAGGCTTTCTGAAAGTCCAACTACCCTGTATCCACTCAATTGCCCTTGTCCACATGTGTGTGAACACCCTCAAAGAATTCTAGTAGATTGGCGAGGGCGAATTTTCCTTTATAAAAACCATGCTGATTCTCAATCCTCATTCCATCCTCTGAAATGAGGACACACTTCAAGCCTTTATGCAATCAGTGCCTACATGAGACAGATTATTAAAGGAATATTAACAGAATGTTGGGTAAAGTTACACACAAATTATGTAGATACAGAAGAGCCAGATACTCAAGCATTTGGCCCAAGATTTTTTGAAAGTGGGGGCCTTAAGTTAGGCTCTAAGTCCACATTAGGCATTTGGCAAGTCAGGCCACATGTCTGAGTGCTGAGCACTTCAGCTCTCATAAAGCGGAGTATAAAATCTCGATAATACAGGGCTCTTCAATCTACCGGACAAAGGTCTAATAAGACTCTATGGCTGGAAGTTGAAGCTAGACAAATTTAGACTGGAACTAAGCTGTACATTTTTGAGAGAGAGAAATTAACCACTGGATCAACTCACCAAGGGCTGTGGTGGATTTTCCATCACTGGAAATTTTTACATCAAGATTGGATTTTTCTTCTAAAAGATCTGCTCTATTGCAAGAGGAATTAATGCAGGTGAGTCCTGTGGCCTCTGTCACACTAGGTCTGGGGTTCTCAAACTTCACTGCACTGCGACCCCCTTCTGACAACAAAAATGACTACATGACCCCAGGATGGAGGATCGAAGCCAAGCTCACCTGAGCCCTGTCACCCCAGGTGAGGGGGCCAAAGACCAAGGATTTCAGTCCCAGGCAGGGAGCCTGTAACCTGAGCCCTACTGCCCAGGGCTGAAGCCCTCAGGCTTCAGCTTCGACCCCAAGTGGTGAAGTTTGGGCTTTGGCCCCAGCCCCAGCCCGTCTAAGACAGCCCTGGTGACCCCATTAAAATAGGGTCATAACCCACTTTGGGATCCTGACCCACAGTTTGAGAACCACTGCACTAGGTGATCAAAGAAGCCCCTTCTGACTTGAGACTCTAAGAACCAAATGTACCTTCCGTAGAAGATACTGTTGATCTCAATGTACCTAGTTACTCAAAAAACAAAACACAAAAACAGGCCACTTATTTAGGTGTCTAATATTGACTCAGGAGCCTAATTTTAGGGGCCCAATAGGATCACAGCAGCGTCAGGCTGGAAAGGACCTCAAGAGATCCTCTAGTTCATTCCCTGCATTGGGACAGGCTTAAGTCTACCTACCCATCCCATCCCTGACAGACTTTTTTTCTAACCTGTTCTTAACTACGTTTTAAACTGAAAACAGACTGTGTCAAGATGAGTTTTTGCCAGTGATGCAAAAAGTAACATTACCGTTAACTAAAAAAACACACCTTGTTTTTTCCCTCCACCGGTATATTTTCCATGACGTGGAGCTTCTACTGATCATAAAGGTTAATGTTTGATCCTTCTAGTCCTCTAGAGAGATGTTTGTTGGTTCATTTCCTTTGCCCACCCTAGCTTCACATCAATATTACTCTATAGAAAAAGTAAAATATCCTTAATTGGGAATTGATCTGGAGATCTTGTTTTCCTTCACCTATAGGTGATAAATACAGTAAAATAAGTTACCTGTGTATTCTAAAACTGTGGTGTTTATCCTTATTCTAACCCATTTGCCTCAATGCTGCTCAGTTACTGTGTCAATCTGATGCCTTTTTTTATTACTGCATATGTAAGAAGGTATTTTGTACTGTTAATTTTATCGTTAATAAAAAAATTCAGTAATGAGAAGGTCTTATTTTTTGGTCACTTTGTGGAAGTTGTTCACATGATGAGATGATGACAGCATTGCTCCCGGCTGGAATTCACCTTTATTTTTGTTAATTTTTTTAAATGCAGGATTCCTAGAAACTATCAGACCGGTTGTCCAGCTATTTTAGTCTCCTATCTCTGACTTTGTCAAGTGCCAGATATCACAGAGGAAGGTACAAAACAAAAACAGAACAAAAACACCCCACGATGGACAGTTATCCCACAATCTATACACAGAGGAAAATTATTCCTAACCTCCAAGGTTGGCTTATTACCTGAAGCATGAGAGCTGATATCCATTATAAAAATTGTCTTTTATAACTTAACTATGGCAGTTTTATCCTGGGATATTTTTAACCCTTAACCACATCAACAATCCTGTAGCGACATAACAGTTAAATCAGAAGGAGTTACTGCTGTTGTAAAATGAAATTGGCCTGACATGGATGGGATCAATCAAAAACAATAAACAAGCAGAAAGATGCTTCTCAGTCCATCAGCCTTCATTATTTTATAAGTGAAAATAACCCAAGACATTTAAAAAGACCAACCACATCTTATAAAGTTTTCAGTTACATACACACCTCAGTGGAAAAAGATGATCTAACCAACAAAGTCTAAAAAATTCAAAGGGCCATGAACAAAACTAGGCTTAAATATGTTTTCTTTAAAATCGCCTTTTGTAATTTGCATCCCATTAACTATATTTAACCATGAATTAAGGTGCTTAACTGACTACGGGCATGTAGCGATATCCAGAACTGAATATGAAGCATTTTGCAAGCATGCTGTGCACTTGCAAAGTCTGGGCTGGATTCTGATCTCTGATGCACAGGGACTGCATCAGCAGAGAATCCCTAGGACCTGCTGGCAGAGACACAGCAGCAGTATTTGTAATTTTTTGAGAGACAGAGTGATGATTGACAGGCATGAGACACCAGACTCTGGCCCAGTTTTGAGCTCTCAAAGGGCACACACTTGTCCCCTCTGCAAAGAGCCATTTCACTAATGGTGTAAGCTCCCCATGTTGGACTAACATGATGCAAGGTCTGTTCACATACCAGGGACAACCACAGCTTCCAATTTGCCTTATAAAATACAGACTGCACCTGAAACAGAGAGTGGTCTCCATCCCTTGTGAGCAAGCCAATCTCAAGTCACTGAAATAACTGAGTGACGTGGTCAGAGCAAAACTGCATCTTGGGAGCAGCACCAATGGAGAGAAAAGTGAACAAGCCCTAAGCATGCAGCAATAGAAATGGCTGGATTCCCAACTGCAGGGCACACGTGCATTCCCTGGCAGAGCTCAGAGGCATGAGTTTGCTTTGGTCAACTACAAGAATAAAAAGCAGCTTTTTTTTTTTTTTTTTTTTTTTGGTTTTGTACTTAAATGCCTTCTCTTCTAAACCCCTGGTCAACAAGCCACGCTGCCACCTGCTCCGGGGCAGGTATTCTTTCAGATGAACACGAGGCCAAACAAAAATATCCTTTTTGCCATTCATAACAAACAGAGCAAGTCAGGTGTGAGTCACAGTCAGTATCCTGAGGTGCATGGAATCAAAGGGGAACAAAACCTCAGGCGACACCAGAAGACCTCCCCCCACCCAGGCTTCAGCCCCTAGAGAATAAGGCTCCTTTCGGCTTTCACCAAGCATTGCAAGTTACTAATGGTTCCTCTCTAGAGCTAAAGCATCCAGCCAGTTTCAAAGTCAGCCCACACTTCAGGTAGCAATAAGATATCTAAAGGATGCACCACCACCATACTGTCTGAGGTGGCAAATATACGAGAAGAGGGTTTTTAATACATCTCAGGCCAAATTTACCAACTAGGTAAGCAGGTGCAACTCTACTGCATAGAAAACAATGATATACTAATTTCTTAATTTTGCAATTACTACCCTGCCCTGTGGGTGTCTTGCGGCATACGCCGCTCCCTCAAGCAAGTCTCTGCAAGGTCAGGGCGTAAGGACTGACTGAAAGCCCACTGAACTCAATGGGAGCCACAGACTCTGGATCAGATCCATCAGACCTCCAAGTCTGCCTGACCACTGAGCAGCTGCGAGGCCGCAGTTTACAATCGGTCTCTCCTGTGATGTGGGTACGGAAAGCCGACCTGTCCTCCTAGAGGTGGATCTGACCCAAGCTTCTCAATCTGAAAACCCTGGATCTTTGGGCAAGTTCAGATCTTCATTTAGAATGTTACAGCCTAGGTCCATTAACAACCTTCTCGCATTACAGCCTTAGAAGAAGCTGTATATACCCCACCATCCGACTTGCCCAGGGGTGGCCCAGCTTTTAATGCCCTCCGTGGGCAAACTATAGAGAAAAGTGACTTAACTGCTCAGGGGATTCATGTGAATTTCAGTTTTAAATCTTTATTTAAAAAGTCAATTAACTAAACCAACCACAAGTTCACCAGAAAGAATTTTTTATGCATGATGCAGACAAGGTAATGTTAGTTAATTAGGGGCCCTGCTGCCTGAATTTAGAAGAGCGGATTCCAGATTTAACTAGATACTACTAACACTTCACACGAACATTTTACAGATGGGGTCTGGAACCAGCTACATGACACTCAAGTTCAGGCATTTTCAGAGCCCAGCTCCTAACCACACATCTGTCAAAATACACATGGCATAACAAAGTGGAGGCACAATTCAATCTCTGGAAGCTACGGGCAGGGCAGGGCAAGGCAAAACCAAACCAGTCTGTAATTAATCTGGACTAATACTGAACTCTTCTGGTAATGAACTTGCTATTTTTAAATGTAGAAAAAAATCCCAAACATACAGGCACAGAAAGAGAAACAAAACAGAGTCCAGGCCATAAAGAACAGCTCCCCAGCAGTGTGAAGATAAATTCCCAGTGTATTAGAAGGAACCAGGCAAAACCATGTAATTAGTCTCAAAGTTCAGCTGGCCCCCTCTAAAAGGCAAAACCAATCAGAATTCAAACAGGTATGTTCTCTTTCAAAGCACTGAGTTATCTCACTAGTCAGTGAAGACTGAAAAGGAGCCTTGCTGTCACTGCGGCTGCTCTGTAGCCAACCAGTTTGTTGGTCCTTCCTCCATTCCCTGTCCCCTTCAGTCTATGGTCACTACACCAGAGCCACAGAAAATAGTGCAAGTCACAAAAAGCCCTCTTTTCCTCCCTCTCTGGTGAGTGTTCAATGCCAAGCACATCCACACCATCCTCCTACAGCCAAGAACTGCACCTCTTGTCCCCATTAAGCAGACCCCACCTGCACCACATAAAAAGCAGGACAGCTGGCTAAGTATCCATTCTGCATGACGACCGCTACTGCTTCTCCGAGTCACTTCGAGAGCTTAAGAGAAAATCGTCACCATTTTAAGGGCTGGGATCCAAATTCAATCCATATTGCTCCAGACATAAACAGACTACTCCAGCTTACTAAGGCCGGCTCCCTGATTTTCCCCCTTGCCCCCCGCAAACAAACATTGCTCTCTCTATTTTACAAGGGAATCTTAAAAGCTCTAGCCATTGACTGAACCTTGAGGGAGGAGGGAGAAATGAAGGGTGAACTGGTTTCAAGCCACACTAAATACAAATGACACTGTTGTTCTGTTTCAGAGTAGCAGCCGTGTTAGTCTGTATTCGCAAAAAGAAAAGGAGTACTTGTGGCACCTTAGAGACTAACAAATTTATTAGAGCATAAGCTTTCGTGAGCTACAGCTCACTTCATTGGATGCATTTGGAGGAAAAAACAGAGGGGAGATTGATATACACACACAGAGAACATGAAACAATGCTTATGCTCTAATAAATTTGTTAGTCTCTAAGGTGCCACAAGTACTCCTTTTCTTTTTGCGAATACAGACTAACACGGCTGCTACTCTGAAACCTGTCATTGTAAGGAGAGCGATCACTTAAGATAAGCCATCACCAGCAGCGGGGGGGGGGGGGGGGAGGAGGAAAACCTTTCATGGTGACAAGCAAGGTAGGCTATTTCCAGCAGTTAACAAGAATATCTGAGGAACACTGGGGGGTGGGGTGGGGGGAGAAATAACATGGGGAAATAGTTTTACTTTGTGTAAAAGTACTTTTGTACTTTGACTCATCCATTCCCAGTCTCTATTCAAGCCTAAGTTAATTGTATCCAGTTTGCAAATTAATTCCAATTCAGCAGTCTCTCGTTGGAGTCTGTTTTTTAAGCTTTTTTGTTGAAGGATAGCCACTCTTAGGTCTGTAATCGAGTGACCAGAGAGATTGAAGTGTTCTCCAACTGGTTTTTGAATGTTATAATTCTTGACGTCTGATTTGTGTCCATTCATTCTTTTATGTAGAGACTGTCCAGTTTGACCAATGTACATGGCAGAGGGGCATTGCCGGCACATGATGGCATATATCGCATTGGTAGATGCGCAGGTGAACGAGCCTCTGATAGTGTGGCTGATGTGATTAGGCCCTATGATGGTGTCCCCTGAATAGATATGTGGACACAGTTGGCAGTGGGCTTTGTTGCAAGGATAGGTTCCTGGGTTGGTGGTTCTGTTGTGTGGTGTGTGGTTGCTGGTGAGTATTTGCTTCAGGTTGGGGGGCTGTCTGTAAGCAAGGACTGGCCTGTCTCCCAAGATCTGTGAGAGTGATGGGTCGTCCTTCAGGATAGGTTGTAGATCCTTGATGATGCGTTGGAGAGGTTTTAGTTGGGGGCTGAAGGTGATGGTTAGTGGCGTTCTGTTATTTTCTTTGTTGGGCCTGTCCTGTAGTAGGTGACGTCTGGGTACTCTTCTGGCTCTGTCAATCTGTTTCTTCACTTCAGCAGGTGGGTATTGTAGTTGTAGGAATGCATGATAGAGATCTTGTAGGTGTTTGTCTCTGTCTGAGGGTTGGAGCAAATGTGGTTATATCGTAGAGCTTGACTGTAGACAATGGATCGTGTGGTATGATCTGGATGAAAGCTAGAGGCATGTAGGTAGGAATAGCGGTCAGTAGGTTTCCGATATAGGGTGGTGTTTATGTGATCATCGCTTATTAGCACCGTTGTGTCCAGGAAGTGGATCTCTTGTGTGGACTGGTCCAGGCTGAGGTTGATGGTGGGATGGAAATTGTTGAAATCATGGTGGAATTCCTCAAGAGCTTCTTTTCCATGGGTCCAGATGATGAAGATGTCATCAATGTAGCGCAAGTATAGTAGGGGCATTAGGAGATGAGAGCTGAGGAAGCGTTGTTCTAAGTCAGCCATAAAAATGTTGGCATACCGTGGGGCCATGCGGGTACCCATCGCAGTGCCGCTGACTTGAAGGTATACATTGTCCCCAAATGTGAAATAGTTATGGGTGAGGACAAAATCACAAAGTTCACCCACCAGGTTAGCCGTGACATTATCGGGGATACTGTTCCTGATGGCTTGTAGTCCATCTTTGTGTGGAGTGTTGGTGTAGAGGACTTCTACATCCATAGTGGCTAGGATGGTGTTTTTAGGAAGATCACCAATGGACTGTAATTTCCTCAAGAAGTCAGTGGTGTCTCGAAGATAGCTGGGAGTTCTGGTAACGTAGAGCCTGAGGAGGGAGTCTACATAGCCAGGCAATCCTGCTGTCAGGGTGCCAATGCCCGAGATGATGGGGCGTCCAGGATTTCCAGGTTTATGGATCTTGGGTAGCAGATAGAATACCCCAGGTCGGGGTTCTACGGGTGTGTCTGTGCGGATTTGTTCTTGTGCTTTTTCAGGGAGTTTCTTGAGCAAATGCTGTAGTTTCTTTTGGTAACTCTCAGTGGGATCAGAGGGTAATGGCTTGTAGAAAGTGGTGTTGGAGAGCTGCCTAGTAGCCTCTTGTTCATACTCCCACCTATTCATGATGACGACAGCACCTCCTTTGTCAGCCTTTTTGATTTTGATGTCAGAGTTGTTTCTGAGGCTGTGGATGGCACTGTGTTCTGCATGGCTGAGGTTATGGGCAAGCGATGTTGCTTTTCCACAATTTCAGCTCGTGCACGTCGGTGGAAGCACTCTATGTAGAAGTCCAGGCTGCTGTTTCGACCTTCAGGAGGAGTCCACCCAGAATCCTTCTTTTTGTAGTGTTGGTAGGAAGGTCTCTGTAGGTTAATATGTTGGTCAGAGGTGTGCTGGAAATATTCCTTGAGTCGGAGACGTCGAAAATAGGATTCTAGGTCACCACAGAACTGTATCATGTTCAAAAGTAAAACTATTTCCCCATGTTATTTCTCCCCCCCCACCCCACCCCACTTTTCCTCAGATATTCTTGTTAACTGCTGGAAATAGCCTACCTTGCTTGTCACCATGAAAGGTTTTCCTCCTTTCCCCCCCCTGCTGCTGGTGATGGCTTATCTTAAGTGATCACTCTCCTTACAGTGTGTATGATAAAGCCATTGTTCCATGTTCTCTGTGTGTGTGTATATAAATCTCTCCTCTGTTTTTTCCACTAAATGCATCCGATGAAGTGAGCTGTAGCTCACAAAAGCTTATGCTCTAATAAATTTGTTGTTCTGTGTGGCTCAGCATGAGGTTTGGCTTTGCTACCCAGTCTGTTTTTAGTCTTCTCTCATGTGCTCATCCTCATCCTTTCAGGCCCAGGTGCTGCTTCCTGCCGGGTCACTTGCGGGGCTGGTGGATGTGCTGATTGATGCGTTGTTGTGGGGCAAACTTCTCCAGGCAGGGCTGCAGTTTCTCGTGAGCCTCCTGGGCAGTGGCGGGAGGGAAGTCTTTGCCACCTTTGAAAGAATGAGTGGGGCTAAATCGGACAGACCTTGACTAAATGAACGTGGGTCACAAGGAGGAGCAGTAACACACTCAGCAGAAGGTGGTGGGCTAAGAGCTCCCCTCTCCTCCCCACCTCCTAACACAGGCCTGGTTCAGTTTGTCAAATGGCAGGTGGGGAGTGTCAGAGTTTGGGAAGTGGGGAGGATGTTATGAAATAGGAAGCAGGTTTAAAACACACACAAGGAAGTATTTCTTCACACAACACACAGTCAACCTGTGGAACTCCTTGCCAGAGGATGTTGTGAAGGCCAAGCCGCCCACCCATAACAGGGTTCAAAAAAAGAGCTAGATAACTTCATGGAGGATAGGTCCATCAGTGGCTATTAGCCAGGATGGGCAGGGACGGTGTCCCTAGCCTCCGTTTGCCAGAAGCTGGGAATGGGCGACGGGATAGATCGCTTGATGATTCCCTGTTCTGTTCACTCCCTCTGGGGCACCTGCAATTGGCCACTGTTGGAAGACAGGACACTGGGCTAGATGGACCCTTGGTCTGACCCAGTCTGGCTGTTCTTATGCTTGATGGCTTATGGCTTATGCTTAAGCCAGCCAGTAGCGGGACGTTCCAGTGGTTTGGGCACTAGCTTAAGATGTGGGAGGCCTAGGTTCAAGTCCCTGCACAGACTTCCTATGGGACCTTGGGCAAGTCACCTAGCCTCTCCATGCCTCAGTTCCCCCAGCTGTAGAATGGGGAATAACAGCACTGCCCTGCCTCCCAGGGGGGTTGTGAGGATAAATACATGAGTGACTGTGAAGCACCTGGAGATCTACTGGCGACAAACACTTTATAAGAGGAATTTTTATTGTTACTACTAGTTTTTATTGTTATTAGCAGCTCTACAGAGGAGTTTGTCTCCTCTTAAAGCTACATTTGATGGATTTAATACAGCAGTTTTGAGCCCTTTGTGTACCAAGGATTCCCCGTCAATCTAGCCAGGACCATCATTCCAGTTAGCAATATGGGAAGGACAGCATGGTAGGAATCCTGCTTGCAACTGGCCCTTGCCTCCCCCCTGGGAAGTTAACCCAGGTCAGGAACTCCTGAACTAATACATACAGGGACCAGAAGAAAAGTTCTGAAATACACAAAAGTCTGTCTGGTTGTTCCTACAAGAGGTACAGTTCTGTGGAGGGAAACAGATCCCCACAAAACACTCTGAAAAAGCTACGGGTATGAACAGCAATACAATGCTACATTTAATTCTAGGCAACAAGATACAGTGTTAGACAGCCTTACCCTCCTTATGGCTCCTGATATAATAGTTTGCTTGGGAGAGCTGGAAGAGAACAAGATATTAGAGAGCAGGCATTTAATACAGTGCACTCAGTGCTGAGAATATGGGTGACCAGAAAACAAAATATGTGAAAAGGGGGAAACTTGACAATTTTTTTAAAGATGTTTTTCAAAACTGGTAGCTTATGGCTGGAGTCATTCTGTGTTAATTATGGGACTCGAGCTCTAAAGGTAAGAATAGCAAAGACATAGGAAGATGCACGGTAAAGGTTTGCTGTTTAGAGGTAGTAGACTATTTGACAATCATGGCCCAGTACCTGAGCTGTTTCTACTCTGAAAGCCCCTTACAGTGCATGTGCACTGCAGTTCTTTGGGGCAACCAGATTGCTGACCCCAAATGAAGACAGCTGGAGAGGACACTGCTAAGCTGGCTTCAGTTTTTATACATTCTTGAAGAATTTTAGACGTGCTTCAGTGTTTCCACCCAAAGACAGGGTATGTAGAGGAGCAGTGTGGCCTATAGGACAGAGCACTGGACTGGAACTTAGGAGATGTGGTTTCTAGTCCCAGCTCAGCCACTGGCTTCCCATGTGACCTTGGGCAAGTCACACTATATGCCTCAGTTTCCCCATCTGTAAAATGGGGATAATGATACTTTACAAAGGAGGGAAGTAAGAGCTAGGTATTCTTAAATGCAAAAGATTTCCCCTTGTTCATTAAGACAGAAAAGCAAACTTATCTGATTTTGGCAACAGTGTATTAAAATCTCAAGTCACCAGACACACACAGAATTTTAAGTTACAGATAAAACATTGCTGGAAGATATTTTTTACTTTAATCATCCAGCAAGATCTTGTGTCAAGGGTCTATTTCTTCTGCAAACAGCTGAGAAGTCACCAACACCTAAGACACAGAAGGCAGCTCTCTCTCCCAACACTCATTTAGGCAGCCTTCATGCCAACAACTGGTACAAAAATCTTCAAATCTTGCCTTGGTGAGTAGAAGCTCAACAGTTCTCAACAGAGAGCAACTTTTGTCAGGATTTGGTGTTCTTGCCATTGCAGTACAAATGCAAAGCAGCAAATTGTGGGAACTGAAACTACCACTTCCCTTCTAGCTGCTTTGTTTTTCATTTAGTTGTCTAAAACAAGGTACTGAACAGCTATTTATTTTCTTGCTAGTTGTGTGGCTTTGTTCAATAATAAAGTCCCAGTTTTGCAGGGCTCACAAGTGCCAGGTGCCATACGGAGGTTGGGCCTACCGTTTCTGACAATGTGTGAGTTAGGGGTAGATATGAAGTTTTAAGAAGGGAGGAAACACCCAAGCCAGCTCATGTGCAAAGCAGTGGGATGGGCATCAGCTAACTAACTGAAGTCTTGGATATTTCACTGTTAAAGAAACAGGTTGCTGAGTTTTTTCCCCTACTTGGTTCTAGTTCCCTCCTGTTTCACCATTTGCCTGATCCAAAGGTCACTGAAGTTAATGGGAGTCTTTCTGTTGACTTCAGTGAGCCTTGAATGAAGATCTGTATGAATCTCTGACATACACAACAGTACGGGGGTAAAACCCCAGGAGACACCCAGAACCATCCACGCTGTACCAATTTTTAAGTTTTACTGAATAAAACATTGCGGCTATCGATTACCTGTTCCACAGCTGCCTTGATATCGGAGCAGCAGGTTCCTCCATAACTGCACGGAAAGGCTTAAAGAATTTCAGAAGAGCCTCTGCAAATTCTTCTTCAGAAATGCTGTTTTGCACCTTTTCAGCCCCGCTCTACTTCAGCAACAAGTATTCCCACACTCCATACAGCACAGGCGGGAGTTCGTGAGGAAGGGTAACGTTTCCATGAGTGCCTAAGACACCCATGAGCGATGAGCCTAAGGCCTGTTTTCAAAAGCAACTTTGGCACCCAACTAGCGTACGGATGAAGCCTTGTACGTTTTCAGAAGTGACGAGAGATTTCAGGTGCCTCCAGCTTTTGGTGCCCCAATGGAAAGCAAGTCAAAGGACCTGTTTTTGAGAAAGCTGCCCACCTTCTGAAAGTCAGGCCCCTTTAAAGTGTCTCATGCATGGCACCGAAAAACTACAAACGACCCCAGTCACTTCTGAAAATCTTGGCCGAAGTCAAGGGACTTTATGCTTTGAAGTCGTTTGGAATTTGGGTAAAATTTTCAGATGTGCCCAAAGTGATTAGCACCTAACCATATGAGTAGGCCCCACAGCCCCTCCATACATCAGCAGGAGGGATCTCAGACCCTCAACTCCTCACAGCGGAGTTCCAGAAAGGAGGAGGAGGAGGAGTCAGAGAGACATTAATCCCGGACAACCTTCAATTTCAATTCACCAAAGCGCCACCCACCCCAGTTACAAGGCAGGGGAAGACGCATTTCTTTCTGCTTCTGCCTGGGGCAAGGTAACCTGTGTACATGGTGACTTGCTTGTGCAGCCATCACTCACTCTTATTTAACGAGCACAGCTGGTCTATGCAACTTTGAGATTCCCACACCTCCCTTCCCCATCCTCCATTACCCCCCACCCACCCCCACCAACTTCACATCTTGTTCGTCCTTACTCTAGACTGCAGGGAACCGCCCAATACATGTTCACAAGCTGCCCAGCGCAGGAGGGCCCTGGTCCCAGCGTGGGCAGACCCTGGCTGCTGCCATTACACACAACGTTTAAACGTTATCTACGTCCTGCCAGCAGAGCCTGGCAAGTAAGAGTTGGTGGTTTTGTGGGAAGTTTCTGAAGGCTCCCAAGGACCCCACATGCAGTGTTCAGTCGGGCAGAAACAGTCGGTACAGTGGTGTCTGGGCTGGGAGGGAGAAGACAAGGGGGAAACAGCCTCTCTCAGAATGACTAAACCCAGGTAAGGGCAAGTGCAGGCTGTACAGTTTCTGCCGGCAACCACGGGCTCCTCTGAAGAGGTTTTGACAACTCAGTGGCAGAGCACTTTCTTCAGCATAGCTGAACGTTCCCAGAAGTGCCTCAGGCATCAAGAACAGATACACAGCAGGGTTACCTCCTCGCACGGAGCCATGCTGCACAAGGGCCCGACTTCACAAGCGCTTTAGAAGGGGTTGCAAAAGGGCTTGCAAATAAGATAAATATAATTTAGCACCATGTCTTCAGTGCCAGCTGCTTCTGACGCGGCCCCAAGGTAACCCTACAAGCATGAGAGCGCCACATAGCTGCGATGCCTGAGCAAGCTCCAGCATCGGACTGGGGATTGTTTTAAAGCGCACCGCAGATAGTGAGAAATATAGGAACAGGCCTGCTAGCCGCCACCACCGAGACCTGAAATAGCCTTCGAACCCCAGCTTCTCGGCACAGCATCCTACTCAGGGAACTGCATGGTTGAACATTGCACTGTCCTGCCACAAAAAGAAAAGGAGTACTTGTGGCACCTTAGAGACTAACAAATTTATTAGAGCATAAGCTTTCGTGAGCTACAGCTCACTTCATCGGATGCATTTGGTGGAAAAAACAGAGGAGCTCCTCTGTTTTTTCCACCAAATGCATCCGATGAAGTGAGCTGTAGCTCACGAAAGCTTATGCTCTAATAAATTTGTTAGTCTCTAAGGTGCCACAAGTATTCCTTTTCTTTTTGCGAATACAGACTAACACGGCTGCTACTCTGAAACCTGTCCTGCCACAGGTGCCCCCAGAAGACTGAGTGAAGAGATATATTTGCCCCCTTTATATTTGGTCGTAACCAGAGCCACTTTCATCAGCCCGTGTCAGAGCCATTGTTCTTCTGGCCAAAGAGGACTGGACAAGATGCGCCCTTTGAAACTCACCAATACAATGAGGCCCTTCATTTGACCCGCTTCTATCCTCTCCCCGAGCAGCTGGGACTGTGCCTGAAGATGCTAACTCGAGAGACTTCCCAGCCACCCTTAGACTAGAGCAGGGAAGAAGCTGTGCATTGCAATCCAGGCTCCTTCATCAACGTGGTGCAGGGAACGCCCCAATGTCCCCTCCGCAGCTCCAGTGACCGGCATGGGGAATAGAAACGGTGCCTGGAGGCTTCTTCTTCTTTCTTCCAGGAGGGCCATTGTCTGTCAGGAGCAGACAAAACTGCAGCACAGTTTTAAACCAGTCACGCGCCAGCAACACCATGTATTTCCCTCCAGTCATCCAAGAATTGTTTGGCGGGGATCAATACACAGGGGTGCGGGCGTAGATACAGAAACAGGATGTGATTAAGCAGGATGCCTCAGGTCTGTAACAATTCACCAGGCTTCCTGGCTAATCCCTTGGCTCTCACACCAATGTTTTGGAGGGCAGGGGGCATACCCTTGCCCAGCAGAAGTGGTGATCTCCCACTTGCAAATTAATTCATTTTATATCACTAATAAAAAGGATTCTTTCCCCATAAAGCCCCACAGACGTGTGTCTGGTATGTGGGTCATGGCCTAAGCCATCCGCCGCAATAATTCTGCAGTGACCAGTGGCTGAAATGGAAACATGTCAATCTTCCTGTGAAGGAAAGCCATCTGAAGACAGAATATAGATGAAATGCACAGATTAGGGCAGTGGTTTTCAACATGTGCTCTGTCTGCAGACTGTGTCTAAGGAGTCCAGCGAAAGACAGACTGAAAACTGACGGGGACAGAATACAACTATATACACTGTGCAGACAATAGATTTCCCAAGCTGTCTGCAAATTCCCATGTAACAATTTGCTCTTCACCATATCAGACATTCAGGTCAGGCACAGGTTGGAATCCAACCCATCCATGGCCAATGTGGGATGAATGGGGGTGGGGAGGGGTTTCAGTCCAACCCCCCATTGGGACAGGGGTCCACATCAGAAGTGGCACTAATAGCTGGCCCCTTTACTGGCAGGCTCAGCAGAAATGCCGAAGATAAATGCTGAGATCTGAAGGCCAAAGCAGGCCATTTATGATGTGACTCCTGGGGAGTGCAGGCCAGACAGCCTCCCCTGGGCCATAGCGAGGCCAAATCCTGCTACATGCTCAGCACGCTCAATTCCTATGGACTTTGACAAGAGTTGAGGTCACCATTCACCTTGCAGGATAAAGTCCTTAAAGGACCAGGGAGATTAAATGTCCTGCTCCCCCTCTAGGTGCAGGTTGAGGTGTTTGCAGGGAAGCACATGCTACTGCTGGCCTTGTCCTTATCTGTTCTACTGCTGGGATTTTGGTTGATCCAGCCCAGAGTTCACTTTGAAATAAAAGCAGCATTAGCCCTGGCTCAGCATTCTCTGCACTCTTACAATGCAGGGCTGTCTTCATGCTAAGTGAAATCATTATCCAGAGTCACATCACCGGGACCATGCCACTAGCCACACAGGGACAGCTTGGCTAACTGCATAAGATCTGAATTCCAAGGGCAGTCTCCAATTCAGATCCCCGATCAGCGTTTTAGGAGACATTATAATACCAGACAATGGTCGGTAAGTGGCAATTACGTTGAGCTGCTATAAGAAGCAATTAGAAACAAGGCAGACACTTGGATTGCCTTTTGCTCTCGCACACACAAACTGTTTGCTGTTCTGAGTAGAGAGGGTGTTTTAGTTAGGGGAAACAATCGGGCTTGCTTATCAGACTGTAACAAATGCAAGTGACAGGATGGTCTTTTACACTCAACAGAGCATTAGCAAGCAAATGCAGTGCCTGCTAAAACAAGCAAAGAGCTGCACAAAAAACATTGCAGGTAGCTGCTTCTAAACCTGGGCACAAACTCAGAACATACTGTGCAGTAACTCGTGTAAGAGGCCCAACGATTCTGGAAGCAAGTGCTACTCCCAGGGTAGACAACTTCCCAACCCAGTTACTGAATTGGTGTCTCAGGAGTAGGACAAAAGGCTGCCTGTTTCCCCTCTGGTTCCAGGAACAGACAGAACACATCAAGCAGTGTCTAGTTTATGCTTTAAAACTCACATGCTGATGCAATTGCTCTGCTCTTTGCACGTGGAAAGCAGTCAGTGTGTGGCTACGGACCTTACTTTGGATCCTGACAGCTGCAGAATGTACAGCCGCATGAACATTTCTACTGCATATTCTTCTCTTCAACTTGCTCCCTTCCCACTGTGTTAGATAGTAAAGAGATGCAAGGGTATTAACTCCTCGAAACCTTCCCTGGGACCAGGCGAAGGCCTGTCTGGGCAAAACAGCCTGCATGTTGTGGGACAGGAACACTGACTGAGCTCTCTTTAAGGGGTGCTGACACCTTGTGGGAAACGTCGGTAAGTGGTCCCTATACAGGCTGCTCTGCTTGCATTTGGCAGACAAGATTTTCAGAGCAGGCTCAGGGATGTCACCATCCCTAAACTGGAGTGTTCAGGTCCCTAGGTCACTTTAGAGACTTCAGTCTCCCCTTGTTCATCTGATCACTACAGAGTCTGCAGAAAACCAGCATCACTGCAGCTTCAGAGCGTATCCACTTCTGGTGGCGTCCCTCAGCTGAAGGCAGAATCTTCCAAGGTGTCAGAGTTAGGTTATACTGGTGATCATGGAGGAAAGGAATCTGACTTACATTAAAGCTCTTGCTGATCAAATGAGTTCTACAAATAAAGGTTTTCCTCAGGACGCATCAGCTGACTGTGACACACCCCCTGGGCAGAGATAAAGAACAGCTGGATTTTCTAAAGCATTGTGTTATGCTTGGGAGGTTAGCACTGCAATTCAGGCTTAAACAACAGTTTATGCAGCTCATTGAAAACATGCTGCCTTGAATGTAAACTTTGGTGCTCTCAATTTCTGTATATTCTACAGCCCTCTAGCCCAACACTGCCCTCTTCCCACACAGGCCACGCAGATGTGCTGACTGCCGCTTTCTGCAGCTCCCATTGGCCGGGAATGGCGAACCGCGGCCACTGGGAGCTGCAGGGGGCGGTGCCTGTGGACATCGACTGTCCACAAAATGTTTCGCGGCCCACAATCAGCTTACTCTGATGGGCTGCAGGTTGCCCACCACTGCTGTAAAGTCTGCAGCTGCAGTTCTTGTCCAATATGCAGAAACTATAAGTTAGTTTTAGATGCTCTACTTCAGTGGAGCCTAACACTGGCAAGGCTTTAACTTCAGTTGCAGCCACTATTGTCAATGTGGTTCTAGTACAGCTCCCTCTCTCTGAAGGATTCCCACGTTTCCACAATCCTCCCTCACAGTTGGGGTTGTACTGTACCATACTGCTCCTCATCTTCACATGGACTCTGCCATTCATGAAATCAGAAGGGCTGGTTCTGTATTGCCAAGTGTTCATTTACTATGCTTTAAGGGGAAAATGATCGCGTTTGCTGCAAACTGACACCTCCCCTCTCCATGGCGGCTGGCTTTGAAAATCCCTCTCTCACTTGCGTAGAAGAGGTGCCCTTTAGCTGTGGCTTTTTGCAGAGGTTCAAATGAAGAAAAACAACTGCTATCGTTCGTCTCTACTCCACCTATGCTGACAGCTCCCTGGAAGGCGCTCTGCCCACACCCCACCACCCACCAAAACAATATGTGTCATCTAGAAATATTCCCCCACCCACCGCAACCCCAAGTGTTTTACTGTTTTGTTCACTGACCTCCCCCTCCACCCCAACTGCATGCAACCCTCGAATAACAATGTACACGCAGTGGGGTGAGGAGTTCAGCTTCCCTTTGCAGCTTCCAAGAGATTACACCGAATGGCTTCTACCACCAGTGACCCACCTTCCCCTCTCCTCTTGCTTTCTAGTGTGTGCTCCAGCAATGTGAAATGTGGAGGTGAGGCATGCTGGGAATGCAGAGCAGGGAACGGATTATGGCTTAGGACACCGTGTCTGCAGCTTGTCTCTAACAACACGCTGACCATTGTGGTCTAATTGTTCCCTAGTACTCCCCCCATCTGTCTGTCTTACACAGAGTGTGAGCTCTTTTGTTCTGTTTTTGTACAGCACCTGGCACAACGGGGCCACGTCTGCGACTGGGGCTCCTAGTGCTGCCACAACACACAAAGTTAACAAGTTTCCCACATGACATAAGCTATGGCTTCAGATAGGGCTTAGATAGAGACCTCACTCACCAACCCATGAGCGAAGTGAGGGAGAAGAAAGACTGTTTCTACTTTGACTGTATCTCCACTGTGTGATGCGATACACCCTAATGATATTGAACCTGTGGGATGTCTGAGCACTGGGGAGGAGGCGGAAAGATCTAGTCTTGGTGCCCACGCAGAGCAGACAGGTTCAGAGATGCCCAATACCTTACTGCAATCTTTGTCACCAGAACTGCTGGAGAATGAACATCTGCTCGAGCATGACAGCAAGACAAGAAGCCAAACAGTAAAGACAAAGCAGGACTAGTCTTTGGTCCCACTAATCCCTCTGCTCAGAACAGCACAAGAGTCAGAGAATTTTCCTCCCCAACGCAAAAGAACTGGGGTTTTGTTGGGTACGTGAACGGGAATGGACAAGACAAAACATCTTCCACCTGGACAATAAACATGATCAACTTCCTTGGAAGGGCAGAACTGTTGTGCTAGAAGGTTTTTGTTCATGCCAGGGCTCAGTCTCTATTCGAGACATAATTTTCTCAAAAGGAAACAGAAGTTTGGCTGCCAATTTGGGAGAATGGGGGGCCACATCACACTGGGTAAAAACGGTATATTCACAAGCGACACGTAACTGCTAGGCCACGCAGATAGAGCGCCACTGGGACATGCTGACAAGCTCAATAGCTTGTTTATCATTCCTGTGGTGCAAACTCAGTAAGAAAATCCTGTCCCCCTACACAATATTAATAATCTTTTTAAAATTTCGCCATAGCGTTCACCTATTCGCAATGTGGGCCCAATCCAAAATACAGGGATGTTTGCACTGGGGGGTTGGGAAGGGGGGATTCTAGTTAAGAATTATGTGTTATTTCTCCTCTCCTCCTGTCCTGGTTTTTTTTTCTCCAAGAGGCAAAATCATGCAGGTTTCCCTACTAGCTAAATACAAATCGTAAAGCTATTCTCCAGTGAGTACTGCATTCGCTCTCTCATAGCTACTAGGGACTGAGGCTCATCTTCAAAAGCAAACAGACAAACCTAACTTCGAGATGGGAGGAGCTGCCTCCTCAGAGCTGTCTGATAAGGTGTAAATTGTGCAAACCGTTTTTACACTTCCCATTTGCAAGTGACTTGATGTGGCCCAACCACCACCCATGCAGTAAGGGCATGATTAAAACAGTTAACCCCCATGTCGGCGGGAAGTGACACCTGAAATCCAAATAATCCCAGCACATGAAAAACAATGAAGTGTGCTTTTCCTTCCTCAACCCCGCCGGACTGGGCTCTAAGCCTATTTGAATCGGGGCAGACACAGTGCAGCCCACAGATGTCTTTACAGACAGACAATCTGAGGGTGCAGCCTTCAGGGACTAGGCAATGTTCCATCATGAGCAAGGCAGAAAGATACGCTGCTCATGCTGGAACCTGCAATCTCCATGGCCAGCATCGCCCTACTGGTATCAAAGGAGACAGCACTTGCTCCATTTTATACGCAGTAAATAGCGCCCTTGCCAACCTGGCCCTTGGCTTTGCCCATCTGGAATTAGAACAGCAAACTCGTCGTGTGTGCGCCTTTGTGGGCAGGGACTCATCAGTTTGCAAAGAGCCATGCAGCTCTGTGAGGAAGAGGATGTGGATTATGGGAAAGATGGCAGCCACATGGAGGAGGTGCACTGGCACAGCATGCAGGCAATGTCACACTTTGAGAACATCGCCTCTTACAATACACTAGATACAGCAGATTATTGTCCATTGCATTTAAGTTAGCAGGAATGTCTAGAGCCAGGGACCGGGACTACTTCTTCAATCGGATGACCCTATGGACCCTTTCTCTCTGTTGTTGTCTCCGGTCAGCCTCAGGAGAGTCTCTTGCTAGCTCCCAAAGTGTTACCATCCATGAGAGAGCCCTGTATTGAGTGGCTGACCCTCTCAGCAGGTGCAGTGGCTCCGAAGGACCCAAGGAAAAGGTCACTCCATCTCTTACCTGCCACACTCCCATTCTTCAGGGTCCTGGTCTCTCTCTTGGTTCCAACTTTCACCATTGCTGTGATGCTTCCGAGCAACCGCATCCTTTCTTTTTTCGCTGAAAGGCAACATTGCAAGGCAGTTCAGTTTCAGTTTCCGTTTCCGATGGGCATTGGCACATCCGTGTAAAGGGGAAGGAGAGAGATGCTGTCAATTCCTTCCAGAAAGCATTTGCAAAGAGAAGCAGTGTTTGTTTTCCTCTGTATTTATTACACCCACCAACAGTTTGGTAAAGCTCTGGCTGTATTACGTACATTATTTTTCATTCACAAGTTAAACAACATTGAGTAAAATTTTTCACCAGTACCTAGGCTTTTAAGTCCTACTGGTTCTCAAGCCACCTCGGCACAAACGTTGTCCGCTGTCCGGTTCTGCAAAAAGGAGACCTGAGACTTGGTGTTTGTCTACATGGGGACTTTCTGAAAAGAGAAGATGAATGAAAGGCGTCAAGTTACAGTTGAAGCATCCTGTATAGACACTCTCATTCAGAAGTGAAGTGGTCTTAATTCACTTTAGCTTAATCTTCCTTCAATGTCTCCACGTAGACAAGCTCTAGAAAACGTGTGGCAGGCATCCTGAAGGGCGCAGAGGAAACCATACAGGAGCAAGGACCTTCTCAAGTCCCAGCTACACAGAAGCTTTACTTTTTAACCGTGACACCATGCACAGTTGTACACAAAGCTACACACCACTAAGCATCCTGAGTAAGGCCCTTGCTCATTCTGGAGGGGACCTCAAGCCAATGTCATCTCCCCACTTCAGAAGGTTGTGACAATTTCTCCACCAGAATGTGAAGAAATAAAAGGTTGGGAGAGAGGCTGGTCTCAGGGTTGTGGCTCCGGACTGGGTTTCATTTGCAGCTCTGTCACTGGGCAACCTCGGGAAAGCCCCTTAATGCCTCTGGGCCTCCCTTCCTCGCCTGTAAAGAGATGATATTCGTTATTTCTCCCACTCTTTGTCTGTCCAGATTTTGAACTCTTTCGGGAAGAGACTAGTGATGTGTTTCCACAGGGCCTAGCAACTGGAGCCTCTAGACACAAGTGAAACATAAAGTAACAGGAAAAAGAATTTAAACTCCCACAACAGGCAGAAATAGAAGCAACAGGATGCAAAAGAAACACTTGGCTATGAATTATGAAGAAGAAGACCAGACAGGTGATTAAAGGATGGCTGTAGCCACATGGACATGGGGCTTACCACTTAGACCAGTTTGCAGTTCCGTAGTTATCAGAACTCCAGGCTGAACACCACCAGACAGGCTGAAATCCTGTTAATACCAGCTCAGCAGGGTCCTTTTGTAGCCTCCCACCCTCTGCACCTCAGGTGATTAGTGGAAATCCGATGAAACGTACTAGATTCGGTGTAATCAGAGCAGTCAGCACTCCCAGCATGGCAGGGACAGCAAAGTTTGGTCTCTTTCCCAACTGAAAGAAGTTAGAATTAAAGAAAACGCCAATTTGCTTTACAGTCCCGCTTCTGCTGTGAGAGGCAGGAGGTGGGTTTTTGATAGAACTGCCCACCACTCTCCTTGTAAGTCTGCAAATTCCACATAAGTTTGGTTTCACCCCCCTAAAGGGGCATTTCCCCTCCCAACCCAGGAAGCTGCCAGCAGCCCAGCGCTCAGGACTGACCCAGCAATAAGTCAGCATGTGCATGGAACAGAGGAGATTTCAGTGCATGTGAGGAAGGTTAACAGAGCCAGATTAAATAAGCTCTACTGAGGCTTTGAAAAGCACCTCTATAAAGAGCAGTTTGAGGAGCCGAACCCCAGTGCTGGGGACCCTGGCACCCAATGTAGTTACTGACGGCAAGTGTGTAACACTCACAGACCCTGGTTGTCGGCAGGTAGGATCGAACCTGGGGCCTCTGGAGTTTAGTGCATGAGCTAAAAGCCAACTGGCTGTTAGCTCAGGCCGTAGAGCAGACTCATTGTCTCTCTCTCTCTCTCTAAGTGGTCTCGGTGCCACGAGATGGGACAGAGCACCCCACCAAGGAGGTGTGTGGGTTACACAAGCACCGCACATTTCACAGGTGAGCAGTGAGGCAGTGACAGGTGCAGGCTGTTACTTGCCATCTAGTGATGCCTACGAGGCCCATACAATAGCAGAGCCTCCACTGTGCTGGGGGCCATACAGATCCCTAGGAAGAGATGGCCCCTGCCTCAAAAACCTTACAGTTCAAACGGATGAGATGAGGTAGGGAAAAGAAAGGTCACTGTCCCCATTTTACAGACGAGGAGCTGAGGCACAAAGGGAGTAAGGGAGGGGGGTCACACTAGATAGCCCTTGTGGTCTCTTTTAACCCTACAGGTCTAGGATTCTCCGGCTTGCTCACATTCACTTGGTGAATCTGTGGCAGTGCTGGGAATTGATCTCCTGAGGCCCAGTCAAGTGCTTGAACTACAAGAGCATTCATTAGCGCTCTGGACCCTTCAGACTCCAGGGATCACCTTGCTTAGCGCCCCGGCAGGGCCGGGGATGAGCCCACTGCCCGATCGTAGATGGAAGGAAAACAGACTGGGTTGGTTATTCTTAGCAAGGGGACGGGTCACATTTGGTGAACAAACACCTCATAACAAAGACAACTGCACCCCCCCCCAAAGTCTGCCACAAAACAGACCCTGGAAGACCCATGCACAAGCCTCTGCCCCAGGGAATGACCTGGGCCTGCCAAGGGCTGAGTGGGGCTGGGCAGTGTCCCAGGGAGAGGGAGAGCCCTGGCCAAGGGGTGGCTGGGGCAGTGCTGGCGGGCAGGGCCCACGATAAAGTGGGGAAAAAGTTTATTTTTTAAAATGAAGTTATCAGCTTAATGGGGGTGCACAGGTGCAAACTCCGCCCCCCACTTGTCAGCTGGGTGCAGACAAGCAGCCTCCCCCCCCAAGCTTCCAGCCCCCGGGGGCCACCTGCTAACCAGCCACCAGGAAGCCACTGGACTCCCCCCAGAGCCCGCCCCCAGGGAGCCACTGCACCCCACAAAGAGCCTCTGCTGCCCCCAACCAGCCCCACACCGGCTGGAGCGGGGCCGGCCCTACGTGGCCAGAAACAGAGCTGGGGGGCGGGGCCACAACGAAGCCACGGGACCGGACCGGACCGGACCGGACCGCGCCGCGCTGCGCCCACCCTGGAGAAGGGGGGAAGCTCCTCCCCCCCCGGGAGCGGGGCGTTGTTGGAACAGCCCGGGCGGGGCGCCTGGCGCAGGAGGCTTTAAAGGGGGGGCGGGTTGGCGCTTGGAGCAGGGCTGGCTGGAGCAAAGGGGGGGCCCTGGCCTGGGGGCTCAGGGCACAAGCCGGCGCTGCGGGGCCGGGCAGCGCCCTGGGGTCCTGGCAGAGCCTGGAGAAGGGAGGATGGGGTGGGGGCAGCAGCAGTGGGGGCTGGCGTGGCCCCCTGGCCCAGCAAGTCATTTTGGGGGCGTATCCCCAGGGGTTATGAGAGTGTGGGACGCTCACAGGGGGCTCTGAAGCCACGGGCAGCTCGCCCAGCTGTGTGACTTGCTGCAGCAGCTGCCTGGCCTGGCTCTGGGCCCCGGAGCCAGCTGTTGTCACCTGAGCGATCTCACTACAACTTGCCCCAGTGGCAGGGTCTGATGCCCAGGAACTAACCCTGCATGGCATGGTGCAGTGGCTAAGGAATTAGGTGTGTCGTGATGCAGCAAGGGGCTATAGGGTTGGGGCCATGTTTAGAGCATAATTTCCTTAACGCTAACCAAGGCTTCACCCCCATGGAAGGGAAAATGCTGTATTCTTGGAGGGCGGACATGAGAAACTGTGGTGTATAAGTGTCACATCCAGTGAGCTATGCTGAAATATGTTGCTAACACATCTGTGCACACACTGCCCCTTTTGCCTTGCACATGAGCTTGGATTTTACCATCTCTAACCAGCTGGAGGGCCTGAATATTATTTATGAGTGATATATGGAGTGTTGCACTCACACATGAAGATGCTGCGTGACCTAACAAACAGCAACACTGCTAAAGGACCAAGTAACTTGTTTGCAACAGACTAACGGTATAGCTAGGAGGAATAGGGATGGAAGTAAGAAAACCTACCAACTGGGCTAAATAGCAGCTAAATCTTCCTGAGGGTGAGGTCTGCTAGGCTGTAAAGATCCCATCCCTTTCAAACAGAGGTGGCAAAAACACAGCATCTGAGAACTAAAGTATCTCAACTTCACCTCTGCACTGCAGCCAGATACCACAGTGTCATATCTGCAATAATAATCAGCAGATTTGATTACAGGGCTCCATCCTGCATTTGGCAGTCAAGATTTCACCTTTATATGTCTTTTTTTCATTTCTTGATGGGAAATATAGCACAGAATGTAGCTGAGTACAGAGAAAAGGAAAGCAAAGGATGGTTTTGAACTAAGGCTTGAGTGGTGGGGAAAGCAGCAGGAGGAGGAAGAGCAGTTATTACTGGTTATTTCTATTTAAGTAGCATCTGCAATGTGATAGATGCTGGCCATACACAGTATGTGTCCCAAAGGTCTTAGAGGTAGGAAGAGCCCCACCAAGCTGGGAACAAGATCCCTGGTCCCAGATATTGCAAATAGCCCTGAATGCGAATCCAAATATAAATTAAAAGCAAGAGTATTAAACAAGAGCCTGATTTTGTCAATTCGTAGATGTGTTCCTAACCATGCAACTCCCTGCTGCTCAAGAAATCCAACCTGGAGAAAGATATTTGTTAGCTGCTTGTACGTTGAAGCAACAATGGACATATCACTGGGGTAGCATAAGGAAGGAGTGTCACTTGCCCTCCATGGCAATACCAGCTGAGAAAGGTCAGCGCAGAATGCTGCAGGTGTGTGCAAAATATTCAGCTATCCTTCCAATGTGTCTGGCAATCGAGTGAGAACACCTTCCCCCTAGTGCTTTACTGGGGGTGATGGCAGTCCCCCCCAGTCCAGAGCCCTTTCAACACAAGTGAAAATTGAAGAGCAGGTGTATCTGGTCTGACACGGTGAGAGGTATCGCTTCTTCCTTGTAAAGAAATGAGGCAGCTTTGTAGCAAAAGGAGAGGGGTTGAAGTGTGTGTATGTGACGAGAGGGCTGAGCTGAGCCTGGGCCTTATGAGCCAGGTCATTATCATCTCGAGTTGTAATGAATCCCTGACTCCCACAATGTGTGTACATGCTTTGTACAAAGAAAAGGAGTACTTGTGGCACCTTGTCCACTAGAGGGCAACATTAGACCATCCGATTTATTACATCTCTGAGCACCTATAACCTGCTTCATCCCAGAAATTAAATGGCAATATGCATAAAATGAGTGGAAAGGGAAAATGAGAGGAAATCAGTCCCTCATTGCAGTGTCTGTCTGTGCTGGGGAGGAGAGCCCAGCACAGAGATGGGGGAACTGGAGCATACCCTGTAGGTCAGCTCTAATTAGACCCTTTAGCGTATTTTCTTTTCCAGTTCTGGTTCCCACAAACTTTCTAATTTCTTCTTCTGAACTGTGCATCATTTTCTTCTGATTTCAGTGACACAGCATGACACTTTTTTCTTTCTTTAAAGGCAGAGATCCTCCAGGAATCCTGTTTACACTCTGAACACTGCCTAAAAGCTCCATTTGGTGCTTGAACATCCTCAATCTTCCTGCCATAGATTCTATTAAACCCCTTTTTGTTGCTACTGCTGTTGGGGGTTAGACAATCCCAGAGAAATCCAGAAACAATAAGATGCTGGCAAAGGTCAACGTTCCCTCATTCTAAAACCAGCCTTGAGCCATGTAAGCTGTGGCATCCTCTAAGTACAGCAATGCCAGCAATGCCAGCTGTCTAAATGGGCCATCTTGATTATCACTACAAAAGTTTTTTCTCCTGCTGATAATAGCTCATCTTAACTAATTAGCCTCTCACAGTTTGTATGGTAACTTCCAACTTATCTGTATGTATATATATATCTTACTATATGTTCCATTCTATGCATCCGATGAAGTGAGCTGTAGCTCACGAAAGCTTATGCTCTAATAAATGTGTTAGTCTCTAAGGTGCCACAAATACTCCTGTTCTTTTTGCAGATACAGACTTTCTGCTGAGGCTGCGGAAGAGGGGAGCTGGTTAGTGTGCTCCTGCCGAGGGTGCTGCAGGGCTGGCCTGAGGGGCGTCAGAATGTGGGAAGCCTAGAACTGGAATAGCAGGGAGTCGGTGTCAGCACGGAAGTGCCCCCACCTGTGCATGTGTCTCCAGCACTGGAACAGCGGGCTGGGTGGGAGAGCAGGACCGGTCAAGCAGGGGTATTGCAGTCCAGGGTTGAGCGATACAGTGGCTCACTAGGTCAGGAGGAAGTACGTAGGCCAGGTGGCCACACTGTCACCTGCTCTAGCTGATGTCAGAAGTGTTTTCAGCCTAGAGCGATGGTGGCCAGGTGTCAGCCCCTTGCAATGCTTCTGGGCAGGGCAGCCCTGACTTTACCATCTCTGGGCTCTCCCCGTGAGCAAACACGGAGGAATGTGAGCAGCGGAGGGGCCCATCTGCAGCACCAACTGCCACTCAGCAACTGCAAACAAAGGCAAAGCAAATGCCTTGCAATGCCACAACGGAACCAGACTCTTGCTGCAGGAGGACACCAGTGTTGCAGCTGGGATCACACGACTCTGCACCTGGTGCCCGAGCAGTGCCTAATCAGAGCATGGAAAACAGATGGATGGAGTTCCCTGACTCAGACAGAAGAGGTTGCGGAGATATACAGTGGCCCCTTGGCCTCATAGACTTCACTGGGGGTTAGATCAGGCCCATGGTGAATGAGCATCATTATTATTTATTATTTGCATTAATATAGTACTCAGCCATGGGCCAGGATCCTGTTATTTTAGGAGCTGTATAAGAAGATCCCAAATGCGATTTTTTCACACAACACACTGTCAACCTGTGGAACTCGTTGCTAGAGGATGTTGTGGAGGCCAAAACTATAACAGGGTTCAAAACAGAACTAGATAAGTTCAGGGAGGATAGATCCATCAATGACTATAAGCCAGGATGGGCAGGGATGGTGTCCCTAGCCTCTGTTTGCCAGAAGCGGGGAATGGGCAACAGGGGATGATGGATCACTTGTTGATTACCTGTTCTGTTCATTCCCTCTGGGGCACCTGGCATTGGCTATCGTCGGAAGACAGGACACTGGGCTAGATGGACATGTGGTCTGACCCAGAATGGCTGCTCTTATGTTCTTAGACTCCCAGCATCCCACTGGCCCACCCACAATGACCTCCTGGCAGGTTTCCAGCTCTCTGTGATTCGCACCCGCCACAACCCCATAGGCTTACGATATGGCTGAAATGCCAAATGCCTGTTTTGTTTCAGTTTTCAGAGAAAAGGTGAGCAGCGATCAGCTGATTAGCATTGTGAACATCACTGTAAATGGGGTAGGGTCTGAGGCTTAAATAGGGAAAGAACAAGTTAAGAATTACTTAGATAAATCTTCAGGTCAGCAGGCCTGACAAAATACATCCTAGAACACAACCGGCTGAAGAGATCTCTGAGGCATTAGCGATGATTGTTCAGAACCGGGAGGAGGAGAGAGATCCCAGAGTATAAAAAGGGGAATAAGGACAACCTGGGGAATTATTAACTCCAGTACCTGGAAGGATAATGGATCAAATAATCAGACAATCCATTTGTAAGCACCTAGAAGATAATAAGGTGATAAGTAACCGTCAACATGGATTTGTCAAGAGCAAATCAGGTCAAAGGAACCTCATGTGTCCTTCTTTGACAGGTAACAAACCTTGTGGATAGGGGAAAACAGTAGAAGTGATATATCTCCACTTTAGCAATGTTTCTGATACTGTCTCATGTGACATTCTCATAAGGGAAATGTAGCCTAGATGAACCTACCATAAGGTGGGTGCACAACTGGTTGGAAAACCATACTGAGAGAGTAGCTATCAACAGTTCCCAGTCAAACTGGAAGGTCATATCAAAAGGGGTCCCGCAGGGATCTGGCCTCAGTCTTGTTCTATTCAATATCTTTGTAAATGATTTGGATAATGACATAGAGCGTACACTTGTAAAGGTTGCAGACGATACCAAGCTGGGAGGAGTTGCAAGCACTTTGCGGACAGGATTAGAATCCAAAATGATCTGGACAAACTAAGAAATTATTTGAAATAAGTAGGATGAAATTCAATAAGGACAAATGCAAAGTACTCCACTGAGGAAGGAACAATCACTTGCACTCATACAAAATGGGAATGACTGCCTAGGAAGGAGTACTGCGGAAAGGGATCTGGGGAGTCATAGTGGATCACAAGCTAAACTGAGTCAACAATGTAATATCGTTGGGGAAAAAAGTGAACACCGGTCTGCGATGTATTAGCAGAAATGTTGTAAGCAAGACACAAGAAGTAATTCTTCTGCTCTACTCAGCACTGATAAGGCCTCAACTGGAGTATTGTGTACAGTTCTGGGCACCGTGCTTCAGGAAAGATGTGGACAAATTAGAGGAAGTCCAATGGAGAGCAACACAAATGAGTAAAGGTCCAGAAAACATGACCGATAAGGAAAGAGTGGGAAAAAATGGTTTGTTTAGTTTGGAGAAGAGAAGACTGAGAGGGGACATGATAAGTCTTCAAGGACTTAAATAGCTGTTATAAGAAAAGGATGATAAATTGTTCTCCTTAACCTCTGACGACAGGACAGGAAGCCATGGGCTTAAATTGCAGCAATGAGGTTCGGGTTAGACATTTCCTGACTGTAAGGGTAGTTAAGAACTATAACAAATTATGTAGGGAGATTGTGAAATCTCCCTCACTGGAGGTTTTAAGAGCAGGTTGGACAAACACCTATTAGGGATGTTCTAGATAATACCTTGTCTTGCCTCAGTGCAGGGGCCTGGACTAGATAACCTCTCGAGGTCCCTTCCAGTCCCATATTTCTATGGTTCTCTGATCTCACCTCTTTCTTCTTGATCCTCTGCCTCCTCACCAATCCATCAGTCCCAGCAGCTTGTGACCCTGCCTCTCCCTTCCCATCTCCAGCTCTCACTCCTTCCCGGCTTCACCCTCCTTATCACCAATGCCAAGTGTAATTAACACACTTGGCCAAGGCCAGAAATGCCTCCCACCATCTGGCCATTCTGCTGAGCAAACTTGGGTGCAGCTTCCCGTCCAGGGTTACTTCCCTATCAATCATTCCGCTCGGTGGTAATGAGACCTGGACAAACAGCGCGTGCTGCGGAGACAAAAGAGGAAAAGTCCGCATGGAGGGGGATGATTCTCGTTTCACCTTGCCGACAAAGAACCTGGCTCCCAAACAATAGCTTTGCCTTTTACAGGTCCTTGCCTCCAGGGTCCTAGATCCCAAGGCCAGAAGGGATCATTGTGCGCATGTTGTTTGACCCCCTGTATGGCACAGGCCAGGGAACTTCCCCTCAATAATTCCTAGAGCAACACCCCATCCTGATTTCAAAACTGCCAGTGCTGGGGAAATTGTTCCACTGGCTAATTACCCTTACTGTTAAAAATGTACGTGTTATTTCCAGTCTGAATGGCAATGGGAGAGCCATTCCTGGGTGGGTGAACTGTTCTGGACTAGGGAATCCAGAGAGTGCTGTCGATTGATAGTGAATGGTGCCTTGAGAGGAAGGATAGCCCAGTGGTTAGAGCGGTAGCCAGGTTCTCAGGACAGCCAGGTCCCTGCTCTGTCACAAGCTTGGTGAGGGATTGTGGACAAGCCACTTAGCCCCAGATTTCTAAAGATGTCCAGGCATTGTGGTGACTGTCAGTGAGATTTTGGTTCCTACATGCCTAACTCTCTTCTGAAAATGAGATGGAGGCTCCTCGGTCAGTTTGGTATCATGATGCCAAGCACTCCAAGGCCTGAATAACTTTACAAATCTGCATCTCAGTCTCTCTCTCAGCTCCTTATCTGTGAAATAGGGACAACAGCCCTGCCTGCCTCCCCGGCTGGGTGCATAAAGACATTAACAAAATTGTGAGGTGCTCAGACCCTCTGGGGATGGGGGCTGTGCGAAGACCTGAGATGGATGGAATGGCTCAAGACCCAGAGCATCAGGTGGCCCTTGCCCAATCTTCGGCAACTGTCACCTTCTTTATTGTATTGTAGCTTCTCCCCACTACCCCTTTGCTGTTAATGTAGCATTAGGGGCCATCCAGACAGCAGCTGCTTCCCCTGTGTAAATCCTTGGTGTAACATCCCCGGTGTCAGCTCCTGGATGTCTAGAAAAAAGCGGCGGGGGGGGGGGGGGGGAGAGAAACGTGTCTTCAATGCTGCAGTGTTGCCTTAAAGTTCTTCTTCCTCCAAGGATCGGGATGTCTGGACTGGGAGACCTGGCAGTGAACTCCCAGCAGAGAGCTCCTCTGACCATAGCTGCTGCTCAGAACCATAGTGTACAGCCAGAAGGGAGCCCCAGGTCGCTGGTCTGACCTCCTGTACAGCACAGCCTCCCAGCATCTGCACACTAAACCCCACCACCGACATGAGATGGGAGTATCAGCCCTCAGGGGACAGGACTGTTGTGTGCCACAGGCAGAGATCAGGAGGAGCTGGGCACTCCCACGTCCGAGGCCCCTGCAATGGCACGTTCCGTCTCTTCTTGGGATGCCGTCAGTGTGTGCAGAGCTGCATCTGACCCGGAGCCTCAGGGGGGCTCGGAGAAATAAGGCCGAAATGTACCTTTCCTCCCAGTTCTATGCAGAATAGACAGCTAGTATTAAACAGCCTGGCCCATATGCACCAGGCTCCGTCTGATGCCTCTGTGCAAGAGATTCAACTACACTCTAGGTTAGATGAGATTCTGCAACATTTCCTTCAAGATATAGCAGGTGGGCAGATCCAACAGGAGTTTTTCTATCCTCCCCAAACACACACCCCACCTTCCTCACCTCTAACAAATCCAGATTTTCCTAAAATGAACATTTTCAAACTTGGTTTCTATTTCCAGCCTTCCCACACTTCTGGTACAACTGTGCACGCATACACACACCCGGCACAGGTGTGCACACACCTTGCAGATGCCGCATGTATACACACACACACTGCACGTGTACGCACACCTGATGCAGGCTCAACCCCCACATGCAGACCATTTGGCTTTGCTGACATTTTGGGGGAACCCCCACATTCTTTACGCCATCCCCTTTGTCACCCCAAAGTAACCGCCAGGTTTGATCAAGGACTCATCCCATGAGAGTCTGGGAGATTCTTTAATTAGCAACATGTTCTCCTCAGCAGCTTGTATTAGCAATTCCTCTGCTCCATGCTCATTGGGGGATTATGTGAGGAATGTTCCTGTCTGACGATAAAATGGCACACCCCCAAGCCTCCCGTCAGTACCCGGATTCTGTTGGTACTTGAGAAAGCAATGATTCAGGCCAGGGTTTAACTAATGACTCGTTTTCCTCGTGAGTGTTGCATCCGCCCTGCAATCAGTCACTCGCACTGGAGACGGGCCCACTGGATCCACCTCAAAATGCATTGCTTTCACACTGACATGTTGCTTTTCATAACACGGGGCTTCTCGGGCTGATCTGAAGGTGAAACGAGCCCTTTGGAGCCTTGACTTGCCTTGGTCTCTCCCTTTGCTCTGATGGGCTCTATTACTGCACAATATCTAGAGGGTTTTTCATCCTGAAGGATCCCAAGGTGCTTCACAAACTATGCGGGGAAAGCATCACCCAGCACGGCAGTGCAGTCACCTCTGGGATGGGATGTCGGGGCTGTTTGAGGTTCTGCTCCAACTCCTATTGAAGTGAATGGTGAAACTCTCAATGATTTCACTGGGGGCAGGGTCCGTCCACACTGCACCCTGAGCCTGGAAACACACGTTTCCAAGCCCGTGTCTGAGTCTCCGGACAGCAATGGAAACCTGGGCTTCCCCACCAAGCTAGTGCGTCCACACTGCAGTGCATAGACACACAACAAAATAGGCCAGGTTGGGAAATAGGAGGGAATATTGTATCCCTTTGAAGCGGAAGAGCGAATTTAGGGAAGCCCAGTGGCTGCCCACATGGGAATTTGGCCTGGATCCTGGAGTGTACGTCCCTCCCCTTGAGGAAGGTGCCAGAGGATTGTTAAGGGGTCGGAGTGGTCAGGACCTCTCCGCGGTGCCCCCTAACACTGTGCGAGGGTATGTGCCTGCATCGACACCACCGCTCGCACGTCACTCAGGTGTTCCTTGGCGGTCTCCGATCCATGTTCTGGCCAGGCTTGGCTTGCGAGAGCTGGTGGGATCACAGCCCGACGCCCCCGCTTAGGGACTGGAGACCAAAGAAACAGAGCTCAAGTCACACCTGCATGTCGGCAAGAGAGGCGTGAATGCCTGGCCCCATCAATAAATCCATCACTGGGAACGACGAACGATTCCAAATCTGTCCACGGCTCCTCGACTAGCCCCTCTAGGGCCTGCACTAAAAGTCCCTTTGACACCAATGGGAGCCAAGTTCTTTGGGCTTTGGCTCAGGCCCGCATTGCTGAGCCAACACGAGGTGCCTGGCACGGCATTGGGAATCTCCCCTGATCCAGGAGACTGCCCAATCCAACTCCCCAAGTAGCCCCTGCAATTATAATGGGGAAGGTGGGGGCACTGGTGCTTGCGCTGCTCTGTGGGGATTGGCAGCAAGACGGTGGCCTCATGGGGCATATGTTAGACTGTCCGGCAAGCCCGTGATTCATCCCAGCACTTACATAAACAGGGAACTTGTTCAGAACTGCAGCTAGGAAGCTCCCAGAGGCACCTTTATAAGGAAAGCTTTGGACCCCTGACGTGTGGATTTCCAAAGAGCGGGCACCACCCACTCAGGGGCACCCAGCACCAGCCAAACTGCCCCCTCCATCCCCCACCAGACAGCTTCGCCAGGGTGTGGGGGGGCGTTGTTTTAAGCAAACCTCCTCCTTAAAAATCCACCTCAGGAAATGATTAATTAAAGGAAACATCAGCCCAACGGCCTGGCCAGGGGAAAACGCTGCAGATATGGCCCTGGCTTTATAAGGGAAAACACATGAACAAAAGTAAATGATGGGGGGACCGCCTCTAGCCTTTCTGCGGGCTCCTGTGTGCTCTTCCCCCGACTCCTGGGACACACTGCTCCAGGTGGGCTGGAGAAGCTGCGGCCTGTATCCTGGATCTCCTGGATGTGCTGCCCATCCAAGACATGAGCTAGTGGGACAAATGCAACCTGCCGAGTTTGATACACAGCCCAGGGCTGCCTTTAATCTCTAACAGGGAGGCGGTGAGCCAATGGGCGGTGCAGGGATGCAGGGACCAGCTGAGCGCTGCAGCCTCGGTGTGGGGGGTCACTTTTGTATTAAAGATGGGGATGGCTGCAGTCCACTCCATGGCTTGAGTGGGCTTTGGATCAGGACCCCTATCCACACTCAACACCCCAACGTCTCCTGGTGCGGAGGGCGCTCAGCCTCCAAGGATCGGTCTTTGCTCACTGGCAGGATTCCCAATAGGGCCCAATTTGGAGCCACTGATGGAGGCAGAAAGTGGGAAACAAGCAAGCACTGGGCCTGCTATCCTGACCCACCCCCCGAGAGCAACCCCCACCCCCCAGGCCGTGGGCAGCGGGGAGAACAGCCGGGCTGCTCCGGCAATGACCGCGGTTCACCATGAACAGGATGCTGCAGGGTTCACCGCACCGTGTGAAGAAGGCGTCGCCACCCCTGCGGAGAGCTACAACCTGCGACACGCGCCGCGCGGTAACGGCCTGGCTCACGTTCCCTCCTGCACAGACCCACCCATCACCCCGGGGCAGCCGCGGCGAGCCCAGGCCTCCGACTGCGTGTGTTGGGGGCGGGGGGTGCTGAGTCTTTCCCGAACAAGGCTCATTGTTGCATCCCAGAATGAGCCGGTCCCTGGGAGCGGATGCGAGTGGCCGCAGGGTTTGTTGTCTCACAGGGAACACAAAAGGTCCCTGTTCAGCAGAGGGAGGCTGATGAATGTAGCTCTGGGGGAGCGTCACTGCTCTGAGTAAATGTTCAGCAGGCAGGTTCCAAGAAGAGGTGACTCACCTGGCAGCACGTGGGGCGGTTCTGCAGACCCTGCCGGAGCTTGTGGCTTGGCAGGGGTGGGGTGGGGAGAACCCTCTTCTCAGGGACCAGGGACTTGCTGCTTTTCGCTCCCCCTGGTTTTCTAGCATGAGGCTGTGGACCAAATCCGTCCCGGGTGCAACCCCATTGGCTGCCCTGGCCCATGTCTCTAAATCTCAGATTCTGTTGCCTCAGGGTCTGCTCTTCTGTTCTCCCCTGGCTGTGAACCAGCCGAGCAGGCTGCACGGATCATGCCAATGTCAGCTCTGGAGACCTGCCTTCAAATCTCATCTCAACCAAAATGAGTTTGTAGGTCCCAGCGCATGATCTGCGGGGTCTGGGGCTGTGGTTCTGCCTAGGAGCCATCAGAACTGCAGTGTTTGCAGATTCAGAGTGAGGTTCAATGTTCAAGGGGAGGTAGTGTGACCAGATGTCCCAATTTTATAGGCACAGTCCTGATATTTTGGGATTTTTCTTATACAGGTGCCTATTAGCCCCCACCTCCACCCTTGTCCCGGTTTTTCACACTTCCTGTCTGGTCACTCTAAGGGGTGAAATAGGGGGCTGCAGATCAGGGCCAAGGTGCATCAATGGGCTGCATATGGAGATCCCAAGACTGGAAGAGCTGGGAGCCTCAGGCCTGGACTGCAGGGGCTTCCAGAGCTGTGTGGGGATCCCGGGGCAGGAGGAATTCCGGAGTAAGGGAGTTGCAAACCAAGACTAGCAGCCGTGTTAGTCTGTAGTCGCAAAAAGAAAAGGAGGACTTGTGGCACCTTAGAGACTAACAAATTTATTTGAGCATAAGCTTTCGTGAGCTACAGCTCACTTCATCGGATGCATGGGCAGACGTGGGGGAAGACTGAATGGCCAGCCCTGCGAGGGTGCCAGTGATCAGTAACTTTCATGACTGACAAATTCACACAACGTAGTTGAAATGATCAAAACCCCGGCACACATTATACTGCGTCCCGGATGGAAGTGTGCCTTTCAGAGCATTTCACCAGATGTCACAAGCGACTCGCAAAACTCCAGCTCGGATAATAATCAGCCACTGTACTCACACAGTGCTTTCCCGTACGGACATTGGGAACACCGAGCAGCGCACTCTGTGCAGTAAACCGAACTGGAGTAAGTCCCAAGCGCTGTATCCACACCCTGAGGGAGTCCAACAAAATGCTTTCACTAGCGCAGTGGCAATGAGTTCCGAGGGAAAGGTGCAGGGGGTCCAAAATCTTTCCAGTCCTAAGTTCTGAACTATAAAGAGAGACTGCAGAAAAGAGCCACGAATGGAACACAGGGCATAAGAGTTGAGCTAGCAGGACGCAGACCTTCTGCTGCAGCTCAGGCACGGGGGCCTTTTGGCGCAGGGGGATTTGGGCTGGTGCCGGGACATTCTGAGTGGCTGCAGCAGGTTGCGCAGAAACAGCTGGGCAGTCCTAGGCTCTTTCTCTCCAGTATTAGCCCAGTCCTGCGCCCACTGGCAAGGAAGTTTCACTGCGGAGCTGGGTCTGGCCCTTTTGTCCTTCCCATTGTAAGGCTTCGTTTGGGACTCCTCCCCGGGTTGTCTGAAATAAAAGGGGTTTGCAGAATTCTCTGCCCTGCTCTGCTGGGCACATAACAAAGTGCCTGGGTTCCCTTTTGGATCAGGAACATTTTGCAAATCCTTTTCAGCTGACCTGGATACATAGGTACTGGCTTCTAATTTTCCCCATTGGGGGTGTGTGCTCAACCCCTGCTCAGCCCCAGGCCCCACCCCTATTCCATCCCTTCCTGCAACCTCTTCCCACTTCCGCTCCACCCCACCTCTTCCCTGCCTCTTTCCGCCCCCTCCCCCGAGCACGCCCTGTCCCCAGTCCTCCCCCTCCCTCCCTCCCAGCGCCTCCTGCATGCCACTGAACAGCTGTTCCACGGCATATAGGAGGCGCTGGGAGGGAGGGGGAGGAGATGATCGGCAGGGATCGGCGGCAGGCGGGAGTGGGGGGGGAGGGAGCGGAGCTGGGCTGCCGGTGGGTGTTAAGCATCCACTGATTTTTCTCCATGGGTGCTCCAAGTCTGTGCCTATGCCTGGATGCCTTGTTTGAACACATGAACTGGAGAGAGGGTTTTAAACCCTGTTACAGGAATAAGACGAGCGTCCCAAAGCAGCGTTTTGGGTGTGTCAATCAAAAGGCAGCTCACTGAGAAATCCTCAGACGAACAAAGGTCCCGCTAGTGGGAGCAGACGGCACAAGCAGGACCGAGGAGGAACATGCAGAGCACAGTGCTCTGGGTGAGCTGGGGGCCCTACAGCAGCCGCCATGGGGCTGGCACCCAGGACTGGCATTATGCCGTGAGCTGAGCCTCAGTATTGCAGTCCAGGAGGCAGTGCAGCTCCTCGGCATTGCCCACTGGACCTCGATGTTTTCTGTGCTCTGACGTCACCATGTGCCTGACTCGGGGCGTCGCGGGGACCTACCATTCTTTGGGGTCCCCGGAGCTTTTTGCAGCTCATCAGAATTCCAAGCCAACGGGACTAGTCACGCTTCTGTGTTTGGCTGGAGACTTGGGCCTGAACCAAAGGCCATTGGTGTTAACAGGAGCCCTTCCCAAACTACTTTGCCCATTACAGTAGCCGCTAACAGCTCCAGCCAAGATCAGAGCACCGTCATGCTTGGTGCTGCATGTACGCAAAGTAACAGACAGTCCCAGCCCCAGAGAACTTGCAATCTAAATAGATCAGAGAGAGAGCACGAGGGGTAGTGAATTCACACAGAAGTCAGGGCAGATCCAGAATAGAACCCAGGTTTCCCATCCTGATGCCCTGTTCATTAGACCACACTGCCTTTTGCAGCCTGCAGTGGACCAGGGCCCAGTTAGTGTATAGCGGCAGGAATTCGTGTAAAAGTGGCTTTCACCCCAACCGGCACAGCCTGACTCCTCCTGGGAAAGTCCTGTCCTCCTTCCCAGCAGACGGACAGTTCGGTGTCGCTTGTTTGGGTGGATTTTGGAGGGGAGTTTTTCTTTATAATTTATTGAGATCCAAAATAGCGTTTGTTTGTTTCCTGCTCTGCTTAACTGCCTTATCGAACTTCCTGTGAGTCACTTTGATCTTTTGGGCCCACTGCCACTTAACTGTTTCTTATTTTACTGAGGCTTTGCAAGGATTTCTACAGCCTGTGGTGGGCTCGGGGGGCCGAGGGCGGGGAGAGATTAATCTGTGTCACAGGGCTTAGGCATTTTTCACCACCCCGGGCATTTCAGCTCCATAAAGAACGCTTGAGTTCACAGGCTGGCCCAGCAATTCTACCTTCTTTTATGTTTCCCAGTCCGTTGCCAGATTCATACTTTGCTTTTATAAAATGAACCCCGGCCAGGCTGTGTTAGACAAGTCCAGGTCAGGATGCAGGCATGGGCAGGAGTCCCTCTGCATGAGCCAGGGAGGAAAAGAGGGAGCAAGTCCCTGCTCTGAAGCGTCTGTAGAGCTGAGTGTAGGAGAGTTTTCCTAGGGTGAGGAAGGATGGAACAGATCTTGCCCCCTGCCCTAGCCCTTAGACGCTGCTCCAGCATTTCTGCTTCTAGAACTGCCCAGATCCCAAGGGCTTGCAGCCTTCTTTGCCATCCTGCTGGGCTGGGCCTCCTCCTTGGGGCACAGGCTGCCCAAAAGACACCTCCTCGCTCCACACAGAGAGCACCAACAGAGAGAAAGTTTTAAAACCCGTGTCCCTTTCTCACTGTTAATGTGCACGACTGTTCCATCTGAGCATTAAGAAACCTCCTTCACCCCTGTGGTTGTCCCGGTTGAAAAGACCCCTTTGTGTTTGGTCAGGCTCGTACCGTTATGTGTATTGATGCAGTTCAGGCACCAGAACCAGGAATCAGATATTTATAAAATCACCCTCATCCTGGGAAAGGCTGCCTGGTGGGTTTTTTTATTGAAGGAATTTCCCATGCTTTACTCCTCCAGGCCACTAACGCTGGGGGAAATCTGTCCTTTCCCAAAACCCAAGCAATTGCACTTCTGCTCCTTCACTGATTCAGTGACTGGGCTTGTAACCTAATAGAACCATGGTGGGTTCTGTGGGGCACCTGCCTTTCCTGGGCTTGGAAATGTTTTTCAGAGTAATCTTATAATATCTCCCTTTTTGCTCAGGTCAGAACTCATGGAGGAGTTTAAAAGGACTGCAACAAACAGCCCTCTCTCTATGGCAGCTGGGCCCTCCAGGGCGAGTCCGAACGCCATGCGGGATGGGAATGGGAAAGCCCTGAGTTGGGAATGTCTGGTCTGCAGCAGAGCAACATAAAAAAGCAACAGAGGATTTCAGTTTGGCCTTGAAAGTGCCAAGAGCAGTAACAATCCAGTACAAAGAACTGCATCCCTCTAGGACACAGAGCCCGTCAGGCCGTTAGTCGAATGTTAAAGACACAGCAAAAGTCTTCCCTTTTTTTTTGCGGGTCGTGTTTTGTTTTCTGTTTGTCAAGTCAGTTTACAGTTGGAAAAGGAATCTGAGATGAGAGAGGCTGCAGCGAAGGAAGGGATTGCCAAGGAAGCCCCATTACCCGCTGCTGCACCTGGGTGGAGGGATGCCCTTCAGGGGCAAGAGGGGAGTTCGGGTTCCATTTAGACATTGGCCTCTTTGTGGAGGCTGCCTATGCTGGGACGTGTTGTCATGTGGATTCCTTCCAGCCCCCAAGGAACTGAGAACCACCAGCTGGCCAGGGCTTTGAGGTCACCCAATATGGTAATCTAGAGGCTAATGGCTCCATATCCTATCATCAAACCACCCAATTCCCCTTCCTCTCTCACCACTAGACCCAGTCGGTGTTTTTCATCACTGCGCTTATCTTTAGCTCTCAGATATGGTGCATCCCTGTCAGCTGCAAAGCCAAATATCTCCTAAGGAAGGCCAGCCTTGCAACTCTGGGAATCTGGGCTCAGCTCCCAGCTATGCCACCGACAACCACTTTGAACTTGGGCAAGTCACTTCGTCTCTCTCTGCCTCCACTCTCCATCTGTACAAGGGGGTGGTAACACTTCCCTTGTCTTTTTAGATTGTAAACTCCTTGGGGCAGGGAGCATCTCTCACTTTGTGAATGTCCAGCACCCAGAACGATGGGGCCCTAATCTTGGTCGGAACCCCATGACGCTACCATAAAGATGTATGAAGAGCACTAATAAATATCCCAGTTCTAGTTCTAAATCTGGCTTTTGAGCCCCACAACAATGATTTCGGTGGATTTTGTCATTAAAGGAAAATAAAATTTGCCAGGCGATTACTTTCTAATATAATCTCGCCGTTTTGCTGGGGAAAACATCTGTGCAGAAGGTTACAACCCAATGACTATTCCAAGAAAATACTCTTTACCCAGGAATGTTATGGGAGGAAAAAACAATAAGGGGTGGTAAACTGAACACTAGGTAGATTGTTAAAAGAGATCAAGGAGCAATAAGGAAGGAAGTTTATATTGTGGTCAGATGGATTTCCTGGTAGTCGGAGATTTCAGAGAGTTAGCTAACAATGCCAGGTGGTCAGGTAAATCAAAGCACATAGGGGTATACAGAGTGCTGTCTTTCCCTGAATGGATTTATTCTTTTAAAGAGCAGTCCTTGCTCCCACTGAAACTGGTGGCAAAACTCCCCTTGGTTTCAATGGCCCAAATCTAGAGCTATCTAAAAAATATTTAAGGTAGGATGCATAGATACTACATGTCTCATCTTTTCACTGCATAATACCCAGCTTTGGTGGCCCGCTTCAGAGGAGTTTTGCAGGAATAAGGACTGCAGAATCTGACTTAGCGCTTTTAAGAGAACCTCAGAAGGGCAATGATTCATGGTGCTTCTGTGAAAAATATGAAGGTTCAATCTGTAAATCTTTCCAGTAAAATCTGTTTTATAAAGATTACTCTGGGTAGAGTCACCCAAGGGAGGTGGTCATGAGGTCTTTGAGATTGTCATGTGCGAGGCACACAGATGCTATGGAGATGTGCACCACTATAAGAGGATGGATGGATAGGGGGATAAACAATAAAACAGTAATTGTAATAAACTCGATATCTCATTATTCCTACATGTATCACAAATGCCTTACTGACAGGTTTCAGAGTAGCAGCCGTGTTAGTCTGTATTCGCAAAAAGAAAAGGAGGACTTGTGGCACCTTAGAGAGACTAACAAATTTATTTGAGCATAAGCTTTCGTGAGCTATAAATTTGTTAGTCTCTAAGGTGCCACAAGTACTCCTTTTCTTTTTGCAAATGCCTTACCGAAATCCACAACATAAGTCTTTAAATTCTACAACAGTTATGGTTCAATTACTTGTTTATACAGAGAGTTTTCAAAGGCACAAATGATCAGTTATTATTATTACACATTTATACTATGGTAGTGCCTGACTATAATGACCAGACTGGGCCCCATTTTGCTAGGCACCGTACAAAAGGGAGTTAGGTAGGTGCCCAGCTGTCCCTTGCACATCTCCCCCATAAGGTACAAGTTGTGTAATTGTCTAATAGTCCTAGAACAGTGGGTAGGACCAGAGAGAGAAAGGAATTGAGAGGCTCATGCTAGGGAGTACAGACAGGTGTGTCCCTTTACTGCCTTTCTTTTCTAATCTCTACTTAAAGCCTATGTTTCAAGAGCGAGTCTGAGTTATGCTCCAAGTCCATTCTCTGTCCGTGCAGCGGGCGGTCGCCATCTCCCGGTGCTCCTGGCTGCGGTGTGTGTACTGTTACATACGAACCACTTGGCTATAGCAGGATGACAGTGTGGAATGCTAGAGCCCAGGTTTACAGAAGCCATCGGGTCAGAGCCTCAGCCGATTTCCATGGACCTGTGTTGATTTACACCAGCTGAGGAGTTTTTATCACCATCTTGCAATGGTAGCAGAATCAGGCCCTTCCATTAGAAATGACCTTTCATGCAGATGGTATCCCAGGGCAGCCTGCATCAGTCACAGCAACACACCTTGTGCATCCATTTATCCAAGCCCGGTATATCTGTATCCAGCTGCTGCAGAGGTGCCTGAAAGGGAGAAATTAACATTACGTATTTGAAGGTGGATGGAATCTGAACTGACATCTGTGTTTCATGGCTTCTGTACTGCTAGCCTCTAATGGAGATCCCCCCTTGATTCGGGTGTTAAGGGCTTGGGGTTTTGGAGCAGGAGGGTAAGTTCTATCCTCACTGTCACCATGAAGTTCTCAATCTCCTTGGAGTGCAACGTAGAAAGAGCTGGTTTACGTCTTTGGGGAATTCTGCATCACTGCACATGCACAGAATTCATGGCCCCCGCAGATTTCTTGGCTTACCCACAGAAAAATGACTTCTGATGGGGAAGCAAATGGAAGCCGCAAGAATGGTCATGTGCCCACTCCCTGGCCATGCAGACAGGTCAGTTTGGGCACTCAGAGGAGCCAATAGAGATGTAAATCACTGCCTGGGGGGAGGTCGGGTAGTCGTGTGTGAGAGAGAGACACACACTGTCCCTCTCACTCGCTATTGCAGCACGCTCGGCCTGGAGGAGCAGGGCTTTGGGGTATTTCCAAAGAGGTAGGCATAGGGCAGGCTCTGTTCCCTCTGGCAGAGGAGAATGTAGCAGTCTGCCTGCTTTGTGAATTGTTCCCATTATTCTTAGTGAATTCCCCCAGGAGTATAAAACAGGTGTAAAAATGTTAAGACTCCTTACATTGCCGGAGTGGTGTAAAGAAGCCTTATTGTAAAGGACAGTGTCGCCTTATAAATGCTTACGGTGCTTCAGTGATTAGAACTGGTCTGAATTTTTGGCCTGAAAAAATTTCCTATCAAAATGTGCTCCATGAACTGTTTGCTACTGACCTTTCTAGAGCTGGTCAATACTCAATATAAATTGTGAGTCTGAGTCCACAGCCCTCACTTGCTCTTCAGTTGCCTATGATGAAACACATAACACTATGTCTGCATATATTTGTTGACTAATACTTAGAGGTAAAGGGTCAATACGAGCTACATTACTATTAGACAGAGAGGGTTTGGGGATTTCCTCCAGTGCTTCCCACTCCCATCCTCTATCCACTGTATTGTAGTTTAAACCAATTACCAAAATAATTGAAATTAGCTGGATTATATTGCATTGTTTTGACAAAAAAGATGCAGAATTTTGCAGAATTTTAAAATACTGTGCTCAGAATTTTTATTTTTTTGGTGCAGAATTCCCCCAGGAGTAGTGGTTGCTGGCTTGATTACAATATTATTCCCCAGGGTTTGCATCATTGACCTCTTAAGCTTGATTATAATAATGAACAGTCATTAATAGTTTGCCCATCTCTAGATTTTTCTTTCTGAGCATCTCAAAGTGCATTAGCACCCCTGAGAGAATTAATTATTATCATGCGTGGCTAGTGTTGGTGACACCTATGTCCATGGGTTGGGTGGGGTGTGAGCCTGCTGTCATCTCCCTGGCACTATCCTTTGCAGCTCAGAGGAGCATGCACTGTATGTGCACAGCTCCGGGTGTTCAGTCCTCCAGCACTTCCTGTGCAGCTACCTAATGGCTGTTTTGGAAGGAGCCTGACCCTCTGCCAGCTGCTCTGGGCTCCTCCCTTAGACTATGGCATCTGGACCATCCCTTTTATAGCACACCTGGGCTTGGACTAGAACATGCCTGGCAGTGTGGGGAATGGGGGAGGGCAGGCGTGGCCGGCTCGACCTGACGTGGGCGGAACGGGGCTGATATTAAAACGCAGGCACCAGCAGGGGTTGAGCCCTTGCACACTGCCCCTTGCCCTGATTCATAAAGAGCAGAGGTCCCGAAGGAGGCGTCACAGCAGGAGCCGGGGCGAGGGAAGGCGTAAGGAACTGCAGCTCAGGTACCTGCTTTAGTTATGCACAACACTGTTTTGAGTGCTAGCCTTGCATGCGCCTTGTTTTCAAAATGTCTTTCCTAATGAATCTTCCTGTTCATTTTGTTTCAAATTGCATCAGTTCATCTTGTTCTTTGCTTTGCTCTCCTTCATCTGCTGCTTTGTGTTTAGCTGGTGATTTATTTCCTGCCTTTTTTTTTTCTTCCCTGAGAGCAAATATCCAGTAGAGACGTCAAATTAGCCAGGACATGGTGGTTCGTGTCTGAACAATGCAGTGGACTGGCAAAGGCACCAATTGTATTTACTCAGGGTAGGGGGTGTTGGATGATCTGTTGGACATTACAGGGCTTCAGATTTATTCCCCAGGCCCTAGGAGTAGATTTGTTTCTTACTGTTTTCAATTTTTATTTGATTATAGTCTTACGTATGATTTTCCTTTCCTGGTTGGGGTTCGAGCATATTTAACCATTGAGTGGTGCATGTTACATGCACATTGCACCAGGATGGATAACCCCCAGGCCCACTGACACCTGCTTAGCCTACAGAAATGGAGCACGGCCTGAGTCCCCCCTCCTCAGCTGCAGCCTCCTCTCTTGCCATTGAGAGTTGAGCCAATAGCAATATCCCCCTGCAGTGAGACGTCTGCCTAGCTGGAGGTGCTGCAGTCTGTGGGGGTCAGGAGGAAAAGGAACGGTACAGTAGCCCAGCGCAGATAAGCCTGCAGCCTCTGAAAGTCAGCAGGGATGGTGCATTTGGCAGGGCCAGGAGGGATTTGGTGTGGCAGGCTAGTCTGGAGATAAGCTGTTGAAAGAAGCTCAGGCCTCTCGTCCTATTTGCCTAATAACGGGGCTTTGGGTTTTATTATTATTGTTGGGTAGCAACTAGAGGCCCCAGCTGAGATCATTGGGCCAAGCACTGTCCAAGCACAGGCAAGAGACAGGCTCTGCCCCAAAGAGTTTACAGTCCAAACAGACAAGACAGACATAGGGTTGGAGGGGAAACAAGGCACAGAGAGGGGAAGGTCACAGCTGGGATGGAGCCTCAGACCAGTGCTCTAACTACTATCGATACTGCCATGGTCTGGAATTTGTACTGGTGAGAAATGGGCCATAGAGTGGTGCTCTCTCGAAAGAGCCATGGCCGGCGGACGGGGGGCAGAGGGAAGAGCGCCTGGCTGTTTGCAGGGCGCTTTGTGCAGGGTTACAGTTTCCAGGCGAGGGATTTCCTAGGATACGAACCCAAAGAAAAACAAGCACTTCAAAATCTGGGTTAGAATCCCCCAAGGCAAAAGAATGGGAGGGCCAGTTGAAGGAAGGGCTGAGTCTCCTCATCTCAGTGGCTTCAGGGGGGGATCCTGCCCCAGCTTTTTCAGAGATCAGACAGCCCTTGTTCTGCCCCCATGCCTGTGTCCTGGACCTTCCCACCCTGCAAAAAAGCTTCTCTGGGCTGCTGCTCCTTTGGCATGGGCACCATCTAAAACAACAACATGCTCACGGAGACAATACTCAGTTCTCTTAGAGATACTTTTCACCTGTGGTGCTTTACCAAGGAAGGCCAGTACCATTACCCCCATTTTACAGGTGGAGAAACTGAGGCACACACAAGGGACGTGATATGTCCACAGTCACCCAGCAGATCAGTGGCAGAGATAGAAAATCCATGCCATAGCTAAGGAACCTGCTGTTATCTCTGGAGAGGAACCACACAGCTGCCACGGCTGAGTAGAGCAGCTCTGCTGAGGTTCCTTCTGCTTGGTGAAGCAGCGTGTCTCTATTCACTAAGGGCTGAGGCGAGGCTTGAGGGGGCTGGCTGGTGCGCAGATTCAGTCCTGCCAACCCTGACTGTTCCAGACTCACAAGTCCAGTTCCAAAAGTCCTGGGATTGGCTTAACAGTTCTGACATTTTACCAAACGAAACATAAACTTGGGGCGGTTGGGTTTTTTGTCGCCTCTGGGGAGTTTTGTTGTTTGTTTTTTAAATTTAGGGGTCAAGTTTACAAGCTTTTCTCTGCAACCAGCAGGGCTAAAAACCTTTTCCCAATGAAAGCTGGGATTCTACTGTAATCCCATGATTCCAGGAGCTGGAGCTTTAAGAAAAAGACCAGAGAGCATAAGACTCCTGATCAAAATGTGAACGTTGGCAACATGGGGTCAAGTTTCTAAGAGCCTTCTTGGTGCTGCTGGCTATTTAGAGTCATCCCTGTTTTCAGAAGAGTCTCTGTCATCTGAAAACTCAACCTCCCCCTCCACACACTATACTCAGACCCAGCTTCCGGCTCCTCCACCAGCACAGGCTGCCCCGTGCTCTGGCGTGCTAACTCCCTGATAGCCAGGGGCATATCAATACTTGCTATATGATACGGCTTCTGTTCGGCACTCAAAACACAGCCGGCATCACCATGGCAACTGTTTTCCTCAACTTCACTGACGCGCCCTGTTAATTTGGGCAAGTCCCAGAACAGGCCTCCGATGACTAAGGAGGGTGTAGTTTGCTCTCTAGCCCCAAACGCTTGTGTCTCCGTCCTCTCGCGACTGGTGGATGTCGGAAGGTGCTCCTGGGCTCGCATTTCAGAGCTGTCAGAGCTGGGGCTCGGGTCAGGCAGGAGGGGCTTGTGGTTGTAGATGCCCAGGGCCCAAGTTTGATTGTGTTATGTTCAGGACATACAGACAGAGAAATTAGATAGAAACATAAAATACTCTTGCTGGAAGGTTGCAATGTCACCCATCTTGGTGAGGGTTAGGGTTAACCCACAAACACACAAAACAGAGTGAGAGAAAACAAGCTGCACAACTCATGCTACCTTGCTCTAGGATGGATCTTTGCGGACTAACTGCTGAAAGACCCAGATCACATGCCTCCCAATAGAGACCCAGAGGCTACAAGCTAACCAGGAAAACCCCAGAGAATTTAAAGTGATGGCTTCCAGTTTTCAGTGCAGATTCCTGCTTCCACCCAGGGCTTTTAAACACAAACCAAACACACTCAGGGACTAGTCAGAACTTAGTGCATCACTTCAGCCTCCTGTGCAGCCAGTACCTGGGTCACACTTTATCAACAAAACAATGGGATGACGCACGGTCATCCCCATGCAAAGATCTGAACTGGCAATCAGCCCTCCTACCCATCGCAAGAGTTCACCGTCTTGGTTAGAGTTAGCTGTCTATCACTGTCACCTTTGATAGGGCCCCAGTTTTCTCGGAAGCCATCCAAAGGGCTAGATTGAGGCAATGACAGCTCGTGTAATTCTCAGACAAGGAAAAGGTGGGGTGCAAATGGGGCTGAGAGAATTCAGCTCTCTGGAGGGCTGGGGAGGGGGTCATTGGCCACAGAAAAGCAGTGGCAGTGAGGATGAATTTGCAGCTTGCCCGAATGCACCGGAGGACTCGGGTCACCTTGGTGGAATCAAGCGCAAAGGAAAATTTGCAGAGTGGTTTTTTTGTTTTTTTTTCCAATTGAATTCCAAGTTTGACCCCTGCTTCCCTACTTTAGATATTATTCTGCTAATGTATGTTCCAGCTCCCAGAGAGCCTAGTGTCTAACTGCTCGTTCTTTGCATTCTGTAGACTCCCTTTGTGTGCCTTCCGCTTGAGACGGCAGATTAAAGAAAAGGTTTGTCGTGGCCCTTGGCAGAAAAAGGCACGTGGAGAACTCACCCCCAAGACAAGAAGAAGACAACGCTCCCAGGCTGAATATTAAGGCAGGAAGCCGACGTGATGTCTCAGGTCATACCCAGCCACGTGCTGCGGGTTGGCCAGACGATACGTATTGCATCCCAGGAAGAAAGCAGAAGCTTACATCCAGCCAGGAGCCCCTGCTGCCCTAGCTTGACTACAAAATGTTCTTATTATTCAGCCGAGGGTTGGCTCAGCCAGCCTATGATGGCACAAACCAAAGCACGGCTGCTGCCAAATGGGGGACTGCATGGACCTAACTCGAATGCCATGTTCACATGTGTGGCCTCTCCCCCCCACAGGAAAGAGGATCAGGTTGCCTCTTTGGAAAGAGCCAGTCCCACACATCAGCCAGAGGGCGAGGAGGAGACTGAGGGGAATCCTGAGGCCAGTCCAGTGTCTCCAACCCTGGATGTGTCGATAGAAAGCCTGAACCAACTGATCCTAGAAATCGACCCGACCTTTCAGCCCCTCCAGCTCAAACCAGACAGCGGCAAGAAGTACACTGCCCAACCCACATCTCCTGGCAACGCGGCTGTGACCGAGAAACCAGACCTAGATTTGTTAGGTGAGGTGAAGGTTGTCAATGTGCAGTGGAGCGAGCGCACGGCAAGCTCAGCCCTAGCAAAGTAGCATGAAAGTCCCAAAGTGTTTCCATGCATTGCACATGCCCCGTGCAATCCCAGAGAATTCACCCTGTGCAGCAGGCAAGCACAAGGCGGAGGTGCTGCCCAAGTCCTCAAAAAGGGCACTGGTGAAATAATTTTACCCATAGTACAGCCAGGGTTTGGATGTGATTTTTCTTGCCTATCACATCAGGGGCAGGCAAGTAGATTTTGTGGCTGGGCTGGCAAGTTTTCTCTCTGACTTCGATGGGCCCCCATCACCATAATGTCTGAGGCCGCTCTCAATCCATAATGTATTTATCCCCATAGACCTTCTGTGCTGCAGGGCAGAGCTGTTATCCCCATTTCACAGCTGGGAAACTGAGGCACAGATAGGCTAGGTGACTTACAGGGGTTAGTGGAGGAGCTAACAGTTTATGGTCACCTGGCTGGACTTAAAGCCAGGGCAGGTGTGTGGCTTAATGAGGGATTAACGGGGAAGGCAGGAGCTCAGAAGCAAGGCACAGGGGGCGAGTGAATTAGCATAAAGATCAGAGCAGCCCAAGCCTACAGCCCGTGGGCCTCAGGAGAGGTGTGTTTGAGTTTTGTTTGTCCTGCAGTTTCTCTTGGGGGGACCGCCCTCAGAGGGAGACTAGTTAAGGTGCTGAGACAGACTCGGGGCTCTGAGTTCAGTTCGCAGCCTTGCTGCAGAATCCCTGTGTGACCCTGGGCCAATCTGTTTCCAGTGGAACGCCGCTCTCATTTGGGCCCCCAAAGGTGTGGCTGGACTTTCAGCAGAGCCCCATGTGTCAGGTGCAGAGTGAGCTCCTTCGAAAGTCTGTCCCCAGCTGTGAGAGCGAACCCCGCCGCTGGCAGCAACAGTGGGAGAGCAAGGCTTAGCCACTGAGCCCTGCGCAGAGCCAGGTTCGCCAGCACGCTGGTGAATGTAGCACCCACCGTCACCACCATGGAGGCCGCTCTCTACAGCCGTGGGATTGTTCCTAAAAAACTCCAGTGTGTGCTCATCTTCTGTGCCTCAGTTTCCCCATCTGTAAAATGCAGCTAACAGCACTGCTTTACCTTGTTGGGGAGCGGTGAGGCTAAGCCCTTCACAACTGGGGAGGCACTCAGATAGCGCCATGCTGGGAATGACATAAGGGGGCAGCTGAATGAACTGGAGCCTGGGCATATCAACAAGGAACAATGGGAAATGGCTGTGAATGGCAACACGTTCCCCTCGGTTCTTGCTGTGAATTCCTTTGCAAGACAGAGAGTGGAGGGGGACTGATGGCGGAGAGTGGCTTGCACAAAGTAACGTGTTGAGTGAAGACTTTTAGGGATGCGGTGGCCCCTGAGAAATCATTTCTGCAAAGGCCCTGCGTACGCCTGCAGGTTTACCATTGTCATTCTTTGTGGAATGAAAATCCTGATGTGTGCGTTTGAACCTTCCACTCAGGGAGGGTTTGCATAACCCACAGTGTGTTCATGGGAGATATTCATGGCTGAAGCTAATTCTCTCTGGTACTTAGTGGCTGAGAATGTTAGAATGGCCCTCTCGGCCCTGCATAGCATGGGGCACTGGTCACAGTCAGGCTGTTGTTTTGAAGTCAAACCTGCCGCTTCCTGGTGCCAAAAAATTAGCCAGGACCATGAGCTAATATTAAACCTGTCTGATAGGCAAGAGCTTCAAGACAGCAGGCACACAGCTGGGTTAAAGTGATGACCCGGAAACAGCCAATTATTTCTCCTAACAGGACCCTTCTGAGTTACAATTTTTCCTTCCTTTTTCCTTTGGAGGTAGAGCTCCTGGACACAGTGTGTCCAGCCAGGAGCTGGTCACAAGGGCTCTGGACACGAGTGAGCTGACACTGGGACAAACTGGCCACTGGGTGACCAAGCTCTGGCCAGGACTGTCTTTGACAGGGTGATTGCTGCTTTTTAGCAAGAGCAGGGAGGGGAGACTTTGGGGAAAGGTTGAGGCATGAGAGAGAAGTGCCATGTGTTTATTTTTAGTCGGGGTTTCTCAAAAGGACTTGACAAGCTTCCGGCAGATACCCCTAGCCCTGTCGCTCTGGCGAGCTGCAGCACCTTTCGTGCTCCCTGGCTCACCCACTCGGCAGCATTCTTGGTTAGTTCTGAGTTGCAATGGCAGCGTCAGATCAGCCCAGCCCGGTTCTGGCAGGTGGGGCCCCAGGGCTGGTGTTCTCTGCCGTAGCAGGCCCGGCATTGCTGCCTGCAGGGGAAAACCTTGCAGCCATGAGTATTGTAGGCTCTGATGTGCTGGATGGGGCTGTTGATCCAGCTCCCTTTTGAGTGTTATCTAAGGACAGCCTGTTTTATTTTAAAATTGGTTTCTCAACAGTAGACAGATTCACCAGCCCAATTAAACTGAACATCTGTCTGTGCTTTGCCCAGAGGCCTGGCACCAAGAAGGCAACCAAAGAGTAACTTTTGTGCGGACTTGTCCTCGAACCTGATGCCTTTGAGGCACAGTTGTTTCTTACAAGAAGCAGTGACCGCAGCCTTTGGCAATTAACCATCCTCCCAGAGTCATCTACTCACTAACCACACGCTATAAGACAGCAACCAGGCATGTCAAATGAATGACAAGGAAACACAAGACTTTTAAGAGCATTTTTTTATTATGCAAAAAATATTCCATCCTACTGATGCCTTTAACAGTAGCACAAGGAACGCTCCCGGCTTCAAAGGCATGACAAGACCCAGTGGCTGGAAGCGGAAGCTAGACCCATTCAGGCTAGAAACACAATGCACAGTTTTAAGGGCGCAGGTGATTTATGACTGGAACAATGCACCCCGGGGCACGGTGGATTCGCCATCGCCCAGTCTTTAAATCAAGACTGGGCATCTCTTTCAAAAAGCTCCGGTAGCTCAGCCAAAAGCTGTGAGCTTGATGCAGGAAAGGCTGGGTGAAATCTGGCCAAGGTCAGATGATCGAAACAGTCCCTCCTGGCCTTAAAATCCAGGAATCTAGGAATACTTGGAGTGGATGTTCACCCACCGGCTCTCGGCTCTGAATCCACTGAATTATACAGTTCTTATATGTCCATAGAAGATGAGAGTAGCTAGGGTTAGATTTCATGTGCTCTGGCCCACAGCTGAGTTGGGCGCATGTCTCTTCTGTGGTATCTGCCTTTCAAAAGCAGGAAACTGCCCAAAGAGCTGAGGAAGCACCTTGTTCCATGCTGGTAGTGAGCAGTCCCAGCCCCATCTCTGTCGAGCGTCATCTCCCACCAGACACCACAGCCTTGGCTATTTCCTATTTAAAAATAAAACAGGATGGGCTGGTGAAAGCAGCACTTGTTAATGAATAAGGGACTCCGGCATAGCCCCCAGAGATCTCACCACTGTAAATCAGCGCACAGTGACCGTGCACTGCCCCCTAGAATGTGGCATTTCTCTGGCATTTCTCAGTGAGGATCTCAAAGCAAGTTACAGACATCGACTAATTGAGTGCCATGATCCCTCCTGCCCGTTAGCTGTTTTGATCCCAGTGTTACAGATGGGAAAACTAAGGGACCGAGTGGTTAAATGATGATGTGCTAAAAGTCACATGAGGCAGTGGCAGAGCTGGGCATGGAACCCAGAAACTCTATCTCCTAGTCCCCCCTGCTCTAACCATTAGACCCTCTGTTCCCCTACCAGAACCAGGAATAGAACCTGGGATTCCAATCTTAACTTCCAGAGCAAGAAAGCCGGTTAGTGTGAGTCTTCAGAAATCTATTTTTGAATGTTAGGCTTTCTTAGATCTGCTTAGAAACAAAACTTTCCCCTTCACAAGTGTGGGGACGGACACAGCAATATACTAATACGTACGTGTTCTCTTTGGGGTGTCCCATGAGCCCTGAAAGAGAGGGAAGTGAGGGAGAGCAGTTCTGGGATAGATATTGGGGTGCACATACTTGAAAGATCTTGAATCGCCTTGAAGAACTACTTCAGTAACCAAAGGACTCCTGCCCAAATTGGGACAACGGACTCGACCAAACTGCTCCCCTGCCCGAGGTTCTGGCTGCTTTTGCTGCTGGAATGCTCAGCCCGTGATCTGATCAGTTAGAAATGTGCAGGTGCCTTGTAACAAGCAGCTTCGCTCTGCACACAAATGGCACCACGCTGGTTCTGTGCATGGTTACCAATGCTCCAAGCATCCAGCCCCGCCTGGAATGGGCGAAATACACCCTGTGCACACAGCCAAGCACGGGGCCTGGGCACCAGGTGAGCTGTAAGTGGTATGCAGCAGCCAGAAAGCCCATCCCGTCTCACACGCCCTTTGCCCTTGCGTCTGATGTGATCACTCACTTGGGAGTAGCCAGATGTTTTTTTCTTTAGTCAGGTACATACAGAACTGCTGTTTAAGGAAGACAAATAGACGCATCCGCCCTTTGCTACAGGCATCAACTTGTAATCATCACAAGGGGTTCTGCGCTCTCCGAGATGACCGGACATAACCCTGTCTTCCTTGGGGCTGCTCCTGTTAGGCTGGGGGCAGGGCATTTTGGCTGTAATTAGAAGCGAAGTGTCACCATTTCAGAGAGATGAGGTAGGAATCTGCTTCTGGGAGCTGCAATGCAAGGCCTGGCCTTTTGACGTGGGAGAAAGGGGTTACTCAAAACTCTGGGTGGAAGCAGCTCTGTAACGTTCCCTGTTCCTTGGCTAATGGCCACACAACACCTGCAGCCCCTGCAGGCTTATGAAGAAGGGAATTTAAGCACAGCCCAGGCCTACTGAAGAGTAGAGGTTGCATCTAAGCACTAGTGCAGGGAAAGCACCGTTGTGGGGCTTGTGTTTGACACGGGGGGGTTGAAATTCCCATCAAACACAAACTTTCTTTGCACTTGCAATTGTCGGTTGCGCTCCCTTGTTGTGCCTAGATTATCAGTTCCCCCAGACAGGGACCGCGTCACCTTCTGTGACTGTGGTGTGAATGTGGGGCCTGATCTGGATTGATGCCGCGAGGTGCTGTCAGAATATGACGCTGAGGTTCCAAAAGCTACCTAAGGGATTTGGGTGCCCAGTAAATGGGAACTGTACATCAAAATCCCCTGGGTTGTTTTGGAAATTGCAGCCTAAATCCATAATAATTCTCCTCCTATGTTAGGCTGATGAACCTGCCCAAATACCTTATTGTTAACCCCTCCCTTTTTCCCCCCCAGAGATCAAGTATATCGAAATGACCCCCACCCGAGCCAAGAGCCATGAATCGATGCAAGGCTCGGCCAGTCCTTGCATCACTCCGCTCTCCATGTCGCCCCAAGGCAGCTGCTTCCTGCTCCCAAGAGGGGTGCTAGCCCGGGACAACTGCACCCCGAATGGCAGTCTTGTCTTCTCAAGCCCCTCCGGGCCCGACAGCAACCAGGCAGCTCCTCAAAATCAGCCACCCACTGGGAGCTCCCCCCAGACCTGCTACAGAGTGTCTGAGTGTGTGTCCATCCCGCAGCATGGTCAGAAGGATTGCATCTCCTACAGGCCAAATACTCTCCTGGCCACCTCTCCCGGCCTGGAGAGTTTGTGGAGGGCTTTGTACATTGGCCGGGCTCAGCAGAGAACCAGCAGGGTCTCCATGCTCTCCATGAGCCCGGGATCAGATAGCAGTTACGTGCTTGGAAGGTAAATCCGCCTTTGTGATGTCTGTGCATTCAGCGGCTCGGGTGTATTTCCACAAAGAATGAGCCATGGCAGAGAGTTTCTCCGCCTTTATGGAGATGGCCCCATTCAGAAGCCAGGTGGGTGGGGATGGGCAGAAAGCTCTTGGGGGGTTCAAAGCCTAATATACCACCAAAGAGTAGTGCTGCATTCTCCCAGGAAACAACAGATGCACTAGTGCCCCCCTCCCGCCCTTCCGCAAGGAGCAGTTCATGTCGCTGGAAAAGACTGGAGAGTGGGAGCAGAGGAAAGGACAGAAGAGGGAGCTGGCTGTGCTGGCACAATCCCACAGCGCTTTATTCCCCCCTGGGGTGGAAGGGAGCTTTCATGCTGTGATTTGATGTCACAGGAGCCAGGCAAGGTTCCCCCCTCCCCACTCCGCCCCTAGGCAATCTCTTATTTGGCTTGCTGCATAGCATGTCAACTGGCGAACAAGCCCTCCAATTTCCCTGTACCTTCTGCTTTTCTTCTGCAGCAGCACCCAGTCGCTTCTCAACGATGACTCCGACTCTTACCAACCTGCCCACAGATCAGCGGAAAAAAGCCCCTTATCTATCGGCTCTTTCGGTAGCCCTTGTCTCACTTCCCCAGGCGTCCAAGTCGATCATTTTGGAGAAGCCTTTAGCCCAGGTCCCAGTTCCAACAAAGTGAACACCTCTTCCTTCCTGCCACTCCAGAAGGGACACGCCAGCAGCTGTCCCCCGTCCATCGTTAACTCCATGGCTGATATCCCCATACTTATGGTCAACGGATGTCTGGAACATGGTGAGACGTCTCCCAAAATGGGCAGAGACTTCCAGGGTTCCGTCAAGCAGAAAATTCCACCCAGTTTCAGCTCCTCCTCAGGGATAAGCAGCTTGAATAAGACCTCTTCTGAAACGTCTCTCTCCTTCTCCACGAACGGTAAGTTGTGCCTGTTTTGAGTTGGAATCACTCTCTGTTTCAGAGTGAAGTTATCCAACACAGAGACTCCCACTGGGTTACCAAGGTGAAAAGACAGGATGAAACTGGAGATTGTGTTTCCACTTCCAATCAAGCTTTCATTTATAAATAGTTAATAAGACACTAATAGATATTATAGATATCTTTGACGGTGTCCTTGATGGTGATAACCCCATCATCAGAGGTGTTAGAGATGGTCATGAGTCATGGTTGTAAGCAACCTGTTGGACTCTCTCAAGATCTAGAATGATTGATTAATCATTTATTGAAACAGCTAGTCATCATTTTTAACCCTTCATAAATTGGAACCCCAATATAAAGTGTGACCAAGATGTTGTATAAATGAAAACTCTCTCCTGCTGAAAATTGTGTGCAGAAATGTCCAAGAATTGTTCATTAAAAAAGGGTCGGGGTTAAAAACATCCAGTAACAATGAGGTTCCGTAAAATTATTGGGCCCCATCCTCAGCTCGTGTGACCAGGGTAGTTCCACTGAAGCAAATGGAGCTTTGCTCATATACACTGGCTGAGAACGTGACCCATAATGTTTTAATTTCATCCTTATTTCACGGCTAAGACTTTTTTGCCCCCCATTTGTTTTTGGAGGACATCTAAAGATACCAAAAGTTTGGGAAACACAACGTTCCTAGTTCAAGAGTAAACAACTGGGCCATTGTTCTCTGGAATAGTTTACTGGGGCAGCTCCCGACAGAGACTTTTCATCTGGACTCTCATGGGAAAGAAAAGAGGGATGTCTCTCAACATAGCGCTCTTGACTTCAGTGGAGCTGGGCCAATATACACCAGTTGAGGAGTAGCCTATTATCTTTCTGATCTTGACTGTGGTTTGCCAAGAAGATAATGAAGTGGGGAGTGAATTATGCTGGAAACAGGAGAGGAAGTTCTAATTGAAAGACTTGAGCAAACATTTAAACCCAAGCTCAGTTAAAAGAGAAACAGTCTTTGTTAGGGTTCTTCTCCCCTTAAAGATGCCAGGGAAGAGAATCCCTGGGATCTAAATACCTATAACACATGCCTAGGTCTCTCTGCAAAGAGAGAGGTTTGTGTCATGTGCCATGCATGAGGGAATGCCATTGTCTCTTGCAGGTCCCTCCAAAGATGGTGAGCCAACCATGAAATTTGTGATGGACACGTCAAAATACTGGTTCAAGCCAAGCATTACAAGGGACCAAGGTAAAAAGAGTGGAGATTTTGTTGCTAAGCCTATCCCATTACCAAATTTACCCTTCTGCATAGTTCTTGGAGAGCTGCTCGTCTCATGGGGTGGCAGAGGACCCGCAGACGCTCTATGCATCACTTAGGTCCCATAGTGACTTATTTCCTAATTGCATCCTAACCCAATAAAAGCTGGTGTTACGGGAGTGGAAGAGCCACTCACCAGTCTAGAGATGATGCTCAGGAAACATCAGGTCTTCACTCTGTCTGTGCTGTCCGAGTCGAGAACAATACGCTCCCCTTTCTACCGATCAGTTGAGTGAACTTGGTTTTGGAAAGGGCCAACAGTATTTTTCAATTCCCAGGATACGGATCCTGGTTGAAGTCAAATGCTTCTTGAATCACCCCGGTGCAGTAGCACCATTCTGGTCAGGTCTTCTGCATGCCTGGACCTCTGAATTTAAAAGCTCAGTGAGGCAACTGCTAAAGAAGCAGGTCCGTTAGTTGGGAGGACCTAACATTAGCAGATTCATTAAATGAGGATATGTGGTCTAGCCACGAAAGGGAGACAAAGCACCAGACTGTTAGCATGGGTTGCACATGCATGAAGGAAATACTCATATGCACCCTGAAACCCACCCCGCTGCATTTCACTGCCCCCGGGGATGGTTATAGTGCTAGACAGAGGGAATGCTGAGCTCAGAAATGCCGAAATGCCACTTGCGTTGCATGGGTAACCCTCTCCTCTCTGCCTTCAGCAATCCAACTTCTGAAGGAGGCGAAACCAGGCGCTTTCCTCATGCGGGACAGCACATCATACCGCGGGTCGTTTGGGCTGGCGATGAAGGTTCTCAGCTCACCATCCAGCTGCAAGACAGGTACAGAGAGGCCTCTTAAGAACACAGAGCTAAACTCCCCAGGAGAATCGTATAAGCCGGGTTCAGCAGTTTGTAACAGAGCCAATAAGCAATGAGAGTTTTGCTTGATTAGGGACCCACCCCTGTGGGCAGCACAAGGGCCACACATCACTTGAAACCTCAAAACACGGCTGCAGGGGGATGTAAGGGTCAGTGCCGAATTGCCTGGTGGTGGCACAGAAGCACAATTGAAATGGCATTTTGAAAATCCCACCCTGCAGGTAGAGCTGAACTAAAGGGGATCATGCAATTACCGCCCGGCCCAGAGGCATGCAGGGAAAGTGGAGGGTCAAAAACATGGTGGGCAGTAACACTGGAGATTGTGGTAGAGCCTCTCTTGCATTTTGCTTGAAGGTGATGACAGCAGCGACCTGGTCCGACACTTCCTCATTGAGTCATCTGCCAAAGGAGTGCACCTTAAAGGGGCCAGCGAGGAGCCCTATTTTGGTAAGGATATGACTGTCCTGGAGCGGAAGTTACGGGAGGAGTATTACATGTATTATGGTAACACCAGGGCCCTGATCACAGTTGTGCCTGGTGCTTGTCTACACCGCGGTTTAAATGCTTGTTGCAGACACTTCCCAGCGTGTGCCGCGTGACCAGTCAGACCTGTACATACAATGGGTAAAAAACATTGGCTCCTCTAGGTAATAGACCGATGCCACCGTCTTCGCTCTGGCTAGCTGAGACCAGGAGGAGGGAGGTGGGAGGACGTGGGAGCTGGTGGGTTCATGTGTTCCTGCCGTCCGGTAAGCCTCTCGCTGTCTCGGTTGCAGGGAGCCTGTCGGCCTTCGTCTACCAGCATGCCATCACACCGCTAGCCCTGCCCTGCAAGCTGGCCATCCCCACACGAGGTACAGGGCCGACTTGGAGGAGACCAGCGGGCAGAAATGCTGGGAGTTAGCGAGGGGGGGCGGCTAGGTGGCCATTGCGGACACGTCTGGGCTTCACAGCTAAGGAATGGCCCTCCTCCCCCCCGTTCCAGCAAAATGGGAGTTTGGAAGGGGCTGGCACACGGCACACATAGGGCCTGGCCATTACTGCAGTGCGGACATGTCAGTGGGAATGGGGGACAGCACTAGTAGGTGGGGTCGGGGGTCAGGGAGAGGCATGAATGGTTGGCAGCTGTAGGTGCCACTGTGGTGAGGGGTGAGGAGCAAAACTGGCCAATACCTCCCTGGCTGTAGGCAGAGCGGACGCTGTCTTCTTAATCCCATGCAGCGATACCAACGCGCTGGCTGCAGTTGCTAAACCCAGCGAGCGGGCGGGGTGCGAGCAGCCTCTGCAGCAGTCCAAGGGGTGGGGGGTGCACGTGAGCCCGTAGAGAGACCCCTGGGCTGGGAAGAGGGCTCCGGAGAACTGGCCCGGGAGCCGCAAAGCACCACAATCTGCATCAGGGCCAAAAGGGTGGAGCAGAGTGGACAGATGAGGAGGGATCAGATCACAGAGGTGGAGGGGGGACACAGACATGAAGGGCTTGGAAGAGGCAGAGGGTGATGGTGGGGGATATCCCTGGATCCCTGAATAGATGTGGCCTAGTCACAGCGGCTGAAATTCACCCATGTGCAGAGACTCTAAGACTTAACTGGCTCCTGGACTCTGTGTGTCCTCTGAACAGAGGGTGAATTTCACCCCTGGACAACCGTTGATTTCAGAGCTGCTTGCTCCGTCCATGCCTTACGGTTGTTTGTTGCTTGCACAGATTTCGCTGGTGGAGAAAATAGCCTTGAGACCCCCCTGGAATCTGCACTTTCTGCAAGGAAGCAAACTGCTGGTGAGCAAAGAAAAGCAACCAGGTTTCTTCCGGGCTTTATTTGCTGGAGGGGCAACTGTCGCCATCCTGCAGGGCTTTGGACTTCACCCCATGTGGAGTGATTTTACCTTTAACACACCCGACACTGTGATTTTTTTTTCACTGTTGTGATCAATTCTGACACAAGTCACGGAAGCAGCGGAAGAGCAGCTGACATGAGGAGGACCTGTAGCTTGGGGGAGTGGGAGGGTAGCGGCGTTGCCAGCTTGCACCATTTTATCACAAGTCGTGTGGTACCTGGTGTTCTTCTTGTAGCCCCAGTTCCAGGAATCAGGTGACTGCATGAGAATCTCGACTTGCATTAAAACGAAAGGCAGCAGCTAGCTCTCATGATTGAGAAACATTTGAAAATGGCTCAAACCTCTGAAGGCAAAGGAAAAGAACCCGACCGTTATTATGTTATAAAATCTCCTGATTTTCGTGGGCCGACTACTGATTTCTGAACACCTGGGATTTGGCGGTCCTGGGGTAGTGTCGTTGTGGCTGCTTCGAGCTGCTGTGTGGACAAGCATAGGGGGCCTAATGGGGGAAGTGTAAAGACTCCAAGGCTAGCAGTATATATAGGTCATTCTCCTGTCCTGAGTATGCAGTCAGTAATGGGTGCACTGCGGGTGAGAGCAAAGGACCAGAGAAAGAAATGTAGTATAATTATTATTGGTCTGACTGTAGTGCCATGGGCAGGGGCCCCAGTACAGCGCTTGGTGCTGTACAAACACAGAACAAAAAGCTGGTCCCCTGATCGCTCTTCAAAGCAGGCAGGAGGGGCCCGTAGACCCAGCGTGGCGCTGACCTTGGTTTTGTGCTGTGCCGTTGCAGCCTGCAACGTCTTGTACCTCAACTCCGTGAGCGTGGAGACGTTGACCGGCGCCTCAGCAGTTCATAAAGCTGTCTCCTCCACCTTCGAGCTGGAGACGCCGCCCATGCCCACCATTGTTCACTTCAAAGTGACCGAGGAAGGAATAATCCTGACCGACATCCAGAGAAAGTAAGAATGGTCATCTGGGACGTGCCTGCCCGCTCCAGCGGAGATGCTGGTGTTAGACTCCCTGGGGCGGTGCTTATGACAGCATTGCTGCGGATTGGTCAGGGCTGGCAGAGTAACTAGATTCCAGCATGAATGGGGACAGGGCTGCATAAAACCTCGTTATCGTAATCCTGAAATCCTTCCTCTCCGAAATGGGGCCAAAGTCTCCTCCCGGTTACAATGTTGCAAGCCTCATGTAAATTACAGGGGAAACTGGTCCTCTGGGACAAATTAATCCCTTCTGTAATTGGAGGCATAACCCCCAGGCTGCATTTGACCCATTACATTTAATAGTATAGGGACATGATTCTACTCTGAGCAAAGCCACTGTAGCTGTGCCACTGGCCCTTTGGTGAAGGGAGTTAGAATCGGGCGCTAAATTCACGTCACTGCTCAGCCGAGATCGATTAGAACCCAGCCCTTAGGCACCGATGGGCTCGTTGGCTCAGCAAGAGTGGTTTGACTTTGAAGAAGTGTATTTCTCCCCATTGAGCTATCCAGGCGCTGCCTCTTTTAAAGCCTTCTCTTCTTCTTCTTCTTCTTCTTCTTCCCCTCTGCAGGGTGTTTTTCCGACGACACTATCCCCTTGCTGCCCTCAGCTTCTGTAGCATGGATCCTGAGAACAGAAAGTAAGTTGCAACCAACTGCTCTGCAATTTGGGGCAGTTAAGTTATTCAGGGTGCAGGCTGGGTGTTGTAGTGTTCATTTGACCCTCGATGGAAAATCACTGCCATGTGTCTAGTGCCCGGTGGGCACCGGATGGGACCAAGGACTGGCCCTGAATAGAAAGTCAGAATTGAAAGAACTGATCAAAATTCCAGACTTTCAGAAAAGACTAATCTGAAGTTCAGCTTTTTTCCCCAGTAAAAGTAACAGTTTTCTAGTTACACAGTAATTATATGCAGCTAATAAAATTAAATATCTGGATTTCTCTTTTCAGAGTAGCAGCCGTGTTAGTCTGTATGCGTAAAAAGAAAAGGAGTACCCGTGGCACCTTAGAGACTAACAAATTTATTAGAGCATAAGCTTTCGTGAGCTACAGCTCACTTCATCGGATGCATTTGGTGGAAAAAGCAGAGGAGAGATTTATATACACACACACACAGAGAACATGAAACAATGGGTTTATCATACACACTGTAAGGAGAGTGATCACTTAAGATAAGCCATCACCAGCAGCAGGGGGGGAAAGGAGGAAAACCTTTCATGGTGACAGGCAAGGTAGGCTAATTCCAGCAGTTAACAAGAATATTAGAGGAACGGGGGGGGGGGCGGGAGAAATACCATGGGGAAATAGTTTTACTTTGTGTAATGACTCATCCATTCCCAGTCTCTATTCAAGCCTAAGTTAATTGTATCCAGTTTGCAAATTAATTCCAATTCAGCAGTCTCTCCTTGGAGTCTGTTTTTGAAGCTTTTTTGTTGAAGTATAGCCACTCTTAGGTCTGTGATCGAGTGACCAGAGAGATTGAAGTGTTCTCCAACTGGTTTTTGAATGTTATAATTCTTGACGTCTGATTTGTGTCCATTCATTCTTTTACGTAGAGACTGTCCAGTTTGGCCAATGTACATGGCAGAGGGACATTGCTGGCACATGATGGCATATATCACATTGGTAGATGCGCAGGTGAACGAGCCTCTGATAGTGTGGCTGATGTGATTAGGCCCTATGATGATATCCCCTGAATAGATATGTGGACAGAGTTGGCAACGGGCTTTGTTGCAAGGATAGGTTCCTGGGTTAGTGGTTCTGTTGTGTGGTGTGTGGTTGCTGGTGAGTATTTGCTTCAGATTGGGGGGCTGTCTGTAAGCAAGGACTGGTCTGTCTCCCAAGATCTGTGAGAGTGATGGGTCATCCTTCAGGATAGGTTGTAGATCCTTGATGATGCGTTGGAGAGGTTTTAGTTGGGGGCTGAAGGTGATGGCTAGTGGCGTTCTGTTGTTTTCTTTGTTGGGCCTGTCCTGTAGTAGGTGACTTCTGGGTACTCTTCTGGCTCTGTCAATCTGTTTCTTCACTTCAGCAGGTGGGTATTGTAGTTGTAGGAATGCATGATAGAGATCTTGTAGGTGTTTGTCTCTGTCTGAGGGGTTGGAGCAAATGCGGTTATATCGTCGCGCTTGGCTGTAGACAATGGATCGAGTGGTATGATCTGGATGAAAGCTAGAGGCATGTAGGTAGGAATAGCGGTCAGTAGGTTTCCGATATAGGGTGGTGTTTATGTGACCATCACTTATTAGCACCGTAGTGTCCAGGAAGTGGATCTCTTGTGTGGACTGGTCCAGGCTGAGGTTGATGGTGGGATGGAAATTGTTGAAATCATGGTGGAATTCCTCAAGAGCTTCTTTTCCATGGGTCCAGATGATGAAGATGTCATCAATGTAGCGCAAATAGAGTAGGGGCATTAGGGGATGAGAGCTGAGGAAGCGTTGTTCTAAGTCAGCCATAAAAATGTTGGCATACTGTGGGGCCATGCGGGTACCCATCGCAGTGCCGCTGATTTGAAGGTATACATTGTCACCAAATGTGAAATAGTTATGGGTCAGGACAAAGTCACAAAGTTCAGCCACCAGGTTAGCCGTGACAGTATCGGGGATACTGTTCCTGACGGCTTGTAGTCCATCTTTGTGTGGAGTGTTGGTATAGAGGCTTCTACATCCATAGTGGCTAGGATGGTGTTTTTAGGAAGATCACCAATGGACTGTAGTTTCCTCAGGAAGTCAGTGGTGTCTCGAAGATAGCTGGGAGTGCTGGTAACGAAGGGCCTGAGGAGGGAGTCTACATAGCCAGACAATCCTGCTGTCAGGGTGCCAATGCCTGAGTTGATGGGGCGTCCAGGATTTCCAGGTTTATGGATCTTGGGTAGCAGATAGAATACCCCAGGTCGGGGCTCCAGGGGTGTGTCTGTGCGGATTTGTTCTTGTGCTTTTTCAGGGAGTTTCTTGAGCAAATGCTGTAGTTTCTTTTGGTAACTCTTTGGTGGGATCAGAGGGTAATGGCTTGTAGAAAGTGGTGTTGGAGAGCTGCCTAGTAGCCTCTTGTTCATACTCCCACCTATTCATGATGACGACAGCACCTCCTTTGTCAGCCTTTTTGATTATGATGTCAGAGTTGTTTCTGAGGCTGTGGATGGCACTGTGTTCTGCATGGCTGAGGTTATGGGGTAAGCGATGCTGCTTTTCCACAATTTCAGCTCGTGCACGTCGGCGGAAGCAGTCTATGTAGAAATCCAGGCTGCTGTTTCGACCTTCAGGAGGAGTCCACCCAGAATCCTTCTTTTTGTAGTGTTGGCAGGAAGGTCTCTGTGGGTTAATATGTTGGTCAGAGGTGTGTTGGAAATATTCCTTGAGTCTGAGACGTCGAAAATAGGATTCTAGGTCACCACAGAACTGTATCATGTTCGTAGGGGTGGAGGGGCAAAAGGAGAGGCCCCGAGATAGGACAGATTCTTCTGCTGGGCTAAGAGTATAGTTGGATAGATTAACAATATTGCTGAGTGGGTTACGGGAACCATTGTTGTGGCCCCTTGTGGCATATAGTAGTTTAGATAGCTTAGTGTCCTTTTTCTTTTGTAGAGAAGCAACGTGTGTGTTGTAAATGGCTTGTCTAGTTTTTGTAAAGTCCAGCCACGAGGAAGTTTGTGTGGAAGGTTGGTTCTTTATGAGAGTATCCAGTTTTGAGAGCTCATTCTTAATCTTTCCCTGTTTGCTGTAGAGGATGTTGATCAGGTGGCTCCGCAGTTTCTTTGAGAGTGTGTGGCACAAGCTGTCAGCATAGTCTGTGTGGTATGTAGATTGTAATGGATTTTTTACCTTCAGTCCTTTCGGTATGATGTCCATCTGTTTGCATTTGGAGAGGAAGATGATGTCTGTCTGTATCTGTGCGAGTTTTTTCATGAAGTTGACAGATTTCCACTCTATACGGCTAAATTCAGTGCCTTGCATAATGACAGGTTTCAGAGTAGCAGCCGTGTTAGTCTGTATTCGCAAAAAGAAAAGGAGTACCCGTGGCACCTTAGAGACTAACAAATTTTTTAGAGCATAAGCTTTCGTGAGCTACAGGGTTCGTGAGAAAGGTTTTCCTCCTTTCCCCCCCTGCTGCTGGTGATGGCTTATCTTAAGTGATCACTCTCCTTACAGTGTGTATGATAAACCCATTGTTTCATGTTCTCTGTGTGTGTGTATATAAATCTCTCCTCTGCTTTTTCCACCAAATGCATCCGATGAAGTGAGCTGTAGCTCACGAAAGCTTATGCTCTAATAAATTTGTTAGTCTCTAAGGTGCCACGGGTACTCCTTTTCTTTTTGGATTTCTCTTGTGAGCTTATTCATCTCTTTCCTTTCAGGTGGCAAAAGTACTGCAAGTCTTCAAGGTAAGCTTCATCCAAAGAAACCTCCCGAAAATGCAGGAGGAAAGGGGCTTCGGTTATGGGGTTCTGGTTATTTATATAGACATTTCAAACAGCAGCTTAAACTTAAAATTTAAAACCCCAGTGATCGGAGGAGAAACAAAATTTAGTGGCTGGCTTGAATAGAGTTAGGAGAATTCATCAGTGCTTTGTAACGAACCCCTCCTGGAATGGAAGGGGGATTCAAGTGTTACCCATAGAGACCCAAACTTTGTAAGATCTCTGCAGTAGCTACAGCTGTCCCTCTCACAGGGGGTGAATTTCACCCTAAGTGGAAAGAGCCCAGCAAATCCTTCAACTCCCGAAGTTTTCTCAGTACTCAGGAAGTGAGTTCCTCTATGACTGTACTTTGTGTCCCAGAAATGTTTCATAGTCAGGAAGGTGACAGTGAGAAGCACGACCCCAATATGGTTTCTCCTCGGGAACGTGATTAGGGAATGGGTCAGGTGGGATTGCTAGACTCAGAAGTTCACTCTGCAGCTAGTTTCAGCTTGTTCTCTTCCATTTTTGAATGCAAGCTAACTGGGCCTTTTTTTTTTTTGGTCTCTCTCTTTTTCAAAGGATCTTTGGCTTTGTAGCCAAAAGCCAAACTGATGTCGAGAATGTCTGTCATCTCTTTGCCGAGTACGACACTGTGCAGCCGGCTTCTCTTGTCATTGACTTTATCAGCAAACTCCTCCCAGAGCAATAGATGCTGCAGACCTGCATAGAAGCCGGTGCTGGCAGTACCTGGATGCTGCTGAGCCATTTCCTGCCATTCTATTGCTACCTTGTTGCATTTTGGCAACTGCTCCTATTTATAACTTTTGTTACGTACTTTGATGTCCAGAGTTTCAGAGGAAGGCTTTACGCTCCCTGCTCAGCCCTGGGAGCCTCTTCTGGGATCAGATCTCATTCAAGATCTCTGATGAGGAATCCCATGGAAATCTCTATCATGCCGAATGCCTTAGGTGTATGTATTATTGCAGCCTGCAGGAAGCCACAGTGGGTCAGATGGTGGATGAGTGTGTGACGGGTTGGATTTGCCTTGCAAAGTTCACTCATCTGGGGTGAGTAATTTTGTTCTTTAATAGGCAGGGAAAATATGGGGGCCAAGATTTTTGATAGTGATGCCTTGATTTCTGGCTGCCCAATTTGAGACTCTTAAAAGGATCTGAGCTCCCACCCTCCAAAAATCCGGGTTAGCACCGCCCGACCTCACAGATGTCTTGTGAGGATAAATGACGCTTTGCTACAATGGTACCTGGCGCCAGGCGAGGGAGGACCTTCTGGAGACCGATAGGCCCTTCTAAGTAGCCTCCAGGTGGATTCTGCAAATCAAGGCCCCTACGATCACGAGCTGATTCTGAAAAAATCTTGGCTCCCTAAGGATTTGTGACTGAAATGTAGGGCGAAGTAGATTTTTTTGGCCAGGGCTGGTAAATTTTTGTGCCATTTTTGCTAGGCTGGATTAGCCTGGATCGAAACATCCAGATCAAGACGAGCGGAGAAATAAACGTTGACATTTTCATGACCGTAAATGTATTGGCTTTTTGGAGGAGACTTACCTGGATCTGGGCCAGATCCTCAGCTGATGTAAATTGGCAGAGCCTCCTTCTGGGGCACTCCACCTCCTAAAGGAAGCAGGTGATTCCAGTAAGTAAGAGGCCCAATTGCATAGCTAGGGCATTGGACTGGGAGCCAGGAGATACGAGGTCAATTCCCTTCACTCAACGGCCATCAGCTGAAGGTCTCATCCCTTTGGAGCATGAGGAGATAAACCAGGGAATTGAGCTAGTGAGTCTGGACCTGGGAAATCAGATGGGGTGTGCACAGGTTGCAATACTCATTGTCTAATCCCCTAACTCAATCTTGATAAGCCAAAATCCTGGGCAGTTAGTTTGTTTGTGCCTCTTCCTCCATTAACTGCTGTATTTTCACAGCACTTCCTGTGCTATTTACATAGGAGTAAGATGTTACAAAAGCACCAGGCTGTGTAACTCTTTGGGCTTGTTCTTTGGCCAGGACTCAGGCGGGCAGCCCGGTCTACTTAGGGGCAAGGCTTGGGGCAGCATGATCTAGTGGTTAGAGCCCTGGACTGGGACTCTGGAGGCTTAGGTTCTACTCCTGGCAGCTAGTGACTTGCGTGACTGTAGGCAAGTTCCTCCACCTCTCTGTGCATCAGTTTCCCCTCCTGCTCTTTGTCTGTCTTTTATATAATGGCAGTGCCCAAAAGACTCCAGTTGGGACTGGGGCCCCCATTTTGCTGCAGTCTCTTTTGGGCAGGTCGACCTCTCGCTTTGTACAGAACTCAGTGCAAGGAGGCCCCAGACCCAGTACATTCAATTCATGTCCAGCGAAGTCAGATGCAAAGGAGTATAAAGCGAGGCAGGAGCCTTAAATCTCCAGGGGAAGACGTTCTTGAACCAGTGCACTCATTTCTGTGTAAAAGTGGGGTGTGTGGGGGGGTGTTATTCTATTTGACTTTCAGTGAAGATATTTAAGAAATGGAATCCGCTAGATCTATTGTTTTGCAAGAACAGATTTCCAAGGGCTCCATTCTGGCTGTGTGATCCATTGCTCAGGACTCTCCGCTCGCTGAGTGGAGAGGCTATGGAACAGATTCCCCCCTAGTTCTGATTCATTGGGAGCTGCAAAACAAGGCATCAAACGCTGGTCTTCTGAGCCCTCGCTGAGCACCCCTAGCCACTGGCCCTACAGTCCTCCAGCCTCGCCCGGAGGTGGGGCTGACCTGGTGCCTAGGCCGTCTGCTGTTTCTCTGCACAGGCTTGAATGTCACCCAAGGGGAATAACTAGGCAAGCGGATAATTCCCTACAAAAGTTCCATGGTCATCTGCTCCCCAAATGAGTCTCTTCTGAGGCCAGGCCACGTGGCCATCCCAACCTGGCCTTTGTGTACAGAGGCTTTCTGACAAGTCTATAACACAACGATGCCTGCTGAATCTCCGGCCTCTCCGCGGAGGGGGTTTACAAGGGAGCCAATTAGCACCAACTGCAAATTCCTCCAGAGTTTCTTTTTTTTCTTTGCAAACAAATAAAGAGCCCCACGCAGCCAGAGTCCTGGAATTGGAGGGATGAGCCACTTTAGAACACCAGGGGGCTCCACCGAGTCAGCTTTTATCTCCAGCCCCTTGTGCCCATCTTCTGGGAGTTATAAAGACGCAGGAAAGTCTGTCTGGCAGCTTTGCTGGTTATTGTAATGCTGTTTTGATTAAATAAAATTTAATCACTTCTGTGACTTTCAGTCCTCTGCGCCTGGCCTCTAAGAGCCTGGCTTCTGGGACTGTGATTTCTGTTATGCAAGCTGTGAACAAGCAATGCTTTAATTCATTGCTTTTATTACAGTGCTTTCCATGAAAATCTATGTACAATGGCAAAGGGAATATGAAATTCAAGTGCTCTGGCTCGCCAAATGACAGCACTAAGAGCATTTGCTGCTTTCCTTTTTCTTTTTAGAAAATAAAATATGCAAAAATTCCCCAAGAAAATCTGATTCCCACCCCCACCCTCCACTTTTCAGTCCAAGCTGCTGATAATGAGTCCAATTTTGCAAAACTCCTCCAAACCCATCTGTGTTGCTGTTGTTTGCTTTTACTTTTCAAACCCAAACCATTTTGGAGCAGGGAAAACGGCCAATTGTCAAGCCAAATCCTTGACATTTTTGCATTTGGAACGTTTTGTGTCCATGAAGAGCCCTTTGCTCCTGAAATCCAGCTGAAGTTTCAGGTCAGACCAATCCAAACGCTCCAAGGGAAACTCAGCCCAACCCACCTGGATTTAGGAAGGAAGCAGCCAGCAAGGTTCCAAGCACCTCCTGGTTTCCATGGCTTGGCCCACACTTTTTGGACGCTCAGCTCTTGGTTTAGGTTCTTCGCTTTCGTTCCAGCCATTTTGTAACAAGGCCCGATCCTTTATTTTCCTGGTTTGTGGTTTTATGACCACAGCGCCCTGCACCAGCCCTAGCAAATGCCTCATGTCATCACTATCGCTCTGCTTTGGAGTCCAGCTAGTGACGGATATTTCAAGGGCAAACACCCCAGGCCCCTCAATGCTCCGAAAAGTCACAGCCCCGGGCCACACAACAAACGTATGATGGGAGAATGATGTCGCTCAGGGATGTGGAAAATCCAAACCCCGAGTAACGTGGTTATCCCGACCGAATTCCCACTGTCGTCGGTGCTGTGTCAATGGCAGAGCTGTAGTGCTCAGTGAAGACATCGAGGGGCGGTCACTATCTTCCCCTATCGCTGTAGCTCTGTCTGGAGCAGCACAGTGGGGTCTCTCGAGGGGGTGGATTTTCCCCCTGCTGGCATCTGAAGCCCAGGGACCATATACCGGGAATAGGGATCGCCTGCAAATGTACAGCCCAAAGTGCTGTCTCCAGGGGCTGTATGGTGTGAAGCAGCATAGGACACAAATCAGATACCATCATAGTGTGAAACATTAAACCTCCTGGCCACGGGCACAAGGTGCCCCCTGGGTGTGGCGATGCTGAATGTAAGGCTGCTTCTCAGGCCGACTCTCTGATGGTCTGAGCGCAGGGCTGGGCTCCTGGAACTCCTGGATCCTCCTCCAGTCTCTGACACTTATTCCCTCTGTGATCTGGGGCAAGGCACTTCCTGACCAGCATGGCCCATCTGCCCAATCCCCGAGGGAATGTCTCCTCCGTTGGGCTCTCCGTGCTTTCTCCGGCTGAAGCCTGTGTGGGCCTCTCCCATCTGCGAGAGGCGTTCGTCTTGCTTGGGGTCTGCGGTGGTGGCATCAGAAAGCCGAGCTCCCTGACTCCTTCCTGGGCAGAGCAAACTGCTCTCATGTGGAATCAAGAAAAGGAGGACTTGTGGCACTTTAGAGACTAACAAAGTTATTTGAGCATAAGCTTTCGTGAGCTACAGCTCACTTCATCGGATGCACTGATGTGGAATCAGTTCTGCTGGCTGGGAATTTACAGCCCAGATTCCTTGACCCCCATTCCCTGTTTCCTGCCTGTCAGAGCTGTTTGAGAGGAGCGGGCAGTGAGACCCTCCTGAACCAGCCTAGCCACATGCCAGCCTGGGGTGGGACTGCCTCCCGCTACCCACACGCGCAGCCCAGCGCTCATGCTCATGGGCACACGGGAGCGGCTGGGCCAGATCCAAGCAGCCTTTCCTCTGTTGCCTTGATGGTGGAGGGGTGGGGGGAATATGTGATGGACAGCTAGCGGAGGCTGGCGGGAAGGTGCTGGGATGGTGATCGGAGCCACCCCGTTGGTGGACTGCGCTGAATGGAGATTCCCGGCCCTGTAAGGTGGGGTCTGCAGCCCAGGTGCAATTGCACACACCCGTATTTGCACGTGGAAATGGCCCAGCGGGCACCTGAGTGCATCCAGCTGATTTGTTCTCCCTCCCTTCCTGCAAAGTGGGTCCTGGAGCCACAGCGCCCTGCCTCTCCCACGGGTCATGTGTTTCCAGGTGGCTTTGCGAGGCGTCCGAGAGAGAAAGCCATGTGTAGCCATAGGCCCCTCTTTGAAAAGGGCTTCCGGAAACGGGACAGTAGCCCGGCTCGTGGTGCTGGCATCTTGCTGCCTGATCAGCTGTCAGCCCCGCGACACAGATGAGCTGCTGGGCACTGGCAAGCCAGGAACCGCATGTTGGCAAACCAAGCACCCTGCCCCAGCCAGCCAGCAACGCTGCCTGCACAGAGGGACCACAGCTGAAGCTGGAGGGGCCCTTGGCAGCCACCTGCACCAGCAAACCCAGCCACCGTGCCCCGGCTCCACCTTTTCACACTGTAGGCTCAGGGGAGTGATACCTCTTAGGGGCTGGTTTCCTCTTCCTCGGCTCACCAGCCTGCTGTGGCTGCTGGTTGCACCGTGCCAGGCTGCAGAGCCTCACGCTGCCCAAGAAACCGGGCTCGGCTGTAACTCCTGTGTGAAGGGGATTCTCTGCTGAGGCTGCGGGACAGACAGACCCTGCGGTTCTCTTGGAATCTCCGGCTCCCAGCCAGTGTTGCCACTTGGGGGTCTCTCTAAATCCTGGCCTGGAGCCAACAGTCATGGAAGGGGCCTGCAGGCAACACTGCACCAAGTGGTGGGTAATTATCATCAGCTGCCTGAACAGGTTGGAGGCTTAGTTCTAAGCTAACAAGGCCAGGCCTTATGGGGAAGTGACCTACTATGATCCCAAACCAGGAGGTGGCTTCTCCTCCCTAACCGATAACTATGGACCCAGCAGCAAACCAGGTTGAGAAGCCCTTAACAGTTCTGCTTTGAAATGGGTGCACACACGCATGGACACACACATGCACCCTATACACGAGCACGGCTGCCCTTCAGCGCACATGCCTGCGCACGGACACACACACATGCCTGGACACACCCACGCACCCCACTAGTTACATTTGCTAAGGATGTTTCTGCAAAAGCAGAGGGGAAGAGTGGAGCATTGCCAAGGGAGATTTATTTCCCAGCAACATCCTCATCCGATGGAAATCTGTGCCAAAGGCTCACTCAAGCGGGGGCTCCTTCATGCTTGGAGTTTAATTTAAAAATGATGACAAAGCCTCGTCAGCTTTTGATTCTTAACAAAAGTCCAAGGGTTCTCGGGCTGGAATGTTTTCTTTTCCCCCTTTAATTGCTTGAATCAAGTTTTTCAGTGAAAGGAAAACAGCTTCAAATGGATTTTGAGCTCGAGCTGCTGGCACAGGGAAGTAGCGTGGAGGTCCCAATCCATTATCGCTCAGCGCAAAAGTTTGCTCTGAAAACATACCTGAAATGCCACGCAAAGGGAGATTGTGGCTCTGGTGTGTCTGGTTACGCGGTTCTGCTTGCGAGGGCTGCTTTTCTAGTTCATACACTCGCTTTTATTGCCCCTTTCTGTTTTTTTTATTGTTTATTAAAACCTTTTAGAAGCTCACAAAAAAATCCCAGATCCTGCCCCCCCAGTTTTATCCTTTTCCATTTGGCTAAGCTTTTGGGGGAGCCAAATTCGTCCCTGGTGCAATTCTGCTGCTCGGGTTGGATTCTGACCCCAGTGCAGCTCAGAAGTAACCTCTGTATTTACAACACTTCGCTAGGCAGCTCTTTGAGGACAGGACTGTCCGTTTGCTTGGTGTCTCTACAGGGCCTGACCCCTGGTCCATGACTTGGGCTCCTAGGCACTGCAGTACAAATCGACAATAATAACAATCCCATTGGAATCCGTGACATTTCAAAGTGAGCTCAGAACCGGGGCCAGATACATTTTTACACCAGGGACCAAGGTGGATCCAGCTGCGGATCTGCTGCCTGCTCTCCCTGGGTGAAATCCAGCAGTGGCCCAGCACCAGCCTGGGGAGTTGGCGCGGGAGCCGAGTGGCCTGCTGCCAGCTCTATGCTAGCGCTCTGCACAGACGGCAGCTCCCCCTTTACCCGTTCCATGGGGGCCGATGGGGATGACAACTTACAAACCACCCATCCCTGCCAGCGTCTATACACCATCCGGCTCCCTGGCGCCGGTGTGAGCACCCCGTGCTGTCCCCCAGCCAACCCCACGGGCCCTGGTCTAAGAGCGCTAAGGCCAGGGGATGTAGCACTCAGTGCTACTGGGATGCTGGGCTTGAGGAGACTGCTGAGCCCCCCGCCCACACTGACGCCCCTCAGTCCTGTCCTACAGCCTCCCTCCCCCCGCTATTCCAGCCCTGGGCTCCCCCCTGCCCCCCAGCTCTGCCTCCACCACTCTCCCTGGCAAGACCCTGCCAAACTCTGCCCTGAACCTCAGTCCTGAAATCCTGAGTTGCTGCTCCAGTCCCACATGCCCGCGACCCCCGTTCTGCTGATGCCCCTCAGACTCCCCCCACGACTCTCCCTGTGCCCAGCTGCTGTGCCCATCCCCCGCTTCTCACAGACAGCTCGCTCCTGACCCACCCTCACCCCCCTTCGCTCCAGTCCCGGCAGGACACCGCCAGCTTATGTGATGTTATTGTGAAATATCTGCCTGGCTCAGGCTCTCTTTAATTTACGACCTCGGCCTGATTTAATTACAGGTCTCTTGGAGCGTCCGCCTGGGGCAATGATCCATGGAACAAACGTCCCGGGGCTTTTTGCCCCCCGTGGAACATCCCATCCCTGCGCTCCAGTGTGTTAGACTGGAGTGGGGGCCGTGCACACAGGACCAGAGGGGCAAACAGGGCAGGGGCTGGGTTCGGAGCTGCAGAGGCCTGTCCCTGCTGCCTGCCTTGGGGCGTCGTCTCACACCCCTGTGAACCTAGAAATGAAGAGTGTGGGGGGGGGCGGGGGGGTTACGGCCAACACAATCGAGTCCTTGCGGCCGGTGGAGTAGGTGGGGAATGGACGCAAGGAGCAAGCTTTCTTCAGGGCCTTAGCCACAGCGCTGCATTTATAACAGGAGGGGGCCACAGCATTCCTGGGCTGCAATTTGATTAACCTCGCAAGGCACCTCCACGTCTCCCTGCCCAGCACCGCCCTGCCCAGCACCTCCACATCTCCCTGCCCAGCACCACCCTGCCCAGCACCTCCACGTCTCCCTGCCCAGCACCACCCTGCCCAGCACCTCCACGTCTCCCTGCCCAGCACCACCCTGCCCAGCACCTCCACGTCTCCCTGCCCAGCACCACCCTGCCCAGCACCTCCACGTCTCCCTGCCCAGCACCACCCTGCCCAGCACCTCCACATCACCCTGCCCAGCTCCGCCCTGCGCAGCACCTCCATGTCTCCCTGCCCAGCACCACCCTGCCCAGCACCTCCACATCTCCCTGCCCAGCACCACCCTGCCCAGCACCTCCACGTCTCCCTGCCCAGCACCACCCTGCCCAGCACCTCCATGTCTCCCTGCCCAGCACCACCCTGCCCAGCACCTCCACATCTCCCTGCCCAGCACCACCCTGCCCAGCACCTCCACGTCTCCCTGCCCAGCACCACCCTGCCCAGCACCTCCACGTCTCCCTGCCCAGCACCGCCCTGCCCAGCACCTCCACATCTCCCTGCCCAGCACCACCCTGCCCAGCACCTCCACGTCTCCCTGCCCAGCTCCACCCTGCCCAGCACCTCCTCGTCTCCCTGCCCAGCACCTCCACGTCTCCCTGCCCAGCACCTCCACGTCTCCCTGCCCAGCACCGCCCTGCCCAGCACCTCCACGTCTCCCTGCCCAGCACCTCCACGTCTCCCTGCCCAGCTCCGCCCTGCCCAGCACCTCCACGTCTCCCTGCCCAGCACCTCCACGTCTCCCTGCCCAGCTCCGCCCTGCCCAGCACCTCCACGTCTCCCTGCCCAGCACCTCCACGTCTCCCTGCCCAGCACCTCCACGTCTCCCTGCCCAGCTCCGCCCTGCCCAGCACCTCCACGTCTCCCTGCCCAGCTCTGCCCTGCCCAGCACCTCCACATCACCCTGCCCAGCTCCGCCCTGCGCAGCACCTCCACATCTCCCTGCCCAGCACCACCCTGCCCAGCACCTCCACGTCTCCCTGCCCAGCACCTCCACGTCTCCCTGCCCAGCACCGCCCTGCCCAGCACCTCCACGTCTCCCTGCCCAGCACCTCCACGTCTCCCTGCCCAGCTCCGCCCTGCCCAGCACCTCCACGTCTCCCTGCCCAGCACCTCCACGTCTCCCTGCCCAGCTCCGCCCTGCCCAGCACCTCCACGTCTCCCTGCCCAGCACCTCCACGTCTCCCTGCCCAGCACCGCCCTGCCCAGCACCTCCACGTCTCCCTGCCCAGCTCTGCCCTGCCCAGCACCTCCACGTCTCCCTGCCCAGCACCGCCCTGCCCAGCACCTCCACGTCTCCCTGCCCAGCACCGCCCTGCCCAGCACCTCCATGGCTTCCTGCTCACCCAAAGCTCATGGAGGCTGGGGCTCGTTTTCAACCACAGCGTGGTCCAGATCAGAGCCAAACAAGCCCCAGATTTTGGTGGGGCTGGGGCCAAGCTTTGCAGCTGGCCCCTACTGCCCCTACTAATGGCCTGAACCAGAATCCCAGGTCCAACCAGCCTGGTGCTTGACCCACAGCGAGCTCACGACACTGATCCAGTGGCTGTGGGAGAGTTTCGTGTTGGGCGAGAGGTGAACAGGACTGTTGACCTATCAGGGTTAGCTGCACTTTGCAAGCTGTGTTCGTTGCCATTAGAGGCTTTTCACTGCTCCGGGAAGCATCTGCAAAGAGTCATGTTCCCACTATAATTGTGTGTATGACAGTAGCATGGAGGGGCCCTGTTCACACACCTCTCTGCTCTCCCGCCAGCCCCAGGAGATTACAGCCTAACTAGGCAAATGAAGTCCAGCGAGACCCAGTGACTTGCCCGAGGTCATACACGGAGTCTGTCTGTGCAGAGCTGGGAAGGGAGCCCAGATCTCCAGGGCCCCAGTGCAGGGCCTTGGCCCCAAGGCCAGCTTGCTTCTCTACTCCCCTGGCTGGCCCTACTCATCCCCTTAAGTTCTGCCACTGGGAAACAAACGCCCACAAACAGCCAGCTCAGGCTGAGGGGGCTCGGGTGGCCTCAGCCCTCTGCCCCCAGGCTGCTTCACCTACATTTGGAAGCTCCGGTTGTTTCAGCTGCATCCAGAACCCGCAGGGAAGTAGCCGCAGCTCTTGTGGTTCTTGGCTGTGAATCACAGACTGGCTCCTAGAAATGGGCCTCGCGGCGCGTGCCCCCGGCTCTCGGGGAGGGACGTGTGTGGTTTGTTCTGTGGGCAGGGGTGTGTTTCTGCTTGGGCTGCCCCAGCTGCCCCGCTCTCCCCACGCCACTGGCTCAGGTCTGCGTTGGGTTCTTGGCTGCCGGAGGGCCAGCAGAGTGAACGCTGGGTCCCCGGACACCTCAAATGCCCTGGGGGGGACAGATCTGTGCTTTTCTCCCCCTTTCTCTCGCCTTGATAAAGCCCCAGCAGTGGGATTGTTGCAGGCTGCAGATCTGGTCATTGTTAGTGCAGACCACCGACCACCTTGCTAGCTTCCCACCTGCCTCGCTCTCTTCTCGCCTGCCCAGGCTCCACATTCCCCCCAGCTGATAGGACCCACGCAGGGTTAACTAACCAAGCTGGTACTGGGGAGATCCTGCCAGGCAGGAAGCCACACTTCCCCCACCTGGCCTTTTCACCCACTCAGCAGAAAGCTCCTTGTCTGGCTGCCATTGGTATGGGATTTACACTGCTGTGGCATCAGACCCTCGGTCTGTTGTTCCTTCGCTGCCAGCTGGGGGATTTGGATCTGGGCCGGATTCTCCCCCTCCCGCCCCGTGATGGTAGCTGTGTTGAAGCACGGGGCTCTTGTGGAACGAGGTGGCTGTTTGCATGTGAGTCAATGCATGCATTCCCCGGGCAGGCCATGCGCCAAGCAAGATCATGTGGGCACCATGGCACCAAAGGAGATTTCCTGCAGTATGGAGGCTATGGAATACTTTGATGGGTAGTTACGATATTACCAGTCTCCGTGCTCTGTGGTTTTTAAAGCAGCCTCAGTCAATTCCCCCAGGCTAGAAGCACCCTGGGGACGTAGCCTTTGCCATAGGATGAGCCCTCCAGGTCCGCCGGGCCGAGCTGTTGTACAACACCCTCGCCAAAGGGTCCAAATGTGGGTGCCTAAATTAGGCATCGAAGTCCATTTTTAGGCCTCATGGTGATGCTAGCGATGGGAATGCTCCTGGGCTGGCTAACCTTGGAGACCCCCTTCCCAAAATGCCCTTCACATCCTCAGCCTCCTGCACTGGCTGACCTTGGAGACCCCCTTCCCAAAATGCCCGGCAGGCGACGGAGATACTGAGGGACCCATCATGTCTTCAGCCTCATCCCCAGGGTATTGCGGATCCTGTGGGTCCAGCCTCCCAAAGGTGCTGCTCATAGCTAGCGTGACATCACCAGGTCCTGGAGAGAGTCCGTCCACAGACAACAGTGAGTGTCAATTGTCTTGCAGTAGGAACCCTCCGGCCACTGGCTGAACACATTCAGCGGGGGCTGCCTTACTTCCAGTGCACATGGCACAAGGCGTGTGACTGGAGACCATTTGGGAGAACCCCCGTGTTCATTGTCCCTCCTCAGGCATGTCTTGGGGGCATTCAGAGATGAAAACACCATCCCCCTACACGAGATGATTGTCTTTTCACAGTGGTGCCCAGCAGAGTCCAGCTCAGCGCTGTGCCAAGCGAAGGGGTATGCCAGCTGGCTTGGCACAGGGCCCTCCACAGACCACCAGCCATGGGCCATTAAAGCAGCCTTGAGTAACAGGATGAGGGAGCTCCAGATGGAAACCAGAGACATGTGCGGTCATTCTGTAACAACGGGGGGAAAAGCGGGCAGTGGGGGAAATTTCAGAACTAGCCTAACAGATGGTCCTATGGGCTGATGGTTACAGTACGGGATGGGATGGGAGTTAGGACTCTTCAGTTTTGTCCCTGACTGTGGGAGGAGGGGGGAGTCTGGAAGCCAGGACACCTGGGTTCTATGACTGGTTCAACAGAGGGCTCACTGTGTGGCCTCAGGCAAGTCTTTTTGTCCCCTCTGTACTTCAGTTTCCCCAACTGGGGTCAACAGCTCTTTCCCAGCTCAGTTAATTAGTCTCTTTAAAGCACTTGAAGACCTGTCTCTCCGTTGCCTTCTCTGGAGTTATACCCCAGATTAATACATCCCCCACTGGGCTGTGAAGATTGGCATGAGTCAGCGCAGAACCTGTGTAAAAATATTGGCAGCTGCTTTGATTGGAGCTTGGGTTACGGGTATTGGAATGTACCAGGCTGCTCCAGATTAGCAGCGCGGCTGTAAAGTCTTTCTTGCATTCCTTTGTGCCTTTGGGTAATAAATTTCAGGTATCACACAAGACAGCTTTCCGGCCAGCATCACTTTCGGGATCCCGTGCTATTGTCAGATCGCTAGCCTTGGTACAAAATGCCCAGCCCAACTCGACCACCTTCACTCGGGCAATTCGTCTCGTTTACGTCTATGGCACGGCTCACGTGAGTAAGGGCTGCTCGGGGTGCAGCACAGGGGGCCTTGATTTTCCTCGCCCTGCTCTGCAAAAATGTGGGTTATTCCTGGCACCCAAACTACCCCCTGGAAGCTGACGGACAGTCCAGGGACTAATGGGAAACACCTGGAATTTCACTGGGGTTGCCCCAGGTCCTGTGGAAAAGGAGCAAACTGAGCCGGCTGGTCAGAGAGAGGGATGAGAAGAGCGTGCCAGCAGGGTGGGTTTTTGTCTTTTCACAAAACCAAGTGGAGTGACACCATCCGTGAGGCCTCGTGGATCGGGCTAAACAAGCCAGCGAGCCCCCAAAACAATGGCGCCTGGAACGCAGTGGCGCTGGGATCAGCTCATTGGCAATCCAAGCGAAAAGGGAAGCCAGCCACACAAAGGGCCAGGCGGTTTGTTAACAGAGACTGGAGGACCAGACTTCCCAACACCCCCCCGCCCCTCCCCAGAGCCAGCTGCTGCCAAGACCTTAGCGCCTTGGGGGCACGGAGGGTGTGGGGTTCTACGGGCCACCACGGGAGCTGCTGGGTGCTAGGCCGTGCTCTGCAGCTGCAGGGGGCTCCGTGCAGGAACAGGCCAGAGCCTGGGGTAATGGCCGCTAGCTTAGGGTCAAACTCCAGGCTTGGCCTTGGCCGAGGGATGCTGGGGGGAAAAGACTGCATTACAATGCACCTCGGCAGCCTCTCCGCCCTGAGCCCTCAGCCCTTGGAGGAGCTGTGTAAATAAACACGCTCTGGGTTTCTAATAACAATGCCAGGGCTGAGGAATCAAAACCAACGTAGGGGGCTTGATCCACAGCCTCTGCCCATGGAGTGGAGGCAGAATTGCAATTTTCCTCTGGCTCAGAGGCAAGACCTTTCACCCGACAGCGCCCATAAATTCAGCCCCATCCACAAGACGCCGTTGCATCAACAGCCAGTTAGGCCCCAGCCTTGCGCCTTCTCGCAAAGAACCAGCTCCTTAGAAACAGGTTAAAGCACCACGCTGGCAGCCAACACCCTGGACAGCCCTGCCCCGCCCCAGTGCATTCTGGGACAGCCAAGCAGCGGCCTCGGGAGCTGGAGATTGGAGGAGTAATAATCCCAGGTTGGCCAGTACCCTGTTGGCAAAGCATTCTGGGAGCAGACTGCGCTATTAAAAAGTGCCGTTGCTAGAAGTGGCCATAGAGGACCAATCAGCATAGGAGGGGCTTGATTTCTTGACCCACAACTCCACGGGTACCTAGCGGGAGCAGCAGGATGAGCAGCACCTCTGGAAACCAGGCTCAAGCTGCCCCAAATCAGTGACCACTTTAGGAAAAACATTGGTGGCGGCCATCTCTGTGCCTCAGTCTCCCATTCTGTAAAATGGGGATAATTCTCCGGCCTCCTGGAGAAAGGTGAGGTGTGGGAGGCTTCCTTCCTGAACATTTGCAAGGTATGTTGAGATCCTGTAGTGGGAGGAGGTCTGTCTGAGGACTGGGTTTGTCTGATTTGCTTTGCACAATCTTTGGTGCCAGGGACCTGGCCTATTAGATGTTTTGCAGACCCACGTGTACACACGCAGCCCACGAGCGATAAGAAAGAAGGGAGATGATGTGGCAAACTGCTGTTCCGATGACCTCCAGAGTCTCCCAAAATGGGAGCAGCAAAGTTGTCTGTGCCTCTAGAGCTTAAGGGAGCCCATGCCACTCGGTCTGGGAGCTGGCCACTCGCATCTGGAAGGTGCAGATTCTTCCCTGGACAGCTGTGTCCATGAATGCACCAACAGGCTGCAAATTCCCAGCTGCTCCCAATCAGCGTTTCCCTTCCCAGGCCTCCCCAGCAGAACTGCTGGCATGCGCTGCATGCGGCCTATCAACGGCTACAACTTCACAGTGGGCACGTTTTGCTGTTGGGCACGTCTGGTCCCCAGCTGCTTTGACTTTGGCCATCCAGCTGGCCAGATGTGTGGGGGAGAGACAAGGGAAATCACCTGTAGCTGTTGCACTCCGGGAGCCGCTCAACTCACTCGGCAAGGATCTGGACTCATCAAAGGGAGGGAGACCTCCTGGCTTGGCAGATTGTTGTCTAAGGGGTTCTGGAGGTTAGCACTCAGTGACTCCCTAGCCATAAGCTATCCATTGACAAAGCTATACTGAGAGTTGCCAGTTTCCCCTACTGAGAGAAATGCCTGACTGTCTAAGCACAGGATGAGGCTATGTCCCTATAGGACAGTTTTCAGAAATCCCGCATTGAGCAGTGGTTGCTAGTTAGACAGGAAGGATGGGATGATGCTGTGGTTTGGGGGCTAATCTAGGACAGGGGAGACCTGGGTTAAATTTCTTGCTCTGTTAAAGGCTTCCTGAGTCACCGTGGGCAAGTCTCTTAGCCTCTCTGGGCCTCAAACGCCTATCTGTAAAATGAGACCAGTGGCACTGCCCTATTGCTCAGATGGGTCAGGAGGCGACATTCAGCAAAGATAGTGAGTTGCTCAGTTACTCTGGTAACGGGGCCATCTAAGACAGAGAGAGAATTGTGAAGTCATTGTATTTCTTTGGCATTAGTGATTTGCGGATGCCCGGGTAACGACAGTTCCCTTTTGCAAAGAGGTTACAGTCTAGGAGGCAGTGACAGAGAAGGAAGGACATCCCTAGAACCTAGCAGCAGAGGAACGTAGGGGGCTGACTTTTTTAATCAAATGCTAATTCACCTCCATGCATGTTAATTGCCCAGAGCATGTGAAGGAGGAACGGGAGGTCAAAATGGTCACCCAGTGATAATAACTGACCTTTGTTTGAACCCTTTAATCAACGTATCCTCTACTGTCTGAGATTCAGCCTACAGCGGGTAGACTTGTAGACCAACACCTACAAGGTCTCTATCATGCATTCTTACAACTACAGTACCCACCGGCTGAAGTGAAGAAACAGATTGACAGAGCCAGACGAGTACCCAGAAGTCACCTACTCCAGGACAAGCCCAACAACGAAAAAAACAGAACGTCACCAGCCGTCACCTTCAGCCCCCAACTAAAACCTCCCCAACGCCATCCAGGATCTTCTCAGCCGAAAGAAGGCACCGGTAGCAGCATGGTGCCCCCAGTGTCATTGTGGGGTAGCATTTCTGCAGCGCCTCATGGGAAGAGCCTGCCACCAGCGCGAGCTCCATGCCGAACACGGGTCTCCAGTTTACCCATAGCAAAGAACTGGGCTGCATGGAGAGCCATGAAGAGACGATTCATTTAAATGCACTGTGGAGGAATCTGTGCCTGATCGTACCATATAGGGAGGCACAACCCCTGCCCGTAGGACTTTACATTCACAAAAAGACAGACATAAGGAATGAAACCTAGAAGCCAAGTGAGACAGAACAACTCTGGGCTCTTCCGTTCAAGGATCTCAAAGCACATCCAAGCCATCAGCCAGTTCATACGTTCTCAGGCCAGAAGGGACCACTGTGATCCAGCCTGCCCTTGAGCGCAAAGCAGCAACCCAAACACTGGCCTCCCAAGGCCTATCTTAGTGCCCTAAGCACTGCACCTGGCTCCTCCTCACATTTGACAGCCCCAGCGACATGATTTACTCTGATTCAGTGACAGAGCCAGGGCTAGCACCTAGAGCCCAGCCTCACTGGCCCTGCTGGCCCCTACACTGTTGAGAGACACCACACTGCAGGAGCCGTGTGACAAGCGAACCTGTCGGCTGTCATTTCACTTCTCAGCCTCACAGCCCTTCCTCTCCCCAACATATTTCTCCAGACAAGAGGGGAACCAGGTCCCATAAACAGCAGGAACAAGAACAGCCTGAATAGTAGTTTAGGGGGAAAAGAGATTTTTTGTTCCAAAGCTTTTGGCCATGAAGTGAGACTGGGTGGAGGAGGCTGCGAGGGTTGTCAGAGCGCTGAAGCAGGTTGGGGCAGATGAACAGTGTGGGAGAAAGTCTGCAGAGTGCTGGAAGAATGCAAGTCTCACACACCTTAAAGGGGACCTGCCCATTTCTGGGGCGGCGAATGGTGCATGTTGGAGGTTTAACAGGGAGGTGGCCAAACCTCATGCGAAGGGGAGCCTTCTTTAGTCAGTATGAATCATTCCCAACACTTTACAAACACACACCCTCATAGCCTCCTGGGAGGTGGCTCAGTAGCGCTACCCCCATGTGACGGATGGGGAAACTGAGGCCCAGAGGTGGGAGAGAACTTGCCTGAGTCAGTGGCTCTTGAGGCAGCATGGTCTAGTGGCTCAAGTAGTCATGTGGATGCTAAGAAGTCTGGGCTCTGTTCCCACTTCCGCTCCTTACCCACTGTGTGAGCAAATCACAGGGCTTGCCTCTGTAGCCTGCAAACCTTTTGCTGCAGGGATTGTCCCTTTCTGTGCATTTGGACAGCACCTAGGACAATGGCTCCTTTAAGCACTCCCCCTGCCGAGTGCTCTCACTGCTAGACAATGCCTCTATCTAGAATGGCCAGCTCCCCTGCGATGTTCTGCCAGGAGCAATTCTGTCTCAGGCCTGGAGCTCGGGGCTCTGTTGTTGTCTCTGTGACGTGGCTCTGGACAAAGGTGAATGAAAAGCACCTGCATGTGAGCTGAGTTGTTATTACTCAGACAGAGCTGTGGGGCAGTTCCTCGGACTAGCAGCTGCCCTGGATCTTTTCCCCTCTGATGCGTGTCCAGTACAGTGTAACCAAGCTCGGAGCCATGTCCCTCAGAGCAGCTCACTATCAGCCCATCTTCTCAAAAGGGGATATTTCAGAAGCGTCTTTCTGACCCCAAATCCAGCCTGGCACACTTCCTGGGGCAGAGGAAGTGCACACACGCTCCCACATATGAATGACATGCTCCAAAGCGCCGCAGAACAGCCCTCTGGCTGGCCCTGAATAATTTACCTTGGCTACTGCCTCACACCTCCCTCCCTGTTTCTGCCTGTCCTTGCCTGAACTTTTGAAGCCTGTCTCGGTGTCTTTTCCCAGCTCGGAACCGTCTCAGGTCAGAAATTCGCATTTCACAGCCTATTGCTGTGCCAGTGTTTTGGGTCACATGCTTCATTTTAAATGATGTGGCATTAAGTGCAGAGAGGACAGAAACTTGCCAAACACATTTCTAAATGGTTCTCAAGCACCTCCACTTCCTTTCCCTTTCCAGTGCCGTCTCTTTCCCCTTGACGAACTTGGGTTTTGCTTCCTGGACTGAAATGACCATGGCTTTGGTGTGATCCGAAGCCCTGGAAAGTCAATGGGAGTTCAGTGGGCTTTGGAACATGTCCTTGGTCAATGACATCATTGGTTATGTCATCGATGTAAAAAACGGTCAGGGCTCAGCTCAAAGCGGAGAGGTGGGTCAGTGAAGTCGTGCGCTCTCCGCTGGGGGCACAGTAGCAGAGCAGAACAATTTGCGGCTATTGGGCAAAGATGTTTAACCCTTCATCCCTCTTCCTTCAAATTCCTTCAGGCCTGAGTTTAATGGGAGCTGCAAATGCTCCATGGATCTCTGAAAACCAGGTCACAGAGGGTCAGTTTCGGTAGCATTGTACCGGCTGAGCAATTGGGCTCAGTGCTTGTCTAATTCAATCAAATTCAGGGGGCCAAACCAGTGACCCCCGTGCGTGCCTGCCGAGTTTGGCCATCATTGGCCCATTGTTGCTGACAAGCATGGCGTGCGCTGAGAGAAGAGCACAGATTCCCTCCACAGCAGGGTTGCCAGGAGAGCAATCTTTAGTTCTTGCTACTGTGGCCATAACACCTTGTCTGGGTTCATCGTCATATAAAAACAAAGCAAAGCCCAAGAGCTCGGAGCTCCTGACTGGGATTCCGGGCGTCATTCATGTGGGGTTGAATGTCTTTGTAACGAATCCGCGGCCAGGACTGAGACCCAAGGTGGTTAGAGGAATCCAGTGCCTCTTAGGAGCCATGGACCTGCTTCTGCAGAGCTCCCATGAGCTGAGTGCTTAAATTCAAACCCATCCAGCCCCCTGTAAACCATTCTGAAAACAACATCTGCAGGAAATCGACAGTTACTAATGTCTCCTTGATGCTAATCTCCCAGGCTGGAGGGGCAGGATTTTTGTCTGTGTGGGTTTTATTAGCAGTTTTTCTTTCCCTGCCTCCCTCACTCTTCCCATTTCCTTTTTGGCTTCGGGCCGCTCAGAGTTCAAAGGTCCGGTCTGCAGGTTGGCGACAGTTTGCTGTGGCTTTAACATTCCTGCCATCTTGGCCGGGTGGTTTATTTTAACTTTGTAGTGCTTGTCCATTCGGCCCCCATCTGTCTCACCCTCCTCTATTCTTCTGCAGGAACTCGAATAGGCATAAAGCCAGTGTCAATCGGAGGAGAATGCCCCTTTTGCATCCACATCCCCATTTACACTGAAACGGTAACCTCGGAGCAGAATGGCCCATTTCTGGAGATCTCAGTCAAGGCTGTGCAGGGTCAGAGCAGGGAGTGGGGACACGTTGGTTTTGTTTGCAGCACTGCAAAGGGATTGTGGGCTGGTGGGTGGGTGGATGCTGGGGCTGGGTGTCAGGACTCCTGGGTTCTATTCCCTGGCATGGCAGTGTGGTCTAGCAATCAGGGCAGGGCTCTTGGAGTCAGGATGCCTGGGGTCTAAGCTTGGCTTTGTAACTGACTCGCTGAGGGACCTTAGATGAGTCGTGTCTCTGCCTTCGCTTTCCCAGCTGCGGCCATGTTTGCAAAGTGCCAGGGCACGGGAAGTTCTCTGTCAGCGCACAGCACTCTTCTTCTGGGCTGGGGGATCTGAGCCTCAGCAACCACAGCTCAAGCTAACAGGCCCCTCAACTCAGCCTGACTGCGAGACACTAGAGATGGTGAGACCCTCCTGGGAACCTCACCTGTCTCGCTCCTCATGCCCGTGTGCCCCCGTGGTGAGTGTGTGCGGCGTGGCCCCTAGCTGCACAGGAGAGGGCTTTGTCAGAGCTGCCATTATGGAGCCTGGTGCTGTAGCTCACACTATCGAAGCTTGTGCTTTTAACTGGGTCCTTGGTGTTGGCCAAGACAGCAACATCACCTCGGGCCAGGCCTTGCTGGATATTGATGAGCCCTCTGGTCTCTGGCAAGGAGGCCCTTCACGCACTTTCCTGGTGGCCATTCTGCTCTGGGATTGACTCTGTTTGCAAGGCGGCTCGGGTTGGAATCTGTAGCCCTGGCTGATGTAGCCTCCTCTCACTCCCCATGCGTGTGGATGGAAATAGACCCTGAACCTGACTCTCTCTGGCTCACCCCTGTGTGAACTGGGCGTCACTCAGACTTCTGAAAGCCTTTGCCAAGGTCCCTCACAGAAGGCTCGTAAGCAAAGCAAGCTGTCCTGGGCTAAGAGGGAAAGTCCCCTGCTGGATCAGTGACTGTTTGAAATATAGGAAACAAAGGGCAGGAATACAGCAATATGAACTGACTCAAGACAGTGAGGTCCAAAGTGGACTGCGACAAGTTACACAGGGATCTCACTAAACTGGGTGACTGGGCGACAACCTGGCAGGCAAAATTCAGTGTTGGTCAGTGTCCAGTAATGCACAAATAATGCCGGCTATACATACCAAATGATGCGTCTACATTAGCTGTTACCACTCAAGAGAGATCTTGGAGTCGTTGTGGAGAGTTCTCTGAAAATGTCTGCTCCAAGTGCAGCAGCAATCGAAAAGTCAAACAAAATGTTAGGCCCCGTTAGGAAAGGGAGCGCTACTAAAACTGAAAGTGTCCCAATGCCACTATGTAAATTCATGCTACGCCCACACCTGGAATCCTGCGTGCAAGTCTGGTCACCCCATCTCAGAAAAGAGATATTAGAATTGGGAAAGGTGCAGAGAAAGGCAACAGCAATGACTGAGGGGATGGAACATCTTCCATATGAGGAGAGATTAAAACAACTGGGACTGCTCAGTTTAGAGAACATACCACTAAGGGGGGATATGAGAGAGGTCTATAAAATCATGCACAGTGTGGAGACAGTGAAGAAGGAAGTGTTATTTACCCCTTCACATAACCAAAGAATCAGGGGTCACCCAATGAAATCAATAGGCAGCAAGGTTAAAACAAACAAAAGGAAGGCAACCTGTGGAACTCACTGCCAGGGGATGTTGTGAAGGCCAAAAATATAACAGGGCTCAAAAAGGAAGGGGATAAGTTCACGTCACAGAAGCTGGGACTAGATGACAGGGGATGGATCGCCCAATAACTGCCCTGCACCATTCATTCACTTTGAAGCATCTGGCACCAGTCAGCAGAGGAAGCCAGGATCCAGGGCTAGCTGGACCATCGGTCTGACCCAGTCTGGCTGTTCTCATGTAACGGAGTCACGCTGGCTGCAGGGAGAGGAGAATGGCTTGTTGAATAGCAAGGGAGGGAGCCTGTGTCACCACCGTGGCTGAAGAGGGAGGGCAACGCCCCAGTGTTTGATCCAACTCCTGCCCGCAGAGCGGGGTCTGCTGTGGTGCAGGCCGACCCGCCGCATTTCAGACACCAGCCTGTGCAGAGACAAAGGCCGGCCCAGGGCCAGCTCGCTGCAAACCAATCCAGGATCTACACACCAGACAATTTTTCATTTCAAGCATTTTTTCCACTCCTAAGCTGCCTCGAGCTGGCTCCCCTCTGTCATCACTTATCCCTCTCCCAGGCCATTAAGCCCTGCCTGCCGCAGTGCCGTGCTCTGGGCCCAGCGGCTGGGAGCTTGCAGTTTGGCAGGGCAGAGAACATGCGCCCACCCCAGCAGTGCCCATCCACGGGGCATGCCTGCCTCCCACTCCCTGCTGGCCCCACATGTTCCCTGCAAATGGCAGAGCCCATGGAGCCGTGAGGCCGATGGGCAGCCCACAAGACCCCCCTTTCCACGCAGCAAGCACCATCCAGAGGTTCCTAATCACTAAGCAGGACAGCCTGCTACTTGAACCCCGTTGGGAGCTCCTCAGGGGATCCTTCTTGGTCCAAAAATCCCCCAGTCTTGGAGAGGCTGACGCAGGCTCATCTGGGGCTGATCTCCCTTCAGGGCACTGTGAGTTTAACCCTTTGCTCTCTGGGAGGCCCTGACACACCCTTTCAAATTTGTGGGGCACCTGCCCCATTCCATGTCCCTGTGAGACTTTAGGGAAGGCTGTGGAGGGGCCCAAACCCTCCCTAGATTCAGTGTTCCCCCTGCATGAGTTCCAGGACCCTCTCTATGAGGGGGCAGGGGAAGGGGCTAGGATCAATGCCTGCAAGTGTCGGAGGCGGAACGAGGAATTCCTTGGGGTGCTGCACAATGTGCGGGGCTGGGAGGAATATGGAGGAAATGAACAAAGGGAACGTTGAGGCTGGATGTTGGCAGAGCTCTGGGGCAGGGAGATGTATCAGGGTCGTGCAAAGTAACCTCAGGGACGGGGTCAGAGCCTTGCCCCCTGGGATGATTCCAAATGGAACGGGTAAAACCCCAGTGAACAAAGTGTGATGAGCCAGGCCAGCCCTGAGGCGAGACGAGACACGGCTGAACAGGGCTGCAGGTCTCTGTGGCTAGGTTTACACGCAAAAGTCACATGAACCCAGCTACATGGCTCAGCGGGGTGAAAAATCCACACACCCCCCAAGCTGCGCAGCTAAACCGACCTGATCCCCGGTGTAGACAGCACTAGGTCGAGGGGATGCCTTGTTCCCTCATCCCAGCTCCCGTCTCTCAAGGGGGTGGAGTAACCAATCCAACAGGAGAACCTCTTCCATCGCCGTTGTGAGTGTCTACACTAACGGAAGTGAAGAAGGGTCGCTGGTGTCCAGGGATTGCTTGAATGACTCTTTGTCAGTATTAGCCCCCGAGGAGGAAGGGGCTGGAGCCTAATGGTTAGAACCTACTTCTCTTCCTATCTCTGCCACAGACTTGCCATGTGGCCTTGGACAATTCCTTTGCCCACTCAATGCCTCAGTTTCCCCACCATTAAAACAGGGATTGGAATGCTGACTCTTCTCCCGGAGGATGGCTGTGCGGCCTCATTAATTAACCCTTGTCCAAGCGCTGGGAGACACTGACTGGCCAAAAATGGGGGCACGTTTGGTTTTTCTCACCGTCACTGCTTGGCTTTCAGTTCTGCAAAGCAACGTTTGGGGCCAGGCCCTGCTGGGGGGCAGATTCGGATCAAGAACGGAGGCATCCGGACCATTCGCACATGGCGATGTTAAGACAAAAGGTAAAGGAGTACTTGTGGCACCTTAGAGACTAACAAATTTATTTGAGCATAAGCTTTCGTGAGTTATGCTCAAATAAATGTGTTAGTCTCTAAGGTGCCACAAGTACTCCTTTTCTTTTTGCGAATACAGACTAACACGGCTGCTACTCTGAGACAAAAGGTGCGATCCCAATTGGAGCGGCAAAGCGGAGACGCTGACCTGGGTTCCTGGGCAGAGATGGGGCCTGCTGGATCTGCCGGTTTGGCCCCAGCCCATCCCCAGCTTTAATGAAGCCCTGGCCCCAAACTTTTGAAAGCAGCAGGCGGTGAATCTTTTATGGAAGAGAAAGAGTCCTCTGGAAAACATCCCTCCCCTCCCCCACGCAGCTCCGCTCCGTCGGCAGGATATTACAGCTCCTGATTGCATGCACATGTGCAGGTCTCCTCTGTGGGCCGCAGCTCTCTCCAGCACAGATAGTCATCAAATGGAAGTAAACCATAAAATATTTGTGCTGGCTTCTCCAGCAACCAAGCCAGCTGCAGCCTCTCAGCTGCCAGCCCCCTGGAACTACAGCAAACAGTCCCCGCGAGGCTTGCCAGATGAGACACCTTGATCCACCTTGAGATAAAAAGTTCATCCGCCAGGACCAGCTTGTGCATCCCCCACAGAGTCCGCATGTGCGTAGGCCCGATCGCCTCCTGTTTCTCCTCTGTATGCCATTGTGTGGGGCAGGGGTTGTCTGGTGCAGGAGATTGGGGGGGCAGTTGAACCAATGGGGTTGTAATAGGGATACATTTGGCCTGGTGTCACCAATTGCCAGGAAACTGAAGGTCACTAAGTGTGACAGTGTGGTTCAGTGGTGAGAACCCAGGACCGGGTGTCTGGAGAGCTGCTAAGGGTCTGGAATAGTTGTCCCAGGAAAGGGGTGGCAGCCTCATCCCATGGGTTGACAACTGGGCTGGATAAAGCCTTGGAGGCTAGACTGCAAGGGGTGGTGCTAGCGCTGTGGAGAGACAAGCCACGGCTGAATAGGCTAAGGATCTCAGGACCCTGCCACAATCCCCCCGCCCTCCCCCAGTATAGAGCACTAGCCTCAGGCCTACGCACCCCGTAAGTCCTGTTTAATTGATTAATCAGTGCCTGGGGCTGCTCTGGCCACAGGCTCCGTCCAAAAGCCAGCGCTGCCTAGGGGCACATGTGCTGAGTTCGGCGATGCCACCGGGGCTCAACACAGGCTGAACTCTCAGCTGGTGCATCCAGCTCCCTTAGGCCAACAGAGTTGGGCCACTTTACACCGATTTCTGCTCAGAACTTGGCCCCTTGCATGGTGCATGGTCAGAGAGGTGGCCTGCCAGCTGTAGTTCCTTCCCTCTCTTCTGTGGGGCAGGAGGGATTTCCCCTACTATTCCTCTGCCCCACACCCTGCAGTCCAAGCCCCTTTCAGCTGGATGCCATCCCTGGGCCGGCTCCGAGGAGGGGAAGGGCTGCTGCCCCTTTTGCTCATGATCCCCCTTGGCCCAGGCAGTTTCCCTGACTTGTCGGCCCTCTTCACAATCCCCTTTAATCCGCCCATCACAAACTCCCCCCCTGCAGCGAAGCAGCTGCCAAGTGCCATCACCGAGCATGGCTGGGTTCACCCGCCACGCCTGGCATAAGCAGAGGATGCCTGGCTTCCTGCCCCTAACTCTGCGGAGGAGCCGGTCAGCCTGCGTGGTTGATGGGCGTATCCAGCCTAGTGCTGCAGGGATTTGTGGGGCTAGCTCAGCCAGGGGGAATGAGTTAGGGGCTCTTTGCACGCTGTAACTGGGGTGGCCATGAGAGTCAGGGGGCAGGGACAAATCTCCAGCCACAGTTGCCTGGAGAAGATAGACAGAAATCGATGGGCGTGTCCATTGTTCCACATACCCCGGTGACGGCTGCTGTTTAAGACCTAGAGAGGTCGTTGGCCTTCCTGGTCCTCTCCTTACCTTGGCTGTGGGGAGCCACAGGTCAACACAGCGCTTCGGACTTTGGCTGAGGGAAGCCCTATTGTATGTGGCATTGAAAGGGGCAGGACGTTCTCACCCTCTTGACTTCTCTGGTTGAGAACAAAGCAGCAGCGTTGAACCCCTCCTCGGGGTGTGGAGTCCTCTCCCACCTCCTGTGAACCTACTAATTCTCCTGGTCTGGCAACATCACCGACTCCTCCACGTGTTCATCCAGCCGTCACACTCAGCCCCACCCCGTCACACTCAGCCCTGTGGTCCCTTTGCCCAGCAGGCGTGTGTGTGCGTCTGCATCGTCTCCAGGGACACTTACCACCCATCCCGCCAGCTCCTCGTTAGCCCGTGCACACTGAGAGGCAGGCAGGGACGGGGCTGTTTATTTGAACTAAAGCAGGGAGTAAACGATGCTCGGCAGCTCCCGGGGAGTCCCGTTTGGCTCCTGCGGCTCTGAGCACGCTGCAGAGCGCCTCCTTCCAAAAGACAGGGGAAGAGATCTACGGACGGCCTCTACTGCCACCAATCACTTAAGTCACCCTCAGTGCCTCTGCCCCGTGCACCTCTGGGCCACTGCTGGCCTTAGGGCAGGATCGCAGCCGGAGGGATGGGACTGGGGAAGGAGACAAGTGCGAGATTTGCCACTTTCCCCTCCACTGACAGGCCCCAGACTGTGCTGCAGTGCAGGGCAGGCACATGGGCTAGACTAGGCATCCCACCCGGGCTCCTAAAGGAAGCTGGGTCACTGCTCAGAGGGGAGGCTGCCGAGGGGCTGCAGGAAAGGAAGCGGGTTGTTCAGGTGGGGGGGGGGCTCTTCCCTGGTACAGCAGTAGCATGCGTCATGCCCCAGCGGGGCTGAGGGGGTGCTGCTGCTGGATTGTGGCTGAGCCAGGGAAGCCAGGGCCAGGAAGCGCGTGGTCTCTAGAGATCCCAGGCTCTCTTTGCCCCAGCACGCTGCCTCCCTCCAATCCCATCCTCCTTCGCTCCCCAGCCCGAACCGCCAAGTTAACCAGCTGTGGCGCAACTGTCCAGAGGAGACCGAGCGTCGAGGGTGGGTGGGGAAAAAATCCTTACGCCTGAATTCGCAGAAGTGGCTCGCGATAGGAGAAGCCTGGATGTTGGGGGGCGGGGGGATTTGAGAGGCCAGGAATGGGGGGAGGTGCTGGACATCCACCCTGGGACAATGAGGCCCTTTTGGAAGAGTCTTTCATTGGGCTCCCAAAATCACTCGCCACTTTTGGCCACGGATGCCCCATTCTAGGTGCCAGGAAAGGCCATTCTATCGTGGCACAAGGAAAGCTCAGTGCAAAAGCCAAACCTGGCTGGCCAGTGCACTGGGGGTGACTTTTCTGAATGCCTCCTAATTGCACAGCCCAGCACTGGAGCTGTTCACTGCAGATGTTCTTGGCATTAGTTTTAGTCACAGGAAATTTTGTTAATAAAAGTAGGAGCTAAAAGAAATTAAAGGAAAGTATCCCTCCCCCACCCCCAAGACAAGATGTGGCCTGGAGGGGGGCTGGGAAGGGGAATTAGCCGGCCTGTTTCCATGTTCTCTCCCCTCTCCCTGGAGCAGGATTTGCCCTCCTGAGCTCACACGTTCTCGGCTCTGCTCTGGGCCAGGGCCAGCGCAGTAAAGCTGCCAAGCGTCTCAGCCCTGGCTCTGCTTCCAACAGAAAAAGCAAAACAGAAGAAACAGATCATGTTGGAGATGGGGCAGGTAGGTTGCTTCGTGCTGCATGAGCCGAAGGCAGGCCAACCGGGGGGGTTATGGCCCTAGCCAAATCCTCCTCTTCAGCAATCTGATCCCCACGGAGCAGGTCGGATGAGGGCTCTGCTCTGCGTTTTTCCAGATCACCAGGAGGAGTATGGAACTGATCCGGCTGCCTTTCTGAACCCTGCAAAACCTTCTGCGGTTTGGGCCTCTGGAAAACAATGGCATACCGTAATTTCTCAAAGAGATGCCCTGCCCTTTGGAAACTCCAGCCGTGCTGTCATTTGAGGTAGGCACACTTCCCTAAAAAGACCATCCAGGAGCACATTACTGTATTTTCAGGAGGCTATGCTCCCCACGGGTGAAACATTGCACCGTCTTTGTCACACACCAATTTCAACTTCCCCACAAAGGGTTTAATTTGGATGGAAAGGGCTGTTTTTGTTTGGAATGAAATGACCCAGGAAAGTTACAGGCATGTTTTCTGAGGGTTTGCAGCTCTGCCCTGGGCAGGGATAGCTTGCCCTTGGATCAGTGATAAGCCTGGCAGCAAAATCTGGTTTTAATAATCAGCCAGTGTTTAGCTCGTTTAGAATGACTTGATTAGATCATGTTCTCCTAGCGAGGCCATCGGAATGGGATCTTTTCTATGGTAAATAAATCTCAGACGATAAATTCTTAATAATCAAGGAGTCTTATTATTTTCAACTCTGTTTTTGTAGATGACTTTGGAAATAAAGGGCTGCATCCTGCTGTCGCCACAGGATCAGAGCTTTTGCACCTTTTCATTAGGGTGAAGATTCAACGTGCCCGCCAGGGAGCCTGGGGCCGTACTTGGGTGTCCTCGGCCATGGTGCTAGCTGAGGTAGCTTCATGCATCACACTTCTGATGGCACTGCAGACACGCCTTTAGAGAACTCAGCGTGCTTTGCAAAGTACCCGTAAGCAGCATCAGACTCACCAATGTTCAAACATCCGAGGCTCAAAACTCATGGGTCAGCCCCCTCCCAAAATAATCATGAGATTGTCTTAAAAATTCTTGAGATGTTTCCAAAGGTTTTCTTTGTTTGCCTTCTGGACCTGAGCCTTCGGGGTCACATTTTCCAACTTTTCTCTGCAACCAGGAGGACTAGAAACTTGTCTTTGAGACGAAAGCTGAGATTACCCCATAACGCAGGATCCTGGAGCTCTGGCTCTCAGTACAACACCAAACACCATGAGGCTCACAATAAAATCATGAGAGTTGGCAGCACTGTTATGTGGCACATCCGGCACGCACAGGTTAAGTGGCTTATCCAGTTTCAGAGCACGGACAGGAAATAATACAGTAGAACAGCTCTGATTTTCTGGAGATGCTTTCGAAGTACGTAAGAACTTATTCAACTCCAAAGCAACCCGCTACCCTTATCCTGACATATTCTTTACTCCATTTCCTGCTTCCACTGACAGTGGTTTAACAACTCAGCCAAATTCTTCTATCTTTGGGGTTTACACAGTAAACACAAAGAGACCAGCACAATAAATGAGCTCTCCCCATTCTCCTCCATATTTCTCCTTCCCAGCAGGCGGGCTGCCACTCATTTCTTATATCAATGACTTGTGGTTTGGCCGGGGAAAGTGATTCTCCTCTCAAAAAGGCTCTACTTCATTTCCAGGACTGATTTCCTCTTTGCCTGTGTCAATAGGGTACCATGTAAAAGCTAACATTGCCAACAGACGGATGGGATGTTAATGTCGGTCTCTCCTTACGGTACGACAGCTCAAGGCACCGGCCTTCTAGCGAACATTGTTGGGACAGAGAGGGTGCAAGAGACGCCCACTGGAATGAACAGGAGCATGTCTGACAACAGGCAGGATCTTGCCCTTCATTTCACAGACCCGTAACAGTCGAAAATTTCTTCCTAAGAGCAGCTGTCCAGTGAGCAGCTCCTGACGAGAAGAGCAGCCTGGCAGCTAAGGCTCAGAGTCCGACAGTGGCCTGGCAGAAATTGGTTTGAACTGGAGGGGGAGGGAGATTGAAAGTCTTTTTAAACTAGGCAATTATCACTGGTTTTAGGGGACAAACTGTGTCAACACACTTGTCCCGACCGACCAGCATCAGCCACGCCCATCCGAATTAATTGAAAAGTAGGTGTCCCATGGCTCAACACGTCGGACCCAGTCACTTCAGCTCATACACTGATGCTATCTCACACACGAACATGCACAGAGTCTTTCTCACACATGTATCACACTTAGGTATCAGACAGGTGTTTACTGTTAGCACAGGATATTGCATAACCTTGTGATTTCCAACCAGCCAGATACAACACACACACACACACACTGCAGCTATTTGGTAGATCGCTGTTCATGCTCGGGTCCTGGACACCTTTGCCTCATCAGCAGAAACTGGAGACACTCAGGGGGCATTATCGGATCTGGTTTTAATCTTGTGGGAGAGGATGCACCAATCCTCCGGGTGGGAGTAGAACTTCGTGATCCTCCCCCCACACCCTCAGCGTCAGTATTTTCCATTGGAGACTTTGTTGCAGCTGCTATTTCCCTTTGTATCAGAGCCTGAAATAGGGTCAAAGGTACCACGTGTCTCAGAGCCGGGCTGGAGTCCGACAAACCTGAGCGATCTGAGCCCAGAGCCAGTGGCGCCGGTCTGCGTACGGCCCCCAGAGACCATCTGCAGCAGGAAGAAAGCTCATCAAAGCCGAGGTTGTATTGCACCTGGATTCAATTACTTTGTACTGAATTTGGTCCAGCCCTGTATTTATTCCCTGACTTTGGATACGTTCACTTGCAGGCAGCGAGTCCGTGACGCTGTTTGGAAAGAGCATCTGCCAGTCCACGTATGACTTCTGTGCCGATTTCTAAGTGCTGGTTACAGTGATCGGAGTCAAAGATTTCTCCCCTGCAGGGAGGCCTTAACCAGCGTTTGGGCACCGGACCTTTTGTGCGCCAAGCAAGAGTCGTTCCCTGAGAGTATGGAGCTGCCATAACACTTGCTGATGGCTGGGGTGGCTCTGACATGAACTCCTGGGTCTGCGTAGCCTCTAAGGCTGATCAGGTCTGGATTCAAAGGTCCTGGCTCTGACCTCATATGGCCCATTCGCCCCCAGGCAGTGGCAGCGATAGCCCCAAAATTAAGGGGAGGGACTAGAACCCCCTTGGACATTGCCTGTGTGTGTTTGATTCCCTCTGACAACAAGCTGCTAGATCCCCTTTGTGGGAAGGCCAGCTGTGCCTCAGGAGACCTGTTTCAGTCCCAGCTCTGCCCCAGATTCCTTATGTGATCCAAGCCCCTGTTCCCCATCTGCAACCAGGGCCTAACCCGTCACTCCCCCACAGGCATGATGCTAAAATCCCAACGTGCTCCTGAGAGCCAGCTCAGGGCCTAGAGAGAAGGGGGAGACACTCTGAGATGGTTTCCCTCTTTGCAGGGGATAAATCCCATTGCTGACATTTCAACACAACATGGCAGAGAAGAGGTGAAGTAACGTGTAGTTTTTGTTTTAATTTGACTGGTTGAGAAAGCATATAGGATTTCATATAACGTACAAATCATATCATAGAAAATCACAGCTTAGAGGCCCCAGCTGACACCCCAGCACCCACAGGATTAGTTGTGTAGGGTTCATTTGTCATTTGCTTTTTGCTTTTTGAAGCGATGTAAAGATAAAGTACATTTAAGAGAAACACATTAAATAACCATGACAATTAAATAGAGCAATTACTGATTGTCTTTTTGACAATATAAAGGTTCAAGTTTACTGGGTAAAGAAGCAATAGCCTCTACACAGAGAGGGTTTTCAGAGCGAGGCACCGACGGATCCCTCAGATGAGCAAATGACAAAAAAGCACGTGGGTGCAGAAACTGAGGAGATTAGCTGGCCTTAGCCTCCTATAATGAGCATGTGTAAATACAGCATGAAACTAAAGAGAGATGCGATACAACTGTCAAGTCCTTTATGCCAGGGTGCTTTCTAATGAACAAAAAATGTAATGCCCTCACAAGATGCCATATCCCTTTTTTCCAAAGAGACTAGTTTTTAGGCCAGGCTGCCATTAAATGGGAAAGTCTGTTGCTTTTTATAAGGTGCTCGCCCTCTCCTCATGAAACCAGCTAGGAAAGTCTTTTCTTAATCTGGGTCTAGAAAGTGTCCTGGGTGTGTCCAGAGGGAATACATGAGGCCAGGCATGGCCAGCCCATCCCGGCTGCGCTATTGAGTGTACTAAGCACATCTAGCAATGATGCACCTGCTATGAAGCTAACTGTACCAGGTGTGTCCAGGCAGAATAGAGCTGCGATGGTGCTAAATGCAGCAGGTAGGATTGACCTGCTATGAAGCTAACTGTACTCGGTGTGTCCAGGCAGAAGACACCTGCTATGATGCTGAATGTATCAGCTCAATCCACGAAGGAGTCACCTGCTGCGCTGCTGAGTGTGCTGTCCCATAGAAGGTTCCTGACCGGCCTGCAGCCCAGCTGGTCACTCGGAGGATCACCAGGAAAGGGGGAGGAGGAAAGGATGGCAGGTGAAACGCAGCAGAATCTCCCCACATGCCGGAAGTGGAAAAGTGAGAGATTTAGCCCTTGTGCAATCGAGTGGTCCTGTGACACCCAGAGGGTGGCCTTCCCCCCAGCGCAGAAGGCCCGCCCAAGCTCTAAGCAGCATGTACGTCCCACTGGAGACCTGTGTGGTGCAGAGGCCTGGTGCTGGCCTTCTGCCCGGGGCTGAATTTCACCCCTGGAACGTGGCTAGCAATAATGCAGGGGGAAAGTAGCTCCTGACCCTTGTGATCTCAGCAGCACAGACCCCTTGGTGTCTGGAGCTGAGGGAATCCAAGCTGAACCGATGGGGAACTCTGGAATGTGATGGGAAGAGAGGGCTGACTGTTATGGGCAGATAGGATATGGGCTGAGTTACAGGAACCTCCTGGAAAATACACCCTCCGCAACCCTCGTCCCTCCTGGAAGCAGCCAAGGTGCTGAACACAAAGGCAGCCTGAGTCTGTCCTCATTTCAGTGCTGGTTTCATAGTGTGCTAGCGAGACCAGGTCACCCCATGGTGGCTGGCCCCGGGGATTGGCTACACCCCATAGTCCATTGTGTGCTGCTGATCAGAATTCTCCAGGGCCAGGGCCTCGCTTTTCACCCGGGTTTGCTTGAGTGAGTCCTGAGCAAGGGGTTGGATGAGGGGCCGTGCGGGCCCTTGCTGGTCCCCACTTGAGGGCTACCCAAGCAAAGTGGCTCAGTTTAGAATTCAAGGCTGCCGGCACCACAGACTCCTGCAGGTTCTACAAGTTCGGCCTCTTCTGTGGCCACCAGCAGTCAGGGCTCAGATGCCAATGAACCAGGCACAACAAACGCTTTCCCAGAGCTGCCTGCCATGCTGCAGGAGTAAAAGCCTATTGATGCCAGGAAGAGCAGCAGCCTGACCTCAGAAACGCTGCCGAAGGCAGGGCCCTTCCTACATCACTGTTCTGACCACAGCCAACAAGTGAAATAAGCGAGTGTTGACTCCTGGCCTGAACTCGCCCCTGATTTCCGGCGCTAGGTGGAACCCGGGATGAAGGTTGGTGTTTGGGATCAGGCGCAGCCTGAAGGGAGTGGTGGGGAAAAGCCATAGGCTGGCTGAAGGGAGAGAGTCATTCTGCTCTGGAAGCGGGGGGCATGTTTACGGAATGACCCGCCCCCCACATCCACAATAACACACACTCAGCCAGCCCAGCTCCATTCACAAACACGCACCTACACACATTCCTCTTCTGGCCACCTGAGGAGCCCTGCTTAACTCTCCGGCTGCCCTCTCCTTTCTGTGGTGCAAAGGACGGCCTCTTTCTCCAGGGCTAGGCTGGGAAACCCCCCAGGCTGAGTAATCATTATGTGAAGGTGGGTGAGCGGAAAGGTGAGAGCTGACAAAGAAACAGAATAATAAACTCTGGGTCTGATACTCCCCCACCACAACCACAGACACACACACTGCACCTCATCTATAACCCGTGCAAAATGAGTGTGAAACGCGCCCACTTTGGGGAACATTTCACACGCCTGTCAATGACTCCACAAGGAGGGAGGTGGGGGTGGATCGGACCCTGGGGTTTGGCTTGTTCTACTTCCTTAGAGCTCTTTTTAAATGTTTCTTTGTCCCACCCTGGAAGCTGACCAAATTCAAAACCCACCACCTGAAGGGTGTGTGCAGTGGGGTGGTGCAATGGGGGAGGGGTTGTGTATGTGCGCTGTTTACACTGTATGTCATTGTTACACAAACGGGGAAAGCCAAAGAATAATCTGAAATACAGAGCCCAGTTCAAGGTCCTTGCCTGATAATCCAAGCTCTCTGTGGGATTGGTCCTGGCTACCTGAGAGATTCCCTCCACCCCCCACCCCCTCGACCCTGAACTTCCACAGTAGCTGTATTCCATGGGAACAATGAAACTTCCATCGAAGAGCAGGAAGCTCTAAGCCAGGACCTGAGCTGGCGCTTAGACTACGGAACTCACTGCCACAGGAGATAAGATACTGCACCTCATTACACTCACAGCTAAACCCAGCGCCCTCCCTGCCCCCCAACCCTGGAATAGCTCCCCATTCACAGCAGATCTTGTGCTTTCCTACAGATAATCCTCACTTTTAAAAAACCTAGACCACTTCTCGCTTGCAGGCAAGGAGGAAAAACCTCACTGTTATTCAGAGCTAGGCCAGGCCTGGATTTTCCATTTCATGGGAAATTCCATGACTCTGGCATTTTTGCTGTTCTGCAATAGACCCAAACCCAACCAAACCAAAAATTAAACATCCCACGCAACAAAATTCCGAAAAAATTTAATTCTGGGTTCATCAAAATGATTCGTTTTGATAAATTCAAAAGAGTTTGCTCTGCTTTTGCCCATTTCAGCTCATTTTTAAATATAATCCCCCCGGAATTTCCTTTGGAAAAGTCGTTTTGAAATTAAAAATCAAAAAGTCGAAGCAGTCCGTTTGGAATCTGTCAAAATGGAACATTTCGACATGATAATGCTTCGGAATGAAATTTAGCTGAAATCCACCCGTTCCTGAACCGTTTGCATTTAGCCCATTTTTTGTTGGAAGCCCACGTCAATGACAAATTTCTGGTACTGTTGGCTTTACTTCTGATGGGGTGGCCACTGCAGATACCACAATGAGGGGCACCAACGTAAGAGCCCAGAGAGCTGGACCCAACCAGCCCTTGAGGAAGAGGAGAAGCTGTGAGAGTATCCACAAGGCTGCGAATGCAGCTGTACCTCAAGGCACGGAGCTCCACGCAGCCACAGCGAGGCCGGCTAGATGGGAAGGGATCTGCAGGGCAGAATAGGCTGAGAGCCCCTGGCTCTATCCTTTTCCACAGCTGTCTCCGAAGCTGGGCTCCCACTAAGAGCTGCTGCCTTCACGCTCCCCTAGCACTCGCTCCAGGAAGCTGCTGTCCCCGCTGGAGCCCAGGGAGGTAGGGGGTGAGCAAGCTGTCAGGTTTGGCTTGGATTTGTGCTGTCAGGGACCTTGTCTGCCTGGCTTCTACCTCCTGCAGCCTGTTGTGTTTTCCAGTGGAAAACAAACCAGGCCTGGACCTCACCGGCCACCCAGAAACAACGAACTGCTTCCGAATCTATCTTATCTGCCCCTGGCTTCCACAGGGACGTGCCCTGAAACCCCAGACCTCCAGCAGGGAGTGGGGCCCGCTCACAGGCTCCCCGTCGCAGGTCATTGGCATAGATCGCCAAAGGTAGGGAGCCCAGGTCAGACGTTTCAGGCCCTGTACACGATTCTCCGGACAGGGAGAGCCTGTCTCCAAATGCACCCTCTGCCTGCCTAGATACACCCTGGAACCCGCACCCCCAGCCGGAGCCCTCACCCCCTCCTCCACCCCAACTCCGTGCCCCAGCCCAGAGCTCCCTCCCGCACTCTCAACTCCCCATTTCTGGCCCCACCCCGGAGCCCGCACCCCCCTCCCGCACCCCAACCTCCTGCCCCAGCCCAATGAAAGTGAGTGAGGGTGGGGGAGGGCGAGCCACCGAGGGAGGGGGAATGTAGTGAGCGGGGACGGGGCCTCGGGGAAGGGGCGGGGTTAGGGTGTCCGGTTTTGTGCAACTAGAAAGTTGGCAACCCTAGACACAACACGCGTCGCCTGGCCGTTAGAGGGGGCAGGACAGCTCCAGCGCGGCCGATCCCCACCACCCGCTGTCCATCTGCTCCCGCAAACCAGGGCTTTGCAGGAGAAACTTTGCCTTAGCTCTGAATAAGGAGGAAGGTCCTATTGTGGGGAGATGACAGTGTTCCTGGGCTGTGCTGAGAAATAACCCTGCGACTCCCCCCACCCCATACGTTCTCACGGCTGCCTGCAGTGGCACCGCCATGAGGCTGAGCACAGGGGCCCCGCTGCATGTGGGGGGGGGGGAGGGCAGCTCCACGCAGCCCAAAACCAGGTGGCCAGCCTCAAAACATGGCGAGGCTGGCTTAAAAAAAGGGAGATCTAAAAGCGATCGGTTTGGGTCTCGTTTTATTCGTCTTCTGGGTTTGCAGCCTTTCGGGTGCCCCTGGGTCAGCGTTCAGGCTTTTCCCTGCAGCCAGCAGGGCAAGAAATGTCCCGCTTGTTAAAGGCATGCCAGAGTTCTCCCCGAATCGCATGACTGCGGGGACTCTGAGAGGCAGATCTCGTGGGGCTCACAGTAAGTGCGAGTGACGAGCCAGGAAAAGCTGGAGAGGGATCTTGTGTCCTTTGCTACCTGCCTCCCTGAGACCTTCTCAGACGTCTCCTGTCACCCACCCCGTACGCTCCCACCAACACATAGATCACTGACACAGGTACATGCTGCCCCATGTGTCAACAGGCCACATCAACACAATTTAGGAGCCCGGGCACATCGCAACAAGGGGCCTCTCCTTGCTCAGCCCCCCAATCACCCACACATGAACTGTCTGGTGGGCAGCCCATTAGTACTCCTCTTGGGGAGGGCTGGCACTCCCCTCCTCCCTAGACAGGCAGGCATGACAGCAAGGCCCCCCCCTCCCCAGTACTTACCTGACCTGCCGGGGTGTATCTGTTTGGGGCGAAGGGGAACCGGCCCACTGCACGCGTCTCTTCCTGCCATACAGAGTCCTCTGCTGGGGTGGGGTTGGCAGGGCCCCCAAAGTGGCAGGGCCTGGAGTTAACACCCCATTGAAATAATCAGAGCAGGCCCCCCTCTCCGAGCTCTTGTTTCAGGCTGTCTGAAGACTCAGGAAGATCTCACTGCATCCGTAAGTAGCACTTGGGTCATATCATTGCGCGTTTCTCTGCCATCATGAGGGTTAGCAACTTACTTCTTCTTCTGCCAAATGAAAGCGGAGATTCGGATGCAATGACATGGCTCCCAGTGCTGGGGCCCTAGATACAAGCCTGTAGTCCCCACGCCTTAATCTGGCAGGCACAGGAGAAAGGGCATGGGAATGCAGGAAATCCTAGCACACAATATGGTGAAACCACATTGAAAAAACGGGGGCAGTAGGGGGTAGGGCTGCGAATCCAACAGTCCTGCAGCCACCCTGAGTGGGGCCATGACCCGGCATCTAATATAAGGCAGATACTTGGCGGCAGCACTGAGGCAACCCTGGGGGCTTGTGTCTGTTGCTCTCCGTCATCGGACTTTGGCAAAGTGATCGAGAAAGAGCCTCTCCTTCCCTCTGGCTGCCGCAGCACATCCCCGCACCTGCCCCAGAGACAGCCCCAGGGCCAGCAAAGCCACAAATCCACGAAGCCCCCGCTAGCTGGGGCAAGCGAGAGCAAAGTGGGAAGTTGTGCGGGTTAGGAGGGGTCACACTGGGAGGCTGGCCGGGGGCCGGGGCCGAAGAGGCTGAGGGGTAACATACCCCTGAGTGTGACGTCCCTAGAGCTACTCGTTGCTAGTGGTCATGTTGGCCTGGAGGCCTAGCCCCACCCCCCTTTCAGCCGGGGCGGCCCGTGTCCATGCACAGAGCCCAGGGTAGAATTGCAGTGTCGGAATCAAGGGGCCCGCGGGCAGGTGGTGCAGGGCAGAGCGGCTCTGAGGTGCAGGGGGCGCGAGGGCATTAGCACATCTTGGCATCCCCCGAACCCAGCGAGGTTTGTTTGTGGTCGTGTCCCCTTCCTTTCCACTCAGAAACAGCACCAATGGGTTGGCTCGGCCCCGGCCGGTCGCCAAGGAAATCTCCCTGTCCCCCGTTTACCGCCGAGTCACTCTCGCACGCCGTCCACGGACTGGTGGCAATCCAGGTCGCCCTTCAGCTCTGGGCTTCCCGACAGCTTGATGCCAGTTTTCCGGTCCACGCACCAACACTTCCCACGCTGCCCGTCCAGGGCCGGGTGACACTGCGGATGGGAAAGGAGGCTCTGGTTAGTCCGTGCTGCGCTGGCAGAGAGACACGTCCGGCCCTGGGCTGGCAGAGAGACATGTCCAGCCCTGGGCTAGCAGAGGGGCATGTCCGGCCTTGCCCTCTGAGCATGGGGAGCTGAGTCCAGCAATACAGCCAGGGCCATTCTCTACTTTCTAGACATGATGGGCTCAGTACAGCGTCCGTTGACTTCAGCAGGCTCCCAATGAACACGACAGACAGCACAGCACTAGACTGCACCTTGCTGGCCCAGGCCCCATAGTCTCCCACTGGTTTCAAGGAGGGACTAGAACCCGCGCCAGGTGAAGTGCTGGGCAGAGCCACTGCAGGCCTGAGACAGAAGTGATGCTGAACGGAGGAGGTGCCCGTTTGGGCTATTGGCGAATGGGTGAACTGGCCCAGGCGGGTCAAATGCCTCCCACCAGGTGGGTGCTCCAAGTGGTTCTTTGCCCAGCTTTTGCCTCTTCCAGGCCAGGATCCCAAAGCATTCTCTGGCGATGATTAATTCATAGCCTGGCAAACCCTCTGCGAGAGAGGGGAGCGGGCACCGGGGTCCCCTTTGCAGACAGGAAGACCGGGACACATGGAGGCGAAGGCTACGTTTTCAGTGGTCATCCCCACTAAGTTTGGGGGCCTGACTTGAGACCCCTGGGGCCTGGCTTTTCAAGGGGCCAAAAACAATGAGCTGTGGATGCTGAACACCCCAAATTAGGGGTTGTAATTCACCCATTTGGGCTAGAACCCAGGAGTCCAGATTCCCAAGCCTGTGGGTCAGCCACAGCCTTAGCTGTACAAGGGATGTGTGCCCCTCTCTGGCTTCCCTTGTCCCCGACACCCAGGCCGGGGCTCCTGCTGGCAATGGGGGCGCAGGCCGTACCTGTTTGGGGTGGAAGTTCCCATTGCGATCACAGTTCGGGATGGGGATGATATACAAGTCCTCATGGGTGCGGGTCTGGGATGCGGCCAGTCTCTCCAGTGCTCGGTGCAGCTCGCTCTGGCACGACCCCTGGGCCTGCACAGAAAGCATTGATCGGAGCCCAGCTCGGGGGAGGAAGAAGACCCCCTCCCTCATTCCATCTACACAGGCTGGAGCCATCCTCTCCCATCTATGGCCAGATACCCGCCAATTGGTAGTGCGCTTCCTCCCAAGGGTTCCCTGGGGGAGGGGATGGCTGCAAACCCCACCCCCCCTCGGCATGAGAGTAAAATCCCCCCTGGGTGTTTGGAGAGCCCCACTCCCTGCTTTAGCCCCTGTAATGCCTGGGGACCAAGGGGGACCTTGCTCATTTCCCCTTGGTCGGGGTCAGTGTTGGGGGAGTGTGCACAGCCCACCCCCAGTGGGGAATTTCCTTTTCTGGGGCGCAGTGAGCAGCGAAAAGCTAGTCCCCTGGTTAACAGGACGGCGCAGTCCTGGCAAACCAAAGCTACCCCATGCTGGCTGCTTGCACGACAGACCCGCCCGCTGGTGCTTGCTCTGCAGCCCCAAACCCCAGTCACTTGCTGGGCACTGGGAGGCCCCAGGGCGTTGGGGTGAAGGGAGTGGATCACAGGCCCGCACTGCAGCTGCTCCCAAGCCGAAGGGAGTGGGCTGCCAGGGGAGAGGAAGGGGCATCTCACTATCTGCCTTGTCTCCTCCCGATGATGCAAGTTCCCGTTGCTCCTCATCTTCACGCCACTGTTCACCCGGTCGCGGGTTTTTGCCTGCTGCTTCAGGAGACATTTCCTGTCTTGGATGCTACATGGGCTGAAGCTGTTGTTGGGGTGGTCGATCTCCTCCTTATCTGCAAAATCGGAAAGTCAGGGAGAGAGGGGAGCTGAGATTCAGGCCGGCTGGGGCAGGAGCCTCGCGGAGCGATATCCAGGAACTGGAGACAGTGCTGCCGCTGGCCAGCTCCCGCTCCCTGCACATCCCTGCCCCCACCCTGCATGGATGCGTCAGGTAAGTTGGGCGATGGCCCTGGTGCAGAGCTGCAGGGAGTTTGTTACAGGATTGACTCAGCACGTGGCTCCCAGGTGCACTTAATATGCTTTGCATAGGGCCCCCGGGCGCATAGATAGCGAGGACAGGTCGGCTGCTCAGATTCTCCCCGAATGCCCCAGCCATGCAGCATGGGAGCCCAACGGTGCTGAGCGGCTCCCAACGCAGCGGAGCTGGGGCCACGTAACCCTGTCAGGGAAGCCTGGGCCAAGCCTGATTCGGTGGAGCTTGCTCCTGTCTCCGGTTCTGCGCTGGCAGCTAGTGGTGACCCCTGTGAAATGAAGCCTCAGGCCAGCTCTAAGAGAAGCCTTTGCTACAGACACCCCCATTTGCGTGTTGTTCCCGCTCGACGAATGCCCCCATCAAAACCCTCACCCCCAGGAAGTGCCCCAGTGGGGCTGACCCAGCAGAGCCCCAGGCTGGAGGAGTCCCAGGGATTCAGCAAAGCCCTGACATACAGGGGTCACGGACGTCAGCACCTGGCTGGACCAACCTTCCCACCTCCTGTTGGGGGTGAGGCGTGGCCAGACTGGAAGCATTGCTCCAGCCCCCCAGTGCGCTGCCTTCACCGGGGTCACATGCGCAGTGTCAAAGCAGGACAGAATAACACGAGACTTTGACTCAGATGGTTACATGGGCCGTGGCTGGCGATTCCCTCTTCCCCGCTGGGTGAAGACCCAGCCCGTTAAACCAAGCCCTCATACCACGCGTTAACGAGGATAGAGAAGCCGGCAGTGTGAGCTGCTTTCCCAGCAGCCTACAGACACTAGAGCGGAGCTGGGCTGGCTCCTCATTCACCAGCCAAGACGAGGGATTTGTCCAGTTCCACCAAACCAACGTTTCTTGCCTAAATGTCACCCAGCCGCTTCATAAGTTCAGAAACCTCGGTTGCTTTTCATGGCACTTCAGAAATTTCCACCTCACCTTTCTGGCTAGTCTCACTGATCTGTATTAAATTCGGGCCAGGTGTGGACAGACTCAGGGTGAAGAGTCTAAACAGACAAAGAGGCCGGAGAAAGTCAGGATCCTTCTCCCCATTTCATAGACAGGGGAACTGAGGCACCACGAGATTAAGGACACGCCCAAGGCCATACATTGAAACAACAGCACAGCTGGGACTAGAACTGAGGTCTTTTTGAGTTCCTGAGCAGGGCCACATCGCTCGATGGCACGTAGCTAGGGCGTGTCGGCCCATCTAGCTGGGCGTGTCTCTGTCCCCCCATCACTGCAGTAGCCACACAACTCACACTCTTTATTTATCCCAGGCGGCTCAGTGCCCATATCCCCATTGGAACTGCAGCAGCCGACAAAGCAATAGGGAAAAGCTGGGAACTGATGCACCAGTGAGTGCCAGGTTAGTGCCCCACCACTGGGCCTTTCTTCCTCTCCGTAACTCTGAGGCCATCTTCCTCTTCATTCTTCCAGCCATTGGCTTGGAGAGAAATTCACCAGGACGGGATGCAGGAAATGTCCTTTTCCCTCCTGCCCAGCTTTTGTTGTGGCCCCTGCGGGGAGCTTGGCACCAGTGAGTTTTTTTCCATGCAAATCTTTCTAGTGCCGCTTGTCACTGCTGGATTTTCCCAAGCTGCCCACCATGGTGCCCAGCAGCTGCCTGACCTGCCTCTCCAGAACGACCCCGCCACCCGCTCAGGGGCACCTCCCGAGCAATCCCGGCTGCAGCCCAAAGAGACGGTTTCATAAGTAGCAGCCAGCTTTGGCCCCCAGGCCCACTCCGAGCTGGCCCATTGACAGCCCCCTTCTGGGCGAGTTCCCGGCTCCATTTCTGTGCCCAGTTCGCTCCCTCCCGCTGGGACTCCAAAACGCTTTTGCGCTCGAGCCCTTTTCCAAATGGGCTGAATAAAAGTTTCCATCCATTATGTAAAAGTTGGCCTCGCTCCCGGGAACGTACGTAGGACACAAATGGGTTCGCACATCAGCCCCTCTCCGGAGCAGCCTCAGCAGTTCAGCGTAACCTGCCCCTTGTGCAGCCATTGTGGGGCAGGGGGGCAGCAGTTAGCTCTAGCGCCTGACTTAAAACTGTCTCTCCCCCAATCAGCATCCCTCCTCCAGCCCCCCATACGGCCACTGCTACCTCCACCCCCACACCTCTCCCCCAGGCCCCTTTCGCTGCCTGGCCCCAGCGCTTTTCAGCGTTGATTGTTTTTAAATGACAAGATATAAAGACACAGTGTTTTCCAGCCTGGTTGGTTACTGTGGGGTGGGGTGGGGTGTGATGCGTGGGTGTCATTCATTGGTTTGTTATTGTAGGGCTGCCCACCAGTGCTGTTTTCATGAGAGAGGAGTTGCTCGGGTGTGCTGGGTTGCGTACCTGGGTTCGTTACTGTAGGGCTGCACGTAGGTGTTGGGGGTTTTTAGCGGTAGTTGTTTGGGGCGCTGCGCTGCATACCTGGGTTTGTTATTGTAGGGTCCCCTGTTACGCATGCTGGACTTTATTATTATTGACTGGCTGATGACAGCTGGCCCCCGAAGAGGGGCTGTCCCAGTGACCCCACCCCGTCCTCCCATGCACCCTGCCCCTCCCTCCTGACCTCTAGGGACGGAGAACGTCCCATCCACGAGGACCCAGGCATTCGCTAGGGTCACCTGCGCGATATCCCACGTCAGCGCTGACATCCTGCGCGTAGCTCCCTCCCCTATTCCAGCAACATCCCCCCACCACCACCACCACAACCATCCCCCCACCCCCAGCTCCGGAGGCCCCTCGGGCCAGGCGATGTGTCCGCAGCTACGGCCCAGCGGTTCCCTTTGCTAACAGAGGCTGGGGCCCGTGGCAGGGCCCCGTCGGACAGGAAAGGCACGGCAGGCTCTGTGCTGCGCCAGGACCCCCTCCCCATAGGCCGGCTGGGACAGTCTCTCCGGCTGGCATTTCCCCAAGAGATCTGTCACTATCCGGGATGGTCACCACAACAAACTCCCCCTCCCTGGCCCCCCACATCTATGTCTACCCGCTAGGCCCGAGCGGGCAGCAGGCCAAGGAGACAGCTGCACTTTCCTCACTTTGCTCTGGGTGCACCCAGCAAGGTGGCCGGGAGGCCAAAGAGGAATCCACTCAGGGGCCCCTGGCTCATGGCATAACCCTCGCCCAGGGCATCTCGGTGGGCCCAGGCTAATCCCCGCTGGGAAAAGGGTTTAATCCCAGCACATTGCCGCCCCCCTCCCCCGGCATCCCTGGTCCGAATCCGGATTGGCCAGATCTCAGGGCGTTCTTGGGACGAGCGTTTCCCCCATGCCTACATAACCCCGCTGACTGAAGTGGAGTTACGCTGGCTGCCACCACCGCTGTATTTGAGCCCTGCACTGAATGAGACGCGGTTTCATCTGTGCCCGCTGGCACGGTCGGCACATGCCATGCGGGCTGCGCTGGATGAGTTTGGTGGGAAGGCTCATTAGCCGAAGCATGGCCTGGTCTGGCCCTAGAATGGCTGGAGTCCTGCGAAGGGGAGAGCGGCGCCACTGCTGCTAAAATTGAACATGGCTCCTCCTTCAGCTCACGCGGGAGCTGCTTCCAGACCCAGAGCTCCCGGGTTCAAGTCCCAGATAGGGACTGACTCCTCGGAGAAAAGACGCGCAGCCCAAAGCTCTTCCCCTGGCCTCCCAAATTCTGGAGACCTGGAGGTTTTAGAAACCCCCAAGTTTCTCCAAAAAAGGGAAATACCCCGAATCAGGGGCCACCTCTGAAAACTGAGGCCCGAAGGGCCATGAGATCCTCCAGCTGGGCTGCACTAATGAGGCAAGAGGTGGCTAATCGCCCACCTTCCCAGCCCCAGGCGGCTTTCGGCGGACCCAAGACCATGCCCATCCATGCCAGGGTGGGTGCCTGGAGCGATGCTTCTGTCCCATTCGCACCTGGGATAAAACAAGGACACCAACTGGAGGCCTAACGGGCATCGTTACACAGTAACGAGCTCCGGCCCCTGCCTGCCTAGATGGCTCTCTCAGTGACGGGCTGATTCAGACCCCCCTTCCCCGCTTTCGTTCTAGCACTTTATTCCTGCGGCATGGAAAGCTGGCGTCGGTTTCTGCCAGGCCCTGCACATCAGCTCCTTTCCCTGGCCGAGCCTTTTGCTCTGGAAATGCACCGTGTCCAACGAGCTCAAGTTTCATTGTCTGAGCTCCAGCGGCACCGAGAGTCCTGACAGCCAAGAGGAACGGACTGGCTGGCTGAGCACAGCCTTGGGCTCAAGGGGGTGCTGCCCGCTGCTGGGGGAGCGCTGTGGGGCTTCCCTTCCCCAGTGATGTCCTGCGGCAGCATGAAGGGCAAAGGGCACCAACCAACCAGCCCAATAACTGGCCCTGAGCTTTCATCGACCTTTTGGGCGGGGCTCACAAAAGTTCAGTTAAACTACCCCCCTCTACCTCAACCCTCCCCCTGTTCCTTTCCAGTTTCACTGTGGCCTCTGCACCTTCCCTGCTCTGGGATGCCAGACATAGTGCGGCCAGATCCACTAATACTTCCCCTTACAAAAATACAGCCTTGCTGGACAGTGTAAGGTCTCCGGGGCTTCCCTTGGGATCCCAGGAGTTTGGAGCCAGCACCTGGATCCCGCTGCACCACACTGGTTGTCCCTCAGGCAGGACACTGCAGCATTCGAGGAGGTGTGGGGAAGAGGAATGAGAATGATCAGGGCCTGAAAAGACTCTCTCAGAAACACAATTGAAAATATTGGGGTCGTTTGCCTTAGAGAGGACACAAGAGGGGACTGGGCAGTAGTGAGTAGTCTAGAGAAGGGAGGTCTGGACTTTCTGCTCTCCCAGTCTCACAACACAGGAAGAAGGGACCGTTCAATGAACCGGAACGGGGGGGCCTTTCCAAACCAATGCAAGGAAATACTTCACAGAATGCGTAATTAGACAGCGGGACTCATTGCCACAAGATTATTGAAGCCAAGATCTTAGCAAGATTCGACGAGGGACTAGACCTGTACCTAGCTAATGAGAGCAATTGTAGTAAATCCTGTAACAAGAGCTTTAGAAAGGATATTAAACCTCCTGCTCCAGGGTTTGTGCTGCTCTTTAACTACAGGGGTTAGAAACAAAGGCTGCTGACTGTAGGTCTCTGGCACTTTCCTCTGACGCTCGTGGTACTGGCCAGATGGGATCCTGCACGGGATGGGCCTCAGGCCTGAGCCAGTGCAGTGAACAGATGGGCCTATCAAATGCGCCGCTGTGCATGACAGTAGATTGTCCTGATCTAAGTCTCCCACCCCCGCTGCTCAATTATCTCTGGATATTGCTTTGATATGTGCTTACAATGCACTCACACAGATGCACGCATGCACAGACATGCGCACAGACGCACGCACATACAGATACACATGCACGCACACATCCATGGGTACACACGCACGCGCGCACAGGCATGCACAGTCCTATGGAAACCAAGGACATCAATAGTCACAGAACGTGTGAGCCCCCTTCGCTCGCCCTTGGGGGAAAAGCCCCTAAACCGTTTGCCATTCACTCAGCGTCCTCCAATACTCAGCGAATATTGGCTGCGCTGGGATTCTGACCTCAGCGCCGTTCCCATGGGCCCTCTCCACCTTCTCGCCAGACCATCCAGTTGGCAGCAGGGCAGCCCATCCCCTGGGCTCTGCCTCAGTCAGATGCTCCGACACCCCTCCCCACAGTCGGAGGCGCTGCTGCTCAGCCCAGACCCAGCTGCTTTGCCAAGGGGGCAGGCGCCGGAGGCCAAAGGTTTCTGCTCCTTTGAGATCAGACAGCATGTCCTTGCTGAGCGGAGCACTTTGTGGGAAGCAGGATTTTCCCAGGATGCTCTCTGCCGTTCCCAATGTGGCCCGGCCCCCGTTTTTGTTTTGTTTGAGATTCATTTACAAGCTGTCACTTGCCAAAGGAACTTGAGCCTTTCCCTGGGACTCCGGGGAAAGAACTGGGCACAAAAGGCTGCATCCAGGGTGGGAAAGAGGCCAGGGCCAATGACATAGCATGCCTTGGAAATGGGACATGGGGTTTGCGTCTGCAGACCTTCCCATGCTCGCGTGGCTGCGCACAAGCGGGAGGGTCATGCCCTCTGCTCCAGGGAGTCAGAAACCACCAGGCATTAACGTACACTGAAGGGGAGAGTGGGAAACAATTCTAGGAATAAAGAAGTTAACCTCAAGCAGAGTCCAGGTCTGAAATCCAGAGTCTTGGCAGCCCATCTGGGTTAAGCACAGTTCCAGGACTGCAATACCGGACGCTGGCGGCCGGGAGATTTGCCGTCATGGAACCAGAGCTGGTTAGCGTAGCATTTTTAAAAGCTGCAGGTCCCTTTGATTTCAGGATCCTTAAAGCTCCATGGTTGGTTCAAACAACATTTTTCCACTGCGTGTGCTGGGCTTTTTGTTTTCTGTCTTTGCTGTGCAAACCGTTTCCACAGCCGCAGGGCTGAGCCGTCGTGTCACTAGTGAGGTCTCCTGCTTGTTATGGCAGCGTCATGGGCTCAGTCTGTCAGCAAAGGGGGGCATCACATCTGCAGCCACATACACTTTGAAGATGTGCCGATGAAATAAGAAAGTGCATACACATACACTCACACACACACACATCCCTTCACATACACGATTTGCCTGGTTTTGGAACCCAGCTCTGTGGAGGGTTAAAACTATTCAGTGGTGGATTTTATCCTGACTGATTTGGGCTATAACAGAAATGAGACAAGCCCCAAGAAATCCATTCACTATGGGACATTGTTAGCCCAGTTTCACAGAGCAGACAGATACAGAAACCCATGCTGCTTGTAACAGGGTGTAGCACGGTCCAGTTCCAAGTGCAGTTACAGCTTAAACTAATCAATTGTGCATAGGAAGAAGCAATTTCCCAAAGAAATTTGGTGAAATGCTGTCAATGCACAAAACGATAGAAAGCCCCCTTGATTTTTAAGAAATGTATCAGAACTGTAGTTTTTCTATCTCTATTGCCTGGGACCTGCCATAGGAGTCAGATTTACACGCCTAACTCCCACAAGTCCTTCAGAAAATTCCCAGGTGGAAATGGTCATATGAAATATGGTAAGATTTGGTTTTAATCATAATATCAAATCTAACCTACTCAGGGAGATTTTTGTACCAAACAACTCGGTTTCAGCACAAGCAAACGTGAGCTGTGCTGACTTCACTGAAATCCCTCTGTACACAGCGACGGTTCCTGGCACTAGGAGGTGAGAAATTCTGCTGATTTGCCAAATTCTAGCAGAGTTTTACAGATAACTTGGTCAAAATCTGAAATCTGCCTAAACCAGCCTGGTAATTTGACCTGCTGGCAATCAATGCCTGGAAGGGCCGTGCTAAGGTTATCTCCTCCTACACTTCACTGGCGTGTGGTGACTCCTTCCCATCACATAATCACACCTCTCCACCTGCCAAGACGCCAAGTACAATAAGGGGACACGAGAAAAACCATTCAAGCAGCAAACTGCAAATGCCCTTCCTGTGCTATGACGACCTCCCTTTGTAGCTTCCACTGCAGGGATCCATCCAGCTCTGAACTTCACCCAGCCACACTGGGAGGACAGTTTTCAAAGCAAGGGCAAGCAATGACCTTGCTCTCCTCTTCGGAGGAGCCAGGGCTGGATGTTGGTGCAGTTCTCTTCACACAGAGGGAGGAGAGAGATGAGGAGCCATTTTTCAGGCTTTGTCTTCACTGCCACAAGAGGAGGGGTTTCACCTGGAGACGGGGGTACATGGAGCTAAGAACGCCAGCACCTCGTCTCCACCAGGAAGAACACACTTTTTTTGCAGTGAAAACAGCCTCGGGAACTCAACCCTGGATTTGACGCTCCTCTGTGATGACAACCCCAGGAGGCATGGTGGGTGCATGGCCCAGGGGACACAGTGAGCACGCAGAGGCATGTGGAGTGCCCGAGCTGCGTGAGAACCCCGCCAGCATTGACGTGGCCTGAGAGCAGCCGGGAGGGGTCACGTTCCACAGCCCGACTTCCTGCTAGCCACGGCCCTGGCAGGCTCTGATCCTGCCTCCACTTTGGAGACTTGAACCGCAGGCGTTGCTCACCTCTGTATGACTCCCAGCCTGTGCCTCACAAGGCCTGGAGGCTAGGGAACCACTTTCCCCCATGGAGGATCCTACAGGGAACTCTTTAAATCAAACTGCAGGGATGCCACTAGATGCAGTGAGCACCAGGATATTCCTCCTGCTTCACCAGAGACAGGATGGGGTGGATCAGAGCTCCACGCTGTGCCCAAGGGAGAGAGCTGCACTGCTAAGATGCAAGAAGACAGTCCCTGCAATCCAGGCTTTGCAACAATGTTGGGTAACATTTGCTCCAGGTCTGGAACACATGGCAGAGCCTTTGCGACCCCAGCCTTGGGAAGCCCACTACAGACACTATGAAGCCACACAGCTGCCACCCCCAGCCCTCCCTGCTAGGAGTCAGTATCATTAACCCCATTACAGATGGGGAAATTGAGGCACTTAGCGGGGCAGTGGCTCAAGTCACTTGACCCCAAGGTCACAGAGGGTGTCAGGGCAGAGACAGGTTTTAAACACAAGAACCTGCTGCCCTGAACTTCTAATAGAGGAACAAGCAGAATCTAAAGGTAACGATAAAGGACCCTTTTCCCAGCAAATGTCAATTGATAGGAGTAAATCACATGGATTGGAAGGAAGGTGGCATCAAATAGTGACCAAAGCTCTCAGGAGAGCGAGACACAGGGTTCCCATCTATCTGCCCCATCTCTGCCAACAGTCAGCTCTCCAACCCAAGGCTGGGCGGGAGCTACAGACTGCTCCCGCTCCCCCAGCTATCAGGTGAATACCAGCGAAACCCTCTGGGCCAGCTGCAGGGAAGCAGATGTTGCCCATGGCTGGTATTATGTTTATTACGGTAGCCCCTTGAGGCCTCAGCAAGGATCAGAGTCTCCGCTGTGCAACAAGAACAGCCCTGCCTACAGAGCGGACAGTCCAACTTGACAAGCCAAAGGGAACACACAAGCCCAGAGAGCGGAAGGGACCAGTGCCCTGCCACAAGGCCAGTCTGTGGGTAGCGCACCGGGGGCCTGTGTTCACCGGCAGAGTCCTGCCGTACTGGCCCAGGGAAGTATTTATGGAACTGCTGCCAGGCGCCAGGTCAAAGTTTGCAGTACGGACACTTCTCCGTTTATGTTTGTTGTTTGCTTTCCATGTAATCCGTCCTTTTCTAGGAAACAGCACGTGTCCTTGAAATGTGAAACGTGAAACCAGAGGTGGCAGCGGCTGGAGACCCCATACCAGGGTGGTGCCAGTGCTGATGGGACATGGCGAGGTTCGGTTCTGGCCGCCCATTGCCCCACGGTGTGGCCATGCCATGTGCTGTGAGCTGGTAGCCAGCCTTGCAGTGGTTGTCCCGGCTGGAATCTCAGTATGCGTCTGGGGGGAAGATCCCCCTCCAAACTGGGGCGGGTTGGTATATGGGTGGCTTGCCATGCCAGATGGACTGTTTGCTCAGTTGGGCACACTCAGTGGTGGCGCAGGCAGATCTGAGGTCACTGCACCTTGCACCTGTCATTCCCAGGGGAGAGGCATTTGGGGAGAAGCAGAGCGAAATGTTTTACCAAGGGACTTCAAGCCCCCTCCCTGCCCCGACTGTGGAGAGGTGTAGAATCTAAATGGGCCCAGTTAAAATGATCTAAATAAAGCAAAGAGCCTTTTGGTAAGGTCAGATGATGCAGGACGTGCCTTGAGAGGCAAAGGATTCACTGCAGGCAACACACTTTGGATGAGCAGGTTCCATAATCCGGCCTGAGGCTGCGACACACACAATTGCTGGGAAACGCCTGGTCTGGTTTACCTGGCTACAGCTCAGGGTCCCCAGGCTGAGCTATCTGCTCCTGGGGTGACTTTTACAGGTTCCCGAGCAGGTCCACGTACAATGGCCCCAAGCCTGTTGCTCTCACGCTAATCTCGGCATTTTTGCATGCGCCGGGGCAGGGCCTAGGAAGCTCTTCCCCTCTCGTCCAAGCATATGGGGAAAATAAAGTGTCTTCCAAGAGTCTGGAGCCCTCCATTGACCAGTCCTATCCAGCCACTGCCCAGGTGGCCCACCAGCACCCTACGCATGGGAAAGTTTAAGGTCCCCACTATTAAGTTTCAGTGTCTCCAAGTCTGAGAGCTTGCACGTGGCCTGGGGAGTTTTCACTGCCTGACTCAAATCAGCCGACACCAGGTCTGAGCCCAGAGCTGGTCAAACTCTGTTCTAAAGGGCTGCAGGTCCCAATCTAGTTCCCAGCATGCAATGCTCCGTTTCTGCTGGGACAAGGCTCCTCCCCAGCTGCAGCTGAAGGAGAATGCAGGCTACCTTTCAGGAGGCTCTGGGCTGCCTTCGTCTCCTTTTGATCTCTCCTTAGCTACTTTGGCCCTGCTCTCTTCCCAGCTGGGATCACGCTTGGAGAGCACCAGCCTGATCGCTGCCTGAGCTGGGTCATGTTCTCAGCCCTGCGTAGAAACAACCTTCTCCCATTTCTTTCTCAGGCCAGTTAATAATGTTGCCTAATGCACAAATCTCATGTCACTCCCCAGCATGGCTGCAGTTGGCTGGCGGCCACTGGGAAATGGGATAAAGGCCTTGACCTCTGACTCCTTAGGGGGCGGCGGGCCAGGAAGGGGGCGGCAGAAGAATGGGGCTAGCGCCAGTTTTGGTGCTGGCAGAGTTGCGAGGCTGGTGGGGAGCTGCTCCGTGCTGTGGGACTGTGGAGAGTTCACAATAACAAGCCTGCAGGCTGAGGTCTGTGCAGAAAGCAAACAGGAAAGGGATGTCCGCCTGGCCTGGAGGAATGCAGCCAGCGCTCTCAGCAAACAGCGCTGCCACCTGCGGGGGGGCGTTGGCCCGGGCGTCCCCCCAGACTGTAGGGGAGTGCATCTCGCAGCACGCAACGTGAAGACACTGGCGCCCTTGGGGTGCATTTGGGGCCTGGCTACTTAGTCCCCAGGCAGCCATGGACTCAGCATTGAGGTGAAATCCAAGGCCACGGGGATAGATTTGGATCTCAGGCCCAGGGGATAAATCCAGAGTCATTCTTAATTTCAGATGAGTGGCTCTTGATTCACACCGCCATGCCTGGGGTTCCACGTGGTGCTGCCCCGATAGGCTGAGCTTGTGGGTTCAGGATTCTCCACACGGCCGCGGCAGGCTTCACCTCCCTCGAGAGAGGCTGCCGGGCAGAGCTGGAAAGGGGCAGGGCAATGCCGGGGGCCGGCACTCTCGCTGGCCACGGGGCATGGGAATGTGCTTTAGCCCATCCCCTTGGTAGCTGTGGCTTCGTGCAGCCCGGGGCAGAGACAGGCCCAGAGCTCTGTTAGCCAGAGCCAGTAGCCAGAGTCACTCCTTGATATATTCTGATGGCCACATTTGGCCTGGGGGGCAGTGGCCAGGTCCGCTAGTGAAGGCTATGGGCTGGGCTGCATTTCCCAGGAGACGAGGCCTTCGGGCATTGCCCTTCTGCCTTCCAGCATCTCTCGGGTCAACCCAGCAGCAACACCAAACAGGAGCTGTCGATATGGACGGGCTCGGGGGAGAGCGGGACAGAAACCCTGCGAGGGGACCGACTATGCTCCCTCCAGGAGAACTGATGGCCACAGCAGCCACCGCTGGCTCCAGTGAACCTTGCAACACGTCCAGCTCTGTGCACAGAGCAATCCAAACCCACAGTGCGTCCTGCCAGCCGCTCTGCTGGGCAGCCCAGCCTCGCTGTGCTTTGCATGGAACGCAGGCTGCCTGTCCAGACCGGCCCAGTACGGTGGATCCCAGCTGGCTCCCTCGGGGAATTCTCAACGGCTGACTCCTCGTTTAACCAGACAGACTCTGACTCAGCAATGGGCTGCAGCAAAGGCTAATCTCTTTCCGGGGTGTTGTACCAAGCATGCGGAGGTAACACACAGGCAGTGATTGTCCCGCCCTGGTAGGCACAGAGGAGACCCCCGCTGGAGTCCAGTTCTGGGCACAGCACTTGGGGAAAGACAGGAACAAATTGGAGCGGAACTTGACGACCTCTTGGGGTCCCTTCCAGCCCCATATTTCTCCGACCCATGGAGGGGCCGCTTGCCATGATAACTCGGCACAATGCAAAAGATTCCCAAGGTGCAGCAAACCCCCCCCCGTCACACCCCTCCCCCATCGGCTGTGGCTTGAACGTTGGCCTTTCTGTTCCCCCTCGGAGGGAAGCTGAGAGAGTTGCATTGGGAAGGGGAGGCAGGAGAAAGCAGCATGACCCAAAAGAGGGAAAAGCCAAGGGAAGAAGGAAAGAGGCCGGACGGAGCCAAGAATCAGCGTGATTACTGGAGCAGACTGCCACAATGAAAAATTGCTTGGCGTTTAATAGCTTGTTTTGTCTTAGTCATGTATTGTGACTGTTCCTCCAATATCTTTATTAGCCGCCCAGCTGTAAGTTGCCACAGCCTGTAAATGATGCTGCAGCCAGCTGTGCTGGGAGCCTGCGGAAGTGCACGAGCCCTGTGAGGTGCTGACGAGTTTGCAGAGCCCTCGAAACGCGCTTAGCCTGGGAGCGCGCTTAGAGCTTAGCCTGGGAGCACAGTACTAGGCCCATCGCCCTGCACACATAAATCCCTCCACTCACGAGACAGCCGCGATGCGAGCTGCCCGCCAGCACCCCTTGGCCCCACCAACATTCCCCGTCCGGCGGAAGGGGGCACTCGGTCTCCAGGGCCCATCCGGCTGCGGAGACTGCCGAGCCGCCAGTAGCTGGTAGAATTTTGTCCCCTTGGACCTGGGCTCAGCCCCAGCAGCTCAATGTGCCCCACGCAGAGCGTGGTGACTCTTGGCTGCGTTTGCACTGGGAAAGGCCGTGCAGCCCCAGCCAGGACCCTCTGGCCTCCTGGGTCATCCAGTCCCCCTGGGCACATTTCTCTTCATAGCATCCACATGATCAACCTTCTTCCCTCCCTGCTGTCTGTGAGAGCGACACAGTGACCCAGGGCACTAACAGTCTAGCCCCTGGTTTGTCAGAGGCCAACAGGACTGTACCGAGAGCTGGAACAATGTGGTTTTTTCATGCCCACTCCTTTGTTCATGCACCAGTGGTGTCAACACCGGTAGCTCCGTGCTGGGAAGACGTGCTTCCTCTGCTGGGTTGGCACAAAATATTGCCTCTGTGTCAGGCCAGCCTAAACTGTGGGTTTCAAGACATTGCTGGAGAGGTCCGCCTGCCGCAGCTCCATGGGCCGTGCTGCCGCCCAGGGTTAACCCGGATGGGATATTCGACGACACCCTAAGGTTCCGCACAAGAGCAGGTGCTTTCAAGCCGGACATAAACAGCTGCAGCTTTCAGCAGACAGCAAGTGCCTCCTGCTCGAACACACCTGCAACCGGAGCTGGGCCTGAAACAGAACACGAGCTCCAGTCCCAGCCCATGCCAGCTCCAGCTCCAGCTCCAGTCCAGCCCAGCCCACGCCCCTGTCCCCGTCCCCGCCCCAGCTCCAGCCCCAGCTCCAGCTCCAGCCCACGCCAGCCCCCAGGGCCGTCTCGGTGCAGAGCTGGGTCCGGACGACACACCAGCTCCAACCCCAGCCCACGCCAGAGCCTGGGGCAGTCTCAGGATGCTGGAGCACGCCAAACGGCACCAAGCTTTGGGGGTGTCCATTCGTCAGCACAGCAGGTGTGTTCTATGACTACAACTGGGGCACCGGGCAGCACAGGGGGCTCCTTGCAGTGGGGCACCCCTCAGAGATGCGTTGTCTCTGGCCATTCTTTGTCAGTGCAGCAGCTGAGTGCAGGCAGGGGGGTGGAAAAGATGGACACTGAAGTTCAGAGCCCCCCCAGCTCCAAGCAGCACCGTGAGGTGTCAAGCATCTGCCAGTCGGGCCACTAGAGTGCAGATAGTATTCCCCTCCTGGGGCAACGTGGAGGGGCTGCCCCAGGGGGTCTCAGTCCTTAAGGGACAGATGGGGTGGGGAGAATGGTGGTTTAAAGACACCGTGAAGAGGGAAAGCACCCGGCTCTAAGGTCCAGTCTCAAAAGAGAGAACAAGTCCCCTTGGCCTTCTGCCCGGTCAGCCTAGCAAAGCGGGAAGGGCAGAGGGAGACACGAACAAGGCTCTGAGCATCACATTCAATTCATGTGTCTGGGACAGAGCCCCAAGCCAGCCTGGCTGCGGGAGTCACTGAATTGGGGCTCCGAGCAGGACGGCCGGCTCCAGCCTGAATAAAGTTCAGGAGGGAAATAACTCACCGTTATGTGCTCCTCCCGGAGAGACCCAGCCCCAAACCCTCCCAGCGCGTGAAGCCACCTGGGCAGACTGGCTCAGAACCAAGGGCCATCTAGCCCAGTCCTCTGGGTCACATCGGACAGTGACCCGCCCCCAGGGCTCTGGAGAAGAGCTCAGGGTGGAGGACGGTGGTATTAGCTGGAGGGCCAGGAGGAGGCAATCATAGCTGAGACGGCTCGGCCCAGCTCCACACAGGAGAGGGTCCATGAAATTCATGTCCCTTCCCCCATGTTCCTCCTGCCGATGCAACTGGGTGCCCCTAGAAGGCTAGATCCCCCCTTACTCCTGCTGCTGCCCACCCCCCAGCTTTTACTTGCACAGTCCCACAGCACGGAGCAGCTCCCCACCAGCCCTGCGGCCTCCCAGCACCGGAGGCCACTGAAGAGCTGGGGATGGTGCCTTCTGCCCTTTTCCTTAGAACAGATTTTTTTCCCCCTGTGGCCACGTCGGGACCTTTGCTCTTTGTGCTCTTGGCCTTCCCGGCAGAACTCTTTTGGTATCTTGTCAACACGCTGGGGTTTGGGGAGGGAGGAGGGGGTTGTGCTGAGACACCTGGTCCCGGTGTCTCGAAGCCCAGCGCAACCCCAGGGAGCGGATCCACAGGGCCTCAGTCTCCTCTTGCCCCCACCCGCGGGAATCAGGATTAGCCCCTCTGACGTGAAGGGACCCGCACCTAGTGTGAACCTGCTGGGAGACTCCCGTGACGGAGCCAGGGAGCGGACTGGGGGGGCCAGGGTTGCCCTGTAATGCTGCAGGCTGGGCCAGGCCAGGGCTGAGGCAAGAAGGATCAATGCAAGCGGGGAATGAAACCCCCAGTTAACTCCTGCCCTACTGAGCTCCCTCCTTTCTCACGTGGTCATTCCTTCATCAGTCTTTGGCCTGTTTGCTCCAAGTGAAACCAGAGGGCTCGGCTCCCTTGAGGAAATGGGACGCTAAGCCGGGCACCATCTGCGGGGCCCGGGACATCAGCCACGCCAGCTGGGATCACACCAGAGCCACCGAAGGAAGTGCTTCTCCCCAGAGCCAGCCGCTCTGTCCTTAACCCCTTCCTGTCCAGGACGTGGGCGTGCCCCCTGCGCTGGCTGACGAGCACTGACTGGTGCAATCACAGCTTGGGTAGCACAACGGCCCCACCAGCGGCCCCACACTCCCACGCACTCGGTCATGCCAAGGAAGGAAGAACACCCCTTGCTGCATCACCAGCACTGTCTCCAAGCCAGGGAAGTGGGGCAGGGGGGGCCCCACTATACACCTGCAAACACAGCCAAGGCTATAGAGCATGGGTGGGCGTGCCCGCCCTCTGGGGCCTGAGTTCCAATGCCAGGCATAGCCCTCCCTCCCCGGTCCCAGCCCAAACTGCCCCAGAGCCCAGGGTCGCCCAGCGTGCAGAGCAAAGCCCCGGCCAGAGCAAAGCACCGGCGCGGCTGAGCCGGAGAAGAAAAACACCCTTTCTGGCTGCCGAGCCCTGCACCGAGTTCTGGCTCCGTGAGGAAGGAGCAGGGCTGGGTGAGGCGGGGAGGGGGAGCAGGTCATGCAGGAGGCAAAAGGAAGAGCCAGGGCTGGAGCTGGCTGGGGGGAGCTGGGGGGGGGGGCAGGGCTGCTTCCTCATCTGTTTGTTATTGGAACCTCTACAGGGAGGGAAACCACTTCCTCTGCTGGCTGGAGCCTGTGCCAGCCAAGCCATGGCACACCTGAGCTTGAATGAGCACCAGCGGGGGGGATAAGGGGGTTGCTGGGGCAGCTGTGTACCTGGATGCACATCTGTGTACACAGCTGCACGCCTGCATACCTGGATGTCCACCTGGGTACATGGCTGCACACCTGCTTGTGCACAGCCCCCCTCCTGTGTCTGCACTTAGGAGACCACCCAGGTGTCAGCCCCCATCTCCCGTGGCGTGACGCCCACCTGGATAGTGCAGACCATGCCAGCTGAGTCTGGAAGCCCCTGGGGAGGGAGGTGTGGGGGCTGGGCCATGGAGAAACAGAGAGGGCTGTTTGGTCTGGCTGACCCAACCATCCATCCCAGCCAGAGGGGGCAGACTGGACACACACACACCCACCCACCCCTCCGGCCAAGCAGCTCCTCCCTGGGGTCTGAGGCACAGACAGACGGACAAGGCCACACTCGTATTTCCGTAGCTCCCAAACTCTGGCCACATGCAAGAGCCAGACCAGCATTTGGGGCGGGCGTGGCCGAGTTACCTGTGCAGCTACCAGGGTGAGGAGTGTGATGGAAAACCACAGCCAGATGGACAGATCCCCCTGGAACCAGAGAGACAGACAGAGGGCGAGAGCTCTCACATGCACCAATACCCTGGGAAGCGCTGCTCTATTTTGTGATGCTGGTTGATCTGGGTTTTCCGTTCCCATAACCCCGCTGGCTCGCTCCTCCTCCCTGGAAAGGCAGAGCATCTCCCTGCAATCATGTGTCAGCGCTGGTAAGCCTGGTGACAAATGGTGCCCAGAATTACATTGCTCTGGAGCAGAGAGACACCATTAACTCCCAGGTGCGGCGCACCCTGCTTCTGCTGTCTCGAGACTCCAGAATGCCTCCGGGTCAGTGCCAGGCGATGCTGGGTCACGGTTGCTCGCTGCAACATCGTCAGTTCCAATCTAATGATTCTAGAACAAGCTGGGAAGATGCCGGAACAGAGCAGGTGCTGAGCTGTTACCCCACGCCACCCCTCCGCTCAGCAGCCACCGCCCCTGGAAGCGGGGCCAGATGGTCGCATCGCCCCCGTGCCAGCCCCATTTCGCTGAAGCCACGTTACTCGGCAAACAGCCCGGCGTTCCCTCCCCTCCCTGAGTCCACGCTTGACGTGATCCCGGCAGAGGGCCCCTAGGCTGGAAGCACAAACCAAGTCGACTCTTGGGATCAAAGGAAAGAAATCTCTGGATGGATGCCCAAAGCATATCTGATGGACTAGAACTAAGTCAGCACCAGAACAATTGTGCCCAGAGCCTCAGTTGCTGGAGAGGTTCAAATCTCAGACTTGGGACGCCCCTGACACGAGAAGAGCAGGGAGCAGGATCCAGACTCGGCAGATAGGTAGCGTGCCCCAGGTAGAAATGACCACAGCACACTGGGCTAGTTCCCCTGCCCTTGGGCAGGCTCACCCAGCTGTCTGCTATATCCATTCTTCCTACCTGCTATTTTTAGCCTGTCCCATAAACAAATTTAAAACCAGCCGCACATGGCCCGTCGCCAGCATCATCCCGGCTCCCTCTCCACACCGTGGGGGGGGGGACACCTTGCCAGCTCTGAAACAAGCTAGATTTAAATTAAGGCAGCTGGAAAAACAGAAAGACACAGCAGAGAGCAAGGTGCCATGGGAACCATGGCAAATCAGGCTGCTAACAAGGGGCTAGCATGTTCACTGGGGTCCACATGTCTGTGTGGAAAGGAGGGAAGAGGTTCCATCCCCCCCATACCCATGCAGCCACACAACATATATGTAGTTCCCACAGGGTCAAATTTTCTCAGACATTTATCCAGTACTAAATCATTACTAACTACTGGCCAAGTGTTGGGGTGGGGAGTGCCTTTGGCTTTTCCTGAATGCCACACATACTCAAGAGCAGCAGCTGCTGCTGAATGCTACAAGACAGAAACCAACAAAATTAGACAGTGGAACTCATTGCCACAGGAAGTCGCTGGGGCCAAGAATTTAGCACAATTCAAAAAGGAGCTAGACATCTGGATAGTGAGAACACCCAGACTTATCATCATTAATGACAACCAATTTTGGAAGGGATATTTAACCTCCTACTGCAAGGTTTAAACTTGTCTCTAACTATTAGAGATCAGGATGAGAGCCAATGTGGCAGAAGTAGATTATCCCACTTATGTTGACCATGGGGTTCTAACACCTTCCTCTGAGACATCTGTTGCTGCCCACTGGCAGAGATGGGACACTGGACTGGATGGACCTCAGATCTAGTTCAGTCTGGCAGTTCCCATGTTCTGACAAACCAAACGTTCTTTGGCTCCATACAGGCTTTGCACCCTTAGCTTAATGCAGCCATGTTGCAAACTGTCAGGCTTATGGCAAGTCTCATGATACTTGGGGGTTCCTAAAGCCCCAGCTCCTGGAGCCCTGTGATTAGGTGAGAATCTCAGCTGTCATTAAAGATCCCCAGGAAGTTGCTAGATCTTGTGACTGTGGAGAAAAGATTAAAACCACTAAACCTAAAGGCTCACAACCCAGACAGCAAATATAAGAACCCAACATTTATTTATTTATGTTTAAATTTCATGATTTCTGGAGCCTGCCTGGTAATTGTGGGGGGCAGCAGAAATAAGGTTAATTACCTGCACTTCCTGAGTATGACTCAGGAGTCCCTGGGGTGCAATGGCCTGGCCTTGCAGCTGGGTTTAATTCATTCTCATGCCGGCAGCTGAGCGAACCAAGCCAGGGACTGCTTTTGGAGAAGCCCTGGCTGTTGGTTGAAAGACACCAAATTTGGAGATTTTAGCTGCCTGGTGCATCTTTTCAAATCCAAACCTGATTGGATTTGTGTTTTCCAAGTGCCTACAGCACAGACAGGGATCCTGTCCATCACCAAATTAAGGCAATCCAGGACCCTAAACACACATCCCATGGGCCCACCCCAGGCCATGTCCCTGTCCCCAAGTTGTCACCCTGCTCCCCTCTGGAGAGGCAACAGGTTTCCGAGTTAGGATGAATGGGATCACACTCCTTTGAGCTCTTGTTCCAGGCTCTCTGCAAACTCAGGCAGACACCAGTTATGCTCTGGTCATATTTTCAAGCTTTCTTTTCCATCCATGAGAGCCAGGAGCATTTGTTTTTTGTTTGCTTTTTAAAAGCTGATACTCCGATCTCATGATTTAAGTCGAGAAGCCAGGGCCCATAGTCCTGTTGTGCCTCTCTTAATCCAGTTCCGCTCCTCCTCAGAAGAGTTTGCAATGTTGTTTTCATGGGATAAAACAGTGAACTTGTGGGGTTCCCAGGGACACGGAACATTGCAGCCAGCTGATTCCTCTTGGTTTCCCTTCCTCTTTGTCCCAGTTCCAGCCAGGCACCAGTCAGGGTCCAGGTGGGTGGACATACGTTCTCCCAGCCCATCCCGCATTCACAGGGCTCTGCCGGGCAGGCCCACACCCACCTGGCTACATCTCTGTATTTGTTCTGCTGGGAGCCACCTTGTTATCAGCCACCAATCTTGTCTGCAAACACAGCCCGGAGGACAATCGCTAGCCAGGTCCAGCCCCACACACAGCCTCGTCACGTGGCACCCGTCCACAGCACCCTCCTGCCCCGCTGACCCCTGTGGGTCCTGGAGCCTTCCGGAGGGAGTCTAGGGGTGCTGCAGGGGGGCCAGTGAGCTCCCCCTGGGGCAGCCCAAGTGGAAGTACCCGGTCAAAGCAGGTGTAGGTGACTTCGCTGGCCTATAGCAACATACAAGAGAAAAGGCAGATAGGGTGCCATTAACCCTTTGGAGACAGCCATCACACATGCTACACCGGACACATGGCTTCCCGAGCGGCTGCTTGGCTGGCAGACTTGGGGTTGGAAGGGTTAACAATCAGCTTACAGGTACATTGCGCATCCCTGGGCAGTGAATGGTGGGTCTGAGTCCGCAGGCCCCCCTGTCCCATTGGCTTTTCTCCCCCTTCCAAGGCTCAGCTGAGCAATTCCCCCAGGGAGATGAACCACCCCCTTGGGGAGCTGCGTTTGGCTTCCCTTTACCGGGCCTGAACCTCCAACTCGAGGGCCCAGATTCTGAAGTGCAGCAAAGCTCAGGGGAGTTGGGAGCCAAGGGGGAGGGGAGCGTGGGTCAGAAGGGTCACGTGCCCCCCACTGCATTTCCTTCCTTGCCCATCTGCTGGTGCTCAGTCGCCCAGCTGTAAGAGCTGCCTCCATCAACACCGCTCCATTAACAGCCAGGGTGATGCATCCATGGGGGCAGGGGTGGGGCTTCCCTCAGCCCCACTGGTGAGCTCCAAACGCAGCGATCTTTCAAGCCCTGGGCAGGCAGCCGGGTTTCCCATCCCAGACTCAGAAAAGCAGTGCCCCCTTTCCGTATCAGGGTACAAGCCACCTGCTCCCCTGGGCTTCCTAGCGAACCCCGTTGGTATGCAGCTCTAGTGGGCGCCAGTCCATCACACCACAGGCCCCGTGGTCAAGGACAAAGATTGCCAGGCCTGGGCCACAATTTCAAGAGCAATCCAAAAAGAACCCCCGCCCCCACCTGTGGATTTCCTGGGATGCGCAATTCCTGGTATTGGGGACCCATGTTTACTGTCCTAGCTACACATTAACTTCTCCCCAGTCACGTCTGCCCAGAGGACACAACCAGCGGGTCTCCAGGAACGCTCTACAGGGCTGGGCAGCGCTAGGGCAGAGTTGTTCTTAGACCTCCCTAGCCACAGCCATCAATTTCTCTGTGTAGACAAGCCCAGAAACCCACCCAGTCCACCTGCCATCTTCCCTTCCAGGGTGCCAGCAGCTGGGGTAGGTGCCGCTGAACCTGTGCCCCCCCCCCACAGCCTGCAGCACCAACCTGGGTCTTTTTCCCTGGCCTGGGATCTCAGCCGGATGGTGCCGACATCTGCCCACACGTGGGCACTGGCTATTGATTACGGCTTGCGTTTTCAGAGGGGCTTTGGATGCTCAATCCTCACAGAAAGTCCGGGGGTCTCCGGCACAAGCAGGGAACGTCTCTCATCATCGAATTACCAGAGACCCCCCCGGCAATAATGCACGGGGGAGTAATGTATGCTCATTTTGTCCGGCTCCAACGGCACCGGCTCCCTGCCACATAAACTTCCTTCTGGCCACCCCATTGCTCCTGCTGCATGTGCAGCCCCAATGCCCACCCTGCATCTGGCTCATCTAGTCACACAGCATTGGCTAACTCCCTGGGACTCCCACATTGGTCTGGCTGTAGCCAGCTGGTTTCTCTTTCCGGAGCTTGTCAGCTCTTTGGTCTGTGTTTGTACAGCGCCTGGCACAAAGGTTCGTGGTCCGTGACTAGGGCTCATAGGCACAATGGTAATACAGAGAATGAATAACAACCACGCTTGCTGTCAGTACTGGGCCTGTGACACACAGGAGAGCAGTTCTTAATCTATCCAGTAGAGGACACTGGGGACAGAAGTCCAGTCTAGCCAGCCTGCTACGCCCATTTTACAGGTTGGGAGCTGGGACACGGGGAGATTCAGAAACTTGCCACAGTTCATCCAAGTCAGTAACAGAACCTAAGAGCCACTCTACTGCCCCCCAGCCCTGGGCTCTACCCAATGGGCAGGGCTGCTCACAAATACCAACCATTCTATGGGCAGATCCAGGAGAGGTGGGGCCAATCTGTGGGTGGGTCTGGACGCCAGGGGAGGTGGGGCCAGTCTGAGGGCGGGTCCAGGAAGGGTCTCAGCTCTCGGAAAGTTATATGGGATGTGGAGGAATTCGGAGGCGGGATGAGGGCACTGCTTTCCCATTGGCTGGCATCTGTCCTGGCACGCACGCCGCACGCATGCAGCACGGGGACCCGGGTGCCAGCCAGGTGGCCACAGTGCACTCCCAGCCATGATGGGCATGGCCAGTAGTTAAGATCACGGCACACATGACCACACATGGGCACAGCAAAAAAAAAAAAAGCGAATGCCTACAAGAGGGTGTGAACTCACTAGGAGAGAGGAGGGAAGCTGGCAGCAAAGACAATATGACAGGGGAGAAGGTTGGGATTAATGGAGGCTGGCGGAAGGATCCCAACTGTCCAGTGACCTGTAGTGTGCTAATGGGGCCACCCTGAGCCTGGGCGGGTCCGGCTTTACCACGCTCCCCCTCCCCCCGAGGAATAATGCACCTGCTCTCCATGCCCTATACTCATCCGGGTACCCGCAAAGCTCTGAGTGAAACATCTGGCTGGAGATCCCAGGTTCCCGTGGCCCGGGCCTCTCCCCCCAGCCAGAGCTTGCGATGCTGGAGGAGATGGGGGGACAGAGCCAGTCTGTTTCCTAAAGACTCTGGGGAAAATTCTGCATTATGCAGGTCAGAGCCAAAAGCAGCAGGCAGCCATCATGTCATCACACCCGTGTCCCTGCACCTGACTCCCACGCTGCAGCAACCAGGCAGGGCAGAGGCCAGGGGCTCACTGGGTAGGGAGGTGATTTGGCAAAAGGGATGTGGATCTGCCTTAGATGAGTGCCGATCCCCATGGCATCAGAGTGGGAATGGGGGGCTGGGAAAGGCAGGCCAGTATCGCGGGGAAGAGCTGGCATTGGGTTCCAGTTCATCAGCGGGACAAACGTCAAGGGAGGGATTTTCCAAAGATGCGTAAGAGGGTTTGGTGCTTCGGTGCAATGGGGAACTGGGCACCTGCTGAGCTCCCACGGGTCCCTTCGGGAAATCTGCCCAAGGCCTTTGCAGTCTGGCCCAGCACAGACCCCCATGCGGCAAGGTCAGGCCTGGGGATCGTTCCCGGCCCATCCTCCAGTAGGACGCCCCAAAGGCACACTGCGCCCACACAGCCAGCTGGCTCCAGCCCCCCGAGGGACCCCGGTGTCCCCAGCCCAAGTCTACTGGAGCGGAAGAGCAAGGGGAGGGGGAGAGGGAGGCGCAGAGATGTAATGGCTGGAGGAGCAGCCCACGTCTGGCGGGGCAGAAGGGCCTCAGGGGCTGCGAGCACCCGCGGGCAGCACCAGGCTAGTGTGGGAGCAGCTGGCTCCGGGTTCAGGGCATGGGTGTGTTTCCCCAACACAGCAATGGGGTGGCCCGGGCACAGTGCCCAAGGCAACCCGCATAGGCAGGGATGCCCCAGGAGTCCTGCCCCTCCCGTGCCTGCTCCAGGCAGAACACAAGAGGCTGAGTGTGGTCCAGGCAGAGGAAGGAGACGGGCAGCCTCCCCCAGCTCCAGCCAACAGGAAGGGCCGTTCCCCGTCCCCCGTGGCCCAGCTCCCCATTCGCCCGGCAATGCCGGGGGATCCACCAAAAGGCAGAGGTCCCTGCAAAGCAACCGGAGCTCGGCCCAGGTCCCAGCCCAGGGCTGGAGCACAGGTGCTCAGCTTCATGGTCCGGATCCAGATTGAGGTGCAGATTCCAAACCCGCCCCCAGGATCAGGTTCGTGTCCATCGTTGAAGCTACCGGCTGGAACCAGTGGGAGGAAGCACAGATGTAAGGCCACGTTCCCACCTCTAGCTCAGCCCCAAGCCCCCAGGTCTCACCAGCCTTCCCTGTACAGAGCGAAGGGAGGATGGATGAATGGATGGGTGGGTGGATGAATGGACGGACGGTTGGCTGGACAGATGGACGGACGGGTGGATGCCTGATATTCCTATTCCACCTGCCCTGGGTGCCATCCTGCGGCTCTCCCTAACCCAAGCTGCGAGGGGTCCGTCCTTCACTCCCAGGCTCTTGGCTGGGGTGGGGAACAGGTGTCAGCCCCTCCCTGACTCCCAGCCCCAGGGCCAAGGCCAGACCCTGGTTCGAAAGGGGCAGAGGCCCCTTTCCTCCGGGGCTGCTGTGTGGCCCAGCAGAGGAAGGAGGGGAGTGGCAGAGGGCACGGGGGTGCCAGGGAACCGGAGGAGGGAGCATGGCCTTCTGAGCAAGGGGAATGAACTCTCCATCCACCCTCCCGACAGCGGGCTCCTCTGCTCTGTAACCCCTAGCCGGCCTGCCGAGCGCGTGCCCTGGGGCGGGGGATGTGGCATGGCCGAAGATGCCACTTAGGCCATGCACACAGGGTGCCCCGTGGAACAGGGGCTCAGTCAGCTGCATGACACAGCCCCTGTCTCTTACCCCTCCGTGTGCCGCCAGAGGAGGAGGCGGAGTCTGAGGGGCTAGGGGCGAGGCCAGAGGATGCAAATCTGACCCTGTGGCAATGGATCAGCCTGGGGCTGTCTTGTTCCTGGAGTGCCCCCGGCTCAAGGCACAGGAATGGCCCAGGGGCCTGGAGCCCCCAGGGCCCATAGCCCAGGCAGCACTCAGCCAGTGCTGGGCCAGTTCATTTGCTCCGCCTCTCGGCCGGCCTCTGGGCACTGTGGGGAGGGGGCCCCTCACTGGCAGAGCAAGGATGGGCAAGGAAATCAGTGGGTCTCCTCACCTGGCAAGGAACCCGCCACGGCTGGCGCTGGGGGAAACGCAGGTACCTGGCATGGGGCGGGCAAGCTAGACATTAGGATCCTAGTGCCAGTTGTTGCAGGGAACCAGCCAAGCTCTGCCCTGGCAGACAAGTGCACCAGCTGGGCTGCCCCCCCCCGGGATGGCACAGAGGGTCAGCCGGCTCCTCTACTGCAGCCAGCCGGGCTCCTCTGAGTGCCCCCTTTCTGCCCCCCGTACCTGGAGAACTGCCCCCCCCCCGAGCACCGGCCACTGGCATTAACCCCTTCCCACCCAAACGATCTGGCTGTGTCTTTCAGATGAGTCTGGCCATTAGCATCTTCCCACAGGGGCCTCCCAGCTGCCAAGCCCCCGTCGCTGGCGCAGTTGGGGAGGGCACTTCTGCGCCAGTGGGTGCTAAAGGCCCAGCCGTGGGTATGACTCACCTCCCGGCAGCACCCCTGGGCAGCAATGCCAGAGAGTGGAGGTACCCAGGGACAGACCATCCAACCCCTCCCCTCTCACACATACCTGCCCCTTTATGCCAGCCCATGGCTCACCCCCTCGGTGCCAGCCTGTGGGGCTCTGACCTGAGGGGGGTGTCGGGGGTTCCCTTCCCATGCATGCCCCCCCCACACGCCCAGCCCCCTTACCTGCCGGCTGGAGGCTCTCCTGCAGGGACTCGATCTCAGAGAGTTCAGTGCAGACCCCCTGCCCGTGCATCAGCGTATGCAGGGGTTTCTCCACCCCGCGGGGTGGGTAGCAGCGCAGCCCCGAGCCGCAGCGGGCCGTGTAAACCCCACAGGGCGTCCCTTTGCTCAGGGCGCAGGTGGCGCAGCACCCGCAGCCCGGCTCCCGCACCAGCTCCTCGCAGCCCACGGGCGCCTTGCAGCGGGTCAGCTTCTCCTCCGAGCAGGGCGGGCAGTGGATGGCTTCGTCGCTGACACACAGGCCCATGGTGGCCAGCAGCAGCACAGCGGAGAGGCCTCCCGAGGGCATGGCGGGCGGGCGGGCGGGCGTAGGGACCGGGCGCTATGGCGAATAAGGGACCGGCCAGCCGAGGGCAGGGGGGAGGGAGCGCGCAGCCCAAGGAAGGCAGCAGGGTCGCAGCCGGGGTGCCAGGCAGGCCCCCCCGACGCCGGGAGAGGAGAGGGCTTCACAGCCTGCTCTCAGCCCGGCCAGTAGCCATCCAGACTCCGCGCTGCTGTGCGAGCCGAGTCTCTGGACTTTATACCGGCCCCTGGCCACGCCCCCGGCTCCCCGCCTGCCGGAGCTGTCACAGGCCGGTCCCTCCCCACGGGGCCAGCCCAGTGCCCGGGGCAGGGAACGGGCAGGGCTGGGAGCAGCCCAGAGTCAGCGGCAAGGGGCTGCTCTGAGCCCACGGGGAGGGGCCCAGGCTCCAGAGAGCAGCTGCAGCTCTGATCCCCACCCCGGGCTCCCTGCCCCCCAGCTCTGCCGGGCCCCTCACTCCCGACCCACAGCCCCCGGCTAGCTAGCGCCCCTCAATCCTGACTGCCAGCCTCCCCCTGCCCCCGCTAGTCAAGTCCTGGGAAGCTTTTGAGCGGAGTCAGGTGTTTTGCAGAGTCTGAGGTGACTCAATAAAACACTGAGCTCTGCCAATGTCACTTTGCCTGTGACCGGAGTGGGGACTTGATCTCCGGGCCCCAGAGGCGAGTCACTGCCTGCTGTGCCCCTGGCCACGGAGCCACGGTTCACTCCCGGGGGGGAGGGCTTCAAATCCAGGTGCTCAGGCTGGAGACTAGCTCTCATAACCCAGCCCAGGATAAATATACATCGTTGTGGCAGGGGTCACAGGTGGCGCCATTACACATAGTCTTACAAGTTCTTTTTCTTGCTGTGCGAGCAAGTTTTTAGCCATTGAAGAAATGCAGTGTTGTTGTTAGTGTCATTTGGTTCTTACAGGTTCTTTGAGGGGGAGCTGTGGTGAGCTGCAGGAGAGTTTGCTCTTTGCCTTCCTCTGGCTAATAACACTCAATACTGGAGGTAGAGTTGCTCCTTGGGAATCAGACACTGGTGTTGGGCTGAGATTCCTGGGGGACGGGATTTCTCTGCATGCTGTTTGTGACTACCTCTGTTCAGAGATGGGTGCATTTGTGTAAACAAAACCAATGACATTAAGCATATCCAAGCCTCTGCATCACTGATTTCTCCACCAACAAACCCTAGGTCGCAGAGCCCCGACATCTGCTCCTGCCCAGCAGATGGGCAGGGATAAAGAAAAAACAAGTTCCCCTCAGCTCTAAATCGAGTCTGAGCTCGGAGCAGAGACTGGGCCAGGACTCACTGCGCTCTTGGCCGATACAGGGCGAGAGGTTCCATGTGAGAGCAGAGGGGTGATGCCTGGCCAAGGGTTCCCCTCCCCACTTCCTCTGGAAGCAGTGCCCCCGGGCACAGCACCGGGGATTAGCCCAGCAGCTCCTGTTTATTCCGCTGGGATGAAACTTCGGGGCAGCCTGCGCCGCCAGCACTCACCCAGCACACGGCAGCGGGGGGGGTTCAGCGCCGCCTGCCACCCTGAGACACCAGGCAGCAGCTCCAACTCTGCTGAAGCCAACAGAGCTCAGGGTGGGCAGCTGCCCCCATCCCCCTCCACCACTTCCCACTCGAATTGCTGGGGGAAGTTTAGAGTAACGGAGCAGGCCTGCCCGAGGACGGGGGGCTGCCAGGACCCTGGGGCGAGGCACCCACGGGAGGCACAGATGGCCAGGGATCCCCTACCTTCCCTACCGCTGAGAACCCCACCCCCAGCGCCCTGCAGTCCGGTTAGCTCGCGGGGGGGGTGAGGGGAGCCCTGATCTCTCAAGCTGCCACCCCAATTTCCAGCCGCACCTCACAGGCTTTACGGCTGAGTATTAAGGGGGCCCAGGCTCCTCACCTTGGCGTCGGGCCCATCTTCCATCCCCCAGTTCCACACAAGCAGGGGGAGCGCGAGAGAACAGCGAAGCGAGCTGCCCCCAGGGGCCTGGCTCCGTGTCCCTCCCCCGCATCAGCGCAGGCTACAGGGGCTTTGAGCTGTTTGCTGGGGGAAGCTAGGGGCAGGTCCGAGATCGCAGGGACCCCACCCACACACCCGTTTGGGACAGGAAGTGAAGGAGAATCCCACCCTGCGTGACCAGGCCCGGGAAGGGAGCTGCCCACGTCGGGGATTGGCCTGGCCAGGGGAACTAGCCTCCCTCTGCCAACCTCCCCAAAGGTCGGTCTGCCCAGCGCTCTAGGGCTCTGCCAATCGACGCCCAGCCAGAGCACAGGGCCCCCAGGGCCCACCGGCCTGGGGCAGAGTCTGCCAGCAGGGACCCCCCCTCCTCCGTACGGGGGAAGGGCCTGGCCCAGAGAGATCCTGACGCAGAGCCTGGGGGGTCAGCGCTGACTCAGGGAACACGCCCGGGAACCTCCTCCACCCCAGGCCCTGCAGCGCCGGGGAAAGTCTCCCACCTCAGCACTGGAGAAACGGGCCACTGGGCAGCGTCTCTCTCCAGGAGCCTGGCCCAGCGCCATCGCTCCCGGCCCGGGCCTGGGAGACGGAAGAAACGAACACTCAGCTGGAAGCCAAGGTGCGAATCCAGGGGATCTGGGCAGCTCTGCAGGACGGGGCTTGTGCTCCTCTCCCTGCCGGGAGCTACAGCACCGGATCTGTGCCCCCCGCCGGATCTGCAATAGGGCCCCGCGCCCCCCAGCTCTGCGCTATGGCTCTGGATCTCCACTATGGCCCCGCGCCCCCCACCCCTCCATCCTATGGGCAGGATCTGCCCAGCTCCGGCCACGAGAAGCAGGGCGGCAGGACGATAAGTGGAAAGCTGCTGGCACCTAGTGGCTATTGAAGAAACTCTCGCGGAAACTGGCAGGATTTGGAGGTAGAGACGCGGCTCCCTCTTAGCTCAGAGGTTCAGGGCTCTTGAGGGTCCCTTGTTCCAGCATCTCTGGGGCTTGTGCCTCGCTGCCCCATTCACACAGTCCCAACGCTCGCTGGATCTGTGCGCAGGGACCCAGCGCCCTTTGCAAACACTCTGTGATCCCCAGCAGGTCGGTACAGACTGGCCCTGCCAACTGGGGAAACTGAGGCACAGAGCGAGGGCACAATAAGCCCTGCTGGCGATCAGTGGCATTGCAAGGACAGGCTGATCCGAGAGCCACTAGTGCGCGCTCCCCCCGCTGCCCGCCCCACAAGCATTGAACAGCTGCGCACCGACTCCCCACGAGGGCTGAGAAAAGGATCCGAGAGCAGGGGCGCTTCCAAGGAAGGATCCCAGCCCCGCCCGCGGCCCTAAAATAACTCCTGGCGACACCCCGGGCCACCTCCCCCGGGGCTTCGCTTCACGCGAGGGAATCCGCTGCACTGAGCTCGGGGAGTTCCCCCACCAGAGGTTTCGGCCGCCGACGTTTCCCTCGCACTTTCCGCCCCAGGCTCCCTGCGAGCCTCTCACGGCTGCAGCAAGCCCTGAATGTCCCGGGCCTGGCAGCTGAGCAGAACCGAGCTCACGGGGGTCCAGCGGCGCCACGCACGGGGGCCCACGGGCGCTGCCCCATCTGAGCCCGGCCCCCGCAGACGCTGCAGGAGGGACGGAGGGGGCAGCGCCCCAGCGTGGACTTCGCCCCGGACACCCGCGCTCCTGCCGCGGCGAACAAAACGCACCAGGCGCCCTTGGCCGGCCAACGCGGGGAATGCTCGTTACCGAGCCGCGGCGGCCCCGGGAGAAAGAGGAAGCTCAGCAGCTCCCACGGGGCTCGGGCCGGGGCCTCCCTGGGGGCGCGTCCTTGGGGCGACACCAAGGCCGCTGCGGGCGCCTAGGGAGGATGGAAGATCAGCTCCTCGGGGGGTCCCCAAGGGTCCGCAGCCCCGCTCCTCCGCCAGCTCCGCGCAGGACCGGGCACCGGGCCGGTCTTGCTTGTCCGCCAGCAGCACCGGGGCACCCCCTGCAAGTCCTCAGCCGCCAGCAGGGCTCCCAGCTCCCACCCCGCCTCCCGCAGCCGCTGGGCGTCGGCGCTGCCCGCCACCAATACCAGCCCGTCCGTGTGGCCGTGGTAGTGTCGCCCCAGGGCCCCTGATCCGAGCCTGGCCCCGCACATCCCACAGGGTGAAGGGCACGTCGCGGACGGGCGCCACCGTCTCCACGGGGAAGCCCAGGGTGGGGAGCGTCTCGTTCAGCTTCAGCCGGTAGCGCCGGGGAAGGGGGTTTTCCCGGCGTTGTCCAGCCGCAGCCCCGGAGCCTGCGGCCCGGAGAACCCGGCCCGGAGCAGCCCCCGGCCCCGCTGCCTGCCCGGCCAGGCCGGGCCCGCGGGCCTTTACTGACAGCGGCCTGGCCTCCCATTGGCCGGCGGGCCGGCGGGGGGCGTGGCCGGGGGAAGCCCGGGCGGGCCGCTTGGCTGGGGCGGGCTCTGACACTGCCGGGGCCGGGGGGCGGGGCAGCCAGCCAGCTGGGCAGGGAAACACCCGGCTCGTTTGCGGTGCGCTCGGGCCCCGGGGGGCAGCTCGCTTCGCTGTTCCCTCGCGCTCCCCCTGCTTGTGCGCGGGGAGGCCTGGGAACTGGGGGATGGAAGATGGGCCCGACGCCAAGGTGAGGGGCCTAGGTCCCCTGAATACTGAGCCGTAGAACCTGTGAGGTGCGGCTGGAAATTGGGGTGGCAGCTGGAGAGATCAGGGCTCCCCTCACCCCCCCCCGCGAGCTAACCGGACTGCAGGGCGCTGGGGGTGGGGTTCTCAGGGGGTGGGGAAGGTAGGGGCTCCCTGGCCATCTGTGCCTCCCGTGGGTGCCTCGCCCCAGGGTCCTGGGCAGCCCCCCGTCCTCGGGCAGGCCTGCTCCGTTACTCTAAACTTCCCCCAGCAATTCGAGTGGGAAGTGGTGGAGGGGGATGGGGGCAGCTGCCCACCCTGAGCTCTGTTGGCTTCAGCAGAGTTGGAGCTGCTGCCTGGTGTCTCAGGGTGGCAGGCGGCGCTGAACCCCCCCCGCTGCCGTGTGCTGGGTGAGTGCTGGCGGCGCAGGCTGCCCCGAAGTTTCATCCCAGCGGAATAAACAGGAGCTGCTGGGCTAATCCCCGGTGCTGTGCCCGGGGGCACTGCTTCCAGAGGAAGTGGGGAGGGGAACCCTTGGCCAGGCATCACCCCTCTGCTCTCACATGGAACCTCTCGCCCTGTATCGGCCAAGAGCGCAGTGAGTCCTGGCCCAGTCTCTGCTCCGAGCTCAGACTCGATTTAGAGCTGAGGGGAACTTGGTTTTTCCTTATAACAAAAATCCCCATTGGCTGGAGATGGGACACTAGATGGGGAGGACTCTGAGTTACTACAGAGAATTCTCTCCTATGGATCTGCCTGGTGGTCTTGTCCAGGTGCTTGGGGTCTAACCGATCGCCATACTTGGGGGTGGGAAGGAATTTTCCCTTGGGTCAGAATGGCAGAGACCTTGGGGTGTTTTCACCTTCCTCTGCAGCTGGGGCACGGGTCACTTTCAGGTTTAAACTAGAGAAAAGAGTGGAGTCTCTGTAACTTGGAGTCTTTAAACCACGATTGGAGGATTTCAGTAACTCAGCCAGGGATTAGGGTCTATTACAGGAGTGGGTGAGTGAGGTTCTGTGGCCTGTCAGGTGCAGGAGCTCAGACTAGATGATCAGGATGGTCCCTTCTGACTTTACTAAGCGTACCTGAGTAAGAAGAGACATTACCATTTTAAACCTAACCAGTGTCCCATGAGTGACTTGCCACAAGATGTCAGAACATGTCAATATTAGAGCTGTGTGGGTCTAAACTTTATTTAATTTCTTTCTTTGATATAGGAATTAGATACAGTGCTCCCGTCAGAGATTTCTAAGCTGTTATCTTAAAAAAAACCCTAGAGTTTTCAGTTGCTTAAGTAGCCCCTGGAATCACGGTCAAAGTTGCCCCCCCTCCCAAAATTCTGAAATGGCACCTCTGTGGGCACGGAATTCCTTCCCCCCCATGCACAGCCCTGTTGGCCTGGCTGGAGCTGCCCCCCAAATCGAGAAGTCAAACTATCCTATGGCCCTGAGAGCCGCGAGCCCCAGTGCCCTGCACCGCAGAAGGCCTGAGTTCCCCCCTCCCGCGGCTTAAGCCCAGAGCCCACAGCCCCCCCCCATCCCTGCAGCTGAAGCCTGGATCCCGGAGACCCCCCCCCCGGGTGCTGGAATTTTTATAGCATGTTGGGTGGCCTCATGAAGAAACAGGGTGAGAGCCCCGGGCATAAGGGGCAGGGCAGAGGAGAGCCCCGGGCATCGGAAGGCGGCGGTGCCCACGGGGGAGCGCCAGGAGAGAATCATTTTGACAGCCAGGCCCCGCTGACGTGCCCGGGGGATTCCCCCGGGGGCCCCCTGGGCCGCGCTCTGATTGGCTGATTGGCTGCCGCGCTCCCTTGGCTCCGGCCGTATCAGAGCCCGCCCCGGCCAAGCGGCCCGCCCGGGCTTCCCCCGGCCACGCCCCCCGCCGGCCAATGGGAGGCCAGGCCGCTGTCAGTAAAGGCCCGCGGGCCCGGCCTGGCCGGGCAGGCAGCGGGGCCGGGGGCTGCTCCGGGCCGGGTTCTCCGGGCCGCAGGCTCCGGGGCTGCGGCTGGACAACGCCGGGAAAACCCCCTTCCCCGGCGCTACCGGCTGAAGCTGAACGAGACGCTCCCCACCCTGGGCTTCCCCGTGGAGACGGTGGCGCCCGTCCGCGACGTGCCCTTCACCCTGTGGGATGTGCGGGGCCAGGCTCGGATCAGGGGCCCTGGGGCGACACTACCACGGCCACACGGACGGGCTGGTATTGGTGGCGGGCAGCGCCGACGCCCAGCGGCTGCGGGAGGCGGGGTGGGAGCTGGGAGCCCTGCTGGCGGCTGAGGACTTGCAGGGGGTGCCCCGGTGCTGCTGGCGGACAAGCAAGACCGGCCCGGTGCCCGGTCCTGCGCGGAGCTGGCGGAGGAGCGGGGCTGCGGACCCTTGGGGACCCCCCGAGGAGCTGATCTTCCATCCTCCCTAGGCGCCCGCAGCGGCCTTGGTGTCGCCCCAAGGACGCGCCCCCAGGGAGGCCCCGGCCCGAGCCCCGTGGGAGCTGCTGAGCTTCCTCTTTCTCCCGGGGCCGCCGCGGCTCGGTAACGAGCATTCCCCGCGTTGGCCGGCCAAGGGCGCCTGGTGCGTTTTGTTCGCCGCGGCAGGAGCGCGGGTGTCCGGGGCGAAGTCCACGCTGGGGCGCTGCCCCCTCCGTCCCTCCTGCAGCGTCTGCGGGGGCCGGGCTCAGATGGGGCAGCGCCCGTGGGCCCCCGTGCGTGGCGCCGCTGGACCCCCGTGAGCTCGGTTCTGCTCAGCTGCCAGGCCCGGGACATTCAGGGCTTGCTGCAGCCGTGAGAGGCTCGCAGGGAGCCTGGGGCGGAAAGTGCGAGGGAAACGTCGGCGGCCGAAACCTCTGGTGGGGGAACTCCCCGAGCTCAGTGCAGCGGATTCCCTCGCGTGAAGCGAAGCCCCGGGGGAGGTGGCCCGGGGTGTCGCCAGGAGTTATTTTAGGGCCGCGGGCGGGGCTGGGATCCTTCCTTGGAAGCGCCCCTGCTCTCGGATCCTTTTCTCAGCCCTCGTGGGGAGTCGGTGCGCAGCTGTTCAATGCTTGTGGGGCGGGCAGCGGGGGGAGCGCGCACTAGTGGCTCTCGGATCAGCCTGTCCTTGCAATGCCACTGATCGCCAGCAGGGCTTATTGTGCCCTCGCTCTGTGCCTCAGTTTCCCCAGTTGGCAGGGCCAGTCTGTACCGACCTGCTGGGGATCACAGAGTGTTTGCAAAGGGCGCTGGGTCCCTGCGCACAGATCCAGCGAGCGTTGGGACTGTGTGAATGGGGCAGCGAGGCACAAGCCCCAGAGATGCTGGAACAAGGGACCCTCAAGAGCCCTGAACCTCTGAGCTAAGAGGGAGCCGCGTCTCTACCTCCAAATCCTGCCAGTTTCCGCGAGAGTTTCTTCAATAGCCACTAGGTGCCAGCAGCTTTCCACTTATCGTCCTGCCGCCCTGCTTCTCGTGGCCGGAGCTGGGCAGATCCTGCCCATAGGATGGAGGGGTGGGGGGCGCGGGGCCATAGTGGAGATCCAGAGCCATAGCGCAGAGCTGGGGGGCGCGGGGCCCTATTGCAGATCCGGCGGGGGGCACAGATCCGGTGCTGTAGCTCCCGGCAGGGAGAGGAGCACAAGCCCCGTCCTGCAGAGCTGCCCAGATCCCCTGGATTCGCACCTTGGCTTCCAGCTGAGTGTTCGTTTCTTCCGTCTCCCAGGCCCGGGCCGGGAGCGATGGCGCTGGGCCAGGCTCCTGGAGAGAGACGCTGCCCAGTGGCCCGTTTCTCCAGTGCTGAGGTGGGAGACTTTCCCCGGCGCTGCAGGGCCTGGGGTGGAGGAGGTTCCCGGGCGTGTTCCCTGAGTCAGCGCTGACCCCCCAGGCTCTGCGTCAGGATCTCTCTGGGCCAGGCCCTTCCCCCGTACGGAGGAGGGGGGGTCCCTGCTGGCAGACTCTGCCCCAGGCCGGTGGGCCCTGGGGGCCCTGTGCTCTGGCTGGGCGTCGATTGGCAGAGCCCTAGAGCGCTGGGCAGACCGACCTTTGGGGAGGTTGGCAGAGGGAGGCTAGTTCCCCTGGCCAGGCCAATCCCCGACGTGGGCAGCTCCCTTCCCGGGCCTGGTCACGCAGGGTGGGATTCTCCTTCACTTCCTGTCCCAAACGGGTGTGTGGGTGGGGTCCCTGCGATCTCGGACCTGCCCCTAGCTTCCCCCAGCAAACAGCTCAAAGCCCCTGTAGCCTGCGCTGATGCGGGGGAGGGACACGGAGCCAGGCCCCTGGGGGCAGCTCGCTTCGCTGTTCTCTCCCGCTGGCCCTGTGATCTGCGTCGGCACTGGCAGAATCAAAGGGCTGTTTAAAATGCTGATAGTTTCCGACCCTCATGGCTGTTAAGAAACCCAGAGCTGGGCTGAGCCTGCCACAGACTGGCTGCCAGGTCCCGCTTCCCTCCCTGAGCTGCGTGTTAGTGCGGTGCCAGGTACCTGAGACATAGCTAACCCACCCCAGAGGTGGCTGCATTTGAGGGCCGGGTGCAGCAATGCCAGGGTATAGCCACTAGGCTGCCAAACTCTGAGCGCTTCTTGGGCTGGAAGAGCCCTGATGATGTTACTATTTATCCGCAAGGAGTCATGCCAGGGCCAGCTCCAGCTCTGGGATGAAGGGCAGAGTTGGGCTAATTTTGCCCTGATTTCACCCGTGGGAGAACAGGCCAGGAAGCAGGAGAACTGGGGTGCGAAGGAAGCACCAGGAATGCCCCCATTTGCTTCAGTCCAGGCAAAGGGGTGACGAGTCCCCGGCGTCACGGTGCTGCGGGCAGGGGTCCAGCAGAAAGGACAGCAGGTTGGCCAGGCCTTAGCTGCCACCTACTGCCCCCACACCCCTCCCTCCCCACACCTGGCCATGGCCCCTGCAGCTCCCAGGGCAAGCAGGGGTCTCGGTCCCCGGGGGAGGCAGTCTCACATGTCACTCAGTGACCCCCCTGCATGGCTGCATTGGGGTGGCCTGGTTGGAGCCCCCAGCTGGGCCAAGTGGTGGCCATGAGCTGGGCAAAGCCTGGGAGGTGCCAGCCTTGAGGAGTTGACCAAACCCAAACAAACACCCGGCTGCGCAGCTCCTTATCGGCCCCCCCGGCAGCAGGGCCAGGGGGCTGTTTTGTCTGCGCGGCTGCCAAGGGAACAGAGTGTGCAGGACGGAGCCTGGTCCACCAGGCCCTGCCCCCCCTCCAGCCCCCCGCCTGGCCTGGAGGCTGATCCCCAGGGGCCCCGTTCCCTGGCTCCCACTCTCCACCCGGCTCCAGAGGAGCAGGGGACTGCACTGCGGTCTCTCTCCCACGCACCTTCAGCCCCTGCACACTTTGCGCCCAGCCCGAGACAGCTGCACCAGTGGATGCCCCCCCTTTACCCCTCTGTGCCCAGCCCCAGGATGCTCCCCACCCAGCTTGGGGCGGGGCAGAGCTCCCTGGGAGTAGAGAAGGTGGCTAGGAGCTCTGCCCACCCCTCCCCACGAGACATCAGCCGCCTCTACCCTCCGTGGCCCACCACTCGCTCGCTAAGACTCGCAGCCCACCCCCCGCCATCCCACCGCTCGCTCACTGAGATCCACGGCCCACCCCCCGCCATCCCACCGCTTGTTCCCTGACACCCACGGCCCACCCCCTGCCATCCCACCGCTTGTTCCCTGACACCCACGGCCCACCCCCTGCCATCCCACCACTCGCTCGATGAGACCCACGGCCCACCCCCTGCCATCCCACCGCTCGCTCCCTAACACCCCTGGCCCACTCCCCACCATCCCACCACTCACTCCCTGAGACCTGCAGCCCACCCCCTGCCATCCCACCGCTCGCTCGCTGAGACCCACGGCCCACCCCCTGCCATCCCACCGCTCGCTCGCTGAGACCCACGGCCCACCCCCCGCCATCCCCTCGCTCGCTCCCTAACACCGCTGGCCCACCCCCCACCACTCACTCCCTGAGACCTGCAGCCCACCCCCTGCCATCCCACCGCTCGCTCGCTGAGACCCACGGCCCACCCCCTGCCATCCCACCGCTCGCTCGCTGAGACCCACGGCCCACCCCCTGCCATCCCACCGCTCGCTCCCTAACACCCCTGTTACAAGCTCAGTTACTTGCCCTGGTCACTCTCTGCCCTTTCAGCTTCCTGCAGGGGCATGACAGGGCCATACCTAGTGTGCTGGGGAGGGCCAAGACTGGGCAAGTTTCACGCACACAGATCCGCCAGTGCCCCTCACTCCCGACCCACAGGCTGCCCTCTGCTATCCCAGCCCTGGCTGCCCCCCGCCCCGAGCTCTGCCAATGCCCCTCCCCTCCCCCGCTATCACAGCTCTGGTCGTCCCCCTGCAACTCTGCGGGTGCCCCTCAAGCCTGGTCTGTGTTTACTGCCCAGTCCCCTCTCCACCCCTGCACAGCTGGGCTGGGACCAGCTCCTTTCCTTTTGAACTGCCAAATGCCAGCTGGGGGGAGGTCACTTGTGCCCCGGCTCCATGCCCTTGTGTCCCCAAGCAGCCTCTTTGCAACATGCGGGTCGGGGTGATCTGACCTTCAGTGAGGGGCCAGCCCAGCCTTTCACACCTGCCAACGGTGCCACCTGGCAGGAGGGGGCAGCCGGAGCTGCAGCCAGGACCGATCCCGGCCAGCGCTAAGGAGGGTGCTCAGGGCCCTGCCGGCTGAGGTCCCAGGGAGGAGCCGATGCCAGGCCAGGGGCGGGTCAGAGCTGGGGGTGGGGGGGATTTGGTGTGATAACAGCGCAGGGCCAGGTGCCAAAGATTAGCCCTGAGCGCGGTGTCTCTGCAGGGAGGCACATTCCTACGCAGAGGGCAGACAGAGCAAGCCAGGCAGGGGCCACGGCACCAGTCAGCTGCCCAGCGCCCAGGGCAGCCCGCGCCCAGCATAGCGCCATGGGGACCCCCCGGGGCAGCCGTTGCCTCCACTGCCTGTGTGTCCTGCTGCTAGGGGGGGTCTGGGCTTGCCCCAGCATGGCCCAGTGGTTCTTGCTGGGCTCCCGGCTGACGACAACACCCCCGCCCACGACCACCGCTGGCCCAACATCTGCACAGCGCCCCCCAGAAGAGGGGGAAGGTAGGTGCTTGGGGTGACCCCTGGGGAGGTGGAAGGGACATCCCCCCTGCCCACCATCCGTGCACCTTACAGCACACAGGGGATGCTACAGACCAGCCATGGGGCAAAACAGGCCAGGAGCCCCGCCACCGCCACCAGCTGGTATGGGTGGGAGTGATATAGAGCAGGGGAGGGCTGGGAGCCTGGACTCCTGGGTTCTGTTCTCAGCTCTGCCACTGACTCACTGAAAAAGTCCCTTCCCTGCTCTGTGCCTCAGTTTCCCCGTGATGACATTGTGAGGCTCACTTCTTTGGGTGGGCAGTGTTGATTCTGGGGGGCCAGCTGGAGACACCCTGGGGCCTGATTCCCAAGGGACTGAGCACCCCACAGCTCCTGCTGACCTCAGCTCTTGAACCAGCCAGGTCCCCCCAAACTGCGGGCACACTGGCCGATGCTGCCCCCGGTGCCATGCATGCGAGCGTGCCGGGGCACAGAGCATGGCCGTGGGCTCCCACAGTCAGCCTGCTCCATTCCATTTGCAAGCGGGGCAAGGCACGCGTCACCGCTGCGCCACAGGGTGTGCGGGCAAAGATGAGCGGGCAGCTGGGTGGGGTGCCACAAGGAGCCTGAGCTAGTGTTTCCCTGGGACCTCCTTCTGCAGGGAGCGCTGGCTCGTGGCAGCAGGACCTTCTGTGGCATACAGCTCTGCCTGTGCCCATCCCCTGGGTCCCCCGGCACCACCAGGCCTGAGCAGTCCCACCCTGGGCAAGCGTGCTCAGTCTGACTGGCAACCAGGGTGCCCAGGCACGAGCAGAGGGGCTGAGAGCATGGCTGGCGCATGGGGAGGGATCCGGTCCCAGGGGGGACTCTCAGCCCCTCACAGCTGCTGGCCCTGGGGCTCTGGGAGTCACCCAGGCTGCTCCTGCAGCTGGGGTTGGTCCCATGGAGCCTGTCCTGACCCCCAAGTTCTGCCCCAGCCAGGACAAACACTCGCCTTTTTGCTACGAGGACATGGATCCAGGCCACGCTCTGCCCTGTCCGCCCCCTAGCCCCACACCCCGTGTCCCCGGGGGATTGAGCCAACACCCAACAGCTCCCTGCCGATGCCATGCTGCTCAGGGGGCCCTGGCACAGGCACTGCTCCCAGCTCACCTGCCCTTGGCTCTTACAGACAGGGACGCTGGCGACACAGAGCCAATGCCGAAAATCCTGCTGAGCAAACCCCCCCTGGGGCCAGCCCCCCAGAGCCAGGTGCTGGCGCTCAAGGAGGCTGCAGGGGGTGGGACGCAGGCCCCCCCGGAAACACGAGACCAGGTGTGTTGGGGGAGGTAGCAAGTGGGGAGGGTCCATGTGGGGAGAGACTGTGGGTGTGCGAGAGTGACTGTGTGTGTGGCAAACATCACATTGCTGAGTGTGTGGCGGGCATGGCGGACACGTGGGGCTGAGCAGGGAGTGGATGGGTAGGGGTGCCTTGGGGGGATGGAGTGGATGGGTGGGGGGTGCCTGGAGAGATGGGGGGATCTGTGGCGGGGAGTATTCTCACACTCTCTACAAGGCAGGGCGAGCGCTGTGGAGGGGCAGGTGAGCTTTGCCTGGCCCCCACGTGCAGATGCCCCTCGCTTTCCCCTGGGGCTGCTTTCCCGGCCTGGCTGCAGTGTGCCCGGGACAGGGCTCGGGCAGGCCAGTGAATCCCAATGCAGTGGGCAAGGCCCCAGCACATGCTGGCGCTGGAGCTGTGAACTCTGCAGGTCCCTAAGGGCTCTGTCCCGTCCCCTTCACGGGCTGGGCTGGGGCCACACTGTAGTGCCAGGAGGCAGAGTCCCAGGTCCCAAGGTTGCTCGAGCCAGCTGCACTCCAATACCCAGCCCCTGGTTGTGCCCCAATACCCAGCCACCCCCCAATACCCAGCCACCCAACCACCCCCCAATACCCAGCCACCCCGATACCCAGCCTCACCCCAATACTCAACCACACCCTGATACCCAGCCACCTAGCCACACCCCAATACCCAACCATACCCCAATACCCAGCCATCCCCAATACCCAGCAGCCCAGCTGCACCCTGATACCCAGAAACACCCCGATACCCAGCCCCCCGCGACACCCCGATACCCAGACACCCAGCCACACCCAGATACCAGCCCCCTGCTGTTCACGGAGGCTCAGTTCCCCCAGTCATGCCCCAATGCCCAGCCCCCAGCTGTGCCCTGATCCCCAGCCCGCCCCATACCAGTTAATCAGTTTCCTCTGCTCTTGTCCTTCCCCCTTATCTCAGGGCCCCGCAGGCCAGACACAATAGCCCCCCCCCCCGGCCACCCGCCCCAGGGCTCAGCAGCTCAGCCCTTTGCCAGGCGAATTGGTATTTTGCTGCTGTTTTTCTGGCTTTTGGACTGGATCTTCTGAGAACCCCCCTGAGACTCCCTTGCCTCTGCATGGGTCCCTCCCTCGCTCGGACCCCAGCCCCAAGAGCCCCGGTGGGGGTGGGAGGCGGGGGCACTGGGCTCAAGGGCTCTGTGGATTCTGCACATCACTCCCCCTGGCCAGAGAGCCCCAATGTGCAGCTCTCCCCCCTCCCAACCCGGCCCTGATGCCTCAGGGATGGGCAGCTGAAGGGCCCTCAGAAAGCTACCCCTGCACCAGAGGGGGTGGGCAAGCAGGGCGTGGAGAGGGCAGGGAGCCTGGGGACGCATGGCTCACTAGCCCTGCTAGAGCAGTGGTTCTCAGGCTATTTATCAGTGTGGGCCGCATATGCCAGGAGCTGGACCCGAGACCCCATCGCGCACGGGGCTGAGCAGCCAGAACCTGGACCCTGCTGAACGGGGCTGGGATCTGGACCTCAGACCCCACCACGCACGGTGCTGGACAACCAGAACCCAAATCCCCCCGAGCAGGGCCAGGCAGCCAGAACCCAGATTTTTATTTAGCACATAGCTGGGCCACAGCTTTGTACTAATTGGGCTACGACTCCAGAGGGAGGGAACAGGGCAGCTGTACCCACCCCCAAGCTCTTCAGCGAGTGCAGACAGATAGCGAGGGGCTGGTTGGTACCCTTGGCTCTGGTTCCCTGGCACTGGGCAGCCCCAGGCTGGGTGTCTAGGGCTGTCTAGGGGGCTTTGGCCCAGCCAGCCTCAATGGGAGGAGAGAGCACTTTACAGCTAGGGTGCAAGCAGGAAGGGAGGGGAGAGCAAAGCAGGATGGGTAAGCGTATGCAAATCAGGCAGCCAAGCCCCACTCTCCCAGCAGCTGGTGGCAACGGTAAGGGCCCAGATGGCTGCCCCATGGGGCCGGAGGAGGCAGACTGGGCTCTCCAGGGAGTGAGGAGCTGACAGGGGAATGGGGCTGGGACTGATTTTGCCACCCGTGGCCCCGTCTCTCCTAGACGTCTCCAGTCCCTGCTGCCCGCCCCCGCCCCTCCCCAGGGCTCTTCGAGGGGAGCGCGGAAGAGGAAGAGGAGTTCCTGCAGATCAAGGTAAGAGGGGGAATCTACCGCCTGGCTCTCTCTAGGAGCCGATGGTGTGGCCCTGTCCTCAGCTGGATGGACACATGGTCGCTCTCTCTCCATCCTCCCGGCCCCGCACTGCCCTGCACCCCTCCAGCCTGTCCTGTCCCAGGAACGGGCCCTTTCCAGCCAGGCAGGGCCAGCTCTGGCCCTGGGGCCTCTTCCATCACCCTACTAGGCAGCCAGGGCTCTGAGGCCTGCCAGGGCCACTGCCAACATGAGAGAGCCCGGGGGGCCTCCAGAACCGGGGTGGGATCCCCTGCAGAGGCTGGCAGCAGATGGAGACTTTTCGGTTAGGTGACTCCAGCTCACCTCTGCCACTGCCCCCCTGGGGGGCTGCTGTGGCTGGACAAGAGCAAAGGGGCGCGTGCCAGCGCGGCTGAGATGCTCTGCTCTGCCCTCCCCACCGGGCGGGCGCCTCTGCCAGCAGTGCCTCTAGGTTCAAGGGGGTGCCGTGGCGATGATGCCGACCCTCCATCTCTCTCCGCTTTCTCACAGGCAACTGCCATGGGGCCGACGCCAGCAGCGCCCACCCCCCGGGCAGCTGCCACCCTTCCCCAGGTGAGTGGTGGGAAGGGGCCCTTCCTGGCACAGCCTGCCCTGGGCTGAGCACCAGCCGCTCATGCAGGGGCAGGAGCAGAGCCGGAGCTCAAGGAGCATCCATACCAACCCTCCCCTTAATTGTCCTTCGACCGCTGTGAAGCTACCTGTGCCAGCAGCCCCCCCAGAGCCCCGCCAGGGCGGACCCCGCTGCTGCATGGGTACCCGGCCTCCTGCAGAGAGGGGAGCCGCTGCGGCTTTACCAGCAGAATGAGGGGGTTTCCAGTCCAGCCCTCCCCCCACTCCACCACCCCAGATCTCCCTTGCTCTGCCCCGTGACCCCCTGAAGCCCAACGGGGATGGGACTGGCACCGCGCCCGGTCAGCGCCCACGGCACTCAAGGCTGTTTCCATCTCCTAGGCGACTGGTAACCTCTCGCAGTGCGTCTGCCCAGCCGTCCCTGGCCCCCCTGGGCCCCCTGGCCCAAAGGTAGGAAGGAAGGGGGCTGTGGGGGGCTCTGTTCTGGGGCACAGGGATGGGGCACCCAGTGTGTTTGAGGTCCCCAGACCCTCAAGAGCTTGGCTTTGAAGCATGCTGGGTTTTCAGAGGCTCTCTGGGGCCACGCACACCCTTCCCCCTCCCCAGATTCAGGCCGTGGCTTTTTGATGGGGTGTTTGCTTACAGAACCCCCCCGTTCCATCGCTAGCCGGAGCGCAGCCAGGGGCCAGGCTGGCGTGGCTGCTGCGTGAGCAGCTCCCGCCAAGGCAGCCAGTGCCTGGCCACTAGTGGGGGACAGACCCACGCTGGGCTGCGCCCGCTCCTGCCCCTCTCTCTGGGACCAGCAGAGGAATGGGACCCCCCTGAGCGCTGGTGGTTCCTAAATGGGTTCCAACGTGGACAGAGCCGGTTCCCAGTGGTGCAGGGGGTGGGAGCTGGAGGGCGGGGGCAGCAGCACGCTGACCAGTCCCCCCAGGGGCTCAGCCCATCCACCGCGTATCTTCACCCCAACAGGGAGAAAAAGGAGAGCGGGGACCCCTGGGGGAAAGAGGCCTGCCGGGATTCTCTGGGGAGCGAGGCCAGGCGGGGAGCCCAGGGCAGCCTGGCCTCCAGGGGCCGCCCGGTCTCCCTGGGCCTCCGGGCGTGCCGGGGCTGGCAGCTGGCACCGAAGGGCCGGAGGGATCTGAGAACGAGGTGAGGGCAGGATGGGGTGTCTGGGGTTTCAGCCTGATGGGGGGGGGGCTCAGAAGTCGCTGGGGCTTGGGGAAGTGAGAGGGAGAGCAGAGACCACGTGGGACGGGAAAGCTGGGGGGCGGCCGGCTGGATCAGGGCCAAGTTATCCTTAATCTGTCTGCAAAGTCTCGGTGGGGACCGCAGTGGGACGGGAGGCCAGTGTGGGAGGTGGGGCAGAGCAGGGGCAGCAGGGGTGGAGCAGGGCAGGGGTCACGGGGGCAGGGCAGAGGCCGTGGGGGCAGGGCAGGGGCAGTAGGGGTGGAGCAGGGCTGCAGGGGCAGAGCAGTGAGGCCAGTGTGGAAGAGGACGGGGCTGCAATGGGGGCAGAGCAGGTGCAATGGGCGATGGGGAGGCTGGCACCACAGAAGCGGCTCTGCGGTATCTCTTCTCTCTCCTGCCAGCTGACAAAGCAGCCACTCATGCCCGGCGTGGCAGGGCCGCCTGGACCCCAGGGTTTGCCCGGATACCAAGGGCCTCCAGGCCCCCAAGGTTACCCAGGACATGAAGGCATCCAAGGCCCCCCTGGACCACTAGGCCGTGAAGGGCAGCAAGGACCTCCCGGCCCTCCAGGGCCACTTGGGGCCCCAGGGCCGCCGGGCTTCCAAGGCCCCCCAGGGCCTGACGGCCCCCTCGGGCTTCCAGGACTCTCAGGGCCTCCAGGAGCTCCAGGGCATGAAGGGCCCCCAGGTCCTGCGGGGCCTATGCCACCACCAGGAAACCCGGGGCCTGCCGGAGAGCCAGGATACCCCGGGCCAAAGGTAACGAACCATTCGGGCCGAGGGGGGCACAGGGTGTCACGGAGTGATGCTCTGGGACTGCTCCATACAAAGCCAGGCAGGACTCTGGGGGAGTCTCCTCTCTGGGAGCAGCCTGTCTGCAGGGCACACAGCTCCCCCGGCTCCCCCCTTCCTGGGTCTGACCTCGGAGCATTCAGCATCCTCTGCCCCTCCGTGCGCTTCCCACAGCGAGTCCACCCAGGCGGGGTCCTGGGGAAGCCAGAGAGTCCTGCCCCCAACTCCGCAGTCAGACGTGACTCTCAGCCAGCCAGTAACACAGAAGGTTTATTAGACGACAGGAACATGGTCTACACCAGAGCTTGTAGGTGCAGAGAACAGGACCCCTCAGCCGGGTCCATTTTGGGGGGCAGTGAACCAGACAACTCCATCTGCACTTCACTCCATGTCCCCAGCCAGCCCCAAACTTAAACTCTCCCCAGCCCCTCCTCCTCTGGGCTTTGTCCCTTTCTGGGCCAGGAGGGCACCTGGTTCCTTTGTTCTCCAACCCTTTAGCTCTCACCTGGCGGGGGGAAGGGCCCAGGCCATCAGTTGCCAGGAGACAGAGTGTCGGCCATTTATGTATCCTGGGCCTTTGCTCTGCAACAATTACACCCCCTTATCCCACCCCCTAGATACTTAAGAACTGCCTAGGGGAAACTGAGGCACCCCTACAGTATTCAAAGGAAACATTAAGAACAGTCCCACTTCATCACACAGAGCCATCACCAGGGCAGCATGGGAGGGCCTGGCCCAAGGCAGCAGGTGCCAAGCTGGACCCACCGTGGCAGCACTCCTCACACCAACGTGACAGTGGGTTGTCCCTGGAGAGGGGAGTGTGGTCAGGACTCCAGGGTTCTGCTCCCAGCTCCGTCACTGCAAGTAGTCATTTCCCTACTCCGTGCCTCAGTTTCCCCAGCTGTGCTACGCTGCCCTCCCCAGGCAGTGTTTGCAGAGCACTGGGTCCTGCAGACAGACCAGGGTCGTGTGTTTTTGGCTCTTTCACCCCCTGCACTGTGTCCCTTCAGGGCGAGACGGGTGATCTTGGCCAGCCCGGCCCTCCAGGCAGCCTCGGCTTGATGGGAGAGAAGGGTTCCCTAGGTCCACCCGGGCCCATGGGGCCACCAGGACCACCTGGGGAGAACAGGGTGAGCGGTCGTGAACTCGGTCGCATCTCGCCTGCCTGCCAGTGCCCGGAGCTCCCAGAGACACCCATGGGAGCATTGTTGTCGTGCCAGGCTTTGGGGGGGTCCTTGGCCCTGTGGAGGGGGCACAGGGGTTACAGTGCGGGGAGCTCACATGCTAGCAGCTGTGGCCATGAGTGGGGGATCCAGGGCGGATATGTTTCACGGGCCCTTTGTGCTCATCTAAAAGGCGAGCCGAGTTGTGTGGGGTGGGCCTGGCCCCCCCGTGCCGTCACACTGGGAGAGGGCTGTAGGAAAGGCCCAGACTGCCCCCCACAGCTGTGTTCTTCTCACTGCAGTGTGACCCCCACTCTTCAGGGCACCCCAGATGGCCTGGCCCGCCGGGTCCCAAGGTGAGTATGTATAAGTACTGGCAGACAAGGGAGAGCACCCCCTACTGAGCCCCCCTGCCTCACTCCCTGCAGCATAGCGGCCCCTAGCACCGCACCTTGGTTATCCGTACAGGTAAACCGCCTCCCCCCGCCACCCGGGTTGTTCTGAGCCGCCCCACGTGAGCTCTGGGGCACAGAGGAAAGTCCGAAAGTCCATCTTCAGAACTGCAGCACTTGGCTCCCGCACCCACCTGTGCCCCCCCAGCACGCAGCTCCCACCCTTGGCGGGAGATTTCCCAAGCATAACCCACATGTTTGGATGAGTCCGGGACAGTCCGGCCATGAGGTGTGCAAAGTCAGGCAGAGATCACTGCTGGTGCAAGAGGGACCCTGCCTCCGTCCCGACACCCCCTGTTCTGTTCCTGGCCCAGTGGTACAACCCCCAGTGCTGCTTTCCTTCCTCCGCTTTTAACCCTTCACTGGAGCTCCCTTTTGCTGTGCCCGAGAGACGTGCACGGGCTGTCAAACACTCCACTCTGGTCTAAGTGCTGGACTCCTGGCTCCAGCACCAACCCTGCCATGGGACCCCAGGCAAGCCACTCCAGCGCTCTGTGTCTCAGTTTCCCCATGTGTATGAGAGAATGGCTCCCACTTCCCAGAGGCAGTGGGGCTGAGCCAGTGGGGTCTGTGAACCCCTCTGAGAGCCGGGGCTCTGATGGGACTGTCTCCTTTTTTACAGGGTGAAAAGGGAGACCCTGGAGAGCAGGTGAGTAGCCATGGAAACACGGCGGGCAGCCAGCTGTGCCACGCACGGCCCCGGCAGCACTGGGGCTGGCATAATGCAGGCAGCCATTGGGAAAGGTTGCCCAGGGCGCTTCCACCCTGAGACCCAGCACCCGATGCTGTTCCATCCCTCCGCCAATGCCCCTTCGCCTGGACCCTCTGCAGGATAGGATCTCGCCTGAGCACTGACCGCCACGGCTGGGCCAAATCCACTGTGGGGTTGGATGGGAGCCAGACAGAGACTGGCCAACTCATTTTCCTTGTGAACTAAACCCAATTTCCAAAGCCGAGGGGCTAGTGCAGCAAGTGATAGTACCCCAGCTCCCCACATGCCTGGCCCTCACCCTCCTGTGCCCAGCAGAGATCACGGCCCCTCTCTCTTTCTCTTTGCTGGCTCACCAGGGATGCCGCAGCTGTCCCAGGGAGGCTGGGGTCCTGCCAGGCCACCCTTCCTTCCCCAGCTCCAGGGGCCCGTATGGATCCTGGGTGCCACTGACATACCAAGAGGTTTGTCCAAAGTTGTTTGCGTGTTCCGGGGAGGGCTGTCAGTGCCATGGGGCCAGGGCATGGGGACTGTCTTTGGGCAGGGAAATCTGCCTCTGCCACACTGCAGCTGGATCCCCAGCTACTGGAGCCGACCCAGCACCCCTGCCTGGCCCATCACCCCCACAACAGCCCAGCCAAGCCCCCGCAAGGCAAGGGGCATGGCATGGGCGCACCCAGCAAGTGCCACCCTTCCTGTGAGCCTGAGGCCAGGGGAGACAGACAGCCGAGCTAGGGAGCAAATGGGCTGGATGGCCAATGAGCGTCGCTATACATCCAGGCCCCCTCCCCTGACCTGCGCCCAACCCGTCCACAGGAGACTCCCCCTCTTTCTCTCTCTCCCTCTACAGAATGGCAAAGTAGAGACGGAGATTTACGGTGCAATCATCCCCCATGTGAGTTGTGGCCTGGGTCTTGTCTCCACAGCCCGAGGGACCCATGGCCTGGGACGGGCTCAGACCTTTCCTGCACTCCAGGGTCCGGCGCACCACGGACTCCGTGAGGCTGGGTGCTGCCCTGTTGTTTGCAGGAGGCCCGGGGGTGGGGTTCCTGAGGGCTCGGAGATCCTAGACCAGGCAGGAAGCGGGGCACTGAGTGGAGGAATCCAGCCGGCTGTGGAGGAGAATGAGGCAGGGTTGAAGCAGGGCTGTGAGAGAGCAGAGGGAGGGTGCCCAGTGAGCAGGGCAGGGGAAGCTCTGGGGAAAATCCAGGGGACGGTAGGGCAGGAAGATGACAGGCAGGCCCTGGTCTGGTAGCACCCTTCTCCCCGGGACATGCAGCACCAGCCCACTAACAGATCCACGGCCAATTCTGTGCTGATCTTTATTTCAGGGTCCCCCCGGCCATCCCGGAGCACCAGGCCCCCCCGGCCCACCAGGGCCTCCTGGAGCACCAGGCATCCTCTACGTCAATGTAAGGATCCCGGCCGATGGCTGGGCATGAGTTTGCGCCAGTGCTCGGTTCCCGGACTCAATGTAAACCAGCCTGTCTTTGATTTCAGAGGGTTTCTCCCATCCGCACCAAGCCGTTCTGCAAACAGCCGGTAAGACGTGGGCCTCCTGGGCCCCCTGCCGGCCTCCCCTGCTGCCCACAGCGAGATCCAGGGCAGCAGCGGGATCTTGGAGGGACTAGGGATCCCAAGTTTTTGAAGCTGCTCAGCGCCTGCCTAGGGTGCCTGGGGCAGAGGGCAGGGCTGGTTCCTGGGGCAGGCCCTTCCCCTGACCACCCTGGCTTGTGCTTTCTTGTGGCTCATGGCTCAGGCACTGTTTGGATCTGCCGCTCGTCCCCCCGTAAGCCCAGGGCCCGTTCAGCCAAGTGGGCAAATCACCCTTCGCCCCTCCTCGGGCTGGAATACCCCGCCAGGATAGCCCTCCCGCTTCCCCCCGGGAGGATGAGCTCAGGTAGCTATGGCTAGACTGGAGGAATGGCTTCTGCCCCAGCCCCTTTCCCACTCGCCATCCCAGCTGCCCTGAGATGGGCCCGTCTCGTCTGCGATGGTCTCGCGCTGATAGATCCATGTTTATTTGTTTTTTCCAGGTGGCCCACAACGCAGCTGGGATCTCAGGTAGGGACATTGTTCTTGGCATTTCAGGGGGGCCCCGGACCAGATTTCAGGCCCCGCTAGCAGAGTAATGGACTCTCCTTGGCCTCCCCACACCAGTCCCGCACTCCCCTGGCCACTGACTCCCAGGACACGTGGGCGGCACGTGAAGTGCTTCCAGGAGCCCACTGCAGAATATTTGCAGGGGAAGGTCTGTAGCTCTCTGAGCTGCCTCTGGGCTGATCCAAAGCCCTCCTGGAGTCAGTGGGTGTCTTTCCGTTGGCTCCCATGAGCTCTGCCTCAGCGTCTCGGCGATGGTGCTGCCCACGCACGGCCCCACGAGACAGCTGGGCTCACAAGCCAGGCCTTGTCCTGGTCTCACTGAGCCCAGGATAGGCATTGCCCTTGCCTGGCTGGGACCCTGCGGCCAGCTAGGAGTAGATGTTAATGAGCAATCTCTGTCATCTCCTCCTGATCTCGAGAGGTCTCCCCCTCCTTGTGATGGGCGCTGTGCCTGCAGCTGGGCAGGCCTGGGGGCCGATGGCTGCCTCACGCTGCGTGCCCATCATCTTCAGCTTCAGGGCGGCCTTGGAGTTTGCTTTGGATTGAAAAAAAATCTGGGAAATGGGGAGACCCAACCAGTGCCCCACCCCACCCCTGCCAAGGAAGAGCCAGGAAGCAGCACTTTCCTTGAGTTCTTAGCGGGCCGCTCCCCTGCGAGAAACTCGCTGGCCATACCGTGGTGTTACTGCTCAGGGCAGCAGGGCTCTAGCTCGGCTTCCCTGCCCAGTGGAGACAAGGGGTTCATTTACTCCTTGGCCCCAGGGGCCCTTGCAATGGGGCTAGAGCAGGGCTCTCGGACGGAAAGGGTCCCTCTCTGTACATACCAACCCAGATCCTGCCAGGAGGAGCCCCGGGGTGGGTAGTGGGGAGCACGGGTCTGCTCTCCCCGGCCGGCCGGAGCCTTCGCTCAGCTCTGCCGAACCCACCCGTGCAGCGGGAGCCTGAGGTTTTTCATAGGAGTGGGTGGGTGAGATTCTGTGGCCTGCGTTGCGCAGGAGGTCGGACTAGATGGTCAGAATGGTCCCTTCTGACCTTAGTATCTATGAATCTATGATGTCTCTGTCTGCTGCTCTCTAGATGCTGAGTCACCTCAGAAGGACGTGCCTGACCCCCCAGCTGACTCCAGGGTGTGTATTGGACTTTGGCATCTTGTAGCATCCCTTGTCTTCCTTCGTGGCAGTGGCTTTCCATGCCCTGAGCAGCCGGGGGCAGGGGTGGCAGAGAAAGCTAGGACTGGCCAGCGCAAATGAGGAGACTCGTCCCTAAGGGCACCTCTACCATGTCCCAGGAACGTCAATCAGCTGCAGCAAACTGCCTCAATACACCCCTCAAACCGTGTAGCAAGCATGTTGGCACACCCACATCCCGGGCATCATGGGGCTTTGAATGCATCCACTCCCTAGTGCCCAGCACCATTGGTGGGAGCTGAGGGTTTGGGTTATCTGCATGGGGGAGAAATCACTGGAGACAGTGCTGTCCCCAAGCACAGGACCCGTCCCAGGTGTCACAACCTGCTGCCACAGCCGCTGATTGTGCTGGGGGCTGCTGTGCTGGATGGATCTATGACACTCCCGGCTGTTGCCAGCTTGGGGTGGTCGAAGCGACTGATTGGTGGTGCCAGAGTGGGAATGGCCCAGCAGGGCCATGGCTAAGGGTGTTTCTGCGGTCTGGCCGTTAACCTGTAACTGCTGCTTCTCCTTCCCTCAGCATCACACCTGGGTCTTCAAGTCGAAAGAACTGATGTTCAAATCCAGCTCGTCCATCCCCGAAGGGAGTCTGGTCTACGTCAGCAATGAGAACAGCGCCTTCATCAGAACCCCGAGAGGCTGGAGCAAGCTCCTGGTATGGGACCAGCCCACCAGGAAATGCCAGACTCCAGATGGTCTGGGCTGGGGTCTCTGGATCTCTAGCAATAGCTAATGCTTGGTGTTCCCATGGCACCTTTCCTTGGGTTCCCATGGTGCCTTTCACAGGAAACTGAGGCACAGGGAGAGGAAGTGCCTTGCCCAAACTCATGCAACATGTCAGTAGCGGAGAATAGAATCCCTGACGTACAGTCCCTGAGATTTAGTATGAAATGGTCCGGTAGCAGCAAGGACAGCTCAGTGAGCTGTTCAGTGTGTTTTCGCTAATACACCTGCTTACAAGGAGCGTCCAGGAAGAAAATGAGTCAAGCCAAGTGGGAAAGGAAAAAAGATCACCAACTTCTATAGAACTTCTCCAGGTTTCGGGGGAAATTCCCAGCTGACTTCTCTCCTGCCAGGCACTAGGCTCCAAAAGGAAATGTCTGTTTTACTCAAAGATGTTCATTTTCAATGTGACTCCAGTGGAAAATGACAGGTTTCAGAGTAGCAGTCGTGTTAGTCTGTATTCGCAAAAAGAAAAGGGGTACTTGTGGCATCTTAGAGACTAACAAATTTATCAGAGCATAAGCTTTCGTGAGTTACAGCTCACTTCATCCAATGAAGTGAGCTGTAACTCACAAAAGCTTATGCTCTAATAAATTTGTTAGTCTCTAAGGTGCCACAAGTACTCCTTTTCTTTCAGTGGAAAATGGGGACAGGTTTCCCTTAAGGGAACCACATGTGAATAAAGCTACAGGACTAGATCAAGACCTAACACATCTCTCCCTCTCTCTCCCTCTCTCTCGTGTGATTTTGCTCAGCTGGAAGATTCGGATTCCATATTGGCTGGCGATGACCCTTCTGTGTCCACAGAACATCATCAGGTGAGGACTCACTCGTGACTAGTGCATCTGACCACCACCGCAGACCTGTGTCACCAGAAAGGCCATGCTCGGAGATTCAGGCTACCTGCCCTTGTCTTCACTGGGGAGTTTAGCCACCAGCATTGTCACGTGGTTGTGAACTCTGGGCGTGGACAGGGGGCACATGCAGAAGGCTCACACTAGTGCAATGGTTCTACACTAGGGTTTGCACCAGGGTCGCTGTCCCCGTGTTGAACAGGTCTTGCACACCACGGAGTCAATTATTCCCTGGAGTGGGCAGCTCCAGCTCCATTGACTCTATGGAGTGCTGTCCACATCGAGCTGCGTCCTGAGTTCCTCTTACTCCGACCCCAAGTCCTGAGTACTGACAATGCAGAAATGGGATACTTCAGCCAGCTGGCCCGGCCCGGCCTGGCAAGCTGCTTTGCTTCTCAGCGCAGCCTGCCCGGGTCCCTGCAGGGCATGCTGAGCGCGAGAAGGGCGTGGACATGCCCCGTGGCTGGGGAAATGGCTCTGCACCGCGAGCGTGGCTGGTCCAGAATTCTCACCAGATGAGAAGTGCAACAGCGGCGGGGTGGCCACTCGCCAGAGGGGTTCAGGCCAGGGAAGGAAAGCGCAGGTGGCCTTTGCACCCCTCCCTCTCCCAAGAAGGGAGATGTGGGGCCAGAAGGAGGCAAGGAATGGGAGGGCCAGCTGCCCCGCCCGGCGCTGGGGCTAAGCGCTCTTGCTCCGGGGATACAGAAGCTCAGACACTGCAGCGATGGGGGGGACAGGTAGCGCGGGAGAGGCCATACAGGGGTAGGAGCAGGAATGCAACACCGATCTCAGGGTGGGATGGGCCCCTGGGAATTCATCCATTTCAAGGCCGCAGAGGACAACTCTGACTCCCTGGTCTGCCCTGCTGTATAACACAGGCCCGAATCTCCCTCCATGGAATTCACGCTGCCATGGTAGCCTGGACAAGGGGCTGTGCTCGGCGGGGTCTGTGGAGAGCCCATTAGTTGGACCCAGTGTGAGATCCGTGGGGCCGGGCCCTTGTCTCCGCCAGGCCTGTGACGTGCTGGCACGCCCGAGTCTGCTCCAAATGGTAACGTCTCTTGAGGCTAACGCACTGAGTGTTTCCTAGGTCTCAAAGGAAGGGAGTCAAGCAGCCACCGGGATCCTGCCAACTAGCATCACCACGAGGGTGCCTTCGGTAAGTCGCGGGCTGGCCTTCCCCTTCCCCTGGGACCCGTTGGGCACCAACGAGGGATCTCTGGGACTCCTGGCTCCCCGTCCTGATGCCTAGGTCCCACCAGCAATGTGGAGGCAGCTTGTGGGAGGCGGGGTGTCACCCCAGGCTGATCCAAGCTGCAAAGGATCCCCCCGCAGCCCAGCCAGGGGCTGTGATGTAGGATCTGCAGGACAGAGCCCACTGCCTGTCCAGCCAGCAGAGCTCTGGCCCATGTGTAGTTACCATCTCCGCTTCGGGGACCGATGTGCAGCGGCACTCAGTCCGCCCCAGAGACTCAGCCTTCAGCGGTGCAATCTCTCAGCGCCTGCAGGCCTGCTCCGAGACAGTACCATTACCACGAGGTTTCATGCCCTGGGCACCCCATGTGGTTTACAGGCCCCAGAGCGTGTGACACCCTTGGGTGCTGGTGCCCTGTTGGAAGACAGAGCCGCTAGAGCTCCCCCCACCCCGCCTGCTCCCGCTAACCCCTCTGCTTTCTCAGCTCCGCCTGGTCGCGCTGAACTTCCCGCTGCCCGGCAATATGAACGGGCTCAGCGGCGCGGACCTGCAGTGCCACAGGCAATCGCAGGAGGCCCAGCTGTCCAGCACCTTCCGGGCCTTCCTGTCGTCACCCACGCAGAACCTGGTCTCCATCGTGAAAAGGACAGACAGAGCTCTGCCCGTCGTCAACCTGAAGGTGAGTAACAAAGTCGGATGGCAGCAGCGTTGTTAGGGTGAGCGGCTGCAGCTGCTGGGTCCTTCGCCCACGCCCACAGTTGGTGCTTAGGAGCCTCCAGGAAAGTGGTGAAAAACCTTTCTCAGAGAATCCCAGAAGCTAAAACCCACTGAGCCATCTGGCCCTTCCCCCACAGCAGGACCGTGCCCTATGGCCTGTTCTCCCGGGCACTGTCTAGTGTCCACTGAAAATCCTCCACAGCCAGAGCCATCTCACTGAGCCTGACCTCTCAGCCTGAATGGATCCCGGTCACGCTGAGCAGCCCGTGCCTTCCAGCTTGTTTGCAATAGAGACCAGTGCATGGATGTCCCCAGGAGTCCACCTGAACCTAGCCTGGCTCTGATCTAGAAACTTAGACCAGGGCTGGCCAATCCCTGACCCGTGAGCCTGGCTCGCTGCCTGGCCAGCCCGGTACAAGATGAAATGTCTGATCGCTCACACTCAGTCAACCTGATTCCAATGGCAGGGCCAGCTGCTGGCGAAGACCTGGAACTCCCTGTTCGGAGGTGACGGCGCCACCCGCTTCAACTCACTGCACTTTCCCATCTACACCTTCGACGGCCAGAACGTGCTGACAGATCCAAGCTGGTGAGTGCGGGAACAGGAGAGCGTAGTAGCATGTGAGCGAACTCTGCACCTGCCCGGAGCACAGCAGGGGGTGTCGCTGGGGCAGTCGCTGCGTGCGGGGAGACCTTGGTGGGGAGGGGATGATGCAAAGAGGTCATTCCTAAGGGACCCTAATTACCTGACGACCCCCACCCCCAGGTGCAGGATCCGCCCCAGGAGAGCCTTGTAGCAAAGGACCTGGGGCTGAAAGGCTTTAAACTCTTTCCTGGTAAGTGGCACTTCCAGGAGCTTTGCACAGGATATGTTGGTTGGTTATCTATGGTTATCTTTGACTCTGTTGCATGCATATGAATTAGAACCCCAGGGCCGGGACTCTGTTCCTGGGGCCTGAAGTGCCTGGGAACCAATCAGAAGGGAAGATGTTGTTGCAGTCGCCTGCCCCCACCCCCCATAACCGCTGGAGGCAAGGGAGGCTGGGGCTGGCGTCTCAGCTGGGAGGGGAGGCTGTGTGCAGTCTAAGCAGCTCAAGGGTTAACCCCAAAGCTGAACTTTTCAAAAGCAGCCACTGATTTGGGGGCCCCAGCTTGAGCCACACGCCTGGGGCCGGGTGCGCCAAGCTCCCCTTGACTTCTCCTGGAGGGTGGGCACCCAGCACCTCTGAAAATCAGGCCCTGAGTGGCTTTCTGCTGACCCTCACTGACCCCAGCCTGGCATTGTCTCTTCAGGGCTCACAGGGCAATCTGGCATGGCTCCAGCCAACGTGGGCACCGAGCCCCGAAGGAGGACTGCCAAGGGTGGCGGGCCAGCCTAGCCAAGGGCTTTGCCTCTCCCCTGACCAAGGGGAAGCTCCTGGCTGAGCAGCGCCGCGACTGCTCCGACTCCCTGATCGTCCTGTGCATGGAGATTAGCTTCCTGTAGCTGCACATGTGGTGATGCAGGCAGCTAGGGGGGCCGTGGGCTGGTGATCCCACATAGCTGGATACAACCAGGAGAGCCGACGGTCACCTGCCAGCCCTGGGCTGCTCTTGGCTCCGGAGCTATTTCACCATTATCCCCCATAGTGGAGCCAGCCTTGTACCTATAGCCAGAGGGGGCTATCCTTGACCAGGAGGGGGGTCCATATGTGTGGAATAGAGACCAATGGAGAGGCTACTGTGTGCCTTCCAAACTCAGAGCCATGCCACCGCCGAGCCATCTCCCCGAGGCATTGGATCTAGTTAGCGCTAACCACAGGGCGTCCCCGGGAGAGGGGGCCATTCCCACAAACCAGTGCCCCATTGAGGGTCCAGGCACGCACTGCAGTGAGCACTGGGGTGCAGACGAGAGCTGGGTTTCAGGGCCAGTGTTCTCTGCACTGGGGCTGACTCCGGAAGCTAAAAGCTTTTCTCCTGCCCCCAAGTAGGGGAAACCCGCCCGAAGTGGTAGCTGTGCCTCCACGCCCCCTCGTTCTGCCTCTGTCAACTCCCAGCCACTCCCCCCTCCTGCCTCTGCCAGCTTGGATTTGGGTTCCCAATGGGCAAATGCCCCCCACCCTCCAGCCCAGAGGCTCCGTCCCTAGCTCTGCTTTTACCAGCTGCTGTTCCCGAAGCACTCAGCAGAGAGATGGGGGAAGGCAGGGACTGTGTGCTGGGGTTTTCGGTGTGTATATAGATAGACAGGCCTAATGCAGCCTGTTAATAGCTATCTTTCGGCTGACCAGCATCATGGCAATGTCGGGCTCTGCTAGCTCCAGAGAGATGGGTGTCGTTCGGGACGCTCGGCGGCCATGCACTCAGCCTGTGAGTTGTGAAAATAACCGCGTGCTTTAGCTGGCAATAAACATGTTCAAAGTTTGGGGTTTGGGCTGGTATTTAAGCTCTGAGCATTTGGATTCTAATAGCGCCTACCGCTCCCAGGCAGGATACAGACAGAACCAAGAGCTGGCTGCTGCCCCAAAGGCCTTGTATATGGGGCAGATCTTCACATCTTCAGTGCCCACCACTGGAGCCAGGTTTTATCTGCTCCCTTGCCAGGTCTGTCTATGCTGCAGCCGGGAACCAACCTGGGTAGACAGACTTGCTCGAGCTCACATGTTAAAAATAGCAACGTGGACATCTGGCTCGGCCTGGAGCGTGGGCCCTAAAGCCCAGGGGGTCAGCTGGACGTGAGAGCCCGAGTGTCCACAGCACCAGCACAGCCACGCTGCTATTTTTAGCTTGGTCCCCCCCCAGCGCAAGCTGCTCTGCATGGCCTGGGAAATTTGGTCCCAGCCGCAGTGGACATGCACCTGGAAGCGCCTAGCTAAGGGCCAGGTTTTCAGAAGCGCTCCGCACCCAGCCAACTCCTGCTGCACCACCTGCACCCACGGTTCCAGGTCTGCTCGGCACGTGGGCCAACTGCAGCCGGGGATCTTCGGGAAGGCCAGAGCCTGCTTCTGAGCGCTGAGCTCTTGCAAATCTGGCCCATGGGGGCAAGAGCTCAGGTGGCTCCAACAGTCAGCCAGAAGGCTAAGCTAACGGACACAGGAGCCTTCCACACCTCTTGCTTTGCAATGATTTCCTCACAGGGGCAGGCCCCTGGCTCCGGTTGGCTTTTCAAGCCAGGCTTTCTCTTCTGCTAGAGATTTGCCACCCACAGGATCGCTTTTCCCTTTGCTCAGGCTGGGGGGGGGGTTGTTCTCTGGCCCCAGGCAGGCTTTCGTGTTATGACCCCAGTAAGCTGAAGCAGGGCTTTGTGGTCTGTGCAATGAGTTGGGGGGGGCGTGGGCTCTCCAGAAGTACCCTGACATCATGACCGCCAGGCTGGTGGGCTCAGACAAGGGATGCAGGAGAACAAAGAGCAACCGCTCCAGCCCCGGAAGGAGTCCCTGTGGGCCAAGGCTGAGGTGCTCTGGCGGGGGGCAGTGAGTGGAGTCTGCCCATGATGTGCCCCTTTTGGGGACAACCGGAGGACGTGATGCTGCTCCGTTGACCAGCAGCATAATGCAGCTTAGACTCTCCAGAATGAAAACAGGCTTGGCAGAGGTGCAGCAACCTCCAAGGCTGTGCGAAGCAAAGGATCAGCCCTCTGCAGAGCCCCGGAGGGCAGCCGCGGGCTCCTTGCCATCAGTAAACAACCCTGCCCTTGCTGTAGCATTGCCTTAAGCAGCCCTCCAGGCAGAGCAGAGGCCAGTATTGTCCTCCGCTGATCCCAACCAGCAACTGCTCCAGGAAGGCGTGAAGCCAGGAAAATAAGGCTGTCGGCAGAGGCAGAAATTACTAGGAAAGTCACAGACTCAGGGTTTAGCTGATCGCCATATATGAGGTCGGGAAGGAATTTTCCTCCAGGGCAGATTGGAGAGGCCCTGAAGGTTTTTCGCCTTCTTCTGTAGCACAGGGCACGAGTCACTTGAGGGAGGCTTCTCTGCTCCTTGAAGTCTTTAAACCACGATTTGAGGACTTCAATAGCTCAGACTTAGGTGAGGTTTTTCGTAGGAGTGGGTGGGTGAGATTCTGTGGCCTGCGCTGTGCAGGAGGTTGGACTAGATGATCAGAATGGTCCCTTCTGACCTTAGTATCTATGACTCGAGAAGGTTAAAGGGACACCATGCTGGGGGGAGGGAATGTCGTAATGCTTTACAATGACGTCTTCTGCCCAATGTTTTTTATATAATACCCTATAATCCAGTGGTTCTCAATTTATTTATCAATTGTGGGCTGCATATGTGGCACCACATACAGTGGTAGCCTCCGACCACCCACCGTGTGTGGCTGGCCAGATGCCCGCCCTGAACCCCTACCGTGTGGGGCTGGCCTGATGCCTGCCCCGGACCTCTGCTGTGCGGGGCCGGGTGGCAGCCCCAGATCTTGTTGGGTCAGCTGGCAACCCAGCAGCCCCGACCCTGGACCCCGAATCCTGACCCCACCATGCTGGGCAGCTGGGAACCCGGACCCCACCATGCAGGCCAGCCTTTAGAACACAGCTGAGCTGGGCTCTCAGAGAGTGAAGCACCACTTGTGAACAGCTGGGTTTGAACCAGTAACTGAGGTCTGAACAACTGCCAAGGAGGTTTCCCTTCTGGGGTTCACAGTACTGCCAATAACCCTGGGGAGATGGCATAATTCAGTTTCATGATGTCACTGCAGTTGTGTCTATGACCTCGTGGAACTCTGGACTGCACAGAAAGACCGCCTCATTGTTTACATTCGAAAGGGCTGTTAACTGTAGGCAGCACAAGAGAAAAGTCATCTCCCCTTGACCTCCAACATCCCAAAGGACAGCGGATGGAGGGAGCAAGATGCGCGAATGGGGAGACTGCATGAGGAGAACTCCAGCAGCTCTCTGGAGAGGTTCCCAGGCAAGAGCAGATTTGCGATGCCATGGGTGTCTAAGGTTCAGTGTTAGTGGCCAAGGCAATGGGCTTCCCTGCATGTGTAAAGCCTGGTTAGTGCTTGCCAATCCTCAGGGTAAAAGCTACCACAGAAACATAAGGTCAGATTTGCCACTGCCGTACAGTCCCTTTGTGCTGGCCATGCTGCCACAAAGGAGCCAGAGAACAGGGGTGAGGTCCCTCTGTGCCTACCACCAGAGCAGGGGCCCTCTCCACAAGGCACCAGACTCTGTGCCACAGCTGCAGAAGACCCCCTCCCCTGCGCAGGGGCAGGCTGGGGAGGCGTTGGAGGAGGGAAAGGGCAGATCAGGTGTAGGAGAAGGGGTTGCTGGGGCAGCCCTGTATCCCACTGATTCCTGGCTGCCACGAACTCAGAGGAGCTAAATTGTCCTAGTCTGTGCCGGGGGCTAAACTGACCCTCCAGTACCTTCTGAATAGGGAAAATGCAGCCTACCTCTTATATGCCCTGGTGCTGGTGCAGGAATTAATTTCCAAGATAATAAATTAAGGGCCTTTTGTCAGAAATGTGGGTAAATGTCCTGAACCTTCAGTCTATACTTGGGGAAAACTCCCCTCCGTCCATGCAAAGACTGTGGGCTATCAGAACTGACACAGGATTTTTGATATTACCATTATATCTTATTTAAACATTCCTCTGCCTTGTAACAAGCCAAATATTACAAAGTTGTACTAGGTGAAAGTGCCTAGAAACAAACATGACCCTGATGATTTTGGTTTCACTGTCTAAACAGAGTAAAGTGCAAAAAGTAAACAATTAACTTAAAGGAGAAAGCAGATTAGGGATGTTTTAAAAAAATTCTCTTTAACAGTAGAAGGTGTCCTATTAATAAAGAGACAAAGAAAGGAATTACTGCAGAATTTAAGATCTCTCTCAAAAAAATAAAGCTTCCAGCCCTTACATATGAAAAGAAAATCTTCCAAACCGGACTGGATTCTGCTGTCTTCCTGGGTCTGCGACCCATGTGCCTGAAACACCACATCTCAACACAGAAGCCTAATATTGATGCTCTAGAAGCCGCAACCCTTAACTATGTCACTGCTGATCACGTTAGCAGAAAGATCCGGCAAAAGCGCTAGTTGTGCTGGAGGTCAGTCGGAAAAAACCCATAAAGACGTGGGGCCCGTCCTGGGGGCTAGAAAAATTCTTGTTCCTTGCAGCCGATTCCCCCCCAGGGCTTTGTCCAGCGAAACGCCCGCCGGCGGATCTGGCCAGCCAGCAGGATCAGGCCGCCACCTCCCCTACTAGCCAGTTCCTCTGCATCACGCCTCCGGGCCCCCCGACGCTCGCAGCCACTGTGGGTGGTGGGGGCGAGCGTGGGGGAGGCTTTGGCCAGGGGACGAGTCACACGAGCCCCCAGGCTGTGCCCCACTCGGGGGCACAGATCCCCCCAGGGGAGAGGGCAGAGTTCTGGGCCCCCCAGCCAGGCTGGAGAGAGCCAGGCAGCGCTAACTCCACGTGCCCCCCTCATGCCATGTGGGAGCCCCTCACATGTACTGCTCATGGGGAGGTCAAAGGTTGAGCCTGACCTTTGACCCCATGCCTAGGTGGCCGGAGACCCAGCCCTCCTCCTGCTTCATTGTTATTGGTTCTATCGCTTGCCAGTCACCTGGCTGTCCCAGCCGATTGGTGGAGTTTGAAAACCTTCCGCGCCTCTCTCCGGCTTCCTCGGCATGTGAATGGCTGGTTTGAGCGGGCCGGCGTCTTGTGATTGGTGGGTGGTGTCCGCTCCTCGCCCACCGCTTGCACGCGGTCCGAGCGGCGATTGGTGGGAAGGGACCGAGCTCAGCGAGCTGTGATTGGCCGAGGGCTTTGGGCGGGTTGGACGGAGGTTTGAAGGGAGCCTCGGGCTCAGACGTTAACGGAAACCTCTGGCAGAGCGCGCGGGACCGATCGAGCCGGGACCCCCCCGACACCGGGACTGAGGCGAATCGGGACCGATCGAGCCGGGACCCCCCCGACACCGGGACTGAGGCGAATCGGGACCGATCGAGCCGGGACCCCCCTCCGCCCCCCGGACACCGGGACTGAGGCGAATCGGGACCGATCGAGCCGGGACCCCCCTCCCCCCCCCGACACCGGGACTGAGGCGAATCGGGACCGATCGAGCCGGGACCCCCCCGACACCGGGACTGAGGCGAATCGGGACCGATCGAGCCGGGACCCCCCTCCCCCCCCCGACACCGGGACTGAGGCGAATCGGGACCGATCGAGCCGGGACCCCCCTCCGCCCCCCGGACACCGGGACTGAGGCGAATCGGGACCGATCGAGCCGGGACCCCCCTCCCCCCCCCCGACACCGGGACTGAGGCGAATCGGGACCGATCGAGCCGGGACCCCCCCGACACCGGGACTGAGGCGAATCGGGACCGATCGAGCCGGGACCCCCCCTCCCCCCCCGACACCGGGACTGAGGCGAATCGGGACCGATCGAGCCGGGACCCCCCCTCCGCCCCCCGGACACCGGGACTGAGGCGAATCGGGACCGATCGAGCCGGGACCCCCCCGACACCGGGACTGAGGCGAATCGGGACCGATCGAGCCGGGACCCCCCTCCGCCCCCCGGACACCGGGACTGAGGCGAATCGGGACCGATCGAGCCGGGATCCCCCTCCCCCCCCCCGACACCGGGACTGAGGCGAATCGGGACCGATCGAGCCGGGACCCCCCCGACACCGGGACTGAGGCGAATCGGGACCGATCGAGCCGGGACCCCCCCTCCCCCCCCCGACACCGGGACTGAGGCGAATCGGGACCGATCGAGCCGGGACCCCCCCCTCCGCCCCCCGGACACCGGGACTGAGGCGAATCGGGACCGATCGAGCCGGGACCCCCCCCGACACCGGGACTGAGGCGAATCGGGACCGATCGAGCCGGGACCCCCCCGACACCGGGACTGAGGCGAATCGGGACCGATCGAGCCGGGACCGCCACCCACGACACCGAACCGGGACCGCCACCAAGTCTTCGCCCCCCGGAGTCCCCGCCATGGAGCTGGACCAGTCCCTGTCGCCGCTAAGGGTGGGTCGGGGAAGCCTCGCGCCCCTCCCCCCGGCACCCCCCCAACACCCCCTCCCCCCCCCGCGCGCTCACCGTCGCACGCCCCCGGGACCCGGCGGATCGGGCCCGTTGCGGTCCCAGCGGCTCCGGCCCTGGCTCACTGGGGGGTTTCTCTCTGTCCCCAACCAGCCCGTGAACGAGAACCCCAAAGTCGGCAAAGGGAAGAAGGAGGCGGCGAAGAAGCGGCTGTCGGTGGAAAGGATCTACCAGAAGAAAACCCAGCTGGAGCATATCCTGCTCCGGCCCGACACCTACATCGGCTCCGTGGAGTTTGTCACTCAGGTAAGGACGAAAGGCCTGGCGTGGCCTGGCGCGCTTCCCCGGGATGAGCCTGCCCGCGCCTGGTCTGGCAGCCTCTTTGTTCTGGGTCTGTGCAGCGCCTCGCCCCGGCTTCAGGACAGACCTGGGGCAGCCACACACTCCCCACGCAGGACCTATGGCGCGCCCCGCTCCCCTGCCCGCACGCTCCCCGGGTCTAAAAGCCATAAAGCTCTTGCATGAGTATGACTGGAAATGGGCAAATAGTGCTCGCTTCACACTGCTTTGTTTAACTTGAATGGCACGTTTTTCCTGGTCTTTTAGTACTCATATCAACTGATCAATGCATGTAGCTTGCTTGCATGGTCATGTTGCTATACGTTAGAAAAAAGAAAAGGAGGACTTGTGGCACCTTAGAGACTAACAAATTTATTTGAGCATAAGCTCTGGTGAGCTACAGCTCACTGCATCGGATGCATTAGAAAGAAATCACAGTACTAAGTAGAGCCTGTTCAGTGGTACTTAATTCCTGGACATAAATGGAAAATCATTAACATTTTAAACACAGTTGGAGAGCAACCTGGTTTTGGTATGTAAACGGCAGATCAGGAAATCATGGTAAACCTAAAGACGGTGTTTCTTAACTTTATTTTCAGCAAATGTGGGTTTATGATGAAGATGAGGGCCTCAGCTGCAGAGATGTGAGTTTTGTGCCTGGGCTGTATAAAATCTTTGATGAAATCCTAGGTAAGTTGAGAGATGACAGTTCGGTTGCTAGCAGTTTATTCCACTGAAAACAAATTGTGGATTCTATATGTGTTTACTAAGAATCTGTAACCAACATTTTCGTAAATTTGCATCATTGAACCAGCTTTGTAGTTGATCAAATAATATAATTGTCTTGGGTAAAAATGAGTGTAATGTAAGATGGTAATTTAAGATAGTGTTTCTAAATTCTGAGGTCTTGAAAGGTGTCCTTTGAAAGAATGTCACTCTGTACTCTTAGTGACTCAACTGAAAACTGCCTCTTTAACATGGAAAATCTATGAAGCCCCAGATGATTCTCAGCAGCCTCTCTTGCTGAATTTGTATATTTGTTCTCTTCAATACTCTGGGTTTAATTTTGTTATAAGCAGCTCAAATTTAAGTGTCTCACCTGAGAATGTAATTTGGTAAATATACAATCCTTTCTCCATTTTAGTCAATGCTGCAGACAACAAGCAGAGGGATAAAAACATGTCCTGCATTAAAATTACAATCGATCCGTAAGTCTGATTTCATTTTTCAATGGTTTCCCATCTCCTCAGGTGCCAATATGGGGAAAGTAGCTCAGCATTCTGGGACTCAAGGATTTTCTCCTTCTGATGCTGTTCTATTAGAGTGGCATAAATAAAGAGCTATATGTTGTAGCCCATTGTTTCTCAATGACTGGTCTGACCAGCGCTGGTCCCTGAGATCTCCCTGACACAGTTTAGGAAGGCAGCAAGCCAGTCCCTGCTATAAAAAAGGTTGAGAAATACTGTTGTAGCTCACCCAACTTAGATCAAATGTAATTCTCCAGCTCATCCAATGTCAACCCGCTGTGAAAGCTTGTGTTTTCCCTAATCTGGTTCTCCCACAAAGTGGTGATTTCAGGTCAATTCTCTGCTTTTATTCTTTATTCTCTACCTATTTTGCTCTTTTCAATTTAATTCCCATACACACACCTTAGAGCACAAATATTTGGCATGTTTAATGTCATCAACTGTGTCTGCACATTTCTGAGACTATGGGGATTTAGTTGACTTGTGCTCCCTCTGCTGACTGTTTCTGCAGTTGCTGAACAGAAACTTTGCTTCTGCCAAAATGGTGGCTTTTTCCCCTCAGCAGCAGATGTCATTAAACATATAGATTAGATACTTTGAATCCAAAGAATATTTCACACTAGATAAAAGTTTAAGGTTTTGGGCCTTAAGGCATTTGACAATTTTGCTAAGACTTTTTAGTAAAGTAAAAGTAGTAGCTGTAAATCAAGAGAATTTGCCAACCGACTTGGGCCTAGAAATCTGACCTATGTTAGTATTGCTTTGAAAGATCATTTTAAAACAGCCTTTTAAAAATGACTGACCAGTCTGCACTACTAGAATCCAAAGCTTGGTGTTTGCCTGTCTTTAAAAAAATGAGTTTATTTCAAACATCTAAGAACGGGGAGTGGTATATAACTATGGCAAATAAAGAGCTCTTTGTTTTAGAGCCCCTTATGAACAAATTATCTACCAAAGGGATTTGTAAGACTTCATATGACATTTTTCATTCCACACCTAACACAGTTCAGTCAATTTCACTTTTACAGGAAAAAATTTTTCTTTCCAGGGAGAATAATACAATCAGTGTATGGAACAATGGGAAAGGTATTCCTGTTGTAGAACATAAAGTGGAGAAGGTCTATGTACCTGCTCTTATCTTTGGGCAGCTATTAACCTCCAGCAATTATGATGATGATGAAAAGAAAGTCACAGGTAGGAGATGGTCCAAAATTCCATATATTAGCCAGGAAAATATTTTTGTGCAGCCTGATCAGCCTAAGTGCATTCACTGAACTACCCAAGTGTGAGTGAACAAGAGTTGGCAGCAGAGGAGCAAAAGCTATCCAGATTTAGTTATCAGCTGCTTGTTCTGAGCAGCACTGAAACTCACACGTCCTTTTCAAGTGTCACTGAACCACAAACTCAGTTTCTGCTGGGAGTCCTTTTCAGGGGGTTCTGAATGTTCAATTATGGAAGGCACTCTTTCAGTGAGCAGAGCCACTACTCTTCTGGAGCAGGAGCTCTAAAACACAACATCGTTGTTATCACTGCTGCTGCCCAGAAAGCAGTGGATTTCTTTCTCCTCAATAGAGACAGGGTAGAAAGGAGGATCAAAAAAAAAAATTGAAGGAAGAAGAGTGGGAAACTCCTTTCAGACAACATTCAAAAATAAATAGGTTTTCAGCCTGTGGTGCATGGACCTCTGGGGGTCCGCAGACAGTCTAAGATTTCCAAAAGAGTCCACACCTCCATTTGAAATTTTTTAGGAGTCCACAAATGAAAAAAGGTTGAAAACCATTACAGTAGAGTGCCCCCACCTTCTTGCTAATGTAGAAATGGAGGAGCTCCAAATTTATCAGAGACCTGCTACCTATAAGCGGTACTAAAAATTGAGCTCCAGAGCCACATTAAAGGAAGCATCCAGTACCCCACTTTCCAGCAGATAATGTTAAGGGCCAAATCCCTGTGAAGGATCAATATTCCAATGAAACATGGCCTTAAGATTACATACCAGGTGCATAGGACAGCTTCGTGTTTTATCCCACATTTTGGTCATACCAAAGTGACCGAATTCCTATTAAAATACTCTAAACTTTTTAAAGGGTTTATCATAAAAAGTAACAAAACACAAAGATGATTGCTTTATAATTCCAGGTGGTCGAAACGGTTATGGGGCCAAATTATGCAACATATTCAGTACCAAATTTACAGTGGAAACTGCGTGTCATGAGTACAAGAAACTGTTTAAGCAGGTATGAATGATCTGCATGGCTTCAATTGCTTATTTCAGTAGGGTGTAAAAGGAGTAGATTTTTGAATGCTTGCCTTCAATTTGCTCCCATAATATGTGGGTGCAATTTATATTCTTTAGATCCAAGTGTCATAACTGGGGTAAATTTGGCCTACAGCCAGCCACTGTACTGACTTATAAATTTAATTAAGTATTTTCTGAAAATCCCAAATCAGCTGTTAGAGTAAGAATAAAGGGACCAGAAAAAACAAACTATTTTTCAGCATATAAGGGAGATTTTCCCTCAATTGTTAAGCTTAGTTATAAATTCTTGTAAGCTTAGTAATAAATTCTATCTACATTTTAAAAAATTCAGCTAGCTACTCATGTATTTGAAATTTGCATCTTATCAAAGTTCTCTTCCCCAGACCTGGACGGACAATATGGGAAAGGCTGGTGAAATGAAACTGAAATACTTTGATGGAGAAGATTATACTTGTATCACTTTCCAACCTGATCTGTCTAAGTTTAAAATGACAAGTCTGGACAAGGACATTGTGGCACTGATGTCTCGAAGAGCGTATGATATTGCCGGGTGCACGAAAGATGTCAAAGTCTTCCTAAATGGAAAGAGGCTGCCCGTGAGTGACTTGTTTCAAAAGCATTAATTCCTATATGTTTCCCTTCCACATAAACTGTGAGATTTGTGCCTAGATAATGCAAAAACTTAAAAAATATTATGCAGTGTGGGAATGGAGTTCACGGGTGACTCTTCTGGGTACTCTTGAGCAGGAGCATTTGAACTAATAAGCATTCTTATGAACCTGTTGTCAACAAGCTGCCTGCATTTCTCTCTGCAGGTAAAAGGCTTCCGTAGTTATGTGGACCTCTATGTGAAGGACAAGGTAGATGAAACTGGTAATGCACTTAAAGTCATCCATGAGGAGGCAAATAATCGCTGGGAGGTGTGTTTAACTTTAAGTGAAAAAGGCTTTCAGCAAGTTAGCTTTGTCAACAGCATCGCCACCACAAAGGTAACTTTTTTACCACATTTAGACTACCTAATGGTGGGTTTTGTTACTAATTTTGTTGTTTATCTTGGCATTTTTCATGTATATAATCAGTGAAAAATCGTTATTTTGCCTAATATGCAAAGGCTATATGTAGTTGCAATGCATATGGCTGGTGACTAAAACATACAAAATAGTTTTACCCTTTCGCTGAAGTTTGAGCTCATGTTTGGTCCTTTCTCTCTAGGGTGGCAGGCATGTTGACTATGTAGCTGACCAGATTGTAAATAAACTCATTGAAGTTGTGAAGAAGAAGAACAAAGGTGGGGTTGGAGTAAAGCCATTTCAGGTACAATCTCACGATTTGCATGGTGGAAAAACAAACTGCAATGTTACTGTGAACTGAAACAACAATCTGTAGGATACTGTTTGTTACATTTATTTGATAAACCCAGCTTTTTTTTTAACTAAGTTAGGAAATACTGCAGGTAAAGTGCATTAAATAAAGAAGTCTCAGTTTCCAGTTTTAGTGAACTATCTGCTCTTTATTCAGCACCTGGGAAAAATAGCTTTTCTGACACACTCTGGAGTCAGAACACAAGAATGTGTTTAGGGCAGTCTAGGGTGCACAGTGTATACAATGTATTTCAGTTTTAGTGTGCCCACTTAGAATTGAACTGCACTAGGAAAATGACTTGCTGGGAGAATATCTGTTTAGCAAAACAGCCAGTGATTTTCCTGACAATCCTAACAAATACAAAATCGATCTTAAGTGTTCACTGGCTGTCTCAACTACTCTAATCTTAATTGGTACTGCTGTGAAAATGCCCTTTAATTCTGTTCAATCCTAGACATCTAGTAACATTTTTTTAAAAAAAAAAAACCTTTACTGATTGGTAGTTGAGCAGATTCTACATTTCAGTGTGTAATGCTGGCAGACAAGTGTCAGGAAGCAGCTGGGAGCAACACTAGTAGAATGAGATGCGTTTGTATGGGTTTGTCATGACTGTTAAATTTAATTACAGGTGAAGAACCACATGTGGGTTTTTGTGAACTCCTTAATTGAGAACCCAACCTTTGACTCTCAGACTAAGGAAAATATGACTCTGCAGGCAAAGAACTTTGGCTCAACTTGCAAACTGAGTGAAAAATTCATCAAAGGTGTAAGTAGTGAGGTGCAGCAATTACATGCTAGCTAGAGGCACCTGTGAAATTGCCTCTTAAATTAAATGTAGTGAATATAGTACATATGAACTAATTTCAGTTTAATCAGTGAAAAGAATATAATTTAACATATGTCATGGGTAAGACAACTTCCACAATTGGCTCTTCTGTATTGCAGGCAGTCAGCTGTGGTATTGTGGAAAGTATTCTAAACTGGGTAAAGTTTAAAGCTCAGATCCAGCTGAATAAGAAGTGCTCAGCTGTGAAACACACCAGGATTAAGGGAATTCCTAAACTGGATGATGCCAATGATGCTGGTAAATGTTTTAGACCATTTCTAAGCACATTCATTTCAGTCGAGCACGGTAGCAAAGTCTTTATCGCAAACAAACGAGAAAAAACGTTTCCTATCCAATCATGTCATCTACAGGAAATTATTTAAACTGAGAACAGAAAAATTGTGTGAAATATAGTTTATATTAAATTTTCTCTTCTTGAAATTATTGACTTTGGCAACAAATGCCAACTGTTGTCCAACTAAATCAATGTGCGTGTTAAAATTACTCATTCCATAGATAGCGCGTTTCCTAAGAGTGTATAAATTCTGAGTTGACTTTTTTAATCAAGATGTTGATGAGAAATGAATTGCTTTTCTAGGTAGTAAGAATTCCACAGACTGTACACTTATCCTGACAGAAGGCGACTCAGCCAAAACACTGGCTGTTTCTGGTTTGGGAGTGGTTGGGAGAGATCGATACGGAGTATTCCCCCTTCGTGGAAAAATGCTCAACGTACGAGAAGCCTCTCATAAACAGGTTCGTGGGAATGCCTTGGAAACAACTACTTCCGAAAGACATGGCATGCTTTAAGTGTAGTAAAATATGCTCTGAGCTGAGACTATTACATTCTAGTTGGAAACCTAGTGTAATGTAACTATAGTAATGGCATCTTAAATAAATATTTGAGGGTATTCTCACCATAAGCCTGTCTTGCCGATTAAGGAGCAGCATTGACAGATTTAGAAAGTGAGTCCTATCTAGTGCTTTGCCTGAAGGATAGTAGCTGTGATATAGAGTGTGAAATCTATTTGAAATGTCTTAGAGTAATTTAAGCACTAGACATCAGTTTGAACGATAGTACATTTCAAAACAGAGGAAAGAGACTCAATGAGAAAACAAAGCACAATCAGCAGGGCCTGCCTGACCCAGAGCCTTTTCCATTGTTTTTCTGAATTACATGAACTACCATGTGTGTTCTGGAAAATAAGTCCTTGTCCGGTGCAATCTTTTTTCAGATAATGGAAAATGCTGAAATCAACAATATCATCAAGATTGTGGGTTTGCAGTATAAGAAAAACTATGACGATCAAGAATCGCTGAAGACCCTTCGTTATGGAAAAATTATGATTATGACAGATCAGGTTAGGTTCACTTAAAGATCAATATTCCTAAAATCAGAAAAATTACTAAATTACAAGAGAAAATATGGCTAGCAGATAAAGCAAGGTGGATCTGCATTGCTCCTATTAGCACTATTTTACCTGACTCTGGTTATCCATGTGTTCTTATCATACTCTCTTAACAGTTTCCACTTTGTACTGGGGCTATCATACTTCCTTCTCATAACATGAAACAAAATAAAGCAGTGGGAAGTATCTCCACCCTCTGCTGCTGCTCTGTAGTGCTGAACTCTGTGCCAGGCAGATTGGAAAGTCTGGAAAGAGACTAGCCCCTGGATGCACTCTGACAGGTTTCAGAGTAGCAGCCATGTTAGTCTGTATCTGCAAAAAGAAAAAGAGTACTTGTGGCACCTTAGAGACTAATAAATTTAAGCATAAGCTCACTGCACTCTGTGGCCAAGAATGATCTTTCAGCATTTTCCCTGTTTCTTGGTTAAGTTCCATGCTAAAATCTGGGGATCATAATCTGTTTTCCAAATAGTCATACAGGTTGGTTTCCATGAGCTGGATCCTGGGAAATGCTGAGATTCAATGGGAGTTGAGGGTGCAAGACATCTCCCAAGGATTGGATCCTATATTGCTAAGCTGAGGAGCAGTTGCTTTCCAGTATGCTTCTGATTAAAATCTGCCTTCTGAAAAAACTGTTTCAGGATCAAGATGGTTCCCATATCAAAGGCTTGTTGATTAACTTCATCCATCACAATTGGCCATCTCTTCTAAGGCATCGTTTTCTGGAGGAATTTATTACTCCCATCATAAAGGTAAAAGGCTTCATAGATAGTAATCTAAACAAGTAGAGGAAAGTGTTAGTCTGGAGCTACATGTGGTTTCACAATTATAATTTTAATTCCCTCTAGGTTTCAAAAAACAAGGAGGAGTTTTCATTCTACAGCATTCCTGAGTTTGAAGAGTGGAAAAACAATACTCCAAATCACAAATCCTGGAAAACCAAGTACTACAAAGGTTTGTCATAAACCCTGTGTGGGTAGTGCTCGGAGGCCAAGTAAGAGCTCTCTCATTAACAGATAAATATATACATGAGTGAAATATAAGTGCTCTAATACAGCACAATAAGCCACTTTGGAGATGTGCAAAGGTGAGCACCTAAAAACCTATGTTAAATGGGGTGTCACTTAGTCTGTTTGTTCAGAAAAACATCTCTCCAAATGCAGCCATGATCCTGCAGGTATCCATTCTTCAGGTGTCAGTCCTATCTGCTTAGTTCACTGGATTTATTCTGGCTGTCCACAGTGCAGAGCCAGTAGAGCTTTGGAAGTGAGATCTATTTTCTTCAGCTCTGTACTGATGGCAGTGCACGCTGAATTCTGATTCCAGAATCTTTTAATGCCAGTTGCCAGATGCAGAACACAGCTGACTGATCAGAAATTAGCTTCAGCCTGAAATAATAGCTTTGGGCATTTGTGGAAGTCATTGGTAGCTTGAATGTATAACTTTTCTGCCTGTGTCCTTCTGCTTAACTTTTGGATTTCATGATACCTTGCATTTGTGCACAAGTATCTTGCGTTTTAAAGGTAGTTTGTTTTCATAAAGGCATCTTTGCAGCATGCCATCAAAAGTTTACAGGGTATACCAGGGAAGTTAAAGACTTGCTGAAATATTTCTTTAAATTGTAGCTTAAATTGTGCAAGATGTTATTTTGACTCACTGGTATTGGCTCTGCAGGTTTGGGTACCAGCACATCAAAAGAGGCTAAAGAGTACTTTGCAGATATGGAAAGACATCGAATTGGCTTCAAGTATTCTGGCCCAGAAGATGATGCTGCGATCACCCTGGTAACTAGGAATACCTCAATGAATTACTGACTTGTTACTACTTTTAGTATTCTGTTACTTAGTGTGCTGTGTTGTTTTCTGTTAACGTGGTCTGAGGCCTTTGCGCATGAGACAAAGTTCTTTGTTTCCAGGCTACAATTCAGGTCCAACCAGTAGAATCCATCTGTCCGCAGATCTCAGGGCCGCGAGCACTGTTTTACTGATGACTTTTAAATGTAGCTTGTGAGAAACTAATCATTCGAGCCCCATTGACGTTTTCAGCCATAGTAGTAAATATTCCTTTAAGATCTTTCTACCCAGTCCCTGGCCTTTTTAATATGTCAGTGTCAGATGGAATTCTGCAGCTTCACTAAAACAATAGTTCACCAGAACTCTGAACATGCCTTATTTTAATTGGGTGCTGATGCTCAAGCGTACTTCTGATATCCTACCCAATACCATGAAGCAAGCTGTTCCAAACCACACAGTTTATCTAGTTCTTTTCTGAACCCTGTTAGTGTCTTGGCCTTCACAATGTCCTCTGGCAAGGAGTTCCACAGACTGACTGTGCCTTGTGTGAAGGAATACTTTTTTGTTTCTTTTAAACCTGCTCCCTATTCATTTCATTTGGTTACCCCTAGCTCGAGTTATGAGGAATAAATAACACTTCCATGATTTTATAGATCTCGATCATATCCCGTTAGTAGTCTTTTTGCCAAGCTGAAAAGTTCGTCTTATTAATCTCTTCTCACATGGAAGCTGTTTCATATCCCTAATCATTTTTGTTGCCCTTTTCTGTACCTTTTCCAATATATTTTTTTTTTAAATGGGATGACCAGATCTGCACACGGTATTCAAGATGTGGGCATACCATGGATTTATAGAGGCAATATGATATTTTCTGTCTTATTATTTATGCCTTCAGCTTTAGCTATGACTAAAAGTAAATTACTGCATTTACTATGCTGTTAAGCCAGCCTGTTTAGCAAGTGTTGGTCTTTGTTCTTCTGGTTCAGGCTCTCCTGCTTACTGCTTTCATTGACAAGAGTAGTCCCCTGCAGGGACGCCCAGTAGAAATGGTCTTAAACTTGACTCTTTTCATTTTATGAATTTACAGGCCTTTAGCAAGAAGAAGATCGAGGAACGGAAGGAATGGCTGACTAATTTCATGGAAGGCAGAAGACAACGGAAGCTACATGGTCTGACAGAGGTGAATGGTTTTAAATACATTGAGGAACGCAGTTTCCTGTCTTTCACTTTCCCCAGGACTGAGTGCAGTTTCATTTTGGTATATTAGAACAGTGTATAATATAGGTTCATGGAGCCGGCCAATAGGAGATAGGACAATTACTGGGATGTTTGCAGGATGCTACAGAGCAGCATCTTCCTGCCCACTCCTCTCAGCTGGTTTGTGTAGACTCAATGTCAACTGACCAGTGATTAAGTTGATTGGATACAGAACACTTACCCTGGGAATAGCTTTCTAAATAGAGAAGTGGTAATTGAACTGGATTGCGGGAAGTGGAATTTCATTTTTATAGTGATGGCAGGAAGCATTTGAAAATAGCAGCACTACAATTGGATTCAACTAGCTATATAAAACAGACTTTTGTTGTAGCAAGGCCATCTTACATGACAGAAGATGTGGGTATGACTCTTTAAGGCAGTGTTTCCCAAACCTGGGACATCACTTGTTCAGGGAAAGCCCCTGGCGGGCCGGGCCAGTTTGTTTACCTGCCGTGTCTGCAGGTTCAGCCGATCGCGGCTCCCACTGGCCGCGGTTCGCTGCTCCAGGCCAATGGGGGCTGCGGGAAGTGGCGGCCGGTATATCCCTCGGCCTGCACCGCTTCCCGCAGCCCCCATTGGCCTGCAGAGGCGAACCGCAGCCAGTGGGAGCCGCAATCCGTTGAACCTGCAGATGCGGCAAGTAAACAAACCGGCCCAGCCGCCAGGGGCTTTCCCTGAACAATTGGTGTCCCAGGTTTGGGAAACACTGCTTTAAGGCAATGTTAAATCTCTTTTTGTCCTTAGGATTTTGTGTATGGGAAATCCACTAGTTATCTGACATACAATGACTTCATTCACAAAGAGCTGGTCCTGTTCTCAAACTCCGATAATGAGAGATCCATTCCGTCCCTGGTTGATGGTAAGTTACTCCTAGATGTTAGGGTTTTTAGTATGTTCTGCCAGGAACTTAGTATTTGAATACTTACATGACTATCAGGGAAGCAATATATAGTCTGTTGGCTTGAGTTAGGGACTGAGAGTCAGGAGTTCTGGGTTCTGTTCTCAGATCTGCAGCTGATTTTTTTATATCCATGGGCAAGTCTTAGTCTGTCTTTTACCACTATAAAACGATGACTAATACCCACCTCTTGGGGGGTGGAAGTGCATAAATAATTTTGGGGGCCTCGGCTGAAAGGCATTGTAAGTGCACAGTATTGTACAGATCACTAAGGCAAATGTCGTTTTCCCAATAAAGGTTTGAAACCAGGTCAAAGGAAGGTTCTGTTCACGTGTTTCAAACGAAATGACAAACGGGAAGTGAAGGTTGCTCAGTTGGCTGGTTCTGTAGCTGAGATGTCCTCCTACCATCATGGTGAGGTAAGAACCTACCCTGCACAATATTGAGGGGAAAATTCTTGACTCCATACTCAAGAAACTCCTAGCGCAGGGGGAAATAGTGGAGGTAAAACTCCCAAACAGAATGGATACAAGTCAGTTTGCTTTGTTTTTGTGCATTAGACTCTGAATTTAACCCTAAGTTGTTGGATCAGCTTACTGTGCTTGGGTATTCAGTCAGGTGCTGCCTCCATAAACTGGGCTAGTGACAACCAAGTGTGTGGTAAAAGTGATACATGTAGGCTGAGATTTTTTTCCAGCATGCCTAATTCTCATTAAAGTGATTGGGAATTGGGCACTGAAATCCCCTAGGTGGCTTTGAGAATTTCAGCCTTAGTGCCTTGCAGCTGATCAGTGGCACGGTGTACTGGTGCTAGGCACAGAGGAGGATGTCTATCCTGCTTTCCTGTTGGGCAGGGTGGGGTTTAAACAGGCCTTCCTAGAAGGGGTGAGGGGTTTTGATAGATGTTGCAGGGCAATCCCGGAAGTTTCCTCTGCTTCCTCAACGTGGGACAGAATAAAGGAATGTCTGTTCCTAAGGATCTGAGATTTAAGTTTTGATGGTGGGAATCAGATATCTTGTTTCATCAGTTTCCGTTCTATTTGGCTTGACTCTGCCATGCTGACCTTCCATGCTAGTTCTGCCTTTCCCTGTGCTCTGCATGACTTGATCATGCGACTCTATTCTATCCAAAAGGATTTTGCACTCTACGGTTTCAATTTATGTTTTCATTCCAGGCATCACTGATGATGACCATTATTAATTTGGCTCAGAACTTTGTGGGAAGCAATAATCTCAACCTGCTACAGCCCATTGGTCAGTTTGGTACCAGGCTGCATGGTGGAAAAGACTCTGCCAGCCCTCGATACATCTTCACAATGCTCAGGTCAGTAGTATTGGCTTGTCGGATTAGCATTTGGCGTGACTTAGATGGCTGCATTTGAAGATTGGACAGCAGGCACCTAGAATGAGAGACATTAACGATCAGAAGACATTCCCTTTTTAGCTCTGACATCAGGGCTTGTTCTTGCTACCCTTAACACTTCCTGTTTTTACTACTATCCCTTTTGTTACGTGTCCAAGTGAGACTTCTTTGGATTCACACTTCTTTGGATTCAAATCAGTTACACTCTGCTATTGCTTTCACACAGAGGAGAAAGGAGTGAGATGAAACAGGGTTGGGAGCAGGGAGGTACAAGAGAGGAACAAGAACTGAGGAGCAGTTAAGAAATGAGGCTGTGTTTGTAGAGTTAAGCTTAGTGTCCTTGTGGAGGTGCCGTTTTCTCTCTGACCCTGTAGCATCTTCTGTTACACTGTTGTAAATGTGTTCCTTGAGTTCATATATGATGGTTGCATTGACGCAAGGTACCCTGTGGAACATGAAATCTTCCCAGAATTTCTGAATTTTGTACAGATCTTTGACATTTGGCCTGAGGTTCTGGAATTATTCGTTTGGTCGTTTCTATTTCCTAAACACTAGAATTTAGGCCCAAATCCTCTCATCCTTTCTAGCTCATTGGCGCGGTTGATCTTCCCTGCAACGGATGACAGTATTCTGAGGTTTCTGTATGACGACAACCAGCGCGTAGAGCCGGAGTGGTATATGCCTATCATTCCTCTGGTACTGATAAACGGAGCAGAAGGTATTGGCACTGGCTGGTCCTCTAGGATCCCCAACTTTGATATCCGAGAAGTTGTGAATAATATTCGCCTCCTGTTGGATGGAGAAGAGCCCTTGCCAATGGTAAGTGGAAATCAATTACAGCTCAGTTTTGGGATTCTCCACCAAATATTGCCGCATTTATCAAAGTATAAACTGAACCCAGTGTTCTTTACTATTTAGCTTCCTAGTTACAAGAACTTCAAGGGTACAATAGATGAACTGGGACCAAATCAATACCTGATAAATGGGGAAGTGTCCATCCTGGATTCAACAACCATTGAGATATCAGAGCTTCCAGTCAGAACATGGACACAGGTAGGAAATGCTGAATTGTCCCCTGGAAAGTATCTTTTGTCCCATAAAACCAAAAAAGGGATGGCGGTGTTCACAGCTTTGCTGCCTGGGAGAATGTAGAGTTGACTTGATTTAATTCTTTCCTCAGACCTATAAGGAGCAGGTGCTGGAGCCCATGTTGAATGGCACTGAGAAGACTCCACCACTAATAACAGACTATAGAGAATATCACACAGACACCACGGTCAAGTTTATAGTGAAGATGAGTGAACAAAAGCTGGCTGAGACAGAGGCAGTGGGGCTGCATAAGGTCTTCAAACTCCAAACAAATCTCACTTGCAACTCCATGGTACGTGCAGCTCTCTGCAAACAGGTTGTCACAAGCAGTCTCCGATTTAAAGAAGTTTAACTGAAAAATCTACTTTTAGTCTCAAATGCTTGTAGCATTTTTGAATGGTGACAGGAAAGAGACTACTGATAGCAGAAATATCCTACTGGATGGAACCCATTCACTTCATTGTTCCACCTTGCCTTTATGTTGCTATCTTAAAGTGCCACTCTATAAATATCTTTGGAAAGTCAGGGTGTACCCTGGGATATCTGGGGCAGCATAAGGTGGTGTGGATTTGGTTGTCATACTAGAGGGGATCCTACCATAATCCACTGGACACCCCCATACTGTAACAATGCCAACGCAGACATTAGCATTACATGATGGGGGTGACAATGTAATGTTATGATGCAACAGTTAGATCCCAAAGGGCAAAGTTTTAACCTTCAAACAGTCCCATGAGCCTGTAATATTTTTTCTAGGCGCTTTGAAATCCTAAAACTGCCTCTCCTGGTATAGTGGCTTACACAGAATCGTAGAAAAGTTGGGCTGGAAGGGACCTCAAAGGTCATCTAGTCCAGTGGTTTTAAAACTTATTTTCTGGTGACCCAGTTAAAGAAAATTGTTGATGCCTGCGACCCAGTGGAGCTGGGGATGAGGGGTTTGGGTGTGGGAGGGGCTCAGGACTGGGGCAGAGGGTTGGGGTGAGGGCTCTCCCAGCTCTCATTGGCTGAACCAGTGCTCTAAGCAGGGGCAGTGTGCAGACCCCCATGGCCACCCCCACCTCAGAGCCAGACCTGCTGCTGGCCACTTCCGGGGTGCAGTGCAGTGTCAGAACTGGTAAGAATTAGCCGGGCAGCGCTGCCGAGGGAACTTTTAACAGCCCAGTCGGCGGTACTGATGAGAGACGTCGCAACCCACTTGTCTTGCATTCCACGACTCATTACTACGCCCCGCAGATTGAAAACCATTGGGTCTAGTCTATCCCCGACAGTGAGGCAGGATTAAGTATACCTAGGCCATCCCTGATAGGCATATGTGCAAGCTGGAGTAGTTTGTAAAATGACAGATGTTTTGATTTTGCTATGTTAATTATACGACAAATGTGTACCTCAGCATTGTGGGAATTCAGTAGTTTTGAATGTCATCTTCTTGCAGTTATAACTAAGGCTTTGTTCTCTGCCCCAGGTTCTCTTTGACCCTGTAGGCTTTCTCAAGAAGTATGAGACTCCTCTGGATATTCTCAGGGAATTCTTTGACCTCCGACTCCAGTATTATAGTTTGAGAAAAGAGTGGCTTACAGGAATGCTGGGTGCAGAGTCTGCAAAACTCAACAACCAGGCTCGCTTCATCCTGGAGAAAATTGAGGGCATAATAGTGATTGGTATGTAGTCTCTGTGGTGGCTTAGGGGTCTAATCAAATGTCCTTTTTAAAGCCAGTTGCTCTCCTGTGGTCTCTTATCTATTCAACTTGCCTTTAATAACTCATGCCAGAGCGATCCTCCCTTTTTGATGAAATGCCACAGGAAGCCGCTTCAGTCTGTTAGTCTTACTGAGCAGAGGATTCCAGTACGCATTACTCAAAATAGGATGTTACATAACTTTTGGATTGTTTATTCTGTTCAGAGGTTGAAAGATTTTCCAGCAATTGTTTAGCAAAAACAGCCCACCAACTTCTGACCTAGTTGGGCTAAAATTGAGCGCGGGTGGAAATGGTAATATTTGCTTTTCTGTTTCTAGTCGGAGTGGATGACTCTTGAGCCCAAGCTTTTTTCCTGTATTTCCAGGTTGAAGTTCAATGTTATTTTCTGACTGGACTTACATTTGGAATCCTGGGGAGATGCAACAGCATTGGGGAGAATCATGAGTTAGGAACAGAAAACAGCTCTTCTGAGTCTCCCAAAACTCTTTGCCACCTCTATCCAAAAGGATGTATTTTAGTGTGTGCACGTAACCAAATCCACTGAAGATGTACATAGATATATTTTCCTAAAGAGCAATGCTTCATAGTTTGCATCTAGAACCAACCTTGTTAAATGATTTTCTCCTCCCTGAAATGGACCGAATACAAATGTGCAAAGTGCTCAGGCAGGTGCTCTTAACAAGCATTGTAGCAACTTGGTGGCCTGACAACTCTTCATGATCAGCCAGGGCTCTACATTTTAGTACAGCTGCAAGCTCATTTCACGTATTACTTTGTGGTGACGTTTGCAGTAGGGATGGAGAGACTATTTTGTAGAGCCCTGTGGGATGCTGAATTGTTATAATCATTTTGAGCTAGTCTTTGACTCTTATCCGTGCCATCGGTGCTGGCCCAGGATTTTTCCCAACGTTACAATTTCATGGGTCAGTAAACGGTAAATGCAATTGCTGTTCTCTGAGCCAGTGAAACACAAACGTCAGGGTTTCATTAATGGAAATGTCTGTTTACAGAAAACAAGCCCAAGAAGGAGTTAATTCAGGTACTTATCCAGAGAGGGTATGAATCGGATCCTGTGAAGGCCTGGAAAGAATCTCAGCAGAAGGTAACTTTTCTATCAACTTCTTTTCTCCAAATCAACCTGTCTAGCTTCTGAACTGGCCCCAGCACTTTAGTCTTGTCATTTGTTTTTTAAATCCTTGGGAGGTCTTCAGATACTAATATGCTGTTCCTTTCTAGCACATAGGGTTCACTAGTCAGTGTGTCAGTGCATGGGGTCCTTTTGGGGAAAGCGAAACCAAATACAAGTTTTGTATTTTGTTCTGACGGTGATGAGGCCCCTTTCATTCTTGTTTCTTATGGCATTGAGTTCCACAGTCTAGGTTCAGCTGAGAAAGTTGTCTGAACACAGTCCTCCTCTTTCTATGTAAACTTACTTATAGAAGTTGACTATTTAAATCTTTCTGTAGGGTGCAGAAGAGGAAGAGAGTGACAATGACCAGGATAAAGAATCTGCTGCAGCCTCCGGCCCAGACTTCAACTACCTGCTAAACATGCCCCTCTGGTACCTGACTAAAGAGAAGAAAGATGAGCTCTGCAAACAGAGAGATAACAAAGTATGCTGGTTTGTTCTGTTCTTCCAAAGCTAGAAAGGAAAGTAGTGTTTAAATTCAAATGAGCAACTAATGTTTTCTGATTGGCTCATTCTAGGAAACGGAGCTGGAAAACCTAAAATGCAAGAGTCCCTCAGATCTGTGGAAGGAAGACCTGGCTGCCTTTATTGAAGAACTTGAGGTATGTAGATGATCAGTGCAGACAGCTATAAGATCTTGATCTGCATTGTTTCCATCACAGGAGCCTAAAGAATATAACTTGAATGTGCCATATGAGCCTGATCTCTCCCTAGCACAGCTGTAAGCCCCAGCCTTATCCATTGTGCTGGGTAAGACAGTGTGTCCCTGCCCTGGGGCAAAGAGCTGGAACCAGCAGAGAGTCCAGCCAGGAACAGTGGCTGTTGGAAGGCAATGGGATGGGACAGGTAAGGGAAAGCCAGAACTATGAAGTAGTCAGGGAAGGCCTGGAGCAGAAAGCTTGTTGAAAGAGGACAGAAGGATGCACCTGAGTGGTCAGACTATGTCCAGATTGTAGGCAGTACACGTGCAGTTTTGTACTGACCTGGCCTTTGTCCATTTCAGTTCTGATTGCTCTGCTGTATGTTTTTACCAATTCCTTCTATTCTCAGAGTAGTAACCAGAACTGCAGCTCTGACTTAAATAGTACCTTGCAAATAGACAAATCTGTAGCAGTCTGTGGAAGCTTCACGTCATCAGATGATAGGAAATGCATCACTGAGTCATTAGAGTCTAGTCGTTCACTGAGTATCTGCAAAGGCAGATGGGCAGGGCAATGTTTGTTTTGTATTTATTGGTTGGCTCTTGCTGTTTTTCTTGGTAGAACAGGCATATTTTTCTTAAGCTCACTGTTTTGGTGTGTTTTTTTACAATCACCTCTGCAGGCTGTGGAAGCCAGAGAAAAACAGGATGAGCTGGGTGGGAGAGCTGGCAAAGCTCTCAAAGGGAAAGGGGGGAAACTAAAGGTGAAGAAGCTGCAACTGGCTGAAGTTATGCCCTCGCCACATGGCAGAAGAGTTATCCCTCGAGTAACTGCAGAGATGAAGGCAGATGCGGAAAAGAAGACTAAAAAGAAAATAAAGGTAAAACAAAACACTTGAAAGGACTCTTAGCTGGGATCCTTCTTCATCCAGCCTTTCCTGTGAAATTGCAATTTTGGGTAGGTGAACATGACCCTGCACAGCAGAAGCCTGCTACACTTCCGTGCAGAGTTTAGAGGGAAGCTTGGATGATGATCTCCAGGCCTGCAGACAGTAGAACCTGTCCCAGGAATCATTGGAAGACGTGTTTGAACTGGTGTAGTCCACTGAATAGGAATCCTGTAAGAGACAAGTGCTGCTGGCATGTTCACCCCTTTTGCATTTGTGTTTCCAGTGACGTTATTTCTAGTCACTCAGTGTATCATTGCTATGGATGTTAAAGTCCAGGGCAGAGTTTAAACCAGATTTGACATTTTCCTATGGCTACTTGTAGTTATACAATTCAGCCATTCCCCACCTACAAAAACAAATGATTCCCTCACCTTTTGTTTGCTCTGGAGCTAATCTCATGACTCCTTCCCACACAGCCTATTCCCTCAAACGAATGTTTCAGTTAACCTGCACTCTGTTTTTAAACACACCCTGCTCAGCTCCGCATCCTTCCACACCCTTCCTGGGATGCCACGGGGACATAAAAAGGCAGCAAAGCTCTGGCAGATGGGCAGGGCAATGTTTGTTTTGTGTTTATTGGTTGGCTCTTGCTGTTTAGCAAACTTATCTGCTTTGAAGAATAACACCTGATTTGCTTTGGCTGCTTCTAACCAGACGAGCAGTTTATTGCTCCATGTACTGTAATGTGGTATTTAAAACTGCAAAGTTCATCCCAATAAAAATGCTAATCTTTATCTGCATTCAGCTATTTTAAATAGGGAAGAACCAGGCGGAGCTCTCACGTCTCTTTGTATCTTTAGACTGAAAAACTGGAACTTGAGGAGGATCAAGAAGGAAACTCGTCAGAAGATAAGAAACCTGCAAATCTTAAACAAAGATTAGTAAAGAAATTTAAAACTGAGCCAGGTAAATATTTTGTACATGTAATCCCTTCAATGGAAAGCGAGGGCTGTTCCGAATTTGGTTGTATGAGCATGTCCGAGAATGGGAGGTGGTATCTGGGACCAGTATGCTCAGAAGAATTAGGTGAGGGATGTGCAAAATTATCATTGGCTGGAGGCACAACCAGAATGTCTCTCCTATATTAAAGCCAGAGCCCACTCTGTTAAGTGCTTTAACTTGGACTTCTGAGTGCACAGTGCACATGTAGATTAGCTGATACCTCTGTGCGCATCCAACTCTCTCAGGTACTAAGAAGCAGTCCACTCTGCCATTCAAGCCAATGAAGAAAGAGAAGAAACGAAATCCCTGGTCTGACTCAGAGTCTGATTCAGAATGTGATAGTGAGGTGGCCCCTCCAAGAGAGAGGCCGATTCGTCAGACAGCAGGTGAGCAATGCCACGTGGACCAAAAGGGGCACTTAATGAAGGGTAAAATGGAACTTGAATCCTTAAGGCTTGACTACGCCAATTATAGAGGCCCCATAGTCAGATGATCCCAGCAAGAAGTAATTTTTAAGCTGACCATTTATTGTGTTATACACAAGAGCTAGTTAATTCTATTATTCAGTCACACATCGCAGCTCTGTCTGTCACACCTCTGGTGCACTGGGGCAAAAGTGAAGGGGTAGTAATCCTGAGAAATGTGGCTATTTTGTTTAACTGCAGCGTAACTATTTTATAAAATCAACTCTTTTGTTGGTTAGCAAGCCCAAATCTGTGCCCATTACATTGGATTCTCTCAGAGGCAGAACCTTCAACATTTAGGAAGATTCTTATGGCCAATTTTTTCCCTTCAGTTGTAGGTATTATATGACACAGATAATTGAGATACATGCTATAAAACCCATTAAAGAGGTCTGATGAATTGTACAGTTAACAGATGAATCGCATCTCATTTATTTTGTTAGTAAAAACCAATTACACCTTGGATTCGGATTCTGATCTCACTGATGCAGACAGGAATCCTCAGTCTCAGGAGGTCAGCGAAGAGGATGTTGTCACAGAAGCACGCTCCCCAGAGAAGTCTGCTCCCAAGGCCAGAGTGGTCCCCAAGTGAGGCTCTTTCTGTATACAGTGGTTTAGAGCTGGGGTTTGCTGTGTTATACTCAGTGTTTTATATTGGATAACAAGCTACATTTTTTCTTTGTGGATTAATTGTTTAATATACATCCGTTCAGAAATATGTTGTGGGGTTGTGTTCTAGGAAAACCAGTGAAAAGGAAGCTAAAGAAGAATCCAAACCACAGCAGGTGCAAAGTGCTATCTCTAGTAAGTATATGCCCTGAATGAGATATCTTTGGTTTGCCTTAACACCCTAGACTGGTTTAAAGTGTGTGGGCACCCTACGGTGTTTCGATACAGACAAAGCAGAAAGGTTATAACAACTTGAAGTATGTCCTTATTGTGAGATGTTATTAGGAAGTCAGGAGAACCAGCCTCTGGGAGCTGCTTTTATTCTGGTCTGGCTCTATAGGTCAAATCGACTTCATGATTAAGCTAGAACTGAAAGTAGATCTCATTCTTACAGTTAGAAGAACAGTTGATCAGAAATGAGCTCATTCCAATCTTCTATTTACAGTCAGACTGAAATAGTAAAAGTCGAGCCTGTTGAATTCACTGTTGATTTTATTTACTCAAGTTCAAATCCAGGACACTGATTATGAAAATCTGAGTCAAACTTCTGCAGCTCCTTCTGTCTCTGCCCCTCTTGGTAAGCCTGGAAAAGCTGCACCCAGAAAACCTGCTGTGGGCAAGAAAACCACCAGTGTTACTAAGGGTAGGTGAAGTTCAGTCTTTCAGAACTGCAGAAAATCATTTAAAGGTGTTTATTACTGGTTACTAATGTATTTAGAAACAATGGTTTCTAATTTGCCATTTAGAGGGCAGAGTGTTGACTTGAGCTTTTAGTGATTTTGAAAAGGATCTGGAATTTATGGCAAAGAGCCTCTTTATTCACAGTCATTTTTAAGGAAAAATTCCATTTCTGGACATATTACTGTGTGCTCTTTCCATCTCTACTTAATGACGCATGTGAGCCTAGAGCCCGGGTTACGTGCTTTTAGAGTGAGCAACTGAATTTGGAAGCAAGAAAAGAGAAGGCTTCATAGAGGTCCCTCCATGTCTGTCCTGTGCATGAGGGAACCAGGAAGAGAAACAAGGGTGTGTGACATCACCACATTTCTGCTGGAAATGAAACTTGCTGGAAGCAAGTAACTAACTGCAGCTGTTGCTGTTTCAGATTCGCAGCCTTCCATCATGGACATTCTAGCCAAGAAAAAGGCAGCACCCAAATCCTCCAAGACAGCAACAGCCAAGGCAGGAAGTTCAGACTCCAGTGTTGACACAGCAGTGCCCAGGAAGCCAGCCCCCGCCAAGGGGAAGAAAACCACCACCAAAAGGAAGCCACACTCAGACTCGGATTCAGATTCTGATTTTGGGCCAAAGCCTCCCAAGTCATTTGCAGTTAAGGTTCGTATTCTGCCCCGCAGAGAGGTGTCCCTGGCCACGCCTGTTTTCAAGAAGGCAAGCACTCATTCTGGGGCATGACAAGTATAACTTCAGTCATTCTAGTGGACCGGAGGCTGCAGGAGCCCCCGTGTCAGACCTCTCCCTGCTGCTCGCCTTGGGGTGTGTGGCCACAGGAAAGCAGGTGCATTTGGGATGCTGCTAAGCCGCACCAATCCCAAAATGCTGTTTTGGTTCCGGGCATGAGCCTGGGCGCCAGCCCTGAGAGCAGGGGAGCAAAGGGCAGCATTAGGCGGTTTGAGAACACATCCTTGTATGTCCGACTTGCTCTGGCACTCCTTGGCCCTGGCTCTGGCCCAGTGACTAGAGAAGTGTCAGATGCTACGTACCTATTTGCTTTCTCCCCCAGAAATCCAAGGTGGAAGACGAGAGCTTTCATATTGACCTAGAATCTGACTTGGACAGTCCCATGGCGCCTGCTCCCTGCACGAGGCCTGGACGTGCCCGAAAGCCCATTCAGTACCTGGAAGAGTCCGAGGAGGAGGAGATGTTTTGAGTTTTCATCTGAAGATTTTAAAGTGCTGACCGTATTGATCTACAAATTTGTTCTTGGAGAGGAGCTCTCGGCAGGTGTTGTCGAGTCTCCCCAGAGAATTGCAGATCTCAGATCCAGGAAATGGTTTTATTGAATAATTAGTGCTTGCCCCAAAATGTGATGCTGCATGTGAGTGCTGATCTCGTTTTCCCCCTGGGGTTTAGACCATTTCCATTTGTTGGAACAAGACCCCCTTCAGCAAGAATCAAGCAGCAGTAGCATGTACAATTAGTGGCTGAGAATCCGATAGCCCGTTAGCTGGAGGAGCTATTCCCTGTCCTTTCATGGTCATTTTAGTGCAGAAGCAGACTTTTAAGCCCACCAAATACCTTACCCCTTCATATATGTTCCCTCCTCTTTTGATTGTCTTAAAGAAGCTGTAGACATGTTTTACTGCAAGTCTCTAGGCTAAACAACCACAAGAGATTCAAAAATACAAGCTGCAAAGTGGGGCAAGACCCCTTGGTCAGAGGGAGGTTTTCTTGGTTTTACTCTTCTCGCTCCTTCACAATCTGTCATTTCGTCCAAGTTCCACTTTGCTCTTTTGGTGGCCAACATTTTGCCACCTTAAGAATTTTCAGCTGTGCCGCTTAAGTCCAATTTGGAGCAACTTGCCCTGAGAAGAAGGTGTGTGCGGCGCAGACTGTGCCCGCTCCACACTCTGTGTTTGGAGGAGGGACATGTGTTCCCGCCTCCATTGTGTTCAGCCCTGCAGTCGCTTCTCAGGTAAGAGCCCTTTGTCCCCAGGAATAAACTGCAACATTAAAATGCCTGTTGGGTGCTTGAGCCCGGTGTTGAGGGAGCAAGCGACCTTGGTGGAGTGGGGGCGTTGGTGATGAGGGAGCGCAGCGCGGGGCTGGGGAGACACCTTCAATACTGGCTACAGCCAAAGAAAATCCTTACCATTGAGAAGGAACATGTCAGAAGCCCCCATGGCAGACTGGCCGTTAAGTTCTTGGGCTGCTGGTGTCCCAGGTAGGGATGTTAGCTGACTGCCATGTCACACTTTGGAAACCAGTTTAGTCCTGATGACAAGGGGCTTCCTGCTAACTTCTCCAGTGGCCAGCTGAGGAACGTGAGTGCAATTTCTCTGTCAGGCCTGTTCACGCCACCCCTTAGCTTGTCAGGGGTCTGGGTGCCTGGAGTCGGGCTGTCCAGGATACCAGCTTGAAGCTAGTTGCCACAGACATCTAGTGGCCAGCGTTTATGCAATCCAGGTTCCCACGCAGAAGGAGCTCTGAAGTGTCTTGTACCTCTTCCCCGAAAAGACATTCACTGGAGGATTTGCCCACTGTTTCTTTGAATGGCTGATGTTCAATGTGTTTTTCCTAGAGCCAGTTCCATGGTGCTGAGTGGGATTGCTCGTGCGTTTGTCTCTGTAAATATTTTCTGTGTTTGTAACATCCTGACGTTCTAACTGCCATATTTGTATTTCTGTAATAAAGGATTTTTACACCAGTTTTGCTCAGTAATGCTGATATTTGTTTCAGGAAGGCATTGTCCCCACTGGTAACTATGCTTCTGTTTTTGCCAAGATCCAAGTCTTGTCTTGGCTTATACTAACTGCTTGGACACACTGAATCACCCCAGCGAAGAGGCCTCAACCCCATCCACTGCCTCTAGGCAACAGGTCTAAATGGGATCAGTGGCACTTGCCAATATTTGGTGCCTTGTGCTCTTCATAAGAGCAACATGCAAACGATGTCCTTGTTGCTTCTTTCCTGCAGTGAATTATCCAGCCTGACGCTGGCATGGTGGAAATGACCGAGGTCACAGACTTCATTGGATCAAGTGGAGGTGGGCTCTGAAGAGAGTTGAATCCATGTTTAGACAAGTCCTTGGGGCAGAGACCCAACGTTTGATTGGCCTGGAATGTGTCAAGTACCTCTCTGGTGCTGTAAAATTAACAAATTCTGTTGGATCAAAGGAGCAGATCCGGGGGAGAGTTGAGGTGTGATTTCTTGTGGAATGCAGGGGGTGTCCACAAAGGGAAGGGAGACCATTTTGGGAGGGGAGAGGCGAGTACCTTCTTTTATAACACTGGGTCTCTGAAAAGCCAAAGAGTTAATCACAGTGACTGAGCCCTTGAAATGCTTTTCCTCAGTGACACCAATGGGAGCAGTTCTCTCCCTTGATCAGAGAAGATTGCAGCCCTGGCAAGGGGTGAACACTTTTCAAATATTTTCAGCTTTTTGCACAACTGGCAAAGATCCCTCCAACCCTCACCCGCAAAGCTGAAGCCTAGCGTTTGTTAGAGGGGATTTCAGCACTTGTCCTGTTGGACAAGGATCGTTCTTGTGCACTGTAGCCAGGGGCATCTTCACAGGGCAGCAACCCAAAGTCCAGCTGCTCTGCCATTGCTCCGGTTTCTCCTCAGGTCTAACTTCTGGCAGCCTAACAATAAATCCTTCAGTAGGGCTGGAAGCTTCTTTTGGGGCTTGAAATGCAGGTGCAAGAGTGCCGGAGCACCGCGTGAGAAAGGCCCTCCATGGCTGTTGGGAATTAGCCCAGTGTGGTGATTTCTCCAGCACTGGGAGGCAGCAGGCATCTGTGTATGCTGGCCCCATGCTCAGCTCAGCGCAGCTGGACAGTGTCAAGTGGCGCAGAGTCTCGGGGTTCAGCAGCTGGTTTTATGCCAGCCACAGAAGCCAGGGCTGCTGCCACTTACAACCTGTACTATGAGCCACCCTGGCCAGGGGCCTGGCATGCATGGCTGCCCACTTCGCTGCCTTGCTATTGGAAAAACGTAGCCGTTCAGGGGGAACTTGGTGGCCAGGCAGATTCTGTATAAGTTGATACTTTACCCACGACGCTGCTGTGATTTCTCAAAAAGAAATGAGAGCCAGCCCGAAGCAGAGGGTTTCACTTGACCTTGCGTGGTCTAGACTAGTGGTTCTGACAGCAGTTCACCGCTTCCCCAAGTCCAAGCTGCTCTGGTGGCTTTAAACGCAGCTGAAAGAACAGGTGGCTGGCCAGGTAATGCCAGCAAGGTTTTCCCGCAGCGTGGGCCCAGCCCAGCCAGATCTGATGTGTCCTGAAGGAGAGCCTCAGTTGCTCTGGGGTGCAACTAAGGACCTGCCTGCAGCTGGCATTCCCCAAGCACTGATTGCAGCAGCTTCATGTTCGAATGCCCCAATGGTCTGCAGCAGCAGTTCCTCTGGGTGTTTAATCAGCTGCTTTCCTACAAGCCTCCAGCCCCCCAAAATGGGCCATTTAAACTGCTGCCTCCATTTTCTGGGTTAGAGCTTAGGTGGATGCAGGGGCCTGTCAGCCGTCTGGGACAGGGTCAGAGCTCAGCTGCTTTGGCCTTGTCTTTTCCTTAGCACCGCGCCTGCTCTGTGAGCTTTCCGGGGCAAAGGGAAAGGGATTTGCTGACAGCGTGTACCATCTAGTGGCTCAAACATGGCCCCGTTGAGAGTGGGACTGTTTGGGTTCCATTCGTCTGTCTGACCTTAAAAAATTCCCCGTGCCTCAGTTTCTCCCTGTTTAAAATGGAAAGATGCAGGCCGCCCAGGAGTGGGGTGAGAGGCTTCGTGGTTTGTGCTTTGAGCTGAAAATTGCTGCACACGCACAGTTGGGGTTAAAAGACAAGCCCTGGTGCACCGCTTTCTCCTAGCCCCCCTGGAATGCCTTCTCTGGGATGGCCGCTTGTCTGCTGGGAAAGGCTAGTGCTGGCTGCAGCGAGCCGTAGAGGAAAGAGGAGGGCCAGATCCCAAAGGGGTCCTGTGACTGTCATGTCGGAAGTCAGTGGGCGATAGGCAGCTTGTGGTGAGCAGTGATCCAAGTCCGCCCAGGGCGGGGAGCAGCAGCGCGAGGGGGGGGAGAACCAGAAAGCTGAACAGGTGTCAAGAGAGATAAGAGTTGTTATCACAGGCCTCTTGCGAGGGGAAGTGCCAGCCCAACCAGCCCCCCATAAAAATACCTCAGCTAGAGTCTGCTCCTGCAGCTCAGCGAGCTCCTGGGGGGCAGGGGCTGAGCCCGGGGAGACCAGGCCAGTCTGCTCGGTGGGTTGGGGGTGGAGGAGAGCCAGTGAGGGATGAAAGGTCCAGCTCGTGTCCTTGAGGGTGGATGGGACTGGCCATAAAGCACAAAGGCTGCCAGGCGTGGCAGTGCCCCAGGTGTGCTTTACAAGTGACTGCCTTGGATTTTATTGCCATTCCTTGCAAGAGCCAAGTGCCTCAGATGCCACTGATCAGCTGAGTGACCTTGGGCCCTGTCTTCGCCTCCCCAGCCCGCTTGCTCCTTCCAGCCGTGCATCTAGCTTGGGAGCTCTCCGAGGCAGGGGCTGGCTCCACCCTGTGTGTGAAAGGGCCACCGCAATGGGGCCCAGATCTTACGTAACTAATAATTGTATAATTACCCATGCTGCCAGCGCCCCGGGGCTGAGCCCCCCTGCTGGCCTTTTTCCTTCTCCTGCACCAGCATGTGTAAGAAAGCTTTTGCTGTCCTGGTCACACCTCGGTGAAGCCTCTGTACCCCACTGGGCTTTCCTGGGTGTTGCTGGTTGGTTCAGGGATTGCACCCAGGGAGCAGTTCTGCTGATGCCCCAAGGAAGAGCAGGGTCCAGCCTGTGTTGGGCTGGTTCTGCAGGGCTAATAAGAGCCCATAGCCCCTGGCCCTAGCCGTTAGCATCCAAGTGCCCGGGGCACTGGGCTTGTGGGTAAGGAAGGGCCAGTTTACGCAGTCGCTTTGCGGAGAAGAGCTGTGCTTGGAGGATGGGCCAGACCCACAGTAGGTAGCCTGGCCACCAGTTCTGCTTTTCCAGGCCACGAGGAGCCAGCAACAGGTCTGCTGCTAAAAGGTCCCTTCTTGTAGCAAATCGCCCCCGCTGGATGCAGCCCAAGCTGAGGTTGCTCTGTGCCAGAGTCACACATGCAAATCTCTACACAATGCCTCAGAGTGACAGATGCGAACCCCTCCCAGCACTCGCTCGGGAAATGGTGGCCCGGGGGCACTTATTTCCTGCCAGCTAGGACCAGCGTTCGGGTGGCTTTATCTGGAAAGTGAGCTGCACTGGGACCCTCGCCATGTCCAGCAGCTGCACAGCAGACAGGTGACACTGACATGTGGCTGAACCAGGGCATCCGAATCCCACCGGGAGCTTGGTTACAAATGGACGTGGATTTTTTCTTTGGAAGAGATGCCCAAGACCCATAGATTGCCTGCCACCCACGGGTGCTGCCGTCTGTTACCCGTGGTGGCGTTTTGGTGCTGGTGTGAATGCTGGGTGAGATCATGCTGATGGGTTAACAAATGTCATGCGTTTGTTGTACTCCAATCCCAGAATCCATCATGGGAGGCAATTACTGATATACACCAGCAGGCATGCTGATTGGCTAGACCGCCCATTGAGTTTGGCTGAACCATCATGGCTACGTTACACCCTTCAGCGTGTGGGTCCATCCATTTATCCCTGGCCAGGCTTTTAACCCACGCCAGGCTGGAGCTGGAGTGCGAGGAGGGCCCAGGAGCCAGCAAGGGCTTGTGGGAAGCCGTATCAGTGGAAGTGAAGTGTTTATTGGAAGACAGTCAAGTGTGGAAAGCTCTGTCCGATTTTCCACTGCCGGGCTCTGGAGAGCGTCTCTGGCACGTCCCATCTGAGGGGCCATTTAAGGAGCTTATTGTTGGAAAAGCTCCAGACTCTGTACGCCACATGCCAAGCTCAGGGTTCGGAGCCTTGCTCTGGTTCTGCTTTAGCTTTGCAGGCACTAGGGTGAGGTCCTGCCCCCTGTATACACGCTCTGGGTGGAGACAGCTAGCATATGCTTTCCTCCCTTAGCTCCTGATTTGTGCCTTTTCCAGGGAAACTGGCCACAATGCTGGAGGGTATTCGAATGGTATTTAGCATTTTACAAACACTTAATCTCCACAATCATGTTGATGGATTTGGGCTATTCCTCGTAGGGAAACTGAGTCATGGAGGGGCAAAGTGACTGGAGAGGAAAGAGTTGTTTTGGAAACACATCTGGTCAGAGGTGCTCAGACAGGTATGGCCAAGCAGGCTCACTCTGCTGGAGATAACACTGGTTGCCAACTGGTTGCAAGTGGGAAAATTGAGGCACAGAGGGACATAGCTCGCCCAAAGTTACTAAGTGAGTCAGTGGCAGAGCTGGGAATAGGACCCAGGAGTCCTGATTCATAGAATCATAGGACAGGAAGGGACCTTGAGAGGTCTCTAGTCCAGTCCCCTGCACTCACGGCAGGACTAAGTATTATCTTGATCAGCCCTGACAGGCATTTCTCCAGCCTGCTCTTAAAAATCTTCAAAGATGGAGATTCCAAAATCTCCTTGGGCAATTTATTCCCGTGCGTAATCACTCTGACAGTGAGGAAGTTTTTCCCATCAGGAATCTGTATCTTGGGACGAGAGGCTGCAGGAGGGAAAGCAGTGTACGAGGCTGCTATTCTGGGGTCATGGCCCGCTGGGCAGTGACTAAACGAGGGTCGTGCTAAACACGCTTTCCCAAGCGGTGGCTCTGGCTCAGGGCGAAGCAGGGGCAGGCCGGGGGCTGGGAAAGGCCATGCAAAAGAGAAAGGGAAAGCAGCTGTTTATGCAGCGGAATAACCAGGCATTCGTAGCATTTCCTGTTTAGTAAATATAACGCAGGATAAACAATGGGGCCGCAGGAAAAACCTTCCGGGAAATTAGCCCATCTCCTAGCCAGGGGCCTGGGCTGAGATGCTCGTGTAGCCCCCACGCAATGGGACACAGGCCGGGCTAGGGCCACCACATGGCACTGACCAGCCAGATGCCCTGCAGCCAACCCAAGCAGGTCAAGTGCTTGAGGCGCACCTGGGAGAGAGGTGCCCCAGCCTCTGTGACCAGCTCCAGCCCCTTCTGCCCCACTTCCTCCAGTGAAGGCATATGCTAAGCACTCAGCAAAGCGGTGTCCCTGCACCTCCTAGCGCCCGGTCCAGGTGTGCGAAGCAGGGGCCTTTGGGCTGCCCTGTGTCTCCCTGTCTTGCCATCTCCACCCCTACGCGAGCTAAATGGACTAGGCAGTGACTAGTCATCTGTCAGTCATCTGCTAGCCCCCTCCCACCCAGTATTAAGGCTGGCTCCACTTGCTGCAGGAGCAGCCCTGAACCCAACATTTGCAAGGCAGCGCCATGGAGTTAAACCTCCCTGGGCTGACGCTTCACCCTCGACCTGGCTGCGAGCTCAGACGCCAGCTGGGACAGGGCCATGTCTCAGGGCTCACTGGCAGGAGTCCGGACTCCTAACCCCCCGTGCCCTCATCAGTCCCCACTCACCCGGAGGGAACAGGCTCACCTTGTGGTCCTTTGTCAGCCACTGGATCCCAAATCCCAGCCCTGCTTTGTCAATGCCCTTTTCAGGGCATCTGAATTAGTGTGGGACATGGCGGGGGGGCTGCAGCTGCTCTGCCCTATATGCTCTGGGCAGGGGAGGGGGCCTCACACACAGGGGGTGCACATGCCCCTGGCATGGGAGCCACACAGCCCACAACATGGCCAGAACCCACAGTTACTACAAGGTACAGACCTGTTCATTCAATGTGTATTCCCTGCCCCCAGTCTCTGAGCTCAGTGGTAGCCCCATTTTACACGGGGGGAGACTGAGGCACAGAGAGGGTAACACGGCCAGCTCAGATTCACCCAGCCAGAGGGTGGGAGAGCCTGGAATAGAACCCAGGAGTCCTGGCCCCAATCCCCGCTCCTGCTTTGACCCATTAGCCTCCCCATGCTATGCCCGGAGCTGGGCCTAGAACTGGGGAGTTCTGGCTCCATGCCCCCACCCCCCCAGCTCTGACTACTCCAGCGGGGGCTTGGCTGCATGAGGGGGAACCCAGTCGGGGCGGGGGTGCTCCCAGCCAGCAGGAAGAGGGCATGGAACCTGTCAGCTGGTGGGGAGGCGGCACAGGGCTGGGCGCCAGGGTGAGCCCCCACGTCTCAGACACAAAGCACTGCTGTGTGCTAGGCAGCTCCAAGCTCTGTGTCCCTGGCACCAAGGAAGAACGCAGGGGGACGTGGCTGGGGGGGGAAACACCCCGATTCCCTTTTTGCCCGGGCAATGACAGACTCAGCCCTAAAGGCCCTGATGCCCCTGGCATGGGGCCTTTCCACCAGTCTGGCCTTTGGTTCTCAGTTCCCCAGCCAAGGCCCTCGAGCTCCTGTCCCTGCATATGCTGGGCCAGCACCACCCCACAGCCTGAAAGAGCTGGCTAAGGCCAGTCTAGGCTGCACTCTGGGGTCACCCCCCAGCCACAGTAACATGGTGAGCAGCTACTAAACCCAGCTGCGGGGCCAACGCCATGGGGCAGGAATTGCCAGGCCCGGCACATGCCAGGGACTAGGTTTGGCAATTGTCCCTGCATATTTGCCACCCCTGGCCTCTCCCTGGTCTGGCCGGTCTGGTGCCGGGCTGGGAGATGTCAGGGGCTGTTTGCTCTGGGCTGCCTGGCCCACTCCCCTGCAGACTCCTGCATGCCCACTACCCCAGGGATCACTGGGGCCACAGCCACCTTGGGCGTTCCATGGGGCAGCTGGTGACTGGCTGGAGAGGTCCAGACGCTCTCAAGGGCAGCGCCCCAAGCAGGGGCACAGAGCAGCCTGTGGGTTGGGGGCTCAGACCTGTACCGTGGCTCACCCAGGCCCTTGTTGCTGGTGGCTGCAGGCGCCAGGCTGGCCATGCTGAGCATGGCACTGGAGTTTGGGCATGTGGCCCTTGGCCATCCTGCCCCCAGGCATCCCGGGAGTCCCGTCAGGCAGGTTCTCGCTGGGGAGGAAAGCAAAAGCAGCTGACTCGCCGGCATGCAGCTGGAGCGCTGGGCATGAATCCAGCAGAGGGGAAGGTCCTGGGGCTCGGGTGCAGCCTTCCCATGGGGCAGGGGGACGGTCATGGGCGTTCCTGAGCCAGCAAGACGTGGGTCTCAGCCCCGCCACATCCTGGTGCCCTGCCCAGAGCGGCCAGGAGCTGAGTCCACAAGGTGCTGAGTGAGGGGATGCGGGGGGACAGCTTGGCACCTGGCAGCACCCAGCAGGTAAGCGGGTGCTGGGCCCTGGGGTATTGTGGGGAATGGGGCAGTTGAGGGAATCTGGGCCATTGGGGGGGGAACCTACCCAGGGGATCCTGGCAAATGGGGTGATGGGGCCCTGGGGGCTCCTGGGTGCAGGGAATGGGGTGCTGGGGCCTGTCTCTGCCCTGGGTACAGTCTGAGCCCCCCCTCCCAGTTCCCTCGCTGTGCAGACCCGACCCTCCCCCCCCCCACAAACTCGTTCCTTTCCTCAGCCCTTGATCCCTCTTGCCCCACCCCCTGCTGCCCACTTGGGGCGGGGGGGGGGGGGAAGAAACGGTCCAATCCTCTGCCCCAGCCACGGGACCTGGGACGGGGGGGGGGGTGCCCGCCTGACACCCGCCCCCAGCTCTCGGGCAGCAGGCAATGAGGGAGGGGGCTGGCAAGGCTGCCCTGGTGAGCGGGCTTGGGGGAGGGGACTGTGGGGCAGCCCCGGGGGGCGGGCTTGGGGGAGGGGGCTGTGGGGCAGCCCCGGGGGGCGGGCTCGGGGGAGGGGGCTGTGGGGCAGCCCCGGGGGGCGGGCTCGGGGGAGGGGGGCTGTGGGGCTGCCCCGGGGGCGGGCTCGGGGGAGGGGGCTGGCGGGGCAGCCCCGGGGGGCGGGCTCGGGGGAGGGGGCTGGCGGGGCAGCCCCGGGGGCGGGCGGGGGAGGGGGCTGGGGGCTGCCCGGGGGGCGGGCTGGGGAGGGGGCTGTGGGGCAGCCCCGGGGGGCGGGCTCGGGGAGGGGGCTGTGGGGCAGCCCCGGGGGGCGGGCTCGGGGGAGGGGGCTGCGGGGCTGCCCCGGGGGGCGGGCTGGGGGGAGGGGGCTGGCTGCGGGGCTGCCCCGGGGGGCGGGCTCGGGGAGGGGGCTGTGGGCAGCCCCGGGGGGCGGGCTCGGGGGAGGGGGCTGTGGGGCTGCCCCGGGGGGCGGGCTCGGGGGAGGGGGCTGGCGGGGCAGCCCCGGGGGGCGGGCTTGGGGGAGGGGGCTGTGGGGCAGCCCCGGGGGGCGGGCTCGGGGGAGGGGGCTGCGGGGCTGCCCGGGGGGCGGGCTGGGGGGAGGGGGCTGGGGGCAGCCCGGTGAGCGGGCTTGGGGGAGGGGACTGTGGGGCAGCCCCGGGGGGCGGGCTCGGGGGAGGGGGCTGTGGGGCTGCCCCGGGGGGCGGGCTGGGGGGAGGGGGCTGTGGGGCAGCCCCGGGGGGCGGGCTCGGGGGAGGGGGCTGTGGGGCTGCCCCGGGGGGCGGGCTCGGGGGAGGGGGCTGTGGGGCTGCCCCGCGCTGTCTCTTTAAGAGGCTCCAGGCGGAGCTGCGGGGAAAGTCCCGGGCCGGACAATGCGCGAGCCCCGGGCAGCCTGCGCCGAACCGGCTCCGGGACGCGGCCCCTGCACGAGCCCCCGCCTGCAGGTACCGGCCGGGCTGGGGCTGGGGCTGGGGCTGGGGCTGGGGCGTGGGAGGGGGGGTGACTGCGCCCCCCATGGGACGGCCCGGGGACAGGGTGAGTCTGTCCCAGGCTGGGCTGGGCTGGGGTGGGGTGGGGAGCCCCACGGCTGGCACCACAGCCCCTCCCCCCCGTGAGCTGGGGCCCACCCCTCCCCTCCGGACGCTGCGTCCCAAAGCCCGGCTGGGGCCCCCCCCCGGGGCTGGAGGGACCGGCTGGGCACGGGGGGAGGGGTCCAGCCCCTGCTGCCCGGGCATCAGTGACCCCTGGGGTGAGTGGGCCACGATCAGATCCTGGCCTGCGGCGAGGGGGGTCCCTGGCCCTCAGCCCCTGACTCACTGGACACTAGCAGGGCCCCCCATCCTCTCAGCCAGGCCCCATGGGTACAGGCCCTTTGCCCCTTGGTGCCACAACGGGCACCGGCCAGATGACAGGAACAGGACACCACAGCCAAGGGGGGCCAGCCCCCTTCCAGCCCCTTGGCTTTAAATGGGGGAGCCTAGGCCAGCCTCTGCCCCAAGCCTCCCCAGGGACTGGCCCTGCGTGACCAAGGAGACCGGTGCCCTATGGCCACTGCAGTGCCAGGATGCCCGGGCTTGTGGCCAGCAGCAGCTGCCTCCAAGGGTGGGAGGTCGCGTTGGCTGAAGGTGGGTGATGCATGCGGAGTGGCATCGCGTGTGGGGAGGAGAGGCCTGACCCACATGTGGGCTGGGACCTGGGTCTTTCAGCCCCGAGAGCCCTTCCTGGCCCCCTGCTGCTCTAGAGAAGCCGGTCCCAGCAGGGCAGCTCCCTGTGCCCAGTGCACCCTGGGCGTCAGCAGCTGGCAAACGGTGAGCCCGGCCCAGCCTCCCTGTCCCACCTGTGCCCTGCACAGATCTGAGCACCGCAGCCTGCACCCAGCCCCTGTGCGGCCAGGGCACCGGCGCTGCAGCCGGCTGGGGGCATCTTGGGCCCACTACCACCAGGGGTTGGCTCGTGGGTGCAGCTCTCAGTCCGGACAGCGAGGAGCCGGGGTGGGGGGCAGAGCGCTGGCACCTGGGGTCACTGCAGCCCTACAGATGAGAACGGCCTTGACCCCTGAGGTGGGCTGCATAACCCCTGCGGCTGGCTTACGGCTCCCGGCTAAGAGGGGCTGTGTTTAGCAGGGGGTCTGTGTGCACGCTGTCAGCGGGGGGGCCCCTGGGTGCCCAGAGCGGGGAGCAGATGGCAGCTGTAACTGGTGCTGTTCCCCTAGCGCGGCCCCGGCCACAGCCATGGGCGAGTGGAGCTTCCTGAGCTCGCTGCTGGATGCCGTGCAGGAGCACTCGCCCATGGTGGGCCGGTTCTGGCTGGTGGTGATGCTGATCTTCCGCATCCTCATCCTGGCCACTGTGGGCAGCGACGTCTTCGAGGACGAGCAGGAGGAGTTTGCCTGCAACACGCTGCAGCCGGGCTGCAAGCAGGTCTGCTACGACAAGGCCTTCCCCATCTCCCACTACCGCTTCTGGGTCTTCCACATCGTGGTGCTGTCGGCCCCTGCCCTGCTCTTCGTCATGTACGCCATGCACCAGGGCGGCAAGCTGCAGCAGGGCCAGGAGGGCGGCCCCGCGGGCCCGCCCCGGCTGCAGCCCAGCCAGCGGGCCCACCACATCCGCACCTTCTACCTGGCCAACGTGGCCATGCGCATCCTGGCTGAGACCAGCTTCCTGGTGGGGCAGTGGCAGCTGTATGGGTTCCACGTGGAGTCGCGCTTCACCTGCCAGCACTGGCCCTGCCCCCACACGGTGGACTGCTTCGTGTCCCGGCCCACCGAGAAAACCATCTTCATCCTCTTCTACTTCATGGTGGGCGTGGTCTCCACCCTGCTCAGCCTGCTGGAGCTGGCCCACCTGCTGGGCAAGGACAAGTGCCAGGGGCAGGAAGCTGCCAAGCCCCCGGCCACCTCCTACGAGCAGCAGGAAAACTGGTCCAACCAGGCGCACGAGCAGTGCCAGCACTTCCTGCCCCCAGATGAGGGGGGTGCCAAGGGGGCGGCCTGCAGCGTCCCCAATCATTACAAGCCCTCGGCCCTGTTCCAACCCCAAGCCCCCTCCAAGGGCAGCATGGCCTCCCAGGCCACAGCCAGGTCCGATTTGGTGGTCTAGGGCTCACGCTACAGCCCAGCTCCCATCTGTGCCAGGCACCGGGCCTGCCACTTAGCAGGGTCGCTGCGGCAACACCTGTGACCTGAGTGGGACGTTCTCAGCCCTGCTGCAGCGTCAGTGGCCCTGAGCAACCTTCCAGCTGTGCCCTAAGGGCCCGGGGCCCGCAGTCCGTACCAGCCCCATACACCCTGGCAGAGAGCTGCCCCCTGCCTCGGGCGCACAGAGGACTCTGAGCCTAGGGCACAAAGGCCCGTATGCCCCGAGCAGCAGGAAAGGAGCTGGCCAGACTACAAGGAGTGACAGCATGGCCCAAGGCTTAGAGCATTGGGCTGGACGGGGAGAGCTGGGGGTCTCATTCCAGCTGGCGTAGGTGACCAGACGAGGGGCAATGAACTGACCCTGCCCTTCTGCCTGGTGCTCAGCCGGGGGATAGGACGGTTCCTGAAGACAGGAAGCTGGGTGGGGTGGGCAGGGACGGGGGCTCTGGGGCCAGGCAAAATGGTGTTGCCAAATTTTATACATTTGTGTGAATAAACAAAAGAAAACTTTTTAATTAAAAAACCCGAGCCCAACCTGTGATTTGCGAGCGAGGTTGGTGCTGTGGCATGAGCCGAACGGCAACTCGGTCCCATGGGTGGGGACACGCTGCCCTGGGCTGGGGCCATGTTCTCCCTTCGTTTTCACACTTTGATTTGGAGCAGGAGCTAAATTCAACCTGTCCCATCAGTGGCACATTCCCTCTGCCCGAGCGCTCTGAGGCTCCACCCTGGCAGAGCTAGGCAAGGCCGGGCAAGGCTTGCTGCCCAGAACCAGAGCCCTGGTAGCACTCACGGCCGTGGGGAGACACTGGCAGTGCCCCATGTTGGAACCAAATTCCAGGCCGTCCCAGCACGCCATGTGGTAATGATTGTTCTGGCCACGCCGGGCATGTGGGTCCAGATGCTGGCTTAGCAGCAGTTGAGGGCCTCCGATGGCCATGCATGGGGTGGAACCTGGTGTCAGATGTCAGCCCTACCCTGTGTGGGCTGGATACGGTGACAGAGGTGTGCGGGGGGAGCCCAGCAACAGACTAGCAGGGGGCTGCAGGTCAGGGTTGTGTGTTTAAACACACCCGGCAGGGGGTGTGTTTAATTGCTCAGTGCGTGGCCACACGGACGCTGCAGTGGGGGTCTCACAGGGGGCAGGTGCTGGCTGTGTGCCAGGTTCCCCTTGTCTCTTGTTTCCTGTTGTAGGAGGGTGGCGCCACATCCAGAGGTTAATGGAAAAAAAGGTAGAAAAGAAAAACACCAACCCCCCTCCTATGCCAGATCCTGCATCAGGGCCCCCCCCATTAACCCTCTCATGGCTGCACCACTGCCCAAGCCAGGACTCCTGGGTTCTGTTCCCAGCTCTGCCCATGACGCACCATGGGGGAGGCTCTTGCTGTGTCTCAGTTTCCCCAGCTATAGTGCTGCAGGTGCCTGGGCAAGGCTGTATTAATTAGGGCTGTCAAGCGATTAAAAAAATTAATTGTGATTAATTGCATGCTTAATCGCACTGTTAAACAAGACTAGAATACCATTTATTTAAATATTTTTGGATGTTTTCTACATTTTCATATATATTTACTTCAATTACAACACAGAATACAAAGTGTACAGTACTCACTTTCTCTGTATTTTTGATTACAAGTATTTGCACTGTAAAAAACAAAAGAAATAGTATTTTTCAGTTCACCCCATACAAGTAGTGTAGTGCAATCTCTTTATCATGAAAGTTGAATTTACTAATGTAGAATTATGTACAAAAAATAACTGCATTAAAAATAAAACAATGTAAAGCCTGCAAGTCCACTCAGTCCTACTTCTTGTTTAGCCAATTGCTCAGACAAACAAGTTTGGTTATGTTTGCAGGAGATAAAGCTGCCTGCTTCTTGTTTATAATGTCACCTGAAAATGAGAACAGGTATTCTCATGGCACTGTTGTAGCCGGCATCGCAAGATATTTACGTGCCAGATGCACTAAAGATTCATATGTCCCTTGATGCTTCAAGCACCATTCTGGGTGACATACGTCCATGCTGATGACGGGTTCCGCTCGATATCAATCCAAAGCCATGCAGATCGACGCATGTTCATTTTCATCATCTGAGGGTTGATTTACTTTTTTGGTGATTCGGGTTCTGTAGTTTCTGCATGGGAGTGTTGCTCTTTTAAGACTTCTGAAAGCATGCGCCACATCCACACCTCGGTCACTCTGAGATTTTGGAAGGCACTTCAGATTCTTAAACCTTGGCTCAAGTGCTGTAGCTATTTTTAAAAATCTCACATTGGTACCTTCTTTGCGTTCTCAAATCTGCAGCGACAGTGTTAGTCAATCAGACATGCTGGGCTATCATCCGAGACAGCAAAAACCTGAACTATACGGCAGAATGCGGGTAAACCAGAGCAGGGGATGTAGAAGTCTCCCCGAAGGAGTTCAGTCACAAATTTAATTACCGCATTATTTTTTAATGAGCATCATCACCATGGAAGCATGTCCTCTGGAATGGCGGCCGAAGCATGAAGGGGCATACGAATGTTTAGCGTATCTGGCATGCAAATACCTTGCAATGGCGGCTACAAAAGTGCCATGCGAATGCCTTGTTCTCACTTTCTGGTGACATTATAAACAGGAAGCGGGCAGCTTCGTCTCCCGCAAATGTAAAAACCGTGTTTGTCTGAGCGATTGGCTGAACAAGAATAGGACTGGGTGGACTTGCAGGCTCTGAAGTTTTACGTTGTTTTGTTTTTGAGTGCGGTTATGTAATAAAAAAACCCCAAATTTGTAAGTTGCACTTTCAGGCTAAAGCGGTGGCACTACAGTACTTGAATGAAGTGAATTGAAAAGTATTGATTTTATCTTTTACACTGCAAATATTTGTAATAAAAACAAATAGAAAGTGAGCACTGTGCACTTCGTGTTCTGTGTTGTAATAGAAATCAATGTATTTGAAAATGTAGAAAAACATCCAAACTATTTAATACAGTTCAGTTGGTATTCTACTACCAGGGTGATTAATCGCGCTACATTTCTTGAATCAAGTGTGTGAGTTAACTACGATTAATCGACAGCCCTAGTATTAATTCATCTGTGGGGGGCAGCTTTGCTGCTCCTGGTGCCCAGCCCCGAAAGCAGCAGGCCCATGGGGCTAAAGATGCTTTAATGTAATAAACCACAACCCTGAAAATGAGCAACCCCCCCCATCCCCGGGCAGGACTCGCGCGGCCCCGGCCCAGCACCCAGCGCTGCCCTCGACACGCTGGGGTGGGCACTGGTAGCTGGCTCAGGCAGGCCCCGGCCTCCCCACTGGGCTGCACTATGTGGCCCCTGCCCGCACGTGTGGGGGGTCGGCACCTAGGGCTGCGCTCGTCCAAGGGGATCCTGCCTGTCCCCGGCGAACCAGGTCTGCCCAGCGCCCACTGCCAGCCCAGCCAGTCTGAGCCTTGCCCGCAGGGTCTGGCCAATGGCCCCAATGCCCAGCTGCCACTCATGGCTCAGAGCCACCCATCCAGCGGCCCCAGGACGCTCCCCCCCTCCCCCCAAACCCCCACCACAGTGTCTCTCTCAGGTGAGGGCAGCTGCTTTCCTGGACTCTGGGCTGTTGGTGCTTCCCCCCCCACCCCAAGCGAGATCCGTCCCACCAGTTCTCAGCCGGTCGAGCTCGGCTTCACTCCCCCCAGCAGCCTAGGGCGTGACTGGCCCAGCTAGCAGGGGAGGGCTGGGGGGGGCACTGCAACCCAGGTCCCTCCCTCCCACCCCCTCCTACACCCAGTGCCCCCCCATACTCATTGCAGGGCAGACACCGCAAGGGGATGCGTGTGTGGCAGGGGAGGAGGATTGCCAGGGCCAGGGAAGCAGCAGACGTGACAGGGAGCTGGTATAACGAACGCCATCAGCCCCCAGCCTGGCCACCCCCCAGCCTGGCCTCCTGCCAGCCCCCAGCCTGGCCACCCCCCTGGCCTGGCCTCCTGCCAGCCCCCATCTTCACCCCAGGACCCACACCTGATCGTCTGGGGCAGGCTGAGCCAGGGCACTGGGGGGCTAACAGGCCAGCTGTGCCAATGCCAGGCTCAGCTCTGCCCCCCCCCCCCGCCGAACCCCCGTGTGTGGCAGGAACAAGCCAAGCAGGTGAATGAGCAGCAACCTCCAGGCAGAGCCCCCCCAGGCACTAAGCCACCCGCCCAGCCCCACATCTGCCCCGCCGTAATGCCACCCGCCAGCCCTTCTATGTGCCCCCAGCAGATGTTATCTGTGGAGGTCGCTGGTCCTCCCCCAGAGAAACACACTTCAAATCAAACAGCCCCCCCTGCCCGAGGCAGAGACTGACAGGCCATGTCCAGTGCCCCCCAACTGGATTTCAGAGGAATCAAGAACAGCCCAGTGGCATGGGGGGGGAAATACCCCCGGGGGGGAGCCTCTTTGGGTTTGTGTTTTTCTTCCTCTTTCAACTTCTCCCCAGAGATTCCAAAGCCATGAAAATCTCAACAACAAAAAAAATTTAATAATAATAAATTGTGTGGACCCCTGTCCCCCCCCAGCCCCTCCCTGCCCCCACTTCACATCCAGAACCGGGACCCCCCTCTTGCCAACCGCAGCACATCTCTAAAAACCCCTCCCGACTTTTACAAAGTTTTTAAAAGGTATTTATAGATATTTATAGCTATTTATAGATATATAATCTGGCTTTGTCTGGCTTTGCAAGGAATTGGCCTCTGGTTCCTGGGGGTGTTTCTGGGTTTACCTGACAAGCGGACTGGATTGTTGTTGGTTTTGCTGGTGACGACAGGCGTGTGTGTGTGTGTGGGGGGGGAAATGTGGTGGGGGTGCACGTGACGGCCACAATCAGCTGATCGATTTTGCTCATGAAAATTTTAAAAAACAACAAACGTTTCCCAAACTGACCCACTCCCCCCAACCCCCCCCCGGAAACACTTGAAATGCAACTCAACCAAACGACACTTCATCTTCACATGGGTGCAGCGCCCCCCAGCCATGGGCCGGACCCCTGCGCCACCGCGCTGGGGGGGGTGAGTGGGGGGAGCGGGGCGCTAGTTTGCTCCAACCTGGGTACGAACATCAGTCGCTGGGGGTCTGTAAACCAGCCCCAGCTGATCCCAGCGAGGGCTCAGTGCCCCCCGCAGAGCCAGCGGCCCCCTGGCAGTGCCCACAGGATCCACTTCTGATTCTACCGAGGAGTCCGTCACAAATCAACAGGGAAGCCATGGCCACAGCGTGTGCTGGTACGGACAGGAACGGGCTGGGGCCCGGGGCCCGGAGCAGGGGGTGGCCCGCGGCAGCGTCCCCTCCTCCCCGGCTTGCCATGCGGCCCTCGGGCCTGGCAGCAAAGAGCAAGAACGGCGTCCTGGCGCCGGCGCCGGCTGCGGCGTCACGGCGAGTGGGTGGACGAGCTTCTGTTGGAGCTGGGCGACAGGCTGGGGCTGCAGCTGCCGGGGGGCGGCGCCAGGCTGCTCACGCGGGAGGCGCCCGGCTGCCCGCCCAGTGTGTCCAGGCCCTCCGAGTTCTCCAGCATCTCCTGGATGAGGGGCGGCATGGAGCCGGGGATCTCCATCTTCAGCGTGATCACCCGCTCGGCGCCTGCGGGCAGACGGGGGAGATGGCTCAGCGTGGCACTGCGGGCTCCCCGCCTGGCCCCCCACAGGAGACGGCGTTGGGCCAGGCTCCGGGGGCCTGCCTTGGGGGGGCGTAGGGTACACAGGGGCGGGGGGGAATGCTTGGAGTCACCCTCTCTGCACTCAGCCTGCGCCCCCCTCCCTTGGGCACACACCCTGTGGGGGAGAAAGCTGGCTCCACGGCCCGACTCCAGCCCAAATCAAAGTGCCCCACTGCCTGGTGGGGGGGAGAAGCACCAGCCCCAGCCCCAGCCCCTCTCCTCGGCCCCGCCCCGCCGGGCTCTCCCCCCTCAGCCCAGCCCAGCCCGGCTCTCTCCCCGGCCCCTCCCCTCGGCCCAGCTCCTCCCCGCCAGATTCTCTCCCCTCACCCCCCAGCTCCTCCCCTCGGCCCAGCCCCACCCCGCCGGGCTCTCCCCCCTCACCTCCCAGCCCTGCCGGGCTCTCACCCCTCACCTTCCAGCCCCTCCCTGCCGGGCTCCCTCCCCTGGGCCCCGCCCCACTGGGCTCTCCCCCCTCACCACCCTGCCCCTCCCCACCACCCCACCCCGCCGGGCTCAGCCCAGCCCAGCCCCTCCCTGCCAGGCTCTCTCCCCTCCCCTCCCGGCCCCTCCCCTCAGCCCAGCCCCACCCCACCGGGCTCTGTCCCCTCCCCCCAGCCCCTCCCCGCCGGGCTCTCCCCCCCCGGCCCCTCCCCTCAGCCCCGCGGGGCTCTCCCCCCTCACCCCCCAGCCCTGCCGGGCTCTCACCCTCCAGCCCCTCCCTGCCGGGCTCCCCCCCGGGCCCCGCCCTTCCCCTCGGCCCCTCCCTGCCGGGCTCCCCCCCGGGCCCCGCCCTTCCCCTCGGCCCTGCCCTGCCGGGCTCTCCCCCCCGGCCCCTCCCCTCCCTCTCTCGGCCCGGCCCTGCCAGGCTTCCCCCTCACACCCCTGGGCCCCGCCCCTCCCCTCCCCCGGCCCCCGCCAGGCTCTCACCCTTGGCGCTGATGCTGCGCAGGTCCGTGATCTTCATCAGCATCTTGGGGAACATGTGGGGCTTGGTGGGCCTCCTCTTCCTCACGTAGATCTTCAGCGCCTCCAGCAGCGGCTCCTGCAGCTTGTCCACTGTGTCGGCCTGCTCCAGGTCCTGGCGATCTGGGGGACGGGTGTGTGGGGGGGGTGTCAGGGCCGGGGCCAAGCCCCCTCCCCAGGCACCGCGCTGCAAGGGACCGGGATCCCAGCCATGAAGCCAGAGTCTTGTGCCCAGCTCCGCACCAGGGGGTGCTGTCGAGCAGGGCTCTGGACTCCCCTGCCAAGCAGGGAGAGCTCGTTTGTTTGGGGTGGGGGGGTTGTTAATCAGCCCCGAGAGGGCCCAGAGCCTGCTGGGAACCCAGCACCCATCTCCCCCCCCGCCCCCCTGGTTTGTTATTGTCGGGTCCCGTTGGGACACTGGAGAGCTCTGGCTCAACCCCGATGTGGAGAAACTGCAACAGACCTCCCGGGGGTAGGGGAGCCCTGTCCTGGGCACCACCAGCCCCCCTGGGCACCCCCTGCCCCCGCCCTGGCTCTCACCCCCGCAGATGAGGCAGATGGCGCTGAGCAGCCCGGTCTCCGCATCGTCCATCTCCAGCGGGAGCAGCTGGTTGGCGAAGGCGAAGACGAGGTCGGTGAGCGGCCCGAACCCGGCGTTGTGCATCTGGGTGCGGTTCAGGGTCAGCCCGTCCGAGAAGGTCATGGTGTCCTGCTCCGGTGTGTAGCGCGTACAGATCCGCAGGATCTGGGGGGAGCCGGGGTGAGTGCGGCCCTGGCACTGTCCGCCCCCCACCGTCCCGGCCCTGTCCCCTGCCCTCCAGCACTGCCCCCCACTGTCCTTCAGCCCTGCCCCCCACACTGTTCCCAAGCTCTGCCCTCCAGCACTGCCCCCCACTGTCTCCCATCCCTGCCCCCTGCCCTCCAGCACTACCTCCCAGCCCTGACCCCCAATACTCCCTAACCCTGCTCCCCACTGCCCCCTGGCACCAGCCCCACCCCATGATCCCTGGTCTGCCCCATCTGTGCCCCCTGGCACAATCCCCAGTGCAAGGAACCAGCCCTCCAGGGGACACTGCCCACAGCTGGCCAGGCAGGGAACACAGTTCCCAGGCTCAGTGGTGCGGTGGGAGCTGGGGGGCTCACCAGGATGTCCAGGCAGGCGGCCTTGAGCAGGGTGATCTGGTCGGCAATGGTGAGCGTGGTGAAGCCGGGCAGCTGCTTGGCGAACTCCACCGTCTTGATGATGCACTTGGTGGAGAGTTCGCTGAACTTGTCCCACAGGTCGATGTCCAGCGAGACTCGCTGCTCTGAGCTGTTGTTCTGCAGGGATGCGCCGGCCACAGTGAGCGGGAAGGGGAGGGCCAGGGGTCGGTTCCACCAGCCCGTCACCCCATGGGGGGCCCTCATGTAGCCCCCTGCCCCCCAGCAAGAACAGCGCTCTGCCGTCGCAGCACCTCTCAGTCGTATTTAACTAAAGATGCAGGGGGCCCACTGTACAGCTGGGGAAACTGAGGCACGGAGCAGGGAAGTAAGTTGTTCAAGGGCATGCTGAAAATCAGGGACAGAGCTGGGGACAGAACCCAGGAGTCCTGGCTCCCAGCCCCCCTGCTCTAATCACTAGACCCCGCTCCCCTCCTGGAGCTAGGACTCCTGGGTTTTCTCCCTGGCTCCCAACCCCCTGCTCTAACCACTACACCCCGCTCCCCTCCCAGAGCTGGGGAGAAAACCCAGGAGTCCTGGCTCCCAGCCCCCCTGCACTTTTTGCTGTCATCCCCCTGGGCACCCCCGGCCAAGGCTGCAGGGGGCTGGGAACACAGACCCTGGCTAGAGCGTGGAGCGCATGGGGCACTAGCAGGGATGTCAGGGGACGTCGGGCCGTGCTCACTGCTAGGCCAGCTGGGGGTGTGAAGCTTCCCAGATGCAGCCTGCCCCCCGGAGCTCCAGCCCCACTTCCGCGCACCCGAATCCTGATCCCAGCCCCCGGGCTGCTGCTGCCCCTCACTCCCGCCCTGCAGCAGCGTTTCCCGGAGGCTGGGGCGCCGGCCGGGCACTCACCGTAGTGTATTTGCCGAGCTGGCACAGGGCGGGGAAGGTCTCCTGGTGGGCTTTGCGCACTTTCTCAATGAGATCCTCCACCTCGGGCGTGAGGATGTAGCTCTCCGAACACTCCTGCTTCGGCGCCTCCTTCTTCTTCTTGTTCCTGTCGTTCCGGACAGCTGAGGGGGGGGAGGGCAGGTGGGTGAGCAGGCCGGCCCCGATGCCTCTCGGCGCTCCCCCCCTTTCTGACTGCCATGATGGGGGGTGTCGCTCGCTGGGCACCCCGTCCGGCGCCGAGAGCTCAGTGATCCCAGACTGTGGCGGGCAGCGGGCCCAGCCCCTCGGGCCGTCGGTATCAGCAGCCCCCCCTAGTGTGGGGGGAGGGGCCGGGAGAGAAGCCCAGGAGGGGATGGGGGGGGGATGACACAGACAGAGCTATTGGCTCCTCAGCCCAGCCCCACGTGCCTGGCTGGGCCCCAGCTCAGCACCTGTCTCCCGCGTTCCCGGGACGGGGGAATCCTGGCGCTGGCGAGGAGAGAGGAACATGGATCCCAGGTACGCCCCGGAGGCAGAGAGGCCCCGCTGGGCTGAGCCAGGGGGCCGTATGGGGGGTGAACCGGGGGGGACTGTATGGAGGGGGAAGGTGAGCCCCCTGCATGGTGAGGACCAACAGCAGACGCTGCCCCACAGCAAGACACAGGTTATGCCCCAGGAGCCCCTGGTGGGGGTCACAGACCCAGGCCCGGTGACCAGACCCACACAGTGAGTGGCAGATTGAACCAGATTCCCCCAGTCGGATGCCATAACCGCTAAGCCAGCCTGCCCCTGCCCTGTACAGAACAGACCCGATCTCTTCCCCTGGGGACAGGACAAGCATCACTGGGTGGGCCAGGAGCTAGCTGGGGGCTGAAGTGAGCTGGGGGCGATCAGGCTCCTGGGGGCTGAGGCGAGCAGGGAGTTGGGGCCGCAGGGGGAGCTGGGGGGCAGGGCGAGCGGGGCCCGTGGCCTCAGGCGGTTGGAGCGGCCGAGCTGACAAATGGCAGCGAAGCCAGAAGCCGCGCACACGGCTCTTTAAGGAGGCGCCAGGGCCATCAGCAGCCGATTACGGCGACAGGCGATCGCTCAGGCCGTGCGCCGAGGGAGGGGGGCCGGGGCTGCGGGAATCACTCACGTCTGCTCTGCAAATCCAGTAACGTGGAGAGGAGCGAAACGCGGGGATCAGTCGGGAAGGGGAGATTGCAGCTGTGACCTGGCGTTCATCATCGGCCCAGCGCCGGCCCCACGGCACGGCCCAGAGCCAGCCGCACCGAGGCCTCAGTTCATCCCCCGCCCTGGCTCCATGACACCCGCTGCAGCTGGCGGCTTGCGCCCCGGGGTGGGGCGGGGCAGGCTGGGAAGGGCCCCCACCTCCAAGCTGGCCCCCTCCCCCCCGGCCGGTCTCTGAGCACACACCCGCCCCGGCCCAGGGGCACGGCCGGGCCACCGCAGCGGATGGGGCAGGAACCTGGGGGGCAGGATGCCTGGGCCAGGCAGCTGCACCCCCTTTGGTCTCTGCAGAGCGACCCAGTCCCCGGCCAGGCAGCCGCGAGGGCGGGTTTACAGGCGGGCGCCATGACAACTGGCATGCAGATGCGAGGAGGCCCCGTCAGCGTCATTTATCTCTGACATCATCAATCACGCGTTGCCGGGGCAACGGCCTGGCTCCCGCACGAAGGGAAGGGGCCCAGCTCTTCGGCCTGACTGGGAAACCCCCGCAGCTGGGCTCCGGGGGGGCGTTACCAGTGCCCCCCCCCGGCCGGCTCGGCGACTCCCACGCCAGCCTGCTCCCGGGAGGGTGCAACGCCGGCTTTCTGCCTCCCTGCCCCCCCCGGCGCCCCCACACTCCCCTTTGGCCCCCCACGTGCTCCAAGGGGGGATGGGATTTCAGACCCACGTGCGGGGAATCGGCTCTTTCCACGTGTCCCGACTCCCGTGAAACGAGCTGGGGGTGGCTCAGCAAAGCGCTCGGGGGCCTGTCTCCACCCCCTCCGGGCCATAACCCCCAGCCTACCCCCCATGCCATGCCCTCCCCCCCGGGCCATACCCCCCCATGCCATAACCTCCCAGCCTGCCCCCCTGCCATGCCATCCCCCCCCCCGGGCCATAGCCCCCATATGCCCTCCCCCCCAGCTACCCCCCATGCCATGCCCTCCCCCCCGGGCCATACCCCCCCATGCCATAACCTCCCAGCCTGCCCCCCATGCCATGCCCTCCCCCCCGGGCCATAGCCCCCATATGCCCTCCCCCCAGGCCTGTCCCCCATGCCATGCCCCCACCAGGCCATACCCCCCATGCCATGCCCTCCTCCCCCAGGCCATAACCCCCCATGCCATGCCCTCCCCCCAGGCCATAACCCCCCAGCCTGCCCCCCATGCCATGCCCTCCCCCCCGGGCCATAACCCCCAGCCTGCCCCCCATGCCATGCCCTCCTCCCCCAGGCCATAACCCCCATGCCATGCCCCCCCCCCAGGCCATGCAGCCCCCTGGCCATACTCCCCCAGGCCATAACCCCCCAGCCCCGCCTGGGCACTCACACTCCTTGGACATGCCCACGTCGAAGCACTTCTGCAGGCGGCAGTACTGGCACCGGTTCCGCGTCACCTTGTTGATGATGCAGCTCTTGTCGCGGTGGCAGGTGTAGACCATGTTCTTCTGGATGCTCCGGCGGAAGAAGCCCTGGAAGAGCCGGTCAGAGCCCCAGTGAGAGGGGGGGGCAGCCGGGGCACCAGCCCCCCCACCCGGCCGCAGGGCACTAGTGTTACAATAGTGCCCGGGGGGGGGGGTCCAGCTGGGGCTCTCTGGAGGGAAGCAGCACAGACGGGCGCTGGGGGGGGCTCCGGTGCAGAGCCCATGGAGTGGGGGGGCATGATGAGGCCTCCCCATCTCACTGGGTTTGGCTTTAATTACAATTAAAAAGGCGTTTCCCTCCCCCACCGCCCGCTCCAGACCCAGCGGCTCCCCCTGCTGACTGCGCGGCTGCATGGCAGCAAAGCCAGACAGGGTCAGAGCTTCTGGGGGGCAAAGGAGCAGCAGGAGCCCGGAGCCAAGACTGGAACCAAATGTGCAGCCCCCAGCCCCCGACTGAGACGGGGACCCCTTTCGCGCCGGGGGCCGCCCAGCCCCCCGACTGAGACGGGGGCTTGCTATCAAGAGCAGAAGCCCCTGGCAGAAAATGGAAAGAGCGTCACCAGCTTTTCACAGATGGGGAAACTGAGGCATGGAGCGTCTGTGGCAGAGCTGGGAATTGACCCCCCAGCCCCAGCCCTACACCTAGGCCGCAAGGCCCCTTCCTCTCCAGGAGCGAAGAGGAGAGCCAGGCAGGTGGGATGGGCCCAGCGGAGGGGAGATTGGCAGTGGGCGCTGGAGCCAGGAGACGTGTGAGACTCTGCAGCCAGACGCTCCTCTCCCCGGCCCCCGGGCTGGCCCCGGCCCAGCCGCTGCTGGAATGTAACTCAGACGTGCTGAAGGATGCAAAGCAGCTGAGCGCGGAACCCGCACATCCGCGCCGAGGGATTAATCCCGGCTCCCACGCGCCCCTGGCCTGGATAGCTCCCCCCCCCGGGTGGGACACTCTGGGGCTCGGTGGGGGAGGTTTAACCGGCTGCGCCTGAGGGCACCCGAGAGCAGGAGACTGCGTGTGCGTGACACAGACATGCACACAATCCGGCGCCCTTCACCCCGACCCCTATGCAGAGGCGGTGACGCTAGCTGAACAGGGCTGGAGCCAGCGGCTGTTGCACTATTTAGCGCTAATCCCCAGGCAGAGCCAGGCTAAGCTCCACACTGCTCGCTGATCCGCGAGGCTGGAGCAGGGGGTGCTCTCCTGGGGGGCCCTGAGCCGCATGGACTGGGGCAGTGCCCCAGTGCAGATACATGGCATGCCACCCAGCGCAGCCCCACTGCAGGGCTGTAAGAGGTGGGGGTGGGGGGTGTCTATCGGTTAATCAAGGAACGGGGAGCCAGGATCTGGGGTTCTATTCCTAGTGCAGACACACTGGCAGACCTTGGGAAAGGACTTCACTGCTCCCGTGCCTCAGTGTCCCCCTCACCCAAGGAATGGTTTACGCTGCCCTCCAGCCTCAGGGCTGAACTGTCAGCAAAGCCCCTGGCCTGGAGGCTGCTGCCTAGCAGGGATGGGAGAGGGAGCCCCCTGCCCTGGCCATCCACAGGAGCGTTTCGCAGCAGGATGCAGAGTGCGGGGTGGCACGCCCAGGCCACCCACGGGTGATGGGCACTGGGGAGAGGCGCCTGGCTGGCGGGGGCAGGGCGGTCCAAGATGTGAATCAGTGGAACAGCAAGAGAAACACCAAAGCCGCCAGCCCCCCATGCCAGGTCCGGAGCGGGGCGGACGCCTGGCACCCCTTGGGGGCTGGGCTAGGAACGGGGGCACTGTTTACGGGCAGGGAAACGGAGACTTTGAGGGCTTCGTTCAAGCGTGCGGGTTCCCGTGACGCGCAGAGGAGCTCAGCACATGGCCCGGTGGGCCCATCAGCAGCTGCTTTGAGGCAAAGTGACCCACAGCAGGAGCGGGGGTGCAACTGGAACCCAGGACTCCTCATTCCCTTGTCTGAACCAGACCTGGGGTCACCCCTCAGGGGAGTTGTAACCACCTCAGCCCCCCCTCCATGCCCCGCCACCCGGGGCCCCCCAGCCCTACCTTCCAAGCTCCCTGCCAGCCCCGCACTCACCTTGCAGCCCTCACAGGCGCTCACCCCATAGTGGTAGCCCGAGGATTTGTCCTGGCACACGAAGCAGGGCTTGTAGATCCGGGGCAGCGGGGGTGGCGAGGGAGGGCTGGGGACGATCTCCTCGGAGCTGGTGCTCTGCGTTTCGATGGCTGTGGGGAGAAGGGGAGATGCGCTCAGGGGTCTGGCCGCTGCGTTTGGAGAGCCCCGTCCCCACCCATGGGCACCCAGAGGGACTCTGCCTCATGGCGGGCGCCCCGCATGCAGCAGGGCATTGGGAGGAGACGTTGGGGAGGGGGGAGCTGTGGTAGGAAATTGGGGGGCAGGGCAAAGCCACCGGCAGGGGGGTGGGCGAGCCAGAGTCCACTCCCTCCCCACTTCATGGGACCCTGCCACACAGCTGGCCATGCTGGGTGCAGAGGGGAGATGCCTAGAAGCAGCCATGGTCTTCCCTTGGCATGGGGGGCTGCCCCCGTGCTGGCCTGGTTGGCTGTGTATGGGGGGGGGGCAGAGCCAGAATCTTTGCAGACAGAGTGAAGGACGAGACTCCTGCCCCCAGGAGCCCCGCAGTCTGGGGCCTGGTGTGGCTCACCTGGGGGACAAGATAAAAATGCTGCCCTGGCCATGGGCTTGCCACCCACTCACCCCCATTCTGTGTAGGGTGCCTCAAAGACTGGCACCAGCACATCCATGGGGACGCTCCCTGGCAGCCCCCCGCCAATCCACGGTAGGCAGGGGGAACCCCCAGATGTGCTGGGAACACCCCAGCCCGCCCACCTTTGCACAGCAAGGCCACTACCCCCACCATGGGCCTGCACCCTCACCCCGCGTCACCCCACGCAGCAGCCAGCTGGGCCCTGCCCCTAAGCACAGATCCCAGAGGGGTGCCCCACGGCACAGCCAGGGCAGGCCATGGAGACGCTACAGCCTGCGGGGCTGGCACTGCCCTGGGGAGACAGAGGGCAGATTGGGCTTTTCTAACCATATCTCCCTGCTGGACAAACTCCAGCCCATGGCCCTGCCCCCAAGGTGCCGAGCGCCGCTGGAACCCAGCCCCACGGGCCCCGGCACCACGGTATCAGAGCGTCGCGAGAGAGACGCCAGCCACAAGGACATGCGGCCCTCTGCTCTGCCCAGTGCCAGAAATGCCAGGGCAGCCTCCCCTCAGTGCCAGCGACGCGGGGCGGAAAGGAGCAGGCGGGTACAGGAAGCTCCCCGTGCTCCGTCTCCTGCATGCCTGGCCAATCCTGGGCTGCATTCCTGGCAGCAGGGTCCCTCCCGTCGGGGCAGCCCCGGGGCGGCCTCTAGCCCCTTGCTGCACATGAGCCCCCAGGAGCCCACGCGCCCGCCGGGGAACTGCCAGCCCTCGAGCGCAGGGGAGGTGGGAGGCGGATTCCCAGCCTTGCAGATGCAACTTGACGTTTCCAGGCCATAGGATGGAGCCTGGAACCGAGTCAGACACAGCCTAGCCCAGGAGCCGCTCGCTGCCTCTGATCAGCATCCGAAGGGACCTGCTGGCACCCCCCCATCCACCCGGCACCCCCCCCCGCCCACCAACGGAGCAGCCACATCCCTCCACGGGACGGGGGGCTGGGCAGGACTGGCTTTGCCAGCCGCGCCCTGGAATCAAGGTGGCCTGGGCTCCCCTGGGAGCTGAGAACCCGCTGTCGGGAGATGATGGGGTTCATCTGGACACCCCAGAGCATCGGGGGTGTGCGTGCAATTGGGTGAGTGCAGGGGTGTGTGTGTCTGCAACTGGGGGGTCTGCAAAGGGTTGGGGGGGCCTGTCAGGGTGTAACCTTGAACTAGAAATTTGAAAACAAAATATCGACCCAGCCAAACCCTCCCGTCCCACCAAGGAGATGTCCCAGCACCCAGGGCCCCGATGCCCCCTGGGACTGACCCCAACAGCAGCAATTGCCTGGCCAAGTGTCTGCTGCGGTGCTAAGGGAGCCTCCGCATACCGTGCACAGACGGACACGCGCCCAGCCTGGCACACGCACGGCACATACGCTCTGCACCAACAGCGGTTGGATGGGGAAACTGAGGCATGGGAAGCACAGTGACTCGCCTAAAGGCCAGCAAGGGGGTGAGACCAGAAGCCAACAGTCCTGCAGCTAATTCCTCCTTGGGGTGCACAGAACTCCCCTGGGCCCGGCTCTTTACCCACTGGGCTCATCTTGAGCTGCCCGTTCACGGAACCACAGTCCCCCAACCTGTCAGAGCACCCGGGAAATGGCACCATAGACACCCCCCCGCCCACCCCAGCCCAGCGCCGATGCGGCTTAGCCGAGGAACGTGGACCAGGCCCTTGCTGCCCGAAGGCAGGGCTGGCTAGGCCTCGCTCAGCACTGGCTAGGAAAACGGGGAACATTGCTGGACTCCCTGGAGACAGAGCGGCACAGCTGCCCCCATGCCACACCCTGAGCTCACCCTGCCAGCGAGCAGCAATACGGTGCCTATGACACACGGCGGGGCAAGTCAGGCTTGACAAAGGTCAAGGTCAGGCTTGACAAAGCCCTGGCTAGGATGATTTAACTGGGACTTGGTCCTGCTTTGAGCAGGGGGTTGGACTAGATGACCTTCTGGGGTCCCTTCCAACCCTGATATTCTATGATTCTAAGTCCGATTCCAGCCAGTAGAGGGGTTGTGGCGCGCAAACCCTCCCCGCAGTGCGCTGCAATGTCCCCTCCCTGGGGGTGCTAGCGCTGAGGGGGGGCGGGGGGAGACCCAGGGGCTGGCTCTGTGGGGGAGGCCCAGCAGTACCCCTAACCCCACCTGCTCCCTGTAGGCACGGGGCCAGGAAGGGGTTAAGGCAGCAGCACCAGCCGCTCAGGGTGTTTGCACTCGGTGGGAGCCAAGTGAACCAGTCTAACAGGATATGGCGGTGGGGTTAACACACCAGCCCCCACCCCCCAGGTCTGCTCTGCGCGGGGAACAAGGGGGCCCTGCCTGCTGCCTGTGCAGGAATCAGACCGCAAAGAGCAACGGGGCCCTGAGCGCAGGGGAAGCCACCCCGGGCACTGCCAACCCCTTCCAGACGGGCCCTGCTGGGGGATTCCTGGCCCCCAGCCACTGTGCAGCCAGGAAAAGAGGGGGGTCATGGTTAGAGCAAGGGGGGCTGGGAGCCAGGACTCCTGGGTTTTGTCCTTGCTGAGAGATAGGCCGGGGCAGGGCTCCCATTCCCTCCCAGGGGCACGGGGCGTCTCTCACGTGTATTTGCACGCCATCACAGGGCTGGCTGCTGCCACTGCAGGTGGGCACCAGGCACATGAGGGCTAAGGAGACAGGACCCGGGGTGGGACACCTCCCGGGGGGCACTCGACCAGAAGGGTAAGGGGGGAGCGGCGGGGGAGTTACATGGCATTTGCTCCTCGCAGGGAGAGACACCCCCCAAAGTGGAGCCCCCGAGAGAGGCTGTCTGGGGACAGCCCAGGGACGGGGCGGCGCTAGATGGGCATTGCCCAGGCCCCCCCACCCCAGCTCGGAGCCTTTTGGCCACAGCCAGAGGGGAAGCCTCGGGTAACAATGGGGGACCTGTTCCCGTCACAGGTCCAGGCTGTCGCTTCTCCTGAGGGTAATGAAGGAGGTTGCGCTAATAGCTCTGCAGTGAGGAGACCCAGGAGCTCGGGGCGGGCACAGTGGGCAAACATAGACCCCGTGCTATGGGCGAGTCCAGGCGGGCCCAGAGACAGGCAGAGGCGAGGGGAGAATCCCTGCGGGCCAGGGACTCCTCTAACACCACCAACAAGGTGGGGACCCCAGAGCCCCCCGAAGGGGGCTGGGGCTCATACCAACAGCTGCAGGGCACATCCTCATTGGCTGCATATAGGCAGTGCCAGGGCCACTCTGGCAGAGGCAGGATCCAAGGCCTGAGGACCCCCCTCCAGGCCACAGCCCCAGGAGGCTGGGCCAGGTGCCCCATGGGCCAGCGCGGTCACCCATGCCGCCAGTGGTCAGAGCAGGAAGTTTTTGGAAAGTGTAGGGGAATTTCCTGGTGCAAGTGCTGGAGGAACCCACTCGGGGCAGAGCTCTTCTTGACCTGCTGCTCACAAACCGGGAAGAATTAGTAGGGGAAGCAAAAGTGGATGGGAACCTGGGAGGCAGTGTCGAGATGGTCAAGTTCAAGATCCTGACACAGGGAAGAAAGAAGAGCAGCAGAATACGGACCCTGGGCTTCAGAAAAGCAGACTTTGACTCCCTCCGGGAACTGATGGGCAGGATCCCCTGGGAGAATAACATGAAGGGGAAAGGAGTCCAGGAGAGCTGGCTGTATTTTAAAGAATCCTTATTGAGGTTACATGGACAAACCATCCCGATGTGTAGAAAGAATAGCAAATATGGCAGGCGACCACCTTGACTTAACAGTGAAATCCTTGCTGATCTTAAACACAAAAAAGAAGCTTACAAGAAGTGGAAGATGAGACAAATGACCAGGGAAGAGTATAAAAATATTACTCGGGCATGCAGGAGTGAAATCAGGAAGGCCAATCACACCTGGAGTTGCAGCTAGCAAGAGATGTTAAGAGTAACAAGAAGGGTTTCTTCAGGTATGTTAGCAACAAGAAGAAAGTCAAGGGAAGTGTGGGCCCCTTACTGAACGAGGGAGGCAACCTAGTGACAGAGGATGTGGAAAAAGCTAATGTACTCAATGCTTTTTTTGCCTCTGTCTTCACGAACAAGGTCAGCTCCCAGACTGCTGCACTGGGCAGCACAGCATGGGTAGGAGGTGACCAGACCTCTGTGGAGAAAGAAGTGGTTAAGAACTATTTAGAAAAGCTGGACGAGCACAAGTCCATGGGGCCCTATGTGCTGCATTCGAGAGTGCTAAAGGAGTTGGCGGATGTGATTTCAAAGATAATGGCCAATGGCTCTGCAAACTCATGGCGAGCGGGGGAAGTCCCAGACGACTGGAAAAAGGCTAATGTAGTACCCATCTTTAAAAAAGGGGAGGAGGAGGATCCTGGGAACTACAGGCCAGTCAGCCTCACCTCAGTCCCTGGAAAAATCATGGAGCAGGTCCTCAAGGAATCAACTCTGAAGCACTTAGAGGAGAGGAAACTGATCAGGAACAGTCAGCATGGATTCACCAAGTGCAGGTCATGCCTGACTAATCTAATTGCCTTCTATGACGAGATAACTGGCTCTGTGGATGAGGGGAAAGCAGTGGACGTGTTGTTCCTTGACTTTAGCAAAGCTTTTGACATGGTCTCCCACAGTATTCTTGCCAGCAAGTTAAAGTATGGGCTGGATGAATGGACTATAAGGTGGATAGAAAGCTGGCTAGATTGTCAGGCTCAACAGGTAGTGATCAATAGCTCCATGTCTAGTTGACAGCCAGTATTAAGTGGAGTGCCCCTAGGGTCAGTCCTCGAGCTGGTTTTGTTCAATATCTTCATTAATGATCTGGAGGATGGCGTGGATTGCACCCTCAACAAGTTTGCAGATGACACTAAACTGGGAGGAGAGGTAGATATGCTGGAGGGTAGAGATAGGACACAGAAGGCCCTAGACAAATTAGAGGATTGGGCCAAAAGAAATCTGATGAGGTTGAACAAGGACAAGTGCAGAGTCCTGCACTTAGGACGGAAGAATCCCATGCACTGCTACAGACTAGGGACCAAATGGCTCGGCAGCAGTTCTGCAGAAAAGGACCTAGGGGTTACAGTGGACGAGAAGCTGGATATGAGGTGCCCTGGTTGCCAAGAAGGCCAATGGCATTTTGGGATGTATAAATAGGGGCATTGCCTGTAGATTGAGGGACGTGATCATTCCCCTCTATTTGACATTGGTGAGGCTTCATCTGGAGCACTGTGTCCAGTTTTGGGCCCCACACTACAAGAAGGATGTGGAAAAATTGGACAGCGTCCAGCGGAGGGCAACAAAAATGATTAGGGGACTGGAACACATGACTTATGGGGAGAGGCTGAGGGAACTGGGATTGTTTAGTCTGCGGAAGAGAAGAATGAGGGGGATTTGATAGCTGCTTTCAACTACCTGGAAGGGGTTCCAAAGAGGATGGATCTAGACTGTTCTCAGGGATAGCAGATGACAGAACGAGAGTAATGGTCTCAAGTTGCAGTGGGGGAGGTCTAGGTTGGATATTAGGAAAAACTAATTTCACTAGGAGGGTGGTGAAGCACTGGAATGGGTTCCCTAGGGAGGTGGCGGAATCTCCTTCCTTAGAAGTTTTTAAGGTCAGGCTTGACAGAGCCCTGGCTGGGATGATTTAGTTGGGGTTGGTCCTGCTTTGAGCAGGGGGTGGGACCAGATGCCTCCTGAGGGCCCTTCCCACCCTGATCTTCCAGGATTCTAGGATTCAGTGGGGCGGCAGCCACGCCCCCTGGGGTTGCCCAAGGGCGAGGGGCTGTCGGGGGCTGTGCTGTAAACACTAGGCTGGCTGCAGATCTGCTGACGCTGTCCATCTGTCCATCCCCCGGGCCTTGGGGGGAGGGAGTCAGGGCTGCTCAGGAGTGTCTGGATTCCCAGCCCCCACAGCTGCAGGGGCTCCCCGAGGGGCAAGGTCCGCCTGGGCTCCCCACCCCCCGGCATCAGCCGGAGCCAGGCCCAGCGGCGCAGCTGAGGGAGGGGCTGGGCCCGGGGCAGGGAGAACAGGGCTGGCAGCGGGCAGCTGCCCAACGCCCTCCTGCAGGGCCAAAAGCTATCTCGGCCCAGGGCTTCCCCCGCTGCAAGCCGGGACCCCTTGGCAAGCTCAGGGCCAGGCGCCAAGGAGCCGGGGTTCAGACACTCTGTTCTGGCCCCTGGGAGGGAGTGGGGTCTAATGATTAGAGGCAGGACCTGGGGCCAGGATTCCTGGCTTCTATTTTTGTAGCTGAGACTGCAACCTAGCGGGTGGAGCAGGGGCTGGGAGTCCAGGCCCGGCCCTGCCAGACTGTGCAATAGCTTCGGAGAAGCACTGTGTTTGGGCCTCAGTTTCCCTTTCTACAAAGCAAAGAGAACACGGGTCACAGAGCCCCAGCCAGGGGTGTCCAGATCACTGCCAGGGAGCCCAGCCAGGCCCCGCGAGCCCCCTGCCCTGAGAAAGCCGCCCTCTGGTCCCAGGAGTCCTCCACCTCCCACGCAGCTTTGCAGGAAGTGCAGCTCCCCCCCCCAACACTGGGGTGCAAAGCCAGGCTGCAGTTCCTGGCCCGGCCGAGGGGGACGGGGGCGGGGGGGGTCTGACTTGGACGAGCTCAGAAGCTGGACAAACCAGTAAGATACTGATGAGGACAGGCAGGGGCTGAGGCCGGAGGGGGCAGCAGGGGTGGAGCAGGAGGAAGCAGGGGGGCTGCGGGGGGAGCAGGGGGCTGAGGGGGAGACTCCAAAGGGCACGTGACAAAGGCGCCGGCGGCACAAAGGGGCCATTGTCGGGTTAGCTTCTGCCAAGACCCACATTCTTGACAATAGACAGCCCAGCCCGGGGGGCCAAGGGGGGGGGATTCTTTCCCTTCGGCTCTCCCAGCCATTCCTCGCATGCCTGGCATGGGGGGCTCGCGTTCCGGCAGGCACGGGGTGTGTGGGGGGGTGGTGTTCAAACACACACGGGGCCCAGAATGCACAGGGGGGCAAGGCCCATGGGAGCAGGGGGGGGGCAGCCCAGCGGGTGCTGGTGGGGGCCCGGGAGAGGGGGAGGCCCATGGGAGCACCAGGGCTGGCGCTGCGGGCTCTGGGCAGACTCGCACTGTTTCTGTGCCCAGCCCCTCCTCAGACAGTCCGGCCCGGGAAACAGGCGCTCGGCCCCAGCCCGGGCAGCGTACCCGCTCCTCCTCCCCCAGCCTGACGGGCCCCGAGCTCTGTGGGGCAGGGGCTGAGGGACCAGCCGTGACGGCTCCCACGTCCTCCCAAACTTCTCCCCACAGGTCACTTCTGGGACTTAAACAACACGTTGCCCCCCCCACTGCTAGTCCCCAGCCCCGCTGGCAGAGAGGGGGGCAGCCCCATGAGAGAAGGGGAAACAGTGCAGCCCGGCCAGGAGATCAGCTCCCCCAAAGAGCCCTGGCCCTGGGATAGGAGATGCTGCTGGTGGCCCGGAAGGGTCCACGCTGTGTCCCGTGCACCCCACCTGCTCCCTCCACCTGGCTCTCCCAGCCCCGCGCCACTGCCAGCTACGCTCAGGCAATGGGGCTGGGATGCCACCATGGGAGGCACCGGGCACAGAAGGAACGGGATCCCTACGGGGTGGGGCGGAGCAGGGGCTGGAGGCTGCAGGGAGCCTGGTACCTGTCAAAGGAGCCTGGGGGACCCGGTACCTGTCGGTGCCCATGGTCCTGTGACAGCAGCGTCAGCCTTGGCCCGAACCAGCACAGCCCCCTCGCTCTGCCAACACACGCTGGCACCAACTTTACAGCGGGAAAGGAGCCGCCCTGTTCCAGCCCCCCACACACCAGCTATGGGGCAACAAGACTCCACTCACTCCTCACCCCACCCCCATCCACCCTGGCAACACAGGCAGGCGCTGCCCACCTGGGGGGGGCTAACCCCTCCCTTGTTCCAGCCCAGGTGACGGCCAGTGCCCAGGGCTTCCCGGACAGGCCCGCTTGGCATCTGGCCTGGGCTGCTGGGCCAAGAGCCAGGGCAGGGGGCAGGAGATGCTGGCATTCGTGACGAGCGCCACACAGAACATGCGGGGCACTGATCCCCGGCGGGCGCTGCCACTCCAGGGAGCGAAGCCAGCCGGGCACCGGCAATCCAGGGTCTACCACCCTCCTCGTGGAGAGCGGCGCTCACCCAGCGTGGCTGACAGCCTGTGCCACACGCCACTGAGAGAGAGACAGAGACCTGCACATACATGCACACAAACGCCCCCCCCCGCCCACATATCCCCACACGCATGTCCCCGTGCCCCCTGCCCATGTATCTGCACACGCAGCCACCCCTGCGCACATACATACACACACACACACACACACTCACTCACTCCAAAGGGACCCTGGCAGCCATGAGCACCCAAGGCGGCTGGGGTGAGACTGGCACAGAGACCTGACCTCCCCCGCAGCAGTGGATGGGGTGGGTTGACATGACGCCGGTGCTGGCCTCCTGTCCCCGTCCCCCCCATCAGACAACAGAGAGCCTTGCAGAGCCGAGCAGACAACTCCTCCCCCCGCGTCCTGCCATGCCAACATGATGGCAGCAGCCCCCGGCTTCCCTGCCACAGCCCAGACCCTCGGGGCACATCTGCCAGGCGGGGGGGGATGTTAAGAGATTGGGGGGTGCAGGCCACTACCCATGATGCTGCCAGGGAAAGCTACCCACCCCAGCCTGGGCCCCGGGAGGGATGGGAAAGGATTTGGCATCTTACTGGCTGCCAGTGCCAACAGGAGAACCCAGGAGTTGCCAGCCCTGCTCCGCCGGGCACCCCAGCTCCTCACCAGGCAGCCAGGATTCTGCTGCCACTTCTGAGGAGTGTGGGTCCAGCGCCCGGAGCAGCCCCAGGGCTGAGCACCCACAAGAGACCCTGTCGACCAACCCGCTCCCCACAAGAGCTCCGGGCATGGGACTGGGGCTGGCATTGGGGAGCAGCACCCCCTCCCCGACGTACCCTGGGGCAGGGGAAATTGCTCTTGGAAGGACGGGCTGGCGTGTGAAGTAACACCGGGGGCGGAGGGAGCAGGAATGGGGGGGGTGCAGGAGGGGCTCCACAAGAGGGGATGGTACAAAGGTACCAGGAGGGGGGCTGCAGGCGACTAGAACCCAGGAGTCCTGACTCCCAGCCCCCTCCCACCCCCAGAGTAAGAGGGGAAGCAGCTGCAAGCCAGATGCTGCAGCTCAGAGCTTCCCTGGGCAAACAGGATTTAAAAGCCCCCCACCCCCTCCCTTCCTCCCACAGCCCTGGCTCCATTTTCACTCCTCATGGGTTTGCTTTTCCTGAGTCAGTGCACAGGAAATCCAGTGAGACACGCCCCAGACATCGCCTGGCTGCCAAGCCCCCAGGCAGTGCCACAGCTCTGCAGAGAGAATACCCGGGCTACCAGCTCCGCCCGGCCAGGGAGCCCCCGGGCGGGCCAATATCACCACCACACCGGCGCGGGAAACCAGGCTCCCGGGCAGTGGGGCCGGCCAGCATTCCAGAGAGCGCTGGCGAGAGAAGCCAGGAGTCTTGGCTCCCAGATGCCTCCCCCCAAATCTAACCACTAGACCCCTCTCCCCTCCCAGAGCTGGGAAGAGAACCCAGGAGTCTTGGCTCCCAGATGCCCACCCCCAATCTAACCACTAGACCCTCTCCCATCCCAGAGCTGGAGAGAGAACCCAGGAGTCCTGGCTCCCAGCCTTCCCACTCAAAGCAAGAGACAAACACTCTCTGCCAAAGTCATCCTGCGCTAACCCCTAGATGCTCTGTTAGGGGAATTCCCCATCCTGTAGCACTGCTCCCCCCACAGCCCCTGGCTGGCTCAGGCGAGCACCCCCTGTGAACCCCTTGGTGGCCTGACCCCTTGACTTTAAGGGAGGGCAGCATCAGCTCCCCGGGTCTTGCCATGGGCAGACAGACCCCTGCATGGCTTGGGGGTGGCGGGGGGCTGCAAGCTCTGCCAGCACTCTCCTGCCCTGAACTGCTGAAAGAGGGTGGCCCCTGGGCAAACAGCTCTGGCCCCACAGCCCATGCCCAGCACAGACTCGGCCTGGCCCACCCGAGGCAGGCAGGGCCACTGGGCAGGGCGACCCCCCCGAGAGACCCTGACTGCAGCACCCCTGGAGCCTGAATCAAAGTGGGGAGACCAGCCCCCTCCTGCCGTGTTACCTCCTCCCCCAAAGCCTGGTATGCCCTGCCCAGCTGAGCCATGGGGGGCCCTCGGGTGGGAGGTAGCATACAGCAGAGCCCTGCTCGGGGGGTGCTGCCGGAGCCGGGTGTCCTGTGCCCTCGGGTTCCCCCGCCTGCAAGGGGAGAAAGGTCCGAACTCACCAGGTGCCCCGACCCCATCTGCCCGCGTCCCGCCTGCCTGCCTGGCGCCGCCCGAGTGCCGCAGCGCCGGGGGCTGGCTGCGGCAGAGCCAGCCGGGTGTGGGGGCGAGAGCACGGCTAATGTGAGGAGACTGCGGGGCCGTCCCCGCGCCTGTCCGCCACGCTGCCCAGGAGAACGTCGCCCCCACCCCTCGCTGGCTGCCAGGAGCAGCAAGTGCCCCCCCCCAGACCCCCTCCCCCCACAGGCACACACAGCCCCCCGGCTCATGGAACCCCACAGGAGCCCACACGGGGTGGGGGGTGGGGGACGGAGGCTGCCTCCCCCCCCAGGCTGAGTGTCAGCTGGAGAGCAGGGGCAGTGCCCTTGGCAGGGTGGATGCGGGCTCTGAGGGGTGGGGCCAGGCAGGCAGAAGGAGTCAGGACTCCTGGGTTCCACTCTTCGCTTGGACGCTGGGGAGCAGCAGCAGCCAGGTCACGTGACCTCTGTGGACAGGTCATATGATCTCTCTATACCACAGTCGGTACCATGGACATTCCCTGGGGACAGGGCTCCCAGGTCCCCTGCCCCGGCTCACTACCGGCCCCACCGCCCCCGAAGGGAGGAATCCCCAGCTCCCTGGCTTGAGAGAACCAGAGTAACCCTCCCAGAGAGCTCCAAGCAAACTGAGGAGGAAACTGAGGCACAGAAGGAGGCAGTGACATGCCCTCAGTCACACAGGGGTCAGTGGCACAGCCAGGGATAGAGAGCCCAGCCCACTGCTCTAACCACTAGCCCACGCTGCCTGCCGCAAATAACCATCCCCAGGGCTGGCCCAGCTGAGAGCTGCAGGAGCTCAGGAGGGGGGCCCTCACGTGCCAGTGACAGCTACATTACCCCCCGCCCAACTTTCAGACCCAGCCGGGGGGGGGGGTCGTATCGGCGTGGCCCAGTTACCCGTAGGGACCACTGCAGTGCTGCCACCCGGGGGAGCAACGCAGAGCAGACCCAGGATGGGCGAGGTCAGGGCAGCCGTCATTTGTTGGCAATTCACCACGTGCCCTTCCATCCACCCCCACAGCAATGCCCGGCCCCTCCAGCCCCCGTAGGGACTCCACGCCCCTTGCCCACCATGCAGGACAAGCACACCATGGCCGGAGCACCGACGCCTGATCACACGCAGTGCTGGATCCACCCCCCCCCCGCCTTTCCCACACACGGCGCTGGATCCATCCCCCACAGGTCACACTTCCCCCACACCTCACACTGGCAGGTCACACAGACACCTCACACAGCACACCCAGGCTCTAGATGGGACGGGGTCAGGGAAAACTGGGGGGTAGGGAGGGCAGCACCCCAAATCGAGAGAGAGGCCTGATCTGCTTTGGGGTGCTGGGAGCTGGAGCTCCCCTGAACCAGAGAAAAGCCAGGAGAGCATGGATGCAGGGGGCAGACCCCTTGGAGAGGGACAGGCACCGGCATGGGGGGGTCCCCAGCCCGCCTGGAGAAGACACTCCCCTGCGGGGGTGGGGAACGTGGAAGTCACCCCGGCTGTACCAGCTGTTCAAAGTGTCTTTAGCAGCACTGGGTGCCAGTGGGTTCCCGTCCTGCCAGAGGGTTACAAGTTGGACAAATTTTCCCCTCGCAAATTGGGGCAAAAAGTCAGAAGTTCAGAACATTTTCATGTCCTGAAAAGTGATCCAGCTTGGGTCAATTAACACATTTTGTTTCCATTTTAGCCATTGTTAGGGGGTGTTTGAGAAACTACAATTAGCTCCCAGTGCTAAGCAGGAAACCAGAATTTTTCATTAAAAAAAAAAAAAGTCGAAATGGCTCTTTTCACAATTTCAAACACTTTTTCTCTCCCTGCAAGTAAGTTTTTAGCGTTAAACCCAATAATAAGTCGTGGGAACTGGCCCTTAACCAAGTGTTTGGTTTCCATGAACTGGCACTGCCCAGAGACAAACGTCCGGTGGAAGATTCTCGATCAGCCGCAGGAATCTGAGAAGGGGTCTCACCCGCCCCCATAGCCTCGCCCCCGGACAGGCCCCAGGGGGCAGGACTTGTGCCCCATTCTGACCCGTCCCTGACTAGAAATCAGGGGGCTCCTGGCCCCAAGGGACTGAGAGGTGTAGCCCTTCCTCCTCACGGCCCCCGGGCAACAGCACAAGCGGGATCGGGGAAAGTGTTGTGTCCCCCCCACACCATGCCTGGATCAACAGGTTAAGAGAGGCTCCGGAGTGTGGGCATGTTACTGGCTGCCAGTGCCAACGGGAGAACCCAGGAGCTGCCAGCCCCGCTCCGCCGGGCACCCCAGCTCCTCACCAGGCAGCCAGGATTCTGCCGCCACTTCTGAGGAGTGTGGGTCCAGCGCCCGGAGCAGCCCCGGGGCTGAGCCCCTGCAAGGGACCCTGTCGACCAGGCTACTCCACACCTATCCAATGCGGGGCAACCCGACTCCTTCCTCACGGGCTGCCAGAGACCAGGCACCGGGACAGACGGAGCCTCCTCCCCAGCAGGCTCTGAATCCGGTGCCCCCCTCCCATTCTGAAAGCCTGCCCCCCAGCCAGACACCGGCAGCTATTAGATGGTGCTAATTCGCTTCGCCCGGCACCCGCCCCACCACCAGCGGCCTCCAGCTGCCAACACAGGTAGCAGCCTCCACATCCCAGCCTCGGCTTCTCGGAGCAGGACAAGCAGAGCACATCCCATTCCTGCTAGCTACACCCACCCACCCACCCGGCACCAGGGAGCCCCCGCGCACCGGCCCAGGCCAGCCGAGATCAGGCCACCAGGGCAGAGCTGCCGGTGCCAGGGAGGTGACCACGCGACCCCTGGCCAACTCACCCTTCCAAACCTGCATCCTATTTCCTGCACCAGCAGGCGCCTGAAAATAAACCCCGTCGGCCCCAAGCTCCGGGGCGCAGCCAAGGCCCCCCCAGGGCCCAGCCTGGGCCTTTCACAACACCTGGGGGGGGGCAAAAGGGCAGGCCTCCCTCCACCCTCTGCACACAAACCTTTTGGAAGCTTTAAGCCAAAAAACCAACAAGCCGCCCAAGGAGCTTCCCACCCCCGTCGCTGACAAAGGCCCCGGAGGAGGGTCCTGTTGACTCCCTGATAAGAGCAAAAGGTCAAAGGGCCCCACAGACAATGACAAAAAGGGACTTTGTTCTCCGGAGATTGGGCCACGGGAGGCGAGGCGAGGCAGAGGGCGGGTGTTAGGAGACCAAGAGGGCAGGCAGCGCCCAGGGGCCGGGCACGGGGCAGATGGGCACTGGGGAGACGGGCGCTGGGCGACCAGGAGGGCAGGCTGGGCACGGTGGGTTTGGATGGACCGGGGCTGCCCTCCAGGCCCAGTGCTGGCCTTGGAAGGTTTTATTTAATGGGCCCAGTTCAGCTGGCAGCTAACAGCTCCATTGCCAGGGAGGGTCTCAGACATCACTTCAGCTTAGTGGTACAGGCCAACCCAGCTGGGGGGGGTCCCCCTATTCCTGCCCCTCATGGATCCTCCAGCTCAGGCTGCTGCCCTGACACTGGAAGACAAGAGAGTCCCCCGGGTGCACTTGCTCAGCACCTCGGGGCTCTGCCCCCCTGCATGGCCCGGGAAAGGGGGAGGCGACTGGCCCAGAAGAGGCCACCCGCCCCAGAAAGCCAGCATCCAAGGGGGTGTCACTTTGTTATGGAGGGTTAAAGTCCTGGAAAGCCGGCCCGCCAGGCAAGGACTTTCCCCCAGCATGGCACCGGCTGTTGTTTTCCATCCAGACCCAGCATCCCCGGGGAGCCAGGCAGGGCAGATCATTCTGCAGGGAGGGCCGCAGAACCCCCCCCCCCAGCGAAAACAATCTACAAAGAGCCCAGACACAGAGCAGGGCGGTGCATTCGCCCTGCGTCCAGCCCAGCGCCCCACAAAGGGGGGGGACTGTCTCTCCCAAAGGACGGGCCTCTCGCCCCACTAACCGGGCCGAAGGCTCCAACCTCAGCGGTGCTGCTGGCTCCAAAGGGCCTTGGACCGGACGCGGACGCACCAGGCCCAGAACCCCGGTCCCACCAAGGAAGCCAGCTCCCAGCCCCTCCACTCCCCACACACCTCTGTTCTGCCCCTGATCTCCCCGACCAGAGCTGCATGCCCCCCCGCCCCGCCCGAGGTGGGGTGCGCACGTCTCTGTGCCTGTATCTGTGTCTCTCGGTTTGTTTTTCTCTCCCGTTTTGCTCCGATCCCAGCTGGCCTGTTCGGAGCAGGCGCTAGCTGCTGCTTGGGGGAATGAGCCGATTTCTAACCACTCTGCCCGTCTGCATTTCAAACACCCCTCCCCGCAACACACCCTCCCCCCATTCCAAGCCTCCTCCTCGCCCTGCCTGGCGCTGGGAAAGAACCAACAGCCTTAAACTCACTGTTTTTCAACTGTGCCTTGACCCCATGTGCTCCAAAGGGGCCCAGGACGGTTCCTGGGGGCTGCATGGGGGCAGGGCGCGAGCAATGCATCCCTTGACATCCTGGCTGTCCCACACTGCTGTTCGCCTGCCGGGGGGGAATGTATGGCCCCTTGGCAGATCCGGTGGCCCCAGGCACAGTGAAGTTTTGGTCTCTACCCCCCCAGCCCCAGCAGCGGTGGAGACCTGATGTGCTTTGATCTCCCTGCTCCCTGGGTTGGTGTGAGCCGCTGGGTCCGATCCACACATCGAAGGGGCGGGGGGAGAAATGGGTTCAGCTCCCCAGCTGCCCTTCGGAAAACGGGGCACCCGGCCTCTTCATGCTAGGCCTGGGATGTGAACGGGTATCTGGGGGGGGGCTTTCCAGGAAACAATGACCCCTCCTGGGAGCTCCACGCTGCCTCCACACACGGCCCCCCCCCCGCCCCGCATACATAGCTCGGATAAAGCCACAGCAGACTATTTAGTTAATTGGATTTGGTCAGAGAGCTGATCAGGAGCAGTAAATGCCCCGCTCATCCCCCTCCACACCCCGGGCCAGGGAGCCACTTTTCAACCCCAGGCTCTTCCCAGAAAGCCCAGTGCAGCCGGGGATCCCCAGCACCCCAGCAGCCGCCTGCCCAGGGGAGGAAGGGCGGGAGGAGGCGGGAATTAACTAGGCCAAGGGTTGCTCATGGCGACGGCCGGGCATTAGCCCTCGCAGTAATCAGGAGGGATGTGCAGCGAGGAGCTGCAGAGGCCCGGCGAGGGGAAGCCCGTTCCCAGCCCAGCCCAGCCCTTGGATTACAGCCGGATTTTCAGGAGGCTGCTCCCAGCCAGGAGCCGAATCTAATTCCGGCCCCAACCCCAAAGGCCACACAATGCTCCCCTTGCACACCGCTGCCTCCAGTCAGTGCCCTGACACCCCCCCGCCCCCATGCAGAGCAGGGCAGCCCCTGGGGCCAGGAAACCAGGGGGGCTGGCAGGACCTTGGAGGCCTGGCAGAGATCAGGGCTCCCTGTGCCCAAGCACCGGATCGCTCTCCACACGCTCAGGGGATGATACCTACAGTGGCTGGAGCTGCTCCAGGGCTGGCTCCGGAGCGGGGGGCCGTACGGCGTGGGGGGGCCGATCCCTTTGTCCTGGAGCAAGCAGGCCCGAGTCTGGCTGTAAAAATCCATCATGAGGAAGGGGCTGGGGCTGGGGGTTAGCCCAGCGACGTCCACGCTCTCGTACATCTTCCCGGGGGCTCCTTCCCCTGGCCCAGAGCCGGGGTCAGGCGGGTCAAGGCCCTCAGCAGGCTGCAGTCCAGGCGCTCAGCTCCCGCGCAGGGGCCATGGGGGGCCCCGCTTCCGCTCGCCGCACTCGGAGACCCACACCTGGGCCCGGGCCCCGCAGCGTGCGACGGGGGCTCCCCAAATCCACGGCCAGGGGCGCTGGGGAACACCCCAGCCGGGGCTCGGGGCCCCTCCGACGTGGGCGCAGCGGCTAGTTCCCCGGCGAGGAGCCCATCGCCCCGTGCGCTCCCGGGGGCGCGGCAGCCTCCAGCCGGCCGCGGGCTGAGAACCGCGCGGGGCAGGAGGGGCGCGCCCGGCCCGGCCCGGCCCGGCCTCCAGGGGGCCCCTCCCGGGCTCGGCTCCGCGGCTCGGCCGCCCGCAGCGCGCTGCGCCCCCGGAGAGCCGGGCTGCGGCCGGCGCGTCTGCTCTGCGCACGGAGCCGCGGCTGAAAATCCCTCCTGCCACGCAGCGCCTCCCAGCGGCCTTAACCCCTTGGCTGCCTGCGCGGGGCCGCGGCCCGGCCCCGGGGCGCCCCTCGCCGGAAGGGCCTTTTCCGGCGCGGCAGCGCCCGTCTCATTTGCCTAATGGCATGCGGCTGAACTCCGGCTGAACCCGCCGCCGGCGCCTCACCGGCCCGTGACCCCCGCGGGCCCCGGCCCCAGACCCCGCCGCCCCCGGCAACGGCTCCCCCCGCGCACGGGCCCCGATCCTGCGCACGCCGCCGCCCCCGCTGCTGGCTGCGCGCTCACGGCACCCACCGCGGGGCCCCGAGTTTGCAAGCTCCTAATTACCGCCCCCCCCCGCCGGATTGCATCACGTCCCACAACGTAACACAACCACCTCGCTCCTCCCCCGCACGGGGCACAGCACCTCCCCTCCTGACTGTGTTTACCCTGCCCCCCCGTGCGGCAGGGCAGGGCTGCTGGCCTCAGTGGATCGAGGGGAAACTGAGGCACGCAGAGGCTAAGCCACATGGGGAGCCAGTGGAAAAGCTGGGAACCGGACCCAGACCTCCCCAAGCCCAGGCTAGCAGCCGAACCGCATCCTGGCTCCCCACCACCTGGATTCACGCCATCTCCCTCTCCTATTAATATGCGTGACACCCCCCACACACCCTCCCATTCGTATCTGCAGCTACCGAGGCTGAACTGCCAGGTGCCTGAGAGCCCCCAGCCCTGCACCCAGCGGCCCGAGAGCGGAGGCCAGCACCCAGCGCAGGATCGGGGGGTCACTATTCACATGGGGCACGGACCTGGCCCCGCTCAGCTTTTCGGTCTGGTTTGTATTAAGGTAGCACCGGGCGCCCCCGTCATGGCCAGGACGCCCCCGGTGCCGGGCTGCACAAACACCTGACAGACAGAAAGGGGCGGGGGAGGGAAACCTGACTTTGTAAGTGCCCAGCCCTGGGTCCCGTTCCAGTTCGTGCAGCGCCAGAGAGGGTGCGAGTGGCGGTGATGGACAGTCTAGCCCTGCTGCTGCTCCAGCCAGCTATAGCAATACAAGGTAGACAGCAAATTCCTTCGGGGGGAGAAATCTATAGAAATATACCCCTCCCTCACTGTATGATTTCCCCAGATTTTTGCAGTCCTTGACCCTGGCTGGCCCCCTGCCCCCTGTCCTAGTGCATGGCAGTGCTGGCTCACGGAGCACTGCCCCCTTCCAGGAGAGTCTCAGGGGCACAAGCCCCATCTTTGCAGAAGAGGAAACGAGACGGGGTATAACCCCGTTGCTCAGCCCTGTTCACACCGAGTACCACCATTACACCAACCGAACCCCCGGTGCTGCTCCCACCTCTCGGAGAGGTGGGTGAACTCCGCCGATGGGAGACGCTCTCCCCTCGGTTGGGGCTTTGCTGAGCCAAGCCCCCGTGCGGGCTGTAAGTGCAGAGCTGGCCTAGGCACGGGCCAGGGAAGAGACTTGATCCCCCCCCCAGGCCAGGCAATAAGGCCAAGACAGAGATGAGAACCTAGGAGTCCTGGCTCTGTCCACCCCTCCCCAATTGCACCCCGCACACATCGACTGGGGATACAGCAGCAATGCAGACTGCAAAGCCATTTGCAAGCTACAACCTGCCCTCTCCCCTCTTCTCCGTTTCCAAGCCAGGCCAGGCAGCGCGCACCTGGGTCTTGCTACCTTCTGCAGAAAGCAACAGCCTGGCGGGGGCACCCCCAGCCCACCTTGGCACGAGGTGCGACAGGCATTTCAGGTCCTTGCCCAGCCCAGGCTGAACCCCCTTGCCCGAGCCAGCTGTCCTTGCCTCGCGGAGCAGTTCACAGGGGGCAACCGCTGGGAGGGGATGGAGAATCCTGCTCCAGGGCCCAGGGAAGATGCAGGCTCCTTAAACCACAAGTTTGAATCCTGCCAAGCTCCGCTCAGCTGCCCCATGCAGTGGCATGGCAAGCGAGCGCCACCCAGTGACTTGTGCCGCCCAGCAAGTCTTGAAACAGCACGGAGACTTCACCTTTCTTCCCAGCACAGGGCACTCCCACCGAGATCAAGGCCCCTTCCTCAAAGAGCTTCCATTGAAAGAGACAAAGGGCAGGAGGGGAAACTGAGTCACAGAGGGGCAGGGACTTGGCTAGGGCCAGCGGCAGAGCCCAGAACTCCTGGGTCCCTGGCTAGCGCCTGACACAGTGCTCACCCCAGCTGCCTCGTCTCCCTGGACTTGGAGGATCGTGTCATAGGAAAGGTCTCGCCCGAAGAAGACCAGCTGCTCACTCCACACCGGAACTGGAGCTGGGGGTGGGGGGGGTGGGGAAGCTGCGGGATCTTGCCCCCTTCCCCACAGTGCCCCAGGCAGCCCCCACCCCATCCCTGGGCCAGCTGGGCCTTCAGAACTGGTCCGGGGCCAGACGTCCCAGACAGCAGAGCAGAGCGACACCCAATCCCCCTCTTTGCTCCCCGCCCTCTGGGAGGGATCCGGTAGGACGCCAGGCCCACCAAGCTGTGGGGGCGTCCACAGGACGGCACCACCCGCTGGTCAGTTTAGTCGGGATTTCCCCACCCAGGCAGGCGCTGCCACTCCAGCAGCCGCACCACTGCTGGGGCTGATGTGCGGGCGGCAGGATCGGCCCCGTCAGTCCCCCATGGCGAGGCATCCCAGCCGAGTCCCCCCCTCAGAAATCTCCCTCCTCCGGGGTGGGGTGGGGGCTCACAGTGGATTTCAGTGGTGCCAGTGTCTCGCCCGGTCTGTTTGGAGACCCCGGGGCTTTGTCACGGGCGCTGGGTGCTTCGCTGGACTTGCGAGCTGCAAGAAAGCATTTTTATAACCCCTCCCCCTCAGCCCTAAAAGCTGCGATCACGTTGCCATGGGGCGCAATAAAAACCCACCCCCATCTCCTTCCGAGGAGCAGGGGGCCTGCGGGGAATTCAGCTGAGATATACAACCTGACAAGGGCCTTTATGGCGGGCGTGTGGCGGGGGGTGCGCAGGGGGGGTAACTCCCAGTTTCTTTCCACCCACTCCCCTTAAGGAAACAATGCAACTCCCCCAGGGTGACCCAGGCCGGGGTGGGAAGTAGGATGGGTGTAAAGCACTCCCCAAAAAGGTCAGAGAGGCACAACCTGACTTCAGTGCCAGCCTCCACATCACTGCCAGGCCCCCCGGGGTCCCTGCCCCCCCCCCCAACGCCTCCTGGTTAGTTTCGACCTCCCAAAGCAACCTGATGAATCCTGGGTTTTTAGCAGCTGTGATGGGCCCATCGGCCTCCTGCAGGCTCCACTCAGCTGAGTGAAAGAAACCAGGTCCCCTTCCTCTCTGATCTCTTGGCCTTATCTGCATGTGACAGGGCTGGGCTCCCATGCATCCCCCCCCCCCCGCCCCCCGCCGGCCCAACTCCCGCTCCCTTCCCCGCTGGCCTAAAAAGTGAACAGTTGGGCTGAGCAGGCTTGTCTGAAATCTGCCCCCGAAAAACCTGGAGGCATGTGTGTGCCTGAGAGAGAGCAAGGCATCAGCAGCGCCTGTTTAAATAATAATAGAAAGTCAAAGGTTTTGCTTAGCCAGCAGGTTTCTGAACAAAAGCCCAGCACTCTTCCAACTTCCTGCAGCGAACATGACAAATGTCTGCTTTGACTCATTTACTGGGGCTGGAAGGAAAGCTGGCTTCAAACACACCGGGAAAGAACCAAACAGGCCAGCCTGCGGTAGGAATGCTTCACCTTGGGGGGAGACAGACCCCCGTCCCCCCCCCAATCTCTCCTCCTCGCACGCATGCGCTCAGCCGCTGCCCACTTCAGTCCCTGGGTTCTGGAGTCCTTCCCCCCTCCCCCGACAACAGGAAAAACAAGTTAAAATCCTGTTAAAGATTTCACCGCGAAAGCCAAACTCAATTGGGCAACTGGGAGCAACCGGCCAGCCAGGCCCAAGCGCACTCCTCATTTGCTGGCACACAGAGCTGGCCCGCCCTGGGTGAGCCTGGTACAGGGCCAGAGGCTGACCAGCCTACGGCAGAGCAAAGCCCCGCGGGGGCCTGGCCCCTCGCACCCAGGGCTTGCAAAGGCCCTTTGGGATGCTCCCTAGTGCATACAACCCTCGAGCGCTTTTGCTTTTAAAAATCCCCTCAATCATTTCCGGCCCCCTGGAAGCCCCACTGTGCTCCAGGAGGCGGCTCGGACACCCGGCTGCAGGGGCACTGGCAGGTTTGGGGGGTGGTTTTTTTGGATTATTCCTGGGGCAGGCGCTCGGCCCTTTGCCAGGCGCCTGGAGCTGGCACTCTCCCGACGCATCGCTCGGGAAAATCTTGGGCCCCTTGTTTATTCTGTCACCAGCCTCCTCCCCCGAGGTCCGACAGCGTGCCAAGCAGGCTCAGACGGTGCCACCCTCACGGACCCCGGCCTGCTGCTTGCGCCAATGCTCCAGTTGCAGCTGCCAAGCCCCGTCGAGGAGGAAGGGGCTGCTCGGCCCGAGCACAGGGGCAGAATTGGGCACCAAGGTTTCTGGCTGGGAGAAGCATCAATCTGGGTTACGCAGCACCCCCCTTCCTCCCCGCCACAGAATCCCGGAGCCCTGACTTGTGGAGCCAGACCCAGAAGGGCTGCTAGAAACCTGCCTTGTGGCAACAAATTGAGCAGTCACGGCTCAGAAAACAACCCGCAGGCCCGCCCTGTTCTCACCATAACCACACTGAGCCAGGCCAGCCACAGAGCCTAGTGCAGGGCAGGGCTGACTTCTTAATCACTCCTCACAGGCAGCCCTGCTCCCGAGCAAAGGACCCTGGAATTAGCTGGGCTTCCCTCACCACCCCACGGCTGCAGACAAGGGAAACCTGCTAACTGCTGGGAACGACGCAAACCCACAGGCTCCAAACAGAGCCACCCCAAACATGCAATTTGCTAATCACACACCAGTGCAACGGTGCAAAACCTGCTCGCAGGCGCCGTGCAAATGCCTCTAAAGCAAAGGGCCATGTCCCAGCTGCTCGCTGCTCTACCCTGCATCAGTCAGGAGAGCTGCCGGTCAGAGTACGGCAGTCCCAGCAGGCCACAGAAACCGTCGGAGGAACTGGGCATTTTCCATAAAGCACTTAACACGGAGCAGGAGAATGTACTCCCCTGGCCGGCTGGCTGCACACTTGTGCACATGCGCACACTCATTCACACACACACATGCATGCACATAAACGTCTCTTCCCAAAATAAAACCACTTGCCCCCCAGTGTTTAATCTGGAACCTGACCCTGGACGTGTGGAACATGGTGAGAAAACATTTCTCTGGTTCTCACCAGGCTGTTAGTCATGCAAAGTCCCTGTTGCAAAGGCAGGCTGAGCAGAAGAGGGTTGGGCTGGGGAAGAAGAGAAGAGAAAGAAAACAAGCAGAGAAGGGAAGAGTGGAAGAACCCCCAGCCCCCGTCTCTGGACTCCTCTGAGGCCAGTCGTGCCCTGGGGCATGCAGGAAAGCTGGGATCTTGCAGATAAGCCCCTAAAGATGCACCTTCCTTAAGGCCCCGCTGCAGAGCCTGGTTCAGCATCGGCCCAAAGTACTCTGCCCCCAACTGCAGAGCCTATCGACTGGGTCAGGGCGTCTCCAGCCTGGCGCGTGGGGGCAGAACACGGCCCCGGCCAAACCCAGGGCACAGGCTGCCCCCTCCCCTGCCACCAGCTGCCACTTCGAAAACGGTACCCGCTGTCTAGTCTCTCATCACAACGCATGCGATTGGCTGCCTAAAGTGAGGTGAGGGCGTTTCCATTCCCTGATTGGATGGCAAGGAGGGGGACTCAGCCTCATTTGCATATACATGGGGTCGGCCTCAAGAACTTTTTCTGACCGAAAATTCTTGAAGAAAACCTGGACGGGAAAGTTCCCGCTCTGCCGTTTGCCAGCGCCTGGCGCAAACAGTCAGCTACTTACAGCCAAAGAATTACCCGTGGTCCGAACCACCACAACCACCTCGGCCAGTGACCCAGGGCAGAGATTTTCTTCCAATTTCGGTTCAAAACATTTTTGAAACTTTTACTTTTCCCCCTGATTTGGGACAGAAAATCCTTCGATATACTGAAAATTTTGGCAGGCCGGGGAAAATTGCTCCACGTGTGAGCTCACTCGGGCTGGAGGCTGCCAGGGCATTGCCCGCTGCTGTGCCCAGTACCACAGGCAGTTGCTACCCAGGGCCAGAGTCCCAAGCACCGAGTCCCCACATGCAGCCCTGAGGGTCAGCACCTGCCAGGCCAAGGGTGTTGGAGAACAGAGGAGCGGAGACCGTGGGATCACTCTGGGCCCAGTGAGGCAGCCCGGGGCAATCATTAAGCAGAGCCCGTGGGCTTTTTATTCGTAACGTGACGGGATCAGAGCCCTAGATCGGTGCTTTCCCACTGCCCCTTTCCAGCCCCACGGCATGAACGTGCACTGCCCAACGAGCAGCTATTGAAGCGGGTGCCCCACTCCCCAGTGACCGGCCCTCAAAGGCAGGCAGACGGTTTTCCTACAGACCGGGCCAGGCCAGGTGGGGTCTTGTGACCATTTGCACCGGCAGAGGTCCCCCCCGCCCCCACTTAGCTATAACGAGCACCAGGAGACAAGATCCCCCTCCCCAGTAGCACCCGCTGTTCTGAACAAGGGCCCCCAAAGCCCACTCCTGCAGCCTTTGGCTCCTGCGAGCGGACCCCAGCGGGGCTGGTGCCAAAGCCACCTGAGCAACCAGAGGGGATCCCCAGAGAGAAGGGGACACCCAACACAGCCCAGGAAAGGCAGGCATTCCAGAGCGGAGCAGGTCACCAGAGTGTAACATCCAGCTGGTCCCCACCTCTGATCACCCCGAATTCCCCAGGGGAGTCTGCGACTTTCACTGTAAGAGACTCCCCTGCCCCCAATACTATCTAACCCAGGGAACCGGACAGCCAGAACACCCTGCCCTTCCCTCGCTGTGGGCAGGGCCATTGTCCTGCGCTATTCACCTCCATCCTTCCCTCGCTCAGCTTTTGTTTCCCTCTGCAGCTCCCCCACCCCCCAAAGGGGATCATTTATCCAGCTGGGCAGGCCTTTTGAGAGGCACATTCCAGGCTTTCCCCAAACCCGCCCATGACAGGATGATGGAGAAGCAGCCTCGTTAATGGGCTTTCCCATCCGCTGGCGGTGCAGCGGGGTGCTCGTAATCTCCCTGCCCCAGCAAAAGGGGTGTGCGGAGGAGAAAGGACAGCCCATGGGAGTCCTGGCAGGCGTGGCCCAGTTCTCCCTGGCCCTGCGATGATTATTAACCAGGGTAGTTCCGGTGGCACGGGGACACCAGGGAGGCTCAGGTCCTGCTGCACAGAGTTGGCCAGCTGGGCACAGGTAACCAGCAACGAGGACGGCGCAGACCTTGGGGGCACACTGCTGGCGTTCCCCACGCTGGCTGTGCCCAGCTCGGCTGTTGGACAAACCCGGAAGTGCCCGGGCGAGTGGCCAGCTGCAAGCTGAGCTCCGGGAGTCCTGGGCTGGGCTGGTCTTTACATGGTGCCAGCAGGGCCGGGCTCGGAGATCAGCTTTGGGCTTTCCCATCCGCCGGGCTCGGAGATCAGCTTGCCCACCACATCCAGACTAACTCGCGCAGAGGTGCCGGCCTGGCAGGTCAGCACCGGGGCAGTCCCCATGGTGACACAGGCCTGGGCTGTGCCCTCGGGGAAGGGACCCGATGGCTGATGGGGCCGCGCCCCCCCAACCATCACCATCATTCCTGCCGCTCTGGGGCCCCACCCCCAGCCCACCCCACACTAGCTACAATAGGACGGGGGGAGATTTCAGACACAGCAGCTGCATGGTACCTCCCCCCCCCACACACTGCGTGAGGCTGGGCTCGGGTAATTTAAATAAAATGCTAAACAAACACACAGGGCTCCCCAGGCCTAATTTATGGGGCTCCCAACACCCCCTCAAAGACACAAACATCTGAACCCAAAGGTGACACCCTCCCCCCACCGCTTCCCAAAATCACTACATTAGCAGGAATCCCCATAGTCACAGCCACGGCATGTGGGGAAGGGAAACTGAGGCACAGAGCCGGGGGAAATAATTGGCCCACAGTCATCCAGCAGGTCAGTGGCAGAGCTGGGAACAGAACCCAGGTGTCCTGGTGCCCTGGCCAACGCCTTGCCCTCTAGACCAGGCTGCCCCATGCACTGGGGCATGGCCCAGGGTCCAGCCCCAAAGCACAATCACAGCCCCGCCAGTGAGGGGACATGGAGGGACGGGGCTGGGGCTTCCAGCTGGGCCCTGTCCAGGGGCTAGCCCAGTCCCCCACGGGGTGCCCAGCGCTCCTGGGATGAGCAGAGGGACTCAGCCAAGGACGGAGCCATCTCGAGGCAGCCCCCCACCCGACAACAAGGAGGGGAGAGGGGCAACGACCTGAACCCGCACTTTAAATAGAGGGGAAATGTCAAGTGATTTTGCTAAGAGCCATGTAATGATGGGGGGTGTCATTTGTGGAGGGACTACAGAACCCAGCATGCAGCGCTCCCACCCCCACTGCATCCTGGCCCAGTGCACGCTGGGAGATTTAGTCTCTGCAGCCAGCCATGCCCGTGGCTTTGCGGGAGCACTGGTGGACGTGGTGCCATAAGGAGTCCACTATGCCCCCGCCCCGGAGTTGGCAGGGCCCCCGTGCCCGGGGCCCCGCATGGGGCAGCAGCACTGGGCACAGAGAACTGCTGGCATCCAGGATGTGGGCAATGGAGGGGCTGCCCCCTAAGCTAGAGAGGCTGGGGATAACCCCAGTGCCTGGAGCCCCCCCAGTGGGCATTTAAACCTGCCCCCACAACACACACCCCACGGCTGCCGCAGCGAAGTCTGACCAACAGGCTGGCACCATGAAGCCAGTGGATGTGAGTGGGGCCTGGGACCACAACAGCTCCTCGAACCAGGGCCCGAGCTCCTCCCAAGGACCAGGCTGCCCCAGACCGAGGGTGGGAGGGGATGGGGCTACAGAGGTGAGTGCCCCACCACCCACAGCACACAAATTGGGCAGGACTCCCCATGCTCCCCCGCTACCAGGGCCAAGGTTTTGGCTCGAACGCTGCTGAATGTGGCAGACCCAGGCCAGCACTGGAGCCAGTGGGGGTGATGGGGGCTGGTGCAGAGAGGGCAAGGCTGGCTGGGATCACCGAGCAGTTAGAGGGCTTCAGCTCCCGCCCCCCCCCAGGCAGGAGCGTGGGGGGCACATGAGCCACCAGCCCAGACAAAGGTCAGGGAACATTTCTAGGCGGCTGTCGGCTCGCATTAAGGAGAGGAGACCCCCCCACAACCCCCCCACCAGGGCACGGGATTGGGGGCCAGCGGAGGTCATGCCCCAGCCTGCCACCCTCCATGGGGCCTCAGACACATCACCTCCCTGCCTGGTGCCTCAGTTTCCCTGCCAGGGAGCTGTAAATGTCCCATCCCCCGCCAGGCAGGGCAAGGTGCTCGCACCCTCACCCAGGACATCCAGGTGGCCGCAGGCCAGCTTTGCCCCCACCCAGCGCCCGTGCTGACGGCCCCACCCCTTCCCTTCCCAAAAACCCACAATGCCGCAAGCTCTTGTGGCAACCGGATTGGGGGGGAAGGTGGGGGAAGATACTCCCTCTGGGGCAGGCAGCAATGAGCCCCAGGCCCAGAATCTCGGGGAAGGTGGCTCTTGGCTGGGCACTGCTGGGGTGGGGGTCCCCCCAGCTCTGGCCAACACAGGCTTTGTTCCCCTTTTCTGAGGGCCCTTACGAAACTGCACAAACCAGGTCACAGGAACCTGCCAACACCCTGGCCTGGGAGCGGTCTGGGCAGGAGGTTCCCAGTGCAGCAGCGGGGCCCGGGCGGGAGATGCTGGGGGCCTCTGACACTCGCGGGGGCCCCACCCCGCCCCGCCCCCTGCAGCCCCTGCCAAGTCCCCATGCCTCCTACAACATGACACCCCCTTCCTGCCCCCCTCACCACAGCCCCCCCGGATTTTCCTGAGCTGGGCAGGCCCCGCTGGAGCCTATCCTCAGAGCCCTGGGGCAACCGGCACGAAGGTCTCACAGGCTGGAGGGCTCAGCTCGACTATCCCCTCTGCCAGGGGGCTGGTCACAGCCACCAGGACCACGGGCTCCAGCCCACCAAGGGGCAGGGACCCAGGGAGCTGGCAGGACACGGACCCCCTGGCCCTCCTTCACAGCCAGAGCAGGGGCGGGGACCAGGACTCCTGGGTTCTACTTCTAGTTCTGCCACCTACTGCCTGTGTCATCTTGGGTAAGTCCCTGCCCCTCTCTGTGCCTCAGTTTCCCCCCCCCAGGGGTAGAGGGAGTGCCAGGTGGGGCAGTGGCTCTGGGAGTTGTGGCAGGCCCCCAGGGACAGAAACTGGGCTGGATTTCTGCACCTTTCCCACCCAGCCAGAGACAGAGCTGCGCAATTTGTGGCAGGGGTCAGCCCGGGTTCCCTGGAGGCAGGCGGGGCAGGGAATGGCTAGCCATGGGGGGGGGGTTGTTTACAAGCCACTGCTGTCAGCCTCCCCTCCCCCAGTCCAGGCCAGCATACAGCCAGGGGGCCCAGCATACTGCCTGGGGCACTGGTGGGAGGCAGCGGGAAGCGATACGGCTGGAATCCTGACACGATGTGGGGGCCGCGGCACCCAGCACAAAGGGCACCCCCCCATCAGCCTGGGCAGAGGGGTCAGAGCTGGGGGCTTTGATCTGAGCTGTGCCCAGCCGGGCCAGCTCGGGCTGGTGCCAAGTTCCTGGGACGGGAGGGGCTCGGGGGTCCCAGCTCCAGGCTGGCTGTCACCCGCCCAAGGACAGAACAAACCCAGAGGCCTCCAAGCCAGCTGCAGCTTCAGCACAGCTGGGCCACGGGGGAACGACCACGCACCCACCCGGAGCAGGAACACAGGATGTGCTGGGTCATGTTAGGGCTTATATGGGGGGGGAGGGACACATGACAGAGGGACGGCTGCTTAACCCCCCGCACCTCCCTGCACTGGGGGACAGCAGCAGCTGGGCCACATGAGGCTGGCACAGTACCCCAGACTGCCCAGCTGTGGGCATGAGAGAGAGGGTTTGGGCCCAGGAATGGGAGGCCAGAGTCCTGGGTTCCCGCCCCCTGGAGAGTGCCACACATGGGCAGCGTGTACTCCACCTACAAAATAGCGTAGGTCCTACCTAAACGAGGATCCTCCCTCCACACCAAACTTCCTTGGCAACCAAGTGTTTCGTCACCTACAGACAGGCGCTGCCCAGACCCAGCCTGGAACAGGGGCCCTCCATGGCGGCTGGCGCTGCCCAGACATTGTGAGTCATCCCCTGACCCGAAGAGCTCACAGTGTAAATATACAAAGGATTGGAGGGGAAACCAAGGTATGGAGTGTGAAAGGGACTTGGCCAAGGCCACAGGGCAGGTAGTGGCAGAGCCAGGGACAGAACCCAGGAGTCCTGACTCCCAGCCCCCGGCAAAGCCACAAGAGACACCCACAGGAAAGGGGCTTCAGCCCTGCACCCCATAATCGCCCACCCGAATGTGGGGTGACACGGAGGCAGCTGGCATCGCCGATGGAGTTGCCCACCCCGGTGCCATGGTTCGGTGCCAAGCCTGCACTGCCCATGGCCCCACCCACAGCCCCAGGTGGTCTGTTTAAAGCGACTGCATGAAATATTCAGCCATCACTTTCAGCGGCACATTAATGGTGCAGGGTCTGTGGGTGGGGTGGGGGAAAATGGGGCCACGGGTGATACATTCAGAGAGCTTCCCTGCCCCGTGGGCACTGCCAACCAGGAGAGCCCGAGAGCCCCACATCTGGCCAGAGCCCCTGCCTCTGGAGGAGCCCAAGCAAATAGCCCCCCTCACCCCCAGCACCTTCCAACGGCTCCTGCGCCCACAAACTAATGCCCCAGCTCATGGGGACGAGCCCCAGCCCCGCAGCACAGGGAGATGTCTGGGCGCACGCGATGAGCCCCAGGCGCCAGAGCAGGGGCCCCCACGGGAGCTCTCCGCACCCTGCACCCCGAGGCTCTGCATTCAGAGCCCACAAAGCTCCCACAAGCGGGCTGGGCACTGGCCCGGGAGCGAGAGGAGGCAGCCGCACTCGAATTTGGACACAAGCCCCCGCCCCGGTCCCAGGCTCCCCCGTCCCCCCCGCGGCGGGTGTTTGTGATTATCCGGGGCCGGGTGATGAACGAGCCTGTCAGGGTAAATCGCAGCCGCAGCCGAGAGGCCGATTCGATTTGTCACTTTCCATGAGCCGCAGCTCGGGGGCCAGGAGCCGCCGCGAGGGGCGAGGGGCTGAACAAAGGGCCCATTAATAACCCGGCCAGGCCCGGGGCACCGGAATTTTGCCTCCATCCCCCACCCCGCCGAGCCACTTGGTCGACCCTCCCCCGCAGAATGGGGGGAGGGGGCGTCTTTCGTTGTAGTTTGCTTTTAAATTGCATGAGGGGCCGTGGTAGAATCTGCCCCGATGGTGGAGAGACCTGGGTTCAAAGCCGGGCCCCAGAGCAGAATGGGGGTGAGGGACCCCAGCCCAGGGGGAGGGGCACCTCCAGGGAAACAGCAGGGGTGTGAAAGAGGGAAGGGTCCTGTGGATCAGGAGTGAGGGGCACCGGCAGAGCTATGGGGGGGGAGCCCGTGCTGGGCTAGCAGGGGCTACGGGTCAGGAGCGAGGGCCTCCGGCAGAGCTGGGGGGCGGAGGAAATAGGTCAGCTGATGGCTGAATCCCACTGGAGCAGGGTCCGTCCAGCCTGTTCAGGCAAGGGAGCCACACGCTATGCCCAGCAACCTCCTCCCCCAGGAGTGGGGGACAGTTTGCAGCCTGAGGAGGAACTTCAAACTGGGGAGTGGGGACCCCCCTCCATGCCCCCATCCCATGCCAAACACTGATCGGGAAATTAAACTGGGACCAGGCGGCAGGTCCCCGGGGAGAGCGAATGCTGCTGCAGCTCCAGGCCCACAGCAGGTCTCCGCAGACCCCCCCCCTTCCCCAGGGGGCTCTAGCAGTGACTAAGCCGGGGGACTGAGGTCTGAAACCCCAGGATCTGGCCCCCCCAGAAAAGTGGGGCGGGGGTGACAGAGACAGCAGGCCGTCCTTGCAACTGCTCACGACCGATGGATGGGGAAACCAAGGCAGAGATCTCCCATTCCATGGCAGAGTGGGACCTGGCTGGGGTGGAGGAGTGCAGCCAGGAAGGGGACCTGTCAGACATCTGCCCCCTCCCCGCCCCCCATCAGCCACCAGCACCCCCCTCCTTCCCAGCTGGGCGTGACAGGCTCACGGCAGGGCCACGCTAATTGAAGCAAGATTCCCCCTAAGCAGAGCCAGCTGGGCGGCTGACGGGTGCGGGGCATAAACACAGCAATTATCGACTCTCCGGGAGCAGCTCCAATTAACACCCCGCCCTGGCCACAGGCAGGGAGCACCCACCAACCTCAGCATAGCTCTCTGCCTCCCCACCCAAGAGGGGTTCCCAGCCATGCTGCACCCCCCGGGGCCAGTGTCGAGGGCCCCAGCCAGACTCCAGCCACCCAGGGCCTTGTCCAGGCTTCAGCATGGCCCTGCAGGCTGCCCATGCCAGGTGAGCCCATGCCCGGCCCGGCGGCTTCTTGGCCCAGCCTCCAGGAGGAATAAGCCGCAGCAACCACCCTGCGGCTGCCCTTTGCCCCAGGGCAGTTCCCAATCTCCTGCAGACAGCCCAGGGGGCACCCCATAGCACAGGGCTGGGGGCCTGGAGGTCTGCAGGGTACTCGATCGGCACGAAGTACCAGCTGCTCTGGCAGGGAAAACGCTCTGGCCAAGAGATGGGGTCAATATCGGGGATGGGGTAGGGGGGCAGATCCCCCCAAGCCAGCCAATGGCTCTGTACCCCTCCCCTCCCCCCCCAGGGGAGCCCCCCAGGTCCCGGCACCACGGACAGGCCATGAGAGCATGAGCCACTGGGGGCTGCCCAGGGCGTGGATCCTCCCCAGCCCCCTTGTCTGGGCCCTGGGGCTGAGCTCAGAGTGCAACCGGCATGGAGGCTGGGTGCGGTGGCCCCCCGGGCAGGACAGCACTCAAGGTTTGTTCACCCTTCGGTTCCTGCCACGAGGCTCTTCATCAACCCTCTCCAGGCGGGCATGGCCCGGATCCGGATCACGAGGCACCGACATGCCAAAGGGCCCCAGTGCCATCGCCTCCTGCCCCCAGGCCGCCGAATCACCAGGCCGAATCACCACGGCACCACTGCCCGGGCAGGGACCAACCGATCTAACTCAGTATCCCCGCCCCACGGAGCCGACCCAGCCCTCCTCCCTTCCCCTCCCCACCCCACAGAGCCGACCCAGGCTAATGCCAGCCCCAGGACAGTGACCCCCCCACCCTGAGCTGGGCTTACCGATGGGTCCAGGGCCTGTGGGAGAGGGGAGGGGTGCTGCCTTACAGATGGTGGGGGTGGGGTCTGTGCAGCCAGACACTCCCCCAGCCAGAGGTGCCGAGCCCCTAACTCCAGATGCCGGGCGTGGCCCAGCAGGCACGGGCTCCTTGCCTGACCAGCTGCGAGTCTCAGCCCCCCAACTCTGCTCCCCAAGGAACTGAGGCAGGGTCTGTCTCTGGCCAGGCATTGCCGCAGAACCGTAGCTGGCTCGAACTGGCAGCCCAGCCCAGACACTCGCCTGCCCCAGCTGCTGGCAGAGCCACGCCAGGATCCCCCTTATTTCCCACCTCATTCCAAAGAGCAGCCTGGCATGCTGACCCCCAGCACCAGCTGCAGCGTCAACGTTCCAGGGTCCTTGCACGGGGGGGGCAGCGCACTTCAGAGCTCCGTGCCCTGAAAGCAGCCCCCCATGGGGTGCCCAGGGCCAGCGCCCCACAGGCTCTGCAGCACCCGCCAGCGGGGCGCACCGGGGGACCCCGCAAGGCGCAGGTGGACACAGCCTGGCTGCAGGACGGGCCCTGTGCTCCCACCCCGAGCTCCTCCCCAGACACAGCAGCTGGGCCCAAGCACCACCCAGCCAATCAGCAGCTGGGGCCCCAGGCCCTGGCTTTGCTGCTCTGAGCCCCAGTTGGCCAGCAGGGATCTGACATCACAGCTAGGGGGTGCTGAAGGGTCCCTTTAACCCTTTAAGCACTGGAAAGGAGTTAGGGAGGGCGAGGCCCTGGCCCAGCCAGTCCGTGGGTGCCCCAGTCAAGGTCCTGTGGGCAGGTGCAGGAGGGGCCAGGACAAGGGGGCAGAGCCCCTTTAGGGAGGGGAAATCATCGTGTTCAGCACCAGGAAGTGCTGCCTGGCTGGGGACATGCCTGTTTATAGCTAACCCCCCCCCTTCCCATCCCAGCACATTCTTCCCCCCTGCGCCACCAGAGCCCCCCACCCCACCCTGAGACTCCCCCTGGCCTTCAGCCCAGCCTCACAAACCAGCGCCCCCTCATTGGCAAATGGGGGAAACTGAGGCACAGAGCGGCGCAGGAACTCGCCCTAGACACATGGCATGTGGCCAGCAGAACCTGGACTCCTGGCTCCCAGTCCCCCTGCTCTAACCCTCTAGACCCCACTCCCCTCTCAGAGCTGGGAACAGAAGCCGGGAGTCCTGGCTCCCAGTCCACCTGCTCACAGACAACATCGCTCTGCCAGTGCCCCAAAATGCGTGTCATGGCAGCTGTGCCCGGCATTCCCCGGGGCGACAGAGGGCACGACCGGTGCGGTACTTACTGCTGGTGAGGGGGTGCTGTATCCACTCACAGGCAGCTGGTGCTGCATGCCCGCCAGTGCGCCTGGTGGCGAGAGGCCCCCAATCATGTGTGTGAAGAAGAAGGCGTAGTGGGGCACTGGGGTACCCATTGAGGTGCCCGCCCCCCGGCGCGGGGCAGGAACTGCTGTTGCTGGCCATGGCGTGGATGCACAGTCCTGGCAGAGTCACATGTGGGCAGCTTGCAGCACCACGGGCAGCTCCAGGGGCCGCCCCGGAAACGGGGCCTCGCTGCCTCCCCGGGACGCAGCGCTCTGTGCGGCTAGGCCGGTGCCCCACCGGGGCCCAGGTGCCACGGCAGGCCTCCCCACCCCTTCCACGAGGCCTCTGGGGCTGCAGGCAGGTTCTGGGCACGGGCGGCAGGGGTCCACGCCACGTGTGCGGGCGTCCGCTCGGCGGCTTCTGACCCACGTCAGCGCTGCGGCTGCAAGGGAAGCAGAGACAACGGGGGCTGGTTAGCGAGTAGGCAAGGGCAGGGGCTGAGGTGCTGGCAGGAACCCATCCCGATACATGGCCGAAGGACACCTGGGTTCCAGCCCCGCTCCAGGCAAACCCCTCCCCCTTCTCTGTGCCTCAGTTTCCCTGCTGCAGACACAGACACGAAGCACCATGTGAATGAAAATTATCAGTATCCCAAGACAGAGATCACAGGTGCCCCAGGCCTGGCCCGGGCGAAGGAACAGGGATACCAGGGGGAGGGATCTGGGGTGACAAAACAGGAGTGCTGGAGCCAGGAGGGCTCCCGGGCAATGGACCGGGGCGCAGGGGAGTAAGAACAAGACAGAACCCCTCCACCCCCACCCCTCCAGCCAGGTCAGCGCCCAGAGGCCAGGCTGCCGCAGCCAGCACTGAACAGGAGCATGGGGGGAAGGGGTGGAACCAGGACACCTGGGCCACCCCCAGGTCTGCTGCTGGCTGCCAGCCTTGGCCCTGCCCCAGCCTCCAGAGCCCTTTGGTCCCAGCGCTAAGGGACAAAGGCACGCAGCAGCTGCCCTCAGGCCACAGCCCAGGTTGCCCGGGACCGCTGCCCCATCCCAGCGCCAACCACAGCGCAAGGCAGGGCATCCGGTGAACCATGCCCGGGCCCAGCATGAGGCGGCAGGGCCCGGCCCAGGGGCAGAGTGCAGCAGCAAGACACGGCTCCTCTTCCGGGTGCCCCCGACCCCCAGGCTCCCTCCTCCACCAGCGCCTCTCGACCCTGACCCACAGGCCCTGGCTCTGACCCACGGCCCCGCTGCCAGGCACAGGGTGGGCGGCTGCACTCAGTCCCGCCTGGCACGATGGGCTCTGCCCACCGAGCGCACCCAGGAGCATCCTGCCCAGGCCTTGGGGACTCGGCTGCAGCTGCCCGGGCGCAGGGGGCTGGCCAGGACCGTTTCTATTTCCTGGGGCCAAGTGCTGCGCGGGACCGGTGCCAGGCTCAGCCGGAGCCGGACCCCTCAGCGCTGCTCAGGCCCCCTGGGCTCCATTCCCCACCCGCAGCCCCACCAAGGATTCCTCCTACGCCCCCCGGAGCCGCCCCAGCACCAGTCGCCCAGCACATCAGCAACAGAACCCAGGAGTCCTGGCTCCCAGGCCGCTGCCCCCTGGGCCAGCCCTGGCTCCCCACTATGACACGGGGCCACGCTCCCTTGAGAGCCAGGCAAGGGGGCAGAGCCGTGGGCTGGGGGAGGGGATCCCACAGCTGGGGCCGGGGGGGGGCACCCAGTCCGTCCCCTGCTGGAGCTGGCCAGGGCGGGGCCAGAGACTTTTCCTCCAATCCCACGGCAGGGCCTGGCTGGGACCCGCCGCTCCCTAGAATCCAGAGCCGGGTGCCTGGAGCCACGGCCAAATCCCAGCCTGAGAAACCCCCCAGTCCAGGCCCCACCAGCTCTGCCCCCGAGGCACTGAGCTCAGGGCATGGCAGGAGGGCACCCCTGCACCAAGGGGCACATGCCTCCCGGAGCCCTGTCCCCGGCCCACCCCATGCGCCATTGGGCCAGCAGCCAGGGGGACGTTCAAAGCGGTGGGAGGGCAGGCCCAGCGGGGACCCAGGAGGGCCCCATCCCGACCTGCCTGGCACAGGAGCTGCTGAGAGGGGACACCATGGCGCTGCCCCGAGTGCAAGACCTGGGGGGAGGGGGGCAGGAAGGAAACCAGGCAGAGCCAGAAATAGAACCCAGGAGTCCTGGCTCCCAGCCCGGTGTCCTAGCCCTGGGCCAGACCGCCAGGGGCAACACAGCCCTTCCCAGCGAGTTCGAGACTCATTAGCCCCAGCACACCTGCTGGCACCTGTGGGTGGCTGCCTGGCCAGGGATAGCCCGGGGCCCAGGGCTGCACCAGCCCAATGGGGCACCGCCCTGCCATGCCCATCGCTGCTTTGCCCACAGCTTCCCGGGGCGCCCCAGCGCAGACGCAGGCTGGATCGTGTTCTGCACTGGCAGAAGGGACCGTCACCCCCGGATGTGACACACGCCCTGCGGGCACGCGCCACACAGCAGGAAGGCAGCCCCATGTGACAGGGCGGGCCTGGCACAGGGGCGAGCTGGTGGGGGCACCGAGCCAGGCCTGCGCCTGGGACGGCAGCTGTGAATCCTGGAGGCTCTTCTGCTGCGGGAGAAGCCCTGACCGCACACTTCCCGTCACGCCTGCGACCGCAGCTTCCCCTTCGCCGCTCTCGATTCCCGGCCAGGGCAGAGCCAGGGCGGCTTGCGGCCGGGCAGTGGGGCTGGGCACCCCGGTGCACTCTGGGAAAGGAGGCACTTGGCCCAACGCCCCCTCCCGACCAGCTGTTTATGGGTCCGTTGCCATGGCAGCTGCCCCCCTGCCCAGGATGGAGGGACAGCAATGCAGGAAGCACAACCTGAGGTGTGGTCACAGCCTGTGGCTTCCTCCCTGCTCTCGGCTGTGCCAGCCTCACACGCACGGGCAGGGGCCGCCCAGCCAGGGGCGTTGGCAGGAAAGGGGAGCCCAGGGCTGGCAGAGCAGGGGGCTGCAGGTTGGGCCTGAGGGGCTCCCCCCAACCTGGGCGAACCACAGCAGCCGAGACCCCTCCAGTCCCAGGGCCTTATGCCGGGCGGGGGGGGGCAGCACCCCGAGCAGCCTCCAGGCTCTGAGTCACCTGCACATTTGTTACATCCAGCAGGGATGAATCACGCCCCTGGCCCCCAGCGCCCGGGCAGGATGGGGCCCAGGCAGCAGCTAAAGGGCTCCCCTGAGACCCACCCCTATGGCATTGCCGGGGCAGGGATCCAGCCACCTGTGCCCAAGTTGCCGCCCCCCATGCCGTTAAATCCAAACCGGGTCAGGAGGCCCCCCTGCTCCTGCCTCAGGTAACATGGCTGGGGGCCAGCTGAGGCCCCCACCCCAGGAATCAACCACCAGCTGGCACAGAGACACCCGCCGACAGCGCCCAAAGACAGAGGGTTAAAATCCTGCATCAGGCTGGACTCCAGCTGCTGGCACGCCAGGGCATCGCCCGCTGGAGGGGCAAGGGGGAGGTACGATCTGCCAGCAGCGACAGGGATGTGGGGGCTGCTCCCCTCCCACACGGGCTCCAGCAGGCCCAGAGCCAGTCTGGCAGGTTCCCCGGCCCCCGCACCAGCGCCCCCACCCCCCAGCACAGATCCTGCCCCCGCCTCCCGAGGTTTAAGCTGCTAAATGAAATTCCACCTGTCCCTGGCTCCAGTTACCACCAGGAACGCGCCCCGCCCCCCCTCCCCCACCAGCGCCCCATTCTTCTCCAGCAACAGGTGCTGCCCCCGCCAGCAGCTAGAGCCACTGCTCCATATTAAATGCTCCAGCCCAAGGAAGAGGAACCAGTGTGGGGCCCAGCCAGAGCTCCCAGCCTCGGCTGGGCTAGCAGGGGGCTGCGGGGCAGGAGTGAGGGGCAACCGGAGAGCTGGGGGGGCCCAGTGCTGGGCTAGCAGGGGCTGCATGTCTGGAGTGAGGGGCACTGGCAGAGCTGGGGATGGGGGGTATCCAGGGTTGGGCTAGCAGGGGGCTGCGGGTCAGGATGAGGGCACCAGAGAGCTGGGGGGGGCCCAGGGCTGGGCTAGCAGGGGGCTGCAGGCTGAGAGGGCCCAGTGAGGGGGTGGGGCAGCCCTGCAGCTGCCCCTTCTCGCCTGGCCGTTGGAATCATTTGTCCGGGCTCCCCAATCTGCTGTTTTAGATCGGAGAGTTACTGACCCCCCGCCCCCGTAAGCCCCACCCGAGGCCCCTTCCCGAGGGACACTGGGCTGGGGGCAGCTCGGTGCAGGGTCACCTCAGCTGGGTTTGCTGCCCACACAAGCCCGCGCCCCGATCTCCCCCCAGACGAGGCTCGGGGCTGGGCCGTGAGGACCGTTCCCTGCAAGGCTGGGGCCTGAAGGGACGCAGGATCCCGACCTCTGGGGCCAGGGCCCTCCAGGTCATACCAGAATACGACAAATAGCAATGACTCCGAAACCGAGGGGGGGCCCCTGCCCCATGTCCTGGCGAGGGCGGCTGCTGCTGCGTTTCCCATGGGGGCCCCGGGCTGGGGTCTCCGCAGCTGGCACAACAGGTGGTTGGGGGGAACCACCATTCGCACCCAGCTTGAGGGGAGCAAATGGCTCCCCAGGCACAAGGCAGACCCTGCTTTGCCTCACCCCGTCAGCCTGCGGTCCCACGGCACACCAGGCTCGGCTCCTGCTCGATGACTGTGTCAGGGACCCACGGCCCCTGGGGAGGGCAGGACTCCTGGGTTCCCTTCCCAGCTCTGCCAGCCATTTCCTCCCACAGCCAAGCGCACCCATACCCACCGCAGCGCCCGTCGGCCAGACATGCCCCACCACACATTTGGTCAGACGGGGAGTGTGAGGCAGAGCCGGGAACTGACCCCCCCCCCCATCTCCCGAGTCCCTGCCCAGCCTTCCCCTCGCGTTCCCCTTGCCCAGCATCTGTGCCCAGCTTCGAGCTCTGAGACCCCCTGCAATTCCTCCCTGGTGCCCGCATGCAGGCAGGGACCCCAGGCTGGCAGAGGGCAAGCAACAGCCCTGCAAGCTAGTGTCCATCCATCAGCTGCAGCCTGGGGGGCCAGCAGGCCAAGCCCCCCAGCACAGACACCAGACACACTGCTCATTCAGCGAGCTGGGCAGGAGCCCCAATGTATCGTGGGGGACGAAGATCTCCAGTCAAGCCAGGGGGTGGGATTCTCAGAGCCAGCGATCTGGATGCAGCCCCGCGCTCCCCACTCCCACTGGACCCCAGCCCCAAAGCAGTGGCTAACACAAGCCAGTTGTCTGGGAGGCACCAACGGGGGCTGCGTCTGTAGAGCCAGGGACGCCCCAGGGCAGAAAAGGAGAAACAGAGCAAACAAACCCAGCTGCCTATCAGCTCCTGGGGCTGGTGGAGCCTGCCCAGGCACTGCCCACGGGGTCCTGGAAGCACCCAACCTGGGGCCCATCACGCCAGGCCTTGCACAGGGCGCGAGTGCCCCTGTGCCAGAGAGCTCACCAGCCAGGCAGGGCCATGATCCCCATTGCAAAGGGGGGAAACTGAGGCACAGAGCAATTTAGTGACTTGCCCAAGATGACCCAGCAAGCCTGCAGCAGAGCCTGGGGCTCCCCCGTCCCAGCCCAGCTCCACGCAAGGGGTTAAAACACGTTTATTTATTGCCCCGCCCCCGCACTAAGCCGCCTCCTGCGGCAGGAAAGATTAACCCATTTTCTTTAATCAGCACATTTGTCATCTCAGTGTGCTCACACCCGGAGGCAGGCACAGTGGCCGGCAGCATCATTACTTCAGCCCCAATCCTGGGGCGGGCCGCACCTCCTGCCAGGGCAACTCCAGCTGGCACAGCCCCACCTGCTCTGTGGGGGGGGGCACCATGCCCATGGCTGCTGCTAGCCAGCCCCCCAGCCCACACCGGGGATAGGTCTGGGCAGAGCCCCTTGGTGAACCTGGCCCGGGCTCTGCTCCAGAGGGGATCACAGGCAGCCCTGGGGATGTGGCCACCCCTGCTCCATGCAGGCAGGAAGTCACAGGATGGGGAACCTAGCCCAGCATAGGGTCAGCAGGGCAGGGAGCGGCCCTGGGCACTGCCTGGTATCAAAACGCCCAGCACCTCCACTCAACCCCCTCGGCAAACCCCACAACGCGGGGCCACTGCCAGCCCCGTTTTATAGGTAAACTAAGGCATGTGGTGGCTCCCCCCTGCTCTACCCACTAGTCACCACTCCCCTCCCAGAGCCAGCAGAGAACCCAGGAGTCCTGGCTCCCCACTGCCCTTGCCCAGGGCTGGCCGTCAGGCCGGGGAGGGGTAGGGGGCCAGGCCGAGGCAGGGGGAAGTGACATAGCTGATTATAAATAGAGTGGAGCCAAGCCAGCGCGGGGTCTGGAGACGCCAGTGTTGCAGCCCGGGGGAAGGCAGTGCCACAGGGCTCCCACCAGGCCCTTTCCAGTGCTGGGGACACTGGCCAGTCCCAGCTGATGGCTCCGGGCAGGGCTAAGCCACAGCGGCCAGCTCCCCGAGTGCAGCTGAGCTGGACGGTACGACGGGGACGGGGCGCTGAGCCCTGGCGTTATACCCACGGAGAGCGCACCCAGCCGAACCTGAGAGCGGGGCGGGCAGAGGCAGTGGAGGAGCAGACGGAGGGTCCAGACCCTCGGGGGACAGACATGCGCCGCTGCTGGGCCCTAGAGCAACGGGACACTCGTCAAACCGAAAGGTAGCACAACCCTCAGTTACCCCGTGGAACTCCCCGCTGCAAGAACCTGACGGGACTGCGGAGGCCTGGCCCTGCAGAAGGCGGCAGCAGATCCCAGGAACCCACCCTCCCCCATGAGAGCCAGGGCCAGCCCCAGGCAGGTAGGATGTGGGGCGGCACTTCCCGCAGGCCCAGCAAGCCAGCGGCTGCCGGGCTAGAGGGGGCCCTGGTGATGACGTCCATTCTCACCTCCGCCAATGAGGTGCTGGGGCTCCCTGCTGCCCCGCAGGACCCCCTCCCGCCCCATAGCCCCGGGGAGGAGCCATTCCTATGGCATGAAGCAGGCATGCGGCGGAGGGGTGCAAACCCCTGGCTTAAAGCCAGTCTTCTGGGGCGGGGGGGTGAGAAAGAGAGGCAGCGAGGGGGGCGGGGGGCAGCTTAACAGCCTTATCTCGGAAATCCTCTCAGAGCAGATCGAGGGATTACCGGAGCCAGGTGTGAACCAAGCTGCGGCCAGTGCTGGGTGGGGACCGGGCACCCCCAAAAAGAGCCCCTCTCCCCCGGCCCAGCCAGCGGAGACAGAGCCCACCTCCCCAAAGACTGGGGGGATACCCGGCCACAGAGCTGGGGGGGAAGAGAAACACGCAGCAGTCCCTTTCCCCAGTGTCCTGCCAGAACAGAGACCCCAATACCTCCCCAGGGGAGCAGAGGGGACAGGGTGAAAATTGCCTGCCATGGGGTGGGGGTCTAGGCAATCTACTGAGGCTCCGACCCCAACCCCGGGCCAGTGCTATCTGTCTGCCAGAGGGGCACGTGGGGGTCACCTCATTGCATCCTCAGCCTGGCAAGAGAGGCTTGGACTCTGTCCCAGCCACCTGGGGCTGGGCCCCCCACCTGCGCGCAGACAGGCCGGGGATGAGGGACAGGCCGGTGCCCCTCACTCCCAACCCGCAGCCCCCGGCTGTCCCAGCCCAGTGGAGCGCTGGGGTGGGTGCGTGTTGGAGGAGGGACAAGGCGGGCAGAAGGGTCCCGGCCGGTTCCCCTGGCAGTTCAGCACCTTCCCCCAAGGGCCCTGCTTGGCGCACGGCCGGGCACCCACAGCCCAGACTCATGACTCCACACACTCATCTGTAGTGTCGGGATTGGCATTGGGCAGGCACCAGGCCCAACCTTGCCACCACTGCCCCACCCACGGGGCTACCCCAGGCAACTGAGTGTGGGGCAGGGCTGGCACAGAGCCCAAGGGGGCCGGGAAAAGCAGGGTCTTCTCTCCAGCCCCCATCCCGCACAAAACAAACTGCATTTATATCCCAGTGGGAGCACTTCTCTTCCCACCCCCACCCAGAATGTAGCCATTTCTGGGGCAGAGGACTGTGCCAGCAGCACACAGACATACCCCCCTGCGTACAGAGGAAGCAGGCCAGACAGCCATCGGTCCGGCTGCCCCTCCAGGGAGGGCTAGTACCAAGGGCAGGAAGGACTGCTGCCGGGAGTGATAGCCCCCTCCCTGGCAGGGGGAGCCCCCATGAGAGCCCCAAGTCAGGAATGGGGCACGGTGCCATTCCCAGCTCCAGGCTCGCCCTGCAGGGGAGGGTCCTGCCAGGCAGCAGCTGGGTGGGAGCCAATGACAAAGATGAACAAAACATGGACTAGGGGGACTAATGCCACACTTGAGTCTGCAGACAGACTGAGCCAATTGCTCCAGGGCTCACACTCCTCTTCATCCCAACTGGCGGTTGACTCTGAAACCTAATGACAACGCTGATGTCGATATTAACGACATCACTGCCGATCACTATGGCAAGACATAGTCAGCCAATCCCAGTGTGTCCAGCCCCCTTCCTCTTTGGCCAGGAGCATCCACACAAAGACCACGACAGCGATTTATTATCTGGGCCGCGGCTATCACAGACCCTGTTGTGCTACGAGCCAAGATCCGCAGCTCACTAGCACCTGGGCATTCAGGGGTCACAGAAAATAAATGAAGAGAAAGAGCAGAGGGGCCCTCTGCTCCCTCACTCCGAGAGCTCAGTAAATACCATCCACGCTCCCATGCGCACACAGGAATCTGTGAAAAGGTCCATGGTCTAATGGTCAGGACATCTGGGTTCTGTTCCCAGCACTACAAGACTTAAGGGAATTTGCTCCCCCCATGCCTCAGTTTCCCCATCACTACAGCAGAGATCGCACTAGGGCTTACTGGAAAGTACATGGAGACCCTCGCTCGAGGAAGTGGCACGGGGTCTCACCACAGGGGATGCTCATTCAGATCCACCCTCCCTGCGGCCCAGGGAGTCGACACGTACTGGGCAGGGTAAGGCCACAGCAGCCTGTGCTTTTCTGCAAAGAGTTGCTGTGGCCATGGAAATGCAGTGGGCCAGTTCTCACCTACCCAGGGTCCCAGCACTGTCCGTACAGGGGGCTGCAGGCTCCACAGGGCAGGGGGAGGACACCCACTGCACTGGCGTTGCCCGGGACCCACCCTCTGGCTGGACAGCGCCACGCTCACACCTCGAGTACAGCGACGAATTTGCTGTTCTCAGCCGCGTGCCAGGCAGAGACCAGGACGCAGGTAACACAAAAGGGCTCCCCCAGCCCCAGGCCGGGCTCCCCACTTCTGCCACACAGGAACGGACCTGCTGCAGTGGCCCATGAGTGATGCAACCCTCCCCCCACCCCCCGGTGAGAGGGAACTAAGGGAGGGTGCCCGGGCCAGCAGGTTGTCTGTTGGCAAAAAGAGAGGACTTCCTCCTTGGAGGATCACCTTTTCCAGCCTTGAGCCATGCCAGGAACCACCCCGGCCCCAGCAGGCACAGCGCAACCCCCCACCAGCGGGAAGGTAGCTGCCATCAGCCCCCTGGTGTCGCGTTGGAGAGCAGAGACACGGCAGGGAGCGCCCAGACCAGCCCATGCCACTGCCTGGGGCATTTGGACATCCCGCTCCTGGGGCGGGAACCGGCCTAACCGCGCAGCTCAGAGCATATCACCTGCACCTGACACCGGACTTATGGTAACGGCCAAGCCAAACACGGATCCCAGCGGGGAGGGCCCGACACTGGCCCCCCAGCTGAGACCTCTGCACGGCCCCAGGCCCCGCAGCTCCGAGGGCATTGTCCACACCACAGAGCCAAACGATGAATCACAAGAGTCTTACGGTAACGCGGTGTCCCAGCAGGGAGCAACCGACACCGGCCCCCCAGCCGAGAGCCGCGCACCGGTCCCCGCAAAACACGCAGCTCCGAGTTCAGACCCGCACCCCCAGATGCTGCAAAACCACAGCCTGGACAGATCCTCTTACCCTGACCCACAGGCTGGGTTCGCTGCCCCAGTTCTCTCATCCCCACCCACGGCTGTTCTCAAGTCCAGGCTCCAGGCCCAGCTGCAGGACACCTGTTGATGGATCACAGCACACGGGGAAGGGAGTGGGCCAGGGCCCCATGTTCGTCGCCGTGCAGACGCCTTTTGGAAGCCATGTCAAGCCCTTTAAAGATCGCGCCGGGCCGGGGAAAGTGACACACAAACGGAAGCGTCTTTTCGAAAGCTCCCAAAGCAGGCAGCCTCTTGGCACGGCACCCGCACGGGCCCCTGGAAAGGCCAGAGCACAGGAACTACCCACCACTTCGCCTCAGATAACACCAGCTAAAGGGGAAGCAGCCCAGTGCTCTCCGGATGGGGCCTGGCAAACAAATCTGAAGGAGTGAAAAGCTGTGTGTGAAAGCGCTCGGTGCAGTGGGGTGAGCCAGCTGGCCAGGCCCACACCCACCCACTCACCCCGGCGCCCCTGGACAGTCTGGGAGCAACGGGGATTCCCCACAAAAGGCCCCGTTTCTCTCCGACACAAGGACACAGCTCGAGCAAGGTGCAGGGGAGGAAGGAAGCCAGAGGCCACCCGTGGTCCCTGGGCAAAGGAGGCACCTCCCAGCCTGGCCTGGAAGCTGCCCCGGGGCGGTTACCCCTTGGCAGGGACAGAGCTGGGGGCGGATCCGGTGACAGCTGGGAATGCTCCCAGCCTGGAGCAACTTCTGCAACAGTTGGGTTCAGACATTTCCAACTGGGGAGGGGAGACAAGAAAAGGATCTGCCGGCCCCCCCCAGCTGTTCTAGCCCAGAGGCATCAAAGTACCCCACAGCCCCCGAGGTACCGGGCACGGCAGGATCCACGACCCTCAACACAAGTGTACCAGGGGCAGGGGGGAGATCGGCAAGAGACAGGGGCTTGCAATGAGCGCTGCCGTCGGGGGGGGGGGGAGGAGACCCCCCGCAACCCCCCTTCTCCACAAGAACACCAAGCACCCCCAGACTCCCCATCCCCCCCAAGCACACCCACCCCACAGCACCCCATCCCAAAACACACCTAGCACCCCCAGACTCCCCATCCCCCCAACACACCCACCCCGCAGCACCCCCGCCCCACAAACACACCTAGTACCCCCCAGACTCCCCGTCCCCCCCAAACACACCCACCCCACAGCACCCCCACCCCCAAAACACACACACCCCACAGCACCCCCGCCCCACAAGTCCACCTAGCACCCCCAGACTCCCCAGCTCCCCCAAACACACGCCCCACCCGAAAGCGCCCCCAGAGCCCCCCCCATAGCACAAACCCCCCCGCCCCGCAGCCCCCCACGCCGCCGCGGGCGGTACCTGGGCCGGGCGGTGGAACGTCGCGCGGGGCCAGGCGCGCGCTCAGCGATCGGCGGCCATGGCCGGTCATGTGCTCGGGGAAACTTTACACGGGGCGGGGGGAGGGGAGCGGCCGGGCCACGCCCCCTGCGCCAGCCGGCCAATGGCGCGCGGGGGGCGGGGCGGCGGCTCCGGAGCAGCCCTTTGAAGTGCCCGGCGGGTGGGGAGGGGGGGGTGGGGAGAAGACTCTTAAAGGGACAGGGGCCCCGCCTTGGTGGGTGAGTGGGGCGGGGCCTGTAGGAGGCCGGGCAGGAAGCCAGGACTCCTGGGTTCTCCCCGCAGCTCCGCCCCCTCCCTCCTTGCCCGCCCGTGGGCAAGTCCCTGCCCCTGCCTCAGTTTCCCCTCTCCAGCCATGCCAGCGGGTGGTGTGTGGGGAGAGGAGCTGGCGGGCGCTAGCCTGGGTAGCCAAGACGGCAGGAAATCCCAATGAACATCCCACCGCTGGACTCAGAAAGAGCTGCAGTGTGCAGAGATAGACAGATAGACGGACAGATGGCTAGACAGAGTGTCAGGCAGACAGATGGACGGACAGACAGATAGATGGACAGGCAGCTACTTCGCAGCCGAAGGGCAGCTTTGCACAACCCGTGGCACTGGGATTTTCCGAGCCGGGGGCCCGAACACCCAGCGTCAAGCTACCGGAGGAGTCAAGCAAGTGATCGCAAAGCGCCGAGTCTTGTTACTGACCCTGGCCCCCATTGGCCTGAAGAAGTCACTGGGCCCTGCTCAGTGCTCGCAGCTGCCGAGCAAAGGCCCACAGCGAGCGCGGAGCCGAGCGAGACGCAAACCACAGAGCGCTCCCTCTCGGCTGCAGCACGCGCCTGCCGGCCATCGGACCCTGCACAACTCCAGGCCTGGCCGGGGCTGAATTAATGACTTATGCCAGCGCCGGGCAGCCTGGGAATTTGTCTCACTCAGAAAGGGGAAAGAAGAAAAGAATTCAATGGGTTCCCTCCCGCCAGGCTGGCCCCAGAGCCAGCCGCTCTGCCGGGGAGCCCCCCACCCTGTCCCGGAGCTGCCTGGGGCCGGCTGTGCCCCCCAGGGCGGAGCGCAAGGCGCACTGTTCTCGGATATTAATGGCTGGCCAGGGATCGGAAATGCATCTGAGCAGGGGAGGGGGAGGGCTTCGAGGAGCAGGCCCTGATTTATGGGCTGCCTCTGCTGGGAGCCCCCCCAAGGCAGGGGGGCTGGGTGAAGCTCACTTCCGGCTCATGGCTGCCCACCTCTAGCTCATCCCACCTGGGGGGCAAAGGCCGAAGGAGCCCCTGGCCTCAGTTTGGGCATCCCTGGGGTCTGCAGCCCCTGCAGCTCGGACCCTGGCTGGCTCCATGCTGGGGGAGGGGAATCAGGCTGCCCTGGCAGCAGGTTGCAGGGGTCCCGGCCCCTGGAGCCTGAGACGTCAGACGAGAGCAAGGTCCCAGCCATGTGACACGATGGCAGCTCCCCCGGCGCTTTCACACGAGTCAGGGCGTTGGCCCTGCTTCAGAGCAGCCCTCTCCCTGAAGTCCCCCAGCCGGTTCTGCTGCATCCCACGCTCGGCCCTAAGCCAGCACCACATGGCTGTTACACAGCAGCCACTTTCCACCCCAGAGCTGGATGCATTTCACTGACTGGTGAATGAACCCCCCTCCCCCACCAACACACACACAGGCAACATGAAAAGACCCTCATTTGGGCTGCAGTCGGGCTCTCCACTGTCAGGACATGCCAGAACGCTGGCTGCCAAGGTACAAGATGTGTGGGGCAACCTTCCTACCAGGCCCCCAGAGCCAGGGGAGGGCGGGATGTGGCAGTTCTGTGCATTATGGTGCCACTTGCGGGGCAAGGCAGATGCCAGCACTCTCACCAAAGCTGGGACCCAGCTGCCAGCACCAGCCTCCTTCCTGCTGCACGGGACCCACCACCCCAGAGAGGCCGGGGGTGCTTGGAGTCACGACCCCAGGGCCTGAGCCCTCCGGCCTCACTCCCAGGGTGACAGATTGATCAATTCCTACAAATGAAACCTCCTGGAGCCTTTTAACCTGCCCGGCGAGGGGGCCGGGCACCCAGCGGTCTGGAGTTGGGCCCCACACCCCAGCAATTCACCCAGACCCCCCAGGCTTCCTACTCACATCTAAGTCACCCCCCTCCCAGGGATTCTTTGCAATCAGAACTCAAATTCTGTCATGAGACTGCTTCATTGCACACAACCAGCAACAGCCGCCAGTGCTGCCCCCCAGCGTGTCTCAGAGACACCAGCAATGCCCCTCGCCCTGCAGGTTGGGATCACAGGGGCCTTTTCACAGAGCGGGGAAACTGAGGCATGGAGCAAGGCAGTCACACGCCAAGTTGAGGACGGGGCTGGAACAGAACCCGGGGGGCCTATCTAGAATCCCCCTGCTTTAACTGCTTGACCCTGCACCCCTGCTGAGCACTGCCTGGGGCAGTGAGATTGGGGGGAGATGATTTAATTCAACTGAGATGAAAAAGGCACCAACAGACCAAGTAACAAAACTGCATGTGTTTATGCATGTGCACATGTGTGCATGTTTGTGTGTGTATGTGTGCACATGCGTGCAAATGTGTGTGTGTGCACGTATGCCTGCATGCAAACACGTGCACGTCTGTGTATGTGCTCACACTGTGCACATGTGTGTGCATTAGGACCCCTTGCTGTGTCGGGGCAGGGGGTCCATGGGGGTGCAGTGCTGGGTAACACCTAGTGGGACGAGTTTGGGAGGTTCTGTGGAGCATGGCCCCAGCTGGGAGTCACCTGGACAGAGGTTGCGGGGGTTAGAAGGCGGGGGAGTCAGGCACCTGAATGCCTGGGTTCATTCCTGACTCACTGCTTGACTTTGGGCACCTGGCTCTCCATGCCTCAGTTTCCCCGGGGGCAGGCGATAGAGCCTGAGTCCGTTCAGGGCAGGGGAACTGTAGAGCTGCAGTGCAGCCCCCAGGAGCCAAGGCACAAGGTCCCATGCCCCCCCCCACAGTGAAGACCTGGAAGGCGTTGGATCCATGTGGGGGGTGGGGAGACACGGCAGGGGGTCCCTATTGTCTAGGTGACCCCCCCGCACTGTGCTGGGAGCTGCCTGGGCGCTGCACCGCTGCATGCGCTCAGCCTGCAGGAATGTCCCAGATCACTCCCAGATGTGAGGCAGCCCCGGCAGCTCCCGCGCCAGCCGCCCCCAACTCCCCCCCCCCCCAGGGCCGACCCGGCCTCAGCAATCCTGGCCCACAGCCCCCGTGGGAATCCAGGCCACATGCCACACAGACCCCGGGCACGGCCGTGGGCGAGTCCCTGGGCAAGCGCCCCCCAGCCCCCAGCAGCTCAGGCCCCAGGCATCTCTGGGTGGGCTCCAGCCGCTGGGCTTGGGGCGGGCACGGAGCCTGGCAGCGAGGCCAGTCAGCGCCAGCAGGGGGCAGAGGGATACACCTGGCCCCGGCCCAGCGAGTTTGGCCCGGAGTCCCCCACACCAGCTGGGAGGGACTGACAGCCAGCTGCAGCGGGACAAAGCGCGAACACACAGGCCAGGGAGCTGGCCCAAGTGAGGCCTGGGCGCCCCGACTCCCTCCCACAAGTGGGGGACACGCCCCAGGGCCCCAGGCACGCAGCCACCCCCGCCACCCCCACTGCACCGCAAGCTCCCCCCAGCAGCCACAGGGGGCTGCGGGTTGGGAGTGAGGGGCACCGGCAGAGCTCGGGTTAGGGGAGGAACCCAGGGTTGTACCATGACCCAGGTGCAGTCAGGTAGATGCCGTCAGATGCCAACGGTTACAGCTGGCGCAGGGCACCACCCTCCCGCCGCGCTGGTCTGGAGGAGGGGCACAGAGCCGGGGCCATGCCCAGCATGGATCCCACTGGCCCTGTACTTCCCACCTGATGAGGCCCTAGGGCTCCTGGGGGAGGCGAGGCGATGGGGGTTGGCAACTGGCATTTTTAGGGGGTAGAAAGGATCCCCCCAAATCCAGCAGCCACCTGCATGGCCACAGGCATTCCCTGTCACCCCCCAAGTCCTGGCTCCCCCCAGCCTGGGGGGACACATGGCATCCGCGCCTCACAATCGCCAGGAGGCAGGAACGGAGCCAAAAGGGAAAACAAAGAGAAGCAACTTTCCCCCTGCCCCCGCGCTATTAACCCAGGTGATAGGGCAGGGGGGTGATTTCCCAGTGTCCTACCAGCTGCACCATTAACCTCAGTGGTCCCCCCACCATCATGCCGGGGACTGGCCAGGCCCCGTCCCGGATCCCCCATGGTGCCAGGCACTGCACACACAGCAGGGGACAGGCCCTGCCCCGCGAAGCCACGGTCCTGAGGGCACCTAGAGCCTGGGGCATCAGGCCAGGTGCCAGGCAGACTGGCCCATTTCAGACACAGCTGGTGGGGCCCTGGGGCCACAGCTCAGGACAGGCCCAGCTCCCGTCTGGGCAGCAAGAGGCCACAGCTGTTCCCGCCACATCCCTTGAGACTGGCAGAGCAGGGCCCTCCCCGGTGCCCCTCACTCCCAACCTGCAGCCCCCCATGATTCCAACCCTGGGCTCCCTGCTCCAGCTCTGCTGGTGCCCCTCACTGCTCCATCCCATCCCTACCTCGTCCCCGCTTCCCCATGTCACCCCCTGGCTGGGCACTGCCATCTCACACACAGATCACACGCGAAGCCCCCCCCCCACACCATGGCTCCTTCTTGGCGCAGGAGTGGCCAGGGCCACACTCAACAGGGTCATGCGGGGTCCCCCCCCCGGGCTCCCACAGCTCCGGTGCCGGCAGAAGCCCAGCCGTGTGGAAAACGCTCCCTGTCAGATGGAATCTGGGTGCAGCCAGTGACGGCTGCGTGTGGGCTTATGTAAGGAGAGTGCAAAGGAGGACAGGCCGTGCTGGGGTGGGGACGGGGGGCCGGAGCCCCCAGCACAGCTGCAGTCGGGGAAGGAGCTGTAGGAACCTGTGGGGAAGGGGAGTCCCTGGACTTTGCTCCCCGCGACCCAGGCAGCAGCCTGGAGAAACTCAGAAGGGAGGGAAGGTCCCGTGATGCCTAGCCACATGTGTGCACAGGTGTGTGGGAGCGGTCTCGGGCATGCGCGCACACATGTGCAAGAGGGCTCAGGCGTGTGCACATGGAGCCATGCATGCCCCCCCGCAGCAACCAGTTCACACCAGTGAACACACACCTGCCCCATCCATGCACACGTGTGTGCAGTCACACTAAAACAGATGTCCAGTCGCACACGTCATGCTCAGTACCCCACATCCTGCTCCTAAATCATCCCCCCCAGTGCAGGGGGGCCCAGACACAGCCTGTCCTGCCGCGAAGCCTCCCCGGCTCCTGGCTGGGGCCAAGCTGCCACCATGTTCCCTTGGCAGCTCTGCTGGTGCTACTCACTCCCAACCCGCAGCCCCCTGATAGCCCCGGGCTCTGTCTATTCTGACATGGCTGTGCTGGGATCCCGGGGGGGGGACAGGGCTGGGGGTGTCCCTGCAGCAGCCTGCCCTGGGGGCTGGGAGCCATCACCGAGGCTGGGGGTTCCCCTCTCCCCAGAACCGGGGGCAGCCCCCTGGCAGCCAGGGGAATAAGGTATCTCACTGTGTTCAGTCACCCCCGCGGGATCCGTTAGCGCGGGCAGCCCAGCCCCCCCGCGGCCGGTGATTAACGGCTCCGGCAGGAGGCTCCAGCGCCGCCAGGAGTGAATCAATTTGCGCCATCGATTTTTCATCCACTGCGGCAGAAAGTGGGATCTGAAGGGCTGTGGAGATGACAAATCTGCCTCCCGTGGCCCAGCATGCACGCCCCCACCCCCAGTGCCCGCGCCCCCCTGGTGTCAGCCCCCCCGGTGCCTGCATCCCCATATGCCAGCCTCCTCCCCCATGTGCCACCCCCCATGTGCCTGGCTTCCCCCAGTGTCATCCCCCTGCCCTCCCCTGTACACCAGGCTCCCCCCACCCACATCTGGGATAAAGGCCCATGGGATCTGGAGAGTGAGGGATCAACCTGGGACCCTGACACGCTGCTCTGGGGGACCCCCAGGGTGAGCCGCAGCCCCCCACCCCACCCCAGCCCAAGGAGTTCACAGACTCCATTGGCCACACCCCCACCAGCCACACCCAGCCCTGATATGGCCAGCGGTGCCAACACCCTGCCTTGTCTATGCCATGGCAACACCATGTCTGCACCCGGCCATGCCAATGCCCGGACAATGCCATGTCCTGTGCCAGTCCATGCCACCCAAGGTCCCTTGCCCTGAGGGATTGGCCCCAGCCCTGCCAGTAGCAGGGGGTCTTCATCAAGGTTCTGCGCCCCCGTGCCCATGGCAGGGTCCCAGACTGCCAGCACCGCGCCCCCTGCAAGGTGAGATGGGGAAGGACACGGGGGGGCCTTTGTGCCATCTGGGCGGGGAAGTCTCCCATTTCCAACTGCCCCTGATACCAGAGCTGGGCAACCACGGGCTCCCAGTGCCCCCTTCGGCAGGCAGACACTCCCTGAGCTGCTCGGTGGCCCCAAGAGCAGGGAGCCCACAGCGCATGTTGGGCAGGGGACCCCTTGGGGCCAGCTTCTGGGCTCCCCCAGAGGTGGCTGCATGTGAGTGCTGGGACAGGCCAGCCTGACAGAGCCCCTCGTTTGAGCTGGGCCTGGGGTGTGAATCAGGGCCCATCGTCCACCAATTAACAGCATAAGTCCCTGTAGCACAGACCCTGGGAGTCAGGGCTCCCAGCCTCCCTGCTCTAACCACTAGAACCCACTCCCCTCCCAGAGTCAGGGATAGAACCCAGGTGTCCTGGCCTCCCCCCCACCAATCCCTGGGCCCTGCTGTCTCTCTGTCCCCCTCACATTCACACCCTCCCTTCCTAGGCGGGCCCCAACAGGCTGTTTAATTCCTTAGTGGCTGGGAGGTGGGCACCACGGGTGGGGGGCGGAGGCCTGGCTCATTCGAACACAGCAAAGAGCTCGCGTCCCCCGTCTCTTCCCCCACCCCCGTGACCTTTACCAGGCAGCCCAGCCCAAGAGGGGTAGGCTGCAGGGAGCCCCCTGCCCACGTCAGCCCCGATCAGGCTCAGGCAAAGGGCAGGCAGCCCAGCAGCTGGCTGGGGGGTCTCTGGGGGGGGGCGCGTTGGGGGTGGTGCTGCTGAGGCCCCCTACTGCCCCCTAGTGCCTACTCAGGGTGTTCTCCCAGGGGGTGGCGCTGCCCAGATGGCACCAGCACCTGAGCCAACCCCATTCCTCAAATTTGTTCCCCCCACACCCCACAGAGCCGGAGCAGCAGGATGCCACTCCCAGCCAGGCCTCAGGATGCCAGGGCAGAGCTGGGGTGGGGGGGGGCTTGTCCCAGCCCCCGGGCCGTCCTGGGAGAAACGGGCATGACAGGTTTCCCTAGTCTATTTTTAGCACCGGCAGCCATTACCCACAATGCCTGGGGGGCTCCTGCTGGGCATAGCAGCATCATGGGGGGGGGCAGCACCGTGCCAGGGCCTCCTCCAGATTGTGACGGGACCTGGGGGGGCAGCCCCCCCAAACACCTCCTGTAGCACCCGCCAGCGCAGTGTGAACCCAGGAGTCCGGGCAGCCAACAAGGCTGTTTCTCACCTCTGCTTGGCATCGCCCCCCTCCCCGCCAATGACAGCAACCCTACCATCAACAAACCCTCCGGTCCGGGCAGGATACAGAGATTGGAGCCTGTGGGGCACATCTCGGTCACCCCTGCAAAGTGCAGGGGAGACAGGACTGGGGGGCCCTGTGCAGGGAGGGGGGATCCCCCAGTCTGAACAACTCCCTGATCTGTCTTCGAAGGTTCCCCTTTCCTGGGAGCTGGCGGGGGCCAGGGCCCTGGCAGGCTCCCCCGCCCCCGTCACACCGGCGTCACTGTGGTTGGCAGAAACCCCACGGCCTTTTCCTTCCTGCTGGCGTCATGGGGCCTGCATTTCGTACCAGAGCCAGGACGATGCTGGGGATGAGTCACGGCAGAGACTCGGGGGGGGGTCACCCCAGCTCCTGTCACCCTGGGGCTCAGCCAGGGATGGCACCAGCACGGCTGTGCACAGCACCTGGGTATGTCGCGGTGCCAGAGGAGGAGCTCTCAGGGCTGGGGCTCCCTGGGCTCCCCAAGAACACCAGCAGCCCGGTGTGGAATGAGGACGCCTCAGCTGCCCCGAAGGCTCCCCAGCCCCACCCCAGCCTCCAGGGGCAGGATCTGGGAGGGTATGAGCGCAGAGGGTCTCCTGGGTAGGGGAGGGGCAGAGCCTGGGGCCACCGCTGCCTCTCCTGCTCCCCTCTCCAACAACGCTATCCCGTCACCCCCCCAGCTCAGCCCCTCGCTGCCTCAGACAGAGACCAGCAGCCTCAGCTGACCCCGCCCAGAGCTCCCCCACATCCCCCCCGCGCTCTGCACGTCCACACATGCCAGGGAATGCACAGCTATAAATAGCCCTGGCGCATTATCTGCTTAACTCCTGCCCCAAGGCAGCGCAGGGGGGTGGGAGGCTTCCTGGTAAAGCAGGGACCATGGGCAGCAGGGACAGGAGAGACAAGGGGGGCAAGGGCCGGGGAGCCAGGACACCTGGGTTCAGTCTCCTCAGCTCTGCCACCAACTCGCCCGGTGACGTCAAGGCCTGACCTGCCCTTGCTGGGTGCCTCAGTTTCCCCACACACACAGTAAAATGGGGGTGATGAGAGCAGCCCAAATCCTTACTACACAAGAAAGGTCAGATTGGGTCAGACCAAAGGTCCATCCCGCCCAGTGTCCTGTCTGCTGAGCATGGCCAGGGCCAGGTGCCCCAGAGGGAATGAACCAAACAGGGAATCATCCAGTGACTCATCCCGTCGGCCATTCCCAGCCTCTGGCAACATTCCAGGACTGGGCAGCACTGGGAAAAGGGCAGGCACTTCCCTCCCCCCAACCAGACACAGCTCTCCCCGTCCCCGCCAACTGCTGGAGCATTTCCTAGCATGTGTGGGGAGCCCAGGGCTGGGACAGCAGGGGGCTGTGGGTCAGGAGTGAGGGGCACAAGCAGCTCAGCAGTTGCCCTGGTGGGTGATTCTGAGCAAGTCTCTGCCCCGCTTCCCACATGCACCCTCCTCGCAGGGACCCACAAACACTGAACAATTCCTGTGGGTCAGGCATCGGCCCCAGGGGATGGAGGGAAACTGAGGCACAGCAGGGAGAGAAATGATCCACACCCCCTCCACAGCCAGAGTGTGTCAGAGCCAGAGCTAGAACCCAGGAGTCCTGCTCCCAGCCCCCCTGCTCTGGATCCTCTCACCCTCCTAGGGGACACTGGCTAGTTCACGCCAATGCTGGTAACAGGGAATCTCAGTGATGAGGGGGGCTGGGGAGGCCCTTTCCCTTTCCTGTCTGCCCCTCCCTCCCCCGGGGGAGTTTCCCACCTTTGGGCCGGTGCCCAAGGCCCGGCCGGTCGCTGGCAAAGGCCCTGGCCGGGCGCCAGGCGCGGGAGGATGGAGCTGGGAGCAGGCGCCCGGAGGCCCCTCCGCCACCCACTCCCAGCCAACTTGGCGAAAGGTCAGCAGCTAAGGAGCTGGCCAAGAGCAGCCCCCCCGCCCCCACCAGGCAGCGGGACCGGCCCTGGCTCCACCCAGGCCTGTAGGGGGTGCTGGCGGGGGGGGGGGAAGCAGGCAGGGCCTGTCCTAGCTCACAGGGCTCCTGGCTGAAGATGCCAGGGATCCATGGGGTGTGGGGGGGGGGGCTGGCTCAGAGCCCTAGAGCCCCCCAGCAGCCTCCCCCCAACATGGGGCCTCCCAGTACTGAGCAGCAGCGACACCTAGCGGCCAGTGGGATTAATGACAAGGTTATTCATCAACATGCCAGTGCCCCTCACGCCTGACCCGCAGCCCCTGACCCTGGGGGGCCGAGCAGGCAGGTGAAGTGCATGGAGAGACAGGGCCAGTGGGCACAGGGCTTGCTCCCAGGGCCCATTCGGGAAATGACTCCGGCCAGCTCGGGTCAGCAGTGACCCAGGGAGCTGAGCCATCCCTCACTGCTCCCCAGTTCCCCTGGATTAGCCCCTCCCCTCACAGGCCTGTCCTCCTATTGGGCCATAGTGCTGCCAGCCAAGTGCAGGGCTCCAGCAAGGATGGGGCTGGCCGGAGCTTGCGGAACTACCTGCTGCTGGACAGCAGGAATGGCAGAGGCTTTGCTGTGCTCAGCACCAAGTGCCCACCTGGCTCAGCACATCCCTTATGCAGGGGGTGGGTTTCACCACAGGCCCCATCCAGCCCCTGTAAGATCAGCTGGCACCCCCATCACTCGCACCCCGCCCCTATTCCCGACTCTCGGCCTAAAAGCCAACGTGGTATTTCTCAGCTGTCAGATCCGATTAGCTCCCTCGGGTGCCCGATGGGCCGTGGAGTCATAGAACAAGAAATGAGAACGGGGGGGAGGGGGATGGAACCGGGAGACTCACTCTAGCATTGGGGAGCACAAGAAGGGAGACAGCACTGTAGGGGAAGAAGCAGGTCCCAGCTTTGGGAGGGGTGATAGTCAGGGCGGTAACCTCACCTCTCTGCACTGTGGGGACATGGCCAGTGGGGGAAACCACAGCAAAGACCCCCCCCCCATGACAGCAGAGGAAAACTGAGGCACACAGAAGGGATTCACCCAGGGTCACAAAGGGAGTCTGAAGCAGAGCTGGAAAAAGAACCCAGGAGTCCTGACTCCCAGCTCCCACCCCCACTCAGCCACACAAATCTAATCAAGTCCCCTTGACCCACCCTGATTTCAGCACTGGAGGCTGCTGGAGATCAAAGGGTGCGGCCATTACAGGGGGCTGGGAGGGGGAAGGGGATGCAGGGACAGCATGGGGCTGAGGGGGCAGGACTGACAGGCACCAGAACCGGCTGAGCTGAGGGTGCATTTTCAGGAGGCCCCCTCCCAGGCTGCTGGAAGGTTTGTGCTTCCAAGGCCAGGCTGGGGGTGACCCAGGCCCCCATCCTCTCCAGTTTCCATCCCCCACATCTGCCCTGGGGAGGGTGGAGCCCATCCAGACCCCCCTGGCAGACGGGCCCCTTTCCCTGCCAGACACATGGCGCTTAGTCTAGTACAATCTTGCCAAGGATCTCAAAGCCTCTCTCCTCCCAATTGTCACCCATTATACAGCTGGGAAACTGAGGCACAGAGAGCAAACCTCCAGCTCACACAGTGAGTCACTGGCAGAGACAGGAATCGAACCCAGGAGTCCTGGCTCCCAGTCCCTCCCCAGTCTAGACCCCGCTGCCTCCCATCCCCCCAAACTGGCAGGAGTTCTGATTCCTGGTTCCAGTCAAATGAACGTGACAGCAGAGGATGCTCCTCCACCCACCCCTAAATCTGGTCAATACCTTCCCTCCCCCACCCATTACTCAGCCGGGGGGGGGGTGTTGAGCTCTGGACACCACCCCACTCCTATCACTCCAGACTGGGAGGTGAATCCACTTCTCCCACCAGCCTGCGGAGGTCGTTAGCCCCCAGGACGGCTGGATGGGGTCCCCACGCTGAGTGCTAACCCCTAGGCTCCTGGGCCAGCCAGTCCTGCATCCGGAGGGAGAGAGATGGGCCAGGCGAGAAGGGCTGGCTGGTGCCATGGCACTGCATGAGCCACCCTCCCCGTCCCCCTGCATGCTCTAATTGATGGAAGTCCAGGACTCACCCATCTGCATGACCTACATTCGCTCAGCAGCCAGCAGAGCCGTGAGATAATTACACAGGGCCGGGGAGAGAACCTGCAACATACAGCCAGGGAGCTGGGAGCCGCATGTCAGGCAGAGCAACCCCCCCACCCTGCCAATAAATGGGGTCACCCAGGTGCTCCCCAACAGCACCAAGTGCTGCACCCTTCCCCTAGGCCTGGGAACAGATGGAGATCACAGGGCAGAGATGGCAGCAGGGACCCAGCCCCCACCCCACCTCTGGGCGCAACACACTCCCTGCCTCAGGAAGCTGCCCGGCCCAGCCCTTGCACCATGGCTGCTCTGAGATCCAACCCCTGGGCACGTGCACAGCAGCTGGCAATGCCTGGCAGGGTGCCTACACAAAGACCCACTCAGAGCAGGTCCTGGCGGATCTCCAGTGCTGTCGGTGGGGGCGGGAAGGAAGGAGGCAGACATTGGTCAGGGCAAGACAATGGCAGCTCATTTACAGGACACAACTGGAGTCAGGACTCCTGGGTTCTGTTCCCAGCCCAGCCACTGACTGGCTGCGCAACCTGAGGCAATTCATGCCACTTTGTGCTTCGGTTTCCCCATCCACAGCAGAGAGAAATGCCCTCCCCCCTTTTGCAAAGCCCAGGTTTGGGACACACGCACAATGGCATAGGGCTCCCTGGCCTGGCACCCGCAGCACACTGGGGCCCTGGCGGGGGAGAGCCATGGAACCTGCGGGGCACTGCCTGGCGCGGGTCTGGCCTTGCAGCTGGTTGTGCCACCAGGCCCGGTTCCTCCCCCTTGTCAGGCCTACAGAAAGGCTGGGGTGTAGCGAGGATGCCTGCCCCATTTCCCTGCCCCCAGCCCTGGGTGCAACAGCCGCGCAACAAGAAAACAGCCAGTTAGCCTTCGTTCACTGGCCAGATGTCCCGCTGCTCTAACCACCGGCCAGAGCCCAGGGGCCTGACTCCCAGAGACCGGGAACCCAAGAGTATGTGCCAGGGACCCCAAAAACCAGCCTAGTCCGTGTCTAACCAGAACCCTTCAACTTGTCCCATCGTCAGAGCCTAGCCTCCGCCATCTGAAACTGCAGACTTCCCAGCCCGGAGCCCAATTTTACAAGGCCTTTCTGCGTGCAATGAACAGAGCCGCTCCCTGCTGTACACCAGGCCTGCGCGTGCATCGCCATAGGGAGGATCAGAGCCATCCTGGCTTTCAGTCCGAGAGCAGCAAACAGCCCTTGGCACACAGATATTTGCAGTTTTGTTCCAGGCTTTAATCTCTTCTGTTGCTCAAAAAACTCCCAACATCCTGCTTTGGCTTTTGGAATGAATCAGAAAAAGTGGAGTTTTTGCCCCTGCCCACAATTCAGAATTACCCAGCTCCCATTTCAAGCCTTCCAGCTTCTGCTGGAAATCTCTCTCTCAGCCAACCCTGAAATGCAGCCACCGCTGGGGTGGAGCTGGCAGGAGGGTTTTAGCAACCGCACAAAGGGGAAGCGGAGCCGAAGCCCGACACTGGTGAAACTTTGATCCAAGTGTCCCAGGCGCTCGGCTCAGCTGAGAGCAGAAAGCTCCATTGTACAGTCAGGGCCATTTATGTTGCACTGGGGGGGACAGATCCAGCTGTCAGACAGCAGCTGTAACGAACATCACGTGGCTTCAGGGCTCTGCTCCTGCCTTTCATGCCTCGTTTCCACCTCGCCCTCCCGGGCCCTGCAGCCCCCATGCCAGGCTGGCAGCCGGCAAACAGAGCCCTGGCCCCGGGACTCTGGAGAGCAAGACAGGGCTGGAGGCGGGACTGCCTAGCCCCAGCCCTGGACGTGGGGAAAGTTCACATCAGCTCCTCCTCCGGCTTGGCACCGAGAGCCCAGCCCTGCCCGTGCAGACGGCGGGCCCTGCCCCTTTGGGAGCCAGCCCAGGCTCCGAGCTGGATTTCCTTCCAGCCCAGGCCGGCGGCTCGCCCCAGCCTCTCCCACGTCTTCCCCGCAGCAGCAGTTTGCAACTCCCCGCGCTCGGGGGCTGCCGGAGAGTTTGCAAAGCTCGGGGGTGCGGGAGGTGGCAGTTTGCAGAGAGACGCTCGCACCGTCCCCCCCCCCGGGACAAAGAGCAGCCTCCGGGGTGGAGTGGGGTGGACACGAGCAAAGGCACGAAGCCCCCCCCGGACACAACTTTCTGGGGCTCAGGGGCCCTGCAGCAGCTGCCCCGCGGCCGGGCTGGGGCGCCCCGGGGCAGAGGCGCTACAAAGCGGGACATTCGCCTGGGGGGGGGGTTGGCTTACCTGGCGGAGCGCGGGCCGGGGTCAGGGGGCCGCTCGGGGGCCGGGGGAAGCCCTCCTGGGAGCCAGCAGCCAGGAATCCCCTGCTTCTGGGGGAGTGAGTGTTTGCACCGTCGGCTGCTGCAACAGGAACTCGGCTGCCCCGGGTCCTAGCGCCCGCCCTGCTCGGAGCCGGGGGGCCCCATCTGGGGCCTCGGCGGCTCGTTGCCAAGCGGGCTCGGGGCATACGGACAGCGGGGAGCAGTCTACGGCCCCCCCCAAATCCCCAGCAATAAGGGGACTAAGCTCAAGCCGGGGGGGGGGGCTCAGATGCGACGCTGCCCCCCCCCACTATGGGCCAGGGGAAGGAGGCCAAGGAGATATGCACAGGCCCACTTGGCCCCGGGGAGACGGAGGCCTTTGGAGGGATGCTTTCAGGCTCAGGATAGTGTTAAAAAGCCAACCCCACCCCCTTCCTTCCCCATGTGTGTTCATCCCATTCCTGCCTCTTCTCTGCCCTCCCAGCCCCCAGGGAACTGGGCTGTCTCCCCAGTGTCCAGGCAGCTTCCCGCGCTGGTGGGCCTAAGGTGGAGTCGCCAAGGCCACGGGGGCAAGGATGTTTTTATTGGCTTCGAGTGGATTAAATAAATATGTGAAAGGAAACAATCTGCAGGGAGTTTCCCTACAACACTCCTGCTCGCAGCCATCACCTGACCGCCCCATGTGGGACTCTCTGCTGCAAGGCGCTGGGGTGGAAGTGGGGGGGTTTTGAGAGAGGGGCTTCCCCCAGCCCCACAGCTTGCCCATCACCTGCTCTTCCCTTGACCTCACCCGCACTGCATGTCACCACCGCTGTCATCCTCAAGCACCCAGGCTGCTGCCAGGAGTCGAATGCACCTGCTCCATTCCTGAAGTGACTGTAAAACCAAAAGGTTCATAAGCATCCCCTTGTAACAGCAGGGATCCCATCCCAGGCTGGGGGCGTGGCCCTGCTGTAAACAAAGGCATCTTTGGGGGACCAGGGAGCTAGGGGGTGCAGAGGGGTAAGAGCAGAGATGAGAACAATTCACACTCTCTTGCTCCTTTCTTTGCCCCAAGTGCTCTGCAAATCCTGTAAACTGCTCCAGGAGGCTGGATCCTGGTGCCCATACCCCAGCTGTGCAGAGGTCCAAGCACACAGCTCCATCGGGACCTACCTACGCACAGGAATTATTGTGCTGCTGACCTGCAATCTCCTCTGGGGTGGAACAGAACCAGTGTTCGACCACCACACAGGTATGACTCTAGGGAAGGGGCGTTGGATTCAGGGAGGCAGAGCGTAATGACCCCCGGTGGACCGTGCTCCAGACCTCGGCAGTACCACCCTGATTCCTGGGGATCTCCAATGACCACATGTAGCAGGACGGGTTCAACCCGTTACTGAGCATTGTTAGCAGGATTCCATCCATCGCCAAAGGGCAGCAGGGAAAAAAAGGCTCCACCAGCTGCCTGCCAGGGGCTTGGGTTCAAGTCTCACAGGCAGATGGCACTAATGCAGTACAGCCGCTCTGCTGCCTGGCCAGAAGGAGGCACCCCTCTGCACTCAGAGGCACTGCAGTCATGCTAGGGTGCCTGTCCCCCCAACCCAGGCATGTAGGAAATACAGACTTTACCTCCCATTGCCAAGCAGTGCAGGGCGGCTGTACCGGGGCCTAAGAGGCAGGGATGGGAGGGGTGGAAGAAAGCCTAGAGGAGACGGTCGGCCGGGTCCCCTCATTAGAAATCGCTGATGAGGCTGTTGCAGGCTGTGTGGGAAATGGTTGAGAGATCAAAGCAGTCTAGCGTGATTCAGAACCCAATTAGAGCCTTTAAAATAAAAAGGGAGCCCTATTGCCAGGGCACAGTCAGCTGTTGTGTGAAGCTAGGCCGAGGGCCCTGCATATGCACCACTGACTGCGGGAGTCCGGCCTTCGCCCCACAGCCATCAATTGTTGAGAAAAGGGGCCACCAGGTCTGCACTCCAGGCCAAGGCGGAGAGGGAGGGGGTGGTAGGACCATGCCCAACCACGGTGCCAAACTATCTGCTCTTCTTAGACACCCCAGAGCTTCCCTCCGATGCCAGAGCCGCTCAGCACAGCCCTGCCCAGAGCCTCCCACCAGCTGCCCCTCCTCCATTAGCAAACAGCAGTACAGGGCCTATGCCACATAGCTGAACAATTCAAATCCGACCGGCAGAGGGCAGCTGCACGCTAGCCCCATCAGGACAATTGGTTCAAACAGACAAGCCCATTTTACGCACAGGCCCAGCTTGGAGGCACGACTATGGGGCAAGTCTGAAAGGGGTCTGTACCCTAGATCACTTCAGCCCCCTCCTCTGCACCTTGCCCACCCCCGCTGCTCCCCAGACAAATGGTCTCTCCCCACACCTTTCCCCTCAAAGTAGCTTTGAGCCCAGCAGCCACCAGCCCAGCATGGTGACATGCAGCCAGGATGTTGGAAATCCGTGCCACTTCAGCCTATTGCTTGCCAGTTCTGCGCCAGCTATGCCAGTTACCTGGGGCCAGCCCCTAAGGCACCCCAGGTCTCTAACCTTCACCGGGGGAAAGAATGAAAGAAACAGTTTTCTCTAGTGTAGGTGTGGTGCCGCGCTCACAGAGGCACCTGGCTCTCCTCTTGACATCAGCTGCCAGGTGCAGGCCTGCTCTGGAAGCGCTCTGCTCAAGCCCTGTCTCCGATTAATAGCAGCAAAGTCCTCACTCAAGGGGATTAAAGCCGGCACTTAGAAAGGGCCAAGTCTCGGTGGGCTTTAATTTCTACGCACAGGATTTCTTTCAGGCATCATCCCTTCCATGAGCACAGCACAGGCCCGCTGCTGCATGGACACCATACCCTCTTTGCGGCCTGGAAAGCGAGTGATCAGCAGCAGTAAGGAGCTGTTGCCTTTTCTGACAGCAGTCCTCATTCTCAAGGTCCTGCAGGTGCTATTAGCACTAGGGAAGACCAAGCTGGAGTCTTTTCTACCCTGGATAGCAACCAGCCACAACAGGAGAGGAACCAAAGGGATTCTCAGATCCCACTGGGAGGCTGCAGCAGGGGTGGTTAAAAATAAATCAGCTTTCAGCTTACCAGCACAGCAAGCTGGTGCTGGGAGCTGCAGAGGGTAAGAAGGAAACAGCAGCCCACAAGGTCGTATCTGTTGTGGTGGCTCTAGCTGACCCCTATCTTGCTGCCAGCATCTTTGCAAATTTGCTAATAGTTTGGCCTGTCTGGCACTGGACCCAGCACGGACAGTAGCTGCAGGAACAACTGTCTCTCAAGGTCTCCGCAGCCAATAAAATGCAATTTAAATCAAGGCTCCCATCTGTTCTCAATCCTGCTCCGAGCCTGCTTCTTATTAGACCACAGCTCATCTTCACCAGTAGCCCTTTAACTCTTTGCCCATTGGTGTTTTCCACACTGTGACACTCAGATGGGCACAGATCCCAGAAAATGTAGTAGCTATCCACACACCCCTTCCCCTTAAGCGTTGATAGCAGGAACAGTGGGGCTCCAGCATTCACTGTACAGCTGGTCAGCCTACTTCAGGCCACCTCCCCTTTCTTTATGCATCTGCTATGAGTTTGGCAAAGGCTAATGGACTAGACTGGGTGAACAGCATCACAGAAACTCCTTGTAGCACAGGGCCTAGATGGGTTCCAGTAGCCAGGAACCTGGGTTGCTTGGGGACCGCACATCCCACTCCATTTAAAACAGTGGGCATTACATAGTCCCCACTGATTACACCACATGCTGCACTGGCCATGCGTGGTGGCAGCTTACCCCTCCCTGCAATGTGTGTGGAGAATCAGAGCACCCCATGGGATAGCAGAGGGGCTCCAGACAAGTTAGCATCAGTCTCACATCCCCAATGAACCCCTTTTGAGGATGGCACCAGAAGGGAGAGGCATAGCTGGCCTATCAAGCAAGCTGTGATTTTGTCAAAGCCTGTATTATTTTTAACATAAGCTACAGAAAATATAATTGTGTCTTCTCAGCACTGGAGGATGGTTTCAAAGTGTCTGTCGAGCTGATCAGAGAGTGCCACACATCAGTGAGAGAGTGGAGACTTTTTTATGTTTCCCAACCTGTAAATACAGCTGGGCCTGTCTCTCAGTGGAGTTATGTCCTTGCACAGGCCTTTCAGAACACCCCTGCTACAGGAATGAGTCCAACAAAGGGCAGCTCTAACCTGGGAGATGTGGGGGACAGAGGTTAGGGAGGGACATAACATGCCAAACATTCACTGCATTGGCGCACATATTAGTCTGGTCTATGCTCTCACAAGAGGCTCATTACAAACAAATGACAGTGTGTGCAGACAAGTCATTTTCAACCCAGAAAGGCTACTTTTTAATTTAAAAATAGATAGGAGAAGGGGTTGCCCAGAGTCCCCACACTGTTTGGCCTCACACACGCAATTCAGCTTCCTCAAACTTAAACTTGGTCCAGGCAACAGAAACACTGGTCATTGTACTACAAGAATGCCCCCTGCTGGAGAAACCTTACTCCAAGGGCGAATACATCACAATGTCTGAAGTGGGTCACTCCTTAGGGATAAGGGGTCAGGGGAGGGATGGAAGGGGAAAGAGTAGATCAAATTAAAAACCAACGCTGAGATTAGGAACCTCCGATGTGCAGAGCAGGATGCAGGCTGGGTGGGGTCATAGGACAGATGTTCTCTTCTAGTGCGCAGGAAAGGGGAGAAGAAACCAGGTCTTTTAGAAGAGGTCTAACATGACTCTTCATAATGCCACAAACAAGTACGAATAAATGTATCCTCAGCTTGATCAGTAAGATACACAGCCCTCAGGGCTTCATACTAAGCCCTGATCGAGCCCCAGAGACATTAAGCCTCACTAAGAGCGACATCTGCTACGCGGAAATAACCAGACTTCAAAGGAGCCTGGGTTGGGAGCGCAGCGCCTGCCATCTCATTTCCTCCTGCAGCCTCTTGCACTGCTAATGGTTTCGTTTCTCCAAACAGACTCTTGCTGCCTGAGCACCATCTCTTTGATCTCCAGCTGTTCAAAAAGGGCAACATGATGGCGTACATGCAGGTTGTGGGGAAAGGATGTCAGGATGGCCAGCAAACATCCTGGATCCAAGAGGGAGATGGAGCCCTGCAAGAGGCTGAGGATAGGGCTTGCAGCCATTCGCAAACAGTTCAAAATCCACCACAAGGAGGGTCAGTTTGGCTTTGTCTCTGACACAGGGCATTATCCACCTCAGCCAGCAGCATGTTTAAAAACAAGTATACAGTTAAAAAACAAACGAGGCAGCTTTATAACAAGATGCTGTGAGATGAAGGCAGATCAAATTCATCCTTTTAAACGCTCCACTGCCATGGCTCAGCGTGACCTTCAGCAAAGGTTGTTACCGCGGACAACGGAGCCCATGCAGTTATTTGTGTAAGATACGGAGAGAGCCACATCCCTTTGAAAAAGAGGCATCAAGGTAGATGAGTCTAGAGCCGCCCCCCTGCCAAGATGTTTCCAACCAAGACGCCGTCCTTGAGGGCATGTTCCACATCCCTCTCCTCTATCTTCAGGGAAACCTGGAGGAGAGACAAGACTCCTTACTACACAGACCTGCCCAGCATCCGTGGTAGCCAAAGAGCACGGCCCAGGCTACTCAAACCCTCACCCGATGTTACAGAGTCCATAGAAGCAGCAGCACCGACAGGAACTGCTCCCGTGCAGCCGACCAACAATAGCCTGCTATCCTGCCACTCACGCACTGGACCACCTGGCCCACCACCAGAGCAAAGCACAAGTGTCTTCGTCTGTAGCCAGCCTCTGAGAACGGCCGGTGTCAGATCCTCCAGGAGTTAAAATGTCCCCACGACAGAGCTTACTGACCTGGGAGCCCTTCTAGTCCTGGAGCCTAACTGTAAGGTCAGGGCAGCCCTCTGCTGCTATACATGCCCCCCTCGGGGCTCTCCTTGACCCTGCTGGCTCCCCAGCTAACCCTGCATTTTCCAGTGCTCTCCTCCGTTCACCCTCCAGGCCTGTGTGTCACAGCCATCCCCCTTCTGCAGCGGCTCCCTTTGGAGCCTGTCCATGGGGCAAAAGCAGCATGGTTTGTAGGGGTACCTTTGTAAGCCTGGCTTCCTTGGCTTTCTTCAGTGCCAGGATGCCCCTGGATTCCAAGAGGGTGGCGAGGGAGAGACATTCGGAGTGGGCTACAGCTGCCATCTGCTGCTGCCGGCAGACACTGCTGTAGGCTTCATGTAACTGCGAGGGGAGGGAGCAGACATTACCCACAGCCACTGAACGCAGGTGAGGGAGACGCACAGGTGTCAGCAAGCCTCCAGCACCCTCCCCTGGCTGACCATCTCCAGGTGTGTGGCTAGACCTAATTCCCCCTCCAGAATGTATCAACATCACTCTGAGCACCTGCCTGGGGAGTTGCTAGAGAGCAAACAAGACTGGCCCACACCACATGCCCAGCGGGCTCACGACTGGACCAGTGAGATAGAAAAGACTGTCCTTCCCAGGGATTTGCAACCCCCAACCTACGGCTCTTGGATTAGGGCATGAGGCAAAGAGATCAGCTTCTGCTGCAGGATCATCTAGCCGTACAACCCAGTGGTCTGACTCACCTTCCCCAGCGTCACCTCCTTGGCTTTCAGCTGCCTGGCTAGGAGCAGCAGGGAGCAGACCAGGATCTTCTGCTGCAGGGGGAAGGAGTCACTGGCCCCATCATTTCCCAGGGCCATCCTGTCACCATACACATCTGAAATCACCCGGGATATGTGTGGGAGCCCAACTCTCCTAGGAACTGGGGAAACCGAGGCAGATGTAGTGGGCGATTTACCTGTAGGCCAGACAATGCTGAGTCAGAAGAGTTGGGGTTTGATCAATATAGAAGCAATACAAGACTAGGGACGGGAAATAGGTCAGGGCAGAACACAGTGTATTGGCTACTGGCTAAAGGCAATCCGGTCAAGTCCAAGTTGTCAGATGCCATGGGTTTGAGTGGGATGTAACTATCCCTTCCTCCCCCATTGCATTGGGAACCCAAATCCTGCAGCCCTGGGCCAGTGTGTGGGAACCAGGAAGTGAAACCGATCCATCTAGTTTCGCTGTTAGGACATGGCAGGGCAAAATGCCAGCGGCATAAAATGGTGCAAAGAAAAGCGGATTTTTAAAGCAAGCTTCATCTTACTATAGTCTGAAGCACCAGGAGTAGAGGGATAGAGAATCATATTCTATTATATATATATACACACACACACACACACACGGTAACAAAATTGATGAGGACCCAAGAGTGGGGGGTGTTTTAGCCACCCTAAGAGCAGCACATCCTGCATATGGCAGCCAAAAATCCAAGGGGAAGGGCTGAAGTCCTTTGGAACACAGGCTGAGATACGGCTAAGCCAATGCCCCCCCCCCCATGTACAGCTTGCACTTGGAAAGGTTCCACAGCTCCTATCCCAAGCTGAATTCCCGCCCACTCTATCTCCCCCTTTTGGGAACTGCTATTTCACACCTACACTTAAGTGCTTTCATTCTAGTTAAAGCCAGCCCCAGAGACAAGAGCAGGTGTGACCTTCACATCCAGGGCTTTTGCTTCCAGAGAGCTGGAAGGAAAGCTCCTTGCGTGCCAGGCGTTTGTGCAATCTCTTGGGGAGCTCCATTCCAGTAATGCGCAAAACACGCCATTGGCAAGGAAGGCTACAATTAAGGTCGAGAGACTGACAGAAAAATAAAAGCCAAGAGTACAGAGCTTCCTGACTCAGGCTGGCGGCAGCTACTTACAGCCAGGCAATGGTTTAAGGACAGTCTGGCTTCTCACGTCCAACTCCACAATCTCAATGGCTCGCCTAGGACACAGATTTACGCAAGTTACTTTAGACTGAACCTTTGGGTTGTCAAAACTCAACGCCCCAGACCTGCCAGCAACACCCTTGCCCCTCTGCACTGAAACAGAGCAGCTTGGAACATGAAGGGTTTGCATAGACTCGGGTCAATCCCCATGGCATGCCCCACACCTGGACCCCCCTGAGTGCCCCACTAAAGAATAGTCCCCTAACAACAACGGGGCATCCATTCGTCTCCAAGCAGGGATGCTTGCTGCTAGCTGCAGCCTGGGTCATGCTTCTATGGGACTACTGCACCCTCTCCTTCAGCTGTGATTACTTTTTAGGCACCAATCCACCCCACCCTACTCCCAGGAGGCTGGACCAATCTCCCAAGCATTCCCGGGCAGGCAGTATCACAGCCAGTAAGTAATAAGCCCTGCACCCAGGGAGGGGAACTAAACCAGCATGAATACAGAAGTTGTGGGATGCAAACAGCAGCACACAGCCCATTAACAGAAGCTCATTTTCATCTCTAAACATAGCCCTAATGAGACAAAATCCTCTAGTTGCTGCAGGGTCACTGACTGATGGAGGCTAGGAGAAGAGGCGCCCAGGAAATCATTTGATTTTAAAAAGCGGGCCACAAAAAGAAGCAAGAGAACCACTGCGTGCCTGGCAAGATGATGTGGTGTTTGGGTGGCCAGCATAGCAGGGGAAGGTTCAGATCTGGGTGGGGGGGAGCAACCTGACTTTTACAGCATTCTAGTGTAAGTTTTTCCTAGTCCCTCCCGGCCCAAATTCTGGGCCCAAACTGGTGGCCAATGTCCCTCCAATACAGCTGTTTTCCTATTGGGACAGCCCTGCTTCTCCCATACTCCCAGCTCAGGATGGCACCTGTCCTTGTGCCAGTATGGAAGCCCCAACCAACAGGTTAGTCCAGAATGTACCCTTTGGCACAGCCTTAACTGGCATCCCTTTCTGGAAGAGATGTGCCCCAGCAAAGGAAGTGTCCCCAGTGTGGTAGAAAAGTCCCACCTATAATGAAACTGGAGGAGGAAAACAGCCCCAGAAAGAATAGGGAGGGAAAAAATATTCTGAAGGAAAAATTGGTTCAGCTTCATAAAGAAACCTGCTTGAAGGCTGCTAATGAGGCCTTCTGCAATACAAATGTAATTAACCAATCTCTAGTCACAGCGGGGAGGGCCGGCAGCAGCCCGTTGTCTCACCCTCCATAGGTAATGGACTGCGAACGTCTCAGACATTAACACGGTCAGGAGGCAGCACTCCTGCAGTGATGCAAGCCCTCCTTTCAATGCCAGGGAAGCAGCGGCATAATGGAGCCTTAAGTCACACTTGCTCAAAGGACATTGGGTAAGGAGCCTGCCTTCGGAGGCAGCAGGGCAAGGCGGCGGCATTTACCTGCATACATCCAGTGCCTTGCGAGCATCTCCCGAAACTGCAGACACTTTCCGGGCACAGAACTGGACAGCAGTGCTGTCCAGGACCTGATCGCCAGGCACCTGCCGAGAAAACAGAGCACAGGGCAGTTATGGAGAGGTCTCCACTGCAGAAGCCTCAGGTGGTCCAATACAGTTCAGACAGAAAATAGCCCATCTGGCTGGATGCATGTGGATTGTCTCATGCACCCCACTGTACCTGGGAAGTTCTCCCTCCTGTGCTGGGAAGACAGAGCACATAACTCATTGCATCATGGCTAAGATCTCACCTCCAGATCCCAGAGTCTGAGAGGATCCAGGGATGCCATTAAGAATGGGATTCCCAACAGCCTGGACGCTGTTCCCTCTAAGGCAGTGGGTCGAGTGGGGTCATAACAACAGGGCAGGAGCCAGTGCCTGGATTAGGCTTGAGCCTATGCCATTGACTGACCTGCTTGTGGAAAGTCACCATCTGTCCCTTCTGCCACCAGCTCAGTGGGAAGTGGCAGGGTTGGAGACAGAGCAGAGCCATCTCTCACAGAAGCCTGCACTGCAGAAGAGCACTATGCTGCAGCTAATAAGCAATATCAGCCAGCTACAACTACAAAGTTTCTTCAAGACAGCACCAGAAAGATGCTCGTGTGGTTCCAGATCTCTGTGTATAACAGCTCAGGAGTCTAAGCTTCTCCCCCAGAGAAGGGGATGAGCTCATGTGGACTTGGTCCCTGGGTTCTTACCTGTCTCAGCCGTTCCTGCAGGATTGAGGCAATCTGCTCCTTTGTGTAAGGTGGGAAGTTTAGTAGCTGGGGTTTGCACTTGGGCCGGGCCTGTAGCCTGGCCAGGATCCGGTCCGTGAGGTCCAGGGCATTGGCCACTCCTGTGAAGCACATTGAGGCTATTGAGAATGGCAGCCTAGGCTAACAGGGAGTGGGGAGATCTTCCAAAGTCCAGGGTTAGAGAATCACGTGCAAGGCCCTGCATCGATCATGCATCCTGGGGATGGGCAAGGGCAGTTTTTAAACACACCCATCAGGTGATTAGTTATTGTAGCAAACCTGACTGATTTCTGTTGCCAGAAACCAGCTTCATAATCTTCCCCAGCTTTCTCCAAGAGGAAAAATGCCAGGGCACCTTCTGCATGAGGGTGGATACATGCCATCCCCTCAGGGCACTCCTACACAGAGCTTCTGAAGCCACAGGGCATTTCAATGGAAGCACCAGGCCAAAGCACTGTCATAGCACAACTGACACACTTACCGATGAGAACAAGCCTGGAGCCAATGAGCCAGGGCCACTCGAACACGGTGTAGAGCACGTCCTGTCCTTTGCTGTCCAGCTGGTCCATCTCATCCAGCACCAGCACGCTATGCAAAGGCAGGAAAGAAAGCCCAGCTCAGCACTGAGGCTTTGCCCTGGGGGCATGGAGACTAACCAGCCCCTGCTGAGGCATGGCAGGGCACTCCCCCTCTGTCCCGGGGCATGGCAGAGGCAGGGTGCAATCCTTCCCTGACACAGCCTGTGCTTAGTAACAAAATAAGGGCCTGGTTATCCCAAGATGCCAAGCACCCACATCTCACCCTGACTTCCACTGCGGCTGGCAGTGCTCTGCACCTCTGGAAAAATCAAGCCCTCAGCACCTGGGTGTGGAGAGGCACCAACCAGCTCCCTCTTCTGGCAGTTAACCAGCTGCAATGACTAGGGGAATCTTGGCTGGGAACACAGCTATCACACAGGCCTAGCCTCTAGCTCACAACACTTCAGGAGAGTTTCAGAGCAGGGTACTCACGTCATGGGTGTCCCCTCTGCTGTCAGCTGCTTCTCCAGCTTCCTCACCAAGTCTCTCCCAGCTACCTTGGGTGCCCCCTGCTGGCTCATCTGCTCAGCTATGGCTGGGAACACAGCCTGGGAGCTGCTGAGGGACATGCAGTTCAGGACAATGGTTTTGCTGCTTGGGAGTTCATTCTGCCACAGGGAGAAAAGGGAGAGTTAGAGAGCCAGTGAGCCACAGTTCAGATCCCATCCCACTCTCCCTCCTGCACCAGGTAAAGGCTCAGGCGAGCCAAGCAGATCAGCGCACCGGAGCACAGGACAACGCAGCTCAGCTGACCCAGGCTTTGACAGTTTGTCCAGAGCGGAGACTGGCTAGCAGCCAGCTCCCTTTCCCAGTGCACCAGTCTCACAGCAAATTCATGCCTCCCAACCTCACTTTCAAGGTGTTGTATTTATCTCTCTTTCTCTCCCCATTATGTCCCTCGGCCTCAGGCCTGGTCTACACCTAAAACTCAGGCTATATGCACATACTAGAACTTCAGTCGGTATAAGTTATGTTGCTCAGGGATGTGAATAAGCCACACCCCTAAGCAATGCAAGTCACACTGACCTAAGCGCTGGTGTGGACAGCGTCATGTTGATGGAAGAGCCTCTCCTGCCAACAGAGCTACCACCGCTCACGAGGACTGGAGTAATTAAGTTGACAGGAGAGCTCTCTCCTGTCAGCTTAGAGCGTCTGCACTAGCAGTGCTGCAGCTGCGCTGCTTTAAGCTCTGTAGTATAGCCATCACCTTAGATCAAGCTAGCTACATCACTCAGGGGAATGAAAAATTCATCCACAAGAGACATAATTAAGCCGAGCAAAGCTCCCGTGTAGACAGTGCTAGGGCAGGGGAAGAATTCTTCCCTCAACCCAGCTACCGCTTCTCAAAGACATGGATTAACTAAAGCGTATCTAGTGCACACTTACTCCTTTCTCCTACTCCGATTCTCATGGCATCTTCCCCTCTTCTTGAGGAAATGCCCTCAACTATCTCCTTCTCAAATCCCACTCCACATGCACTGCATTTAACTGCCTGAACCAGACTAAGCACCAAACGACAGGGACCAGGGTAAGCGTTCGTAGATTACTATGCACGTACATGGACTACAACATGCCCAAACTGCAGTAATCTGAGGTGCTAATGCTGACTGGGGGTGACAGATTAAACCAAACATGAAGCATTAAGGCCAAAGTGTTTGAGCTGTGGTGAGCCAGAAGAGCAGCCTTAAGGAGGGGCCTTAGAACCAAAGTCACCCCATTGTTTGCTCCCTTCCCTGTATGCTCCGAACCACTTGTGTGATTCGCCTCAAGCTTCCTAGAAAAATCCATCCCATGTAAGATCACCCAAGATAGATTTCAGGGGGATCAGATTGTGTTTGTCAAAGGTAGGGGGTACACTGGGCTTATACCAGGTAGGCATGTTCCTGCTGTAGCTATAGAAGAGACACTGACATCCATAACAGAGCATTTGAGACTGGTATCTGAACCTCCAAGCACAGCCATACCTGGAAGTCTTGCAGGATTCTGCTCAGACAGGCAGTTTTTCCAGTGCCAGGAGCACCAGAGATGTAAAGACTGCCAGGTTTCTCCCCACAGACATGCTCTTTCAGGAACTGCCTGATGGCATCAGTCTCCTTCTCCCTGGCAAGAAGCCGGTCAGGGACAGCCGTGTGCAGAACGCTCTTCGCCTGCTGATAACAAGTACCTATGGCAGATAAAGAAACACATCAGAGAAGGTTGCAGAGCTGACCTGGGGCCGGTTCTCCACCAGACATTGCATCAACACCTACCTTCCTGCTTGAACAGCTGGTTGCACACAGGTTCCTTGTTGAGACGAGAGCGCTCTGAGCTTCTTGGGGTCTCCTGCCGCTTGTGGAGCGGGGATGGCACTAAGTTGTTCCTCTTGCCAGAAGACTCAGTTATTGGCTGCTCGCTGAAGAACAAGCATCGCCCCTTGTGAGAGGCAGATAGGAGCTCATTCTCCTTCCTGCTCTGTTTCGTTGGGGAGCAGGGCAGTGACTGAGGGATGTTGCACAGGTTGTCGTCACCTACAGGAAAGAGAAGCGTCAAGTTCAATAGGCAGCAGGGGCCAATGGAGAGGAAAATGGCTGGAGGAAGGTCTGGCATCTGGATGCCGTGACAAGGGACCAACTTACATTGCAGGATTAAGGCTCACTCTGAAAGCCAGGCTAGGATGTCAACCACACGAGAAATTTAGAATGGCACCCACGGGTGGTAATTATAATTAATGGGCCATGGGGAAAATTTAGCACCAATATTAGCCAAACTTCCGAGACAGACCTATCCAGCTGTGGGCCAGCCTCCCAGGGGAACAGTTTCATCTGTTGCTTGGGATCCTTCATATTAGGCTGGGTAAGACAATAAAACAATCCTGCATTGGCCTCAGGGAGGGGGAAACTTCTCTTAGTCTACAGGGCCCAGGAGAAGCCTGCTGGGTCTAACACAGGTGTTAACTCTTTCACTGCAATCCCTGGGCAGTGGTTTCCATTTAGGACCACGTCTCACTTCTGACCTCAGCAGAGGCTGGCACAGATTAAAAGTGTAACAGCATTTATGCAGGTTTCAGAGTAGCAGCCGTGTTAGTCTGTATTCGCAAAAAGAAAAGGAGTACTTGTGGCACCTTAGAGACTAACAGATTTATTAGAGCATAAGCTTTCGTGAGCTACAGCTCACTGAAGTGAGCTGTAGCTCACGAAAGCTTATGCTCTAATAAATCTGTTAGTCTCTAAGGTGCCACAAGTACTCCTTTTCTTTTAGCATTTATGCAGTGACTAAGCTTTCAGTCACCCTTGTTTATTTGTTCAATGTCTTGTCATTTTCATCATCACTTAGTGGAAAAACTTGCTCCCCTTTAGGAGCAGCACTATTCCTGCCTCGTTTCCTTCCTTCCCCATCTTCCTCTCCCCCTTCTCTGATCTCTTTGCCCTGCAGCAACTCCTAGGTACCACTAGGGTTGCCAACTTTCTACTTGCACAAAACCAAAAACTCTTCCCCCCCCCCCCATCTGCTCATTTTCACCATGCTGGCTCAGGGGGTTGGGGTTCAAGAGGGGGTGAGGGCTCCAAATGGGGGTGCAGGCTCTGGTGTGGGGCGAGGGATTTGGGGTACAGGAGGGGGCTCCGACATGGGGCTGAGGGGTTCGGAGTGCGGGAGGGGGCTCCGGGCTGAGGGAGTGGGTTGGGATGCAGGAGGGGGTGAGGCCTCTGACTGGAGGTGCAGCGAGGGATAAGGGGTGTGGTGTGCAGGAGGGGGTTCTGGGGTGGAGGTGGCACCAAGGGGTTCGGAGTATGGGATGGGGCTCCGGGCTGAGGCAGGGGGTTTGGGTGTGGGAGGGGGTACAGGTTCTGGGGGGGCTGCAGGTTCCAGGGTGAAGCCAGAAATGAGGGGATCAGGGTGCAGGAGGAGGCTCCGAGCTGGATCAGGGGATTGGGGTGAAGGAGGGGGTCGGTGCAGACTCCAGACAGCGCTTACCTCAAGCAGCTCCCGGAAGCAGCAGCATGTTCCCACTCCGGTTCCTAGGTGGAGGGGCAGCCAGGGGGCTCTGGCCAATGGGAGCTGCAGAGCTGGTGCTTGGGACAGCGGCAGCGCATAGAGCCCCCTGGCTGTCCCTACACATAGGGTCAAGAGGGGGGACATGCTGCTGCTTCCAGTAGCTGCAGGGAGTCTGCCTTGTCCCGCTGCGTCGTTGACCAGACTTTTAACACTGACCTGAGCTGTCAGGGTCCTTTTTTGACCAGGCGTTCCGGTCGAAAATTAGACACCTGGCAACCCTAGATCCCACCTCCACATCCCTGGGCTCCATTTCCACTCCCCTATTCCACCCACTAAAATAATCTTAGGTGTGAATATTTCAGTGATGAGTGGAGTGGGGAATGGACTCCTCTGGTCCAGGCTGTCTTGAGACCCGAGTCAGTACTGCCTTAGTTACATACAGTTCATAATTGACTGGCTCTTAGGTATTTGGGGGGAGGGGGTTGGAAATAAAAGTTTTACCGATATAATTATGTAAGTTAGGAGTGTGGTATTTTACTGACATGGTTATACAGGTCTAAGCTCCTGTGTGGATGCAATTGCACCAATGTAGAGGTGCCTTATATCTGCATCCACATTAGGAGGCTTGCATCACTCTAACTATACTAACATAGCTAAAGGGGCAAAATTTTCTAGCGTTGACAAGCCCTTGGATTCTGGAGATGCAAAAGAACTGGACTTGGCCCATGGGCTGAGTGTTTGCCACCCCTCCCCCAGGACGACTAACCAGGTAGTTATTTGCTACCCAAGAAACAAGGCCCAGTTCTCAGGCATTTAGCAAACACAGTGCCTCCTTTTTTCAGGTGGAAAGGAAAAGAAAGGCCTGCTGTCTGTGGGGTGTAGGGAACAGCCTGGTAACACCTGTGGGAACGGTGAGCTCCAAGCGTGGGGCTGGGAGCCAGGAACCTTTAACTCATTAAGGTTCTGGCCCTGAAAGAGGTGCGGGACAGGGCAAGTCCCCTGGCAGTACCTCACCTAGGCGTTTGCGGGGGCTCAACGGCAGGACTTTCTCCCCAGGTGAGAGCAGCAGGAGGTTCACCCTGGTGGGGTTTGATGTGGCATCTCTGCAAGCCCCAGCGGGTGCGACGGGCATCCTGGGCTGTTTCCTCCGGGGGAAGTCAATAGCGGCCTGGGTCTGGGACCTGGTGCTGGGCATGGCTGCCGCACGATACCTGGGAGGCAGGGGAACCACTGGCCTCAGATTCATCTCCTCCCCATAAGGGGCACCGCCCCCCCTCACAACGCTGGGAGGGGAAGGGGGGAGACTCAGCAGCTAGATGGGAAACCCCTGACCCTCCCGGGCAGCTGGAAGCACTGCCCCCGGCCACGCCCTGCACAGGACCGGGGTGGAGCGGGGGGGACTCAGCCAAGAGCCCACTCGCTGGGAATACTTCCCCCGCCCCAGCACCACGTGCCTCTGCCACCCCCCTTTCTCACCTCAGCCCCCCCACCCAGACACCAGGCCCCCCCACCCACCCCCCTTTCTCACCTCAGCCCCCCCCAGACAGCCCCCTTTCTCACCTCAGCCCCCCCACCCAGCCACCAGGCCCCCCCACCCAGCCCCCTTTCTCACCTCAGCCCCCCCCCAGCCACCAGGCCCCCCCCAGCCCCCTTTCTCACCTCAGCCCCCCCACCCAGCCACCAGGCCCCCCCACCCAGCCCCCTTTCTCACCTCAGCCCCCCCCCCCAGCCACCAGGCCCCCCCCCAGCCCCCTTTCTCACCTCAGCCCCCCCACCCAGACACCAGGCCCCTCCACCCAGCCCCCTTTCTCACCTCAGCCCCCCCACCCAGACACCAGGCCCCCCCACCCAGCCCCCTTTCTCACCTCAGCCCCCCCCCCCAGCCACCAGGCCCCCCCCCCAGCCCCCTTTCTCACCTCAGCCCCCCCCCCCCCCCAGCCACCAGGCCCCCCCCCAGCCCCCTTTCTCACCTCAGCCCCCCCACCCAGACACCAGGCCCCCCCACCCAGCCCCCTTTCTCACCTCAGCCCCCCCACCCAGACACCAGGCCCCCCCACCCAGCCCCCTTTCTCACCTCAGCCCCCCCACCCAGACACCAGGCCCCCCCTTTCTCACCTCAGCCCCCCCACCCAGACACCAGGCCCCCCCTTTCTCACCTCAGCCCCCCCCACCCAGACACCAGGCCCCCCCTTTCTCACCTCAGCCCCCCCACCCAGACACCAGGCCCCCCCTTTCTCACCTCAGCCCCCCCACCCAGACACCAGGCCCCCCCTTTCTCACCTCAGCCCCCCCACCCCCCTTTCTCATCTCAGGCCCCCCCAAACCGAGCCCCAGGCCCCCCCACCCACCCGGCCCCCTTTCTCACCTCAGCCCCCCCACTCCGACACCAGGCCCCCCCCCACCCGGCCCCCTTTCTCACCTCAGCCCCCCCACCCAGCTCCCAGGCCCCCCCAAACCGAGCCCCAGGCCCCTCACCTCGGGCCCCACAAGTCCGGCCCCCCCTTCTCGCCTCAGCCCCCCCGACACCACCCTCCAGCCCGGCCCCGCGCCCCTCTCACCCCGGCTCCGGCCGCTCGGCGCCAAACGCCTCAGCGTTCTCCCACTCTCTTCGCGCCACCCGCCCGAACCAGCCCCGCCCACGAGCCCCATAGGCTCCTCCGCCCGCCGCCTCCGCCAATCGCGCGCCTCCGCGCCAAGCCAAGCCACGGCCCGAGCTGCCCGCAGCCAATCAGCGCCCAGGGAGCCGCCGCCACGCCCCCGTCCCTCCCGGAAACCGAGGCCCCCCCGCAGAGGACTACGGCTCCCAGTAGCCCATGCGGCAGAGCGGGTGCCGCATCGCGCGCTCACGGGGCGTAGTGCATGCCGGGAGATGGAGTCCCCGTGGAAAGACACGTGCTGGGACTGACTGACAGTCCGTGCGGGACAGGGCAAGCCCCGGAGCTGGAGGCTGCGATACGCCCTGGAGCGGGGGGGCCCCAGGGACAGCCCGGCCCAGAGCAGCGCCAGGCAGGAGCGGACTCAGCCACTGCCTCGGGCCCAGCAGCTCCAGGGGCCCCTGTTGTTGGAGGAAGAGGAGGGGGAGGCAGACGCTCCCTGTTCCCCCCCCCCAGCCCCGGGGGAGGGGGGGCAGCGAGTCCCGGGGTGCCTGGGGTTTGCAGACGCTGGGGCTGAGGGCCAGAGAGGGAAAATGCAGGCCTGGGAGCAGCAGGCGCCGGCCCCAGCCTGGCAGTTCTTGCTCGGGGCTGGGCTGCAGGGAGCCCTGTGTTTAGGGAGCAGATGGGGGCCGAGCCCCAGGGAGATTCGTCAAAGCACCTGCGGTGGAGGGTTTTTAGGAGATAGGAACGGCCAGACAGGGTCAGACCAAAGGCCCATCCAGCCCAGTGTCCTGCCTGCCGACAGTGGCCAATGCCAGGTGCCCCAGAGGGAATGAATAAAACAGGAATCATCAAGTGATCCATCCCATCAGCCCTTCTCAGCTTCTAGCAAACCGAGGCTAGGGACACTATTCCTGCCCATCCCGGCTAATAGCCGTCAATGGACCTGTCCTCCATGAGCATATCTAGTTCTTTTTTGAACCCTGCTGTTATAGTCTTAGCCTTCTTCACATCCTCTGGCAAGGAGTTCCACAGGTTGACTGTGTGAAGACCCGTTGCCTATTTTCCCAATGTGAGACGAATCACAGCTCTAACAGCCACCCACGAGCAGGATTACTTCCTGCAGCAGGGCTCAGCCATTGGTGAGCCCCACCAAGGAACACAGAAGGTTAGCCCCAGCCTGGATGAAGGGCGGTATCTGTAACTCCTGGATCAAAGTCCGGCAGGCGAGTTAGCAGGATATGAAGGCACAGGCAGGTCTCAAGCTTTGAAAGATCTGACCATCCAACTGCCACTGGAAATGGTACTGCTCTCTTCTTCAGGGACCAGAGCCAGACCATACTATCAGCAATACACACACATCCACCTCCTTCAACTAAAAGCAAAGTCACAAGTGCCTAGCCCCAACAGAGTGAGAAAACATTTGCACTCACTGCTGAGGAAAAAGGACAGTCCCTACAATTAACTATATCACTAAATTAATTAGTGACAGGACAGGGAGGCAGAAGGCTGCTTAAGGAAACTCCACGGGTGGTGCAGATCCAGCCCTGACTGCTATGGCATGACAGTTATGGTGATCAAGTATCCACAGCCTACCTCAGCAGGCATAACGTCAGCAGCAAAGCCAGTGACTGAAGCCTCTTCTCTGTGGCTGAGGAGCTAGGCTAGAAGTTTATACCACTGCTACCTGGACTATTGCTGGAGGGTCGTCACCACTCAAAACAAAACAAAACCCAGTCAGGTATTTTTTGTAAGCATGCTTAAACCTACCCTTTTAAAAAATAAAAGGAGGACTTGTGGCACCTTAGAGACTAACATTTATTTGAGCATAAGCTTTTGTGAGCTAAAGCTCACTTCATCGGATGCATTCAGTGAAAAATACAGTGGAGATTTTTAAAAAATGTAAGTCTCTCTCCAAGGCTGATGGGCAGGGTGGCAGCAGCCCTGGCTGTATTATTAAAGAAGCCTGCTAAGTGCAAACTGGGACAAGGTGCCTGGAGATAAGAGTTAATATTAACCAAGTTTTCTCTTTCGCTCACCTCCACTCCTCTTCTCCCCATAGCCCCACAGGCCAGAAAATAAAGAGAACTGAAAAGAGCACACATTACATCTTCATCTAATGAACTATAGTAGTGAGGCTTCAACTGAGAACAGCCCCAGTGCATTAGGTACCCTACAAACACAATGAATGAGACAGCTCCTGCCCAGCCAGGGTTTATAATCTAAACAGATGGGGGGGGCGGGGGGGGGGCAAGGCACAGAGGGACTTGCCCAGGTCAGAGCTGAGACTAGACCCTAGGTCTCCGGTATCAAAGGGCAGTACCATACCGCTTATACAGCACGGCTTCTCAACCACATGAGAAAAATGGCAGCCAGCTCTAAGCACCTACTACTGGAGAATCCAACCTGCTGCAGCCGGCCACAAGCAGTGGAGTTATGTGGATCAGAAAGTAGGAGATTTTTAAAATCTGAAGGCAGTACTACAAACTGGGCAGGCAGTGATGGTGCCAGCTGGCTCTGTGCTCATCTGCACTAATCATTAGCATTCCACAGAACATTTACCTTAATTATGGTGAAGCAGCCACGCACAGACTCTACCCTTCATGGAAGCCCTAGTTCGAGGAGAATTTAGAATGACAAGCTCTAGGAGCTGTGACAGAGCTGGGTTCAGGGCACGCACTGGGTCAGAATTCCTCTACTCAGAGGAAGTGGGGTTCTTACTCATTCAGCCACTAGGCCAGAGGCTGCTGCCCTGCAAGCCAGGAGTCCTCGGGTAGTGCGCAGCTCTGAGAAGTTTCCAAAGCAGAATTTTCAGAAAGGGAGTGGAGGGACGGGACTTGACTCTAGCTTCAATGCCATTGTTGCATCCACTCGGCCCTGCCACCTCTGGGTTCCGCAGAGAAGCTCCCAGACTGACGTAGGTAACTCAGGTGAAGGTCTGGCCAGGCCAAGCAGCCCAGCTGAATCGCTATCATGTTACAAAAACAGGCAGGGGCAACATTTGCTAATAAGACCTTCCAGCCAAGCCAGTAGCAAGTTGCAGGTTAGCTGCCTTTCCATTGGATACACAGCAGGCTCTTGGCATCCTCTGCCTTGGAGAAAGCTTGATTGATAACTTCAGGGCTGCTGAAGCATTGGGATTTTCCCTCGTTCCTTCCCATCTGAGAATCTCAATGCACTTCACAGGCCCAGAACACTGAGATAGGGAAAAATCCCCCAGTAGAGAAATGGGGAAACTGAGGCATGGAGCTCTAAAAGCCACCCTTTTTCAAATGTCTATAGACACCCCCCTTTCAGAAGGGCTGAGCTGCTGCATGTCCCACTGACATCCATGGGGTTGGGGGCACTCCGCACCTCTGAGAAAAATCCCATCCAAGGCCTCTCAGTCCAGCAGCCGCGACCTCTGATTTGGCGTGCCTTTCTGACACTAGCTGAGGAGCCTCACAGAACAGGACACAATACTTGGCACTTAGCTAGCAAGCTACAAGGAAACAGCTCAGAGCGCTTCAGGAAAGGCAGGTCTGAGTCACCCCATTTTACAGATGTGGACTGTGAAAACCCAGGCAGGTGAAATGACCTGCCACAAGTGATTCCTCCATCCAGCTGTTGTTTCCGCTGGGAGATGGGAGAGCAGGGGATTCACCAATCTGGCCAGCAGCTCCTCGGGGCCTCATGGTAAGAATCTGAAGCACGACAGAACATTGGGATTATTATTTTAATAGTGAGGTTTAAAGAATTGCATGTAGGAGAGACAGGAAGAAACATACAAAATCAGACCAGAATCTGAGCTACAGTACACATCCCTCCAAGGGAGAAGTCAAACCTTTAGAGATGGCTACAGTCTTGCAGCAAAATGTAACAAAAAAAATCATCATATAATAAATTATAAAAATCATGCCGACTCCACACACAGGTCATATCTGGTCCATTTATACAAAGGGCCGTCGAATACTTGAGCTCTTCCAAGCTGAGGAGCGGCTGCAGTGGGAGAGACTCAAGAAACTGGAACCCTTCCTCCCAGTGGCGCTGCAGTCAAGAGGAACTTGGGATTTAAAATAGGACCAAACAGGTGAAAGGAAAAACAAAATCGCAGTGGTGGGAATATGCACACTGAATTGTTTCAGTCCGCGAAGCATGAGGAGAGAAGTCCGAAATGCTTTGGACACAGGTAAGGCACCGTAAGCATGAATGGAGAACGTTTTTCATTTTGTTTACATCCATTGACTGGACTCTCACTGAAGACCCACTGAGCCTCTCCCTTCTGCTGCCCTTCAGAGCTGCTCCAGGTGCAATGCAAGACTACAAGAAACTGGACTGTTCGGAACTTTGTTTCCAGCCGACCCCTATGATCCCAAAGAGGGCACAGCAGAGCCTTGCTAGCTGGAGCATCCAAACTGATTGCTCGCCTCGTTGGTGCAGTGTCTATTACTACAAAAAGCCCAGGCTCAAGGGCCCCATTTCAAGCAGTCAGGGAAGAAAAAAAAAAAAAATCAAGCAAACCCCATGTTACGTTAAGCAAAGCTAACATTAAGCACAGTTTCATCAGGCTAGTTGAGGAAGCATCACATTGTCATACAGTGGTATCTTCCTGTTCTTCCTTCTGCCCCTCTTCCCCACCCGAACAAGTCTATGCCTCCTTTAAGGGTTCCCTGTGATCTACCATTAGCAGCATCCTTTGATGAGCCACAGACCAGTTTGGCAGAACCATCTTGGATGCTCCCCGCATTGCTACAAAGCTGGTTCCGCCTGCGTTTCCCCACTGACCGATAAATGACCAATGCATACAAACAGCACAGCCGGGTGATGAAGGAAACGCTAACAGGTCTCCGACGAGCAATGGAAGTACCAGAAAACATATACAAGACAACATTCGAAACACCTAACAGCAAAGTGCTTTGGCCCAAAAGTTGCGATTTGAACAGATGTGCATCTTTATTATTTTCATTTAAATGCAATTTCAAGCTTATTGGTTTTTATTTTTTTCCTTTAAAAAGAACCCCTTCTGCTTCCAAAACAAGACTTACAGGAAGCAAGCATTACAGGGAAAGACTTTTTTTCCTTTTTTAAAATTTATTTAAACAAAAATGCACAGTGCATTAACTTCTCTTCCAACCAGCTAAGCTGGGCAGATATTTTTCCTCCAGAAAAACAAAAACAAACCCAAAATTTCCTGTAACCGGGCAGTGGTCCTCAACATGAGTGCTGCCTAGTTCTAACATAAAAAGAATACATTTCCATCATCATAGAAAAAGCAGTTTAAAGGTGAGGATTTTAGTATACTTGCAACAAGCCCACCTTAATCCTATATTACAAGCTTTTTACAACATACAAAATAGATCAGTAACTATGATTAATGTAACCCCTCCTGGTTAGAGAGTAAATATACAGAATAATCATCAATCTGGTACCAACAGGAGGACAGAAGTAGTGTATAAGGCAAAACAACAGCTAGGTACTGGATTATTATTAGAAACCATGGAATCTGAACAGTCATTAGCTAGTTTGGCCAAACAAGGCAATCCCCCCCCCCCCATGAGAAATAGCATGAAAACACTCTCTTTAGCCAGGCGACCCACAGTCAGAACACGAGGACCCTGATCTCCACCCCCACAGATTAAAACCTATTTAGCAGGGTTTCCATATTTTTTGCTTATTAACATTACAACAATGATCGTCTTCCTGTTAAAATGATAGATTTGGTCATTTAACATTAAAACCAGAATACCCAGCAGGGCACGAAGGGCCGAGCCACCCATCGGGAGTGGGGGCAGCATTTTGCAGGAACCCATCGGTGTGATTAAGCTGACCGTTCCCAATACAGCAAGCTCCCGCATCACAGGCTGCTAGCTACCACCCGTCTCCTAACCACGGGGCAAGCTGGAGACGCTTGCAGCTGCTGCTACCAGGTTAAAAAACCAGGAATTATTAGCCTTGTCAAATTTTCTTCTGCGGGGAGGAGGGGAAATCTAGCAGTGCCCTACTTGTTACAACAATGCGCTCTGAGGAAGGGCCCTGCAGCCATGGACAGCATCCCCAGACAGAACACGGCCCACAAATAGCCTGCATATTCCAGCCAGGGGTCAGTCCCTCTGGAATGGCTGGGATAGCATGCCCCGAGCTAGCATTTGCTCCGTCCAGTGCGCCCGTGTTCCTTTGGGACAGTAGGGTCCCCTTTGCTGTATCCATGGAGGGAAATGGCAGTTGCTGTGTCTGGGTAAATAACCATGTTAGTTTAAACTCTTCCTGCACCCTGTTGCTTTAGCTGAACTGATCAGTATATAGTGTTCACAGCCAATAGTTTTCTAGACATTTTGCTTTTCAAAACCCCATCCCTTTTCCTACATTCTTATGTCCAAATCTGACAACCCTCTCCCCCTGGGCTCTTTCCTGCCCTCCCTTCTCCAAATCTGACCCCCCACGCCACATGCCCCTGCCCTAGCATGGAGCACTGGGCGGTACTGGCCACACCATGCTGGTTTCTGGCCCCAAAGCCGTCACACACTGGCTTTCTTGCTTGGAGTTCACCCTACGTTATATTAACTTTGTGGACCAGGCGAGTCTTTTTGCACAGATCTGCAGAGTGGCGCAGGAAGCCTCTTTCCAGCGCGGCCCGTGGATCTGCAGCTATAAAGTGGAGGAAGGGACTCACCCAGGTAAATCCAGGTATGAATGCATAGATGGAGGTGAGAGAGGATTCATCTGGGTTTGTTTGTTCCTTGCACCATTGGAAAAACAAAACAAGACACTGGGAGCTTCTCATGCAGGTTCCTAGGGGCAGGGGGGAAAGTCCGTTCAAGGAAAGGAGAAGAGGTCTGTCTCCTCGCCAAGGAACAACCAGGCAGTGCAGCTGGACTTCACCTAGGGATGGGAGGCAGCGGCGGGGCCCCCCGGGTTGCTGCAAGGCAAGGAAGCCGGGTTAGTTAGGCTGCAGCAGGAAGTGCAGGAGTTTCCTGGCCAAGTCACTCAGTTCAAAGGTCTCCTCACCAGCTGCCGTGTCAAGTATTGGTCCCTGGACGCCAGCCTGGCCAACAGCTGCAGAGTCTGTGCACTCATGGGCCACTTCCCCCAGGCACCCGGGGAATTCCCGAAGCCTGGATCCCTGTCCAGCAACCACAGACCCAGCCGTCACTGGTGCACGGGCTCGTTATCATCCCAGCTCCCAGCACTGCCTCCCGGGGCTCCAGCTTCCACTGGGGCCTGTGCAGGCCCCACCACCCAGGGGATGCAAAGAGCCGCCACCCCCGAACAAGCCATGGAGGAGCCCAGCGTGAGGCCTGGGGGTTTGCAGGAACGGGGGGGGGGGGAGAGGGGGAGATCAGGACTGCATCTCCAGCCAGTGCCTGTCAGAAGGAGGCTCCCAGGGAGCTCAGAAGGCCAGAGCCCTAGAAGCTCTGGGAAGGCCAGAGCCCTGGAAGCTCTGCACTGATGGAGGCAGGTCTCTGGGGGGGGTGCTATTAGAAGGCACAATATTGCCACAGGCCAAGAGCTTAATCAAGGCACTTTTGGGGTTAGACCCCAGGTGTGAACAGGCTAGGGCAGAGACCCGTCGTGCAGGCTTGGAGAAGCCTAGCAAGGGAAGACAATGGGCTGATAGAAAGGCAAAAGCCCACTGCTCACTGCGCAGACAGCCGGTGGAAAGCAATGTACAGCAGTGGCTTTAGCCCTCCCGCTCTGAAGCGGTAGGTGCCACCCAGGTGGCTTAGTGGAGCAGGCGCTGGGGAGTCCTCCACCGACCAGGCACAGATGTTTTAGCAGCGAGACGCATTGGCTAGGTCCGTCACCTACCTCGGTTCGTTTTGCTGGGGTAAGTTCTCTGGAAGTGTTTATACTCCTCTGGAGCTGGAAAGTCTTCAACTGGATGAAAGGAATATTTGGACTCAAAGTCATCTGGGAAGAAGGGAAAAGGGTGAACTAAGACAGACAACTTAAGAGAGGAAACGGAAAAGGTCAACTTGCATCCCGAGTTCTCGGTGCTCCCGATCGGAGCCAGTGACACAGAAGCGCTCTGCTGCTGGGGGGGAGCACGGAGAATCTCCCCACTCACGGGAGCTGCTGGCCATGTTGGAGATCCGGCTGTGTGAGTCTGAACAGCTGGGGATGGAGATACCTGTCCTGGTCGTGCTCTGGGTGTCACAGGGGGAGTGGAGTCAAACAGAACTGGCTAAGCAAGTCAGTACAAATGAACCAGAGGAGAATTTTTCCCTCCTTTTGTAAGTTCCCATTTTTCTTGGGCCATGCTGCCAGCTGCTGGCTGACAAAGGAGAATGGCTCCAGACACAGAGCTGAATTTCCACCTGGAACACGATCAGCGGGTGTTAATCACGCAGTTAGAGACACGATCCCATTGACGGGGGCCCTCCATTCACTGCGCTAGCTGCAAAGCCACTCCGCAAGCATTAGGGAGTGCTGCACAAGTGGAAATCAGGTCTCAGCCTCGTCAAACAGTTGGGCCCCAGTACCTGTTAACTGGAACATGCTCCCTCCCCACCCTCTGTTCCTAGTGGGCCTGGATCTGATTCAGACAGGAGCCAAATGGTTCACAAGGCTCAAGTTCCAGTTGATGATGGTTAGATTTTCTGAGTGGGGCCCATGACTCCAAGCCAGGGGGCGAATCCAGAACCTGATCACTTCAGTCTCAATCAAATCCGGTACCAGAGCAATGCACAGGGAGTTTGCCCACCCCAGCATGTCTCATGCCTGGCACTGCCCAAGGCCAGCAGGTTTTCATTCAATAGTTAAGCCCAGTGCTCTGCAGGAGTGGGGATTCCTGAAGGTTTCCCACCCCTCTAGCCAGCATAGACACCTTGGCCAGGGAACACAGGGCTTCCCGCCACCTCCTAAAGCCTTCATAAGACCCTGAAATTCATCCATTTTACCCGCCCTTGTCTCCGGAGCTAGAATTCTACCACGACATGGTATCATAAGCCAGGCTGCTAGGGGCTAGAGGGACATGAGGCAATGAATGCCATGGGGGGAACAGAATTTCTCTCTGAACTGAAGGAGGACAGGAATAGCAGGGTTCCACCCCGGAAGAGGGGAAAGGCAGGATCAGCCCTGCAATAACACCCTTTGGAAAAAGCATCCCAAGAGCCAGCCACAGCAGAGGCACTGTACTGGAGACAGACCCAGGAACGCTCGAGCTGCTGGAGAGTCGTGCGCCCACCCATGAAGATTCCTGAACTGCTGCAGCGTCAGCAGGGTGTGGCTCACACCTTGTTTACGTAGGACCTACAAAAACAGCAGTTTTCCATGTGCCTCCCCAACGCAGCGTCTGTAGAGGGCCGTTTGGAACCTGGACTGCATTGCCCAAGCAGGCCGAGGCAGGTTCTGTCTGGCGTCTAACATCATCTACTCACCCAAGAAAGATCTCATGGTGGCGATGGAATCTCTATGCCCATTTCGCACTGGCGGAGGCGGAGGGGGCGGCCCAGCCGGTGTCCTGGTAGGTGGGGGCGGAGGTTTCCCTCGACTCGGAGGCTCTGATGACCCATGCATTCTGTAGGGGGGCGGGGGCGGGGGCGCGTCACGACCACCATTCCGCATCAGCGGGGGTGGGGGTGGGGGGGCTGCAACAGAAACCCTGATCAGCACAGATAAAGACATAAGAACAGTCAGACCGATGGCCCAGTAGCCAACACCAGGTGCCCCAGAGTCAGAGCCACAGCCAGAACATCACAGCCATCGAGCGATCCAGCATGTCGCCCACTCCCAGCAAACAAGGGCTAGGGAAACACTCCTGGATCATCGCGTCCATCCGCGCAGCCTGGGCAGGACTGTGCCTCCCACAGCACTCTCCAGTGAGGCATCCTCCAGCAATGGGGCACTGAGGGTTATTCCACTGCTTGGAGAGTACTGCCCAGTTCTCCAGTGGGCAGCCAGCAGGGGACAGAATGCCAGACCTAACCCTCCTCCGGCTGGCTGGGGAGCCCACGTTCAACAAGACTGTTTGTTACCATTGCAAAATCCCAGCACACCGCTCACCTGTCAGGCTCTGGACATTTTTAAAGCCAGTATTTTCAGGGGCCCACTCCACCCTCTCACGCCAGCTGAGACTCCAGTTCAGGCAGAGATGCCAGGCTAGAGCACACCAGGATCAGGACTTGGTAAAGTACCTACTAGGGCCTTTCTGCTGTTTAGTGCCCCAACAAGACATTTTCAGCTCATGTTCCTAATTAGGTTAATTAGACAGAATAATGCATCAGCTCTGGAGCAGTGACTCAACTGAGGGACTCTAGCAGGGCCAGAAAGGGCCAGAGCGGGCGACTAACCAAGGCAGAACTGCAGCCTTGTGGCGCAGCCCGGGACGGTGCATTCAAAGAGCACGATAAAATACTAGCACTGTGCTTTCCCGACTCCAGGGGCTGCACGCAGGTGGACGCTCGCATGGCCACAGAGCCACATACGAGGGGGAAGCTGAAGGCACCCAGGAGAAAACGCGAAGAGCTTGAAGAGAAAATGTTGCCTTAAGTCGTGCTCGGAAAGGCTGACGTCAGACCCTGAAGCTCTGACTTTCTCCCAGGAAGCTCCTGCAAACGAGGGCTCTAACGCAGGGGACAAGTTCCAGGAGGAGGCCGAACCCCCTCAGGCATCAGACACACACATCGGTGAGCCTGACAAACAAACGCCCCTTACCTGCAGCAGGCGCTGGGGATTCCACCCCGCCCCCTTGTCTCTCCTCACACCTGGGGAGCCACGCGGTTACACCGCTGCAAACCCTCAGGAGCCAGCAGCAGCGACATGCGTGGCTACCTTACGGCCAAACTAGCTCCGGGCCTGCTGAGAGGGCGCGCTGGAGGGGCTCTTACCTGCTCCCCTGCTTGGAGGGTCTCGGGCCGGCGGAGGGGGTCGATTGCTCTGGAGCGACGGGGAGGCCGAAGAGGGTGGAGGAGGGGCCATGCCCCTCACGGGGCCCGGGGTTTTCCTATGCAAAGAGTTGTGTCTCTGGGGCAGCTCCGGGGCCAGCTCGTTGATGGGGCTGGAAGGACCATTGTGAACGCCAGGGGGCTGCCGATAGGGGGGCGGAGGGGGAGCTAGAGACTGGTTCTGAGAACTTGGCCCCGTTCGGACATTCACTGGGGATGGAGGGGGCTTGATGGGGGGCGGTGCTGGGGGGCCATCCCGGCCTGCAGTGAGCCGCTGTCCTGGAGTTGGTGGTAACGGCTTCTCCCGGTTGTAGGAAGGCGCTTTGCTGCCATGCATCGGAGGAGGTGCAGGGGGTGCGTTGGCTCGGCGGCCTGGAGGTGGGGGCGGAGGGGCAGACGAGCTGTGTTTCATGCCAGTACTGCTGGCACTGTTGGGCCGGGAAAGGTCAGGCAAGGAGGGTCTCTGCATCCGGGGAAGCTCGGGAGGGGAAGCCCGGCTGTTGTCGGAGTCATCATGAGGTCGGCTGTTGGTCACAAGCACCGGGGGCCTTGGGGCCGCTGATCTGGAGCCAGGAACCTGAAGTGACTGCTTGCCAGAGGAGATGTCTGTGATGGATAGAAAGCTGGGTTACTTGCCAAGGGAGGGAAAGAGTCCCAGCCCGGCCTAGGGCTTGACTTGAGGGAGATCGATGGGCCCAGATTGGTCTGAAGGGACACACTGGAGCCAGCTCATGCGCCTGGCACACAATTCGGCGGAGACAGAGCACTCGGCTCACCAGAATGGGGGAATGGCAAACACAGGGATCTCCAGAGGGAGCTGACAGCTCCCCTCCCAGGCAGCACTAATTAACTCTCACAGGTTCTGAAGGCCAAGGTTATGCACAGAAGAAAGGCAAAGTAACATTCTTCTGTTAACACCTGGTGCACCTAGGGCCATTCCCAAAGCACGAGACAAGACAAGCCTCATCCCACCCCGGGGAAATAAACTATCCTTAATGGGACAGATGGGGGAAACCGAGGCATAGAGGGATGCACTGGTTTACCCGAAGTCCCAAACGGGATGGCTGTAAAAACTGGGATTATTGCCTGGCTCGTAGGCCTGTGTTCAGACCATTCTCCTGTCTGGGCCAGCCTGGTAACCCTGGTTTCATGCAGCGAGAACCCCCAGCCCTTCTGAGACCAAATCAGGCGCCAGAGCCTAGTGAGGATGGGGGGCCACGGAGGGACTGGTGCATTGCAACGTGCTGTGATGCGCCCTGCACCCCAGCAGCATTTCGGACCCCCCTGCTCGTCGCTGGTGATAGGTACCCAGTAAATCGCTCGCTGCCGTTGCTTACCGGAGTTGTCCTTCGCTCCTACAGGTCTGAGCTTAGGGACGCCCCCTTGGAAGAGGCCCCCTTTGGGCTGGAGCACTGCTGAGCTGGAGCTGCCACCGCCTCCTCCCTTGGGCTCTGAAACAAGAGGGGTCCAAACTCAGCCCCTAACACAGCCTCCCTCCCAGGGGTCCCCTTTCCTTCTCACAGCTTTGATTTGAGGCATCCCAGCTCCAGGTGCAGCATGCCTCAGATTACACAGCACCAGGCATGTATGCGGGGCATTAGCAGCTCTGTTCACCCCCACTCGCTGTCGCTCCGAGACCACTAACTGAACCGTGCCTCTCATGTCTGCAGCTGGAGCACCAACATTCCCCCAGGCCTTGGCTCAGGAGCGTGTGCGTGTTCACAGAACGAGGTCTGTAGCCCTAGGAGTATGGGGCCTCAAAAGTTTCTAAGGGAAGATGCGGGGAGAAACCAACTCGGTCAGTATGGAGCAGCCATGAGGCTGCCACAGTTTCACAACAAATGCCCTTCCCAGCAACAGCAGCAATTCGGAGGAACACCTATGGGAGGGGCTGGAATTGCAGCTAGAGGAGGCTTTGGGGCTAAGTGGCACCGCACGGTGGTTTGGACGCAAATGCCCAGGGTACTCACTCTCCAGGACTGGAGCGCTTCGGTCATTGACTTGCGTCACCTTTTTCAATCTGGGCCCTTTGCAGATATCTTGGAGCAGGGCTCCTCTACCTCGCTGCTCATCTCGGCTCAGCTTCGGGAGCTCGGTGTTTGCCTGGAGACAAGAGGGACATTACAGAGAGAAAGCAAGTCAGTGCCAGGCACATTCCCAGCCCTGCTGGTAAAGACGGGCTGGCTGGAAGTCTCATTACAAACCAACCCCCTTCCCCCGATTCCAACCCTGACTGCAGCCCGTGGCACTGCACTGTCCCTTCCCGAAACAATGCAGCTCTGCTTCAATCCCTCCCTTTCAACCACCTTCCCCCCATTCCAACCCTGACTGCACCACCGCACTGTCCCTTCCCGCCATGAGGCGGCTCTGCTTCAATCCCTCCCTTCCAGATGGAGCATCGCGCCAGTCCCAAACCAAGGCACACGCAGAGTTCTAAAGTAGTACCGGGCAGGTTCCTCCTTGCCCAAGAGGAGTGTTGCTACAGTCCTCGCCCCCTTACCCCAGACATAAAAGTGTCCCCATCTCTGCTGGGTCAAAGGGGCATAAGAACCACACCTGAGATTCTTCGCTCTCCCTCTGGGGCCATTTGGGAGGGAAGGGGGCAGCCCCACATCACAGGATCTCAGCCCTCCCCGGCGCGCCTCGAATTGGCTTTGGTCGAGGCAGCGCCACTCCCAACTGACAGGTGATGGCAACCATTAGCCCACCGGCGACTTCACTTCCCCCGTTCCCTCGTCTCATCCCCTGCTTCTGACTAGCTCCACTTCCCCCGCTACCCAAAACGCGCCTAGCTCTCGCTGCTGAGTGGGGCCCTGTCTCACACCAGAACTTCTGCTAGCGATACATCCGTAGGGCTGGTCATGCTGCCCAGCTGAGCCCTGAGGGGACACTGCAGCAGGCAGTAACCACACAGTGCCAGATCAGAATCGTGCAAACAGGGCACAATCCCACGGCATCACCTAATTAATCAACACGTCTCCAGCACTTAGCATCGTCCGTGTCACATGGGCAATCACTGATCCCCACCACACAGCCAGGGAAACTGAGGGCAGGAGTCAGATGACTTATCCACAGTTACACAGGCTCTGGAGTCCCATTCAAGCTGCCGCCAACAGCTCCAGCAATGCACCAGGGTAGACTGGCATGTCCAGCCAGAGAAAATGCAGCTGTGAAGAAAGCACCCCATGTACATGAGCCACCCTAGGAGAAGGGAAGTGGCAGGGCAGAGTAGCCACTAGCCCCAGAGAGAGGGGGCGAGCGGGGCCGTACCTGATTAAAGGTTGGCGGTGGAGGGGGGCCAGGAGGCGGTGGAGGGGGAGGAGGTATTGGCATCCTTTCCCACTCCTGGCTGGCTCAGTCTGCTTAGTGTCCGCGGAGCGTTTGGTCCCTCATATACCTGTAATTCAGACAGAACCAGTCAGGGACCCGCAGGCCGTTTCAGCAACACAACCATGCAAGTGCCAGGGCAAGGAACTGCAACTGGCATGAGTGGGCCACACTGTCTGGATCACCCCACTTCAGCAGCCCCGCCTTTCTGAGAGTCCCCAACGACGCAGATCCTGGGAGCGAACCACAGGTGGACGCTGAGCACAGAGCTTTAGGATACAGCACCACACAGACGTCCGCCAACAGCCCCAGTGCCGCACAGAGACTTCTCCAAGGGCTTGGCTTCAGGAGAGCAATACCTGTGAGCTTTGAGCACCACCTCCTGGCCAGCTTAAGGTGCGAGATTCCTTGAGAGGCAACTAGTTCAATCACACCTGGAAGAGCAGCCCGGGGGCAGCTACTATCTGCAAGAACCCAGGGTATCCCCCAGACCCTGTATCTGGGCCCGCTTTTAGGTCCCCAGCAAGGAAGGCTCAGCACTTGCCCAGGAAGCATGGCTGGCGAGAGCTGCAAAGCATTGAGAATTCAATTTATTTTTAACCCAATCATCTCACTTGAGAAAGGAACAAACCAGCTACCTTGATCCTACACTCCATCAATCCACACCACTTCCGCCAGAGCAGGAGGCTGCTTACACTGCCAGGATTTAACAGATCCATGACATTTACAGCTCATCAGTGGAAATCAAGAGCTAACGCTGCAGAATTCCCAGGCGGGAGCCACAAGCCATACATGCATCTACATCTTTTATTGTGTAAATCATCATCAAGAACCATTTGAGATGGAAGAGACCTGGAGTCTGCACCTCTGGGTCACAGCAGGGGAGAATCTCTTCTTCCTGAACCATCCCTGAGAAGGAGGCATTAACGGCCAGATTTTCAAAAAAGTTCAGATCCCACACAGGTGTCAATGCAAAGGGCCAGCTGAGTACCTGAAAATCTGGCCCAGTGTCTAGGTTATTTCTAACAGTGACTCCAAAGTGCCCAATGGGAGCGTATTTCACTGACTGAACTGTTCATATAGAAATCTCCTAATAATGTATCTGAGTTCTAGCTTACCTAGCACAACCACCACCAGCTGCTGTTAGGCCTTTGAATAACCTCGGTATCGAACAGCCTGTACAAGCCATCCAGTCACAAATGAAACATTGCCATGGAGGAAGTAGATAAAGGCACAAGATGGTGAATCACCAGGTGACTGCAAGACACTGATACCTGTCAGAGCCATTAGTCGGACAACATGAAATTACAAAATTAAAACTCTCAAACAGCAGCGGCTAATGGGATTGGAATGTGAAGAACACCAGGAGTCACTTGTCAAAGCAGGAGTTACATGTGCTCCAGGCAAAAATCGAGAGAGGATGAAAACTTTACACAGCAGAACCAATGGAGAAAGATACCAGAGGACTCCTAGGCAGAAACCATCCAATATTAAAAACACATGTTGTGTTAACACCTGATAATTGAATATTTTGCATTTACATTTTAAAGCATGTGGATGTCAGATCCCTTGCCCAGATCCCATCATAAGCGAACCAAGGAGTTTAACAGGCAGTTACATGACACAGCAAGATGGTGCCAGTCCACACACTTTATAATGCAGAAAATAAACCGTGGCCAACCTTTGAGAGGTGGGAAGTGAGCAACAGATGCTGCAATGAGGGCTTGTAATAAGACTTCATTATTCCTACAAGATAAACTATAGAACAATTTACTAGTGAGGTAAACCATATTGTCTAAATAAATCATGTACATTTTGTGATGTTATCAAAGCAGCTCTTTTTTAAGCTGTGTTCATTCCTTTCATGCTAATTCACAGAATCCCGTCATTCCCACAGTACCCCTTCCACCCAAAACGATTAGAGCAAATTAGGGAGGTTCTAGTCTCATCATTTACATGTATTGCCTTCTTTAAAGGGACACCAGCAGACTGTGAGAGAGTCAATTTAAAAACCAAAGTTCAAAATAATGTAAAGAACTTTCCCTGCCCTATTGCCAATATTTGTGGTTTTACAACCACTTCTCTAAAAATGTCCCCCTCTTGCTGCTGTGTGAAAGAGCCATGCAGACAGTGGGAAAGAGTGAAACTGGCCCTACACAAACTGCTGTTAAATACATAAATAAACCAAAGAAAAATATTTGTCTCAGAGTCTTTTTACAGTGATATTAAGTGACATTTGAAACATTACTATAAAAAAAAATTCAGATAGAAACATCTCTTTAAATAACGAGGCTCCTTGTTTGAACACGGCACACCAAGCGAGCGCTGCAATCCAGCTACCCAAGAGCCCCCTTCAGACAGCAGCTCTTCATTTTGACATTGCTGTGGAATTCTGTTCGGGATGAGATCCTGCTTTTAAATAAAATCTAGACCTCATCTACAGCTATTACTCTTCTCAGCACTTTCCAGACTCTAACCTCAGACCTGAAGAAGAGCTTTGCATAAGCTCAAAAGCTTGTCTCTTTCACCAACAGAAGTTGGTCCAATAAGATACTACCTCACCCATCTTGTCCTCACAACAATCGAGAAGGTAAGTGAATTGGAGTAAGACATCAAATCCACTCAGATAGGAACTCGCACACAAGAACAGATCTGAAAGAGAACAAATTTTTTGATAAGAGAAATAATGTCACATACTTCGCTGGGGTTTGTCTGCGCTGTCTTCACTGCCATCGGTGTGTCTGAATAGGAACTCACTCCCTGAGTAGCATCACGTGTGCTCCCACTCCTTCCTGCGATGAACTCATGCTTTCGTGTTGACATTTGCATGGCCTGTTGCCACAGAAGCGACTGTGATGTCACAAGGCCAATACTGTGATTTCATAGCTTGGCGAAGAAGATGAAAATAGCTTGGGGTAATTAGCTTACCCTAACAGCTGGGAAATGCGCACCGGGTAAAGATTTATGATTCAGTCTGAGGTATTTGAAAGCCATGCCTAGCACCCAACTTCCTCTTTAAAAATATCAAAGCCATGAAGAACTGCTCCCCATCCTCTCGACGCGTGGCCCGTAGGAACATTCAGATGATTAGAGGAGTTATAAGCAAGGTAACAGATCTCCACTGAGAGGAAATCAAAGTTCAGCAGCTTGCTATGAGCATGATCAGGCCTGATGGAATCCCCACCGCAGTCCATGCAAAGGAAGGTGTTGCTATCTAGCTCTGTACTTACACAACAGCACTTCCCATAGATCCTGAACATTACATACACTAATCCTCCCCAACCGTGCGAGTATCAGCTGTGCTTAGATGTTACGGAAGTAGTACACGGACACGACTGTGATAGGCACCCTAGACAAAGAGCTGCTACCACCATTTCACAGACATGGAGTACAAGATTTGTTTAAGGTTGCAAAGCAAGTCACTGGCAAAGTCCAGGATAGAATCAGGGCACTCCTGCTTCCACATCCTACTTCAGACCCCTGGGACCTCACTGTACCTCTGAGATCATTACTCAACCTTCATCAGTTTGATGTGCAATCGTTCAGTGGAACGGAGGGGAAAATCCTGCAGAATTAACCTGAGTGACTGTGGGGTTGGCTGGGGAAAGATTCACACATAATACTTATGGATGCACTTTAATCTCTGAATGCTTTACATTGCATGTGCCAGAGCAGAAGTCCCAGTCTGCATCTGATGAAGTGAGTTGTAGCTCACGAAAGCTTATGCTCAAATAAATTTGTTAGTCTCTAAGGTGCCACAAGTACTCCTTTTCTTTCTACTGAAACAGGCATTCAAATAAAGGTTCTGTCCTAGAAGAAAAAAAGCAGAAAGATCTAAGCTAAAGCAGATCAGAGAGAAAAGGGAGCTAGATTTCTAATGAACAGGTCACTTCATTTTAATGTGTGGCCCAATGCACATTATGGATGAACTACTTGGCAAGGTGGGTGAGGTAATATCTTTTATTGGACCAGCTTCTGTTGGTGGAAGAGATAAGCTTTCGAGCTACATGGCACTCTTCCTCAGGTCTGGGAAAGGTCTCTCGTATATCCCGCAACTAAACACGGCTACAACCCTACAAACATCTCAGCAAAGATCAGGTTTAAAATTAAGAGCCATTGAATTCAACTGAGCTAAAAAAACAGCCCCTATTGGAGCACGTTACTTTATACCGAGAGAAACCAGAAGAAAACTCCAAAGGAAGGCCAAAGTAATCTAAATCTCAGAATCTTAAAAACAAAACAAAAAAAACACACCAGATCTTTTGTTAGGTTCATGAAGACAGCCAACCCAGCTGAGAAAGTATCTCACAGCAACGCTTACAGGCCCTTTCCGTTGAGTCTGTGCCTTATGGGAAACGCGCCCCTTTGACACAATGCAGTTAAGATAGCCGATGCCCAGCATTTCATTTGCTTTGTCCTTTATTAACCAGGATTTTTACCTGGAAACGGATCTTAATGTTCAAGGGTTTTATACTTTCCGGCGGTTTAGCCTCTGGTTTGTGGTGGAAGCAATCTGAAAGATCCAGAGCAGGCAGCATGCAAAAGGCACCAAATAGACTAAAGCACAGAACACAGCCAGCTCTTTGGGTAAACCAGAGAAAAAGACATTTGCCATTTAGTGGGTCTTTTATACATAACAATAAAAGGAAGCATCTTCACAGTTTCTTCAGTTGAAGAGCTCAGAAGAAGGCAAGTGTTTTTTGGATGGCAAGGCAACCAGGCCTCCTTTGACAGAGATCCTTTAGAGTAGCCATTCAGAACTCCCACCCACTGGAAAACTTATACACTAGTTCATCCGCCCAATAAACCCAGATCAGAAGTGGTCTATTTGCAAGCACTTCTATAGAGTGTAAGAACAAGTCCTTTCCCCCACCCTTTTAAAGAATAATTAAGCCAAACTTCATGCTCAGAAGCTCATTGGATTGTAGTGTCCAACTGTGCTTAGCCTTCAAAAATCCACACAGATCAAACCCATGCTGGAAGTAGCCTAAACTTTCTAGACATTTGTGAAATCTAGATGTGCTGTAAAGGGAAATAACTTGTTTTCTACAGAATTCAGTATTGATCCAGTCAGGACTTTTCACTGGAGATGCAGCAGTGCCTTTCACAGGTCAGGAGCACATTTCCTCACCTTTCAAAGGGATTTGGGTACCGTGCCAGATTCATATTTCATAGTTACAATGCTTCTACAGCTAGTTTGCATTTGCAAACCAAGATGAAGAAAACATTTCATCCTCACAGAGGGCAGTGGCTTTGAACTGCAGATTGGAGTGGAATTTCCAATCCTTATGATTGCGGACTGATTGCCGGATGTAGCTACAGTAGCTTTTAGACTATTCACAAGATTAGAGCACTTCCATAATTTCCTTCTTCCACCTCCCAAAAGTATTCCAGATCCTGGACTCAGTATCCCAGACTCAACCCTGAAGTGCGACATTCTTGAGTCTGTTTCTGAAGAGCACAGAGGTTGCTACATAACTAATTTACTCTGCAAAATATCTCAGAATTGAGGGTCAGTCAGGCTTTTAAAAATGTATCATAAATGTTTTAAGAGAGCAAGCTGCCATCTCAATTCAGAGCTTCTCAGACACATGGCCCATCTCTGAGTGCAGACAGACATACCTGCTTCAGTTTGCAGGACTCAGACACTCATCATGAATTATTAGCAACCCACGGGCACTGCAGTGCATTTTTAACAAACCTTGAACAAAAATTTCTGATGCCTCACAGCCAAATTCCAGGGTCCTCAATGGAGCAAGACCCCACTTTGCACCTCAGTGGGAGCTTTGCTCCATTGGAGGGCTGCCAAGTTGGGCCGTGCATTAACAGCTTTCCAGAAATCTTAACGTTCATTTGGCAAAGGAAAAGTGTCAGCAGGATCAAGGAATCCTGTCATCGCATCAAACTGAAGCAAAGGAAACAGTGATCTGGCAAGGAGGAAACACCCTCCCATAAAAGCTTAGGGGTTTCCCTCCCACTCCCGCCACTGAACAACCCATGGGGTGCAGAGAGGGATGGGGATGCATGTGACGGAAACTAAAAAGAAGACTTTTCTTATCAACATTTTATTTTTAAAAAATCCTCTACTGATCATTTCACTGACAACAGGAAAGAGGCAGAATCGAGAGCTTTCTGAGGCTTTAGAATGTGTCCCCATAAAGGCATTTGTGGAGGGGAAAGGGGGATGCATTCAACTGCATCACCCACGCCTCCAACCAAACAATATGCTGCAAGAGGAAAAAGGACCCCAGTGCTTTTGTTTGATTGATGTTAGTAGCTTATAGTTCAAATAAAAATGACATTTCTTTAGCAACGGCCAGTAATCCAACATCCCCATCCACTAAGAGTTCAAATAGCTGCTTGTATGTTCCAAGTAAATTAAACTCTCACAATTGAAAAGAAAAAAGGGCTATTGTTTAGTTCATCTCATCTAGGACAGGAGAACGGTCTTGGAGCAGAATTTAGGTGCAATAACAGAATCTACTAGGCAAGGAGAATGTCTAATGAAATTAGACTCAGCACTGAGCAATGCAGAAACGGAGGAGACGTTACTGGCTAGGCTGACAGCATTTTCAAAAGGTGTTAAGCGTCTGTAAGAGCGCATCTTCATCTCTAGGGCACCCCCCCATGCCTGGACCCGGTGCTGCAGGGAACTTCGCCTCTTGCACCCTAGCCCGTGGCCACTTCCTTGGCCCCATGATGGCCAGTCCCAGCCAGTGTCTTCTCCTGACTCCCTCTCTGCGTATGTCCACACTGTAATAAAACACCAGGGCTGCTGCTCCTCAGCTGACTCGGGCTGCAGGGCTATGAAGTTACAGTGCAGACATTCGGGCTCAGGGCTGTCCAGACTGCTCTTCTTTATTCCCAGGAGTTCTATGTTCTTCGCAGTTAGAGTCATTCCCACCCATCCTTACTTATTAACGGACCAGCTGTGGGTGGAGCACTCCTCAAAAATACCTTCCCAGCCCTTCTTGTTCCAGGGAAGTCCTTGGCCTTTAACTTGTTTCTTTTGATATCCTTTGTTTTTTCCCCTGTAGGCAACAAGGGACTGGACGTACTGGTTTGCCTGCCTCTCTGCCCCCTCCCCTTTCTAGGAGGGATTCTTTCACAGGCTGGGATCTCTGAGCACTGCCTTGGGAGGCAGCACTGGCCACAACAGTCCCTTGCATTCTTCTCTTTCAGTGTGGGGAGAGATCGGTCTCTCGTCCTTCCATGAGATCTAGTGAAAGCAGGCTCCTGGGCCCAGGGACATAGCCAAGTATTCGCAGGGTTTTCCTAGGCACGGGCCAAGCAGAGATGGACCAATTTATAATCCAAACTATGCAGGGCAAGAAACAGGCATGCAGTGCAAGTCATTTTGTGTAGCTACCACAGATGGCCAATCCCTGCTGTAACAATATGGGAACCGTTTAATGGAATTCCACCAGGAGAGTCTGGTTACCCCGAGCTGAGCCAAAGCCAGAATGACCTCACAGAGAGAAGAGATGCAGTCAGGAAACAGTTTGCTGTATGTTTTTTTAAACCTAAGTGGCTAAAAACGCTGCTGCTTCTAACCAGTTCTGCAGTTCACGAGCAATTAGGAGCAAGTTTACAAGACCAATGCCCATCTGCGCAGTGCTTGCGAGTGATATTGGGCCATTTATACAATCGCTCAATGTTTGTACACAGTTCTGAAGACAAAAGCATTATACATGGGCCCAATTTTATGCTGGAAGAGCCATATGGGTGCTTTATGGCATAAATATGCAATTCTACTGCCGGTGGCAAGACTACAACATCGATCTCTCTGCAATCCAGCCTGCAAGGCATTCTGCTATCCCCACCACTACCTATGCACTCTGGGAAAGACGTCAAATGGAAGCATCTGCCTGCCAGGCATGGTGGATAGTCCGAATCATTTTATTAATGCCATGTCTTAGCCATAGGCCATTGCGCATAACCCGGGACCATTAGATTAAGACAATCTTGCAGTCCTTACTCAGGAAAGGCTCCCACTGAAGTCAACAGGAGCTGAAGGAGCAGGTGTTAGGGCCTTCATCACAACAGCTCCAGTTGCAGGGCTGTGTGTGTGTGTTTTGCAAGGGTTGGGTAAGTGTAAGGAAGGTCTTGTATCAACACAGGGGGGTGAAACTGACACACCTGCAGACTAGAGCTCAGTACCCAGCCCGGTGGACTGATTTAATCACTCAGTGCAAAGCCTCCAGTTCACTGGCTGATTTAACTTGCGTTTTCCACTGGGACTTTAGAAAATAACTAAACAAAAGCACATTCTAATTGATTGATCTAACCAGTTAAACATGTTGATTTACAACTAAATAGAGCCTTTAAACGAGATCTGGTCCATTGCTTGGCCGCCTAGGAGGAGCCGCTGTAGCTATCCACGTTTATTTAAGTAATTATCTAGCTTACCTGAGAATTTGTAAAATGTTACAAAGTGGTGAATGATACATTGCTTACTTACGAGCTAATTCACTTTTTGTTCCTGATTTGTATCAAGCCGCGCTAGGGTGGTAACTGGAATTACAGACAACACCATGTTTATTTTGTAGGGAAATGTTTTGAGAGATTATAATCAATGTATACTATCTATAGAATATTATAATAAATAGTCCGTACTAAATTCAAATTTTAAACAGGTTTATTTTTAAAAAAGAAAATGTCAAGCTTGGCAGAGTCATCCCCGGGGTGGTCTACACTACAGAGTTAGGTTGGCTTAACTACATCACTCAGGGCTGTGAAAAATGTCACCCCCCGTGTGGTGTCATTAAGCCGACCTACACTCGCGTGTAGACACCACTAGATGGATGAATTCTTCCCTCAACCTAGCTACAACATCTGGATTTATTACAGTGACGGAAAAGCCCCTCCCAGTACTGTCGTATCTACGCTACAGCGCTACGGTGGTGAAGCTGTTGTGCTAGATTTGTGCCATTGTAGCACTTCTAGTGGGACCGGAAAGTCACCCTGGGTCCCAGCAAGAAAGATTCTGTCCTGTTCTGCCTCATGCACGGAGACAAGTAATAGCCTCCCAGAGCTACCAGCACTTCCAAGGGAGCTGCTGCTCTGGTGTCCAAGGACGGGCTCTGGAGAACCAGGAGTAGGGCTAATGGGAAGTGAGAAGATAAGACTGCTTGTCAGGGGCAATGGCAGCCTCTCACTCATCCTGACCATGCATCCAGAGTGTCTCCAAATCACAATCCCAGTTCCACCACTGAGTGTATGACCCATGGCAAGTCACAGCCACTAAGAGCCTCAGTTTCCCCTTCTGCAAAATGGGAGCCAGGAAATGGACTCACCTTTGTAAACTCTCCAGTACTAAGTGCTGTTATTGTGCCCCAGAAGCACAGAGAGTGAATTGATTCAGGTTTCAGAGTAGCAGCCGTGTTAGTCTGTATTCGCAAAAAGAAAAGGAGTACTTGTGGCACCTTAGAGTAACAAATTTATTAGAGCATAAGCTTTCGTGAGCTACAGCTCACTTCATCGGATGCATCCGATGAAGTGAGCTGTAGCTCACGAAAGCTTATGCTCTAATAAATTTGTTAGTCTCTGAATTGATTCAGTAAGTGCTACTGGGAAGCCAGGAGAGGAAAGAAGACAGTTTGCTTTTGTGGGATGTCTAACTAGGGACCATTTTCCCCCAGGCAACGTCTGTTTCACAGTGAAAAGCCTACTTTTATTTTGAAGAACGACTCTGTGTTGCCCTCTGAAAGAGCGAGAAGTAAGTAGGTCAGACTTGAAGACCAAATGCCCTGACAGAATCGCTCAAAAGAGAAGAGAGCCCGGCAGCGAGAGCCCTCACCTATCCATTGGCATGCAGGTGACTGTCACGCCTCACTTCAAAGATAATGCATGAAGAGCCAATCCAGTCAGAACAGAAAATCCAATAACGGAGTTGAACTCTCGAGCAGCGACTCTCATTGCTGGCACTAATGCCCTGGGGCCAGAGCGGCAGAGACAGTGCTCTTCTGAGTGGCTTCAGAAATTCACACATTGCCATTATTTGATGGCCGACAACATAAAGTAGGGCTTTGATTTAGCACCAAGTTATGAACACCAGTCAAACAGACCCAGTGAAAGGGGAAGATAATAAATCAAGCCAGCCTGTCTGGCTCTGAAGAGCAATGGCCCAGCTGCAAAGAAATAATGTCTGGAGAGAGGGGGCGATTTGTGTGCAGATCCGATGCACAGCCTGCTCTCCCCCCGGCTGTGTGGTGCAGCTCACATGTCGAGCGTATGTGAAGTTGCTGGATGTGACACTTTGTATTTGTTCAGGAAGCAACCGGTCTGGGCAGTTCCTGGCCCAATGCACAGCTCATTGTCACGCAGCAGGAGCTGGGCCCCTTCGGAGCCCTAAGCAGCGAAGCAATACAGCCAGAGAGCTGAGCACATCTGGCGTATCCCAGCTACTCCACACACAGCAGTAACTGGGCAGAATCTTGCAACATCGTTCGACAGTTTGCAGCAAGAGCCCAACTGACGAAGTTTCCGATAAACTCTCCATGAGCGAGCCGAGAGGCCTAGCGGGTGTGCCAAACTACCCAGGAGTGTGACAGCCGCAATAAGCCCTGGCACTAAAGCACTAATGCAGGCAACAGCCCAGCACCACAGGAGACGTTCTCAGCAGGTGGGTCTGCCTCAGAGAGCACATTCAAAACAGCTCTGATGCATGACGCCGGACAAATTCAGGCCTTGCCTGAAACTGCATTGGCTCCTTCAGTGAAGGGGAGTCAGCTTCACCAAGCGCCCCTGGCATTCTCTACCAGGGCCACCACAGGCCACACCAAAGAGATCAGCAGCAGGCAGAGCAGAATCCAAGGCTGCTGACGGCTAAACGAGGGGCCTCAGACAAAGCCATTGGGGTTCACGGCATCTTTCCAAACATTCCCACCTGCATGCAGCACATGAAATATGCTCTCTGCAGTGGTTCCTTTAAATGACTCCCCCTTGTGATGCTTCTGTCCTTGGCACAGCCCAATTCTAGGACACCTGCACAACCCCATGGAAGAAGCTGTAACATCCCCATCCTTGCTCGCTTAAGCCGCACTTCGTCCTTGGCCTGAAGGTGCCTCTTTGCCTCCCTCCATGTACAACGCCTGCATTTCAGCAAAGAATGACCTCCATGCCTATACCAACTGGCTGCAAGGAACTGTTGGTAATGCCTGTGAAGTGCTCTCAAGGTGCCAGGGGCGGTGCATTCATTTATCCGCTGATCACTACATGCAATTCACATCTGCTTCCATAACATCCCATCAGGCGGCATTAAAATAACTGCTTGCCAAGGCTCCTGAACAGCTGCAAAGGGGGCCATTGTCTCTCTCTAAATGAATTTGGTCCTCAAAGCTACTGAATCGGAGATGGATTATTCATAGCTTATTAACAGCAAATGGATGTGTGAGATATTCACTCCAGATGCATCAGCTTGGAAGCTAGCTCAAGCTGCGGTTTGGAAAATACTCACTACGGGCCCCAGAGCACCAGTAATAACCTAGCTCTTATCCAGCACTTGCCATCAGCAGATCACAAGCGCTTTACAAAGCAGATGAGTATTATTACCTCATTTGCTAGATGAGGAAACAGGCACAAAGAGGGGCAGTGACTTTCCCAGTCACCCAGAAGAAGAATCAGCAGTAGAACCCAGGTCTCCTGAATCCCAGCCTAGTGCTTTAGCCATCAGGCCACACTGCCTGTAATACACTGCTTGCTGATGGCTGAGAATCCCTCCCTAATTCAGTCCCGGGCCTACCCACCCCCAGCTCTGCTGCTGCCTCTCACACCTGACCTGCCATTCCAGACCCTGTTCCCACATAAGATTTGGCCAAAGCCCCTCAAAACCTGACATGCAGTTTCCCTGGCTCTTCCAGTACACGACATTCCCTGTACAGTCTTGTGATGGGGCTGAATAGCCGAGTGAGAGAGAGAGCGCCCATCAATCAGGTGACAGTAGATGAGCAAGCCAACAGAATGCAGTGACAAGAGAAAATTCAATGCCAAGACACCTGGCACACATTCCAGCTGTGCAGAGATATTCTTCCCATACACAGCCCCCATCACGCAGCCAGTTCTGGAGCCCTGAAGATTATCTGGGGGCACCAAGATACCACACAGACAAATGCCTATAAACAGACTAAGAGTCACAGTCTCTATGCAGGCGAAACCCGAGCCTGGAAAAGCAGGAGAATAATAAAGGGCAGGAATAAGCCGTATTAATTCTGCAGAGCAAGGGTGTTGGAAAGGACAGTGCTTATACCATGGCACATTGGCCTGACACCAGTTTCTTTCAAGCCATGAAAGATAAAACAATAATCAGCTGCCTTCTCGTTTGTTTGGTTAAAACAAGGACTTTGCACTGGGAACCCCAAAGATTTACAATGGAAGCACAGAGCCCCTGAGCTCGCAGAGCAGGAAGCTGGGGGAGAATACATTAAGGATTAATGCTGAGCATTTCCTTGCAGGAGACAGGTTATCACATGATCAGTTAGAACCATAGCAATGCACAATTTACCAGATCAGACTATTGGTCCTCCCCAGCTGTTACCCTGCCTCTAACTGCAGTCAAGAGCTGACTCTTAAGAGGAAAGGAAGAAACCCCATCATGACCAGTTGGGCAATTCTGTACATGGCCCAGGAGGAGAGCTCCCTGGCTGCAATTGGCTTGTCAGATTTCTCCCAGGCTATGGATGATACTGAGGTGTTCTCATGCAGCCGATTCCTTAAAATCCAGCAACAGAGACAAACCCATCACACGCAAGCCAAGTTCTCAAGTATGTTGCTGGCAATCTGTTTGTCTGCTCTTCCTCATCTGCACATAAACCTAGCTTTGAGAAGGCTAAAGGCTGGGCAGGTATCAGACTGAGCAGGGATAAACGCCTGGGTCAAGATGCTTGTGAAAGTCTAAGAATGGGCAATCCTCTGCCCCAAGACTGACGTTGCCTTGGCTGACGGTCCACGTCGTTCATGGGAGAGCGGCCACACGTTGGAGAGGGCTCCGGGGAACCACTGGCAGGTGCGCACATTCAGGAGTGGGGGATGACGGGGAATTTGGAAGAACTCTATGTCTCTTCTCAGAGAAGAACACGCAATTTAAGATTTGGCAGCACAAGCAGCTTGTCAGGCAGAGGTAGGTGCTTTGGCGATGCCGATAAGGCCGCAGCCTCCTTCCCAAGTAGCGCGACAGGAGCTTGACGAACAGCGTCCGCTGGAAGCAGCGTCCCACAGGGGCAGGGATGCCACGCGCCACCGGTGCTGCAAGGGCGTGAGAGAGAAGCACCGACACAACCGGCCAAGAGGGCGAGCCCCTCCCTGGAAAGGGAAATCCCACCTTCCTCATGCAGGGAGGCTAGGGGTTCGGCGAGGCACCTCAGACGGGGGGCCGTTAGGCAGGTGGCTCCATGCCCCGGACTCTGACTCGGTGGGTCGCGCACGGATGGGCCAGGGCACCAGCAGTGGAGTAGCTCTTAGCTCGGAGCAATAGAGAGCCTTGGAACAGCTGGCAAGAGCACCCCCCCCCCACCGAGCCTGGGGCAAGTCACAAGAGCAAGAAACAGCCAGGAAGGGCTGAACCAGAGAGTGCGGGGCGGGGGGCGGCACCCCACTGGGCTGCAGGGAATCGGAGCCACCCCCTTTGCTGCCAGGGCTCCCCGTCCAGATCTGCACCCCCCCCCAGGCCCCCCCCGCCGGCCCAGGGGCCAGCCCCCCGCAGGCCCCGCCCCCCGGGACCCGCCCCCCCCAGCGCCTGTGGGCTCTGGCACGTCGCAGCCCCCCGCCGGCCCAGCCCCGGACCCCCGCAGACCCCGCAGCCCCCCCAGCGCCTGTGGGCCCTGGCACGTCGCAGCCCCCCGCCGGCCCGGCCCCGGACCCCCGCAGACCCCGCCCCCCGGGACCCGGCCCCCCCCCAGCGCCTGTGGGCCCTGGCACGTCGCAGCCCCCCGCCGGCCCGGCCCCGGACCCCCGCAGCCCCCGCAGCCCCCCCAGCGCCTGTGGGCCCTGGCACGTCGCAGCCCCCCGCCGGCCCGGCCCCGGCCCCCCGCAGACCCCGCCCCCCGGGACCCGGCCCCCCCCCCCGCGCCTGTGGGCTCTGGCACGTCGCAGCCCCCAGCGGCGCGGGGCCCCTGCTCACCCGGAGCCGCCGCTCGCTCCGCACCGGGGCCTCCTGCCGCCGCCAACCCGGAAACGAGCGAACCTCCCCGGCCCCCAGCCGCGGCGACCAGACAAAATGGCGGCCGGGGAGCCCTCTGCGCATGGGCAGAGGACACGCCCCCCCCATCTCGTCCGGTTTTAGCGCGGCGGGACGCTCAACGCTCTGGACTGGTTGAAGACGCCATGTTGGGAAGGTCATTCAAGGAACCTCGGCGTGGGAGGACATGGCGGGAAGGATACGCAAAGCTCACGGAGCGAGTCGACTGCCATGTTGGAAAGGTCATATGTACTGCCAGTGCGCGGCCATGTTGGTGAGGTCACCCGCTCACACAGCAACCCGCTGCCATGTTGGGAAGGTCGAGAGAAACCGTCGTTGTGGCCATGTTAGGAAGGTCTCACGGAAGTGCTACTCTGTGCCCCTATTGGGAAGGTCTCTGAGGATGTGTGGCCTGGGCCACCATGCAGGGAAGGTCACAGAGGGCCCTAGGACCAGTGAGTGGGGGTGGGTTGCTGAGGCCCTTTGCCAGACCCTGGAGCACCCTGGGACCCACCTGTCCGCAGGCCTGGGGAGCTGAGGCTGCCACCTGCCCTCAGCCTGGGGTGCTGGCATATCACAGCATGACGTGACATCATCACACTGTGCCAAAATGATGTCACACCTCAGTAGGCCTCTACTTATTGTTTCAGTGACATCACACCACTGTATGACATCATCATGCTGCACCAAAATGCCATGATGCCATGCCCCCCCAGCCATGCCACAAGACCCCCGGCAACCCTACAGGGGGCAGGGTGTCAGCTGGGAGCACCGCATGGGGCCGTCTGCCAGCTTCTCTCCTGGGGTGACGGCCATGTCCCTCTCTGGACAGCGCACACACACACCCCAATAACCCACACTCAGGAATTTGGTGCCAGAGGTCCAATCCTTTCTACTAATTGGATCCCCCAAATTGCTTCACCCCTCTTTAACAGCTGAGGGGCCCGGCTCCTGGGCGTGCTGGAGCCCAGGGAACATGCGGGGAGTCACACACAGAGTGCTAGGGAGCACCTCTGGGTGCAGCTGGGGGAAAGGACACATGGACTTAAGGGTGGTGCCTGTCCCGGTTTTCTCAGGAGCGTCCCTCTGTTGAGGTAGCTGTCCTAGGAAATCCACAATGGGCTTCATACACATGCCAGCTGGGCGTGTTGATGGGCTTAGGATAGAGACCCTGTGCACTACAGAGATGGCCATCCTAGGCATGGCCAGCCCATAGGTTAACCTCCCCTCTCAAGAGACGCACTTGGGGGGATGGGGCTTAGGGACCTTGGACTTTAAAGGTGTAACGCCAACAGGCTCCTGGACGGCGGCGGGCAGAATTGAAGTGTGGATCTCTGGAGTTTAGTGCAAGAGCCTCTACCACATGAGCTAAAAGCCAACTGGCTGTAACTAAGGCTGTAGAGCAGACTCATTATCTCTCTCTCTCTACGTGGTCTGGTGCCACGAGATGGAACAGAATGCCATGCCCAGGAGGTGTGTGGGTTACAAAGGCATCTCCTGAAAGACTCTCCCGAAAGGTCACGCCACACAGAGCCCCGTTTGTCTCCCCCCCGGGGCGTGACAAGTGGAACTGAATGAGAAGGGGCAGGTTGGCCTGGCCTGGAGTCTAGAGACTCAGCAGGTTGCGTTTGCCTAGCACCAATGCTGTGCGGTTCTGGTGCCCGGCTGGGGCTCAGACCCGCTGCTGCAATCATTCAGGTGCTGGACATGCCTCTCAGTAGACAGTGCCGCTTTTATTGCCAGTTCTGTTCCGAAGTCTTCCTCCCACCCCAGTGCTTCTGGAGCATGGTAAAATAATCCGAAACTCAGAACCCAAACAGCCTCAGCCAAGCGGCACGGTGCATCTTTCCATTCCAGCTCGTGTGGGCAAAGGGCCACAACCCCGCAGCCGCCCATAGAAAAGTCTCTGTACAAAGCAGCGTAGCACACAAGGAGCTGCTGTTTTCTTTTAAAAAATAAATTTACAATTAAGAGAGCATTTTGGTACAAAATATATACATTCTCGTGTTAGGCCAGGGCACCATCCAGGCCACAGGCGAGACCCTCAGCCGTGACAGAAACAGAAAGACCCTCAATATACATAAAGAGAACCTCCTCAGGGAGTTTACAGCACGACCAAAAGAATAGGTACAAAACTAGAATTGTGGGGAAACATGATTCTGGGGCTCCCCCACCCACCTGCTGCCCCTTGCAACCACCTCACCCCACTCTTGACGCCCACTCCCGTAGGCTGATGTCCCCTCTGCATACTGCCATGGGGGCTCCTTGGGGCCAGGTGCAGCTAGCTGTAAAGAGTGGCTCCCAGCCCGCCAAGGGGCATGATGTGGGGGGGGGGCAGGGGGGTTGGGGTTGGTTTCATCCCAGGTGAAGAGTCCCTGCTGTAGCAGTGGGGGGTGGCTGGGGGCCGGGGCGTTAGGGCCATGCTTCAGGACACAAGCGGATCTGTGGAGCAGACAGGCAGGGTTTAAAGGCAATGGGGTTACACAACTGCCCTTAGCGCCGGCCCAGCCAAACTAGGGACCCTGTCCTTGGCGTAGGTAAGCGAGGAGCAGAGAGGGGGGAGAAGTTGGGGGGCAGGTGGAGTCTAATGAGAAAATAAACCCAGCCCCAGAGCACTATGAGGGCCACATAACCCCCACAGGGGGCTCTGCCTGCCTTCCCTTTGCCAGCCCATGTATGAGGTTCAGAAGGCTGTTGAAGGGATTTAGGGCTCTAGCTCTGGTGGCTCCTGCTTTCCACTCTGTATGTCACAGGTTCAAACCCCACCTGTGTCAGTTACTGCAGCCAAACTCCTAGGGACCAAGGCACCCCGGCCTGGTAAGGACAACCCATAATTTTGAAACTAGAGGGAAGTGCAGTGCCTGCAGCTGGACCAACTCTGGGGGACAGAGGCACTGGAGCCAGGGCTTCTCCCCAGCACCCCAATGCTGTATCCCCATGGTGGGGGGCCTATGCATTCTGACATGTGCTCAGAGCACCCCAGCAGACGGGGTCTGAGAGCCGGCAGGGGGTGTTGCAGTCACAGCTGCTCTGGCTGGGGCAAGGAGGAAAGGAGGGAAACACACATGGGTGGGAGAAGCAGGAGGGATGAACCCGAGAGGACAGGAACGGGGAGAGAGGGAGCTGGGACCCTGTGGAGGGGGCACAGGTCCCCTTTGTTTGCCAAGGGGAATGCTGACCCCACACCATATGCTGCCCCTCACTCCACCTGGCTCCGACCCACCCCACTGGCACCTGGCAGAGGGGACAGTGTCTCCTGCCCATGCCCTGGTCCCCCAGAGAGTGCCCTGGGCACTTGGCCCAGAGTTTAAAGCTAGACCAAAAGCTGGTCCTGGCCCACCCCATCTGCGCAGCAGGGATTGTCCCCTCCTACCCCCTGATGGGGAAGGGCCACGTGTTTAAAGTCCAGCCGGCTCTGTAAACCACAAAGTGCCGTGGCTCTGTAAACCACAAAGTGCCCGTGTCTCTCCACGCACAGGGGCGTCCAGCGAGCCGGGGCCGCAGCCGCCCAAAGTGCTGTAGTGTGACAGATCCAGCGCCCCCCGCGGCTGTCACTGGCTGCTCGCCTCCAGTTTGTAGGAGAGCTCGAAGAGCAGGTTCTGATTGTCGATCACCTGGAACTGGCGCACGTAGGCCTTGGTCTGCAGCTGGCTGGGCGACGCCTCCAAATCCAGGCCTGCGGGGGAGGAGACGTCAGGGCGCACGACCCGGGAGCCAGCAGCAGGAGGCGCTGCTCTCCCTCCCCGGTGGAACTCACCTCACCTGGCTCCTGCCCGCATGAGGGAGGACAGCGGGCTGCTTGCTGCCCTGGGGCTAAGCATGGTGGCTGCCAGGTGGGCCCTGGCACAGGTGGCCTGACCGGGCCAGCTGGGAAGCTTCTCTGAGAACCGGACAGGCCAGCCTGAGTCAGCTTTTGCACAGGTTTATGGCACGGGCAAAAGACCTCTGCCGGTTGGAAGGTGGCAGCTTTCATTTGCTCCCAGGCTGGGCAGGTTTCAGAGCAGTAAACCAGGGACAAAGGCCCCACCTCCTAAGTCACCCTGGCTGCCGGTCCCAGAGCCCCCCAGTCGGGATCTGCAGTCTGGGGAAGCAGGGAGCTCCATGGGGTAATGACGCTGCCCTTCCTGTCCCTGGAGCACAGCGTGGGGGGCAGCCTGCGGGAGACGCTCATACTCACACAGGGGACGGCTGCGATACTTCCGGATTGTCCTCACTTTTTCGGCAATTGAGTGCTGCAAAGGAAGGCAGCCAAGTGGTTAACAGCCTGGGCGCTGGGCCTGGCCCTGGGGCAGCCCAGGCCCCAGCACGGGCCTCAGGACCGTGGACCCAGCCCCCCAGGAGCCCAGCCGGGTACAGAAACGAGACCGGCAGTCAGGGCAGTGAGCCATCCAGTGCCACAGCCGGGAGAACCCACCTCATCCCACGGGGACAGGCACCCACTCTGCGCCCACCCTGTGCCCGCCCAAGGAGCCCGATCCAGTTGGCGCTACCCCTGCAGGTGTGTTAAATAACAAACAGATGGTCTAAGCCCTCCATGCACAGGCCAGCGGAGGGCGGTAGACACCCCAGCCAAGACACACACACACACACACACACACTCTCTCTCTCTCTGCCCCCCCCCCCGCCCCCGGTGCAGGCGTGGGAGGGGATTTGGACCCAGCTGTTGTTTGTCTCTCACAGCACCTGGGAGCCCCACCAGTGCCAGGAGCAAGGCTGGCTCTGCCGCCCTCGCAACCATCATTCCTTGCTGCTGCCCTACAGGGGCTGTGACCTGCAGGTCGCGCAGGGGAAATTCCACCCCGGGGTTGATTTAGCGAGACCTGGTCCCCGGTTTCCTACACCAGGCACCTAGACAGGGTGCCCAGATCCTGCCAGGGGTGGGTGAGAGGGAGCTCTGAACCCCAGCCCCGTCCCGCATGGCCCAGGGGTGCTGCCAGCACCCAGCACAGATCCAGGGGGGACCCAGGCAGGTGAGACGGGGGGGAGAGGTGCCATGGGGGGAGGGTATCTCTCAGCCCAGCTGTCCCCAAGCTACAGGCCAGGTGGGGGGAATTCTGCTCAGTGGCCAGTCGGCAGCAGCTCAGGATCTGGGACATACAGCACAGGGGAGTCGAGCTGGACAGATTGGGCCAGAATCTCCCCAAGGACAGCGGGCGCCCCCCAGCCTGGCCATGGCCCCCGCTCTCTGTGCTGAGCTACGGCCCAAGGACCCCATGAGCAGAGCGCCTGGCATGTCCCCGGAGGGGCTGCGGGACTGAGTGCGTAGCCATGGCAACACTGGCTCCATGCAGCAGCCCCCCCTGCTCCGCCCCCGCTGGCTGCGACACTCCCAGCCCCCCCGCGCCTGCGTCAGGCTGAATATTGCATGAAGGACGTTCCCAGGACAACACCAGTTAATCCCGCAGGGGGTGGGGGGGCACTGCAGGGGGCTGGGGCTCTGCCACCTGGGGTCCCATCCGGACAAAGGCAGAGCTCACTACCCTGAAGGTCTGGTGCTGCAACGCCCCCCACCCCAGCCCAGACACCAGCTGTTCTCAGAGCCAGGCCAGGGGCTTGCAATAGGCACATGGGGTGGGAGCTGTCGCCATCTCTGCTATTGGCCTGCTGGGTGATCCTGGCCAGGTCCAGTCCCCACTCTCTGCCTCAGTTTCCCCTCCCACCCTGTGTGAGCTCCTTGGGGCAGGGACGCACTCTGTGCATAACACACGTCACAGAGGGGAAGGGCCTTGCCCAGGAAGAGCCAAAGAAAGAACCCAGGTGTCCGGGAGGATGAAACCCACTGGGGAGAATTGGATCCAGGGATCTCTTCCTCCAGGGAGTCGGGGGGGGGACTCACCAGTTTCTCCATGTTCACCAGCCCATCCAGAAGCGTCTTGCTGCCCTCGTGCACAAACGTCAGGTCTGGGGGGCAAAGGAGGAAGGACGTGGTGAGCGCAGGCAAGACAGACTCTCTCCTCCCCAGCCCGGGTGCCATGCTGACCCGGGTCTCAGCCCCTCCTCCCCCCCCATGGGCAGCTGGCTGGGAGATCCCCATGCCCCAGCCCATAGCACTGCAGGCAGAGGGATACCCAGGGCTGCCGGCTCCAGGGACCCTGCCTGAGGGCAGGACACGGCCCCTAAGAGTCCCAGGAATCAGCCGCTTCTGGGGTGGAGCACGGCAGCCCTCAGTGCACAAGGGAAAATCCCGGGCGGGCAGCAGCAGGGAGGGAGGGGAGCAGGCAGGGCTCACTCTGCCCAGTCGAAATGTGGCCAGGGGCAGGAGGCCCTGTTGGCCAGGAAGGGCTTTGGGGTCACCAGGTTTTACCATCTCCTGGGAGCGACAGCAGTTCAGGCAGCCCAGCGCCTCCTGACATCGCCCTGGGGCAGTGGGGTCAGCACTGACGGCGAAGGGAACGCGCCCCCTCCTGGGCCCCGCTCTCTGCAGCACAGCTGGGGAAACTGAGGCGCCAAAGAGGGCAGGGAGTTGCCCAAGGTCACCCATGAGACAGCAGCAGAGCCGGAAGCCCTGTCCAGCAGCCCCCCAGGGTTAATGGCAATGCTTTCCCTGCACAATGAGGTGCAGACACATGGGCCCTCAGCCGCCGGGATTGGGTCCGTGTGTGGCCAAGAGCCCTCTGGGGAAGGGACAGTGGAGAGCGCCTCCCAGGAGCCCCCAGGTCCCCCTGGGGAGGGACTGTACCCGGCGCTCCCTGCGGACCCATGGCTCACCTTTCAGGATGAGGGGCACGAAGGGGATGAGGGGCGGGTTCATCTTGGAGAGGACTTCCCGGTAGGTTTTGTGATTCCGGCAGGGATCCTGCAGGGGGCGGGGAGAGGTCAAGGGGGGGGGTGCTCCGGGGAACCCCAGCCTGGACACCCCAGTGGGACCCCAGAGAGGCTGACCAAGGGGCTGAGCTCTGCAGATCGAGGGCCAGGAAGAGAAGAACCAGGCAAACCCCTCTTGGGACCCGGACCCACCCGGCTGAGCCTCGCATGCGCCTGGCCACGCTGCAGTACATGGGGTCGCGCCGGCGTCAGCCCCGTTGCCACCCAAGGCTCCGCCCTGGGCAGCCGGGCCAGTGGCTAAGATCACAGCGTTGGCAAGGCCCAGCCCCCCCCGCTAGGGGGTCTCCAGCCGGACGGCTTGGCACAGATGAGGCAGCACGGCCTAGTGCACCCAGCGCGGCTGCCTCAGGAACACGCTGATTCCAATGCCCCGGTGACACCGGTCAGGAGCCAAGTGCTGTGCGCTCAGCACGGGTGGGGGAACCCGCCTATGTCCCCGATACTCAGACGCTGAGCGAGGGGGCAGATGCAGGCCGGTCTTGGGGGCAGGGGGCGCGAGGGCCAGGCTAGGAGGACAGTTCCTGCCGCGGCACCACATTATCCACACCACCTCTCCGCGGCAGCCGGGGGCACGTGGTGCGTGCCTCCCACCCGGCGGCGCTGGGGGGCTGCCGCTCGCCTCGCCCAGCACAGGGCCAGGGCCGTTGACCGGCCGGTCCCCGGTCCCGTTTGTGTTTTCCCTCCTCTCGGCCGCGTCCTTGGGCTGCTAGTTAACTCCCGCTGGGGGCCCCCGGGAGCGGAGCCGCAGGGGACCGTTTCCACCCCCTCCCTTCCCAGCCCCCACCCCGCCCCTCTGCAGGTACCCGTGGGTGCCCAGTCCTGCCCCCCCAGCACCTTGGCACAAGAGCGGTGAGTGCCCCACTCAACCCGGCCCCCCAGGGGCAAGGGTCTCACCGTCAGAGTCTCAAACTTTCGGAACAGGTTCTTAAACTTGCCCGGAAGCTTCTGAAAAACAAACGGAACCGTAAGTGCCCGGCCCTGGGGCCAGGTTCAGACCCCGCAAGCCAGCACCCCCGTGTCAGGGGGTCACTGCGTGCGCCAACTACGTGTGCACTGGGGGAAAGATGCCACCAGCTCAGGCCAGCACACGGGCATCATGGGGACTCGCCTCCATTGCAGGGAGCCATCCCTGGGCAGCGAGGTGGAGCGGGGTCACCGGGCCCCAAGGTGGGGGCGGGGAGGCTGCTGGGGCTCAAGAATGCGCAGCTAATCCCCGTCTGGGCAAGGCTCTCTTGTGCAATGGGCCAGGCCCTTGTTAGCAGAGGGAGGGGACTGGGGTTTATTTCCTGGGTTTGTTTACTTGGAGGGAGGAAGAGGAAGATAAACAGCAACTGGGATCCCCACACACTTTGCAGCTGCGGAAGGAGCCATTTCCCCCAGCACTGAGGTGCAGCCACCTCTGGGGTGGACCACGGCAGCTGCTTGCACAGCTGTGGAGCAAGGCTGCATAGCCTCTCTGGGCAGGGAGGGCAAGGCACTGCGTAGTCGACTGAAATCACAGGGGCAAGGCCGGGTGTAGGACAGGGCTGGAATTCTGCCCGGGCACCGGGGTTAAAAGCCAACTCGGATGCAAAGGGCAGTTGGCAGGGTCTTTAATGCCTCCAAAACAGTCCCAACCTCTGAGAGACAGCAGCCCGGGCCCCCTAGCACCACGCTCGGGTCAGCATTGACTGCCAGGGGAGCGCGCCCTCTACTGAGCCCCCACCCCAGTCCCTGCAGCACCGCGCCCCGTAGCGCCACCCTGGGGTCAGCACGGACTGCCAGGGGAGAGCGCCCCCTACTGAGCCAGCAGCACCCCGGGCTCTCCTTAGAGGTCTCCCTCCCAAGCACGGCGCAGGCTGGGTGCCGTCCATGACGTGAGGTCATTGCCAGTCAGGGCAAAGCGACCCGGCTGGCTCAGATGGGGGATGGGGAGCCCTGCCCTGACCGACGGAGGGTCCCAAACCCTGGGCCGACAAGCAGAGACCCACGCTCCTGCTACCCCTTTACCTCCCAGGTGAGCCGTAACCGGCTGACGGCCGCGTTGTCCAGCCCCATCACCACGGCATAGAACGACAGCATGTCCTGGTTCTGCTTGCATCTGGGGACACGGAGCAGGAGACTCAGGGGCCAGCCGCTAACGGGTTAAAAGGGAGAGAGATCCTGCCCCCCCAGCCCAGCGGGAGGGGTAAGGGGCATGCAACCTGCAGCCCTCCAGCTGGGCAAGCTCTAGGCATGGGGTCATCAGGACCCTGGGGGCAAGTGGAGGGGAGCCCCATGACCAGTGTCTCCAAGTGCCAGTGGAATCCCCCCTCCCAGCACTCCAGTCCTGGCCCTGGCGGTGCCAGTCAGGGGTCCTGCAGCCTCCTGCTGCAGCATCCACGCCTGACCTGCCTTACACGCGGTCCCAGCTGCCCACGTAGGAGAGGCCGGCTCAGTGCCCGGCAGCACAGAGCTGAGGCCGAGGGACCAGGGACTGGGACTGCAAGGAGGGGGGGCCCCCTGTCTATAGCAGCCACCCCAGCCCCATGCAGGGCCCCTCGGTCCCCGCAGCGGGCAAGACGCGGCGCTCACATGGCTGCGATCTTGATGAACTTCTTGAGCAGGTGCGCGCGCTTCCCCAGGGCCTCGCACAGCAGGATCTCGGTGGCCACCCAGTGCTGCACCTCACTGCAGCGCTGCAGCAGCAGCTCCAGGTTGGCCGTCTCCCGCCGGCCCCGCTCCCCGTGGAAGACGTAGTCCACAAACTCCAGCTGCAAACCATGGGAGAGGGGCAGGGTCGGTGTCGCTCCACACCAGTGCACCACGGCCTGAACCCTGAGCTCCCACCGGTCATCCTAACCCCCTCCCGTATCCAGCCCCCTAACCCTGAACCCTTTCCCTACCCCTACCCCTACCCCTGCCCCCTCCCGTATAGAAAGTCTCAGCAAAGCCCCAGTGCCCTACACACTTCCCCCTGTCAACTACCGCCAGACTCATGTCACCTATAGGGCAAACATAGCTGGGAACAGCATTTGCTGCCTTCTGTCCTAGGCTGGACTCAAACCAGCTGCGAGGAGCAAAGGCCCCATCTCAGAGCTGGGCACCAAACAGAAAAGGCATTTGATTCCGTGGAGAGTGTTGTGCCAGTTTCCATTTTTGTGCAGGAATCTCAGATTTTGTTGACCCGGCCAGCCCATTGCTCCTGTCTGCAGCGGCCGGCTTTGGAGCCTACAAAAACGTGGAAGAAATTTTTCAACGAAAAATGGGCTCGGGTGTGGGGGGGGAAGGGGTGGGAATTGTTTTTGTCAATTGTTTTTGGCTTCCCCAGCATGCTCCGCTCCGTATCTCCTCCCCCTGCCCCCCATGTCTCTCCACCACGTGCCCTGCACGCAGGCTTGGGACCTGCAGGCCAGCGCCTCCGACGTCACCTCGTGGATGCAGCGGAAGAGCTCCCAGTGAAAGGCCGTCATGTGATTGGCTATTTCCTCAGCCTCCGCGCGGTGGATCTCAGTGTCACCCGGTGAGACCTGGATCTCCTCGGGAAGCGGGACCTGTCGGGGGGGGAGGAAGGGGCGAGACTTGCCATGAGGCTGTAGCCTAAGGCTAACTGTGCGGAGAGGGGGTAAGGTGCCTGGGCTATTGGCCTCTGTAGCAGTCCCCCCACCCCCTCGGTGGGAACGTGGAACTGCACTCGTGAGAAAAGCCACTGCATTCACGGAGGGGAGTTTCTCCCCCCACCCCACATGCTCAGAAGGGGAGAGAAGCACACAGCTAAAGCGACCAGACCCCAGTCAAATCGCCCGCTCGCGCAGCGCTGACCCAGTAACCCAGTGGCACTGTGGCCATATGTCCCTGGTACAAAGGGCACCTGCATAGCTGCCCCCCCTACGTACCGCCAAGGTGCCAGCGCTACACAGGGACTGCAGCGAGGTCCAGTGGTCAAGAGGTGAATGGTGGCATTGGGTGGGAAAGGAGGTCTTGCCTAGTGGTTAGATCCTGGGAGCCCGTTAAGATTTCATGATGCTTTTTGCAAGAGTCGGGACATCGACCCCAGGGCCCTGGCCACGTCCCAAACCCGGGGATTCTGCTTTGTCTCCTGCAGCTTCAGCTGGATACAGGATTTCTAAATTTCCACCCTGCGCTGTTGTGCAGCATTGTGCACTGCCAAGCAGCTGCCGTCCCACCCCAGAGGCGGCTGCATTTCACTGCTAGCACAGTGATCTCAGGGTTAAGACTTGTTTCCAAAAGCCCTGGGATTCCCCTTCAGGATGCATGAGAACCACGGGAGATCAGCGATCCATCCCCAGGGTTGGCAGGGGCAGGGTTGGCTGGGACATGGGGAGCTGGGGGGGGTGGAATCTGCCAGAGCCCCGCCAAGGGGAGGGCAAGGGAAGTAAAACAAGCAGGATTCTGGGCACCAGCATCCCCAGCTCCCCCTCTGGTTTGTGGCACAGCTGGCACCATTTGGCTGCCTCTGGACTAACAGGCAGGAAGCCGGGTTCTGCCATGGGTGGCCCCTGGCACGTGCCCCGGAGGGGGGCCTCTCACCAGCGACTCAATGGCGTCCTTCGTGCAGGCGAAGAGGTGGCTGTTAATGCCCAGCGTGGTGAAGACACACTCCTCGCTGGGCTGCAGCACGGCCTTCTCTGGGGGCAGGAGAGACAGGGGCTGGGGTCAGTGTGTCCAGCCCACTCCCACCCCCCCCGTCTCCCAGCCACACTGCCCCCTCCCTCTGCCCTGGGGGCGGGGGCCGTAGGACCTGGGGGACAATCAATGCCAGTCTCTCTGCTCATAAGGGGGGCTAGCTAGTGCCCAAAGGTTTGTGACCCAGCCTCTGGGACCTGCCAAACTCACTGCACCTCAGCCAGCAAACAAATGGCCATCATACTCTGCCCCCCCCCCTCCTGGAATGGGAAGGGGGTGGTGGTGGGCTCATGCAGGGTCCACATTGCTCTGGATCTGTATCAAGGGGCCTCTCGGCACCACCAGACCCTGGAATGCCCTGGGCGGGGGGCAATTCCCCCACCCATGAGCTGGCAGCAGCCAAGGCCAGCTGTAAATACCCTTTCTGCCCAGACCCCCGCGGGGGTAGCGGGTCCTCTCCTTCCCGCAGCCCCTTTCACCCATGTCTATCCAGGGTCAGCACCAGCCCAACAGCTGGAGACTGCAGCGGTCTGGCGTGGCCCCTGTGCCCAGATAACCACGCAGAGTGCCCCCTACTGGCACCCAGGGAGGACATCGTTGCAAGCTCACTGGGGCAGGGGCCACGTTCTGCTCAGACCATGGAGACGTTGGCGGTTCTGGCTCAGTGCATCGGGGGGGACCTGGAGGGAGCTGGCACGTCCTCGGTTTGATATACAGCAGGCAACAAGGGGAAGCGATGCCAGGCCGGACCCTACCCAGTAATGACCCTCCGAGCCCCAAAGGAAGCTGGAACATGCCTTGCACTGATACCCCACACTGTGACCCCTTAGGCCAGTCACCTCCAGATGACGCCACCACCACCAGGGCAAGGGCTTCCTCGCGGGCGCCCTGCTCCTCCGAGTACTGCAGCTTCTCCGTCACCGCAGCCAGGATGTCCTGCACCGAGGCCGAGAGCCGGCTGCGGATGGTGACGTAGGAGTGATCGGGCATGTACACGCGGCAGAAGACTGCAAGGAGACAGATGAGGGAGGGGTAAGAGGGGGGCTGTGGATGACCGGGGGTGGGGGCTGCTGTGGGGGTGGAATCTCAGCCACATCCCCGTTGTCCCATCGCCAGCGCCCCCCAATGGGAGCGGGCAGCAAGGTCCCGCTCTTGTGAGCCCGTGGCCATACCACCCCACTGATGGGCATGGGGGGGCAGGGGATGTGTGCGGAGGGGCCCCACGGCTGGGGTTCTGCTGGCAGGGTCGCTTGGGGGCTGCTATTGGCTTGGGGCGGGGGGAGATCAGACATGGGGGCAGCTCACAGTTCGTTCTCAGCATCACTTTGCACCCTCCCTCCCAGGCTCCCAAAGCATTTGCTGCTTGCCCAGCCACGGGGCTGATCCCCCACTTTACAGATGGGGAAACCGAGGCACAGAGCGGGGAAGGGACTTGCCCGAGGTCTCCCCGCACTACCCAGTGGGGGCAGGGTCCACATTTTACACTCCCAACAGCCACTCTGGCAGCTCGCCCAGAGCCTTGGGGCTGCCCCCAGCCCACGCAGAAACTGTTGCGATCATGATAACGAATGCAGGCAGCAGGCACGTCCCCCCCGATGCCAACCACCCTCCATCGGGGGCAGGAAGCTGGTGCTGGTGACTGGGGCCAAGCAGCTACATCCTTCCCCGTGGGAGGGAACCCAGACGTCCTTCCTCCCAGCAGGGCATCAGATTCTGCTGGCCGTGCCAGGCCGGCCACTCGGACCCCTGCCACCACCACACTCACTTTCATCCGAGCCCCGGAAGGCCACCCTGGTCTGGAGGCAGGAGTCGATGCGCCGGAAGTGCCGGAAAAGCGGCTTGACCTGCTTGCTGGGTGGCGGGATCTCCTCGGGCACCCTGCAACCAAGTGGGGGCAGGTCAGGAAAAGGGGCAGGACTGTAGGGGAATAATGCCCTGCGGGGGATGGGAGGCTGCAGAGTGGGCATTAAGCCACACTTGGTTTTCACGAGGCCCTGGCCCCCAACAGAAATATCTTTGGGTGCCATCTAGTGTCCCCCAGTAGTCGTTTGCACCCAGGTCTGGGTACCAGCACGGCACCAGCCGGCGTAAAGGGGTCCCGAGCCCGGATCGGGGCCTCTTGACGTTACCGTCACGCTGCTCATAGAGAGGGTGCGGTCGCAGGGCCGCGGCTCGGGGCAACGCCGCTCCAGTTAACCCGGCGGGGACCCGTGTCACTCACTTGAGCTCCGCTCTCTCCACCAGCTGGTGCAGTCTCAGGATCTCGTCTTCCAGCTCCGGATAGAGGGAGACGTCTTTCATGATCAGCAGGTAGAGATCCTGCGGGGGAGGCGGGGGGGCACAGGGAGGGGGGTCTTAGGCTGCTCAGCCAGCAGGGCTCCCCCAGCTCAGATCTGGCCTGGCATTGCCCTGAGACACTGGGGAACAACCCCCCCGCCCTGCCCCTGGCCATGGTCAGCACTGGTTTTCTGGGGGGCGCAGCCGAGCAGATTGCAGGGCCCATGTTCCGGCTGCTGAGCGACATGTCACCAGAGAGACTCTCCCTGGGGCAGGGGGTCCCTGGGGTATTGAGGCCCCACACACAGTATGGGGGGGAATTAAATCCACTCAGAAGAATCAGGGCAGCCGGGTGGGGGCCAGTGGGGCAGCCCAGAGAGTGAAATTGACCAGCCTGGCCAAGTGCAGAGGGTTAAACAGACGTGGGCAGAGAGGATCTGACGACTCCCCCCCAGTGACAGACCCAGGGTTGTCCTGCTCTGGGCCGGGACCCCCCCCCCAAGGGTTGGGAGGGAGGGTAAAGCTTCCCCCCCCCCGACCCCCACAGACCTTGATGACTTTCCCAGCGCTCTCCTCCTCCTGCAGGATGCCCTTGTAGGTCTCCAGGAAGTGCAGCAGCACGGTCAGTACAGCCCGCTTCCTCGGGCATGCGTCGCTCGCCGCCCAGCCAGGCGAAGGGCCCCCCGACGCCAGCAGGAAGGTGGGCACGGGGTTAAGGGAAAAGAGACCAGGAAGCTGGGGGAGGGGAAAGGGGCTGAAAGTCTCCCCTGGGGGAAGAGGGGCAACCAGCCCCTGCGGCAACGAGCGCCCTGGCTAGCGCAGCGAGAGAAGGGGGCCGGGCTGTGGCGCCGGACACCTGGGTTCATTTCCCAGCTGCCCCCCCCAGGGACAGATGAGCTCAGCTCTGGAGGTGGGTGCTGAGCACCCTGGGCCCTGCTCTGCACGCCGTGGTTCCACAGGTGGGGCAAACAGGGGTAACCCCACGGGGGGAGGTGGTGGGACGAGCGCCTGAGTGAGCCGATGCGAGTTTCACTCGAGCACGCCTGGCCCGGCAATGGGGCACGTTCCCCTGGGGAATGAACCACGGCACCCGGCCGAAGCGGACACGTTGGCTCCTTACACCCCCTCTCTCTTGGTGGTCTCTGCTTCCTGGTCAGCCACGAGGGGAGCCACGGGCATCCCGACCCGGGCCCTCCCTGGCGTCACTGTCCACAGGGAACCACACTGGCACACGGGCAGCCTGGCACGGGCTGGGGCGGAGGCCAGCCCAGTTACGAATAACCGTCAGCAGGCCGGTGCTCAACCCTACCATAACAAACCGACCCAGCCCCCACCCTGCTCTCAGGAGCAAACCAGTGTGCAGAGCACAGCTCCTCACAGGAGACCCTACAATAACAAACCCGCTTCTACCCGCTGTGGAGGAAAACAAGTATTCACCCCAAGGGATTTCCAGTTCGAGCTTCTGCTGGTGCTATGGAAAATCACAGCCAGGGTATGGCTGTGCCCGACATCCCCACAGCGAGCGAGCGAACGCCTCCCGCTGCAAGCAAATGGCCGGGCAAAGGTGCGCCCCCCCGAGTCTGGCCCCCATCAGCTGCGGAAAGGGAAGAGGCAAGATGAGACCCAGCCAGGCGTGAAGCCCATCAGCCCCCCCTGCCCAGCCCCATGGCCCCACACCTCCTGGAGGGGTCCCAGGGGCCTTCTCCCGAAGGATATCGCTGGTGCAGCTGCCGCAGCAGGCACTCGGTCGGCAGGAAGAGCGAGTGAGTGAGGATGACGTCATCCAGTAGCACGTCTAGGAGAGAGACAGATGTGGGGTTGGGGGCTGTGTGGGGCAGGTGGGCAGCACTCTGTGCCCACTGTGCCTGCCCCGACGGTGGCACGACCGGGCCACGCACCCACTGGTGGATGCACAAACACCGTGAGCGCTGATTTCAGAGTAGCAGCCGTGTTAGTCTGTATTCGCAAAAAGAAAAGGAGTACTTGTGGCACCTTAGAGACTAACAAATTTATAGAGCATAAGCTTTCGTGAGCTACAGCTCACTTCATCGGATGCATCCGATGAAGTGAGCTGAAGCTCACGAAAGCTTACGCTCTAATAAATTTGTTAGTCTCTAAGGTGCCACAAGTACTCCTTTTCTTTTCGTGAGCACTGAGTTAGTCACAGGAAATTGGCCCCATCCCTTAAGCGCACATGTGCTGCCCTCGCACGCACACACACTGCCCTTGCACACACGTGTGCCACCCTCACACACGCATGCTGGCATTGTTAGCCCAGCTGGGGAAACTGAGGCAGGGGCCATGGGGAGGGACTGGCTCAGTCCCAGCGCCGTGCATAGAACCAGGCGTCCTGTCACCCACCTCCCGGCGCTAGCGATTGGGCGGCAGTGCCAGCTTACCCCGCTTTTCCCAGGGGGCCGGCCCAGAGGGACGGTGGGGACAGCCCGTTCGGTCCCTGACCTCCCCGGGGCGCACTGGTATCGATTCCAGGCTGTCCCCATGCCAGAAATGTTGTGACTCACCCCCTGCACATGGACTCTGCCCCCAGCCCCTGCCTTGCCCCTTGCCCCCCGCCCTCGCTCTGACCTCCTCCTCCACACCAGGGGCCAGTGAGGGCTCTGCAGAGGGGGTTCTCTGCACCCACGAGCCACGGCCCCCCACTGCTCCTTGATCCAGTCCAGCCCCCTCGCCAGGCGAGCCCCTGGCACGACCCCTGGGACAGCAATGCTGGGCGATGCCAAAATGTCCAGCACCCACAGCAAACCTGCAGACCCGTTTGCCTGTAAATGAGTCACCCCCGCATCCACTTCCTATACCCCCCCCATATACCTCACATCCATATACCCCCCACCCACCCCTTCATACCACACCCCATATTCCCCCACCCCCTTCCTACACCCCATATACTCCTCACCCCATATACCCCCAGCCCCTTCATACCCCACCTCATATCCCCCCACCCACTTCCTACACCCCCATATACCTCACACTCCATATACCCCACACCTACCCCTTCATACCACCCCAATCTCCCCACCCACTTCCCACTCCCCCCACCCAGCCCCTTCATATCCCCGCATCCACTTCATACACCCCCATATACCCCTCACTCATTTCATACACCCCCACTCCACCCACCCCCTCATATACCCCCACCCACTTCATACCCCCCACACTTCATATACCCCCACAGCACGCACCCATCCACTTCCTACACCCACCCCACATACCTCCCCACCCACTTCATACACTCCCCACCCACCTACCCACTTCATATACCTCCCCTCCAACACACGACATCACCTCCTGACATGCAGCAGGAAGGTGGGAACGGGGTTAAGGGAAAAGAGACCAGGGAGCTGGGGGAGCGGAAAGGGGCTGAAAGTCACCCCCTGACATCACTGACATGCAGCCACCTCTGGGGTGGAACATGGCACCCGCTGAAGGGGTTGGGTCCTGCCATTCCTTACTCAGACAAGCCTCCCCAGCGGGAGCTTTGCCTGCCGCAGCCCAGCCTGTCCAGCAACACCACGCGCCAGGCCAGAAAACGGGGGAACGAGCCTTTGGCGTCAGTCAAGATGAGCCAAAGGTTTTTCTAAAAGCAAATCCCTTCGGTTTCGCTTCAGGGCCTGCGGCGCAGAGCCCCGCTCAAGCTCCCGGTGTCGCCCCGACACCAAAAGTCAGCAGGAGGCCGAGCGCCCGCCCCTAGCAGGGCAGCTACTTCACAGCAAGGAGGTGGGTGGCAAGGAAGGAAATTCATTCACTGCCTTCGTAACGCCATTGTGGGAGCGAGATGGTTCCCCATGCAAGGAGCCTGGAGTCAGAGCAGAGCACCCCAACTCGTAAATGCGCTCGGAGCCCACACACCTCACCAGCCCCGAGACGCTGCCACCTCTAGTGTGCGGCCCCGCAGCCGACTGGAACAGCACACAGCACAGCTTAGGGCAGCAGGCAAAAGAACAAAAGATCCCCTGCAGCTGGCGCGGATCGTCTCCCCCAGGACCGGGAAAGCAGCCACCTCTAGGGCGGAGCACTGATTTGTTTAACTGCACATGGGACAGGCAGGGAAGGAAAATACTATATCTGCCTGAGGCTGCAGGGTGGGGTGGGTGTAGGCAGGAAAGCCAGGCTAACACCCCCCCTAATATTAATATTTATAGCACAGGGTGTTGCTTAGAGGCCCCAACCAAACCAGCACCCTGTTGTGCCGGGTGCTGCACAGAGACATTCAGACCCTGCCCCGAGCAGGTGACAAGCTAAGCAAACAAGACAAGGGGTGGGAGGAGAAACCGAGGCACAGTGCAGGGCCATGACTTGCCCACAGTGACACGGCAGAGCTGGGAATAGAACCGTGAGTCCTGCCTCCCCGTCCAGTGTCCCTGCCACCAGGCCAGGCTGCCACAAGCAATCAAGCCCTCGCCAGTGAGTCTCAGGGCACTCAGACCACTAGGCCGCGCTGCCTCTTGTCAGGTCTGGGACGAGCTCAAGCAGCCAACACCTGACGCAGCCGTTGGGATCCCGGCCCAGCACACGCTGCCGTGGGCACTGCCGCTGGCTGGCTGATCGGCGCTGAAGGAATTTCACATTTCTCTCTGCAGGGGTGCAAGGTACCAGGCACCTAGCAGCCACGGCCGGGGGAGACAACGAATGCAAACCCCAGGAACAGAGCAACCCCACCAGCTGCTCAACCCCAGCCAAGCTGGCTCCCAGCCCCTTAGCGAAGCCGGCTCCAATTAATGGACATGAGACAAGAGGCTGCCTCACTAGGCCCCAGCGAGATGCCAGGCTGGCAAGGCCATGAGCAGCAGAGACCCTGTGGCATGGAGCGAAGGGACAGAGCCGGGGCTGGGCCCCACCTGCACTGACTCAGGGACTAAGTCTGGGGGCGGGCAGGTTGAGAGGAGGGGACGGGGGATCAGCATGAACCCCGTTCGCTGGGTCACTTCCATTGTAGGCCCTTGGGGGGGACCGTCCCTTTGGTCCCAGTCTGTGCAGTGCCCGGCCCACCGAGCCCTAACACAAGACTCAGGCTCCTGGCGCTGCCCCAGCTCAGCTAATTCACAACAACAGGGCTGGGCCAGAGCATTTAACAGCAGCAGGCGGCACGTCCCATCCCAGGGCCCCACACCCAGGAGACGGGCGGGGGCTGAGGGGGGCGCTGAGACTCTGAGGGGTCCTCTTGTGCCACCCAGGAAGGAGCAGAGCCCAGACAGAGCCCGGGTGTCTCAAGTCCCAGTGGCTTGGTGTAACCACTAGTTCACATTGTCTCCCCCTTGACCAGCGACAGCACCCAGGGATCCTGATCTGGAGTCAGCTGCTCTAATCACCCACCGCCCGGCCCCAGACGTGGGAACAGAACCCAGGAGTCCTGACTCCCAGTCCCCCTCCCCCGGCTGCCAGCTGTGTTCGAACGGGGGCACACGGACGCTGGGGAACGGGGTTCCCTGCCCTGCCGGCTGTTTATTTACAGAGCAGGCACAACCTGAGCAGGGCAAGTGGCTCCACCCACACCACGCCCTGCATGCCAAAACCCTGCCCAAGGAGCAGCTCCAGGCCTACGGTCGCTCCAACAGGGGGTCGGTTAGCGCCCAGTGTGGGGCAGGTTCTGGGCCGTGGGCACCTGGCCCCCCTGGAGCCAGGGGCAGCGTTTCACAAAGGGGTTTTGCGGCAGAGTAGAGAGAGTCCTGGGACCTAGCAGCCCCACTCAGCCCAGCTCCCCGGTGCCCGCTCCCCAGTGCGGGGAGAGAAGTGAATTGCCCAGGGGCTGGGGGGCGTTTCCCTGAGTGGGGGGAGGAGATTTTAACTGCTGGGGACCCTGGTTTGGCCCGGTGCCAGCAGGGGCCCTGGCCTCTCCCCTTCTCCACCACTTGGAAGATCAGACCCCAGGTGGTTTCTGACACCGGGGCGTCCGGCTCCCTCCCGCCCAGTCCCCTTGGCTCTGCGCTGCAATCTCTCTGCCTTGGGGCGCTTTGGGCCATGGCAAGTCTGCCCCTTCCCCCCCCTCATGCCAGGTACCCAGGCTGGGCAAGCACTGCCTGGCAGCGGGGGCCAAGCGTGTCCTGGCAGGGTGGCAGGGCCAGCCCACAGGTGAACGCTGACAGGCCTACTGGGGCGGTCAGGGAAGCCAGGTGGGGTCTAAAGCAATCAATGAGCATCCTTCCTCGTGGCGCCAGCCAACCAACCTGCTTCCCGCCCGCTCCCTCGCTGCGCCCAGAGGCCTGAGGGAGGGACCATCTCATACCCTGCCCCAACCGGGGCCTGCTCGCCTGATGTCGCCCTCCCCGCGCTCAGCCAGCCGCCTGCCCTGGGTGTGCGCTGGGAGAGGGCACCCGCCGCTGCCCAGCCAGGGCGGCAGGGGACCCTGCGGCCCGATGTCATTCGGGAAGGGCTACAGTGCAATCTCTGGGCGGCAGATCGGCCTCGGACCAACCACAGCAAACTCCCACCGCCCCTGGCCCAGGGGGACCACAGGGGTTAGCCTAGCGCAGGAGACCAGGGCTCCCTCCGGCCTGGTATGCAACCCCTGCCACGTGGCATCAGAACAGTGATTGTCAGGAGACGCATTATCTAGAGAGCCCAGCTCAGACTGGGCCCCATGGTGCCGGGTGCTCACAGACAGACAGTCCCTGCCCCATTGAGATCTCAGCCTAAACAGACCCAGGGTGGGAGAGGAAACTGAGGCATGCAGAGAGGAAATGGCTTGCCTCGCAGGTCAGCAGCAGAGCCAGGAATAGAACCCAGGAATCCTGACTCCCAGCCCTGCCCCCTGAGTCACATTGTCCCTCCTCGGATGTCTCTCCTGCTGCACGGGCTCAGAGCAGCCATTAGCCCAGCAGCCCGTCTCAGACAGCAGCCGGGACTAGGCGCTACAGAGGAAGGTGCCTGGATGGACTATACAACCATGCAGTTCATGCCCGAGCCTCCCTCTAGGGGACGTTCCTTCCTGACCCTGGGAGGGTTCGGGTTGACTTGTGCCCTGATTCATGAGGGTGTATACCCCTCAGCCCTTAGCTAGGATTGCTGAAGGACAGACCAGATGTTCCTTCTATTGTCCCCAGGGGCTGAGATTGGGGATCTAGGGGCATTTGGGATCAGGGTCCCTTAAGGCCTTTGGAAAATGCCAGGGTATGTATTTAACCCTTTCCTGAATCGTACCAAGCCCTTAACCATGCTGCTACACCTTGGGGCGGTGAGTCCTGCAGGCTAGGGGGTATCTCCGTGTATAAGAAAAGGGGATTTCCTGCTAGCCGCATGGTCAGTTTGTCTGTTATATCTGAGCGGCTTCGTCCGCCCGTGGGCTCCCTGGCGCGTATCCACTGAACATGCAGGGGGGTGTCAGCTGCTTCCCTGCCGCGGAAGATGCGATGGAGCCAGAAGAGACTCCAAGCAGGACAGGACAGCTGGAGGCTTCCTGCCTCGCTGCTATATACAGCACCTCCACTGCCTCCCAGCTGCATCGGACCGTCCTGCTGGTCCATATGGCCTGGTATCTGCCCTAGGACCAAGGCAGACCCGGGATGGCCTCTTTGGCTTTCCCTTGCAATGGGGACCGTACCCTGGAGGACTCCCAGAGGCAGGGTCCTTCATTCCCCGCCCCAGACACTCAGACCCTCCCAGCCCCACCCACCCAAAAACATTCCTCAAAGCGGGGAGAGGCTCAGCCAGCTCCCCCCACCCCAGCAGAGGGGTTGTTCTAGCAAGACCGAGGCTGCTCATGGGGTTACCAGCCTGCTCGCCGGCTGCCGGGCTGGGAGCTTCTGGGAGCACAGCGCCTCCTGGGGACGCTCAGCACCGCCTGGGCAGTGGCCTTCACCGTGCTTCGAGACCCCGCCAAAGCCAGGCGGGCAGAGCTAGAGGTCCAGGGAAATTCCCAAGGCAGGAGCCCATGTGCAGGGCAAGCCCATGCTCCAGAAAGCTGCAGGGTATGCGGCACCACGCAGGCGCCCGGGGAGCGGGCGGTGGGGGGCTGCTCCCTGCCCCGGGGCTCCCACCAGGCAGTGGTTCTGAGCACCCAGGGAGTTCAGAGCAGCCACTTACTGCAGCGAGGGGAGCTGGTCTGGGTGCTCCCAGCACCACTGCTCCTCCCCTGAGCCCCACAGGGAAAGGGGACACCTCTGCCAGCCCCCCCCGAACCACAGCCAGCATGACCCGCTGGTACCCCCCACGCCCAGCCCTCTCTGCGAGCTGCTGGCCCCCACGGGCCCAGCTGCACTCTGAGGTGGGGACACAGCTCCTAATGCAGGGAGGGGGCAGGGTGTGGTTTCAATACACACCCAGGAGTCAGGATGCCTGGGTTCTATCCCTGGCTAAGGAAGGGAGTGGGGTCTAGTGGTTAGAGCAGGGGGGGCCACGGAGGAGTCACTTGCCCTCTGACAGTGGGGCTGCCGACAGCGGGGTGACGAGCGTCCATTGTTAGTGCCTGGAGACCCTGGGATGGGAATCGCTCGGCAGGCGCATTGTTCTGCTGCCACCAGCTCAGGGCCAATGCCAAGCTCGGGATCAGAGCCCTGCCACTCTGCACACATGAGGTAACTCTGCACCAGTGAGCTGGAGATTAAGCAAATCCTTCACACAATGGAGCCAGGGATCTGCTGCCAGGGTGGTCCTGCAATGAGGGCTGCGGGGCGGGAGCACCAAAATCCTTCTCTTCCCCAGGCTGGACCTGTCCTGACATTTCATCCCCTGCTTTATTGTGAAAATTTACGGATAATTATACCCCACGCTGCACTGGGAGGCGACGTACACAGAGGCGCGTGTCCCATGATTACTATAGGGGACCGGGAGCCAGCTGTACTCCTAGTTCTGCTGTTGATGTGCTATGCAAGGCTCCATCTCTCTTTGTGCCTCAGTTTCCCCATCTATATATAATACAAGACACTGCTCCTGTGAGACTCTCATAGTGCTTCAATCACAAGTTAGCCCCACAGGCCCTTTGTGACAAGGGTAAAGGGATCACTTCATGTGACACTGAAATGCAGCCACCTCTGGGGTGGAACACAGCAGCTGTTTAACAGCCGCATGGCCACCAGCACTGCTGGCATTGCCCATGCACTGGGCAGCAGGGTGTGGGAGGCAGCCGGAGCAAAGACAAGCATCCAATCAGAGGGCTCTGCCACTTCCCAGGAGAGCCTCGCTGGATGCTAAGGTCCCAGAGTCCTAGAACAGACGCCAGCTTCTCATCCCGCCCAGGATCCCCCCGAGCCAGAGCTCAGGGCTTGCTGAACCCCACAGCCAATGCAGAGATGGTCCTGATCAGACCCACCCACGCTGCTGCTAAGGTCCCAAGCAAAGGAGCAACAGCCCTTTCCCCGCGTGCCCACTGCACCCCCTGACTCGGGACAGGAGAGTCCAGGCCAGATGGTGGTTTGTTTCTCTTCCCCCCCCCCCCCCCCGCACAGACACCCTTTACAGGGGACATTCAAGGAGCTGAGGGTGAAGCTCTGGCTCACTGCAGGAGCTTTGCTACCGACTCCGCGAGTCTAATTCTCCAGCACCCACATGGGGCCGCACCAGGGAGCCACGCCAGGACCTGCACGCAGCCACGGAGCACAGGACGCCTTGCAGGACAATGGCCCCATGACACTTCTGGGCACCCCAGCCCCCGAGCTGGGCTGGGTCACATGGGCCTGCAGGGCCACTGCCCAGCCACAGCTCACAAGCCACCATGGAATGCAGCACAACTGGCCAGGGTCTTGGTGAGGGACCACAAACAGCAGGAGGCAGGGGGTCTGGGTCAGGAGAGAGGGGCACCAGCAGAGCTGGGAGGGCAGGCAGCCTAGGGCTGGGCTAGCAGGGGGCTGTGGGTCGAGAGTGAGGGGCACCAGCAGAGCTGGGGGGGGGGAAATCGGTGCTGTGTATTGGGACTGAAGACCCCTCACAGGGCTGTGCTGGAGGAGGCTTGCACAGCCGGTGCCTGCTCCAGGCCTGGCTCTAGCTCCACAGACACGAATTCCACCCCCCGTGTCTCCCCGGAAGCCAAACGCCGCCATGTGCTGCATCGCTGGCCCCAGCCAGGGGTCCCGCTCCCCAGCCCTAAACACCCGCCCAGACAGCCCAGCCTCGACTGAGCACAGGGGCAGGGCCAGGCACGAGGGGCCGGGGCCATCTGCCACTGGGCATTCAGGTGGGGAGCCCAAGGCGAGAGGGGCAGCCCATGCTAAGGATGGCCGAGGCTCCCGCTCCAGCAAGCTGCCTTCCACGGCCACCCAGGCTAATTTTAGCACCGGAGCAACGTTCAAAATTAACAGGTGGCTCGAGGGGCAGCCGACACCATCTGGGCCCCGGCAGCACCGCCGGTTATTTCCGAGCCCCCCGCAGCCGAGTGTCTCCTGTGATCTTAGGGAGGCCCCAGGGCCGTGCTCGCCAAGGGCTGGAAAAGCCAGACACTGCCCAGCTAGCCAAGGGGGGCCTTTCCCATGGAGCCCCCTTGTCCTCCCCAACAAGCATCCCTATCTCTGGAAGGGTCCCCAGCCTCTGCCCCAGGCTCTCCCCTGACACGGTGCCTCCTGGCGGCTCCGATCTGCAAGGACACCGCAGACCACCACAGTGGACAGCTCCTCGGGAGAGGTCCCTCCAGACCCCCAGCCAGTTACCATAGTGCAGCCCTCATGTGGTTACCCCAGGCGCTGCCAGATCTACCGAGAGCCCTGCAGGGCCCCCTGAGCTTCCCCCAATGGCCTGACCCTCCCCCTCAGACTCCCTCCCCCACTGTGACAGAAACCAACCCCCACTTTCAACATGCGCCTCATCCAAGGAGTCAGACCCTCTCTGCCACCATGGGCACCTGCTGACCCCCTGCAGCCCCCCTCCCCCTATGACCCACCTCCCCTGGCGCCACGCCCCCTCTCCCTGGCACCAGGCCCCCTCCCCTGGCACCATGGGCACCTGCAGCCCCCCCTCCCCTTACCTGCGCCGCAGCCCTGGCCGTGCGAGGTCGGGCCCCCCCCGAGCCGGTCCAGCAGCGCCCCCAGCAGGCGCTCGGGGCTGTCGGGCGGCCCCGGGGGCCAGCAGCAGGTGGCGGCGGGCTCGGGGCTGAACGGCGGCTCCCCGCCGCCGGGGGACAGCTCCTCGGAGGAGAAGGACGAGGGGGACCGGAGGGCGGCGTCCGGGGGCCGCAGCTCCAGCCAGCGCCCGTCGCCGCCGGGCCGGGCCGGCTCCATGCCCCGCTCGGGCTCCTCGGCGGGCTCCCGGAGGAAGCCGGGCAGCAGCAGGCGGGAGACGCTGGGGCGGCGCTGCAGCCCCCCCGGCCCGGCCCCGGCCCCGGCCCCGGGCCCGGCCCGGCCCGCCAGGTGCGAGCTCTGCTTCTTCAGGAATTTCTCCAGCGGCTTCATGCCCGGCCGGCCAGGGCGCGCCGCGGGGGCGCACGGGGGGCGCACGGCTCCACGCTGCGCTCCGGGCAGGGGGGGCTCAGGGGGCCATGGGCCCCGGCGGCGGGGGGGCGGGCAGCCCCGGGCTCGCTCCGTGGCACAGGCTCCGGGCCCGGGCCCCGTCACTGCCCCGCTCCGGGGGGCTCTGGGGCGGGCGGCGCTGCCCCGGGATGCGGGGATGCCTGAACCGCACCAGCCCGGCGCCTGCCTCCTCCCGGGGAAGGTAACGAGCTCCAGGCTCCGCCCCCTCGCCCGCTTCGCCCGCCCCCCGGTCCCCTCCCCCTCGCCTCCACATGTTGCTCCTGCCAAGGGAAACACCTTGATCTGGGAGGAGGAGGCTCAGAATAAACCCGGGCCAGGGGCGGGGTGCACCTACAGGGGATCTGGGTGTGTCTGCGCGGGGTACAGCCCTGGGCGCATGGGGGGCGGGGAGGCAGTGTGAGAGGAGAATCACACCCGTGCTGGGGGGGAGGGGGGCTCAGACTTGGGGAGACCAGGCCCCTTTGGGGGTGAGAGAACAGGGAAAAGCCTGGCTGTGGGGCGGGAGGTGGAGGTTTGGGGTAACACCTGCAGCCGCTTGGCTGTGGGGAGATCTGGCCCCGAGCCCATCTTAGGGAGTGGGAGCCAGGGTCGGCAGAGTTCCCACTTCCCCAAGTTCCATAGGCCCAGACACTCCAAGGTATTTCAGCTCCTAACTTCCAGTGTAGTCCAGGGGAGTTAGGAGCCTCACATCTTCAAGGCTCGAGAATGCAGGGAGAGTTTGAGGCCAGATGGAACGAGCTCCTGCCTCGCCTGGGCCAGACACCCCTAGACGGAGCCCAATGTGCCCCTGCAGAGAACTGGAGAGCCCAAGCTGGCACCGGTGCCCCAAGTCCAGGGGGCTGGTGTTGGGGGTCTGGCCGTGCCCCCCACCTTGAAGTAACCATAGCAACTGAAGGCCTGGTTCTGTCCCCCAGATGTTTCTGGGTTTGTTCAGTGGCTTCCAGCGCCTGTGCCAGGGCCCCATGAGTCCCCAGCCAGTCAGAGCGCCGGCGCTGCTTCCGGTTCAGCCCATCGGACTTGCAGCTCAGAGCAGGAAGGCCGAAGCTTCACCCTGCCCAGTTGCTTGTGGCTGCCCTGGCTCTGGCCCGGCTCCTGGGATTGCCGGGGGGATCTCAGCCTTCGGTCCGTTTGCTAGTCCTGCGGCGGGGAGGAAATCTGGCAAAGGAGGCCCCGGAAGGTTCCAAGCCCAGGGGCCAACACACAGAACCCCCATCTTTAATTTCTTTTTAAAATCTCATGATTTCAGAGCTGATCTAGGTATTTCGGGGCCTGGCTCCTGATCTTGGCGTCAGAGGCACCATTACATCTTGTGTTTTCACTCAGTTCCCAATAGCTGCGGTTGGCCCTGTCCTCAGTTGTGCAGATGGAGAAACTGAGGAACAAAGCTGTGACATGACCTACCCAGCTGGGGAGAGAACCCAGGAGTCCTGATTCGCAGCCCCCTAAACTAATTGACTGCTCTGTATAAATTGTGACGATTGAAACCTAAAAGGAGGTTTTTGTGCCGGAGGTAGCTAGGGTAGTGCTTTTCAGCCATATAGATCAAGGCTACGCTGGGTCCTATAGGAGGAAAGCGGATCACATATATCGTATATGTCTTGTACAGACAATATATATATCCTTCAGGAAGCAAAAACAACTTGATAGAGGCCTCTGGATGCTACCATTATATAGGTGATTAATATCATACAATAGTCTAGGAGTGGGACTTGTGAGAGCTGCACTTTGATCTCTCAGGACTCCTGGGTTCTATTCTCAGCAGTGAGCCTTTGGACCAGTCACTGCCCCGGCCCGTGCCTCAGTTTCCCCCGTGATACCATGCGGGGGAAGCTACTCGCTTTTGTGCTTTGATAGCCTTGTTGGAAGGCAATCAATCCACTGCCTTTTGACCATCCCTCTCCATCACAAACTGTCTGGGATCGACCTCCAGGCACGTTGCTAACACTGTCCGTTACCCTTCCTAATGGCCTGTTGGTGTTTGACATGCCTCTTTCCCGGCTGCTTGATGAGAACTTGAAAGAAACGTGTGAAATCACACCAGGGGCTGGAGCGTTTTCTGTTGCGCGGCCGTTCTCAGAGCCTTGCTGACACTGGGTCAGAACATCCCCAGGGACGAAGAGTTTATTGCCAGTGCATTTGATAGTGTATTTTTAATGGATTCTTAAAGCTGGGTCTAATACCAGCCCCATCGCTATTCACAGCCGCTAGGGACCGGCGCCTTAACACTCGGCCTGCACAGAACCCTTCGCACTGCTGGATGCTCTCGCTGTTGTCGCAGCTCGGCCCCAGGTCAGCAACGTGCTTCAGCATCCTCGAGGAATGGAGGATTTCAGCGTGTGCTTAACTGGGCTCTAATCCACGCCCAAGCAGCACCCTGTGTGTGTTGTGTGACACAAAAACACAGGAATCTCCACTGCCCGACTGCCGTACCCTGGCTGCAGTCAGAAATTCCAAGTGGAACAGCTCCTCCTGGCTCCTTGGGCATCTCCTTGGATGTGAACCGAGTCCTAGCGAGGGGAGCGCTGGGGAGCTGCTGGGGCAAGAATGACACAGGCTGACAAGGAGAAGGGTTTGCAGGGTCAGACCCACAGACAGAGAGCCCCAGCGAAATTCACAGACACCACAGAGTGATCAGTTTCACTTTCCGGTGTCTTCTTGTGCTCTGTAGTTCTGTTTATTTTCTGAGTTACACATAAATGCCAGTGCCCTATAAATATCTCAGCTCACTCGCTAGCTACCTGAGCAGGCTGCTGGCATGCTTGAGGGCCCATCATTGCAGAGAATTGTTTAAATCCACCCCAAAAACTTCTTCACTGAACGAGCTCTACCAACACAGACAACATGACTAGCCCCATTGGTTTGTAACGGCCACAGGCACATGTGCACCGGCAGCCTCGGGCACATCCCCTTGTCATACAAACCCTACGTTCTGTTCCTACACTGCTTGGCAGAGGCCGGTCCCCCCCCGGATCCTGTTCTAGGGTCACCCCCCACTGGGTCAAGGAGCAAGTGCCCAGGGAGCAACGAGGCTGGAGAGCAGCTCAGAGAGGCTGAATTTGTCTGGGTGAACCAGGAGACCCTCAGGGCTGGGGCCATGGGGCTGGAGCCTGAGCTTGGTTTCTGCGGAGCGACTCCAGATTGGTGCTTGCCTGGCTGAGAGCTGAATCCAGCCGCACAGCTGAGGAGTGTCAAGCGCTACGTAGCGTGTGGCCCAGCCCCCGCCGATGGCCTGGGGATCGGGATCAGTGCGATTCCCACCCCCACCCCGAATACCCTTCCCTGCCACACGGGACTGCAGTTCAGCTGCCACGACTGAGCTTCCCCTCCTCCTGCGGCGGCTGGAGAACGGCCCAGAACGTCTCCGAGCAGGCCTGGGCAGCCTTCAGCCTCCTTTGCCTGGCTGCCTTGCCCGGGCACTGGGGAGCCCAGGCCGACGGACGGTTCCCTGCCAGCAGGAGGAAGCCAGGCGAGGCAAAGGGGAACAGGAATGTAAGGCCAGGCGAGCCGGGACAGGCAGCAGGGCTGGGCCCGCCGCTCGCTCGGAGCAGGAAGCCGAGCGCAGTTTTGTGTGGGAGGCAGGTAATTGTGGATCGAAAACAAGGGACCTTGCCGATGAGCGATGGGGCCTTCCCTCCGTCTCCCTCTCTCCGGGGCCTCGCTGGTGCTAGACACGGGGCGTCATCCGGCTGCCAGCAGGGACACGTGTCCTGATGCCCCCCATGGGGGATCGGGCTCTGCCTGGCTGGGGGGCAGCATGAAGGAGCGGAAGCGGAGGCTCTGTCTCCCCCTGGCCAGCCATCTCCCTGCCGGGGTCCTCCCCACTCATCCTCCCCTAGCCCCGGACCGCGCGCCCCCAGCTGGCAGCAGCCCCCAAAAAAGAGCCGCCCAAGCCCCTGGGCCCAGAGGGGATTGAGATTGGAAGTGGCATGAAAAGGCAGAGGGGCCCGGCTTACAGCCATTGTCATGGAAACGCCTGAATTTGTAACATTCATGGAAGGGGGGGGCCAATAGCAATTCTTGGGAACTAGAGTGTGCAAGCCCCTCCCCGCCCCAGCTCTGCCGGTGCCCCTCACTCCCGACCCGCAGCCCCTGGGCTCCCCCCACCGCCCCCAGCTCCGCCGGTGCCCCTCACTCCCGACCCGCAGCCCCTGCTAGCCCAGCCTGATGCTCAGCTGACCCACGGCTGTCAGTCGCTCTGACCCCTGTGGTGGATTTTCCCAGCACAGCTGCTAGTGGACCAGCCACACCAGCTGGCATTTGTGCCCCGATCTGGGACCCAGACACCCCTGGAGGGGTGGGGCCCAGGAGCCCACTCAACCCTCCGAACCCATTTCCCGGAGACTGGGGGGGGCAGGGTTAAATAGCAGCTGTTGGCTCACATACTGCCCAGGTGGCAGCTGCCCCCAGCCCTGGCAGGGGGCCCTTGGGGACACCAGCCGACCGGCTGTTTCAGTCCCTCGCCAGCAGCGCTCAGCCAGGGCCCAGTGACAGGCTCTGACACCAAAGCCCCCCGGCCCCGCTGGCACCTGGATCCAGGCTCTCTGGGTCTCTCGGGTGGAGGCAGAGGGGCTGGGCTGGGGGTAACATTTATGACCAGGGGCCAGCTTGCACCAATCAGACCCACAGCAACCAATGCACCCCCCTGCATCCCCCAGCCCTGGGGGTCGCCTGGTCCGGAGTCATCCCCCCACAGCTCGGGCATCCCGAAGCCCCTTGCCCACAAAACAACATTAAAACCCAGGCGTTGGCTCCTGCGTGGGGTCCTTGGGCCTGTGGGGCTCACGCCACCGGGGGACCAATTCCTGCCCCGGAGGAGTCACCGCGCAGGGCCAGGGACGTGCAGCCAGGCCCTTGATTGCAAAAGTGCCCCACCTTAGGCCGTGACAGCCCCGAGGCCAGGGTGAGAGGCTGAGCCAGGTGAGCAGGCCTCAGCGACGCAGCGGCCCCTCTGCAGCAGCCTTCATGGCCCAAGTGGGCTGGAGAGAGACCCCACTCCACCCCCAAGCCCACCAGGGCAGGGAAGCAGCAGCTCGAGGGATCGTATGTGAGATTGGGTGTGTGGCACACACCCTGTCCTGCTCCTGCTCCTCCACCTGCCCCTGCCCTGTGGAGAGACACCGTCCCCAGCAGCTCCTGACCCCCCTGCGCCCCGGCCCCGCCTCACCAGCCTTCTCATTCCTGGTGAGCCTTCCAGTCGCGCCCATTCGGTCACACCGACTAATCCCATTAGTGCTGCCCAGCTCCCCGAGGAGACAAGGCAGCTCCAGGAGCCGCCCTTTGCTCAGCTCAGCTCCGGGATCTGGCCAAGCGGGGTCCTGCCACAGGGCACCCAGCTGGCGTCGGCGCTGCAGCCGCTTGGGGAAGGGGCCAGGTTGTGCCCCTGCCCCAGGGACCCCCAGCCGAGCCCCTGCTCCAGGCCAGCCCAGAGCCTGCCAGCAAGTCGCCTCCCCCACCCCCTGTGGGGTTGGGCTGAGGAGCGTTAATTATGATTATTGCAGCTGCTCCTGTGGGAGCCCACGCGGCTTTCAGGGGCCACGCGAGGGCCAGGGTCCCAGCAGCCCCAGCCGCAGGGCTGGAGCCGGGCTCAGAACCACAACACTGGCCTGGAGATGCCGCCATTCCTGTGGCAAAACCTTTGTGCCCCACGGACGCCGGCACTTTGCTGGCAGCCCCCCACGGGCATCCCCCTGAGCCCAGCTGGGCAGGAAGCTGCCCCGCCTGGGGGAGGGAGCACGGACCCAGCCTGCAATTACCCGGCACAACCAGCGCCTGAGAAGGGGCGCGCCGGCTCTGGGGCTCATGGACGTCTGGTCCAGGCTTCAGGCCTGGGGAGCAGGACTCCTGGGTTTGACTCCTGGCTCAGCGGCTGAATCCCGGCCTGGCCGGGGTGGTGCCCTCCACTGACCCTGGGCACTCGGGGCGGATTCCCAGAGGCCTCTAAGCAGCCGCAGCTCTGGGCTGGGCAAGATGCCACTCAGGATACGGTGGGCGTGGGCGTGGCCGGGGCCGGGCTCCCCTTACCTGGGACATGCTCCCAACCCGGCCTGCTACCCCTGCCCGTAGCCCTCCTGCACCAAAATCCCCCTTGTAAAGTGGGAGTGGAGCCAGCGGCTGGTGCTGGATCTCGGCCCCTAATGGGATAATGGGGTGGGGGGTGGAACCAGCCATTTGGGGGAAGAGCCTGACCCAGCCGCCAGGCGCAACCCTACCAGCCCTACAGTGCCACACATCACGAGTCTGGCTCCCTGCAAATCACGCGAGGGGCTTTGAACTCAGGAATCGATGTAAAAGTAACAGCTTTGGGGGGCTCTTTATTTGCTTTCTGCTTGTTCAGCTTTTAGGGTGCTCTGGGGTCCCCATTTGCAGCTTTTTTCACAGCCATGAGGGCTAGGGACTTACTGGCTCTGTCAGAAGGAAGGCTGAGATCAGCACAGATCCACTTGACTCCAGGAGCTGGGGCTTTAAGGAAAGCGACGATTATCCTGAGACTCAAGACAAAACCATAAGAGTTAGCCACGCTGCGCCGCTCCCCAGCTCCAGGCACTAGCCAAACGGCCCAGCCTGGCCGGAGCAGCGTGAACAACAGAGATGGGGCCCAGGTTATTTTGGGAAATCAACCAAAACTGGAGCCGACTGGGGCCCAGCGAGCCCTTAGGGGCTGGCAGAGGGCTCACCCCTGGGCAATGGGCAGTGAAGGCCGCAGCAGGGGGGAGCAGTTACCTGCTGTGTCAATCACCTGCTGGGGGAGACATGATACAGCCAGCCAGAGTGCCCCCTCCCTTGTATTACCCCCAAACTGCCCCCTGGCCCCAGTCAGGGGGGGCCCAGAAAGGAGGACCCAGCCTGGTGAGGGGCCAGAGGAATGTCAGTGCCAGCAGGTCTGAGGTAACAAACGGGCCCAAACATCTGCCCTCCCCAGCCATGCCGCCCTCTGAATCTAGCACAGCATCTGACTCCAGCCAGTAGCAGAGAGTTCCACAGGCCCGTCACATGCTGCGCCGAGAAACAAAACTCGCGGGCAGTGGGGAGGACGCAAGGGCCACAGGGAACATCCCTCTCCTGTGCTCTAGCTACTGGGCCCCGCTGCCCAGCTCCAGAAGCCAGCCGGAGTGGGACTGGTGGGGGGGTTGGGAGGAGAAGGGAGCCCGGGGGATCTCATCAGCTCCTCACAGCAGGCGCTGTGTGTTGCCATGTTAAGCCGGTTGCTTGGTAACATCCTCTAGGGAAAAGGAGCCAGAGCAAAGCTCCTTCCCCGTCAATGCCAGACGGAGCCCCCCAGTGCTGGGCCTGACGCCCCCCTGCCCCTTCCCCGCAATGCGTGCAGGAGGGACCTGGCCCCTGGCCCGAGCTGTGCGTGTGATCTTCTGCTCCTGGGTCCAGCTTCTAGCTGCACCGCCGCAGAGAGATCCCCCCATGCCACCCCACTCCTGCCCCCAACCCCCCCTCTAAGCCCTTGCCCCCCAAAATCCCCTACCCCAACACCATCCCCCCATAACCCTCTGCCCCCAAAACCTTCCACACCCTGGCTCACAAACTCTCCCCTTCTCTCTGTACCCCCTTGCAGGGGGTTAGGGACTGTGACCTCACCCTTCAGGCTGAGCTCCCTGAGCCCAGGATGGGGGTTCCCCACTTCCCTGCTAGCTGAGGTGACTAGCTGGGCCTTTGCCCAGCCTCGGTGTTACTCAGATGCCAGCAGGCCTGAGCCAGGGCTGGGGCCGACAGGCAGGCTGAGGCAAGCAGGTCCCCTCCCTCCTACCTGCTGTGGGGTAGAAGGTCTCAGCCCAGCATGACCCAGGGGAGCTGGTCTCAGCCCCACTCCTCTGCAGGGGGCACTGCTGAGGCCTGGCAGCATGTGCCAGCCCCTCCCCCAGGGACTCAGCTGCATTTAACCCTAACCCTCCCCCCCCACCTCGGCGACCAGCAGAGCCAGCCCCCGCCATGCCCCCTAGGTCTGCACACCACTGCAAGGAGCAGGGCGACAGCATGTACTAGCTGAGCCGCGGAGGGAAGCCAAGAGCTGCCTGCCATGCAGATGGAGCTGGAGAAGAGCTGCCAGGCGGGTGCAGCTGAGACACAACCGGCAGACCGCGCCCGGCTTCGTGTCCAGAGGGGAAGGTGCAGGATGGGCCCCAAGCACCCAGGGGGACAGGGAGCGGGCACAGGCCGGTGCCAGCAGCTGCTTGGGAGGACCCAGGCGCTCTAGGCCCAGGACTTTGATGGAGGCACCTGCCCACGCGGAGCAGGGCAGAGACCCACCCTGTTCAGCTCCCACAACTGTCCCAGGGCATAAGTGCACTCGCTATTCCAGCCCGACTGCGCGGGCGTCTCGCTAGGGGACAGAGTCCTTGTCCACCTGAGCAGCCAAGACAGAGGGAGGGGAAATGGGCACAGAGCTGGGACCAGGAGCCCTGCCCCCCCATACGTGTGCTTTGACCCCTCTCTCACGGGAAACACACTGGCCCTGACAAAGCATTGCTGGGATCGGGGCTTTTGCAAATGGATTTATTGGCTACTGCGAACTCTCCTACCGAGCCAGGAACAGGATCTGCCCCCCAAATGGGGCATGAAATGTTCAATTCTCTCAAGCAATGAAAAGCAGCCGGCAGCTGGGAGCTGAGTGTGAAGCCTCCGTGGCATCGTTCACAACAGACCGTGCAGGGGAGGGAAAATTACAAGCATTCAAGACAGGAAAATGTTCGGTTTGAGTGAGAATTTTAACTGGTTTTCATGCCGCGGTGCAGGGAGTGAAAAGGGAATTTTACCCTCCTGTTTCAGAGAACATGATCAGCCTTTGTAGAAAAAATACAGCTCCTCCACAGCTCTTCCATGGGCTTCAAGCAGGAGCTAGGCTCCCCAGTCACAGCCCAGGACCCCCTCACCCCCAATGCCAGGCACTGTACATTATTTATTACGTATGTTACAATAGCACCTAGGAGCCCCCATCATGGGCCCCGTGCCAGGCACTGTACAAACCCAGAACAGAAAGATGGCTCTGCTGCAGAGCACTGACAATCTATCATTAACTCGCCGAACAGATGGAGAAACTGAGGCAGGGGGCGCAGCACATGCATACAGGAAGTCCATGGCAGAAACGGATCACAAACCAGGAGGCTTCACTTCTAACCCCACTCATCATACTCCTCTCCCAAAGCCGGGAAGACAGAACCCAGGAGAGTTAAGTCCTGCTCTGACCACCAGACCCCACTCCCGACCCAGTCTAATTCCAGTTTTGCCACTGACCTTGGGTAAATTTCCTTCACCCCTCTCTGCCTCAGTTTCCCCTCTTGCCCCTTGTGTATTTAGGCTGTAAGCTCTCTGGGGAAGGGGCTGCCTATGCAGCCTCAGCCAAGGCCCCTGGCTGCTACCCTGACGCACCTCACAGAGGTGCCCTGCAAGACCAGTTTCACTGGGGGGAGGCGCAGCGTTCCCCAGGGGAAGCTGCTGGCTGAATCCTCAAAGAGTCGTGCTCCAGCGGGTTTCCCACATCGCCCTCTGCAGTATCGAGCTCGGAGCCACTTGTGCACGCAGCAGGGCGCTGCCGTGTGGGACTGGCCCCAGCCGGGAGGCTACAGCCAGTAAGCAGCTTGGCCCACTCACACCCAGCTGCCTACAGAGAAGGGGCAGTTTCACCCAGTTTACTGGCGGTCGGCCCCATAAGCCAAAGCAAGATCCCAGCCCTGTGAGCAGCAGGGTCGAGTGGCCAGGACTCCTGGGCAAGTCACTTCCCCTCGCCACAGCTGGCTCGCAAGCATCAGTGCCACAAAAGCTTTGGACCACAAGTGCTAGAGGAACAAAACGCGAAGGTTTCAGTGCGATCTGAGAACAGGTGCTGGTGTCCCTGCTCTCCTCTGCAGCGCCCCAGCAACTCTTAGCCCAGAGCGACTGGTCTGGCTTGGGTCACCGTCCCTTCCTTGCAGCTGGCTTGCAGGTGAGACGGGCCGTAGCAAAGGCTGTGCTGGCTAGGCCTGGCTTAGCGGAGGAGGCAGGAAATGAACGGAGAGTTTGTAGCTCCTGCTGTGGGAGGGGCGTGGAGGCTAGCAGTTAGAGTGTAAGGAGTCCTGGGTTCATTCCACGCCTGCAGCGAAGACCCCCTCAGCTCCTCTGAAAGGGCAAGGTCTGCCCAGAATGCTCCTGGGGGGGCGGCCTGCCAGCTCTGCACCCTCCTGGCACGTGCCAAGCCCTTGTTCCAGCGGCAGGGCCACCCAGCACATTTACTGGTGCTCTGCAGCAGCAGGGCTCTGGGTCTGCTCATTGCTGCCTTGGACAGCATTTCAACACGGGCCCTTCCGAAGGCGGAGCAAAGGACAGGGAACCCCACACCCCGAGCTGGCTGCACTCTGCATCCTGGCACGGCCTCAGGGGTGCAGAGATCAGCACTCATTGCCAGCGCCCGGCTCCTCGCTTGCTTTGCGAGGACCTCCAATTGCCTCAACAGCTGGCTATCAGCAGCAGCCTTCCAACAACCCAGGCAGTGTAAGTGGTTTGGCTACCATCCATGGTGGCGTCTGCATTGGCCACAGCAGCCGCTCTGGTCTGTCGGGCACAACCCCAAGTTCCTCCCATGCAGCAGGGCCCATGGATTTTACCCACCAAGGAAACAACCCTTTCATGAAAGCAAGTTGTAGGTTAGAACTAAAATAGCTCCTGCCGGCGCTACAGCAACCATGTCCAGGAGGCAGCTGAATAGCTACGCAGGGGCACGGACTGGTCAGAGAACCGTTTCTAGTCAGCTGCAAATCGGAACAGAGACCTGGAAAGAAGCTGGTAAGAGCAGGCAGGAGTCAGTGAGGAATAGACAATTATAGCGTTCCAGTTAAATATCACACAGGAGGGCAAGCAGCTGAATATTGGCAACATGTACAAATGCTAGAAATCCAGAGACTATGAGAGGTGAACTAGAGCGCAGGGCATTAAATGAGGGTATTGCTGTAACAGGCATAGTGGAAACCTGATGGAATGAGGATAATCAATGGGATGTGGTAATACCAGGGTATAAAATAAGCAGGAATGACAGAGTAGGTCATGGTGGTGGGGGAGTGGCACCGTATGTGAGAGAAAACATCTAGTCAAATAAGGGAAAAACCTTTAACGAATCTAACGAATCCATAGGAGCTCGATGGCTAGAGATTCCAGACTTGAATCAAAAGAGCAGAGCAGTAGGAATATCCTACCGACCACCAGATCAGGATGGTGCCAGGGACTGTGAAATGCTCAGGGAGATTAGAGGGGCGACAAAGGCAGAAAATGCAGTAATAATTGGGGGTCCTCCAAGGAGCTATAGTGGGGCCTGTGCTGGTCAACACATTCGTTAATGATTTGGGAACGCAGGTGAACAGTGAGGTGGCAAAATCTGCAGATGATACAAAATGACTCATGGTCGCTAAGTCCAAAGCTGGCTGCGAAGAGCTACCAAAGGATCTCACTAAACTGGGGAAGAAAATGGGCAGATTCGTAAGGTAGGTTCTCCATTCCCCTGATCATTTGAGTAGCCCTTCCTTGAAGTTTGAATTCCCTCTTACTTAACCATGGATGTTGGAAAAAGTAACCCCAACTACATATACAAAACAATGGGGTCTAAATTAGTAGTTACCACTCAAAAAAGATCTTGGAGTCGTCATGGACTGTTCCCTGAAAACATCTGCTCAATGTGCAGTGGCAGTCAAAAAAGTGCACTGAATATTAGGAACCATTAGGAAAGGGATCGATAAGACCGAAAACATCATAATGCCAATATATATATCTATATCTCTCTATCTCTATCTCCATGGTACGCCCGCATCCTGAACACTGCAGGCAGTTCTGGTTGTCCCATCTCAAAAAAGAGATATTAGAATTGGAAAAGGTGCAGAGAAGGGCAACAAAAATGGTCAGGGGTCTGGAACAGCTTCCACAGGAGGAGAGATTAAAGGAGACATCTGAAGGGGTGAACCCTATAGCTCAGTGGTTTGAGTACTGGCCTGCTAAACCCAGGGTTGTGAGTTCAATCCCTGAGGGGGCCATTTCGTGGTATGGATGTTTAATTGGGGATTGGTCCTGCTTCGAGCAGGGGGTTGGACTAGATGATCTCCTGAGGTCCCTTCTAACCCTGATAGTCTATGATTCTATGACAGGATGCTGGGCTACCCACCATGGCCATTCTTAAGCTCTCCTTGAAAGGGCTACAAAATTCTCTGCTTGCCCCTACTGCCCTCTGCTGGCCAGCTGCTAGCACACAGAGAAGGGCTCTCAACTCATGTTTAACACAGGCCATTGCCCTCGAGGGTCAACAGAGGTTAAGTGTCTTGCTCGAGGGGCGAGTTAGGGACTCCTGCCCTGCCCCAGACTGCAGATTGTTCCACTAGAGCTACAGCAATCCCACTGTGGAAAAGGAGAGCCCATGCCACGTGACCCAGTTGTTCCCCACAGATCAGCGTTTGGGAACCTCTGCACCAGACCCATTAATATATTCCATGAAGAGAGCTTTAAAATCTGCCCACCCCATCTGCCTCTCTCAGCTCTGCCCACCTCCAGCATCTCACCCACTCCTCCTACGCTGAGCCCAAAGGGAACCTCAGTGCCTCTCACGTGGGCCCAACCGAACAGCACAGGGAAAGCTGCCTCCGTGGTACAGATTCTTTCACAACCTGTCCCAGACACCAGCGGAAGCCTGGCCCCACCGGCGTGCCAGACGCAGAAAGCCCTGCAATGCTCTGCTGAACCACAGCGCTGGATGCAGGGTCATTACACTCCTGCTGAGCGCTGTGCAAGCTGCGCGCTCAGCACCACCTATGCAGCAGTTGTTCCGCCGCACTCTGAACAGTCTTGTTTTGTAGCCCCTGGATGTAACACACAAACCACAGCGGGAAGCTACATTTTGTTCTACTGATCGTTCCTGCAGGGAGCTGAGGGGACAAGGGCTCAACTTCGGGAGGGAGGGGGCAGTGGCTGCATGATTAAAAATGGCACTTAGTCAGCACGGAGAGGAGCATGTGGGGAGCTTCACCAAGTGGTAAGAAAGGGATTTGGTTTTCCAACAGTGCTAGAAGCTTGGGGATGCAGAAATCAGGGTGGTTCTAATACCCTTGTTTTCCAAGCATTTCTGAAGTTGTACGGCAGAGGGGACATCTGCCCTTCCAGACGATAGCTCAATACCAGGTCTCGTGGCAAGACTATTGCTGAGACCACCTTGAAGCACGAAAGACAGACCCAGAGCATTAGTTACTTTCTAAGATGTATTGTCATCTCCACCAAGTCATTACAATGTTGGTTACAAGTGTGCACTCCAAAAGAACAGGAACAAAAACAAAACAAAAAAGCCATCACAGTGTTGTTAGGACTAGAACATCAGTCCCACGACCGATATGTTAAATGATACATTTCAGCCTTAAGGCAGAGAAACAGTTACATTTTAAATGTAAAGGATTTTTTTTTAAAATGCCATCTGAGTTAATTTCAACTAAGTACAAAAGGTTGTTAAATTACAAACACCAACAAAAAAGTATTTCAGTTCAAAAGCCACATCTGCGTGAAAAGCTCTCAACCCGAAACAGGCAGGTGGGGGCTCTTCCTCTCCCCATGGCTGGGAATTCACAGGCCAAGACACCGCTTGCTTTATAGTGACTCGCTGAACGACTCAGACACGCGCTGCCCCAACGTGTCCAGGGCTGAATTAGCAACCTTTGTGCCTAGTTCCCCTAATGCAATTTACAAACAGCCGAGAGGCCAAAGCCAAGCTCCAGTGCAGCTGGAAGCGGTGCAGCGGTCCCTGCAGGATCTATGCTGCAGAGACACGACAGCAGATCGCTGCAGCATGGGCAAGCCAGGCTGCTCCATCAACCATAGTGCTGCAGGGCCAGGCTTTGGACTCGCAAAACAGGGATCAAGGCTATTTCAGAGCTAATGGGAGAGGAACCCATTTATGGTACATGCACAGCAAGTGTTCCTCCTTGGGGATCAGACCGAACAGCCCCCGTCCTTGGAAGTGGATCTGTTAAGGCTGGTTGCATCACCTTCCATTTACACAGAAGCAACACCCAAGTGCTGGGTACAAATTGTACATGGGCTTATCCTGCCGAACCGGTTTGCCCAAGAACAAGGCTGAAGGAAAAGCAGCCTGCAAGCAAGAGGACAGCTCTTCAGAAAGCCAAGGGCATGCCTGGAAAGCTGCATGCTCCTCTTTGGGTCCCATTTAGTGGAGAGTCCCAAGGCAGCAGGAACTCTGCCTTTGCTGGATGCAGCGTGCACTGGTGGGGCAGCAGAGACTGGATTTTGCCCTGCCTCGGCGCATGCTGCTTCCAGTCTGTTTCAGGTTGAGAGTTTGCACACACTTGGAGAACAGAAACTTCCCACAACACAGTTACTAGCAGGGTTCGCTCCAGAAAGAAAGAGGAGCTTCTAAATTAAGTGGTGACAACGGCCAGCATGTTCCTGTCAGACTGCTAACACTCAGAGGCCCTTTCCCAGACATCTAAGCTTAAACAATGTCAGAAATTAACTTGCTAATTTCAGAGTTGAAGAAACAAAGTAACATCAGATATTTCCTTGGGGAGGTGGTTACATTCCTGGCTACCTGACTGACAGAGATTCCTATAGCCAGCTTAACAGAAAGGGCCAGTTCATTTTTAAAACAAAAAACCAGGACAGAACCAAGCCAGCTTCATTCAATACACTATGATGGGAAAAAGGTCAAACATTTAATAACGGGGGCAGGGGAATCACAAGAACTTGTAACTAAGGAGCGACCCTTGTGTTCAGTATTTCAACGCCCTCCATGACCCAGTGAATGGGGCAGCGGGGAGAGAGGAGGTTTGCAGGAGAGCCCCACTAAACACCTAAGAGGGAAGGGTGCCCGGCCCTGGGCACAATACTGATGCAGCAGGGCGCTGCAGGTGGGAGCCCGCTGGCCTCACCTAAGCACAGCGAAGGGGACGTCTCTTGAGTCAGAGTTTCCTGCTTGCTGGCGGTGCCGATTCCGGGGCTGGAACTTCTGAGGCGGGTGTCCCTACGTATTTCTCCTTTCCTTTGATTTTTCACTTGTGCTGTCCTAGAGGGGAGGATGCAAGCCACAAGGTTAACACGCTCTCCACACCGTTCACAAGCTCTCAGCATAGGGTCACTTCTATCACCTAGGTGGGCCAAACGTTCCCCACACCAGGGCACTAGAAAGCAGCCATCGTCCTCCCACCGCCCTTTGCCTCGGCTGCGCCACCAGATTCAACCTCCAGGATCTCGCTTCAAGGCAAACTCTGTCTGCACAGTGGTTAAGTTAAATAGGCCAGTGAGGAGTTGGGGCCTGAACTTTCCTCACTGTTACTGGTTAAAGCCAGGCATCTCGGAAGGGATTCCCCTGTTATCAGAGGACCTCAAAGCACTGAACAAAGGTGCATATTCTTCCCATTTTATGGATGGGAGAAACTAAGGCCCAAGGTCACACAGTGAGTTAGAGGCAGAGCCAGGAATCGATCCCAGGCCTCTGCCTCTCCTTCTGATGCAGGGAAAGCGACCCGTGGTTCTGTGCACGCTGTGACTGAGGCTCACTAAACTCTTACGGTGCACTGGATGATATTTACGAGGACACCAAAACACACACAAAAGTGCGTAGCGCTGGAGAAAGGAAATGGTACTCAGCAGAGAATTGATTCTCATCATCTCTGTACAGACTTTAAACCTGCCCCTTAAGCCTCTACATGGTCAAGGGGTCGGCATTTATTTTTCTCGAGGAATCACAATTTCCTAAGTGAGAACTGGATTTTAAGTATCTTTTTCTCTAAACAAAAAGGAAACCAAGAGTCAACTTGGGACTTACTTTGTACGTGGGTTTAGATTTAAAGTATTTAGAAACTCAAATTAACTGGAGCCCTGCTTACAACCTGCAACGAGAAGCTGGAGTTTGGGACACGTCAAAAGGTTAGACAGTTGAAGATTTTCTTGAAAACAACACATTTCTTGAGGGAGGAGAGGGAGGGGGGGAGAGAGACATCGCAGGCCACTGGGAAAACTGCTCCCACAGGGTCTCCCACAGCAGTGCACGGCAGAGGGGTCAGTACCTCAGGAGGCGGTGGCTTGATAGTCACGGGCTGGGATGTTCTTCGTGGAGGAGAAGGTTTCGGCTGTGCTTGCTGCTGGACAGTGTTGTAGTAGGTGACCCCTCCGTACACCTGGGCCTGGATCCCCCAAAGAACGGAAAGGGTCAGTTCTTCCTGACACAGGGTGCAGCTGCCCGGGCGTCCGCAGGCTTCGGCCTGGCTTTCTTTAGAGGGTAAAACAGCTTTAAAAACCGCATTTCTCTAAAGCCAGAAGGGAGCAGAGCCACCCTGGGAGCGCAGCCAGTTAGGGTTCACGGTGCGCTGTGGAATGCAGTTGCCGAGCTTTGTCTGCAAACACCTGAAAAAGGAGTGAGCTAGAGGAGCGCACTCCACTCCGGACAGCTTGCCCAGGCAGTCCGGGATCACTGGCAGAGGCCTTGCTGCCAGGGTTAGTCGTCTGACTGGGTCAGTCTACAGCTAAGCTGGTTGGATTCCTAGATGATAAGGTCAGATGGGGTCATTATGCCCTGCATGGCTTTTCAATAGGTCATATAATGTTTCCACTTTAAAACAACAACTGGTCTATGCTCAAGGTAGCGGATAATTCCCCATCATACCCAGACCATGTCCAGGAGCCCAGGGGTCCTGTGCTTACTCCAGATCAAACTTTCTCTCTTCAGCTAGGCCAGCAGAGAAGGGAAAGGTCAAAACTGTTTAGGTGGGTTACAAAACTGCACCTCTTTTGTCTTGCCACTGAGTGTCACCCGTGTGCCATTTGCAAGACGGCCTCAATGATAGAAGGTTCTGACCTGCCACAACTCCCATAATTAGCAGGATGCCCTGGAAAAGCTCACACGCCCCCAGAAAGTCAGAACCTCGAGACAAACACTATATGGCTACAGGACTTGAGCCAGTGGACGTACAGGCCTGGCAGTTAAAAGAGAGCCCCCATCTGGCTTCCAGCAAGTCACACAAGAACCTTTCCCAAACCTTTGGGACTGATGTCAGAGGTTTTTCCTGGCCCAAAAGTGGCCTTTGGGCTACCACATAGCTGAGATCACAAACACCAGACCGTGTCCAGCCTGCTGTCTTGGTTTAACAAATAAAAGGAAGTAGGCTCTAAAAGAGAATCCAGTAATTCTCTGTGCCTGCCTTAGCTTGGACCATGAACAGACCCGTCTAGTTAATGTACTTCTAGGCAGCTTCACTTTCCTGGTTCTCTTGCCCTGGTAGAGTATTTAAATTCTTGGCCCAAACGATACACATGCCATCAGGGAGCTTACGACTAAAATTCAAATTGCGGTTCCAGTGTGGGTGAACCAGGGAGGTCAGATCAGGCTCCTTCTGTTCCCCAAATTAAGTAGGAAGCAAAATGTTTTCCTCATTCATGCTCTTGACTAAAATTTAGTCTGCTTTAAAAGTCTGCTTTAATAACCTAGGTTTCAGAGTAGCAGCCGTGTTAGTCTGTATTCGCAAAAAGAAAAGGAGCACTTGTGGCACCTTAGAGACTAACAAATTTATTAGAGCATAAGCTTTCGTGAGCTACAGCTCACTTCATCGGAATGCATCCGATGAAGTGAGCTGTAGCTCACGAAAGCTTATGCGCAAATAAATTTGTTAGTCTCTAAGGTGCCACAAGTGCTCCTTTTCTTTTTAATAACCTAGTGTGTTGCCTCCTCTAGGGAGCAACCCCACATGGCAGGGAAACCAGCTGCTACCCCAGGCTGTCTCAAAAGCCTTACAACATATGGACCCATCCAGGATAGGATTCCATAGCTCCACGCTTAAAGAACTGCTGCTCAAGACAACCGAAACGTGCTGTAGCCAGCTCACCTGTGTGCTGGGATACAGATGGGGAGGAGGTGGTGGTGGGAGTGCTCCTGGGGGATAGGGGTAACTGGGATTCCCAAAATTCATGACTCCAGGAGGGGAGAAATAGGTGGGTGCGAGCAGCTGCTGTGGGGGTGGTTGCCCAGGAGGCATGGAGACTGGTGGAGGATATAAGCCAGGGTTAGCCAAAGGTGCTGGTGTCTGGTGTGGATGTAAACCTAGGAAGTGAAACAAAATAAATCCATATGTAATGTCACCTCTGAAACCAATGCATCTTTGGAAAAGGCTGGGATTGTTTGGTTGCCAAAGTGAATTAGCATCTCTGGGTTAGCCTTGCTCTGACCTTCACTATCTTAATAAGGAGGGCGTTTATAGAACAAGAGCACTTTGTGAAAGACTTCTTGGCATGCGATCATGACAGACTAACTCCTGCACTGTTTAAGACAGGAAAGTTCACACACAAATAGTAGAACGCTGACAGCAGCCTCCAGTTTCCCAAGAAAGTGGTGAGTCTCCTAACATATGGATCATATTAAAACGGACTGGACAGTGTACCAGTAAGTTACTTACTATGGGGGAAACAATCCCACATTAGCCTTTGGGCAAGTTGAAGAGACGTGCTGTCTCCCTGATTTCTGGGATCCTTCACATCTAATTGCTGCTGGGTCAGAGAAGCAGCGAAGCATTTCCCATCCAGGAGGAGGAGGGGGGTGGGCTGCTTCAAGCTTTCCATTAAAACGGGGATGTGACTTAGCCAACTATTCTGCACAAAACCAGCAATGTTCTACCCAGAAGTTTCCAAGACACCCTCAAGAGGTCTTGGACCTGCACTGGCCATAAGCAAAGGAGATGCAGCAGTTAACAAAACACATTTACATGGACATATATGACATTTAACAAAGATCACATCACTTATTCATGGCAGCACCATGGGAGAGAGCATGGGGGAGGGATAGCTCAGTGGTTTGAGCATTGGCCTGCTAAACCCAGGGTTGTGAGTTCAATCCCTGAGGGGGCCCATTTAGGGATCTGGGACAAAAATTGGGGATTGATCCTGCTTTGAGCAGGGGGTTAGACTCGATGACCTCCTGAGATCCCTTCCAACCCTGATATTCCATGATCTAATGCTTAAGAAATGGACACATGCCTTTGTCCCAATGTTCAGAGATGCTGCTGTAAATGAAACTGAAGGGCCTTCAATTTTAGCCTTAAACAGATCAGCAACCTTCACATTGCGCTTTCCATTTTCAAAATGCAATACAGATGCCCACTGGTTTAGCCACGAGCTGGTAGGTGAATATGCCTCATTTTACAGATGGGGAAACAGAAGTTAAATGCCTGAGCCCAGGCCAGAGGGAGTCTACATCAGACTGGATTACAACTCAGGAGTTCTTGATTCCCAGGCCTGTGCTCAGACAGGACCTTCCTCAAATGCAAGGTTAGCAAGTTTGCTTGTGCAGGCAGGGAGGTGAGAGACAGTGGCTCACCTGGATGTGGGAGGTGCATTTCTGGCTGTACAATCATACTCTGGGGTGGCAACGGGGCAGGATTCTCGCTGTGTGTGTAGATTGGTCCCTGGAATTGTACTGCAAGAGAAAACAGTTTGCGAGGAAACAAAAGTTATTTAGCTTATTCTGCTGTAATGAAAGTCACGTTGATTACAGAAGTCAAAGAGCCACTGCATTTGAGAGCTGTTGTATTAGAAACACTGCCAACTGCATATGCCATCCGGCAATGGGATCACATGCCCAATGGGATCCCAGAGGGAGAGCTCCCAGCCATCTCCTATCTGTAATGGAACACACCACTTACGTAGCTTCCTCCTTTAATGCTTTGAACATCTAGACTGATTTTCAACATCTCATTTACTCCCCAATCTCTCCCTCATAAAATGCCAATGAAATGATTTCTACCATGTTTCAATTTCCACTTCTCATGATCTAGAACAATGTCTGAATTTCCAAAGCTGCAGACGACCACACAATGATGAAGGTAATGTCAGTAGGTGCTTTACAAACTAGGGCAGAGATTAAATCCAGAAAACTCTGTCGTCATGGACATTTAAGAAAGATTTCAGGAAATCATTTCATATTAAGCTTTAAAATTTTAACCATGTCTATATTGGATCTATAACTAGTTGACCATGTCCCGTTCAAGAGGAAGGATCTCTTCAAGTACTCATGAAAAGCTCCCAATAATTAACCTGGTTTTATGTCTGTACGAAAACATCACATATCTCTTCCCACTGATGGAGTAGCTTCTTAAGTAGCCAGGAACACCCCCCCCCCCCCGAAAGCTCATTTCTGAGTGTGCTAAAGAACTGAGTGAAGAGGAACTGAAGCTGCAGAGGTCACTCACGTGGATCATAATAGTGCCCTTCCATGATGCTGATGTGCATGGGGGGAGCAGGCTCTGGAACTGGTGGCCGCTGACGCTGGGATGAGTAACGCTTTGCACGGCCCCCCTGTACTCCCTGAAAGAGTTCAAAGGCATCTGTGAGCCACAGAGAGTTACAAAGAGGAATTTGTCACAGCTCTAACCAGTATTACCCACCCAACCTACCTGGAAATCTATATTCAGCTTAAAAAAATAAAACGGTAAACGCGTCTACACAAGGAAAGGAGAAATGCTGGTATGCCACAGCCAGGTTCAAAGCATTAAAGCACAGAACCAAATCAACACTGACTTAAAATTACTAAAAAGAAAAGTTACACTCAATACAAGATTCCCAGCTTTACCATTTCCTCCATCCTGTTAAACGGAGGTGGTGGTCCAGCTCCCATGTGCATATGATTAGGAATACCTAGGAAAAGAGAGACACTGGTTACTAAGGTTTCAGAGTAGCAGCCGTGTTAGTCTGTATTCGCAAAAAGAAAAGGAGGACTTGTGGCACCTTAGAGTAACAAATTTATTTGAGCATAAGCTTTCGTGAGCTACAGCTCACTTCATCGGATGCATTTGGTGGAAAAAAAAAGCTTATGCTCACGAAAGCTTATGCTCAAATAAATTTGTTAGTCTCTAAGGTGCCACAAGTACTGGTTACTAAGTCTTACACTCGTCTTCAACAGTAAGTGATCTTATGCATCGGAGGTGTTGCTAGAAGTCATCTGCCCTCTTATATGAAATGCAGTACAGAAAATGTCACTGTTTTAGAGGAGTTACTGCAGTAAGAACAACATATGCCTTGCAAACTTCAGTGAAAATGTATACATCATAAGGAGCTTTGATGATGATAAAGTCCTTAAAACTTCAGCATGTATTAGAGAAGTTAAGGTTTTATACATTTCAGGATAAGTACAAAGGGACTCTGACAATTATTTTACCATTGCGTGACTGGCGCTGTGGCTGTATAAAGTATATATGAAGAGGAGAATCCTGAAATGGAATATCCTGGATAAATGATACAAGAAACAGACCAAGTCTGCTAGCTTCTTCCTAAACACATCTTGGCTTCAACTCCTACTCTCAGATCAAAGCTCTCACCCTATTGGGAGAGTCTGGGGCCAGGATTGTGTCTAGATCATAAACAAGTATCTTCGTGGATCCCTATAGCTCCAGTTGAAACTCACTAAGCAAGACAGCCCTTATCATGGGTTTCTAATCATCCGTTTTCAAATTCAAGCAGCAGCAGGTCACATGCCACAACAGGAGTTGTGGGGACAGCTGGACAAATTTAGGAGTGTGATGGGATGACAGGGTTGCTTGTGATGGTGAGGGGCAGGGCTCAGCAGCCATGGGGCTCACTTCCTCTTTACATCTCATGTTCCCAAAAGCTCATGCTTCAGGGGTCCAGCCAGCTACACACAGGGGTCAAGGAAGGGAATGTATTCGGAGTTTGTTCTGGAGATGGGCACTGGCCGGAGTGGGCCAGGGCTCAGAGGTGACACTGAACATTCTCTCTCAGGGACTTGGATGGCTGGTTCTTGCTCCTATGCTCTAACTGATCGCCATGTATGACAATGGAAAGGAATTTCCCCCAGGTCAGATGGGCAGTGACGGGGATTTTCACCTTCCTCTGCAGCATGCAGGTCACTTGCTAGGATTATCTGGGTGTCTCATTTCCCAGCCACTGCAAGGGCCTCAGTCCCCACCCTATTCACTGTCTACAGCACATAATAATCTAGTCTCCTGAGGGCTGGGATACTTCGATCTCATTATCGTTGGCTGGGGTTAGCCTGCGGTGATGTGGGTGGCCTGTGACAGGAGATCAGGCTAGAAGACTGGGAGGTCCCCTCTGGCCTTGAACTCTGACTACATGTAAAAATCTCAATCTTCGTGTCATAGGGTTAACCCCACCCCACCCCGAGTGCCCTCATGTGGCAGGCCAAGCCACAAGTGCGCCTGCCTCAGTTTCCCATCAGGTAACCCAAGAACTCCAACTTCAGCCTCTCTTGCTTCAATAATGCCCTTCCTTGGAGCCGGTTTATCATGAAAACCATAGTGTAAATTGTCCAAATCCCAAATTCCAACAATCCATTTCTCACCCCCACTGCAAGCAGTCCTTAAAAATCACATCCTCTCGGCCATTCCACAACACATTCCAGCATCTTCCACCACCCCTGGACTCCGTGTCAGTCCTCCTCTGTCCCTCTGTCAGGACAGCCACCCCAGCTGGAGTGCAACCCTGCACCTAACAGCAGGAACCCCCACTGCCTCTCTGCTAGAGATCAGCCTCGCCAAGGGAGCATCCCTCACGCCCCTGGCCCCTCTGCTGTCAGCCCCCAGCTTCAGCTCTCTGTCTTAGACATTCATAGGCAACTCTCTCTGCTGCTCTTCCTGCCTTCAGCCCTGCTTGGCTGTGGCCCCTACTATAACCTCCAGTCCCCCAGGCTTTGCCAGCTCTCACCAGCTGCTTTTCCTGACTGAACCAGTGTGCCCCAAATTACTTGGGGGCTCCCTCTCAGATTCTCCCAGATCCTTCATAGCCCCTTATGCTGTCCTGAAATCTTAACTGGCCAAACTGGGAGCACCTGGTCTGGCATAGGGCAGCTAGATCTGCTTCATTTTCTGGGGCCGGTCACCCTGTGACAGTCAGAAACTGATCAGAGTTACTTCCAACACAGTGCAAGTGAGCAAGGCAATTATCAGGCATGCACAAGTACCGATTACATTGTTGATATACGTTTGTGTGTGGAATGCCTCCCAAACCTGCTCACCTACCCAAATTCTTCCTAAAAACTAACTCCTGCCATCGCACCCAGGCGGCAGGAAAGGCTTGCTACAAGGGGATGCTCAGGAAAGTTAATCCGAATTCAAGGTGTGAATGAAAGTGGAATAGTTAAACCACATTAAACCCTGGTGTGGATGCTCTTTATTCAGAACTAAAGTGGCCTTAAAAAGAAAGGAATTATCCAGATACATACAAGTCTCATTGATCATGTGGTAGGAGTATTACCAGTTGTACTGGTATAATTATACTGCGATAAAACCTTATATGGATACTTTTATTCTACTACAAATGGATTTTTTTGGTTTAGCTTAAAGCCCTTCCCCAGAGACGTAAACTAAACCAAAAAAGGGCCACCCTTCATCAGCATTAAGAGTGTCCACAAAATGACTTATGCAGGTTTGACTGTATCCAATTTAAAGTCCCACCTTAGCTTAAATTGGTCTAACTTTCCTTGGTAAACAAGCCATGAGTGCCATTGCTTCAATCCTGTCAGATTCCACTCCAGGCAGCAGGAGAAACTGCCTAGCACCCAAGCTCAGTGCACAAGAACGGAGGATTTGCCATTCCCAATCAGACCATTGGTCCATTTAGTCTGCAGTACCAGGCTACATGTAGCTAATTACAGAACATTGTACACAAAAGGAGGAAAATTCCTTCTGTTTGTCCCAGACGCACCGCCCTTAGGTTTCATCGAGTATCCCCTTGTTCTCAACATGAGACATGGCAAGAGAGGGAATGATCAGTTCTTATCATACTCTCCCCAGCCCCAAATTACTCCATCTATTTCCTATGAATTCCAGGCTAAATAAACCCTCTTTTTGGAGGATTGGGTTGGGAATCTCTTGCCATTACATGGATCTTCACCAGCTCTCTCGCAACACTTTTTTGGACCATTTCAATCTCTACTCCTATCTACGGGGAGGCAGCTAATACCGGAACACAGTACTCCCAAGGAGACTCATCATTGTTCAGCATTCCACACGTTGTTTGCTTAATCCACTCAACCATCCCATAGATAACAGCTGCTTTTTACTAGGCAGATATCCTAAAGGACCCACAAGTCTTTCCCTAGTTCCTCTCAAAAGATGATCCACATTCAGAGCCCTTCAGCTCCTACAAGAAGTTTACATTTGTGTTTACGTGCATTAATCCTCCCCACATCATGTCATCCAGTCTGTCTTTCAGTCTATGTGCAGTTTCACAATCCTTCTGTTATTAAGCTAAGCAACTTAGTATCAGCAGCAAACCTACCGATGTCTGCAGACAGGCACCAGTGACATGCAGCTTTTGAGGTTGAGGAGAGCCAGCAACTCGCCTAACAGCAAGGAGTGTTGGGGAATGCTTGTCAAATACAGCAATATAAATTCTTATTCCTCTGCAAAGGGCCTGGGGACCCATATCCATGGAAAGCAGAGAGGATCTGATTTAAAGCGTTCTACTCCAACCAGGAGTAAATCACATGGAACTCAACGTATCTACCCGAGATCAAAGCCTGCAATTCCAGCAAGCTAGGTGCTCTGGCACTTATGCTTAGACAATTAAGCTATTCCTCAAGCTCCGATTAACTGTCAGACCATTAAAGCCACAGCAGTTGTGCTGCATTCAGTGGGGAAAGCCAATGAAAACCCAATGGCTCATGGCACTTACCCCGAAGTTCCCGAGGCGGTATGAACGGAGGCTGTCCTTGGGTCCAGGTCTGCTCAGTTAGATTCAACTGAGTCATGTCTTGCTCAAGTCCATCCATGCTGGATTCTACTGGTGTCTCCCAACTACCGGCCTTCGCTGGTGGAGGGGGCGTCACTACCTGCACTGGTTTCGGAGGCACTGGTGTCAATCCTTCTGGAGGTGGAACTTCATCTGCCAGCTTTCCTGCATCGCCAGCTTTATTCCTGGTCCTCCTGGCCCGGGAGTAGGATTTTTTTTCGATGGGTCTATCTGGTGGCAGCTGTACAGAGTCTGTACTCGGGGTCTGGCTTTCCAAAATGATCTCTTCCTTCTTGGCAGGACTGCTGTGAACATGCACACTCTCTGCTTCAGGAGAGGGGTCTCTCTCCGGGGCTTGTTCAACACGCCTCGCCCGGTAACTGCTCTCCTGTTTAGCCTGCTCACCTGTTCGAGAGAGGTGCTGGCCGTTTGCTTCCACAGCTCGGTAGCTTGGACGGTTCTCTTTGTAGCCACCCACCCTTGGAACGTTTCTGGCTGGGGGCATCCTACCCATGCCTGCGGAGTGCCGGCTGATGAAGGTTCGTGTTGGCAGCGGAGCACTATCAGAGTCCTGGTGTCTTGGCGGCTTGTTTTGCCTCTCGTTGGCCCAGTTTGGCTCTCGCTGTGGAGGGCTCCCAAACCTTAAGGGGTGGGGGAGGAAACGCAAAGGATCAGAAACAAAGCCCCGAGTTGCACCACTGGGAGGTATTTATGAGCACTAGGGCAGCAATTACCCCTTAAGATCCTTTCCCAAAGACAATACACCAAGACAACCTATTCTACCTGCCCATCCTGGAGCTGGCTTCCCCCAGAGCCCGAAGCTTTCGCTGCTTAGTAACAACACAATCCCAAGGCACTCCTCTCCCTGAGAAGCAGCACCCAGACATCTGACACGGATAAAGCAGAACATCATGCACCCATTAGTTCTTTGCCCAACTCCCACCTTCAAGTCCTTCCCAGTTTGATGCTTAACATCTCGGTGGCTGCAAGAAGGCTGATCTTTCTCCCCAGTACCTGAGGGGCCTTCTGATTGGACTCCCTAAGGCCTTGGCAACTCACCGTGGTTTGCGTACCCTCCTCGGCTTGATGTCGTCGGGATTGTGAGCTGACCTGATGTCATAGCCGTAGAGTGCAATCAGCTCTTGCCTGCTTTTGGGGGCTTGCTCATCTTCCCGGAATTTGTCATGTTCCCAGCGGCCCTCGTCTTTCCATAGCTTTCGCTGGCGACCCTTCGGCCTGGAGCAGGGATATGGAGAGACCCAACAGGTCTTTGCAAAGCCAAGGATATGTGGGTGGAATGAGCATGGACGTTCCCGACAGTACAGAATGCAAACAAAGGCTGCTCATTTCTCAGAAGGGGTGTGCATGGGAGACTGTGGAACATCTCCCCTTCCCCAACTCCATTCGCAGACTTTCAGGACTCAGAGTCACTGCCCTGCCAGCTTGGGGAGGCAGGCAGGATTTCCTTGGGAACCCCCCACTAGCACTCCTTCACATCAGCACAAGGCTCACAGTTCAACAGCAGCAGGCTCAGTGTGGGCTTCGGAAGCATTACCAGTCCCTGCTGCCTTACGAGCATGTGGAACCAAAGCCAGGCCTGGCAGAACGCTACCACTAGACAACTGGGCCACCACATGGCCACTTCTCACAAGTCTTAGAAAACCTCCCAGTTTGCCAAGTATTTAACACGGAAGCCAAGAGCAGTGATGTTTTAGGTGCTGGCTCAGGACTCAGCCTCTCTTTAGCCAGGGAAGTTTCACAAGTTTTACCTACCTGACTTCCTCCTCCTGAGTCTGTCCTCGGAGATCATGTTCAAAGAAGAGCCCTTTGCGGGGTATGTAAGCAGGGTTCTTCCGATCCTCATCATCATCCAAGTGCTTGGGGACCTTTTTCCCAACTTTATTCTCAGCTGGTTCAGTGCTCTCCTATCAAAATCAGAGAACTCATTACACTGCAGCAGCCCTTCTACGTACAGCCAGTCTCAACCCCAGGGATCCCAAGCACACATTAGATATCTACCTGCCCATCCCCGCTTTGTCTCTCGCCAGTCACAGCACCTTTCGGGTCAGGTTTCTCTTCCCCTTTCTCTGCTTTTCCTGTGGATTCACTGGCATTGTTACTCTCCTGCTTCAGCTCCACCTTTGAGCTTTCCTCCTCACTGTACTCCCCTTCCTCAGCCTGAAAACAAACATCCAATTGCTGAGACAAGATGATGTGATGTTCGCAGCAGATTCCCCAGTGAGTTATAGATGATGTGCCTAGATCTCCACAGCTCCAGCCAACCCCCATCCAGTACCTCTTTCTGGTGCTAAAGAGGGCCAACCATTTAACACAGAGGAAGGGAGGACCAGACTGATTCCTTTCTCCACAAATACCACAGAGCAATCCTAGGCCACCAACAGTCTAGAAGAATTCAGAGCAAATGTTGAAGAAAATCATAGCGCAACCAGAGCCATTTGTATAGCACCGTGAGAGAGAGTACCAAGGGGCGTGGCTCATGCCATCAGGCTCTGCTGCTCACATGGACCAGCTCTCCTTTCCCCCAGTGAAGTACTGGACCCAGCCACTGCTGGGTTTCTGAACTCCCTGGAACTGCGTGGTTGGCTGACTCCAAGCACTCTGCTAGCAAGAGACTGACCTCGTTTCACCCTCCGGAGACTGAAAGCCTTGCTCTGACTGGAATCCACACTAAAAATAGTATTTGCATGATTAACAAGACAACTGCTCTAGTTTCTCTTTCTATGCTGCATGTTCACATTGGAATTGCTGCTCCTTTTATTTACCTTTGGAAACACAGATTTTGCATTATATTTAGGTACAGCAGGAGAAGAGAGCTGTACTTGACTCACATAGCAGGGCCAGTGCATTAAAGTGGTGGGGTGTAGGGGGGGTTAGTTCAGTTGCTCTGGAGATATGGTTATTGGGTCCCTAGAGCCCCAATATCTGTATTTTCCAGAGATTTAGCTGCAGTTTGAACACAGGCCTCTGCAGAGACAGCATTATCCTGAGGGAGTCAGAAAAGGCACACTATGGAGAGAGGGGAAGAACTCATGATTTCAGAGCCCACTTCCCCCCACACATTCTGACCTGGCTTTGCAGCCTGCAGCAGCCCCCGAGCATTCACTGCAGGGAATGATACACTGAAGCAATGGCATGCCCAGCTAGCTACTTTTAAGCAAGCTTCCTCCCCGTCCCTTTCTCTGCCCCTCCACTGATTGTTTTGAGAGCATGTTTTTCCCCAGAAAGTTTCACTGAGCTATGCAGCACCCCATACACCTCAGGGGAGAAGTGTTTTGACCCTAAAACAGCTGGCAGGTGGTCATGGCCACTAGCAAACTTCCCAAAACATCCTTCAACCTCCTAGTCCTAAGTGTCCATGGGGCAATAGGCCAGTTTGCAGTCAGGGCTGCCTTACTGAACAAACTGGCTGTCCTCAGTGACAAACAGAGGGAATTACTGACAAGAAGTGTTCTCTTTTGTGAGAAGTGAATGGTCAGGCCACATTAATACAGAGGCTGAGCTGTGTCCAGTACTCTTTCAGTCAAAGAATAAGCTTTTCAAGTTCAATATTTATGTCTGAGTTACAGCTAATCAAGACATAGCAAGAGCTCTAATCCCCCTTTCCTTTACCTCCTGCTGCCGTTTTAAAGTCTGTCCCCTGATCTGTACCATTTGCTTTCACAGAGGAGCCAGGCCTTAGTTTTAAATCTACTAGCACTGCTTGTTGGCAGGGCAGCTCTTGGACCAGAGACCCGGTCAGTTTAAGGCAGGCTAGACAAAATGCTAGATTCACAGATTCCAGGGCCAGAAGGGACCATTGTGACCTGAATGCTTGGTCAGCAAAGGTCAGAGACCCATCCCCAAATAATTCCTAGAGCAGAGCATTTAGAAAAACATCCCATCTGGATTTAAAAGTGGCCAGTGCTGACCACCATTACCCTTGGTATCTCTAATATATTACAGTACCGCACTGGCCAGAGGGACAGACTTGATATCACTCGGTGGGATTTTCCATTTCTAACTTTGACAATTTATGCAACACAGCCAGCCTCAAGTACTCACACAGGCTGGATGCAAAGCCTTGCCTGTCATCCCATTTCTTGAGACAAAGGGAAACTCTCCAGCCAGGGTCAGTAGGACCCAGCAAGGCATATGAGCTGGTTTCTGTGCTCACATGATGCAAGAAAAAGAAGCTCTGAAGACTATTCTAGGTGTCAATATAAAGAATACCCTCACCTCGGAGTCTTCTGCACTTTCGTAATCCGAGAGAACAGCTAGAGAAGAGAAAGCAGAAGTTTGGCATAAATGGCGATAATAATGCAATAATGGTGTTTTCTCCAAACATGAATTAGTTTTGAATTGTAACACTTAGAGCATAATTCATCCACAGTCCAGTGTACAGACACACAAAGCATTCAAACCACAGACATGCTAAGCATTAATATTAAACTGGCCCTCAATCTCCCAGCTGAGCAGCATAACCAATGCTCCAGAGCTAATGCTTCAGAGGAAACAAACAGAACAGGCACTCAGACTGCAGCAGGGGAAGCAGAGAGACAATTGGCCTTTCAAAGTGGCCTCAGAATATGCATCTCACTTCTCCCTCCCAGCAGGACAGACCAAAGATACTTATTACTCACCATCTCCTTCGATGCCATCTTCACTTTCCTATTGAGAGAGACACACACAGAAACATTACTAAAAGAAAAGGAGTACTTGTGGCACCTTAGAGACCAACACATTATTTGAGCATAAGCTTTTGTGAGCTCCAGCTCACTTTATCAGATGCATTCAGTGGAAAATACAGTGGGGAGATTTATATACATAGAGAACATGAAACAATGGGTGTTACCATACACACTGTAAGGAGAATGATCACTTAAGGTGAGCTATTATCAGCAGGAGAGCGAGGGGGGGTGGGGACCTTTGGTCGTGATAATCAAGGTGGGCCATGTCCAGCAAGTTGACAAGAACATCTGAGGAACAGTGGGGGGTGCGGGGGGAAAACATGGGGAATAGTTTTTACTTTCTGTAATGACCCATCCACTCCCAGTCTTTATTCAAGTCTAAGTTAATTGTATCCAGTTTGCAAATTAATTCCAATTCAGCAGTCTCTCGTTGGAGTCTGTTTTTGAAGTTTTTTTGTTGAAGAAAAACTGGCACGGGCTTTGTTGCAAGGATAGGTTCCTGGGTTAGTGGTTCTGTTGTGTGGTTGCTGGTGAGTATTTGCTTGAGGTTGGGGGGCTGTCTGTAAGCAAGGACTGGCCTGTCTCCCAAGATCTGTGAGAGTGATGGGTCGTCCTTCAGGATAGGTTGCAACAAAGCCCGTTGCCAACTGTGTCCACATATCTATTCAGGGGACACCATCATAGGGCCTAATCACATCAGCCACATTATCAGAGGCTCGTTCACCTGCACATCTACCAATGTGATATATGCCATCGTGCGCCAGCATTGTCCCTCTGCCACGTATATTGGTCAAACTGGACAGTCTCTACGCAAAAGAATAAATGGACACAAATCAGACGTCAAGAATTATAACATTCAAAAACCAGTCGGAGAACACTTCAACCCCTTGGTCACTCGATTACAGACCTAAAAGTTGCAATTCTTCAACAAAAAAAACTTCAGAAACACACTCCAACGAGAGACTGCTGAATTGGAATTAATTTGCAAACTGGATACAATTAACTTAGTCTTGAATAAAGACTGGGAGTGCATGGATCATTTCAGAAAGTAAAACTATTCCCCCATGTTTATTCCCCGCCCCCGCACCCCCCACTGTTCCTCAGATGTTCTTGTCAACTGCTGGACATGGCCCACCTTGATTATCACTACCAAAGGTCCCCACCCCCCCTCGCTCTCCTGCTGATAATAGCTCACCTTAAGCGATCATTCTCCTTACAGCGTGTATGGTAACACCCATTGTTTCATGTTCTCTATGTATATAAATCTCCCCACTGTATTTTTCACTGAATGCATCCGATAAAGTGAGCTGGAGCTCACAAAAGCTTATACTCAAATAAATTGTTAGTCACTAGGTGCCACAAGTACTTCTTTTCTTTTTGTGAATACAGACTAACACGGCTGCAACTTTGAAACAGAATGTCAAGACATCTACCCTTCCTCACTGATCTCCACAGCGACGCGTTTCACTTCAGCACCATGAGTTTCTCTTTCAGGGTCAAGCCACACTGGTGTTATGCTTAGGCTACAAATGCCCCACGTGGTATTTAGCATCCTTCTCTCCAACTGCCTTCGGTTTTAAGAAAAGGGCCAGGAGGCAGGCTACCCGCTCACACCACATGCTTGCCCCAGGCACCTCCCCTTACGGACCTGCCCCGTGGGGCTCAGTCAGCCCCATTTGTTCCACAAGCAAGTCCCCGCCTGCCCCCCGAACCAAGCAGGAGAGGACACTGGCTCCCCCCGATCCAAACCTCAACACACCAAGGGAAGAGACCTGTCCCCAGCCCAGATGTGCGACACCCTGCCAATGGGGAAACAAGCCCACACCATCCAGCCCCCTTTCTCTCTGGGGGTGCAAGCTCACAATCCACGGAGGTGCCAAGCAACCTCCAGCCACTCAGCCCCCCCCCAAAATGCTGAACAGGGCCAGTCCCCTCCAGGCAGCCCCAGCTCCAATTTTGAGCCCCATGGCCTGCCCCAGCCTTGCTCACGTTCTTGGGGCCTCCGCCCCCCCGCCGCGAGGCTCACCGGGCCCCCCCGGGAACCGCCCCGGCCCCCCCGCCGCGAGGCTCACCGGGCCCCCCCGGGAACCGCCCCGGCCCCCCCGCCGCGAGGCTCACCGGGCCCCCCCGGGAACCGCCCCGGCCCCCCCCGCCGCGAGGCTCACCGGGCCCCCCCGGGAACCGCCCCGGCCCCCCCCGCCGCGACGCTCACCGGGCCCCCCCGGGAACCGCCCCGGCCCCCCCGCCGCGACGCTCACCGGGCCCCTCACTCACACACTCGGACTCCGCGGGCTCTTGGCGGCCCCGGCCGCGCTCTCGGCCCCGCGGCCCCGGCCCCCGGCGGGGAGGGTCCCGGCGGCGCCCCGGGCCGGTCTCGGGGGCGAGGCGGGGGAGCCGGAGCGGGCCGCGCCGGCCGGGGAGGCGACGCTGTCGGAGGCGGCCGAGTCGGACTCGTCCTCGCTGTCCTGGGAGGCCCGCTGCCGCCGCCTGTCCGCCATCTTGAAGGGTCTGGGGTGGGGAGCGCGCAGGGACCGACGGGACGGCGAGCGGACTACAGCTCCCAGAATGCACCGCGGGCCCACCCGCTTCCGGCCCCTCCCTAGGGGGAGAGGGGGTTCAAAATTCTATTTCCGGGCAGCCCGCTCCACTGCTCCCAAAATGCTTTGCAAGAGAGCCGAGGTGACCCGCCCTCAGGGAGCCGCTGAGCGTGGGGCGGGGCTATGACGTCATAGCGTGATTGCACGATGACGTCATGCTGGGATGACATCATTGCCCTGATTGGGCAGATCGCAGCCCTTTCCCTCTGCAGACCCCAGTGCAGGGCAAAGAGCCCCACTGGGCGCTCCCCCCCCCGATTGGCCATGGTGCAGGGGCTGGGCTGGGCTCCCCTCTGGAATCGGACCCACTTCTCTGGGGGAAAAGGACAAGCCTCAGATCCCATGTCTGGGAACTGGCCCACTAGTACACCGGGGTCAGGGGGCTGGACTGTTATGGGGCTCGCCCCTGCTGCAGGAGACCACTACAAGGGAAGTGAACAATCGAGGGTTAGCTGGGCGTGTTATGTACAAAGGTTCATTATGCTTTGGACACTGACCACACCTCTCACACACTTTCCTGCACAGCCACGGCTGCACCTATGTTTTTTCCACACGTAGCTCCATTTCATGCTCCTTCCGTGGTCCCATGTATCAGTTTCCAGCAAGGAAAGCGAGGGAGGCCTACCTTAGCTTGAAATGCTGGTAACTGTGGCCCCATTCCTCACTGGTAGGTAGGAGCCTAAACGCCCATTGATTTCAGTAGGAGTTCAAAAATATTTAGGTGCTTACTGAAATGAGAGGGAGCTGGACTCCCAACTATCCTTGAGTAGCTGGGTCTTTGGGACTAAGTGGGGGGTAGTAGGGAATTAGTCATCCACATTGTACACAGAAAGAAATGCAGACACAGAGGTGACGTGACTGGCACCAACAATGATAAAGTGTGGCATTTGCCTTCACTGGAAGCAGACAACAGAGGCACGTTGACCACACCTTCCCTGCGTCATTACCTACCTAACACACTTGTTCACCCTATGTAAAGTGAGGTGGTTCTCCACATATTCCGCAATAGGTTCATCTATCTCTTCCAGCATTTGAGGTACACCCCGTGCTCAGCTGTTATCTATGAACAGCAGCCACTGTCTTTGCCTTTTCATCCACCCATTTGCTTAAAGATTTGTAAAGAGAACAAAAAATTGAATCTGGAGCAAGCAGAATGACTGTTCCCTACAGAATTTATTAAAACTAGCATTTGGCAACAGGCCATTCAGCACTCACCACGCACTGACCCAGACCAAGGGGCAGTTTTTAAAGAGCCAAAGCAGGTTCTGGCAGATGTCTTTCAGAGCAAATTGGAGTCAGAATACAAACAGTCTCTGGAAACATTTTTAAGTTTTTTCATACATTTGAACAGTGGGTCCCACATATTTGGCTATGGAATTGAGGGCTAACTGGTTAGGACTTCAACCTGTCAGATGAAAGATCCTTAATGTAGTTTCTACCACTACCAAAAGAGAAAGAGACAAGGCATCAAGGATAGACAGTTCTTCCAATCCGCATAGTTCTAAGCCAGCTCCAGCAGCAGCAGCTGACATTTCTAAAACTGGTAACATCATTTCCATGGGAGATACCAAGCATGCAAAAGAGGCAGGCTATATTTTTAATTGGGTATGAGAATGTTTCCAAACAAGACATGTATAAAGGGTTTGAGACAAATGTGACCACAAAATGTACTTTTTTTTTTTTTTCTATTTTATTGTAAAAAAAATTTGATTTGTTTAAATTTTTAAACATACAGGCAGAATTGTTTAATACTCCCCATTAACACTGTTAATTCTAACAAACTGAAGCAGAAATTCAAAAAATTAACAGCCACAATAGTTTTTATTTACAACTGAACTTTTTTTTTTATAAGATATTTACAAGACGACCGATTTTACACATTAGAAATGGTATCAAAAGTATGCATTACAGACAACTATGTGTCAAATGGCCATAAAACAAGGCTGAAGAACAGACAAGCTTTTCATTTTTTTTAAGATTTTATTTTTACACTAGCTTAAACTTGGTTAAAGAAAGCAAGATTTTGAAACCAAAGAACAGTTCTAATAGGGAATTGCAGGGCTTTCCATTGTAGATTGGATTTCACAGTGTTGTAGCCCATACTGGGAGAAATAAGACTATTTTTCCACATTAACACTCACTGAAAATTTTACTTTGTACTTCCCCTCCAGCGTACTCCCTGCCCCCTCTCCCACCCCCATCTATAGCTGATGACTGCTGGATAGATGTATATTAAAGAGGATCATTTATAAAACCTGCCTGCCTTTCTGGATGGCAGCATGAAGAAGAGTTTAAAAACCGGCTTTGCACTGGGAGCTAGAGTCAGTGGGACTTTAGTCTGAGGTCAAGCAGCTGCCAGCAGATACCTCTCAGAGCTGGCTGTCACTGGGACTCAAAAGTATTCTGATCCCTGAAAAGCCACTAATGCAGGGTGTAACCAGAATGCAAAACCTGCTTGATGCAGACCTGAAAGAGACAACATCAAGAAAAAAAAAAACAAGGCTCAAGCCAATATTTGCCCATTTAACATTTTGGCTTCTAATTGCACAGAAATCCATTAAGGACACACGCTATCATGCGAAAGCAGGACACCCAAGAACAGCCTTATTTAAAAAAAAAAAAAAAAAAAAATATGCAGTGCATAGCCCTAATTATACAGGCTATGTAGTACCAGGGCCCATGCTTCAAGAGGATTTCCCCCTTTTACGTGGTTTTCAGACCCTCTTCCAAACACCATTACTGTAGGAACCCTAGCATAACCCACCGCCGTGTCGCCAGCCTCTCTTCCAATTTGCATAAGAATACACCCCAGCTCTCAGGGAAAAGGAAAAAAAAAAACACCACGTTTTGTATTTGTGCATTACTATTTATAGCTGTTTGAACCAAAGCAAGGAGAGAAGATTGCTGGCCTTAGACAACACTATGAACTCAAAAGGAACAACCAGAGGGGATCATTTCTTCCCTGGCCCGCTAACATCTTCAGAAATGAAGTTAGCTTCTCCCCGCAACCACACACCTGTCAGTGGTAGGACAATAACTGAGGAGCAATCAGACAGGCAAGCATTGTGCACAAGAGTAACAGGTGTTCTCTCTTTAGAGACCAAACATTCCTGCTTTGACTCCAGTCTGCTGTGAAGCCTGAAAGGCTATTGAGAATGTGTTGTCCAAATTAAAAAACAAAAACAAAAAAACACTCAGCTCAAGACTTCAGCACTAGTTACACTTATACCAGAGCATTTGGCATTACCCATTAGTGTAGTACAGCAACAAAGGCTCATTTCGTAAAGGAAGCGAATTACTAGAGCTAAAGCATAGGTGCCATTCTAATTTTCTCTAGCCAATCCAAGCATTTTACAAGATACATGAATTGCCAGCCAGTGCTGTCCTTAAACATTTAAATAAAAATGAACCACAATTGTGCGTCTTGAATTCTGTTTTCACAAACAAAAATGTTTAAAAAACCCTTCCCCCCCATATATCCATTCAGTCTAGAACATGACATAGCTGCTGGCAAAGTCTCATCTGCAGAAGCGGTTTCATACTGGTATTCGAGCAAGGGCAGTCTCGCTACAGAATACGCGCAGCTAACTGATTTCTGACACAGGTAACTAACCCGGTGCATCTTGTGGCAACAATGGGGTGCAGGGCTCAACCAGCCGCACTCAGTGAGACACGGCACGTTCAGAACCATCTGCCAGCCTCTCTCAGGGTAAGTGGATATTCATGAAGTTAGTTTTCACCCATTTATTAAAAAAAGACCTATCTAGCACAACACAGGCACCATATTGGAAGCCTCATCTGTCAGGCAAGAGGAATTCGCAGCCAAATCTACATTCCTCTTAGGTGGGTTCTTTTCACCACAGAGTTTCAAAGTAACAGTGTGACAAGCTTGGCCTAACTCTGCCTGCTGGTCCCATCTGCAAGTTCTCGCTGCTGAATACCTTTCTAAGCAAATAAACATCAGCTTCAGAAAGGTGACGGGCACCACACGCTGAGCCAACACACAGGCATCACCGACGGGGACTTGCAGGTGGGACAGGTCACAAGCAGGCCTGTTTTTAGGCTTCCCAACCTTCACAAGGCCTCTTATGAACTGTAGTGGCCACAGCAGCTGATGAAACTTAGGCAGAGAGCAAAAGGTGTCTCTGAGCTTCCAGCCCTGCTGTTCCAGCATAAAGCTTGAAAACTTGCAGCTAAGGAAAGCAGGATGGGGAAGAAATAAATAAACCACAGTTAATCAGCCAGGTAAAGAGTTTTTGTGAAAAACAGAAGGATGGGAAAAATACAGAGCCATGGAGAAAAACCATCAGTGAATGAGAATATCCACAAGGGTAAAGATTCACGGGACTGAAAACCAAACAGTTCCTTGCTGCCCGTTGCCAACAGCGTGCTAAGTCCATCGCAATGCTGCCCGGGCAACTACTTTCTGCACGTTCGGTGAGGCGTCTGCTTCTTCTGCATCTCCAGCCGACAGCGGCTTCGTTCGTCCAGCCACGGCAGCTCAAAGTTTCTGTCAAAGAGAAAAATATCCATGATGAAAAAACCCAGTTCAGAACAGGAGGTTTGTTTTGAATGTGGCTGAATTACTGCCACAACCCCTAATGGCTAATTAATCATAATTAGAGTTTATTTATTATAATCTTTGCATCAGTCGATTTCAAAGCCCTTTACAAAAGGAAGCCTAGAGAAGTGCAGTGATTTGCCCAAGGTCACCCAGCCACTGGAAGAGCCAGGACTAGACCTAGGTCTTCCGAGTCCTTGTCCAATACTCTACCCTCCAGGGCACATTGCCTTCCCCATCAGATGAGGGTGTAAATCTGTACAGGACTAGCCTTCTGCACATTGAATGCTGAGCACACTAGCCCCGACGACTGAAGTGGAAGTATTGCAGGCCCGCGACAGGCATCCTGCTCCCATATGGTGTTTGATTCTGCACTGTTGATTCTAAAGCATCAGAGTGGGGTGGGAGCAGTCTTGCAAGTCTTGGAAGAAAGGGCCTGGGAATCAGTGACTGCGTCTACAAGACTTCCTTCCGGCCCCTCTCCTCCAGGGCACACTTCTATCCTCTGTCTGGGTAGCTGGGAATTGACAGCATCCTCCACATTCAATGCTGCACTAGGCCAGCCTCTTGGGCAAGTTCTGTGGTGAGCTGGCCACACACAGCACAGTACTCAAGGACTGGCAGCATGCTGCTTACAGATGTTTAGCCACTGGGTCCCACCTCACGTAAGCCGAGTACACATCCAGTCAGTAACACTGAGCTACTGCGCATCCTGAATGACCATTTCAGGGCTGTTTGGAGACTAGCATGGTGGCTGTGTGTGTTCTACTGAACACCACTTCCAAAAGCATGGTCCAGCTGCCTTGCTGGATTCACTTTAGAGGAGCCCTGTTGGAAATGTACAAGCGAGAAATACTTACTGTGGGGTTAGTTTTGGTAATGGTCGGCCAAATGCTACAACAGGCAAGTAGGGGGTAATCAGCAAGCTTTCAACTATCAGGAGAAAAACACATTGGAAGAATGTTACTTAGCTGCACGGCTTATTTGTATGCATGGCTAGGTTATAGCTACAGACCAGCTGATTTAGAGCAAGTGCTCCCCACCCTCTTCCCCCAAACCTGTCTGATAAGGAACTCACCATCATCTGGCTCAGGGAAAAATGAGGTAACTTCAGGCTCAGATTCCTGGATTCCTTTCTTTTTATACATTCTGAGCTGCAGTCGCTGTAGAATTCTTTGTTCCCTGATCCTCTGAATATCCCACCTGGAAAACGTAAAACAAGCCCCAGACAGTTAAAAATCCTTATTCAGTAAACTATACTTGGTACTTCTTTGAGCTCCTCAGATGGATGGCCGTAGAGCACTTCCCTAACATCCACTGTTTAGGCCTTGTGACTAGGTATCTGCTCCATCTGCAGCCACCATCATTATACTAGGGCTGAGAAAACAGAGAACACAAGCACACCAAGTAGCGTGCAAGGGTTTCTCCTCCTACATGTTTTTTCTGTTCTCAGATCCATGCACTTTCCTGCAGACACAGATGCTGGTGCATGAACAGGAGATGGCCAAACTGGCTTCTGAGTACAATGCAGGGAAGAATCAATCTACTGGCCAGGGGGACGCACTAGATGACCTATTGGGTCTCGTCCACCCCTAATATCTATGATCCCCCATGGCTTATGATTGTCATTACAAATACAGACAGAGTTCACAGATGGAAAGGCCAGGAGGGACCATTCTGATCATCTAGCCAGACAGGCCAGAATATTTCACCCAGCAGTTCCTGCATTAAGCTCAATAACTCACGGTTCCACAAGTGTATCTTTGAGAAAGACACCCCGTCTTGATTTAAAGACTCCAAGTGTTGGAGAATAACATCCCCTGGAAAGCTGCTCCGATGGTTCAATTACCCTCTCTGAAAATCCAGCAGCTCATTCACAGTTTGAATTTTGTTTTTAACTTCAAATTCCAACCACTGCCTGCTAGGCTAAAGACCCCTCTGAGATGAGAGAGGGTGTGGAGGTACCTGAAGATCATGTTCAAGTCTCATCTCTCAACCATCTCTTTGATAAGCTAAATAGATCAAATTCTACCAGTCTCTCATTGTTCGGCACGTTTGCCAGACCCCAGATCACTCTTGGGCTCTTCCCTGAACCCTACACTGACTGAACAGAGGAGGGGAGTTTAAAATAAGAGAAACACACTAAGAACTAGAATAAAAAGCTCCTGCGCCATAAACTTCTGATACATGGCATCCTTCCTCTTCACTTGTAGGTGCACGTCTGAGTCTAATTCATTTTTAGAGAGGCCCTGGAGCGTCAGAGACCGCAAAAGCCATTACTGCAATGTTCAGGGTGGGAGAATTTTTGCCCTTACCTTTTTCTTCTCTTCTCATCCAGCTCCAGCTTCGCATGCCTTTTGGCAAATACACTGTCATCTAGATTCTGGGAAGATAAGAGCAGATGTTAGCCCTCTCCTCCCCCACAACAGGCATGTGCTTGTTCATTCACCCACTGCAATCCACTTTCCCTGCAATGGAGGGAAGGGCTGCAGAGTGACTGTAACACAAACATCCACAGGAAGGTACAAATCCAAATCCAGGTTCTGCGGTGAGTCACCTCTCAGTGGCCACACCCCGTTGTAAAACTACAGCAATTATTTACTCAAACAGTTTAATAATAGTCAAGAGGTTCCACGGTTTTACCATTATTTAATATCAGCTCAGCAAGGAGGACTGTTCATGCAAAGGTAGGAGATTCCTGCCCCAGACAGGAAAACTAGTATTTCCCTATTGATCAAACCATACTAACAACCCCACAGACAAGTTCAAGATTTAAAACAGACCACTGGATCAATGGTAAAATGGGTATTGTTACAGCTACAAGTTGTACACATGCAGGCCCACCGTGATTTATTCTCTTTGGTCTCCTTCACCAAAACCATTAATTGACTATATACCTCCAAGAGATCTGAAGGGTTTGAGTCTCTCAGGGGCTCCACAGCATGGTCCCTCCAAGAAGGAACTGTGGAAGGAAACAGAGTTAACATGGGTCAGTGTTTTCACAGGCCAGAAGAGACCTAATATATAACACAGGGCACAGAATTTCATCCAGTTACCACATTACTCTCCCAGAGCTGGGAGCAGAACCCAGAAATCCTGATTCCCAGTTCCCTGCTGAAGCCACTAAAAACACGGCCCTCTGTTCTGCACAGATGCTTCTGTACAAAAGGAGCAACTCACCGTCAGTCAAACTGCTGAAAATGGAAACTCTGCTTCCTGACCTCAAGGAAACGTTTAATTAGGCCTTAGCCTGTAATATATGTACTCATCATTTGCGAGCTTGATTTATATAGCTACTCTGACCACAACCACTGTCTGACCACTGTCACATCCCCAGTGATCCAGGAACTGGGAACAGAGTTCACCTTTAAGAGAAACCAAACAATTGTATTAAAAAAGAAGGGATCAGTTTGGTACACATGCTTAAACTGGAGAGTTTCAAACATAATTTAGTAGTAGATCTGTTCCTCTTTTACATGCTAAGCTCACGCACCATAAATCTGTGTGGGGAGAAAACTCGTCAATAGAACAGTGCTTGTTTTAAAGTGGTCGCTGTTTAAAAGGATAGGAGAGGTGCTGTGTTTAGAGAGACGGCAAGAATTGGGGCTAGATGTTCAACCCAGCCTTTTGTGTCATGCTTGCACATTTATTAGGGTTTGTGTTTTCCGCATCCAGTGCATGTGCAAACTCAGAGGCTGCTCTAAATATCGCTGCTTACTCTCTAAGGGCCATTGTTCATGGAGACTCCCTTCTCTCTACATATCAGGGTTATTTTATCATCAAAGCAGCTTGTTGTTGCTAGGGAACCTGGACTCAGAACTTGGCAGGTAAGAAAGAAAATGGGGGAAGTGGATTTTCAGCTCATTTGCCTGAAGAGTATTTACGCTGTAACCCATTCCATCCCTGATGGAGAATAAGGAACTAGCCCTCTCCCAAGAGGCCCCCAATCTTTGTCACTTTGCCAGAGAGCTTTCAAACAGATCTCAACAGATCATGAAGTATTTCCACAAAGCTAACCCAGGTTTTGGCTGTTAGTCACTCGACAAGATTTAGATGCAGGAGAACATGGGAAAAACGTAGGCCTCACATTAATCCCTTCTCCTTACAAATCCCCTCACTGGTCCGTTGTCCTGATTTTCACAAGTGGCACGATTCTGTGAAATTCACCACCACCACAAGACCAAGAGACAATTTCTCAGCAATGAACAGCAAGCTGCTTCCCAATTCCACAGAAATGGGCATGGAAGTTGCCATGTAAATAAAGAGGCTTAAAAGGCAGCCCCGTGAACTGGCTTTGTTCAAATCATCTCTGTCTTGTAGGTCAGTGCACGTCAGCCCCTGGGCCTGCCTCAGCACAGAGTGAGTTCAAAGTATGGATGGTCAGCTCGTGCTTCCTACTTCTGTGCTCGGAAATCAGACCCACAAGGTCACTTCACACTAGCTGGTGTCTGGTTATTTCTTGATTCAGGACAGAGAGGGGAGATGCCACACAAGTTTGGCACACTTGACCAACAGCTACTGCCAGTGCCAACAGCTCTGGAATCCAGCTTCTGCGAATGTCTGGTCTGGCCGCAGACCACCTTACCCTCCAACAGGCAAGAGACAGGTTCCTGAGACGTTACCGAGGAGACAGGATTTGAATTTTGAAGTGATGGGAAGGCAGAAAGGAGTTGGGGGTGGCAGGGTCAAGGTAAAATACATCAGAAAACACCCCTCTCCCTCCAAGTCATGGGACAAGAGCAGCTGCCTGCTCACAAGCATCGCCTGTCCACACATCTCGCTGGGCAGCAGACCTCGCCGCTCCTGGACCGCCTCTAGACAACGGCTTTGAGGAGAGCTGGGTGTACGCTGCTTGCCAAGAGCAAAGCAGGCTGGGATTGTGGATCTTAGTTCACTTTGCTGAGCAGCAGGCAGAAGGTGGCTGGAAACTAAAGGAAGAGCGATCAGCGAGTTGGGGGTTCACTCTGACACCCCTGACTTGTTTCTGTACCAGGAATCGTGTGGGTCACCAGAAGATTCCTTCTGCCTGCCCAGCCATCATGAGGCAGCAATTCGATGCGTCGACTGTGACAGCATGGCCTGCTGTGTGCTCGTGAGGGCAAGGAAGGAAGTTCACCTTGCAGTCAGAGGCATGGCTTGCACTAGCCATTCCTCCTAAAAGCATCCTACCGTGAGCCCTAACGTAGACAGGGCTCTTACAGCTGCTGGCTTTTGTTGCCATTGCATTGGTCAGTGCTGCTCAGAGCAGGCCTAGAAAACATGGTGATTAAGATGCCAGCAGCTACCAGTGCCTTGTGCCCACCAGCATTCCTGCTGTTGCTTTCCTCTCTGGAGTGAACATGTGGCAGTAATGGGGGATGCTTTTTAGGAAGAAATCCCAGTGCAGACAAGGCTAGAGTGAAGGCCCCTTTACTTAATGGTCACATTCGAGATCTCAGAGCTGAAGAGTGTTTGTTTTTTTAAGTGAAAACAAAACCAGGGACAATCTACATCCCGAGATACACTCTGCCTTCACAGGATCACATAAGCACTATGCAAAACACAGACAGAGCCACTCTTGGGCTTACAGAAACCAACTGTGGCTTTAAAGCTCCTTCCATAGCTGCTAGTTTGTTACTAGCAGATACCTCCCACAATCAGGGAATGACAGAGCACTGCTTTGTGGCAATTCCACCTATTTTCACGTTTGCCGAGCATCTATTCAATAGGAGGGTAACACTTCAGGTGGCAAGCACGTGTCAGACTGACCACTATGCAGCTACAAGCAAGTTTTTGTTCGCTTACTTGCTACAGTCTCCTCCTTCTTTGGAGAGGGCTCTCGTAACGGCAACGGTGATGGGGGAGGTTGATGCCAACGACACAAGTACATTTCGGTGGTTGAAAGGTACGGCAGATCTTCTGTCTCGCTGGGGAAACTTTTATCCCTGGGGTGGGCACTGGGACTTTTCAATGGGGTGGATGGTTTTAAGGGAGAGTCCACTAGCGATCTGGCTTTTTCTGGAGTCTCTTGACTCCTCAGTTCACGTCTGCAAACGGTTTCAGATAAAGAGCTACTTGGCTCCTCTTTCACTGGAGAGTGTTTCAGAGTTTTACTCTTGACTTTTGAAAATTCAGCCACAAGCTTTTTAACTGGAGTTTTCCTCTCTGCACTTCCAAATGCCGACTTCCTGTTAAAGAAGGGAGAGAGTTTAGCAACCTGTTCAACTAGCCTATCGCAAGAGCAGCCTACTCATTTTTCCAGTGTCTGTATTTTTACTATGCGTGCCATAAAGCTAATGCTAGTTGTCCCATAATCATAGATTTACATTGGTGTAGTCTAAATGTATGTCCCTTTGCAGAGATCAGGCAGCAAAGTTTGTGAGAGGCAACTGAAGGCTGAGGAGTTTTATTTCCAGGAGACTGGTGTATTATGCTCCCTGAGGCTACTGCTGTCACCCTGGTATGACAGGAGCTGTAATCTTCCAATGGTAGCCCCTTACAGAGTGTGTTGCAATACAGCAATCCAGATTCCAGAGACATGGATAACTGGGAAGAGCTGCAAAGTGACTGCTACCAGCACACTGTCAGACATGGATTAAAGGGACACTCCCAACTGATGAGAAGGTCACTGATCTATTTTTTGAGACAGCACCCTTTAAAAAAAAAAAGTATGTCTTAAAAAGAAATGTGCAGGCTTTTCCCTATTCCCCTGATAATTAGAAGGGCCTTTTGGGTGGACCCCTCAAGATCAACGTCAAACACACGCCTCCTCCCCCTTCCCATACACACCTGCCTGCTCCCTCATTAGTTTCAGTTTTGCTGTTATTGCAAACACTCTCTTGCAGGGCCTGGGGAAGAGCATACTTGCGAGCTCCCCACAATCAATGCCTGAGTGATGAGAGACAGTGTGGTCTAGTGGCTAAGACACTGAACTGATAGCTGGGAGACCTGGATTCTATTCCAAGCTCTGCCACTGAAATGCTGCATAACCTTGGACAAGTCACATCACCTCTGGGCCTCGGTTTCCCCTCCTTATCTGAGTCAGTCTAAAAACGTACATATACTAGACTAGAATGTACTCATATTAGTTCATGAGACAAATGAAACAGACCATTAAGAACAGAGCTAAACTGTCAAATGCACAAGTTAACAAGTTGGGGGAGGGGAGAACAAGAAAAGTTACTTGGCAGTAGATAAATTTGAGAGAGAGAAAAATCCGATTTTCAAGGTGCCAGTGTCCTCTTAAAAAAAAGGAAGGGCATTTTGGGGACATAAGTGTGAACTTGGGAGCAATGAGTGGCCCAAAAAACGTTGCCACGCAAAGTTACAAATCTCTTGGACAAAAAATGGGCAAACCCACTTGGTAAAGGAGGCAAACTCACTCCCTGTCATATCCTCTGGATGGAAGAATGCCTTTTATTTCAAGCTAACATTACTCAGATAACTCAAAGGAGCAAATCCACAAGTGGGCTATCCTAAGTTATCCCTGACTTATGAAATCCAGGCATACTCTTTGTTCTGCATCTAATATGGATGGTACTTGCTGCTTGGTATTGGAACATGCATGCGAACACCTAGCTCTTCTCTAGCGCTTTTCAGCAGTAGATCTTACAGCACTTTAGAAAGGAGGTTGGGATCATTATCCCCATTTTACAGATGGGGAAACTGAGGCACAGAGCAGGGACAACTTGCCCAAGGTCACCCAACAGGCCAGTGTCTTATTTGTTAGGCTTCTTTGTTTCTGCCAGTCAAACAGTTAAATGAAAAGCTGACAGGAGTTAAGTGTTGGAGACATAGCATTAAAGCTGACAGCTACAATGATCTTTTATACAAGCAATGTGACTGACAGCAGATGCATATATACACACACAGGCCCCACTGCTGCGTGGCAAGCCCTTATGAAGAATGAGGTCACGAAGTGGTCCTGTACCTTTTATGTCCCTTTCCATTTCTTCCATATGAGAAGTGTTTTGGAGGCAGGGGCTGGGATGTGTCCAAGAGATCCTGCTGGCATTCAATCTGTAGTTTCTCAGATGCTTCTGATTCAGCCTTCTCTTCTGTTTCATATCCTTGAAAAATCCTGTGTTTCTCTCTCTCATTATCCTTCTTCACCAGCTGCATCCTCCTTTCCATGCGCTCAATCCGAGCTAGGAGCTGAAAGAGGAACCAAGGCCAACACTTACGCTTTAGCCGGCATGCTTTCCTCAGAGAAGAATTACACCAATTCCAATTTGATTTAAAAAAAATAAAGACACCCTAACTTATTTGCCTCACACCACACCTGTTCTGGTATTTGTGCCTTGCTATCCACCACCTCTGAGCTATAATTACAATCTTTCTCCAAATTTTTACATAGAACATGACATCACAGAAAGTAAGAAGTTCCAAAGAGACTTTATCTCAGTATTGTCATTTGTTTCAGGCTATACCCCCACGGTTTTCTCAACGCAGGTTTCAAGGAAGATGACCAGTATGATCTTCACCTCTAGAACTGTGAAGATGGCTGTGGAGTGATCAGATGAATTAGAAAGACACATTTTTGATCCCCATTATAAAGTTGGAAATCCTGAGGCCGCACCTCTCACTTTAGCGTGAAAATTACAGCCTCAGATTTAATATTTTTGACTCACTAAGGCACAGCACAATTTGTCTTACATAATTCAACTCCCCTTCCAAAGCTACAGAGGGAAGAAATCAGGGGACAGCCCACAAGGGGAAAAGGGCAAAAGAAACAGGGTTGTAATAAGAGACACCTTTACAAAAGAGAAAGTGTTTAGGGGTCAAATTTTCAGAAGCACCTAAGTAAATCTAGAGCCTCAATCCTATTGATTTTCAACGTGGCTTAGGCACTTTTGAAATTTTTACCCACAAGAAGTCCGGACATCTCAGCTCCAAAACCACCACATTTTTGCATTCAAAACTCTATAAACATTCACTTGTAATTCGATTTATTGCTTCCCCTCATTCCCCAACCAACACCAATTGAAGACACAAGAAGACAACAAATGTTTACAAATCGTTTCAACTGACAGATATGGTGCAGTTTTGGGTGCTCTCAAACTTTGCACATCATCCCCACATTCAACTAGGCCAGGTAATTTGTAATTGGGTCTGAAGAATATCAATTTAAAATAGATTAAAAAGAAAAGAAAGAGGCTTACCAAAGCCTCTGATTAAAATGCAGTAGTGATTTATAATTCAGACAGATCTGTAATTGTGTATGCAATGCATTCCATAGATCCACCTCTTCCTCCAGGTGCTTTTGAAAAGCACATGTTAAGTGAGAGACACACAAGCCCCAGTGACTTTCAGTGGGGCTTGTGTGTCTCTTTCAGTGGGTCCTGCAGTCCTAAATCATGCTCTGTGTGTGTGTGTGTGCGCGCGCGCACGTGTGTGTGGGTGTGCACGTGTGAGAGAGAGAGAGCATGCGCACGAGCGCCACCTTTAACCTTCACACAGTTACACAGAATTGAATCATATGGACACAATGCACCAAGAAAATGAATTTTAAGCTTTCCCCCTTTCCAGTTTTCATCAGCTTCATTACAAGAGAGAAAACAAATTCAGTAGTGTCCTTAATTTACCCCCTGCTTTGCCTAGGTACTGCAGGTAGGGGACATAGCCTCTGGAATTGATTATGCATCTACAGACAGCAGGAGGGTCCAGAGGGCCAGAGAGAATTAACTCAGCTGTGCTTGTATCTCTGTTTGACTCACAGGCTTATCACACAGAGCTTGTGTGTTCTATTTCCTTAATTTTTTTTAAACTCTCGGAGAATCCCACGTGTCAAAACTCCCATCACACCCTTTGACTGCAATACAGCAGCTGCTACCTCCATGTTGGTTAACTTTACTCAGATCAACACCAGGAGATGTTTTGACAGTGCCTTCCTTGCACCTCAGATCCTATCCCACCTTGCAGTCAGCATATGCCAGTAAAATACTGCCTGCTGGCTCATGCCATTCCTTTGGAAAGCAAGGAAAATAACCCCTCACTCATTGGTAGGGTGACCAGAAACCAAGAGTGAAAAATCAGCACAGGGGGTGGGGGGGTAAGAGGAGCCTATATAAGAAAAAGACCCCCAAATCAGGACTGTCCCTATAAAATCAGGACATATGATCACCCTACTCAGTGGATACGTAGTCCTTTGAAGATTTCTGCAAAAAAACAAAACCAGAACACCCTTTCTGTAGGGGGACAATTATAGGAAGGGGAAGAAATGTATTTTTAGGTTGCTGCAGGCTTGCAGGATTATGGACAGGATAGTGAGGCCAATAGACTCTGTGACATTATAAGGGAACAGAGAACTATTTATGGGTCTGCACTGAGAAATCTGCACCAAATCGGATAGTTTTAAATAACTCCTGCTTGCAGGGAAAAAGTTAACAAATATTCATTTGGTTCTGATCCATTGGGTCTTTCCAAATCTGATCCCCTGTGCCCCATGAATATCTCAAGGCTATTTTAGTGGGGGGGGGGGGAAGGGGCACCACTGCTTTACAATTAACCTTCCCTCTTAGCCCTGCATTTGACTAAGGAGCAAACCCTGCATTAATACAGCTCTGCAAATGGGCCAGGCTTCCATTCTCCTATCAGCAAAGCGGGTCAGCAGTATCCTAGTCTGGACACTGGCCAGGTTGTTGTTTCTGTACATTGCCACCCTACGTGTGAAACATTTAAAGGAGGAGGAACTGAGGCTGGTCTCGTTATAGCACAAGGGGGTGGGGAGTGGGAGGCTGCCTGGAGAGGAGCAAAGAGGAGGGAAAGAATTTGCTCTGGGAAGTGGGGAGTTTGTTATCCATTTGTAGTAATTACAACAGCAGCAGTTAAAGGGCCCGCTGCGCTCTCCTGCCCTGCCACCCAGATGGCTCGCTGCAGCCCTACCTCCATGCCAAGCATATGCAGGAGCCCCATACCGAGCCCCTTTAATTTAACCCTTCACAAACTCTATCGCTCCAGCCTTAACCCGATCACAATCCCCGATGGGCGCCTTTAAATTAACCCGTTCCTTGCCCTGGCCTTGTCTAATCCCAGGTCCTATGGCAACCGGACCCCAGCCTTTAACCCTTAACCTCCCATGTCCCCCCTTCCCTTCCCACAGTCCCAGAGGCACAGCCGTGCCCCCCCTCCCCCCTCCCGTTACTAGCCCCCTTTAGTGCCCTCGCCCTGTCCCGCTGCCCGTTAACCCTTTGGTTCCCACGCCCCCCTCGCCTCCCGCCCGCCGCTTTGCCTATTAACCCCTTCGTCACCGGGGCGCCTCTTGCCCGTTAACCCCTCGGGCGCCGCGTCCCTCCCCCATGAGCCCCGCTTCCCCTTTCCCATTAACCCCTCACGTACCGTGTCCCTCTCGGCCTTGAGCTCCTCGATCTCCTTCTCCTTGGCCTGCAGCTGCTGCTGCTGCTGCTCGATCAGGTCCAGCTGGAGCAGCAGGATCTGCTTGAGGCAGGCCGCCTGGTTGGAGGAGCCCCCGCCGGCCCCCATGGGGCTCCTCCGCACGCCGCCCTTCCACTTGCTCTCCGAGGCCGTGGCGGCCGCCGCGGGAGGCGGCTGGCCCGGCTCCGCCGGGGCCGGGGCCGGGGCCGGGGCGCTGGCCGCGGCCGGGCCGCCCTTGTCCTTCGCCGCCACCTGGGAGGCGGTGTGTCCGGGCAGCACCGCCTGGTACTTGGGCCGGCTGCTGGCATCCCCCACGCCGGCCTGCTTGCTGCTGGCCGGGGGGCAGGGCAGGGGCACCAGGCCGCCCCAGCTCCCCTCCTGCTGCCCGGGCGCCGCCGCCGGCCCGCCCCCCCCGCCGCGGCCCTTGTGTCCCCCCGGCGGGGGCGGCTCCTTGGGCTTGCGGGGCGGCTGGCGGGGCGGCGGGGCGGCCTCCCCGCCCGGCTCCTCCTCCGGGCCCGGCTCCAGCGCCAGCCCCGGCCTCTCGTAGTCCAGCCTGTCCGCGTTCAGCGCCGTGGCCGCGGCCGCCTTGAAGACGGTGGATCTCATGGTCATGGTGCGGCCTCCGCGCCGCGCCCGGCCCGGGCCACCCGCGGGACGAGGCCCCGGCCGCTACCGCCCGGCGCCATGGGCCGGCGGAGACCCGGAGCGCGGGGCCGGGCGGGCGGCGCGCTCCATGCGGCGGGGCAGCCGGGCTAGCGGGCGGCCTCCGGCGGGCTCATCCCCGCCCCCCGGGCGCAGGCCCCGGCCAGGGGCTCCCCCGGGGAGGGGCGGGCGGGCGGGCGGACGGAGCCTCGGCCGGGCGGGGGCGCCCCCTGCTGCGGGAGGCCCGGCCCGGCCCGGGTGGATCCCGGCTCCCCCCCCGGACCCCGCTTCTCCTCCCCCCCGCCGGGAGGGGCCAGACCCCGGGTCCCCTGCTAGGGGTGGACAGCGGGTGTCCCGGGGCCGCTTCCTAGGACGGAGCTAGATCCCGCCCCCCCCGGGCCGGCTCCCCCGGTGCCCCCTGACGCCCCCCCCGGGCTGGCTCCCCCTGCCGGCGGGACGGGGCGGGGCGGGGCGGGCGGCTCCGTCTCTCAGCGGCCGCCGAGCGCCTCCATTTTCCCTCCGGCTCTCGGCGGCGCGCGGGGCCTCGGTTGGGGGGGGGGGGCGCGCGCGCGGGGCGGCCGCGGCCTCGCTCCTCCGCCCGGCCCCCGGCCCCGCCTTCGCCGCCTCCCGCTCGCTCGGTGCCGCCGCCGCCGCCGCTCGGGCCCCGCTGCTCCCTGGTGCCTTTAAACCAGCCTCCCCCTGCTCCGCGCCCGGCGCATGCGCCGTGGGCGGGGGGTACATGGGCAGGGGGGGGTACATGGGGGAGGCGGCAGAGAGGGGAGGGTACATGGGAGGGGGAGGGAAGGGTTTATGGGGAGAGGAGGGGTAGAAAGGGGAGGGGCAGGGGGTACATGGGGAGAGGAGGCGGCAGAGAGGGGAGGGTACATGGGAGGGGGAGGGAAGGGTTTATGGGGAGAGGAGGGGGTAGAAAGAGGAGGGTACATGGGAGGGGGAGGGAAGGGTTTATGGGGAGAGGAGGGGGTAGAAAGGGGAGGGGCAGGGGGTACATGGGGAGAGGAGGCGGCAGAGAGGGGAGGGGGAGGGGGCAGAGAGGGGAGGGTACATGGGGGGAGGAGGGGGCAGAGAGGGGAGGGTACATGGGGGGAGGAAGGGTTTATGGGGAGAGGAGGGGTAGAAAGAGGAGGGTACATGGGAGGGGGAGGGAAGGGTTTATGGGGAGAGGAGGGGGTAGAAAGGGGAGGGGCAGGGGATACATGGGGGGAGGAGGGGGCAGAGAGGGGAGGGTACATGGGGGGAGGAGGGGGAGGGAAGGGTTTATGGGGAGAGGAGGGGGTAGAAAGAGGAGGGTACATGGGAGGGGGAGGGAAGGGTTTATGCGGAGAGGAGGGGGTAGAAAGGGGAGGGGCAGGGGGTACATGGGGAGAGGAGGCGGCAGAGAGGGGAGGGTACATGGGGGGAGGAGGGGGCAGAGAGGGGAGGGTACATGGGAGGGGGAGGGAAGGGTTTATGGGGAGAGGAGGGGGTAGAAAGAGGAGGGGTACATGGGGAGGGGGCAGGGAGTACAGCAGGAGAGGTACATGGCAGAGTGGGGAAGGGGTAGAAGTTGAGGGGTGGGGGTAAATGAAGGACAAGGGGGGAGACGGGGGCAAGGAAAGGAAGCCAAGGGGCAATGGGTGTAAGTGGGGGAGGGCAGGGGCTAAAGGAGCCAAGGGGTAGGCTGAGGGAGGAAAGGGCAGGGCAGTGCCCTACTTAGGGTGCGCTTGTCCTGGGCAAGGCTGAGGCCCCGTTCTTTGGGGGCAGATAGAGAGCCCAGGCGGTGAGGTCTGATTTCCTGGTGCTCTGGCCATAGTCCCTGGTTGGAGGGGGCAGAGCTCATGCTCTGCGTTTCGTTCTGGTCCTGCGATCAGGCTTCCCCCCTTCTTGCTGTACTGTCGTAGAAGGGAGGATTGCTGGTCAGGATGAAGACACAATGGCTTCTTTATCAGAGTTTAGTCTAAATTCATATTGGTCCCATGTAGGAATAAATAACATGCAATGAAACGATCATTAGCCGGTACAATGTACTCTACCGAGTGATAGAGGAATAAGGAACCTCCAAAATATTTTTGTTGGTGGTAATAATCATAATTGTTTATAAGGTGCTTTCCCACTGCACAACACGTAGCATACCATAGCCATCATCAACCACTCCATTACCAGAAAATGCACAATATAAAAAACATGAGACACTCAAAAGCTGAAATAAAGGGTTGTGTGTCTGGAATGTGTTCAGCAAGACAATGACAAAAACCCCCAAATACACAATGATAACAAACGTATCTTCTGCTGGGGCCTGTTCCTCCCGGGCTGGGCTGTCATTCCATTTCATTAGATCACATTTACAAAGCACCTCATGATGTGTTTTAGGTCTGTGGGGGTTTTTATATAATTGCAAAATTGTCACACATCTAGATTCCTGATGCCCTCTGGGCTGCCATCAGGTAACGTGAGGGCAGGGCCCAACTATGGCATACATAGGGGCATAAAGGGGTAGGACTGAAAACCAGGGAGTCTCGAAGGCCCCGATTTTGCATGGTCTCTGCACTGATACCTATGGGGCTTCACACAGGCTTCCTTATGGCTTCTGGGGCCTCCTTTAGGACTCCATCAGAGGGACTCCTAATTGGCCTAAAGGGTGGCAATGCAAAGCACTCCAGTCCCCTGAGTTTACATGTATTGCTTTGGTAACTAGAGTCCCCAGAGCACCAGCAATCGATACCTCAGTGTTCACCCCTCACCAGAAATAATGACTGCCCCTGGGTTCAATCCCATATCCCAGGAGTGGTCTCCATTCCCTCCAATGGTCCCATTGACTTTAACAGGGCCTTTGTGTCAGCAGAGTGGGCCAGATCAGGGATCACTAAAGGAGAAAAATTCCTGGTTTCATTTTATACTGTCATAAGGTGGCAGTTCAACCCCCCTCCCCTGCAGCATGAGGGAGCGTTGTGGGGGTCTGTGTGGATTTGTCCCTCGCATTCCTCTCTCTGCCATTGTTTGGTGGGGTTTTTTTCCCCCTGGTTCGTCCCAGTTCCTTTATCTTACTGCTTTTCCCCCACACGCCTGCTACCTGGTCCTGCCCCTGCCGGGCCCCAGCCTTCCCCTCCCTGCTTCCACTGCATTCTCCTCAGCCTTTCCCTCCCACTGGTCATTTTCCAGTTCAAACCACCAGCCCCAGCTATCTCCTTCCAGCCGCCCAGCTCCCAGTTCAAACTGCCACCCCCAACTGCCATGGAGCCGTTTGAGCTTCTGGACTAGGGACCTTATCCAGCATGGCAGACTGGCTGGATCAGCACCCGGGGCTGAATCTGCAAGCTTGGGGTGTTTGCCTGCCTGCGAGCTTGGGCCTTGCATGGTATCTGCTGCGCCACTGTCTGCTCTAATCCTGAAAGTACCAGGCTGCATGGGAAAGCCTAGTCAATTGCACCATCCTGTTGGCCATGGGGGGAAGGGGTGTGCGTGTCTGTGTTATTTTTGCCTCATTTCCTGCAGTGGTTTCCCTCCTGCTGCAAAAAACAAAACAAAACACATTTAAAGAGAGAAGGCAAAGGCTGACAAGGGGAGTGCAAAGCGGCCCAAAGCACTTGGGCCGAATCCTGACCGCTGGTGGGAGGGGCTGAAGTCGATGGGAGTTCCAAGTACTCAGCACCTCACAGAATCTGGCCCTCAGTGTCGATTTCCCACTGTTGAGCCTGCAGACAGGGCAGCGGGACAATCTCCGAAGGGCAGACTGTCATGGACTGAAACGTGGGCTGTAGTTTGGTGCTGGCCTGGGACCCAGGGGAAGAGGGGAAAGTGTCTCATTCACTATTTAACAACTGTGATCAGGGCACAAAAAATACCAGATTTACAGCAAATGTATAAAAAAGCCACAGCCTCTCTGAATCAATTGCTCCGGCTAGCGAGAGATCCAGCCCGAGCATAGGGCTAGGAGCCAGGGCTCCTGGGTGCTGTATCCAGCTCTGCGTCTGACTCACTGTGAAGTCACTGCCCTGCTCTGTGCCTCAGTTTCCTCACATCTATACAATTAAATTACATGGTCATCTAACCCACCGGGGGCAAGAGGCTGAGAGCGAATGTGCCACTAAAAGCACCATCTAAGTACCGAGACCTGTCCCTGCCCTGGAAACACACAGTTAATCTCCAGGGCCACCCATCCAGCCCCTTCCAGCCGCACTCACCTACTGACCTGACCACAACAAAGCAGTTGCCTCTGCTTTACAGCGAAAGGGCCAGACCCTGCTCTATTATGGCCATGTAGTCTATGTAGCCCTGTCCAAACATGAAGTAAAAACCCTCCAGATTTACACCAGCGTAACTGAGATCAAAAGCAGCCCTGAGCCTGTCTGCCCTGACCCACAGGCCCCTCCCAGCAGCGTCCGCTCAGCAGCACCGCGTGACTTTGTTTTGTCTTTCCAGGCCTCCGGGAGGGCTCCCCAAGCCAGCAGTGCCCTGGAGGGCCATGGGGGCGGCGGCCTGCTCCAGCCCCCTCCTTCGGGGGTGACGCAAGAAACTCAGGGAAGAGAAAGAAAAAAGAAAAAAAAAAACATTCAAACCAACAGGCATCAAAAGAGCCTAGCTGGATTTTCTCCCAAGTGTCTCAGGCAGAGCTTCTTAATTAGCCAAGGATGGATTATGTAACAAGCGAAGACGGTGCCCGCCCTGGGGGAGAGAGATCTGCAGAGGCCACTGATCTCCTGCTCTGCCTCCCCCACACCCACCCCCAGTCCTGCCGCCCTGGCATGGGCTTGCAGCCAGGCATCAAATTGAACTATCTGTGCCAAACGGCATCTTCACGAACCCACAGGACAGAACCATGCACAGCTCAGCTGGGCCCCCGGGATGCCCATTTACAGTGGGGAAACCCAAAGTCATGGCCCCCTCCCCAGCCGACTGGATGTTCCCTGGTGTAAGGAGAAAGCAGAATTTGGCCTGATAATGCTCCTGATGATTATTGTACATGACGGGGGGCAGCCTCCACCCAACAGAACACAGGCTGAGAGTCTTAGTATGACTGTCATTTATTCATTGCATTACCCTAGTGCCCAGCAGCTGCCGTCATGGATCAGGACCCCAGTGTGCTAGGTGCTGTACAAACCCCAAATAGTCCCTCCCTCAAAGAGCAGGACTCACGCTCCAGGCACAGGGGTGGTGCTCCCTTGAGCCACGCAGTTACTTGACTCCCTGTAGCCGGAGGACTAGTCAGCTTAAAACCAAGACAGGAATAAGTCAGTCATTGCTAGCCCCCAACCTTGACCGGGAGAGACCCTGCGCCCCCAGGGGTTGGAGAAAAGTTCAGCCTCAACTCTTGGCCTCTCTGCTGAATGAATAGGGCCAGGGAAGCCTACCCCACTGGGAACCCCGCTGCGGCCTGCCAAACTAATTTCACGCAGGGCACTGAACACCCACACCCTGCCTCTCCTCGCGGGGAGCTGAACGAGCAGCCCAATGGGAAAAGGAGCCACCACCAGGTCTTTCTCTCCAGAGCCACCCAATCTCATGGGAGGTGGGTGTTAACAACGCTACATAGGCATCAACCCCAGTAATAACGGGTGAAATTCCCTGCTTGTGTAAGCCACTGAAGTCAACAGCTATGCCAGCAGAGAATTTGGCCCGATCATAACAGTAACAAAGCCCTTTGCAGGCAGCCATTCATCACTGGCTTTATGTATACTGGCAGCACCAGAGAGACCATGGCTGGATATGGCATCCAGTTCCTGTGTCCGCACTTCCACGTGGAGGTGGACAAATCACAAAGGGCTCAGAAAAGAGCTACAAGTATGATTCGGGTCGGGGGGAACCAGCCTGATCAGGAGAGATTCCAGTTGCTTGGGCGATGCGGTTTATGCAAGAGAAGGTACAGGGGTGACCTGAGCGTGCTGTGTAAGAAGCGACCCAGGGAAGACAGTTCGTAGTGGGAAGGACTCTCTCATGGAGCAGACCAAGGCCGCCAGACTTCCCGCGGCTGGGAGCTAAAGCAAGATTAGAAATGAGGTGCCCATTTTTAATAGCAAGGGGAATGAATCGTCCAGGGACATGGTGGAGTCATTGACTCGAGACTGCAGTCACAGTCCAGCCCAAACAAAAGATGGGCTTGCTGCAGTGATCCTGGGGGAAAGTTGCTGGCGTGGGCTATGCAGGACGTCAGATGAGATGATTGGAATGGGCCCGTCTGGCCTTACACTGCTATTAATCTGCTAATTAGTTCCCACTGGCCCCTCTTACTGCAGGTAAATCCTATCCATAAGTGCCGCCTGCCTATCAGCCAGAGGGTTTCCATGGAATAAGCCACTGGAAGTTCTTGGCAGGCAAACCTGGGATAAAATTGAGAGGTCCTGTCTGGGAACAACAGTCCAATCTCTGGAGATGTTCTGGGCAGTTAAGTAAAAGGACCTGATTCTCGGCAGCTAGTGAGATTGAGGCCCTGTTGTGCTGGGTGCTGCAGCGAGAGCTCACAGCCCAAGTAGGTTGGGACAAAGGAAGGATCATTCTTGCCATTTTGGGGCTGGGCTAGAGAAGTCCCGAGAGAGTCAGAAACTTGCCCAGTGATCAGGCAGGGTCAGGGAGAGCCAGGAACTGCACTTGGTTCCCTAACGCCCTGCACCAGAGCAAAGGGCTGTGAGACGCTGCCAGGTCAGTCTGCAGGGCTGTGGATGGCAGGATGAGGTGCAGGGCGATGGGCCGGCAGGCTCCCAGGGTCCCAGTCTAGGGCTTTGGCCCAAGCCCACCTTTTCAGTCCCTGGGAGCTGCAGGCACTCAACATGTCCCAACCGCAGCCATTCCCCAGCACCTCCCACCAGAGGGGCTCTATGTACTTTGGGAATGTTCCCAAATGCAGCCTCCCACCCTCTCAGCAGGGTCATCAGTTCTGCCAGGCAGGGGGAAACCAAGGCACAGAGAGGTCAAGTGACTCACCCAAAGACACACAGGCCTGGTCCACACTTAACAATGAGATTGACCCAGCTACGTCGCCCGGGGCTGTGACACATTTCATGGCCCGAGTGCTGCACATAGGTCGATTGACCTCCCAGGGCAGACACGGCCAGGATGCCAGAGGGATTCTCCTGTCGTCCTAGCTACCGCCTCAGAGATGGGGATTAACCCGCGTGACAGGGGCCCCCCTCCCATTGCTGTGGGACGGGTCTGTGCTCCGGTGGGATTCCTGCAGCACCATGGCTGTGCCAAGGAGCGTGGACGGGGCCCAGGGAGCCAGCAGCGGAGTGAACCGCCAGCTGAGGCCCCAGGGCTGGGGAGAGCCAGGCTGCTGGAGGGAGAGGGGCCCAAGGCCCCCTCGCAGGGGGCTCAGAGATGTTCGCAGCCCAAGCAACCCAGATGCTGCTGGAGCCATCAGCAGGCCCCATCCCCAGCCTGCTCTCTGCGGCTGCTGGACTGCTGATAAAGGCTCCTGCTCCAGCGGCAGTTTCGATATTTGGCCGCTCGGTGGCTCCAAAGCTCAGCAGCAGCCAGGATGGGGCAGGCCAGTGGTGTGCGAAGAGCTGGCTGCATTCAGCTGTCTCCAGGGGCCCTGATCTTCCCCCGTGGGCTCCTTTACCCCTGGAGAAGACGCTGACACCGTGTGGGGAAGCTCTTCCAGCCTCTTTGCACAGGCGCCAGGTTTGGCACCCGGTGCAGGATCAGGGCAAGGGGTGCAGGAACCGGCCCCGACACGGCGGGACACTGGTGGGGAAGCGCATTGCCCTGCCGAGCTGGGATCCCCACAAAGATCCCTTTAGCCTGGCTGGTAGCAGGTTAAACTTGTGTCCAAGGTGCCCTCGGATCCTGGGGGGCTTCCCGGACCTTGCAGTGAGACCCTCATTGCACTGGAGAGCAGCAGCCAGTGGGAGGCACCCTCCAGCCCCGGCGACCTGCGTATGTGCACAGCCGAGACCGAGGTCCAGCTGCCGCGGTGCTCTGTCCCGATCTGTTGCGTGAACCCCCCAGGCTCTGTCCCACCCATGTCCCACTCAGCCTCTGGTCCCAACGCTCCCTCGCAGGGGTGGCCGGGGGCATCTCAACTGTGCAGCACCAGTGTGAGGATGGTGCCGATCCTTGGCTGCCTTTGCCCGGCCTGTGCCCACAGCTCAGATCTTCGGGAGTCGTCTGGACTGGTAAATTTCCAGCTGTGCCAATGGACCGAGCCTGTTACAACAAGCATGTGGGCAGATGGGGGAATGGCTGGGATAATTAATCCCTCTCACCCTCAGGGGTCTGCCAGTGAAAGCCATGTGCAGTCCAGTGGGTCACCTGGCAGGGGTCACTGCAACCTCAGGCAGGTCTCTCCTGTGCCAGGCTGCCTAGTGCCAGCAGGGTGCTGCCTCTCTCATTGTGTCCTCTGCTGAGCTCTGACAGGTGGCATGCCAGTGTGCGGTGCACCCTCCCTCGGGCACAGAGCAGCAGGGCTGGGGCCAGCGGCGCAGGGAGGAGCCATGGGGCAGACCGGCAGCTTGGGTGGAAAATCAGCCCATCGCACCGTGGGATGCCAGTTGCGCTTAGCTCCAGCCACGGAGGGGCTGCTGCAATGGCAGTATGGAGTGTGGTAGTGGTCAGACCCTGGGCCAGGGAGCCAGAACTCCTGGGTTCTACACCTTGCCCAGGGAAGGAGTCAGGCCTAGTGGTAAGGGGAGAGGACTGCACTGTCCCTCATTGCTTCATGTCGTGATGCATGCTGGACTGTCATGGAACTGAGCTGCATGTCCCTTCTAGGTCACTGGTTCAAAGTTGGCCCGGGGGCTGTTTCATAGAAGTGAGGGTATTCCAGTGCCCAATGGAGCTGTGTCTGCAATCCACCCTGAACCAGCAGGCTCGGTGCACTGACCTCTGGGCCAAATGGACTCAATTGCCCTTGGCTCGAGTGGGGTCCCACTAGGGATGGCAGGAGCAGGCTATAGGAACTGCCAGCCCTGCTGTAGCTGCGCCATACCTTTTCTGGGCGCACAGACGCTCCAGGGGGACCCCCTGTCTGGCCCCTTTGACAGCATGGCATTCTCTTCATTCCAAGGCCTGGAGGAAGGAATGAAAGAATCGGAGCAAGAGCAGCAGAACTGAACAACAGAGGAGAGGAAAGTCCGCACAGGCGAGACTGAAGTTGGTATCTGGAGCCTGGATGCTAAGGTGAGGGGCGCTCAACATGTGCCCACTGAACTGAGCATTCGGGGGAACTTGGCCCAGAGGGTGGGTGCGGAGCCTTTGAAAAGACAGAGCAAGTGGAACCGTTGCCTGGGTTCGTGCTGGATTCTCCATTCCCGGCAATTTGGGAATCAAGACAGGAAGTTTTTCTAGAAGATCTGCTCTGGGAGTTGCTTTGGGGCAGTTCTCTGGCCTGGCAACCCCAGAGGTCAGACTCAGAGACCACAGCAGTCCCATCCGTGGGGCCTGGGAATCTCTGAATCTATCGGTCGATGTGTCTGGGGGTGGGGGGGGGGGGAAGATGGATGGATACTATGCTCAGGTATTAGCAAAGTGCTCATGAGTCAGTCTTCCTGGCTGGGTCTGACTGTCTAGGTTGTTAGCTTTCTGGGGCAGGAGCTGTCTCATGCTGGACAGAAGGATCTCTATGCATTTCCCAGCACAAAGAAATAACAAATTCCTATTGAAAGGAGGATGTGCTGTCGTCTCACAGAACTGCTTTGATCTGGGGGGGGGGGCCCTGAGCAGTCCAGGGGGACATGACACCAACAATCACAGCCGCTAACCTGCCCTGCATGCTGTTCCCCCCAAAAGGTGGCAGCCCCCAGCCTTTGCCTGTCTCAGCAGCCGCGTTTGCACTGCGCTGCGGAAGGAAAGCTCCCAGCTTGGCTGGACTGCAATCCCTCTGCAGCAGAGAGCTTCCCGAGCCAAATTCCCCCTCCCCGCTTCCCTCTGCGCCTGGCAGCCAGGAGCAGAAATCTCCATTGCAGCAAGCGGCACCAACTGTCTCCAAGACGCTGCACTGAGCCGAGCCTTATTGACAGGGCTGCCCTGCTCCGCAGGGACCAGCGCCCGCGTGTTTTGCTCAGCGAGAGGAGTTTCCTGCGGGCGGTCAGCGAGCACTCCCAGCACCCAGCTCCTGCAGGCCCACGTGCCTGGCCTCCTCTCCCAGCCCTGCACATGTCTCTGCAGCAGAGATGTTTAGCAGGGAAGTTGTTGTGGCTAAAAATGGAGCAGCCCTCACATGCCTGGGCCACGTGATGCAGGCGCCACAAACAGCGCTCAGAGGGAGCAGGCTGAAAACACCAGGAGGAGAAGGGGAGGGTAGCGCCCGGGCTCACATGGGCTGGCAAGGAAAACACAAGCCCTAGGCTGGGTCAGGGCAGCAGAGCCGACTCCCAGGAGCACATGCTGGCCTCTGTGCCAGCACGGCCGCTGCTCCGGGTTTGCCCAGATCCCTCGGTCTTAGGAGCGAAAAGGAACAACAACAAGCAGCTCCATCCTGATGGGAACGTGCAGGGAGCTCGGTCCCTCCCCAGTGCCCGCGGGCGCGGCCCTGGGCATCTGTTTTGGCCAGCGGGACCCAATCCTGAAGCAGGAGTTCCCAGAAGGAGAGCGGCATCTGTCAATCACCCTCAGGGACCCAACACATCCAGTGCGTTAGTCGGACAGCGGGGGAGAAAGTTTGGGCCAAATCCATCCCCGGAGTAACACCTTGGGTGCCGTGGGAGGTTTCCCAAAGCACTCAGTAGGTCGGGGACATGTGGGGTGCGGGGCATCCCGAACCTGAGCCCGGTTCTGGCCATCACTGTAGCGTCGGGGCTCCAGGTGCCAAATGAAGTCTTGCAGCATGGTCTGTTCTGGTCCGAACTCCCGCCCCATCCAGGCCCCTTGTAATAACAGAGAGCAAGAGACCCTGTGTCTGCCCCATGGGTTGGCAACTGAATTAAAGCAGGTGACAATCAATCCAGAAGGCTGGGGGAGGGAAGGTGCAGGCCAGATAAAGAGGGTAAACAGGCAAAGTCCCTCCCCCACCCAGCCGTTATCAGCTGGCATCAGGGCAAGTCAAGAGGGAATGAAGGATGTGCAGCAAGGCAGGGCAGCGTGCCAGGCCCAGGGGCAGCCTGGCGGAAGTGTGAGAAGGGGCTTCCAGCAGGGATCAGTGTAACCCCAGGGCAGCATCGCCCACCCCAAGGGTTCAGAAATCCTGGGTCAAGCCCCCGGAACCCTGAGACCAGAAATCGTCCGTGTGGGGCTTCCGCGCACTTGCCTTCCAGGCTCGGGGCCGTGTCTCCCACTTGCTCCTGCAAGCCCAGGGGCTGGACACGTAGGCTGGCAGGGCTGTACATGACCGCTGCTGCCATTCTTCCCTGTTCCCATGACTCCAGGAGCTGGGGGCTTTCAGGAAACCACCGAAGCTCGCGAGAGCATCCTGAGCATGGATCAGAGCCATGTCTAGAAACCACAAAACTACAGAGAAAAGCCCAAAACTGACGCAAAAACCTGAGCACAGGATTTTATAAACTACACCCCCGCCCCCCAGCCAGTAGCGGCTCAGGTTCCCCTCCCCCTCAAAGCCTGCCAGGAGTTCGTCCATGCGGGAACAGTGACAAACAGAGTGCAAGGGCACCAATCGTGCCTGCACTGATAAAGGCATTTTCACATTTTTGTACACTCCAAAGCCACATAAGTTTTCTATAGCCCTTTCCATACATGTCAAACGTTTGTGCAAGCCAGTGGTGAAGCAGGCCCTGGATTTCTCTGCACCGGAGCGAGGACCCCAGCGCCAGCCCCTTGTTCAAACACTTACAAACGTGGGCTTTACCCCAGGGCCAGTGGTTTTTACCCCTGTGCTGAATGTCTGCACTGGAACTTGCATGGTGCAGCTATATCTGAGTAGTTCCCCTCCTTCAGTCTCCCCCGCCCAGGACAGACCATCCCAGAGTGCTGCGGGGCAGGGCCACTGCAAAACCAAAGCAACAGGTAGAACTAGGCTGCTGAGCCGAGACAGGACGCCCGGTTTCCTTCCCCAAACCGACCCTTTTGCAATCTAGCAGGAGACCCAAATGCAGAAGCTGTTTCCTCCGTGATCTGCTCTCGAAATGGGGGGACTGCAACATGCCTTGGGAGCAGTGTGGATGGGGAACAACCTAGGCCCCGATCCTGCAAAGACCGACCCACACGCTTGATTCTGAGCCGGGGCTAGCCCCCTTCCCTGGAACGCCACTGGGAACCCCGGGAATTGAGGCTTTGCAAGAGCTGGGCTCTAGTTTGCCAGAATTTCTGGTGACGCTGCTCTGAGGCTGCCGCATCCGGCAGGCAGGAATGTGGGCTCTCTCCCAAGGCAGGCAGTGGGTTAGGAGGAACAGCTAGTAACAGGAGCCCAGCCTACATTCCCTCCGCCTGGCAGCTCCTGCAATGCAGAGCAAGGGGGAGGCTGTTGGAAAGCTCTCACCAGCCACCTCCGCAGACGTTAGACTGCACCAAAGCGGGGCGGGTCCCCGCGTCCTTGGGAAGGAGGACAGGAAAGCCTTGCACAGGCTGCAGGGGAGATCCTACAAGGACGCCTGGAAAGCCTGTAGCAGGGGCTGGAGCACCCGGAGTGTAGACATGGTCCCAAGGCATTCATGCACTATGGGGTCACTGCAGCTAGGTCAGGGCCCCGTGCAAACAAATGCATTTACGCCAGAGGGGGAGGGGGACCCCTCCTAATTGTTGTGCAAGTCCCAGAGAGGCCCTGGACGGGTTCGTTTCAAAGGGGGGCAATGCACAAGCGACCACCCCTGACTTGTGCATCCCCCCGGCCTCTTGGGAGGGGTCAGTGCCCTTTGCCTTCTGCAGTCCCAAAAGTGACTCCAGGTTACCCTGCTCCCAGTGCCTGTTTGTGCCAGGGCAGCCCGGGCGGCTCCCAGCATGGCCAGCGCTTTCCAGGCCTGTGTCACAAGGGGTGGCCTCGAGCTCGGGCTGCAGCCGGGAGCCTGCGTGGGGCCCAACGCACTGAGCGGGAGGGGGCGCTTCACCGGTGCATGACATGCACCGCGGCAGGAGGCTGGGTGGCTGCAGAGTTGGGGTGTTACAACCACCCGTGCGCTGGCTCAGCTCCCTGCTGCACCACCCATGGGGTGATTGGGGAGCAGGGAGTCACAGCAGCCTGCTCCAGGCCGAGGTGCTGCACAGGGGGGCGTCCCCAGCTGGCTGCATAATTGCACTCAGCATTACAGACCCCAGGTCACCCCCCTATCTCCCGTTCTTTTTTCGCAGTGTAGGTTTCAATTAAAGCAGCTTCTGTTTTGTACAACCCGCTCGGCGTGGTGCCTTTGTGTCTTGGGGGACAATTCCCTGGTTGCCTGGTTTTTATTTACTCCCTTCTCTTGGGGAGGGGAGGGGTTGGTCCTGGAGCTGAGCTGGCCTCAAAGCCCATCAGATGACTTTGTGCTGTGGAGCTGGAATTTGCCTGGCAAAAGCTCCAGGGGCGATCAGTTCTTGGCCCGGCAGCCTCGCCAGGCCCTTGGAGGAGGCTGGATTTCCTCTTCTTTGCCATGCGCTGAGACCTCACTCACTGGCTAGAGGGGAGGGTCACGGTCTCAGACAGGAGAAATTGACCTGATGCGTGTCAGGACCAGGGAGCATTTGCTGATTTTCCCCTCCAGTATATTGATACTGTGAAAAGCACCTTTCAGGAAACTCCCAGCAAACGTTACTGCCTGGTGCGCCTTTGCTGCGGATGAGATCCCAGCTCGAAACCCTTGCAGCTTTTGGGCCATCAGGCAGGGTGGGGGGGCCTGAGCCCTGGCTAACAGCTGAGTAGGGCTGTGAATTCAGTTTGCACTGAAAGACAATGTTTGTTGAAGAAAAACTCTCCCCTGGCTCCAAGTGGGCTGTATTTCTGCCTCCTCCAGCCCTGCCCTTTCACAGAAGCCCTCAGCAGCGGGTTTTAAGGAGGAATAGTCAGAAGGAAAAACAAAGGATCATTTAAGGTAGAATTGAACTGATGTTTGTTTGCAGGTCTGAATGCCCCTACTCCTTTTCCTTCCTTAACCTTGCTGGGGCAGAAACCGCCAGGTCTGGCAGTAACCCAGAGATCCTGTCAAACAATGGCGTAACAGGACTTTTGTCAGGGCATGGGGCTGGATCCTGACATGGTGCAAATCAGCGCAGCTCAGCTGGTGTCAGGAGAGCTATTTGGATTTCCTCCAGCTGAGGAGCTTGGCCCTTCTACATATGTCTTTGCTGCAGAGGGGCCCAGAAAGGAGAATCAATCGTTAGGGAACAAAATGTGACTGTCGAACGTCCCATTCCTTCAAATCAAAGTGGTTTGTCCCCGGCAGATAATTTGTTGCCGTCACATGCACCCTCCATGTCTGACACATATTATATGGGCTGGCTGCAGCCTGGCAGCTGAGAGTCCTGCATTCTATACTCCCCCCATGCCAGTGGCTTTCCGGGTGGTCTCAGGCCCATCCCGTCTCTGTGCCTCAGTTTCCTCTGGGCTAATGGCCGCGCCTGATCTGCTGATGACATGTTATGCGTCATTGTTTGTTACGGTGGGTTATTCACTTGGGGGCGGTGAAATTGGTTTGTCACAAAGCCTCTCACTGGAAGCTGTAGACTCTGAAGAAGTGTGTGTGGGGGGGTGAATTAGCTAATCCTAGTATTAAACACTCGGTGTGTGATGGTGTCAGAGAGCTCCCACTGCACGCTTGATTTGGCCTGTTCCCCAGGGGGCGGGACTGACCTAAGGAACCCTTATGATGAGGAGCAATCACCCCGGGCTCTGCCGGAGCGCTTTTTATCCCTTGGCCTCAAAGCGCTTTACAAGAGAGGTCAATATCATGATCCCCAGCGGGGGAAACTGAGGCAGAGCAAGGCAATGACCCAAAGGCCAGTGGTAGACCTGTCAATAGACTCTGTGTTCCCCCTCTAGTGCTCTACATGCCCTTACTCATGTAAGCCAGCCTTTCTCTCAGGAGTAAAGCTCTTGAATCCAATGGGACTGCTCACATGAGCTGATTCGAGGTCCTTTGATGCAGATTCGGGGAGCACTAATAGCCTCTCCTCCAAGCCACCCGGTGGGGTTACTCCTGTGATGTTTGTTTGCAGAGTGAGACCCCACCAGGGGATGTAACACAGATCACTGTGCTTAATGCCATGCAGTATTGACTCTATACAGTCTCCGCTTGCTTTCTGGAGCTGCAGCCTCACGTAAAAAGCCCTTTCCTGGAACAGGTTTTAATAAGATAAAGAATTTGGCAGTGGCCAGCCTGGAAGTAAAAATAACCCCTTACGCACACAGGTGCAGGCTGGGAGTGTGTGATGTGCCAAGTCACGTGGCATAGCGGCTGGGCACAGCCAGGAGCTGGGACTCACAGGGCACGGAAACCTGATTCCTCAACCCCAGAGGAGATTTACTGCCCAGAGTCTCCCCTTTATCCCCAAATGCAAAAAGCCTTTTTAAGCTGCACAGCTGCATCCTTGCGATTCCCAGCAGCACAGCCTGGCTGTGACAGTCTCCTCCGACAGAGGGCTAGAGGGTAGCAGTGGATCTGAGCTGAGCCTGCTTTTCTTGCGAAGTCTGGAGTGTGAAAGGACAAGTCCAGGATAAAAGGATTTCCTGGTGGCACCAGCCGGGGGATTGTGTGCGCTGGGCAGCAAGCTACGTTCAGCTCCCTACGGGAGAAGCACAGTTCAGATCTCCAGGGGACAGGCTGCAGGCATCCAGTATACAGGCAACAATCTCCAGTTCCATAGGGCTGCATTGCATGATTAGGAATATTTAGATATTATTTGTATGGCAGTAGGGCCCAGAGGCCCAGTGAGGGATCGGGCCCCAGTGAGCTAGTTGCTGTGTGCACATGTGACAATATCTTACATTGATGGAGGAATCTGTATTCAAGTCTCTCGCGGACACGTAGCAACGACGGTGGGGAGCACGAGGTAGCTCGGTGCCTGACACCGCGTTCCCAGCACGTCCCCCCTGGACTGCCTCCAGCGCAGCGGCTGACTCAGGATCCATGTTGCTATCCCACTGCTTTAGAATAGCTCTGAGTCCCCGTGGGCTGGAGTCAGTGCTCTCCGGAGCCAGCAGAAACACACCCGTTGACTTGGGACCAGTATTTCGCTAATCCAAGGGAGATGGGTGGGGCTACAATTTGGCCTTGGTCAGCACAAGGGACCCTGGCTGGAGATCCTGGGACTCAGACCAGGGCAGAGAAGCAGCTGGTTTAGAAATACGTATTATTTATTCATATTGTAGTAGCGACCGTGGTGCTCCCGGTGTGGACCAAGACCCCAGCGCGCCCGGCGCTGTACAAACACAGAGCAAAAAAGCCAGTCCCTGCCCCAAAGAGCCGACAGTCTAAGACCTGCCATTGCAAAGCGCTTGATGATCCATGGATGAAAGTTGCCATGGAAATGCAAACTATCACTGGTCAGTAACACCGTGCCTGGGAGCAGAATCTGTTCCTGCCGTCTGACAAATCAGGGCAGCAGAACGTACCTGTCCATTGCTGTTCTTATCACCAGATAACGAAAAGGAATGTTTAAAATGAGGCGTTGGAATCAGTTGTAAAATGCAAAGTCTCATAAACAGATTTCTCTGCCTCCGAGCAAGCAGCGTGTAGCTCCACCCCCACAAGCGCACAGCCCCTCGGAGCATTCCAGTCTCTCCTTACGTTTCCTGCAGAACCGGTGGGGGTGCTTGAGGGCATAGCACTGGTTTTGTGAAGGTCCTACATAAACTTTGGCTTTGGTCAGCTTGGGACGGGGAAGGGTGAACAGGCTCAGCAGACGCAGGAAAAGCCAATAACCTCTCCCTTGCCTCAGCTTTAGCATCCTGTGGCCAGATCCTGGTGGTGATCGCTGACTTCAGCGGCACTGGGTCAATTCAGCTGAGGATCCGGAACGTAGGGGCTGCTACACTGGATCAGACCCCAGCGCCCCGGAGAGTGGCCTGTCTCCAGCAGGGGCCAGTGCCGGGTGTTTCAGAGGAAAGCATGAGAACCGCACGGTGGGAAGTTAGACTCAAAGATTCCTCCTATCCCTGGCCAGGCTATTTCAGGCCAGATTCATCCCTGGTGTAACTCTCTTGGAAGGAATGTGGCCTCTTAATAACCCTAGCTGCCACAAGCTATGCAGGGCACCGGTGCTGAGCATTCACACAGCTCAGGAGAGCTGCAGCCGCTCCATGTCCCCGACAATCAGAGACTGTTTCTATCTAGCAGCCGAATGTGAAGCAACTTGGTTTGTCGTTTTTTTTAAGCTCCAGGGTTGCTCCCAGGGCTACAGACTCTCCCCAGATCAGCCACTAAGGACACAGGGCAAGTTGGAGGCATGAGGGCTGCAGGGCCGGTCCCACGCTCTGCAATCCTGCTCCCGGCTGCCAAGGTCATGTTCGAGGCGCCGCTTCCCAGTGCTAGGGGTTGCTGCAGTGGTTGTGGGTGGCTGTGTTTTCTGTGTCGAAAATGACTAGCTTAAGTCAGGACTGATTCTAACGGCGCTGGAACATGGGTGCAGAGGGGAAGAGAGCTCCCTGACAGGCAGGGAGAATCCCAGGCTTCTGAGAGACAGCATGAAGTGCAGCTGTGCATGCCTGAAACTGCGCTCCGGCCAGACAGTCCCTTCTGGGCTGGGAATCCAGGCAAGTCATGGTGCACCAGGCAGGGTTGATGCACGAAGGCCCTTGTCACTTTTCAGTCCCCCTTGCTGGAGGCAGACAGGATCTGAAGTTCACCCCAGCAAGCCCAGCCTGGGCTAGCCGAGGCACAGAGGGGTCAGCTGACAGGTTCAAGGTGACTCAGGGAAGGAGTGGTTTACACAGGATTAAGCAGTGGCCTCCCTGATCCCAGGCCGGATGAGCACACGACCTCTTCACCCCTTTGCCTGCACCTGTCAGGGCACTGAACCCCCCCCCCATGGCAAAGCGCCCGTTCAACAGTCAGGCAGGGCTGTTTTCTGGTAGGCTCTGAGCCTGGATGGATAAAGAAAACCAGCCAGTGGGCAAGTGGGGAGATACAAACAGCGTTGGGCATTTAGGATCCTCTCCTCCCAGCATCAGAGCAACCTCACATTGCTCAAGCTTCAATGTGGCTATATGTCTATGAGTCATAATTAAATAAATGCTAACATGGGAAGTGGATCAGGGTTTAGGATTTCCATCTGCGGTCGGGAGGAACCTGCTGCGTTGGTGCCAGACACAGACAAGCCCATGACAAGGAACGGTGGAGAAATTCCATATAAACCCTGCTAGTTATTCTGAACGGCGCAGTTAAAGTGGGATTGCAGACCAGGGAAATCTGCCTGTGACCTTGGCTATCAACGGGTTCTGGGATGGTGCTTCAGAGGTTCCTCAGACCCACCCCCCGGTTGGCCAGAATGCCATCAAAACATCTTGGCCTCAGACAGAGCAACGGCAGGGCAAAGGGATGGAACTGACCGTGTTTATATGGATCTAGTGATGTTTTAAGAACTGGTTAAAATTTCTCATTCAAAAAAATGTTTCTGACCAAATCGAGCCTTTAAAAAAATTTTTTTTTCCTTGCAAGTTTTGTTTCTTTCAAAATTTGCCAGGGTTTCATCAAAAAAGCAGAAAAGTTTCTGCCCCAAAAAAGTCAAAAAACCTCCTCCCTCAAGCGTGTATTTTCTTGTACATTTCTTAATGTAAAATAGCAGCATTTTCCGACCACTTTTACTGGCATTGGTTTGCTTTGGGGTCTCTGGCTGAGTGAGGCGGATTTCAGAACAGGGGCTATGTGGGCAGTGCGCCTACCTGCCCCTAAGGGATGCCAGAGCAGGGGCCTTTAGCTTTCAGCCCATACATTGCTCTAACCCCTTCCTCAGTGTGACACATCCTACAGCTTGAAGCGAGAGAAACAACTAACTCCTGGAGGAAGTCACAAGGTAGGTGCCATGAGACAGTTTTGCTATGCCCAAGAAGCACATCTCACACAGCGGCCTGGGAAATGTGTCTCCTGTCAACAGCCTTGGCAGCTTTCCCAGCGGGCGAGCACAGGTGCTATTGAGTTTAGAAAGGTTTCAGAGTAGCAGCCGTGTTAGTCTGTATTCACAAAAAGAAAAGGACTACTTGTGGCACCTTAGAGACTAACAAATTTATTTGAGCATAAGCTTTTGTGAGATGAAGTGAGCTGTAGCTCACGAAAGCTTATGCTCAAATAAATTTGTTAGTCTCTAAGGTGCCACAAGTACCCCTTTTCTTTTTGAGTTTAGAAAGAGTTTCTTGAAGTCCCTGCCCTTCCTGTAATGACTAGTTTTAAAGAAGGATCTTTGCTGGTGTCATGGGGTAATTTGTCTTTGTTTTGGCTGTTGACACGTTGCTGGTTGCACATGATATGGTTGCTTGGAAGTCCATGAAAAAGATCTCGCTCTGGCTCTGCTGATTTGGAACAGCTCTGCAATACGTGATGAATACTGTGACCTAGTTATTGGGGTGTTTACTGTGTATCTATACTGGATTACATCAACAGGGCTACCTGGGAAAACAGGCAGGCAGGAAAAAGAATGGCTCAAGAGAAGCCAGCTCTCAGCAGGTACTTAAGACTCTTAAGGGACAACGCTGGAGCTAGTAGCTTTGAGCATTCTGGCTCTCTGGCCAGCGGGACTGGTTTGGGCCAGAAGTCTAAGAACAGAAGAGCTGTGGGAGGATTAAAAGGATCTGTCTCTCAAGGGCGGGGGAGAGTTGTTTAGAAGAGGATCCCGGCTGGGACACAGGCAGCCACTGGGGTGACCAAAGAAGTTAGGTCTGCCTAAGTCACCATCAGAGATGCTGACCTGTTAGACACACCACTAGATTGTCTGATGCTTTAAAATCCCCTTTTGTCCTTACTGCAAAACGTTTATGGAGCTGTCTGGTCACCACGTTCGCCACTGGGCCCAGACTTCCAAAGAGGAGAACTGTGAATGCTGAACTTAGCTGGACCTGGGTTGATTGCCAGCGCACTGTAGCCTGGTCTAAGAGTGGGAGAACTGTGAAATTCCACCCAGGATAGGGAATGGTATGAGGGCTGGGGTCGGGGAGCACTGGCACTCTGGGAGATCAGAGAGTCCTGTCCTGTGATTCAGGAACCTACAAAAGGCACAAATCAGAGAACTGCTGGTTACTGACTCTTCAAGGACGGTATCAATGACGATTATTATCCGTTTCATCACCTAGACAATGAACAACTTGTACTTCAGATGCTAGCCCTTATTTCCCAACAACTGGCCTGTCGAAATGTGCCAGAGAACCCAAGGGATAACTGTTAATGCTACCTGACCTAAATCTGCACTGCAGCAGGGCTAGCCTGGCATTGCTACCTGGCACTGAATACCTCCTGCAGCGGCAGTACAGTACAGATAGCCGTGGGGAGAATGCAAAAGTGGGGCGGCGATGTGTGTGTGTATCCCTCGTTTGAAAACGTCAGGAGGAATCGGTCCCCTTTTCTTTTGCATCTCACCAGACCAGGCCGGTCAATTTCAAGTTGAGGCTAGATCTCATCTGGCTTGTAATTGTGCATTTAGCAAAACAGTGCGGGGTCAGGTGCTCCCTAAACTATCTGAGTCAGGGGGGCTATTTGGACAGGTGAGCTGGGGGGAGTGAGGGGGGGTCTGTGTGGACGGGGTAGGGGGACGTGGTGGCGGCCCTGGAAAACCTGCCCGCTGCAAACGCATGGTTTTATTTGGTTTATTTATTTCCCGCCCCTACCAGTTGCAAGCCCCGGTTTCTCCAGGCCGCTGGCGTCCTTGCAAAGCGCAGCTCGGCTGGCCACGTTCAAGCCCTCACGCTTTGAAGTCGCAGCCTCTCGCCGCCGCTCACGGGAAGCCGCGGCAAGTGGAGTCACTCCCCGGGCATTCACACGCTCCCGCACGCCAGGGCTCGAGGGCAGGGCCCAGGCAACTACAAGTCCCGCCAGCCACCGGGCTGGGCAGGCGCCCTGGCCGCCTGCTTCACGCGCCCGCTGCTCGCCGAAAGTGTGTCACTGGGGCACGAGGCTCTCCCCGGGAATCACATGGTGGATGCTCCGGAGCCGCGTGCCGGCGACTGCGCAGCTGCGGCGGGTGCCAGGCAAAGGGGCTGGAGCTGGAGCCCTGGCAGAGGGAAACGGTGCAGCGCCGGGAGAGGCAGCGGCACGCCGCGCTCCTGTCCTGCCGGTGCCCCGCTCTGCAGAGGGGCAAAGCCCCAGCCCAGGGGCGTCCCTTGCTCCCGGGAGGGAGTTTCTGAGCCAGGCTTGGATGCCAGCGCGCCCCCAAGGATGGCAGCTCTGGACCCCAACAACAACAACACAGGTAATTTGCCCTTCGGATCGGCTTGTTCCCTGTCTCCCCCCCCCGGCCCCCAGCGTGGCCCCTCCGAAGTGGGGGTGATGCCCCTGGATGCCCCCCCCTCTGCGCAGCGTGTGGGCACCCCGGCCAGCCCCACTGGTTCCTCCTGCTTGCAGGGTGTGAGGGCACCGCTCCCGCGTCACTGCTCCTTCCTAGCCGGTGCTCAGAGCCCCCCACTGGTGCGGGGGGTTGCGGGTGGAGACCCGGTCTGCCCACCCCGGAGTGCTCTGGGGTCCCCCGGCGGTGGGGGAGTTGGATGCAGGCAGCTGCGGGGGTTCCCAAGCTCCCCGGAGCGGCTCTTGTGGGGGAGTGGGAGGGGCTCGGTCTGAGCTCTCTGGGGCTAGCGGATTGGGAGGGGAGCTCCGGGCCCCCGCTGGGTGAGGAGCAGGAGGGGGCTCGGGTTCCCAAGCTACTGACGCTGTTTATTGGATGGGGGCGGGGGGGCGGGCAGGAGGGAGCCCCCGGCTCGCTCCCTGGGACCCCGGCCACGGGCAGCAGCGCAGCGACCCCCGCTCTGGGACCAGCGTTAATCCGAGCAGGGAGCAGCTCCGGCTTCCTCGCTACTCTCGTGTTAGGGGTGAACCCCCCGTGCCCGGCTCCGGCCCGGGGGGTGCTGGCTGGACTGGGGGGGGTCAGTGGGGTCACCCATCGCCCCCACTTCGGAAGGAGTCAGGTGGCCGCTGCTGGCTTCCCAGCCTCAACCAGCTCCCTTGACCCCAGTGGAGGGGGGTGAGCTGGTCCCCACTTTTCCCTGGGGTGACATCCCGGCCCCTCTTTAACCCCCCTCCCAGGGCTGCGGGCCCCCCTCCCTCCGGCGCTCCCTTGTCACCTTTCCCAAGGCTGCAGCCCCCCCCGGCCCCTCCCCCCGGGGCTCCCCCTGCCTCACGTGTCCCCCTCCCTGGCGCTGCCACGTGCAGACTTTGTTTTCCTCCCTTCCCCGCCCCGCCCTGCCCCCTCCCATTGGTCGCCTCCCCCGCAGGCCCCGCCCCGTGGGCTCCCGTGACGTCACACCAGGAAGCCTGGCGCTCCGTCTCCCCGCCCTTTTCAAAGTAAAAGGAAGCAGCCGCGCGGGGCGGTGACGCCATCGCCGGGGCAACGAGCAGCGGCCAATAGCGCGGCGGGGGCGGAGCAAAGCGTGATGGGCAGGGCCTGGGGGCGGAGTAGCCACGTGCGGCCAGGACACGTGGAGCGGGGACGTGAGGCTGCCAGAGCCGCGGAGAGCCCGAGCCCGGGAGTCGGGACCTCCGGCGGGCTGAGCGCCCCCCCCCCAGCAGGAGCCCCCGGCCTAGCACGTGTCCCCCCCAGCCCCTGCCCCCCCAGGCTGAGCCTCCTCCCCCCCCGCGGGACCCCTGGCCTAGCTCCTGCCCCCCCAGGCTGAGCCTCCTCCCCCCCCGCGGGACCCCTGGCCTAGCCCCTGCCCCCCCCAGGCTGAGCCTCCTCCCCCAGCGGGCTCCTTGGCCTAGCCCCTGCCCCCCCCAGGCTGAGCCTCCTCCCCCCCCGCGGGACCCTTGGCCTAGCCCCTGCCCCCCCCAGGCTGAGCCTCCTCCCCCAGCGGGCTCCTTGGCCTAGCCCCTGCCCCCCCCAGGCTGAGCCTCCTCCCCCAGCGGGCTCCTTGGCCTAGCCCCTGCCCCCCCAGGCTGAGCCGACCCCCAGCTGAGTCCTTGGGATGTTGTGAAGGCCAAAGGTATGACAGGGTTGAAATAAGAACTAGATAAGTTCCGGGGGGGGGCAGGTCCGTCAATGGCTATTAGTCAGGGTCGTCAGGGATGCAGCCCCACGCTCTGGGTGTTCCTCTGACTGCTAGGAGCTGGGACTGGACGCCATGCGATGGATCACTTGATTATTGCCTGGTTTGTTCATTTCCTCTGAAGCACCTGGCGTTGGCCACTGTTGGTAGACAGGATGCTGGGGTAGATGGACCATTGGTCTGACCCAGCCAATCCACAGGTCCCCCCCGCCACCTTAGGGCTATGCCAAGGGCCATGACCTGCCCTAGAGCCCCAGTTGCTCCCTCAAGGCTGTGCCTCTCCCATCTCATGGGGTGCTGGCTCATGGGGTCTGTCCCCCACACATCCCTCTCTTATCTGGCTCCCATCACTAGCCTCATGCTCTTAGATGTAGGTCCGCTGGGGGGGGCAGGTCAGGGCTAGTTTCCCTAGCATAGGGATGGGCTCTGGCACAGAGAGGTTAAGGGACTTGCCCAAGGTTACACATGAGTCTGGGAGAGCAGGGAATTGAACCTGGGTCTCTGAAGTCCTAGGCTAGGACCCTGAGCCCTGCATGCTCCTTACTCTCTGCCCTATAGCCTGGCTCCATGTGCTGCCCCCAAACGGGTCTCTGGGAGGGAGTTTTGCCCCACAAACAGAGCTGAATAAAAGTTGGAGCACAAAGCGGTTGCCATGGTGACTTTGTCACCCCAGACGATGACTGTCTGACTGGGGGCTCACTGCCCAGCGTTACCCGTTGCGGGTGTGAGTACCAGCTGTGCTCTGCGGGGGGAGGGACACATGGCCCTGTCGGACAGGGTGTGTGAGAATAGCGCTGGCCACGTGTTGAGGTGCTCCTGACTCCTCTACAGGAGGCTGGTGTCCTCAGCAGTCCTGCAGCTTGAGCGGGCAGTGAGATTTCAGCGCTCACCATTCACACGCACCCCGCCGCCCATGTGCCTCCCACATGCCCCCTTGGACAGGTACCAGCCTCGTCTGCAGAGCCCTTCCCGAGACTGGAGGCAGCCTGGGGAGAGCTGGCTTTTGGGTGTGGTGAGTGAAGCGGTTGGGGTTTTGTGACCTACTTCCAGAGCTCTGTTTCCCAATCTGTGCTATTTAAAGACAAGGAAACAAATGCACCAAAGCTGACGCTGCAGCTTGAGAAGGATTGGCGGCTGGCGTAGCAGACATTGCTCGTCCCTACATACACACACAGCACCCTCTAGCTCAGCTGGGATTCCCCACCCCGCTCTGCTCCCTTACTGAATTCAAAGCCTTCCCGCCTATGCCTCATTTAAAAAAAAGCCAGTTGATTTTCCACCTTGTCCCTCCTTCAACGCCAGCCAGTGCTGAGGAGTCTCAACGCTGTTCACGGGGGGCTCTGGTTTTCCTCCCGCGTTCTCTGTTTATAGCTCTTGGTAGCTCTGTTCCCATTGGAAAAATCCTGGCGGGAGACATGATCTCTCCCTTGATCCAATTTCTCCTTCTGTTCCTACGTACCAAGAAGCAGCAAGGTGCAGAGGTGTGTGTCTGGGTGCAGCAGGGAACAGGACTCTTTCCCCCTTGTGTTTGTAGGGAGCGGGGCTGGCTGCATTATCTCCTCAGCGCCTGGCAGGAGTCAGTTTTGTCCCTAGGGTTGGGCCGGGTGCAGATTGGCATACCTTGACTTTCACACCCACTGACCCCAGCTGAGGGGCAGATCCAGCCTGCTGGCTTTAAAATCCTCTGGCCTCACCTCATGCCACCAGTCTTTTAACAGCAGCTAAGTAAACGTTTCCCCGGTGAGCGTTTAGTGACTTAGCCCCTCTCATGCTGACGCCGCGTCTGCAGGTGGCTCGGAAGCCTTCCCGGGCAGATGAGAGAAGAGTTTAGTAATCCAGAGCTGGGCCTTGGCTCCTTTGCTTGGGTCAGGAGCAGCAATTGTTGGGCTGGAGGGAATAGTGACGAACAGGGATGAGACCTGGTGCAGAAGCAGATTGCACACGTGATCCTCCTTGCTTGTTTGTGATCTGTTTCGAAAGGACGATTGTGTTTTTGCAGGAGTCTTTGGTCTCCACAGTGTTTAGGGCTTGGCAGGCACTGCGCATGGAGTCCTGCTGCCTCATCACTGTTGTTTTTCCTCTTAAGCGGTTTGGGGTTTCCTCAGTTCCCCCAGTATCCTCCCTCTTTCCCCCAGTGCTGCTGGCTGTGACATCTGCTCCCATCCCTGCCTTCCAAGGCCCCCTTGGCCGAGCTCCCGGTGCCCAAGATCTGGTCCCTTGGCTGCCTGCCTGCCCCAGTGCTTCAAACCCTTCCCTTGTGTGCCAGGGGGCCCAGCTGAGCCTCTCTCCCCAGCCCCCAGATGTAGGTCAGCAGCAGCTGGAGCATTTCAAAGCTCCACGGGGGAAGAAGTGGGGGAGAAAGGTGAGGAGGAAGCCATGGCAGACGTGTGTAATTGCAAATCACCAGCGGTGCTTGCAAACCAGGCTGCCTGGAAGGGCCCGGAAAGGGTAGCCAGATCTTCAGGGGTGGGGGGAGGTGGGCGAGGGGCGTGAATGGACAGATGGACACATACGTGCATACTCCATGCATATACAGCCCCACATGTATGCACGCCCCACATACCCCCTCCTGCACTCAGACATTCCCCCTCCTCCCGCGTACAGCCCCCTGCGCGCACCCACTAGCCGGAACGTCAAGTGATATTTTTTCTAGGTGTGTCATTGACAGAGGCTTAGGAAGAGCGTAATCCCTGAGGGGAGGGGCTGCATTTCCGGTGCTCCCCGTCTCCCCTGGCTGCTCCCCCCCACCCACGCTGCTGCTGCTGCCCTGCCTGTCCTTGGCCTGCCTGCTGCAGTGCTTCGCCTTTCTACCTGTGTATGACTGCAGCATCCGCAGTGCAGGGAGGGGAGCGGCAGCTAAGGGACCTGGCAGGCTGAACCGGGGGGGGGGGGTCGAGAGAATGTCTCCCTCAGGGAGGGATCCGGGGTGCACCCCGGGGGCGGGGGGGTTAACACTAGACTGGCCAAGGCTCCGTAGAGTTGTGGCCAGGGAGAGCCCTGCAGGGAAACAGATGCCCCCAGCAGCAGTCCGGCTGTTCTGTCTGTCACGGTGCTACTGGATTCCAGTCCCACCCACCGTGCCCCTCACCCAAGCGCCATCCGTCTCAGCCACCCCGGGGCGAAATCCCCAGTTTCCTGGGAGGCAGGGCTGGCCCCAGGCTGTCTGGTGCTGGGTCAGTAGGCAGGAGGGCAAGGCCAGCTGGGCTTTATCTGCCATTGACTTGCTCCGGGGGCCAAACCCCTTGGCCTCCCCATGCCTGACTTTCTCCATGGGGGTCTGTGTGTGAGACAGGAGGGGTGTTATTGCTGGGGACTGGCCCCCCAGGGGGGAAGGCAGGTCCAGAGCAGGGGTGGCACAGACAGGGGCGTAGAAATCTCGCCTCGCCCTCCCCTCGCTGTGCTGTGATTACCTATCCCAGAGACCTGCCCAACTCATTTCACACATGGGCCACCGAACAGCTGTCAGGTGGGGGCAGCGTTTGGTCACAGCTGGGCTGGATTGAAGCTGGTGCCCCCTAGATGGGAAAGGCCCCATGTCCCATTCCTCTCACCCCGGCCCTGAGCCGTCTCGTCTGTGGAGGTCCCCCCAGCACTCACCTTGAGGGGGCGGCGTGGCCCTGGTCTCAGCCTCTTGCTCTGTCTCCCCAGGTGGCGTGATCAGCTACATCGGCTCCAGCGGCTCCTCGCCCAGCCGCACCAGCCCCGTCTCCTTGTGCAGCGACAGCTCCAACAGCAGCTTCCAGTCTGGCTCGCAGGCCTTCCCCTCCTACTTCCCACCCTCGCCCACCGGCTCCCTGACCCACGACTCACGGCCCTACGGCGCTGGGCTGCAGGGCTCGCGGGAGGATGGCTCCCCTTCCTCCACTTCCTCCTCCGGGACCTCCCCCGGGGGCCTGCAGGTCGCCATGGATGATGGGAGGCGCGTCTCTCCCAGCAAGACCACCAGCAATATCACCAGTGAGTGCTGGAGGTGGGGTGGGCACAGGGTGTGGAGACACCAATGGGAAGGACTGGGAGTGGTGGCTGTGGAGAGGCACGGGGGTAGCTGTGGGTGGGCACTGGGGTACCTGTGGTGCTCTCTATCCCTGGCTGTTTCCCCTCCATCAATCTGACCCCCTGTCCTCTCCAGCATGGCAGGCCACATACCTGCTGGGGATGCCGTGCCCCCGAGAGTGCCCCCGTCTGAGCAGTGGTGGGCACAGCAGCTAGACCTGCCCCAGGACAGCGGCCCGCCACGCAGGAAGGGAGACGGCCTGGCTTCCCCCAGGGGTTGGCTCCTGGGCAGGGCTGGGCACTGCAGGCTCTCACCTGGGTGTCTCTTTCCCCTCCCAGAGCTGAACGGGATGGTTCTGCTTTGCAAAGTGTGTGGAGACGTCGCCTCAGGCTTCCACTATGGGGTCCATGCCTGCGAGGGCTGCAAGGTAAGGGGGCGGGGCACGGCAGGGCAGGGGGAGCTGTGGCGACAGGGGGCTCCTGCAGAGCCAGGAGCGCTGCCGGGGGCTCCTGCTGATCCAGCCCGAGTGGCTCAATCTGGGGACGGAGTGGGACCAATGTCCTAGCACCTTGTTAATGTATTACCCCCCCATCTGCCCCTCCCGCCAGCCAAGGGACTCGGGCATGGCTGGCAACATCACACCTCTCCAGACGAGGCCTAACTTTTCCCAAGTGGCTAATGATTTTGGGGGCCCTGCAGTGGCCAAAGTTTCACAATACCATCTGGCCTCTTTGGGAGCCCGACTGGAGATGCCTTAAAGTCATGAGCCACTTGTGAAAATGTCCAGTCACTGACCTTTCACGGGATTTATTGTTGGTTATTCCTATCCTTGAACTTCTGTCGCCTCCCTTCAAACTTGGCTTCATCTTTTTCTTCCCCCCGTCCTCGGCGGGGCCCAGAAAACAGCCCATGTTGGATGTTTCGTGTCAGGCGCTTGCTTTCTCCCAGAACGTTGGTGTTTTTCACACTTTTGGGGGAGAACGATCCTGTCGTTGGCTCCTGTGTAACTTGCCAACAGCTGTGACTGACCAGAAACATTCACCGCTGGAGCATGCCAACGCTCGGTCCCAAATGATCATTGTTCCTGGGTCAGGACAATGATCGGGGGTGTGGGATGGAAATGGCGGCTCCTTGGGAATTCTAGGCAGGAGTCTGGCGACGGGGCAGCACTTGGCTTGTTTATAGTAAGCCTGGCATTGAAGGTAGCTTCAGTTGAAGGAAACAATTGTCTGGATTTTTTTCCCTTGAGCTTTGTCATTTCTGCTGGTGGCAAACAATTTCTCAAATACAAACGCCAGTGGCAGGTCAGCGTGGAGGAGCGTGTGGCCAGCCCACAGGGCAGAGCTCCATCACGGGGTCGGGGCCTTGCATCCCACAATGTTTACTATTGTCCGCCTTCCTCGCTGTTTGAGATTGCCTGGCTCTGCCTCCCCTTGTCTCACCCCGGCTCTCTCTTTCCGTCTGTCTCAGGGTTTCTTCCGACGCAGCATTCAGCAAAACATCCAGTACAAAAAGTGCCTGAAAAATGAGAACTGCTCCATCATCCGGATCAACCGGAACCGGTGCCAGCAGTGCCGCTTCAAGAAATGTCTGTCAGTCGGCATGTCCCGGGACGGTGAGTTCCTGCCTGGCGTGGTGGGGGAGGAGGCAGGGCAGGCTCCCCCCTGCACTGTGGTGCCCTCCCCTTCCCCTTCCATAATGGCATGCCCCTAGCAGTGTCTGGCTTCTATGCACTGTTCAAATAACACATCTTCCACACCCCTTTATTCGTGGTGCTGAGAGGCTGTGGTCAGCGATCGGGGCCCCGTTGCGCCAGGTGCTGCACGTTTATGAAACCCCTGCTCAAAAGGGCCCGCACTGTCAGCTGGGAGGTCACTGTTGATTCCCGTTTTACTGGACGTGTGGCTGGCCCCACAGATGCTGGGTTGGGTTGGTTCCTCAGCTGGTTTGGGAGCTCCTGGCTCTGTGAGATGCTGCCACTAGGCCAGGGCATGTGCCAGTGGCTATGAGGGGGAGTGGAGATCAGCTTGCCCTGCCCCTGCCTGCTGCCGTGGGGTGCATGGTGGTCTGGAGGCGCCTGGGTCACTCAGCACAGCTGCGGAGGGTGGGGGGCATCTGCTGGTGTCTGGGCTTCCCAGGTCAGGCTCTGCTCTGTCCCCTCCTCCCCCCGTATGCTAATCTCCATCCCCCTGTTTCTGCAGCCGTGCGCTTCGGGCGCATCCCCAAGCGTGAGAAGCAGCGGATGCTGGCGGAGATGCAGAGTGCCATGAACAACATGGCCAACAACCAGCTGAGCGGGCAGTGCCCACCGGAGGGCTCCCCGCTGGGGCACCCCCAGCCTGCCAACCCACTGCCGTGCCATCAGCCCCAGCAGCAGCTCCCCGCCTCTCAGCTGCAGCAGCAGCCCTGCTTTTCCCAGTTCCCCCAGCAGCTGACGCCCCCCCGCTCCCCCAGCCCCACGGAGGCCATGGACGACGTCATCTCGCAGGTGACCAAGGCACACAAGGAGATCTTCATATACGCCCATGACAAGCTGGGCATGGCGCTGCCACCGCGGCCCTGCGACAATAACGCCCTCAACTGGGAGAACCACCACTGTGCCAACGGCTACCAGGGCAACAGCCTCTATCGCCACGACAACAACAACCTGCCCCACCCCGACACCTCCCGCTTCCCCGCCTGGCACTCCAGCTCCCCCAACGCCTGCCACCAGAACAACATGAACAGCCACCGGCTCTGCCCCGCTGGCTACCCCTCCTTGGCCGAGGAAGCCGAGACCCCAGCAGGCCCATGGGAAAGGGGCACCAAGGACATCCTGCTGGTGAGTGCCAGAGCCCCAGAAGGGTATTTCCAGCTGGGATGTGTGCCGCCCTCCCCCCCCCCCCCGCCTCAGGGTATTTTTAACTTCTAATCGCTAGTAATCGTCTTCTCTCTGAGGCCAGAACATCAGAGCCGGTCCCATCCCTGGCAATGAGGCTACCCTGGTGGGGGGCAGAGGGGGATGTGGCATTTAGGTCCCAGAGTCGCTGGGTTTTATCTCTGTTTAAGAGGGAGAGGAGTTTTGCAGGGATCGGCTCCTGCTGGGTCCCAATCATTGGGATCTGGTGCAGTGGCCCCAGTAAAGGGAGTGGAGCTGTCTGGGGCTGGGGACCAGCCCTCTCGCTCCGTGTCTGAGGTCGCTCCCCGCTCTTCCCCCCCCGCCCCTCCCCAGGCATGCCCCATGAACGCGTACCCGCACGGCAGAAGCGGCCACACCGTCCAGGAGATCTGGGAGGATTTCTCGTTGAGCTTCACGCCCGCCGTCCGGGAGGTGGTGGAGTTTGCCAAGCACATACCGGGCTTCAAGGACCTGTCACAGCACGACCAAGTGGCCCTTCTCAAAGCCGGCACCTTCGAGGTAGGTCTGGGGCCTTCGCTTCTCCTGCCAGCTGTCCTCGGCGGCAGCACTCTGCTCCCAGGGCCCCCCTTGGGGGCATTGCCCTGCGGTCGTTAGCAGGGGCTGGGCTGCAGGGGCGCCTGTTTCGAAGCAACCTATGCAACCAGAGCCCTTGGGCCTCCCCCAAAGCCAGTTACTGGCCAAGAGCTGCTCCCTCCATCTCTCTCCCTGCCCCAAAGCAATCTCCTGTAATGGGTCCCTCCCCTTAGGGGAGGGGGCAGCCCCACTGGGCGTTGGTTCCTGTGGCCACCCCTCTGGCACCCCAGAAGGGCAGCAACGCCTTGCCGGGTCTGTGCTGGGGCACCTGCTGTCCGTTCTCCATGGCCGCCGTGCCCTTGGTTCTGCCCCCTCCGATCGCAGGTGCCTGGTCCGTGGCCCTGCCCGGCTGTTGGGAGCCCCGTGCCCGGCAGGGTGCATGGGACAGGCCATCACTGCTCTCGTCTCCCCCACGCCAGGTGCTGATGGTGCGGTTCGCCCCCCTGTTCAACGTGAAGGAGCAGACAGTGATGTTCATGAGCCGCACGACCTACAGCCTGGGGGAGCTGTGGGGGATGGGCATGGGCGACCTGCTCAGCTCCATGTTCGAGTTCAGCGAGAAGCTCGGCTCCCTGGAGCTCACTGAGGAGGAGCTGGGTCTCTTCACCGCCGTCGTGCTGGTCTCGGCAGGTGGGTCACGAGCCACAGGGCGGGGGCCCGGGCGTCCACTGCCTGCTGCTGGCATCCAGGGTCAGGGATCTGGGGGAGCAGGCAGGGGAGGGGAATCTGGAAGCAAAGATCTGAATGGAACCAGGAGGCTGTGATCCCAGGCTGGAGATCTGGTGCATCAGGGGAAGCAGGGCTCTGGTGTGGCATGGGAGGCAGGGATCTGGCTCAGGGCTCTGGGGCGGCAGGGGAGGCTGGGCTGTGGGCTGCTGGTGTTCTCTCCCTGGCTCACGGTGCGTTTCCCCCCCCCCCCTCGGGACAGACCGCTCTGGCATGGAGAACACTGCGTCAGTGGAGCAGCTGCAGGAGACCCTGATCCGCGCCCTGCGCACACTGATCCTCAAGAACCACCCCACGGAGACCTCGCGCTTCACCAAGCTGCTGCTCAAGCTGCCCGACCTGCGCACCCTCAACAACATGCATTCGGAGAAGCTGCTGTCCTTCCGCATCGACGCCCAGTAGGGCCTCCCCCGCCCTTCCCCCCCAGGACCCTCCGCAGAGAAACCCACCAGACTCTCTTGCTGCTGACGAGGCAGCCAGGACAGAGCCCACTGGGGCGGCCAACCCCTGTAAATAGCGATCTCTGTATATTGGAGTCATGTTCTCTATTGCTGCTGCCCCCCGTGGAGGGCTGGAGCCCAGCTCTGTCTGAGCCACACGGGAAATAATATATTGAAACCAACGCCATGGCCTGGACTGTCCCTTCGTGAGCGAGCAGGGCCCCTGCTCCTGTTCTGCGGCGAGCGACCCCCCTGCCTGCTGCTCGCTGTGAAGGGGGAGGGGGAAGCTGGATGCCTGGGTTCTGCTTTCTAGGGGAAGAGGATAGGTGATAGATAGGATAGCGCATGGGAGGGGGGGCCAGGACTCCTGGCCTTTAGCTGCAGTGCTGGGAGGGCCAGGGGCCAGAGTGGAGCGGGAGCTGCGCCACCAAACTTGCTGCAAGCCCTTGGGCAAGTGGCTTGCCTAGCTGGGGAGTTTCCGGGGGGACTGGGCCCAGCACTGACACCAGCCTAGGCATCGCCCTTGAACCCCAGCCCAGGGCATGTGGCTGGCTGCTGCAGAGCACCCCAGCCACCATTCCTGTCCCTCAGGGCATGGGGCACAGAGTGGCTGTGGGGGGCAGGTTATCCTGCCTATGCCCCGCACCTCATGGTAGCCCTGGATCCAGCTCATGCCACGTGCTGGGGAGGACTCTGGATTCAGCCTGGGCTCTGGTTTCCTCAGGTGCAAGTGGCTGATCCCTGGGGGTGTATGTGCAGATTCACAGAGGGAGGAGGTCTGGCTGCACCCTCAGGTGTCCGTGCGTCCATTCCCACGGCCAAAGGCAGAGCCGCAGGCGGGCTGGGGTGGCCCAGGACCAAAGTGTTGCTCTAAATGCACAGATGCGCCCCTGCCCGCCCCCCATATGCCCCAGCAGTGCAGGCCTGTTTTGCCAGGTGACTGCTGCCCCCAGGGCAAGCTGCAGCGCCCCTATGACCCATAGCACCAGGCTGGAACCCCCCCCCCCCGGCCCCAATTTGGCTCAGGTATCCCTCTGAGGGGGCAGCGCCCCACGGCCCTGCCCCCGAACACTCATCCCAAACTCTGCAGCCTCCTGCAGTGATGGGGCACCCACCCTGCCCTCTGGGCTGGACATAGAAATCAGAGGCCAGCGGGGCGGTGGGGGTGGGGTGGGTTGTTTTTCATCATATATTTATTACATAAATATATAGTAAAATAGACCAGCAACAATTACCATAAAAATATCTTTCTTTAAAATCCTGACCAAAAACACAAAGGGTTTAAAATCGCACGTCACAGACACTGTGATTGTCATGTACAGCAGCAGCTCTCTGCCGCCCGACACCTTCCCCCATGGGGCACGGAGGGATACATGGGAGGGGAAGGAGGGTGGTCTCCCTGCCCTGCCCCAGCCCCCATTCCCCCCCAATGCACCGAGACCCAAACACCGACATACATTCAGTAACTCCTGCCACTACCCTTCCACACCACCGCAGCCGCGGGGCGGGAGCCACAATGCATAGTACATGGGCTGGGGGGAAGGCCCCCTCAATGACTGGACACAGCAGGGAAGGGACCCCCCCCAAAAGCGCCAAGCAAGCTCACGGTCTCTAGAGATGGGCTGGATTTGAAGCTGCTCCCCTCCCATTCCCCCCCCCCCGCAGTGCTAGTGTGTGTGGGGGGGAAGGTACCAGCTCCAGAAGCTAGGAGGTATGTGTTTGGTGACCAAATACTGATGGGGAGGATGTGGGAACATGGTGGGGGGGCACAGGCTGCCTCTGACATAAATAGGGTCCCCACTGGGGGTCAGCCCTCAGTCCCAAGCAGGGAGTCTGGGGGGGCCAGGGGTGTCATGCCACAGTCTGCCCATTGCGTGGCTGGGCTGGGGGGGGGGCTCTGGGAGCAGAGATAGACGGGGAGATAGTGACACTGGATGTGTAACTGCAACGGAGACCAACAGATATGACAGGGAGCCGCCCCAGGGGAGCAGCTAGACACGGCCACAGCCAGCAGGAGGCAGCATGGACCCCAGCCACAAACCTGGGGTATCACGCAAGGGTGGGACCCAGCCACGCCCGGCCCCATTGGCAGAGGGTGTATGTGTGTGTGTGTGTATATGCGCATGCCAGTGCATGTGCCCAGGGTGTGTGTGTGTGTGTGTGTGTGTGCACACGCTTGTGCCCAGGGGGTGTGCACACGCACAGGTGGCTGGCACTGAACCCCACCCCCCCACATCCCCCAGGAGTGAAGTCGTGGCTCCCACTGCTGGGGGCGCTTTACACAAGACAAGCCACCTCCCCCAGCTCCCTCAATGCACCTCTCCCCAGCCTGTCTGAGCCCTGAATGCCTGAGGCCCCTTCCCCAGGAATGGGGGGGGGAGTCACACCTTGCCCAGGAGGGAGGGGTTGGCCAGGAAGTGCCCCTGGGGAATGGATTTGTCTGAAGGCTCCTGCAGACTCCCTTCCCCTTTGCAATGGTGGAAAGAGGGGAGGTTGTCAGGGTGGGGGTGGTTTTAGCAGGTGTACCCCCAGGCCAAGCCCCCCCCACCAGACTGGCTGTCCAGGGGGACTGGGGCCCAGCTCTTGAGGGGGCATGCATAGGGGCAGAGTGCTGCCCGCATAACTGGGAGGGGCCTGGGAGATGGTCACTGATCTTCCTTTCTGCACCCGCAAGGAGCTTCCCTGACCCTGCTTGGAGGGTCTTAGCTCCCTCATTCCCCTGCGGGGGCTAAGCACCTCCCTGCCCTCCAGGGCCGGCAAAGGGCTTGGCCCCACAGGAGGCAGAGCGGGGCTCAGTTTTGTGGCTGCTGGGTTCTCTCTGGGGGTGACCCCCCCCGGGATAGGGCAGGGGATGCCTATCCTCCAGGGGACTCCCCCCCCACACACTATCCCCTTCTAACCCTGAGTGCTGCATAGCCACTGGCAGGCCCAGCTGAGCCCTGGGGGCTGGGGGTCTCAGTGGGGGGTGCAGGGATATGTAGGTGTAGCACACACTACAGCACGCAGCACCCACCAGTGCGTACACAGACCTGCTCACACCCGCAAGCCTCGCACACCCGAGCCCCCAAGAAGAGCGATGCTGGCTGGATGCCAGCCCAGCAGTGCCCCTCCGGCTGGCCAAGGCAGAGGGGTATGGCCTTTGCCAAGGGGAGCAAGCCACAGTGGGAGTCTGAGTGGTGGAGGGGCTGGAGCAGCTGACCGGGTGCCCGGGAAAGCTGCGAGGAGAAGAGAAGAAATGGCACTGGGCAGCGAGCACATCAGGTGATCAGTCAGATGCATGTGCAATCAGACACACATGTCCAGACCTGGGCGCACACACCCCCATGCTTGCACACGTGCATACACAGACTAGCGCACACGCAGAATCACAGACGCAAGTGTATGCGCACAGAGACGGGCCCACATGCAAACACAGACATGCACACCACACGTGCAAACACACACACAAACCAATACAATTCCCCCCCCCCCGCTGCAGGGTTTGCAATAGGGACCAGGCCAGCGGCCCAGCCCTTCCACCACTGTGAGCAGGACCCTGTCAAGGCCCTGCCGTCCGCCCCCCTCCAGGTCTGGGTGCCGTTTCCCTGAGCAGTGGGGATGACAACTCCCCTGTCCCCTGGGCCTTCGGCACCACCTCTGGCAGGGTCAGGCTGCAGAACCGGCCAGAACTGTGCCCCAGTCCTGTGCCAGGCTAGGAGGGGGAGGGGCCAGCTGAGGGGGGTCTCATACCAGGTGAGGGGGGCCAAAGGGGGCCAAATTTAGAGCCTTCCTCGACAGCCCCTCCAGCTCTGCGCATTAGTGTTTGGGCATCAGGCTTAGCTGAAGGCCCTGCCAGCTGGCACTGCTGACGGCCAGGGACCTGCTCAAACACCCGGATCCCCATCCCCTCCCCGCCCTCAGAGACCAAAGCAACTGAAAGGACCAGGGGAGGCTGAAGATTCCTGACCTCCGTCCCGCCCCTGCCCCAAACCCTATTTCCTAGACAAGCTGCTCAGCAGAGCGGAGGTAAGCAGGGCAGCGTGTTTCCTCAGGACTGGGACTTCACAGTGTTCCTAGGAGCTTAAGACATTTTGCACTAATAGTGCAAAGAGACGAGGTCACGCCCCACCCCCAACTCAGCAGCCCCGTTGTCTCTGAACTGACCTGTCTGATGCCGGAGCCTGCCTGGAGTGAGCGGCTGCAGAACGTGGGCAGGGACTGGGGAGCAGCGCCCACCCTGGGTGGTGTGATGGGGGGGACACCATGTGTAACCTTGTGATCAGACAATGAGGCGAGGGGACAGTCGCTATTGGAGCTGCCCCCACACCCACTCATAAGCACTACCCCAGCCCCCCATAGCGTTCCTGCTGGGAAACAATCAGGGCTCCCGGGTTGCAGCTTTAACCCGGAGGAGGAGGGGAGCCTAGGAGGGCCAGGAGAGCTTGCAGGAGTCCCAGCGTTTCCACGGGTTTATAGGGAGGCCCCAGAATCAGAACCACCTCCCCCTACACTGGGAGTTTGGATCAGAACTAGCCTTTCCCCTAGGGTTTGCAGAAATCAGAACCAGCCCCGATTTGACCCATTTTTAGCTCCCTTCCTCCAGCACAGACCAGGAACAGCTGAAGATGCTGTGCCCGTTGCCAGCCACTTGGTGCCAAGCTGGAGTGCTGCCAGGCGGGGAAGAGACTGCCGGGTTCTGAAGCCAACTGCCAGCCCCAAGCATTCAAACTGGAGCTGTTTTATTAACTCATCCAATTTGGGTCCCTTTTCCCTGCCCTCCAAGCTGCATTCACTTCCTGGTATCTAGCTTTTCTCTGCAATCACCCAAGAGAAAAATCTTTTTCTTTTTTTAAATGAAAACTGAAATTTTCCCCTAACTCCATGACTCCGGGAGCTGGGGCTTTATGAAAAGCATCAACTAGTGGGAGGAGAGCCGGCAACGCTGGGTAACGGGCTGGGATACTGCAGCTCACACCACCCTGGGCAGGGTGGGACCGATTATAGAAAGCCAGAGTATCTGATAGGGAAACGTCTTCCTATATTGTACAGAGTGGGCCACGTCTCCAAGCATGCGGCACCCACCCCTGGGCCCAGGTTTTCCACGGAGCCCGCTACGCTCGGTGCCAAGATTGTTGGAAAACCTGGGCCCTTTGTGGGTGCCGGGCCCTCGCGTCTCCATCTCTCCCAAACACAGGTTGCTCTGGGAATATACTGCAACAGACGAGGCTAATACCAAAGGGGGCTCCAAAGACCTCCTCCTCGCAAAGAATCAACTCCTTCCATGGCTGCCGCTGGCTCCAGCACCCTGGTCATAACGCTAACGGGACAGCTCCTCGGCCTACACCCACCACAGCTGGGTTCACGGCGGTCGCTGGGCCCCTGGCCAGCACACCAAGCTTTACGTCGGCCAAGCGCTATCAGATCAAAACAACCAACCACAAAAGGTGTGTGGTTTTTTTTTTTGTAAAATAACCCGTAAAAAGATTTTTTTTAATTAAAAAAATTTATATATATAATTATATATATATATATATATATTAGCTTAAATCGGAGCGGCGTTAACCCTGCGGTGGCTCTCCTCACCCAGACCTGAACCTTAAACGGTACATTCAGAATAAGCCGATCCCCCGCGCCGTGGAGCAGCCCCTGCCCCCCCACCCCCGTTGGCCTCTCGACTGAGGTAAGAAAAAGAAAATTCACGCCCTAAAACGGGTAAGGAAAAGCTTAAAAACGAACTCCCTCCACTGGATATTGATATAGACGGATAGATACAAATACAAGGCGCAAATCATCAGGTGGGGGTTTGCGGACAGACAGCTGGGGAAACGGGGGTGCATGGGGGGGTCAAAGCGTGGCTGACTACCAGTAAGTGCCCCCTACAGGCAGGGGTAAGTGAGTGCAGCTTCTCCACATAAGGAGTGAAATTTGAAAAGTCCAGAAAGTCTGACGCCCTTTGGGCCTTAGATCTGCCCCCTGGCGGTTTAAATTCCTCAGCGACTGTTATCCCCCCCGCTTTAAAAGAAAGAAAAGGAAAAAGCAGCGGAGGAGAAACTGAAGAGCCAGGCGGGCCACAGCCCACGGGGCTGGCTAAGTGCAGAGGGACAGGCAGCTCCTTGCTACAAGCACCGCTTCTCGCGCTCGCTTTGCTCTCGGCTGAGGCTCAGTTCTGCTGGTTCAGCTTTAAAGATGGGTCGTGTCGGCGCCCCCCCCATGGCTGCTGTCAGGCTGCGGGGGTGGGTGGGGTGGTTTATTCCATTGCCTCGGGTGCAGTCCCCAAAAGGCGGTGCCGTGACCTCGCCTGCACTGGGGAAGCCGCATCAGCCAATGCAGGGTTAAACACGCGGGGCCCAGCCAAGCTGTGATCGGAGACGCACGGGTGGCACCCCAGGGGTGAGCCGGGTCTAAACACGCCTGCCGCTCAGGTATGACGTGTCTCCTATGCCTCGTGCTTTCTCAGTGCGGGTGGGCCCCGGGCTGGGGACATGAAAGGTGACGGTGGGCGAGGGGGATCCCCGAGCACAGCAGGGAGTGTGCACGGCCCATCCTGGCGACCACGGGGCCCTGGCTGTTGGAGGAATTGGGGTGGCGGTGGCAGGAGAGGGATCAGGATGTCAAGCGGGCGCGTAGACAACCAAAAAGCGACCCCGGGCCCAGTACAATGGAGCTGCCCTGGCTTGGCCTGTCCCTAACTCCCCCACGTGCCTAGAAAGGGGAACTCCCGGCCCCTGTGCCCAATAAGTGCCATTTTCCAGGGCTCCCCAATCCCTCCTTCCCCTCGCGCGCCCCTGCGTCCTGGAGAATCAAGGCTTTGAGGTGGTGAGGAGAGCTAGGCACTGGGATGGCAGTGCTGGCTGGGACGGCCTAGCTGGGGGGACAGGAGAGCACATGCTGCAGGCCAATACAGGGCAGACGACTGACAGCATTAGTGCAGTGAGCGGTGGCGGGGAGGGGGCCGTCCCGTGGAAAGCGCGTGCTGAGGGCGGGCACCGACCCATTAAAAGCATGGGCCCCATGGGGAGCGGCGTGGGTGGGGCTCAGCGAATGGTCCTCCCTGGCCCCTTGCTGAGCAAGGGGTTCTCTCGGGGGCACGTTGTCGGAGGTGATGAGCAGATGTTCCCTGCCCTGGGGGTATCAGAGACAGACAGGCCACTGGAGGGGCAGGGACCTGGCCAGGGGGGAGCTGCCCAGGCAGAGCTGGTCAGAAAATAGGCAACTTCCCCACAGAAAATTATGACTTTTTGGCAAAATATTGAAAACCGCAATATTTCCATTCAAAATGGCACCATGCTGCCTGATGGGAGTTGTAGTTCAGATGCCTCACACTCCCATTCTCCTCCCCGGGGGCTGGTTTCTTGGGCTGGACTCCATCCTCCATGATGCCCCAGTCACTGTTCTTGGGCAAGGGGTGCCCCATGGGAGCCTCTGGCCATGGTGCATCATGGGAGATGGAGTCCGACCAGAGAGTCCATCCCATAGAGATGAATGGGAGCTCGAGGCCCCCAAACCACAACTCCCCGGAGGCACAATTCCGAATTCAGTTCTTTAAGTTTTCTGGTGTTTGTTCTGCCAACGAAGCATCCGAACTTTCCGCGGGGAGCTTCTCTGCAGGAAAAAAACGGCTCAAAGGAAAACCAAATTGTCCTGCGAGAGATTGTTAAAAGCCAGTTTTTTTGACCAGCTCTTATCTCCCTTCCCGCCCCCAGCACAGCCCCCAACCCCTGCGGGCTGAAGCCCCTCTCCCTTGCACATGGCTGCCTCACCTTCGGGAAAGTGTCGGCACTACAGCCCTCGGCAGGCTCTTGCACTGGGGGAGAGGTGGGTGTGCTGGGGGGATTGGGGTGTCAGGACAGACCTGCCTGCCCCATCCAGCCTAAGAGGTAGATGGGCCGAAGTGGCGGATTTTTGCGGGGGAGGTGGGGAGAGGGCAAGGGACCTGACAGCCAAACCTCGGAGCCCCGATTCTCCAGTGTGGCAGGGAGCTGACATTCTCCGGTGGCCCAACCCTGCAACCCTGGCATGGGGTTCAGCTGGCACCCTGGCTTCGCGCCCGGTAGTTCGATGGGAAATCGAGGCACCCCTGGGAATCTAGCCAGCGATTTCCCGCTGGAGTTTTGTCTTTTAATAAAAAAAAGTGCATTTGTCGTTCATGCTCGGCTCCGTGGCCTGAACCCCCCCCTCCTAACCTCAACCCCTCTCCCTGTGCCCAGGTTCTCCCCGCTAATAATTTAATAGCTTTTCTCTTCTCAAAGTGCAGTTAGTTAATATTTTAGCCTCTCAGGGAGGGAATAAATGCTAAAAAGAACAAAAACAAAATCACCTAAGGAAATAATAAAGGAAACAAACGCTCTGACGTCTGGGACTGTCCTGTGCAAACAAACAAAATTCATAAAGTCCGTGGAACGAGAGAGGTTTATTTGGGGGGAGCCGTGAGGTGCCAGCTGAGCCCAGTGCCAGGGAGGTGATGGGACGGAGAATACTGTGTGTGGGGGGGTTCATCCTGCAGTTGGGTGGAAATCAGGGCTACGTATCCACCCCCCCACACCCCCATAACTGAGGGGTTCAGAGGAAAGGAGATCCAGGTTCCACTTATCCTCCCCTGCTACTCCAAATCCAACTCCTCCCCCCCAAGCCCATGTTTTGTGTGGTTTTTGAAAAGTTTTGCCCCTCCCCCCCACCCCGACAGCAGCCCTGCCCCCATGGTCCCACCCCCTCCACGGGGCGGGGGGCGGGGGCGGCACTGCCGGTTGACACCCACGCGCAATATTTAGAAAAACAAACCAAAACGAAAAAGAACCAAGTAAAACGTGTCCACGAGGGGCTGGGGGCGGGGCTCTTGCCCGAGTCCTGGCCCCGCCCCCTGGCCCCCTCCCCTCCCCCCACCCTAGACTTCCTGATCCTCAAACACCTCGAGGAAGAGGGGTGGGAACAGCTCGGTGGGGCACTCCACCTTCATGTGCAGGAAGCGGCTGGCGTGGCAGGCTCCGATCATGCGCAGGTCGGTCACCTTCATCAGCAGCTTGGGCCAGAAGTGGGGAATGTTGTGTTTGCGATAGTTGATGTAGTGTTCGAACGCCAGCAGGTAGGTCTCCTGGCACTTCTCGATCTTCTCCACCCGCAACAGCCCAGTGCGGTCTGCGGGCGAGACGGGCGGGCGTCAGAGGGGCCGGGGGCAACGCAGCCTCTGCCCGAGGGTCCCACCGTGCCTACCACTAACTATCTGCCCCCCTCCATCCAAACCCCCCACCATGCCCCCTCTATCCACCCCTCCCTCCCCACCTCTTCCCCTGTGCCCCCCAACCCCTCCAATGACCCCCCCAACCTACCTACCCACCCATCTGGCTATTCAGTCCCATCATTACCCCGTATCTCCACTCCATAGATGCTCCTTTATCTGTTCATCTCCACAACTACCCGCTATCTACTCTTCCCTGCCCCCATCTAGCCAGACACCTGGCCCCACCACAAGCTCTCTGTCTCCAGCTCTCTCTGATACCTGAGCAATGGCTCCGGCTCTGGGCTCACTGACTGCACCGGGGGGCTTTGTCTCCTGTGCCCTGGGCCTCTCCCCTGGCGCTCTTAGCGGGCACAAGCAGCGGGCGATTCACCCTCCCTACAGATGCTGAGCTGGTGCATCCCTGCAGCGAGCGCGTGGGGACCCCAGCAAGGGAAGCTGATGGGGGGGGCGGGGGCAGGTCATGGAGATCTCAGCTGAGCTCACAAGGGGAGGAAGGAACCACCCCCTAGCCCCACGGGCAGCATCGGCCATGTGGCCAGGTGCATGATGGGAATATCCCTCCCCAGCAGCAGGGCCCAGTGGGTGAGGGGGCGGCTGCCCCCCGCTGGCCCTTACCTGAGGACATGAGCAGCACGGCCTGGAGCAGCGCCACCTCCGTGTCGTCCAGGTTGAAGGCGGAGAGCGACTTGCCCAGGTCGAAGATGGCGTCGGACACCACACCCAGCCCGCCATTCTTCAGCTGCTCCCGCTTGACGGCCATCTCGCCGCTCAGCGTCAGTGTCTCGCTCTCGGGGTCGTAGCGCACGGCCGCCCGCAGCGACATGATCTCCATGCAGCAGCCCTTCAGCAGGATGATCTGGTCCTCGCAAGGCAGCTGCCGCGGGGCGGGGAGAGGGGGAGTCAGACACGCGGGGGGGAGGGCAGGGGCGGGAGAGACCCTCGGCTGCCCCGTGCTCCGCCCACTTCCCCCCTTGGACTCCTCCCCCAGGCCCTGTCCCTCCCCGTCCCCCCTGCTTTTAACCCCCTCTCTGCCCTCCTCAAGTCTCTGCCCCCCACTCAACCCATCTCCCCTCCCCTGCTGACCACCCTCCCCCTGCCCCCGCCTACCTCTGAAAACATGGGCAGTTTTTTGGCAAAGTCCACCACGCGGGTGATGGCTGGGGTAATGATTTTTGTAAACTCGCTGAACGCCTCCAGGTCAACCTTGTCCCCGTCAGGCATGGAGGCCATGGGCGACTGGCCGATGTCCTCGGGCTGTGGGGAAGGCCGGGAGAGTCCGTCAGGGAGCTGGCCTACCAAGTGCGCTGCCTGGACCCCTCTCCCCAGCCTCCTCCCTGCCTGAGCCCCCACTGCCCCCCACCCTGGGAGAGGGGCTCAGGGCTAGTCCTCTTGGGCCCCAGGCAGGCTGGGGGGAGCAGCCTCCATCGGGGCCCCTTTTGGCCAGGTTATGGGAGAGGTGAGGGGGGGGACAGGGTAAGAGAGGGAGCCATTTGCCCAGGGCACAGAACCAGGAAGAGAACCCAGGAGTCCTGGCACCCTCTCCCCCGTGCCTTGTCTCTCCCATGACCCCAAGGGGCTGTGGCCAGGAGAGGGAGCCCCCTCAGCAGCCGAACCCTGGCCGGCGCAGGAGGGGGGCTGTGGGACACCCAGCCTCCCCACTCAGAACTGTGCCCTTCGCTCACCCACATGAGGCGGCATTAACCCCTTGGCAGCTGCAGGGGCCAGGTCGTGAGGCAGGACCAGGGCATGGATGAGCCCTTTGGAGGGGGGCTGGGTTTTCTTCCACTCGCTCCCGGGGGGACCCATCATTCTCCTGCGCTGCAGGTTTTGGGATTAGCCTCTGCCCACCCCATCTGAGCTCCAGCCAGACCTCTGGGCACTGCCCCACAGCCAGCACCAGAGCCTGAATGGAATCGGGCTCGTTCTCCAAGGTGTTGAGCCAGCAACAGGGCTGGGGAGAGAACCCAGAAGTCCTAGCTCCCAGCCCCCGGCCCCAACCCACTAGACCCAGCCTAGGTCAGCAGAGTTGGGAGGGCGCCCCCATCTGGCAGCGCTTTGGTGACCCACGTCTGAAATGAATTTGCCGAGTGTCAGCCCAGTTCCCAACAGCTGCATCCTGAGACTCCCCTTCTATCCCAACTGGCCCATATGAGCTCCCTGGGCTCAGCAAAGGCTGAGTGGAGCACAGAGCCGGAGGGTCGCCCTGTCCCCATGACAGAGGATGGGTGGGTCATAGGTGGCCTCGCAGAGCCAGGGGGAGAGGACGGGCTCAGGTTAGTGTTCTATGATCTGGCACCCACTTGGAGAGGACAGTGTCGTACTGCGAGATTTCTAAAGGGCCCATCACCATGATCTCTAGGCTCTGAGCCCAACGGGAAAGGGACCTCACTCCCACACTGGAAGGGGAGCAGGACGGGTCCCACACACGGGCTGCACAGACACCGGCCACGGCCAGGGCACAGGGGTGGGATCAAAGTGTCTCCTGCAAACTGCCGGCTCCTTGCAGTGATGCAACAGCTCTGCCAGGGCACGTGAGCACGTGCGCGCATGATGGCAGCTTGCACGCCCGCGAGGGGGCATACGGGCAGGGCTTGCCCGTGGTGCCCGGGGATGCTGGTGCGAGTGCATGCTCAGCGACCGTGGCTTGCCCCCAGGGTGAGCAGGCATATGGGCGGGGCGGGCGTAGGCGCGGTGTCCGGGTCCGGGCGCTCACCAGGAATTTCCGCTTCTGTTTCCAGTGGCTGCCCTGGGCGTTGGTGCTGCGATGCGCCTCCGTCACCACGTGGATCAGCTCCCACTCCTCGGCGCTGGGCTCCGGGCGGTGCTGCAGGGTCTTGATCATCTCCTCCTTGCGCCGCCGTTCCCGGTTCTCCTCGATCAGCTTCCGCTTGGCTACCCGCTTGGAGTCATCCAGCACCACTGGGGGCAGCACGCAGAGGGGGCGGGGCCTGAGCACCGGGGGCGGGGCCTGAGCACCCGGGGCGGGGCCTGACCCGTCCAATCCCAGCTCAGCTCCAGGCAATTGGCCAGGGAGCCGCAGCAAGGGCTCTGGGGGAGCCTTTCAATGGGCAGAAGGGGCACCCCGCGTCTTGGGCGGGGAATCCCGATGCCACGTTCCAAGTGACACGAGTGCGGGGTTAGGGGCCTGGGGCTACCCACAGGTGGGGCCCCTTTCTGGGGGCTCTGTCCCACCTGCCTTCATGGGTATTGAGGGTGGTCACCGCCCACCATCCCTCCCCACACTCTCCCCTCACACCCCACACCGTGGGGGGGGGGGAAATACGTGTCATTGTTTCACACTTGCAACCCCACCCCTCTGGCGTTAACCCCTTGCTGCCCTTGCAGCTGCCCCCCACCACGGTGCCCGCTACAGCCCCCTGGCTTGTGGCTGGAAGGGGGGGGGCTAGCAATGGAGGCAGGTCCAGGGTCCCCCTTCCCGGCAGGCACCCGACCTGGGGAAACGGCCCCCAGACAGGCCTGTAGCAGGGACCGCAGTAGCTGCTCCAGTACCGGGCGAGTGAGCCTGGCCATGCGCTGCCTCCCCCCACGTCCATGGCCTTGGACCCCCCCAGCCGCTGGCTGCCCCTCCCCCCTTACAGTCCATGGCCATGCCCACGGCGATGCACTTCTTGAAGCGGCACAGCTGGCACTGGTTGCGGGTGATCTTGTCGATGACACAGCTGCCATCGTACTTGCAGGAGTAGGTCGGGTGCAGGTTCTTCTGGATGGTCCGTCGGAAAAAGCCCTGCGGGGAGCAGGACAGGCCCTGGTGAGACCCCTGGGCCAGCCCAGCCCTGAACCTATCCACCCCCGCCCCTGGAAAGGCAGGTGCAGGAGGAGGCCCCCAGAGGAACGAGCCCCCATGCAGCCCCACAGGATCCTAAACAGGCACAAAGCTGGTATCGTGGGGGTGGCTCTCTTGGCACAGGGGTGCAGCCACCTCTGAGGTGCAGCCTGGCAACAATTATGTGACAGGTTAGAACGGAAAGAAGCAATGGAGGATCCTGTGTCCACCTCCTCCAACCTTACCACAACTCCCCTGCCCCAGAGGGGAGAGCGCCCCAGTGAGCCCCCCCCAGAGGTCTCCCCTCCACATGCAGACCAAGCCTAATGCTGCTGAGCTCTTGAGACACCCAGGCGCCTCCCTTGGCGGTGGGGGAGCCTGCTGCCCCGCAGGTGTGGGGGTGGCCAGGCCGCGTCTCACCTTGCAGCCCTCGCAGGTGATGCAGCGGTAGTGGTAGCCGGTCGCCTTGTCACCGCACACGACACATTGTTCATCTTTGTCCAGGTAACTAGGGATGTACCCTGGGGAGGAGGGAGCCCAGAGGTTACAGCCCAGCGGAGCCAGCGCTCGGGGGAGAGAGGGAGCCCCACGGCCTGCAGGAAGCGGGTGCGGTGGCAGAAGAAACCCACAGCCTGGGACAGCCCCAGGGGTGTCAGGGACCCAGGCCCTGTGCCAGCAGGCTGGAGCCCCGGGGGGGCGGCACGTTCACTCAGGTGCAACTGTTCTGCTCCATGCTGTAGGCCCCGGGCGCAGAGCCCAGGGCTGGGCAGCACACGGGCAAGGAAGGACCCGAGTGGGGCAGGGTGTCACAGAGAACCAGGGCCAGGGGCAGGTGCCAAGCAGCGGGCGAGCACGGCCCAGGGCACAGAGCGGAGGCAACGCAGACGTGTCCAGCGGGCCGCTGAGGAGCCGACAGCCAAAGCACATTGCACTCAGCAAGTGGGCAGGGGCTGCCCATGGAACCAGGGCTGGGGACAAAGAGAGAGATGCCCCCAGGGTGCCTTGTTCTGGCAGGTGGGGACGCCAGCGGGCACCGGGTGCAGCTGCAGGGCCTGGAGGAGCCAAGGTCTTGCACGGAAAATGTCAGACGCTGCAACCAAGGAACTTGACTTAGGAAACACAGATGAAGATGGGCACAGAGCCCCCCTAAGCTGACCATGCCCCCCCTCGCCGTCCCCTCCATGCTCCACACCTCCATTGTGCTGCCCCCTCCACGCCCCTAAAAGCATCCGGCACTGCTCCCATTCCAGCTGGGAAGCCCTGCCAGCCTTGTCCCTGAGACAGGCCCCCACCCCCGTCACGGATGTCATGTTGTTTGCTGAGCCAGTGGGTTTATCTCCCGCCGGCAGGGCCCCACTGTCCAGCCTGCTGGAGCTGATACCCTGACCTGCCCCAGCCCAACCTCCCTGGGACTTGGAGCCGGCCCCCCCCCACGCCCTGGCCTGACCCTGAGACCCTCCCTAGGGCACTGTAGGAACGGATCTCCTTTGTGGGGGGCGCACCGAACACGGCCGGACCCTGCACCCTCCTGGCCTGGACACCAAGTGCCCTGGGAAGGGGGCACTAACCTGCCCAGAGCTGTGGTGCCCCCCAGCCTGGGCCAGGGCCCAGTGACGAGGTCAAGGAGAAAACAGCCACATGCTGACCCATCAGCCGGGACACGAGACAACGCCCTGGGGTGCCCGCAACCTGTCCAGGGGCAGGGGGATGGGACAGGCCCCGGGGGGGGGAATGAACAGGCCTGGCGCAGGCGGGGGGGGGGGGACACACACACAGTACCTGACATGCTGCTCTTCACCGAACATTGGCTGCTCTTTCTTTTGCGTTTCCCATCCAGCCACCTGCAGCAGAGCGAGAACAAGGCCTGGTTACCTGCAGCGATGCCCCCCGAGCCGCCCCCCCTCGGGAGCCCCCCCGACAGGCGGGTCGCCCCTCCTGTCCCCATTGCACAGTCGGGCAAGCCAAGGCCTAGGGCAGCCACCCACAGGCCAGCCCCAGCTCAGGCTGCAGGGCCAAGGGGCCGGCCAGGGGCGCGATAGGCTGTTATCTGGGAGAGCAGGAGAGATAAGGGGGCTTGGGAGGGCCAGGGGGAGGCTCTGAGCCCCCCCCATAGCCCGGGCCGGGCCTCCTCCTCCCACCCACTGAGTGACCTCCTCTGGCCCTATAAACCTGACGCCACCCCCCGTCCCTCTAACCCCAACCCCATCCCCATCCCCCCCAGTCCTGTAACTCCGACCCCATTCCCTCCGTCCCTCTAACCCCAACCCCAACCCCCCCAGCCCTGTAACTCTGACCCCATCCCTCCCTCTGACCCACACCCCATTCCCCCCGTCCCTCTAACCCCAACCCGATCCCCCCCAGCCCTGTAACTCCGACCCCGTCCCTCCCTCTGACCCAGACCCCATTCCCCCCGTCCCTCTAACCCCAACTCCATCCCCCCGCAGCTCTGTAACTCCGACACCGTCCCTCCCTCTGCCCCGGACCCCATCCCCCTCTGCCCCCCCGCCATCTAACTCTATCAACCCCCCACCAGGCCTCTAACCTGATCCCGTTCCCCCCCAGCTGCCGTGCAGTCTCATGCTCTCCATGCCCTCCGAGTCTCAATAAACAGGAATCCAAGGGTTGGATTCAGAGGCTCCAGGGCACCGAGATCGGAGGGGGTGAGGGGGGCAGAGGGTGCGGAAGCTGGTCCCCAGCAGTGGCACTCAACCTGCCCAGTTCAGGGGGTGCTGATCCGCCCGCTGTGGGGGGGGGGAAGAGAGGGGGAATGCCAGCTGCAGAGGGGCCTCGCATGCCCTTCTGTCCCCAGGACGGCCGAGCTCGGAGGGGTTTGCTGCAGTGACGCCCCAGGAACCCCCAGGCAGAGGCGACGGGACTCTGGCCGAGCAAACCACAAGGTGGCGCCGTGACATGCCACGAGCGAAACAGGCCCCAGCTGGATCCGGGGGTGGGGGGAGCAGAGCCCAGGAGGGGGGGTGGGAGGGGAATTTAACACCACAAATGGGCAACGGGCCACGCGTCCCAGCTGCAGCCAGGGACTCCACCAACCACTGCCCTCTCGGACCTGCCCGCTGGGGCTCTTCCAGCTCCCTGGGTCCAAGAGGGGCCATGGATTAGCACAGGGCAGGGGTCCCTCGCCCCAAGGCCTGGCAGGCACGGCGCAGGGGGGCGCAGGCTGGTGGGGGGGTCAGGGCAGGTGGGCGCGGGGCAGAAGGGCATGGGGCAGCCGGGGAGACAGGGCATAGGGGACTGGGCAGGCACAGGGCAGGCCAGGGGGGGGCATGGGGCAGGAGGGCACAGGGCAGCCGGGGAGACGGGGCGTAGGGACCGGGCAGGCGCAGGGCAGACCAGGGGATACAGGGCAGGAGGGCATGGGGCAGGAAGGCACAGAGCAGGTGGGGGGGCAGGCTGGGGGGCACTGGGCAGGCGTGGGGGGGAAGGGCAGGCCGGGGGGCACTGGAAAGGAAGGCCCAGGGCAGGCTGGGGGGGTGTCGGTGGCCCCCAGGGCCCAGGGCTGGTTTTTCACTCTCAGTGATATTCAAAGACAAAATGTCCTTTTGGCCCAGCTGGCAGAGGCAGGTCGGCCAATCGGCAGCCGGGGCCGGCAAGTCATTTGCATGTCGCGATTCCATTGGTGCGAGCGGCTGGAAAAGATCAGCCTGGGGTTTCCTGGGTGTGGGTCTGGCACCGAGCCAGGGGCATGGGGCTGGCATGGCCAAGGGGCTCAGGCCGGGATTGAGGGGCACCGGCAGAGCTGTGCATGGGAGACCGGGGAGCACCCCCACCCCCGTGGGGTTGCTCCTGGGAGCTCCGTGCTCCCTGGCAGCCTGCCAAGGGCCCACGTGCCCCCCCCAAATCTCGGCTCTGTAGGGAGGGCAGGACGGGGCTGTGTAGCATGGAGAGACACCCCCACCCCCGCAGCGCAAGGGAGGGCAGCATAGAGCCCCCTCCCCCCAGCCCGGGGCTGGATCCTGCAGGGAGAACAGCACAGAGCCCCCTCACCTCCCCACAGCTTGGGGCCCAATCCTGCAGGGGGAGCAGTGCGGGGGAAGGGGGCACACGGGCAGCACAGAGCCCAGGCCCAACCCTGTGGGGCTGAACCAGAAAAGGGGATTCTCCTGCTCCGAGGCCCAGAGCCGCCCAGGGGCTCAGAGGGTGACCCTGCCTTGACCCAGCTCCTGGCGGGGGGAGCCACGTGCTCTCCTGGGGAATCTGCCCCAGCCCTGCCTGTGCTCACGCAGCTTGTTTACCAGCTGGGTACCGCCAAGGCGTGGGGCCTTCGTGGGGGCTGCCGGGTCACCAGGAGACAGGAGCCTTCGGGTAACGGGTTTCCTCCTGCCTTGCCTGACCCGGAGACTGCTCCCAGGGCAAATGGGGGCAAGCCGCTCCATCAGCAAGGCGGGGCTGGAGTTGGGCAGAGAACCCCAGAGTCCTGGCTCTCCCCCTGCTCTAACCACTAGACCCCACTCCCCTCCCAGAGCTGGGGACAAGAGAGCTGTGGGGAGCCAGCACAAACCACTAGTCAGTGCTGACCCCCCCACTGCCCTGCCTCCCTTGGCTGGGGACCCTTTATCCCTCCTGACGGGAGCAGTAAATCACAGGCAACCTGATCCAGTGGCTCATGCCAACCCCTCCAGAGCAGGCAGGGGTGGAAAGCCCCAGCCCCGGCCCCACATGGCTCTGCAGGGCTGGGCAGCACTAGGGAGCATGTGTCAGCGCTGGCTCTGGTCCCCACTTCCCCCACCCTGAGAAGCCCCCCCCAGCAGGCCAGGGCCTCCAACGCTCCCCCTCCCGTCCCAAGGCCCCGGCCAGCAGGGGTGGCCCAGCACCCAGAGGGCAGCTAGCGGGAGCTGCAGGCTCCGCCCCACAGAGTCATTCTCAGGCAGGTGAATGCCCCAGGGCTGGGTTCCTGTGGAGTGACACTGCCACCCGGTGGCCAGGTGCGCCAATCACAGGTGCGCATCTCTGGCCCACACATCCCCGGGCTCCGCTCTCGGCCAAAGATGGGGATGTGCGGGGAGACCCTGGACACGTTGCCTCCCTCCTCCGTGCCTCAGTTTCCCCCTCTGTAGGAGGGCATCTGCCTCCAGGGAGTGCTGGACGGGGGTAGTCACGGTCTGCACCCCTCAGAGCAGAGAGCTCCCCCACAGCAGTGTGAGGGTTAAGGGGCTGGTGACCCAAGGCCGGGATGTGAGGGACCCTGAGAACGCGGGAGAGCATGTGCATGCACAGAGGTTGTGCAACACCTCGAGCCTCGCACGTCTGTACCTGTTTGCACACACACGCATGTGTGTGAATGCACAACAGCGTGCATGTCTGTTCTCTAGGGACTCCGTCTTTAGGGAAGAGCATGCAATCTCGGCTCTGCTCCAGGAGTCCTGCGCCAGCCCCGAGGCCGAGCTCTGCAAGGCTCAAGTCCTGCACCCAGGAGGAGTCCGGGCTGGCAGGAAGGGTGTTTGCAGCCCTGGAGGCACAAGCTGCTTGGGTCCCCCCCACAAGCACAGCCCCAGAGACAGAGAGGAATCCCGGTCCCTGCATGGCTCTGCAGAATGTGCAGAGAGCACGTCCCATAACCTGCCCCTTTTGCCCCCCAGCCTCAGCCAGCACCGCCTGCCCGCTGACCCCACGGGCCTGGGGAGGGTTCCTATTCATGGCCTTCAGGTGGGTGGGTTTCCATCTAGTTTGCACCCCAAAGATCTTGACAACTAGGGATTGTTCCCACTCTCCCCCCCCACAAAATGCAGCAGGCTCTGGGGTGGATCGCAGCAAGGGACACGCAGCAACAATGCGCGGCCAGTTAGGACAGGGAGTGACAGCAGAGACTGGGGACGAGGGGGGGCATTCAAGGAGGCAGAAGTGAATGAGCCATCTGATCCAGCGGTGGGCAGGGCCACCTGCACCCCAGGTCATGGGGGACAGGAAACCGGAGCGAGAGGCTGTGCAAATGCAGCGCAGTGGTGTGGGCTGCCTGTCTGCCCGCTGGCAAGGAGACACCTGCTGCTGCCCTGAATCCAGCTGGGCCGAGCTGGGGCCAGTGCTGGAAAATGGACCCATTCTCTCACCCCCCCCCTTCCCAGCCTGGGCGGGTAGCGCAGGAAACGGGACCAGCTGGCACTGGCTCTTTGCAGCACGCATGGGCACACCCATCTGCACTAGCATACGCGCTCGTGCATACCCTGTCTTTCATACCCCCCCGACTGCTGCCCCGGCTCTGCTTGGAGGGGAGGGGGCTGCTGACTCACCCAGAGAGCCCCACGTGGGTGCAAACACGGCCCTGAATTCAGAGTTGTCCAGGGCCCACAAGCCCCGAGCCACAAAGGGACCAGCATGGGCAGGAGGCCGTAGTCAGCCTGGCCTGGCCTGGCCTGGCCAGCCCCTCCTCTATGCTAAGCCATGCCAGTCCCTCCCCCAAGGGTTGAACTCATCCACCCATCCCCCAACTAAGGGGGCAGTGCCAATCTACAGGGATAAAAAGTTGGGGGTGGGAATCAGGATGAGTCCAGCTCAGCCACCCACCTTGGGCCGCCAGAACCTGGGACCATCAGATCAGCAGCACCAAGCCTCTGCCGCTCAAGCTGAAGGGAGAACTCCATCAGCTAGCACCAGAAATAGGCTGTTATCCCCTTAGAATACGGACCACTAGGGGAGGTTGCCCTAGGCCAGGGCAGGTCACAGTGCTTTGGATGGAGAGGGGAGCGACAGGGAATGTTCGGGGGGGGGGGGGGGAGTTGGGAAGGGGTGCAGGGGGCTTAGCGGGGTTGCAGGAAGGGGGTGCGACAGGGCTCCCCCCAGCTCTTACCGGGTTTCCTCTGGCTCCGACAGGCAGTCCAGGGTGCTGGGCTTCTGTTCCATTCACCGCAATTCCATCCAGGAGCGCTCAGGAGAGACCAAGGTGGGCTCCGCCCCCAGGTGCTCTGCACCGCGGCCGCCACGGCAGACGCGGGGCGCCGGGGGGTGTCTATGGCGCGCACCCCATGGCGCCTGGCTCAGCGCCCGCTGGCGGAGACCATCCCCCAGGGGTCAGGGGGGAGGGGCGCCTGTCCCAGTGGGAGACACCCTACAAAAAACAAACACGGGCTTGAAATGGCAGCTACGGGGCCCAATCTTGGCAGAGGGCAGGGACTAACTCCCCACCCAGAAGTGGCGGAAGAACCCCTGCTACCAAGCTGTGCTAGGGCTCTTACCCCGTCCCCCCATTGTGGGGCTCAGCTTTGCCCTGAAAGGGCCCCCTCCAGTGGGGAGCACGGGCTCCATGCCCATGGCCAGCGAGAGGGATTGGGGCACTTGCACCCCACGGATGGGGACGGGAAGGGGCCTGGTTCCGCTCTGTGAAGGACGGGAACCATGGGGGGGTGTGTGACTGGGATCCCCTCAGCCCCACTGCAAATCCCTGTCCCCCAGGCAACACCCCCCCCCCCGGCTATCACACTGCTCTGATGGCAGACAAAGGGGAGGTACAGGCGAGACGGAAAGTCAGACGCAGGGAAGGGGGCTGCTGGAATCCCCCAGGGGCTCACCAGCCCTGGGCTCCCCCAAGCACACACCTTCCCCCCACCCCGGCCGGGAGCCCGTCCTCTTCCCCTTCCGGACAGCAACTGAGGTTACCCAGAGGTTAACAAGCAGCTGGATGCCCTCCCGCAGCCTGGCACAGGGCACGGACGTGCAACCCCCCCCCCAGCTACTTCCCCTCGCCCTCCCTTCCCCCCCATCCCAACATAAGGATGTCTGCAGACAGCCTGGCACAGGGCCAAGCTAAGCAGACGCATCAAAGGGCAGCGGAGAAGCGGGGTCCCCGCAGGGCCCCCCTCCCCCTGAGACAGGAAGTGTCGGGAGGTGGGGGGAGGTGAGCTGTGTCCTCGGCTGACCCCCGGCGGGGTCTCGCTCGGTGCGTGACGGCTGGGCACACAGAACACGTGTGGGAACAATCGCGCTCCGGGGTCGGCTGAGGACAAGAGACTGGCGCTCCCGGCTTCCCGGCGAACCCAGCAGAGGCGTGGCCGCCCCAGGGCACATGGCCCCACTGCCGCCAGATGAGGGCCTCGGCGGAGGGGGCTTGAGATGGCAAGTGGCAGGGCCTGCCGGGCATCGGGGCTGGCACAGAATCGCAGGGGTAGGAAGAGAGACGTGCCGGGTGCATTAACCTACAGCTGTGGCTTGGCACATCCATGGAGCGCAAGAGTTTGCAGGTGGGGGGTGTGCACAAGAGTTTGCACGAGCACGTGTGGAGCGTCGGTACTGGCATGCCAGTGTGCAACAGGCTGCGCATGAGGGGGCAGACCTGTGCCTGGCAGAATGCAGCTCTGTGCGGAGAAGCATGTGCAAGGGGGCAGCCTCATGCGAGAGCAGGCGCACGTGTCCCGAGAGCCGGGGGGAGAGGGGAGAAACGTGTCCCAAGAGCCAGGGGGCACGCACGCCTGTCGCGAGAGCCTGGGAGGGAGGGGGACGCATGTCCTGAGAGCCGGGGAAGCATGCACACTTGTCCCGAGTGCTGCGGGTCACACACGTCCGGGGGGCGTGCACCAGTCACAAGCACCACTGCTGCGGTGCAACAGCACCTTTGCCTCCTGGCCTGTGTGACACGGTCCTGATCTGCCCCCATCCCCAAAAGCACCCAGCACCGCAAGGCCCTTGAGAATAGCTCCGGCTCGCCCCTTCCTCCGGGAGGTGTCCCTCCCCCTAGAGCTGTGGCTGTTACACCCATGGTGGGAGGCCCCGGGGCAGAAGCCTTCGGGGAGCGAGGGGGGCCTGGGCGTGAGTGATTTGGAGAGGTGGGGACACCGTGCAGCTCCCGAGAGCAGCTGAAGATGCCCAGCCTTCGGGCTCCCCCACCAGGCAGTCACGGGGCAGACAGGGAGACACTGGACAGCTGCAGGGCTGGGACGCGGAGTCTCCAGGCCACAGGCTCCAATCCGGGTCAGACGGCCCCAGAGCCATTCCCAGCCCTGGGACTGTTCAGCCCCCCGCTCATCCAGCTGGCCCCACCTTGGCCTGTTCCCCATCCCGCCCTCGCTGATGACCCAGCCCAGCACCCCCTGCCCCCCTCTCCCATTGTACTGGTGCCCAGTCATAGCAGAGAAGCCAGAACTGACCACAACGTAGGGGCTGCGCTTCCCAAGGGGGGGGTGTCCGGGGGACACCCAGGGGCCACATCTCCCTCCAGCAGGAAGAGGAGCCTATGAGCAAATCACAAGAATGTCCCCCCCCATTTGCCCTGGCCTGGGCTTGCGGGCTGGAGCCAAGCAGGACAGACATAGACAAGAGGGGGGGTGAGAGCAGCACTCTCTTCCCACAGCACCCAGAGCCCCAGGTAATGGGGGGAAACTGAGGCACAGAGGGGCAGGGACTGGCAGAGGCAGTACTAGAACCCAGGCATCCTGGCTCCTAACCCCCCTCTCTGCCCACCCCACCTTTCTAAACCCCGAGCCTGCACTCACCTCCCAGAACCGGGAGCAGAACCCAGGAGTCCTGTTAGGCCCCCCCACTCTAGCCACTAGCCTGCGCTGCCTCTCAGGGGTATGGTAGGCGCAGCTTTGACAAGAGGGGGAAATCCCTCACAAGGCAGCAACCTCCCGCCTCTACCTTACTGTGCTGCAAGGCCTTATGGGTGATATGCAAATGAATCTCCCCTCCCAGAGCCTAGGGGGTTATCCCTGGAAGTGGGGAGGGCACCGGCCCGGGGCAGTGCCATGCCCACTGGTGGCCCAGCACTGGCCTGGCAGGCAGGCGGATCCCCACAGCGGGCACTCCCCAGGGCACCAGCAGGTGGGATGAGCCAAGGACATGGCCTCACCCTCATGGGGATTCCCTGGGTGCCAGCCAAGGCCGGTCATGCTCTCGGCCCCAGCACTGCGCAGAGCAGAGAATCTCCACAGCTGAAGGGCTCCCACACCAGGCACTGCCGGGGAGGGGGTGGGGGCGGCTTTCCCAGCCAGAGAGAAGCAAGGGGGGCTGGGGACGGGGACCCGCTGGGCCCCAGAGCCAGAAACTTCCTACTCTCAAACTCCTGGCAAGTGCCCCAGTGCTGCATGTGAGCGAGCAAGTTAAAACACAGACCTGGGAGCCAGGACACCTGGGTTCTATCCCAGCTGTGGGAGGGGAGTTAGGTCTAGTGGTTAGAGCCAGGGGGGCTGGGAGCCAGGACTCCTGGGTTCTATCCCCAGCTCTGTCACTGGCCTGGTGCGTGACCTCAGGGCAGACTCTTCCCCTTGCTGTGCCTCAGTTTCCCCATCTGTACTCTGGGACACTAACATGACTGCAAGCGAAGGGCAATGAACACAGGAGTGGAATTTTTTTTGGAGGGGGGGAGTGCACAAGTGTCTGTGCACACGGGCGTACAAGCAGGTATGTGAACGGGCATGCCTGCTTTCAGCCAGCCCCCTCCTCTGCCCCCCAGCTGAGAGAACTGCATCTGGTCATTGCAACAATAGGGGCCCCACGGCACCCTGCCAGCCCATGCTGCCCAAGAGCCCAGAGCTGAGTGTGGGCCTGGCAGTACACCCCCGTGCCCACCCACAGCCAGCGCACATGGGTGTGCCGAGCCCCAGAGGGATCCCTGCAGTGGGTGTGATGACATTAAGCCCCCGCCCCCCACCCCGGCCAGGAGAGCAGGGACGGGCGGGGGATCAGCTCCACAAGTCACCCTGCCCTGGCTGCCCAGAGACCAGCCTGTTGTGTGCCAGGGCTTGGCCTTGCTCCTGCAGTGCGGCACGGCGGGACACTCCCCCGGCCCCCTGGGACTCCCCCAGCCTGGACGGGGCTGAGAGCAGAGGCAGCGTGGCCCCGTGGCTGGAGCCTGGGGCTGCTGGCTGGAGGAGGGAGGGACTGGGGGTTCAAGGACACCACCTGCTTCTGCCCCGCCATCAGCCTGCGGCAGCCAACAGACCACGTGTGGAGGAGGCTGGGACCTGGCCAGGCACTGGGAAGGGACGAACAAACCAGGCCTTTTCTGGCAACCTTGGCCTGCCTTGCGGCCCACTGCACAGATAGGGAAACTGAGGCACTGAGCAGCATTGAAGTGCCCCAACTCACACGGTGAGTCAGTGCAGTGGGACAGCCAGAAATAAAACCCAGGAGTCTGGACTTCCAGCCCCACCAGCTTTAACATACTAGGCCCCTCCCAGAGCTAGGCTAGGACCCGGAGTCCCAACCGCAAGCTCTAACCATCAGACCACGCTGCCAGCGCATGCTCTGTACAGCCCACAGCATGGCCCTGGCGAGCCCAGTGCCCAGGGTGCCCATCTAAGAAGCCTCCTTTCTCAGCTCCACCCGCGCCATGTCCGGGCAAGCAGGACTCACACACCAGGGCCAGAGCCTGCCGCTTTACCAAGCTCAGCGCCCAGGGAGAAGGCAGGGGCTGGCCCAGCTGGGGCACACAGGGAGTCGGCCTTCGCTCGGACGCAGGAGTCCGGGTCCGACACAGCAGGGTTTGGAATGGGGTGAGAGGTGCTTGTCACACTTCTCCTTTCCCCCTTCCCTCACTTCCTTGCAGGGGAAATCGCTGCCGAGTAGCTGTGGGGGTGGGGGCTGCACCCCTGGAAGGTATCAGCACTGAGCTGGGGGGCACCAGGGCTCCCGGGGTCCAGACTGAGCATTCTTCCCCCCACCCACTGCCCCGCCCCACGGGACTCTGACTTGCAAAGGCCTTGGCGCTCCGTGGAGTCACAAGATGACTCAGAAGAAAGGAACCGTGTCCCCACACCACGCAGGCTGGGGCCTGACCAGCTTCCCTTCCAGGCTAAAAGTGGGTGGCCACAGGGCAGAGCCCCTGCCCCCAGAACCAACTGCAGGTCATCGTTAAGCTCTCCACTCATCTACAGGAGCGCTCTCATGCCAAAGAACTTCCCCACCGCATGGGCACTGCTCCCCCCTCAGCTCAAATGCGACTACCTCTGGGGTGGACAAAGCAGCCAGGCAACAACCACACAGTCAGGCTGCACAGGGATTGTGCAGCCAGGCCTGAAATGCAGCCACCTCTGGGGTGGAGCACAGCAGCCAGATAACCATCACACAGCAACACCACACAGCAGCAGGACAGGAGGTGAAGAGGAAACCTTCCCCCAGTCAGAGCTGCAGATCCTCGCACCAGGCACCCGAGGGGTTGGGCACAATACAACCACTCACAAAGCACTGGCAGCCCTGAGCCTTCCCGTCCCCTTGCCCAAGGCCATTGCTATGGCCAGCGGGGGCTGGGAGGGGAGAGTGCAGAGGGGGTGGGCCATCCCCGCCGCCCTGATCTGCCCCCCAGGCGGGGAGGCTGGCGGAGCAGCTGACACAGAGCCCAGCTTTGTTGCTGCATCTCCCGGGGCGACTAATCCCTGCACCTGTGGCTGGGCCGGAGGGTTTCCAGCCCCTGACCACAGGCTGTTCCCAGCCCAGCGCTGCCCCCCACCCCCCCGGCACATGCCCTGCCTGGCCCGGGCACAGAGCCCAGCTCCACAGCCGGAAGGGCCCCGCAGAGCCACCCCGCGTGGGATCAGACAGAGCCGGGAAACCCAGATCATCGGAGGAGAAATGAAAGAAAGGAAAAGCCCGCGGAGAGTAGGGAACCGGGTGGGGCAGAGCAGGGAGAGATGGGGAGCCCCTCAACAGCACGCCCCAGCCTGTCCAACCTGGTTAACCCCCCCCCCAGTCCCTCCAGCCTGGTAACCCCCCCAGTCCCTCCACTTCGCGCCCCATTCTCTTTGCTGCCTCAGCCCGTGGGCCCGTCTTCCCACACCAAGTCAGACCCGTCTGCTCCCCAACCTCCTGCCTCCACCACAGCCCCTGGGGAAAGCCCCCCGCAGCCTGCAGCAGCTGAAGACGCAGCCTGGGGTGCCGGGAAGGGCCCCTCCACGCAGCCCAGTGGAAACGCCGCAGGGAGAACCAGTGACCTCGTGCACAAAGCATCCCTGACCTCGGGGCCATGGGTTCAAGGCCGGACAGGGCCTGAGCGAGACGAGCTTGACGGGCCTCAGCCCAGACACTCCCAGGCGCGACTCCAGACAGACCCGGGCCGGAGCCCCTGGAGCAGGGGGCAGGAGGCAGGTCCCATCCAGGGAGGGGGCTAGCAGGGTGCGATGGGAGAGCCCTGCCATGGACCCAGCACAGGGCAGGCCTGGCTCAGCATCGCCCCATCCCAAAGGTGGGACCCCGAGGGATGCCAGGCCCCTGCAGCAGGGGCTGCTCTCCGCAGACCCCGGCGCTCCCTGGCTGCTCTGGTGCTGCGGCCCACGGGTGCCCCAATCCCAGCCCGGAGCCGAGGTCCCAGCAAAGGAGCCCTGAGCTGGCCTGGCCTGGTGCTGGGGGGCGGGGGGTGTCTGTTGCTGCATGGGAGATGACGCAACCCAGCCGAGGGGTTGTGAAATGCCAGGTGCTTACCTGGGTGCAGGGGAGCAGGGGCCTCTGCAAGCAGGGCCTGGCACCTGGCGTGGGGGGCTGAGGCTGGCCCGTGGCTCTGTCGGGTGATACAGAGAGTCCCCCACAGCCTGGCATGACAGACCAGCCAGCCCCAGCCCTGGGCGGCACACGCTGCCCTCAGCCAGTGAGAGGCAGCACATGGCTCTGCGGTCCCTTAACGCCCCCCCAGGGAGCTGGGCCAGTGATGGGGGCGCTGGCAATGGGGGCCGTGGGCCCTACACCCTGCAGGAGCTGCCACTTGCCGCCCTGCCACTAGGAGCTCAGTGCTGCCTGCTCAAGAGGGGCTCCCCCATCCGTGAGCCCCGTGGGCCCTCGGCAGGCCTCAATCCCAAGGGGAGCTCAGACCCCCCCCACCACACTGAGAAACATGCCCCCCCCAACTCCATTGCCCCCCGGCGCTCAGAGGGGAGAGGAGCCCCACACCCAGCAGCCTGCAGCCAGGGCGCGCCGGGGAACATTCCGCTCCCGGGGAGAGCCGGGCCCGCAGTGTTTCCACAGCGCCCGCCTCGGGGCGCCAGGCCTGCTGCCACAGCGGGGTCTCTGCCCCACCCCTGCCCTCTAGCCATCTGGCTCCCGGAGGCAAGTCGGCATCTCACCCTGAGGTGTGCGTGTCCCAGAGCAGAGATGGGGCATGCCTCCCCCACCCCCACATCCTGCCCCATATCCTATTGGGTTCCAGACACCAGCATGGGGCCAGGCACAGAGAGGGATTCCCTGAGGGGAACAGGGTTGAGACCCCACCACACTCATCACACACGTGGGTCCCTGCGCAGCAACCAGGTCCCCACGGCCCTGGGGGCAGAAGGCCCCACAACACATTCCCACGAGCACCACGTTGCCCTTTAAAGCCAACCACCAGTCCCAGGGCCACCACCAGCCGTGGGGGTATTGGTGCAGCGACCGCACGGCCCGGGACAGAACCCCGTCCCCAAAGGGCTGGGGCACAAGGAGCGACTCCACAGGTGGGCGGGTGGCAGCAGTAGCAGGTCTTTATCCTAGATGCAGACCAGCCACTAGAGGGAGACCTGACACACACCCCACCAGCCCAGCACACCCGCCCCCGGTGCCCCATCAGGGGCAGATGCCAACCGCACATGGCAATCTGGGGAAGGTAACAGAAAGTGACTCACAGTTGTAGGTGACACCAGGGTGGGGGGCAGGGCGAGGCTGCTTCACGCCCCTCCTCTTCCTCCACTTGGATCCCTCCTGCAAGGAAAGTGCAACAGCAAGGTCAGGTGACAGAGTAGGGCTGTGAGGGGAGACATTCCCATGAGCCGGGCACTGTGGTACGGTTCAGGGGCAACTCTGGCCCCCCAAGCACCTGCCCAGGGGACAGGGCCGACTCACTTCCTTGTCCCCATCCGGGTAAAGCCAGGCAGTGCCCAGTTAATCAATCCCACTCCCCGGGCATGCTGGGTATCCCCATGGTACAGAGGGGGAAACTGAGGCACAGAGCAGGGAAGCAGCTGGCACAGCCAGCCGGTGGCAGGGCGGGAACTAGAACCCAGGTGCCCTGCGCCCGGTGTGGGGGTGAGGAGCCACTGCAGATGGGATGGGGAGACAGGGGCCTAAAGCTGGTATGCTCAGCTCCATGCGCCCCCCCGCTGGGCACAAGACACCTGGGCTCCAACCCCCACACTTTGCTGAGGCTTCTCTTCACCCCCAGCCCCCAGCTCTGCAGGCTCCAGCTCAAAACCAGCCTCTTAACTGCCGCCTACTGCGGGACAGAGCCAGGAGTCCCCGTTGCTCTGCCCAGGGCACGATCACACAGGGCCTGTCCTCCCCAGGGCTCCGATGGGCTCCTCTCTTAGCTCCCCCTGGCAGGGGGAGAGCTGGGAATCCAGCGGCCGGCTAACCGCCCTGCGGAGCCCTGCTGGCCTCTGGGGCATTGCTGGGGGGCAGGGGGAAACAAGGAAGAGGTGGCAGCCGGGCGACAGGATGCCATCAGTGAGTGCAATGGCTACCGGGGCCCGTGGGGTTTGGCCTCTCTCGTCTCCTTTGCTCTTCCTTCCGCCCTGCCAGCTGTGGCAGTGGCTTTGGGCAATGTGCCCATCATGTGCCGGGAGCCCCCCCCTCCACGGGCACCTGCTCCTCGTCCCCCTGCCTGCAAGCTGGCGCCTGCCTGCCCCCCACCAGCGCAAGGTGTGGAAAAGCCCTTGCACGCTTCAGGCATCTCCCGCCCTGCCCTGGCACCGCACCCGGTCCAAGGGGGCCCCAGCATGCCCCCGCTGCAGACAAACCTATCTGGGGGGTGCCCGGCTCTGGGTGGGGGCCGGGCCGGCCACGGTGCCCGGCTCACCAGCGGCCTGGGCTGAAAGCTGTGGCCTCGATGAAAGGACAGCCGGGAAAGTAGGTCAAGTTTGTCTTGGCCAAGGAAGAGAGTCCGTGTGCAGATTTATAACATGGCAACCACTGCCTGGCTGGGCACTGGGGAGAGCCAGCCTGGGGGGCAGGGAGCTAGGCCCCATTTCTGAGCTTTAGCATCCCCCCTCCTCTGGAAGCACCAGCCCAAGGTGGAGTGTCAGCGGGGGATGGACCTGGCAAGACAAAGGCAGAGAGCTCCCCAGATGCTACCGGGAAAGGCACTTGGCCCCCCGAGTCAGAGCTAGCCCCAGTGTGACACTGTACTAGGCAGCCCTGGGCCACAGGGAGGGGGGAAGGGGGTGCCAGGCTGCTGGGAGGGGCCCAAGGGGGTGCTCTCCCCTCTGGCTCAGGGCTCACCTCACTGCACGGGGCTCTCTCGGCTGGGATCCCCACAGCAGTCCCCGCGGACAGATCTCGCGGGCCCTCCCCCGAGAGGCAGGGCGCGAACCCTGGTGTCCGGGCCCATTTCCAGCTCAGGAGATTCCCAGCTGCCTCTCTCAACCCCACCCTGCCCTCCCGCCTCCCGGGCTACCCCCTTGGCGTTGGCATTGGCGCGGAGATGAGCGCCCCGCCCCAGAGTAGGCTGCATGGCGGCAGCAGGGGAAGCCGAGCTCTCTGAAGTGGCACAGAGCCTGGGGACGGGGAATGCATTGGGGGGCAGAGATCCTGTCACCCCCTCCCCCCCGCCTGCCCTTCCCAGGCTCCATTGAATAGAATTCCATTTCCATAGGCCCCTATAGAGCTCCAGAGAGACCCGTGGGATAGAGGGAATTCTACAGGGGCAGGACCAAACCCCCGTGGCAGGAGGGGTCCCTCCCGGGACGTTCTCTCGGGCCCCTAAAGCACATAATGCCCTCAGCGCCCTCCACCCTGCACTGCAGCCAGGGAAAGTGAGGCAGACGGGGGGGCAGGGGGTCACACAGAGGGTGACCAAGAGAACCCAGGAGTCCTGATGCCCAGGTCGGTATTTTAACCCTAAGTCTGACTCCAATGTGGCCCTGGGTAAACCAAGGCCTGGCTTGTGCCCCGGCCGGCGCCCACGCGGGTTCAGACCACACCATGGGACCCAGCAGCAAAGCCTTGGGTGCAAGCAGGTATGGGGGGTCTCCATGCCCAGCTAGAAATGTCCTCCCCATCCAATAGCCTGGGCTGCCACGTGGAACCCCCTCGGTGGGCACGGGAGATGCCAACACGTCAATCCCAATCTGAGCCCTCAACCCTGCCCCCGTATCCAAAGCCGCCAGCCCCTGGTGCCCCTGGGCCCCCTGCCAGCTGCATCGCGCAGTGCCAGCATCTCTGGAGCCTGCTGTGCTCCCCGCTCCCTGGAGAGCAGGAGACGCTGTTCTGGCCCGGGGGAAAGGGGTGTGGGCTGCTGGGTGAATCACCCAGACCAGCTCCTAGGCAGGCAGGAACGGGGCAGGTCGGGGCTGCGGGGCATTGGCAGGGCTGTCTGGGAGCCAGGACTCCTGGGTTCTGCAAGGGCAAAGGTTTTCCCTGCTTCCCAGGGGCTAGGACCTTCCCCAAACCACACCCCGTCTGCTGTAACCATTGTGCGAGATTTTCTCTTACACCACCCGCCTTGCAACCCCGCCAAATCACCCCTGATCCTGGGGAATCCCCACAGGGCTCCCTACTGCCCCCCGCCACCTCTCTCTCAGCCGGATCTCCACTGGCATGGTACTCAGGGCCCCCAGTGCAACACATCCAACTGGGGGTTATTTGGGTGTTCGCAGGCCCCGCACTGCCCACGAGGAGCCCCTCGGGCCGGCGCCCCCCAGCCCCTCCCCCCAGCAGCCTGCAGCTCCCAGCATTGCTCAATCAGGCTGAGTCAGTCGCTGGCATGTCCCAGCCCAGACAGACACTGAGCAGAACAGCCCGTGCCACAGGGCTCCTCTTAACCCTTCCCCAGCTGGGCCCGTGCCGATCCATCCCCCTACCTGCCCTGCGCTCCCTGCTGCCGGGATTGCCCCCCATGCACTTTCCACTCCCCGTCTCAGCTCTCCTGTTGTCGGGGGACTCCCAGCCTGGCCCTGGGGCACAGTCTGTGCCCACCCCTCACTCCTCTCCCTGTCGCCAGCATCGACCTGGACTCGCCCAGGGCCTCATCCAACGCATGGGGCTGGGTGCCCGCTGAGCCCGCAGGCAGAGAGCAGCCCGGCTCCGGGCACGTGACGGGCGTGAGGGGCAGACAGCAGAAGTGCGGGCAGGGTCAGCGTGGGAGAGGCTCCGAGGGCGTGTGCCCGTGAGCAGGGGACGCACGCGTGCAAGGCAGACGGTGCCAATTCGCTCTCCCTGTCCCAGTGTTTACACAGATGCAGCGCTTGGCAGCTCTGCACACCACAACCATGTAGCGTGGGGGGGCCGGGAGCCAGGGCTCCGAAGTTCTCCCCCTGGCTCTGCCCCTACCCTCCATGAAACCTTGGGGTCAAGTGCTGCCCCTCTGTGCCAGCGAAGGTGTGCTCTGGGTGTCCAGTATTTGGGGCACGCAGTCCCCCCAGGCGGGGGGCACACAGGGTCCTGGACAGCGCCCCCTGTAGCTTCCTCCCACCCAGGCCGCAGGCAGGATCCACCCTCTCGGGGCAGCCAGCCGGGGAGGCTCCCTGCTCCAGGCCGGCTCTTGGCTGTGCCCGGCCCCGGGCAGCGCCCACACGCTGCAGTGTAAATACAGCCCAGGCGAGGGGCTGCGCTGAGTTCGTTCCATCGGGGATCAGCCGCGCGAACACTTCCAAGTATAGGCACTGGCAGGAAGCCAAGGACACAAGATCCGCGGCCTTCACGGGCCGGCTCCAGCCCTCAGGCTGCGAGTCTCCTGCTACCCCCTTGCTGAGACCCCCAGCCTCACAGGGACCCTCCCCCCCCCCGAGCTCCTGTGCACCGCCCTGCCCCGCAGGAGGGGATGGGGCAGGGCTGGCAGCTACCAGCTCCATATCGCCCCAAGTTGCAACACCCCAACCCCCAGCCAATCACCCCACACTCCAAGTCAGCTGCAGTGCTGCCAATGGAACCCCGGAGTCCTGGCTCTCAGGCCTGTGCTCAGATTGCTGGCGCCAGCCCCCATCTCTCTCTGGGGTCATACCTGGGGAGCACTCCCTGCCCCACATTTTGCAGGCCGCTGCTGCTCCCCAGAGGTGGCTGCATTTTGGCAGCACTGCAATTCCCACGGCTCAGGCACTGGAACGACCCGGGGGCCGGTAGGAACAACGCAGGCTCTGGGATCCCCAGGGGTATGCAGAGAAACCCCCACATCCAAACCCGAATGCGACCAGCCCTCCTCAGCTGGGATCAGGGCTTTACAGGCAGGGACTGTTTAACTCTTTCAGCCCCCTGGGCTGCCCCTGTCCCCAACCTGCAGACGGGGAAACCGAGGCACAGAGCAGGAACGTTCCGCCAGCGCTAGAAAGCTTAGTGTGTGCTGACATGATCTCTCCAGCCCCGGCAGGTCTCTCCTGTCTAAGGCGTGTTCTAGCCACGTCCCTGACATGCTCCCATGGGAGGCGGCCCGGCCTCGCCGCACGGGCCCAAGTCAGATCTGGGAACGGCCTGAGATTTGCAGCCATTCACAGCACCAGCCGCGGCCTCTGGAGTCGCTGCTCAGTGCCTGGGCCCGGCCCCCCAACACCCGGTGAGAGTCCTGCATACCTCCGGGGGCTCCACAAGCAGGGGCCGCTTCTGACATTTCAAAGACGGCTGCCAAGGCCGGGTCAGAGCCGAGGCCGGAAGCCAGGAGACCCCAGCTCCAGCCAGGGCCCGGTGGGCAGAACCCAGCACTGAGGGCGTGAACAGAACGAATGTGGGGGAGAAAACTCAGCAGCATTTCTCACCGCGCCTCCCCTCCGCACCAGCCAGACACCCAGCTCCCCCCTCCAGCACCAGCCAGACACCCAGCTCCCCCCTCCAGCACCGGCCAGACACCCAGCTCCCCCCTCCAGACATCCAGCTCCTCCCCCCCACAGACACCAAGCTCCCGCCCCACAGCGTCGGCCAGACACCCAGCTCCTCGCCCCCACCCAGCACCGGCCAGACACCCAGCTCCCTCCTCCAGCACCGGCCAGACACCCAGCTCCCCCCTCCAGCACCGGCCAGACACCCAGCTCCCTCCTCCAGCACCGGCCAGACACCCAGCTCCCCCCTCCAGCACCGGCCAGACACCCAGCTCCCCCCTCCAGCACCGGCCAGACACCCAGCTCCCTCCTCCAGACATCCAGCTCCTCCCCCCCCACAGACACCAAGCTCCCGCCCCACAGCGTCGGCCAGACACCCAGCTCCTCGCCCCCACCCAGCACCGGCCAGACACCCAGCTCCCACCCCCAGCACTGGCCAGACAGCGAGCTCCTCCCCCCCACAGACACCAAGCTCCCGCCCCACAGCGTCGGCCAGACACCCAGCTCCTCGCCCCCACCCAGCACCGGCCAGACACCCAGCTCCCACCCCCAGCACTGGCCAGACAGCGAGCTCCTCCCCCCCACAGACACCAAGCTCCTCTCCCTCACCCAGCACCTGCCAGACACCCAGCTCCTCCCCACAGACATCCAACTCCCTCCCCCTCCCCCCCGCACCAGCCAGACACCCAGCTCCTCCCCATTGGCACAGACACCCAGCTCCCACCCCCAGACATCCAGCTCCCACCCCTGCCCCTGCACCAGCCAGACACCGAGCTCTGCCCCCCCCAGCACCGGCCAGACACCCAGCTCCTCCCCACAGACACCGAGCTCCTCCCCCTCACCCAGCACCTGCCAGACACCCAGCTCCTGCCCCCAGACACCCAGCTCTTCTTCCCCCTACCCTGCATCAGCCAGACACCCAGCTCTCTCCTCTCACGGCCAGACACACAGCTCCTCCCCCATTCCTGCACCCCACTTCTCCTCACACCACCCTCCCCATGCTGCCCACAGCCCCCCCCAATGCTGGGGGGGAGGGGTGTCGCACCACGTGGATCTGGTGGGATCCAGTGATGCTACAGGGAGCATGGAAAGTCCAGCCCAAAGAACAAGCCCCCTTGCCCGCTCTCAGCCCCAGTTAACTTTCCATATGACCCTGGGCAAGTCCCTTGCCCACCTGCCCTCCCTCTGCCTCGGTTTCCCCACCTGGGCTTGCTACCGGCAAAGGGCCATAGGACTGGCACCCAGCCATGCGGAGCCATGCAGCCGGCCGGGCCCCAGCCTCGGGCCATGACCTGGGCAGGGGCACAGGTGTGAAAGGCTCCGCCACACTCTCAACGAGGTGGCTTAGGGCAAAAGCCACGCTGAGCCGGATAAGCTGCGCTAACAATGACAACTAATTAACGGCCTCGGAAGAGCCCGCTGCAGCCCAGCAGCTGGGGGAGGAGCTCGGGTGGGGTGCCCCATTAGTGCAGCTCAACTTGGGGCTCCTCCTGCCCTGCCCCTGCCCTCCTCATCCACCCAAGCTGCTTCTGCCCCAGCAGGTCAATCCTCTCCCCACGCAGTTCTCTGCCAGTTGGGGTTTACCCCCACGGCTGGCACCCTGCCCGGGTGCTGCGTCTCCCCCCCATCTCCCAGCACACTGGGCACCCTGCCCCCCAGCCTGCAGATCCCCCCATATACCCACCTCTTAACACAGGGTCCCAAATGCACCTCCCCCATCCAAGGATCCTGACGCAGCCCCCCACTCTCCCCCCCCACCAGCGACACTCCCAGGCTCAGGGGACCAGACAGGCCACTAACACACTCGGGGGGAGGGGTCTGCCTCAGGTGCCCATTCCCCTGGCTGGTACCCCAAGGGCAGCTCCAGTTCTGCCTGGGAGCCTCTGCCAGCCCTGCACCTGCAGGGCCACGGGCATTGGGACAGCTCAGAGAAGCTGGTGCTGCAGGGAGCCCTGCCCCAGCTCCTGCCACACGCGTGTGAGGAATCTGGGGCCAAACCGAGAGCCCCCCAGCCCAGACGGGGGCTCCCCAGGCGCTTGGACAGCCAAGGGCAGCCTTGGACCTGGGGAGGGGGGGCTCTGGCGGGAAGCAGAGAGGGCGTCATGCCTGGCATGACCAGCCGAGGGGGCAATGGGCCACCGACACCAGGGGCTGCCCCACGGCAATGGCTTTGCCACTGCCTGAAGGACAACAGGTCCCTCCGCACCAGGCTCCCACCGCAGGGTGACTCAGCCAGACACCCGGCCAGGCCTGGACGGACCCAGCCAGCTTGTGGGCACCAAGCCAGCTCCTGCCTCCCCTGGGGGAAAGGGGGCCCCCCAACTGGTCACCTGTGGAGAGCGGGACTTGAACCTCAGCCTAGGGCATAAGTGAAATAAACTGGCCGAGTCTCAGCCCAGCGACCCCCCCCCCTCGTGCCCACCCTGCAAACGCCACGGCATGGCAGTCGGCTCAGTCAGGGGCTGTGGGTCAGGATTGAGGGGCCCGGGAAGAGCTGGGGGGAGCCCAGGGCTGTGCGGGCAGGGGGCTGCGGGTCGGCATTGAGGGGCCCTGGCAGAGCTGGGGAAAAGGGGGGGAAAATCACAAAACCAAAGCAGCAATGTTTCTCTTGCACTCAGAGCTGTTGGGGACACCCCCCTTTCCCCGCCGCACATACCCCAGGGTGGGGGGGGGCCGAGGCAAGAGCCAGCCCCAGAGGTGCCCATCCCATCCGCGCTCCCTGGTTTCCCGGGCACGGATCAGAAAACATTTAATTAGCTGAAGTGCCCCCCAGCGGGCGCCTGCCCAACGGGGGAAGGGAGTGCTCTGCAGCAGCAGCCAACCTCCAGCCCCTGTCACCAGCTCAACCAGCACCCTACAAACCCGCTGGGGCCAGCGGGCAGCGCCGGGGCCTGGCCAGCAGTTCTCCACCGGCGCCCACAGGGCAGGCTCCACTGGCAGCCCGGGTAAACGACTGTAACAGCTTCCGAGCCGCACTCCCTGCCCCCCAGCCCCGAGGGGCCCCGCTTTCCTCTGCGTGGGCAGGAACCTGCATCTGCACCCGCCCCACATCTGTGCAACGGCACGTTCACACCCAGCAGCCAATTGGGCCCATGCGGATTCCTGCCACCGACGGGGGGCTGGCTCTGCAGGGACGTGGGGAGGCTTATGCCAGTGACTGACACCGCCCCCCCCGCCGCCAAGAGGAGCTCTAGTTTTGTGGCCCAGTCAGTGCTGGGCGTCTCTGCCAGCTAGTGCCCACAGTGGGACAGGATTTCTGCTGCCCACACCTGCCCCACGAGGAAGGGGCTGAAACCCAACAAACTCATTTCCCACGAGGGCCCCACAGCACTGACATCCAGCTAGTCCCCAATCACCTAACCCAGAGCCTCCTCCCAGCTCCCTGCCCTGGCCCAGCCCAGCCCAGATTTTACTGCTGAGCTGGGCAAAACCAGGCGGGTTTTATGGGGCTGAAAAACAACCGGTGGGCAAAGTCCAGGGCTGGGCGGGACCCCAGCTAGGCCGGTGGCTGCAGGGGGGAGGTGGGTTTGGGGATGTCGCACAGCCACAGAGCACTGCAGGACCCAGCAAGAGAAAACCCCAAGCCTCAGTCGGGGAGGGGGACCCAGGGGCTGGGGGCAGGAGCTAGTTATCGGGGGGGATGTTGCCCTAGACACTGAGTGGGTGGACATTTCTGCCCACAAGAAACTCGGATGTCTGCGAAGCAGGACTGAGGGGCACCAGCAGAGCCACCCACACATGCCTGGGAGCCTGGCACAGGGAACGGGCTGGCAGAGCTGTCCCGCCACAGATGTGGCCAGGTGCCAGGCGTGCAGAAAGCTCCTGGCGCGGGCTACACACAGGCTCAGCCAGCCCCGCTGGGAGGTGGGACACAAGGCCTGGAGCGGCCGGGGCAAATGGACCTCAGGGTGATGGGAAAAGGGGTGCTATGGGGTGGGGCGGGGCAGAGACAGGAAATGGGGCATGGAGGGGGTGCAGGGCGCTGGGTCAGGTGGGAACAAGCGGTTCTAGGGGGGATTTGATCCATGCATCTCCCTAGGGCAGTGCTAGGGGCCCGATGCTAGGGCAAGGGAACAAGGAGACTCCCTCTGCCAGTGTACCGAGGCGCCCAGCTTAGAGGCATTAACTCAGCCCAGGGGTGGGGGGCTAGCCTCAGGGGGATCCCCATTGTCTAGCATCTCGCTGCCAGCACCATGGAGTGGGATGTCTGAGAATGAGGTTAAAGCGGGTGGCACCAATTGGGTACAGCCAGGCCAAGGTTCCCAGGCCTGGCATGGAGCCCCGCCGGTGGGTCAGGGCTCCAAGGGGCACAGAACAGTATCGGGGGCTACGTGAGAGTTCATCCCTGCTTAGGGCGGATTTAATCGGGGGATGCCTGTGCCAAGGCCTGGCGGGTGGTCAAAGTTAGTGGGACCTTTGCAAGCTAACATCATTAACCAACATCATCAACAGCTGGTGGGGAGGGGCCGGGCAAGTGGCAGAATCGGGGAGGGTGGGCATGGGTGCGTCACTGAGCGTGTGTACACGGAGGGGTATGAATGTGTGTCTGTGTGGGTGCAGATGCATTCGTGTACATGTGTGAGTGGATTAAAAGGCACAGATAGGTACACACAGGCATGTGCATCGAATGCATGGACATTTGCACACGTGTGTGAGGCTACATGTGTGGGAGTATCTCTGAGCAGGTCTGTGTCCGAGTGCCATCTACCCATCCAGGGGTGCACACCTGAATTTAACTGTGCACACCAGTGATCGTGTGCGCTCTCTTTCCACCTGGGTGTGCACACCAGTGTTTGTGCGTGCACACACCGTCTCTGGCTGGGTGTGCATATCCCATAGGTGTGCACACCAGCATGTGTGTGTGCATGCCCCGTCTCTGCCTGGGGATGCGCACCAGCGTGCACACCCCCTCTCTGGCTGGGTGTGCACACCAGCGTGTGCGTGTGGTCTCTGCCAGGGTAGGCAGAGGTGCACACACCAATGGGTGGCTGGGGACAGCCAGCATATGACTAAATGCAGCTGGAATCCCAAGCATTTGGTGGCAGCAGCTGGGCTGCTTGGAGTGGCTCAGGTTTGGAAGGAGGATGCCATGCGGATGACACAATAGAGACACGGGACCCAGCCTACCCCTATGGCAAGGAGAAGACGCCCGCAGCCACTCCCACGCCCGGGCTGGGATGCCAATAGCGCTGCGGCTATGACTGCACCAGGGGTGAGGAGTTTAAGCCAGAGCACGGGTCTCGGCCTCTGCTCCATGGGAGGTGACGATCTCGGCGCTACAAGCCCCCTCCCTGCACAAAGACAGGCCGGGATCTACCTGGCAACAGAACAAACAATTGTGAAATCAACCTGCTGCCAGCACGCTCCGTGTAAAGAACCCACAGACCGCCAGCCTACACGTCCCTGCTGCCGCCCCGCCAGGGCTGACCTACATTGGGAGGGCAGGGGTCAGCTCCAGGCTGGAGGGCTGGGGAGGGTTGTGCTGGGGGAGATTGACCTCTTGAGAGTCAGTATCAGGTGTAAAAGTGTTTGTACAACTGAGAAAAAAAATTAAAAGCAAAAGATGACTCTAAAAACGTGCCAACAGGGCCCATGGTAGCAAGTGAATGCAACATTTGGGCCTGTTTATATAGTGGGTGACATAAAATACACAGTATTAAAATCACGCGTGCGCCTCTTCCCCCCGCTCTCCAGCACGGAGATCTCCCACTTCCTTATAGCTTGTGAGATTCTGCCTGACAAGCCAATCTCCCACACCCAGAAAAACAGGAAAATTAACTTTTCTAGAAAACTTTTTTTTTTCCTGTCCTGGGACTTTGATTTCAAGACAGTTATAAACAGCTCATTGTTGGGTGTGTGGCGTCAAAGGGAACTGCGCTGAGCAGCTTGGCCGAGCAGCATGAGAAGGTGTTGGGGGTTTTAAATCCAATCACGGATCATTAGAAGATTTAGCATTTTATGCTTTGCATGTCGCCTTTTGTTTTCCAAAGGATCCCCAGGCTGAGCAGCGTGCCACCAAGATGCAGCCATTTCTGGGATGAGAGGCAGCAAACCGCATGCAGTACTCGCTGGGATGACGCCTCTGGTTAAAAGCACAGGACTCCTGGGTTCTATTCTAAGCTTTGAGAGGGGAGTGGGGTCTAGTGATCAGAGGAGGGGAACTGGAAGACAGGATTCCTGGGTGCTAGTCCCAGCTCTGCCCTTGGCTTGCTGTGTCACCATCCTCATTCGGCGCCTCAGTTTCCCCACCTCCCACGGTTGTTGCAAAGTTTCACAAACCTCAGAGGGGAAGCGCGGGAGGCCTTTACTGACAGGAGGGGAAGCTCTGACCAAGGGGGCCAGGGCAAACACCGGCTTTACGAGAAACACCACAGGATGCTGAACGCCCCCAAGGATGGTCTGACCCACGGCTGGGGGAAAGTGCAAAAACCCCTCCTGTTTCACAACTACACCCAGAGAGAGCTGTGGAGCCTCCATCTTGCACCATCGCTGTGAAACCACCATCCCCTGGCCGGATGGCCAACCTCCCCCTGGGGACAGGGCACAGGGCTCAACGCCGTGCCGTCCCCAGGAGACGGAAACCTGCATCCTGGGCCGGAGAGAGCTGGGGCCGAAACCGCGTGGTAGCCTACGTCAGTGCCCAGGGAGCGAGTCCAGCTAACGCCCCAGCAACACAGCCACCCTGCGACCCAGCATACGGGCCAGGAGAGGGACTGTGGCGGAGAAAGGAGGGAGGGGTCAGCGCCCTCCAGGGTGCAACTGATGGGGCACTGGGGGGCGGGAGGCAAAGCTGGGCCAGTCACCAATGTTCCCTGACATCTGCCAAGGGGGGCAGGCAGGAGGTGCCGACCTCAGGGGCTGGATGGGTTGGGGGATGGGCAGAATTGCTTCTGCTCCAGAGACTAGCCAGATGTTTGGCAAAGAAACCCGCGGGGCTTGCGAGCAGGCAGCTCCCCAGGGAGCCCGGCGCGGCGCGGCCGAGATCTCACTGGATTCCAAGACAACTGATTGGTTGGGGACCTGCAAGTCAGAACCCTGGGGGAACCAATCAGCATCTGGGATTCCCCAGGGAATCCCCTGCCTGCATCCTCCTGCCCCACACACCACAGGCTTAGTCACCAGGGCACAGCAGCCTGTGTCGCACCCCAGTCCCGTGGGCCAAGCCCTGGCCCTCCTGGCTCATGGAGCCCAAGGAGTCCCCCTCCCCACTGCAGCTGGAGAGGAGGGGGCCGGCACCGGAAGGGTTAAACCGAACACCACCCTGGCTGCTCCTGGGGTTGCAGGGGAGAGCCCCGGGGGGAGGCACGCCGGCGGACAGGGGTCCCAGAGCAGGGGTTGCCGGAGGGCTGCTCTGGGCAGGAAGGCAACCTCGCGGCCCCAAATTGGGAGTTCCTGCCAGCTGCTTCCGACTGTGGTTCACCCGGGGAATCCCCGGCTCCCACTGGCCCATCGCCCGCCTCGGGCACAACCCTCCCCCAGCTGGCAGGGGGCTGGCGGCACATGGGGGTCACCACTCACTCGGCCCAGTCCCCCGGCTCGGGGCCTAGCGGCTGGGGTCGCCGTACTGACTCTCTCTCTGCTCTGAGCGCGCCACTCCCGTCACACGAGCTACCAGCCTCCCCCCAGCCCCGGCAGCCAACATGTAACGAGCACCCTGGGGCTCAGCTCTCCCTGCCCCCATCACAGTCAGTCCCCTGCCCTGGGAGCATGAAGAGCTGATGGAGCCGGGGAGACTGAACAGCCCCCACCCCACTCCACAGGGCCCCCCCAGGGCCAGGAGTAGGGTTTGCCCAGACGCTGCCCAGTTGGTGCCTCTGGGCTCCTGCAGATTCCCAGACATGCGACCCTAATGCCTGCATCCTGCCACCAAGGGGCCGCAGGAGGGGACTAATTTTTGCCCCCATTCACCAGCTGTGCAAGGACCCGGGTGCAGCAAAGTGCCCATGGGCCAGGTCACCAGCATCTGCTTCCATGCACGGGGTGGGGGGACTTTAAAATGACTCTCAGCCACCAGCAGCAGCAAACGTCTGGTCCCATGCATGAGACCGGACAGCAGGATGCCTGGGTCCTATTCTGGCTCAATGAGCAAGTGGGAAGGAGGAGTTCAGTGGTTAGATCAGGGCACCAGCACTCAGGACTCCTGGGTCCCATATCTAGCGTTGTCAGAGCAGGGGGGCGAGTGGCTAGAACAGGTAGACTGGGGTGGAAGTCAGGACTCCTGGGTTCCATCCCAGTTCTACCACCACCTTGCTGAGGGACCTTGGGCAGGTCACAGCAACTGCTATCCTATGTCTTCGCATAGCGCCCATCACCGTGGTGTCTGACCTCTCAGTGCCTTGGTTTCCCCATCTATAAAACAGGGCCGGTGACCCTGCCTGCACCCGCAGAGCACGCTGAGGTGCCTGGATGAAGGCTGTTGTCACTAGCCTGGTCCCTGAGCCCATCCAAGTGGCGTCCGGGCGGCCCCCGTAGGATGCCATGAAGGGTGCATCTGCTCTACAGCGGGGGCAGACAGACGCTGCGGCTCAGTCCCAGGTTTGGGTGGGCTGGGGGGTCCCCAGGTCGGGTGGGCTGGGGAGCCGCAGCGCTGGTGTTTCCCCTGCGGCAGCAAGGCTGGGGCAGCCGGTTCGGGTTCATGTTCCGGGGCTGAAAAGAGCAGTGTGGACGTTTGGGCCGGAGAGCTCCCCCCCGGCTGGGTCTCGGAGCCCAGGCTCCAGCCCTAACGGGGTCATCAGCCCTGCAGGGCGAAGCCCGTGAGCCTGAGTCAGCAGCACTGAGCTGGACCCGGTTTCAGGAGGTCGATCCCCCACTGCGCCGAGCCGGGAGCCGCCCCGGAGCCGTTCTCCCCAGCCCCCACAGCCCGCGCTTCAGCTGAGGGTTGCTCCAGTGCTCAAACACTCCCCACCCCATGCCGGGGAGCCGAGCACCCTGGCCAGCGCGGCTCTGCGCACCCCGGCCAGCCAGCCTGAACCCTGTTCCCCTCCAGGGGCTGGGCCGCGCTCTGGCAACCTCACACGCCCAGCTGGCTGCGGGGCCCTGGCAGGAAGTCGCAGGGCGCAGGTGGAGCCAGGAGGTGTCTGCCGACGTGCCAGCTGCACGCTGCTCTGCGGCCTCAGCCTTGCGAAGAGGGAGGGCAGCTGAGTCAACAGGTTCTGGACCCTGCTCCACCCGGGTGCACGGCGCTGTCTTTATTACAAGGCTCTGCCCTTCCTTCCACTGAGTGCCAGGAACAGCTGCTACCCAGGCTCCCGACACCCCCCCAGGAGGGGCTGGCTGGGCAGCACTTCCCCCCCCCCCCGCTCTGCCCCGTGTGGAGACACCGGGGCACGGAGCAGGGCAGAGTCTTAACCGAGGCTGGTTCCTGGCCCCCGCTGGGCTAGGAAATGCTCCCCAGAGCGGGGAATAGAACTCAGGAGTCCTGACCCCTCAACCCAGGGGTCCAGTTGACTCCTTCACTGCTCCAGCCACTAGCCAGGGCTCCCTCCCCTCCCACCCTTGCTCCACCAGCCTCCTGGAGACCGCAGCCCACAGCTGGGGAGGAGGGGCACAAAGCCATGGGAGAGCTGGGCTAGCCCTGCTTCCCCACCAGGTCCCCAGTTCTGAATTCCAGGCATCCTTGCAGCCAGGCCAAGGAACTTCCCAGTGTCGGGGTCGGGGCCAAGGGCCTGTCTCGGCTCTGCCTCCCCGGGCTGCTGGGGCTGCTGTGGGATCGCACCGTCAGCGCTTCCCAGGAGGGAGGCGACCCACATTCCCAGGGCTCCTCCCAGCTGCCTGTGTCTAGTGCAGACACGGGGGTGGAAGGGCCCTCCCTCCCCTTGCACGGGAGCACTCAGAGGTGCAGTCCCCTAGCCTGGAGCGGAGAAGGGAGAGCGGCTGATGTCCCCAGCTCTCCCGCCAGAGCATGAGCCCTAAGCTGAGGCTGTTCCCTGACCCCCCCCACCCAAGGTGTCAGAGGGGTGCCCAGGTGTGGGGGGTGCCCCTACATTCTGCATCCCCCCAAGGAGGCCCCTCCTCTGCCGCTTCCCGGGTACTGGGCAGAGAGGTTGGGGCTGCGTGTGTGGCGCCGGGGAAATCAAACCCTGCCCTGCCTGTCTTAGCTGTTCCTTGCCTGCTCCACTGCAGTTGGCACACCATGGGCACGCACACGCCTGTTCATCCATGCGCGTGTGCAGGAAGGAACACACACCTCTCTACACGAACTCCTGCTCCACACGTGGGGATGCATATGCAGGTCTGTGTCTGTGCACATGCTCCTGAGTCTGTGTGCATGCCAGGATGCACCTGTGCGCACAGGGGCACGGGTTCACCCTTGCACACGCAGGGGGGCGTGGATTTGTGTCTGAGTCCATGGTGGGATGCCGACGTACACATGGATCCACGTGTGCATGAATCCATGTCCGCAGCTGCACGCATGCACATCGTTTGTCTACTGTAGGGACTTTTGCCAAGAATGGGGGTGGGGGGGAATCCATTAAAGAAACCTCCAGCTCTCAGCGAGTTCCTCACCCTGAGAAACACCCTGGGGCCCAGGAGAAAAATTAAAAAAAACTCAAGGAGCTGGGGAGAGGGGAGGTGTGGTGGTGGGGGGGTCCTGCAAACCGGTTCTACAAGGTGCTGGCACAGGCGTGTGCCTGCCCTCAGTTCCATAGCAGGGAAGGAAATGAAATCCCTGCAACCCCTTCCCTCCCCCCAGCTCTCCCCCATGCTAGGATGCCTTGTGACAGGCTGGGGAGGGGGGGCCTGTGCTCAGGCAGGGGCACACAACAGCCCCCCCACCACCACTCCCGCACATCACGCCCAGGCAGGGACTCACCCCCAACCCACGTGCCATATCCCAGGAACTGTTTTAGGGAGCTCAGATCTCCCCATTCGCAGCTAGTTCCTACCATCTGCCTTGCCCCGTGCGGGCAATCCGAGGCCATGGGGCAGGAGAGGGGGGAGGAAGCGAGCACAGGCTATGGAGAAGGCAGCTCCGAGGGCTGGCGCAGACAAAGTTCATGCCGGGCGAGCCGGAAAAGCCAACGCAGGGTTTGCCCCACAGCCATCACTGTTGGGAGGCCCCTGCTCACAAGCCCCACAGGCTGAGGGCTCCCTTGGCGGCTCCGCTCGGCCCAGGGAGCAGACAGGGTGGCAGGGCCTTGGAGAAGGCCGGAGGTCAGAAACGAGGTGGCCACAAGCCAAGCAGAGACGGTGCCCGCCAGGCACCAGGAAGCAGAGAGCTCAGCTGCATGCAACACCCCTCCTAGGTGACACCAATGTGCTCATGCAAAGCCCAGCTTGCACATGCGTACCAGGGTGCCTACCCAAGGGGGGCAGCTTGATTTCTCAGGGCCTCTGTTCCCCACCCCTACAGTGGGGAAAACCCCGGCTTTCTCCCACCCCATGAGTTCTGCGGGGCAAGGCCTGTCTGCGTGTCTGGGCAGCGCCCGGCACGACGGGGGCCCCGAGCTCGGTCACCGCCTGTCCGGGCGGCGCCCGGCACGACGGGGCCCCGAGCTCGGTCACCGCCTGTCCGGGCGGCGCCCGGCACGACGGGGCCCCGAGCTCGGTCACCGCCTGTCCGGGCGGCGCCCGGCACGACGGGGCCCCGAGCTCGGTCACCGCCTGTCCGGGCGGCGCCCGGCACGACGGGGCCCCGACCTCGCTCACCGCGTGTCCGGGCGGCGCCCGGCACGACGGGGCCCCGACCTCGCTCACCGCGTGTCCGGGCGGCGCCCGGCACGACGGGGCCCCGACCTCGCTCACCGCGTGTCCGGCCGGCGCCCGGCACGACGGGGCCCCGACCTCGCTCACCGCGTGTCCGGCCGGCGCCCGGCACGACGGGGCCCCGACCTCGCTCACCGCGTGTCCGGCCGGCGCCCGGCACGACGGGGCCCCGACCTCGCTCACCGCGTGTCCGGCCGGCGCCCGGCACGACGGGGCCCCGACCTCGCTCACCGCGTGTCCGGCCGGCGCCCGGCACGACGGGGCCCCGACCTCGCTCACCGCGTGTCCGGCCGGCGCCCGGCACGACGGGGCCCCGACCTCGCTCACCGCGTGTCCGGCCGGCGCCCGGCACGACGGGGCCCCGACCTCGCTCACCGCGTGTCCGGCCGGCGCCCGGCACGACGGGGCCCCGACCTCGCTCACTGCGTGTCTGGGCGGCGCCCGGCACGACGGGGCCCCGACCTCGCTCACTGCGTGTCCGGGCGGCGCCCGGCACGACGGGGCCCCGACCTCGCTCACTGCATATCTGGGCACCGCCCGGCAAAACGGGGCCCCGATTTCGCTTACTGCGTGTCTGGCCGGCACCCGGCACGACAGGGCCCCGATCTCGATCACTGCATATCTGGGCACCGCCCGGCAAAATGGGGCCCTGATTTCAGTTACTGTGTGTCTGGGCGGCACCCGGCATGACGGGACCCCGATCTCAGTTACTGCGTGTCTGGGTGGCGCCCGGTACAACTGGACCCTAATCTCGGTTACTGCATGTCCGGGCGGCGCCCGGCACGACGGGGCCCCGACCTCGCTTACTGCGTGTCTGGCCGGCGCCCGGCACGACAGGGCCCCGACCTCGCTTACTGCGTGTCTGGCCGGCGCCCGGCACGACGGGGCCCCGACCTCGCTTACTGCGTGTCTGGCCGGCGCCCGGCACGACGGGGCCCCGACCTCGCTTACTGCGTGTCCGGTCGGTGCCCGGCACGACGGGGCCCCGACCTCGCTCACTGCGTGTCCGGTCGGTGCCCGGCACGACGGGGCCCCGACCTCGCTCACTGCGTGTCTGGCCGGCGCCCGGCACGACGGGGCCCCGACCTCGCTCACTGTGTGTCCGGGCGGCGCCCGGCACGACGGGGCCCCGACCTCGCTCACTGCATATCTGGGCACCGCCCGGCAAAATGGGGCCCTGATTTCAGTTACTGTGTGTCTGGGCGACACCCGGCATGACGGGACCCCGATCTCAGTTACTGCGTGTCTGGGTGGCGCCCGGTACAACTGGACCCTAATCTCGGTTACTGCATGTCCGGGCGGCGCCCGGCATGACGGGGCCCCGACCTCGCTTACTGCGTGTCTGGCCGGCGCCCGGCACGACGGGGCCCCGACCTCGCTTACTGCGTGTCTGGCCGGCGCCCGGCACGACGGGGCCCCGACCTCGCTTACTGCGTGTCTGGCCGGTGCCCGGCACGACGGGGCCCCGACCTCGCTTACTGCGTGTCTGGCCGGCGCCCGGCACGACGGGGCCCCGACCTCGCTCACTGCGTGTCCGGTCGGCGCCCGGCACGACGGGGCCCCGACCTCGCTCACTGTGTGTCCTGGCGGCGCCCGGCACGACGGGGCCCCGACCTCGCTCACTGCATATCTGGGCACCGCCCGGCAAAACGGGGCCCCGATTTCGCTTACTGCGTGTCTGGCCGGCACCCGGCACGACAGGGCCCCGATCTCGATCACTGCATATCTGGGCACCGCCCGGCAAAATGGGGCCCTGATTTCAGTTACTGTGTGTCTGGGCGGCACCCGGCATGACGGGACCCCAATCTCAGTTACTGCGTGTCTGGGTGGCGCCCGGTACAACTGGACCCTAATCTCGGTTACTGCATGTCCGGGCGGCGCCCGGCACGACGGGGCCCCAACCTCGCTTACTGTGTGTCTGGCCGGCGCCCGGCACGACAGGGCCCCGACCTCGCTTACTGCGTGTCTGGCCGGCGCCCGGCACGACGGGGCCCCGACCTCGCTTACTGCGTGTCTGGCCGGCGCCCGGCACGACGGGGCCCCGACCTCGCTTACTGCGTGTCTGGCCGGCGCCCGGCACGACGGGGCCCCGACCTCGCTTACTGCGTGTCTGGCCGGCGCCCGGCACGACGGGGCCCCGACCTCGCTTACTGCGTGTCTGGCCGGCGCCCGGCACGACGGGGCCCCGACCTCGCTTACTGCGTGTCCGGCCGGCGCCCGGCACGACGGGGCCCCGATCTCGCTTACTGCGTGTCTAGCCGGCACCCGGCACGACGGGGCCCCGACCTCGCTTATTGCATGTCCGGGCGGCGCCCGGCACGACGGGGCCCCGATCTCGATCACTGCATATCTGGGCACCGCCCGGCAAAATGGGGCCCCGATTTCAGTTACTGTGTGTCTGGCCGGCACCCGGCATGACAGGGCCCCGATCTCAGTTACTGTGTGTCTGGGTGGCGCCCGGCACAACTGGACCCCAATCTCGGTTACTGCGTCTGTCCAGCGCCTGGCACGAAGGGGTCCTGCTCACTGTTGGGGTCTTTTGGCACTACCAGATTATAAACTACTATGACGACTTCTCTAACAGCAGCTGCCCGTCATCTTCTACCAATAACCGCAGAACAAGCCAGACCCACCCGCTCCAGTCTCCACAAAGCCCCCACCCCTTCGCCAGAGGTGGCCTCCAGCTGACAGGACAGTCAGCTGGGTTTCCTGATAGCTTTAGCAGAGCCATTAATTGCGTATGTGGCAATGGACAATGACAAGGGGAAGGCAAAGAAAGCTGGGGAGGGACCCAGGGATGGTGGGGGAGGGACTGCAAGGCGGAGACAACTGCATACAGGGTGCTTTGCTGAGCCAGTCCAGGTAAGAGCATCAGACCCGGCCCTCGGCCCGCTCACAGGTGACTGCGCCCCTGGCCTGACCTCCCACGCTGCCCCTGCTAGCTCCTTCCAGGGTCACCTGGCACGGTCTGCTGGAGATCCTGAGCAAGTCATCCCGGACTTGTGGTGGGACGGACGGGGTGCCACGCCTGGCCTGCCCCGGCCCAGCCCAGCCCCCTCACCTTCCACACCCCAGAGAAGGCCCATTCACACTCCGAAGGGACATCCCGGTGTCACAGGTCACCTGCCCCCCCAGCCCAAACCAGCTCCCACAACCACAAAATCGCTGCAAAAAATTAAATGCATTCCTGATGCCACTTGCCAAGTTTGGAGAGGGGGTGGGGCCAATCTGAGCAGAGCGCCCTCCGCTGGGCACGTGAAGCCAGGCCAGCTTGGGCGCAGGCAGAACCTGGCTGAAGTCTGACGGGGTCCCTGTTTTCTGGCTGAAGTCTGATGGGGCGACGGGGTGATGTTCAATCCAGCAGGCCAGGGCCAGGGGCTGGCTGGGGGCACGCTACAGAGGGCCTGTCCTTGCATGTGTCCCCACAGCACTAAGCCCCATGCTGGATTGGGCCCCCACATTACTCCCACCTCCGGAGTGGTGCTGGCCACGGCTGTCACCCTCCTTTACGCAGACTTGGTAACTGACACTGCGACTGACTGTCGCTGCTACGCCCTGTGCCGCCCGTCTGGAGCCTCCCTGAGCCGGGGAGGGGAACCCCACTGCACGGGTCCAGCGGTATGTCCCACTCCCCCACTGATCCCCGGCCACAAGTGGGGGGTGGCGGGGGGGGAAGGGGAACACTGCTCGCTCCTACCCCTCCCTGCCACTGAAGAGGAGATGCAAGTTAAATCCGTCTGGATCTGCCGGAAAAGGGCCGTGCCAGCATAACGGAAACCCACGCAGCCCCCCTAGGACCCCCCTGACTTGTGATCAGCCAGCCACATGCCAAATGGCCCTGGTTTTTAAGAAAATATTTACCCATATTTTCCTCCCTGCTCTGCCTCCCCCTCCCCAACTCACCCCCCCGTGCTCCAGCAGCCCCCCAACATCCTCCCCCCTGCAACGGTCGCTCGCACACAGATCCTGGCCCCCTGGTGCCCCACCCCACCCCCTTTAAAAGCAAAAATACCATTGCCAGGCAGTAGAAAGCTGGGGATATTCAAAGTCAGAAACACAGTGAGTGAGAGGGTGTCCCCCCAAAACTGGATTACCCCCCGCAGTAGCTCCTGTCCTGCAAACAACTCCTTCCCGGGCCCGGCTGGTCAGCAAAGTCAGCGTTGCCATCATTCCAGGGGAGATTAGAGGCGCTTTGCCCGCTGCATATCTGTGCGGCTGGGGGACCCAGCCCCAGCGCAAGGGGTCCCGAGTGCCAGGGCCCAGGCTGGCACCGCGCAGGGCGAGCTATGCACACAGTAAACAAACCGAGTTTTTAAAGGGCTGGCGCTGTCTGGCAGTGCGTGCGTCTGTCTGTCTTGCCCCTCCAGCTAGGCCAGGGCTCTCCATTAGCTGGAGAGGAAAATATAGGTTAATGCCAGCCCGAGGAGTGGGCGGGGGGGGGGGGAGATTAAAGCTGGGTGTCAGGAAAGAACCTGGGATCCGGGCTTGGGGGTGGGGTGCGGTGGGGTTGGGGGGGTGCGGTGAATTAGTAGGAAACACAACACGGTGCAAAATACAAAACCCAAGCATGTGTGCAAGGAGCGGGGGGGGGATAATTGCCCCCTCCCCAGCCCGGGCCATGGCACTGACAGGGCCCGGGGTAGCAGGGAAGGGGGGCAACAGAGAACCCAGGAAACCGGACAGCACATGGGGAGAAGACAGAAGGGGCACGCTGGGAGGGTAGCCCCCCCGGAGCAGGGGAGACGAGCCGCGCTGTCCAGCTGGGAAAGGCAGGAGGGGGGTGGGGGGCTCAGCCCTATGACTCTGCAGTTTAAACCCTCCAATGCACGGACCCCCTCCCCCATGCACAGACACCCCCGTGCAATGCACGCCCCCCCCCACTAATGCACTAATGCCCCCATGCACGGCCCCCAGATCCTGCCCTGCAGCGCAGCCCGGTGCCTTACCTCGGCGGGGCTGCTCCTCGCCTGCCCCCCGGCTCTCCGCCCCGCTCTCCCGGCAGGAAGCGGCGGCTCGGCCCGGCTGCGGGGGCCCCGGCGGCCCCGGGCCGGTGGCTGCGCGCGCGGGGCCGGGTCTGTAAATCCGGGGCTGGGAGCGCGGCTCTGGCTGCGTGTCCCCGGGAGCGGGCTGCGGAGCGCGGCGCGGCCAGGCTCCGCCCCGCCCCGCCGGCTCCTGCCGCGGCCCCAGCCCCCTTCGCCGGCGAAAGGCCGCTCCCTGCCGGCCGCCCGGCTCGCTGCGCCCGGCCCCGGGCCCCCCCGGCCCTGCTCCGCCCCCAGCCCCCATTGCCTGCGCCCCCACTCCGTGCCCCGCACTCCCCGGCCCCCCATTGCCTGCGCCCCCAGCCCGTGCCCCCACTCCATACCCCGCATTCCCCTGCCCCCCATTGCCTGCGCCCCCACTCCATACCCCGCGTTCCCCTGCCCCCCATTGCCTGCGCCCCCAGCCCGTGCCCCCACTCCATACCCCTGCATTCCCCTGCCCCCCATTGCCTGCGCCCCCACTCCATACCCCGCGTTCCCCTGCCCACCATTGCCTGCACCCCCAGCCCGTGCCCCCACTCCATACCCCGCATTCCCCTGCCCCCCATTGCCTGCGCCCCCACTCCATACCCCGCGTTCCCCTGCCCACCATTGCCTGCACCCCCAGCCCGTGCCCCCACTCCATACCCCGCATTCCCCTGCCCCCCAGTGCCTGCGCCCCCACTCCATACCCCACGTTCCCCTGCCCCCCATTGCCTGCGCCCCCAGCCCGTGCCCCCACTCCATACCCCGCATTCCCCTGCCCCCCATTGCCTGCGCCCCCACTCCATACCCCGCGTTCCCCTGCCCACCATTGCCTGCACCCCCAGCCCGTGCCCCCACTCCATACCCCGCATTCCCCTGCCCCCCCATTGCCTGTGCCCCCAGCCCGTGCCCCCACTCCATACCCCGCATTCCCCTGCCCACCATTGCCTGCGCCCCCAGCCCGTGCCCCCACTCCATACCCCGCATTCCCCTGCCCCCCATTGCCTGCGCCCCCACTCCATACCCCGCATTCCCCTGCCCCCCATTGCCTGCGCCCCAGCCCGTGCCCCCACTCCATACCCCGCATTCCCCTGCCCCCCATTGCCTGTGCCCCCAGCCCGTGCCCCCACTCCATACCCCGCATTCCCCTGCCCACCATTGCCTGCACCCCCAGCCCGTGCCCCCACTCCATACCCCGCATTCCCCTGCCCACCATTGCCTGCACCCCCAGCACGTGCCCCCACTCCATACCCCGCATTCCCCTGCCCCCCATTGCCTGTGCCCCCACCCCATTGCCTGCGCCCCCTGTCCCCTCCTCCCCGGGCCCAGCCCCTGCGCCCCCACTCTGTGCCCTGCATTCCCCCGCCCCCCATTGCCTGCGCCCCCAGCCCATGCCCCCACTCCATACCCCGCATTCCCCTGCCCCCATTGCCTGTGACCCCACCCCATTGCCTGCGCCCCCAGTCCCCTCCTCCCCGGGCCCAGCCCCTGCACCCCCACTCTGTGCCCTGCATTCCCCAGCCCTCCATTGCCTGCACCCCCAGCCCCTGCGCCCCCACTCCGTGCTCCCCATTGCCCTGCCCCCCATCCCCTCCTCCCTGGGCCCAGTCAATGTGCCCCCATTCCGTGTGCCCCCGTCCCCTCCTCCCCGGGCCTAGCCCCTGTGCCCCCACTCCGTGCCCCCCATTCCCTGTGCCCCCATCCCCTCCCCCAGGCCCAGCCTCTGTGCCCCCCATACCCCTGCCCCCCATTCCCATCCCCAGTCCTTGCTGCACCCCCCATTCCCCTGCCTCCCAGCCCTGCCCCCCCTATTCCTCTGCCCCCCAGGCCCTGCCCCCCCACTGCATTTCCCTGCCACTCCCTGGGCCCAGCCCCTGCACCCCCCATTTTCTGCATTCCCACCCCATTCCCCTGCCCCCAGCCCCTGCGTCCCCCCGTCCCCCCATCCCCCTGCACCCCAGCCCCTGTGCCCCCACCCCATTCTGCTGCTGTGCCCCCCCCGGTACCTGCTCTTCAGGCCCAGCCCCTGCCCTCCCATTTCCCTGCCCCCCCAGCCCCTGAATCCCACAACCCCTTTTCCCTTCATCTCCAGCCTTCCCCAGGCCCCAGCCCTACATCCTCAGCACTCCCATTTCCCTCTTTCCCCCACACCCAATCCCTCCTCGAGCCTCTCTGCCCCCACCCCATCTCACTGCACCCGCCATGTGCTGCAGGACATAAACAACCCAGTTATTTTACCACATTAGCCAATGTGGTCTAGTAGAGTAGCCCGAATGCAGGATTCCTGGGTCCTACTCCCAGCACCTTCCCTGATGCCAGCCTCTAGGTGCCTCAGTTTCCCCATTTATCAAACGTGGCTATTTCCCAAGTGAATGTGTGTGGTGCATGCACATTGCTGCCCTCTACTGGCTGCAATAAGAGCTGCTCCACTGCGTGTCACGGTCCCTTTACCACGTGTCTGTTGTCCAGCATCTTTTGCATTGTAAGCTCCTTGGGGAAGGGGCCATCCCTTTGGTCTGTGTTCGTACAGCGCCTAGCACCATGGGGCCTGGTGCGTGACGGGGGCTCTCAGCTGTTGCTGCAATTTGAATAATAACCATAAAAGTCCCCACGCGGCTTATAGCTGAATGGAGATTCTCAGGGCTCCGAGCATGGGGCCTGGAAGATCTATCTCCTGCTCAGTCTGGACACTGGCTGGGCCTAGATTTTTTGCAACTCCTGGGGTGTAGTCAAGATTAGCTAACATTTATGAATCCCTTGGAAGGCAAGAAGCATGCAGGTTAATTTTCATTAATGATAATAAAGAACACCATGTAAAGCAGAAACCTCTTCATAACGGGGAGACCAGGGCTGGGAGGAGAAGGATCAAAGCCGCTGGGCTGCCGTGTGCGCCACTGAACACCAACTTCTCCTTTCCCTCTGTAGTTGTCAGCTGGGCCAGCGGCCCGTGCCAGAGAAGCCCTGTCAAATTGAAAGCAAAGTGATCACTGGTCTATGGGCTCCCAGTACTTCCCCCGGCGGGTTCTCTCCCGGCTGTGGAAATCTATAGGGTGATTAAAAAACCCCACACCCTCTCTTCTGTAGAAAGGATTAAGTTCCGTAGGTCATTTGTCACTTCTATAGGACCCCATCAAAAGATTATGGAGCCCTAATCGTTTCTCCCTTGGGAAATCCCGTTGGCTTGTTCACGAGGAGACGCCCAGAGCTTGGAGTTCTGAGGAGTTGTCGTCTTACAGTAGCACCTTGGAGGGTTGCGCTAGGCTCTGCACATACACCGAACAGGAGACAGTCCTGGCAGCACACGGTTTGCAGTCTAAGGGCAAGTCGAGGCACCAGGTGGATCCAGACTGAGCGCCAGGGAAGCACCAGCAAATGCTGGGACAATATCAGCAGTCTGACCAGCACTGCTGTCAGCACGCCAGCCTAGCTGAATTCCCGCTCTGGTTAGACACCACCTAAATCCTTGGCACTGGCTAAATGTTAATTCTCCACTGATCCAGTGTCTCTCCTGGTGGCCACAGGGCTGGGACAGCTGTCGGTGAGGTGGAAAGGCATGGGGAGGTTGGCCCAGAGGGCAGGGGCGCTCTGTCCAGCAGCAGGCAGGCAGGCAGGCTTCAAGGAAGCTGGGTCTAGATGGGTACAAGTGCCTGGGAGGGGTGCAGAGACAGAAAAGGGCAGATGCTAGTCTCAGTTACACCAGGGAAAATCCTCTGGGCTCAAGACTTCCCTTAGTGTAACCGAGAGCAGAACCTGCCCCGCAGTCCATGAAACTAGCTGGACAGTTTAGAAACGTGGGGCAGGCTGGAACCAGACAAGAGTGATTTCATACACACGCACAGAGAGATACAAACACACACATGGTGTGCAAAAACACAGCTGCAGAGACACAGACACTGGAGTATGCAAAACACATGCATGCTCACACCTGGGCATGCAGGCACACACAAATGGCCCGAGATGTAGACATGTAGGTGGCATGCAAACACACGTGTTCACACATGCAGAGATAAGTGCACTGCTGTATGCAAACACACACACACACAGGCCTCTGCATGCACTGCCGGAGACAGACAGACACCCACGCACAGAGGTGTAGTCACATTCACACGCAGAGGCAGCCCCCCACCCCACAGCCATGCACATAAATCAGCCGGAGATAAACGCACGTCAGGAGGAGAGGCCGGGATCAGAGCCCAGCGCTCTGTGGTTGCTCGGGGGAGAGCGATGATCTCACAGGGGAGCAATGACAATCCCCTTGTTGTGGTGAAGATGTTGGCCCCCCCATGCTCCCCAGGGGTACCACAGGCTGGGCGGGGGAAGATTGCACAGGGTCAGAGGTATTATTGTGCATCCTGCCTGCCAGCCCCATGGCTGAGGGGGACAAGGACTGGCTGGTAGAGAGTCCACACTGGGCTACCCCCCCAACTGAGTCTATGGTAGAGGCTGCTCAGCCATTATGAGGCCAAGGGTCTGCTGAGCTGTAATGCTCGAGCCCCCAGCATCAGAGGGGCTTTGTGCCTCCGTCGCATGAGGCTGCAAATGTGATGGGAGCCAGGGTGTGAACTCTGGTGTCCCGGCCATAGAACAACTCGCCTCATTCCGTTCTACACCCCAAAGCCCCTGCTGTGGCATCAGCTGAACACGGCCCCCACCTCTCCTCCCGGACTGAACTGCCACCCTGCGTCGCCCTGCACGGTTAAAGAGCTGCTGTGCCCCACCCCAGAAGTGGCTGCATTGGGGGACTGGGTGCAGCAATCCATGGCTGCTTCCCGTATGGCTGGTGTCTGGGACGGCACAGTGGTGGGCGAGAAGGGAAGGGCATAAAAAAGGTGATACCCTGAGACACACAGCACTGACCCTCTTTCCCTGTACCCCAAACCATTCCCAGATCTGGCTCCCGCCCCTTCCTGGCAGCTGTCGTCTCCAAAACTGCACAGGTCCGGCATGCAGCCCTGAGGACCCAGTCTGGGGTGGGCAGAGAGGTGGGCGCACCTCACAACCAGGTGTCCTGTCCATAGGCTGCGGGGACGCATGGCTCTTCTGCCGGCTCAGCTCTTGCTCAGGAGGGAAGGGAAGGGGCAGGCGGGGGGTGTCACAGAGTCCCCGGGCGATGCTCTGGAACTGCTCCCTATGAAGCCAGGCAGGACTCTGGGGAAGTCTCCTCTCTGGGAGCAGCCTGTCTGCAGGGCACACGGCTCACCCGGCTCCCCCCTTCCTGGGTCTTACCTCGGAGCATTCAGCATCCTCTACCCCTCCGTGCGCTTCCCACAGCGAGTCCGCCCAGGCGGGGTTCTGGGGGGGCCAGAGAGTCCTGCACCCCAACTCCGCAGTCAGACGTGACTCTCAGCCAGCCAGTAACACAGAAGGTTTATTAGACGACAGGAACATGGTCTACACCAGAGCTTGGAGGTGCAGAGAACAGGATCCCTCAGCTGCGTCCATTCTGGGGGGCAGTGAATCAGACAACCACGTCTGCACTTCACTCCTTGTCCCCAATCAGCCCCAAACTGAAACTCTCTCCAGCCCCCTCCTCTGGGGGCTTTGTCCCTGTCCGGGCCAGGAGGTCACCTGGTTCCTTTGTTCTCCAACACTTTAGCTCTCACCTGTCAGTGGGGAAGGGCCCAGGCCATCAGTGGCCAGGAAACAGGGTGCTGGCCATCCTCTGTGTCCAGACCCCTGCACACACCTGCCCTCTAGGGCTCTGCAACGATCATACACCCTTATCCCACCACCTAGAGACTTAAGAACTGCCTAGGGGAAACTGAGGCACCCCCACAATATTCCAAGAAAACATTAAGAACAATCCCGCTTTGTCACAGGGGGCATGTGTGTGTGTGTGTGTGTGTGTGTGTGCAGGGCAAGGGGAGGTGGCATTGAGCAGCAAACCTTTGGAGAGCTGGTGAATATCACGGGAAAGGAGTTTGCTGGGGCTCGGGGAATGTAAAGGTTTGGCCCAATAGTGAACATTATAATTCGTGTTTGGGGGTGGGGGTGCGGGTTGGGTATGGAGATTGCAGGGCTGACACAGCCAGGAGCACAGGTCAGACTCGAAGGGCGTGGGAGCGGGAGGCAAGACTGATACAGCAGGGGAGGGGACTACCCTGCTGTCCCTGTTCTGCAGCCCCAGACCCCTCCCCTAGTGCCAGGCCTGGCTGAATTGTGGGGGACACACCTGGTGGGGGAGATTTGCAATCGGAGAGACCAGAGCCCTGATTGCTAAGAGCCCTGTGTTTCTGGGGCCCCTGAGTCAGCAGCAATTCAGCCTTGGAGAGTGGGGGTGCGGAGGCGGGGGGGGGACAGCGCAGGGCTGTGCTGGAGATGGGGTCCCGCACTGGCATGCTGGGTTCTGCTCCCTCAGTGCCGCAGTAGCCTGGATGCCAGTCGCCACCCACCCCCCAGCCAGGGCTGCTGCCCCTGCCGTCGGGCGCTGCTCTGGGGGAGCTTCCCCCCACCTCAGCCGGCTCTTCCCCTGCCTGCCCCCCTGCACAGGCCAGCCAGGGAAGTGATGCGGGCCAGGTGCCAGTGCCCTCTGAAGCCAGCCACAGGCCAGGGGTGTGTGGGGGTGTCCCCAAAATCTCCATTCTCTCCATCGTGGAAGTAGGGGCTCAGCCCCCTCACCCCCAGCACTAGCTCTCCCCTCCTGGGGGCAGGTTTATTAACACACAGAACATGGCCCCCTGCTTAGCAGATCCCCTCCCACAACACAACTCTGCACCTCAATCAACACCCCCCAGACCCCCACCCCCTGGATTAGGGTGTCCCCAGGGGAGCAGCCCCTCAAGGAGCTGTTCCAGACCTCCCAGAACAGATTATACCACTACCCACAAGCCAGGTGCAATCACTTCTCTTGGCTTTTATACCTTGTATCCTCTCCCAGCAGGCATTGCTTCAGCTCCTCCCACCCACGAATGGACCCTGGGCACTACAAGTCCCAGAATGCCTGCCCTTAAAGGGCCAGTGCCACCTCAACACCTGGTGTATTGGCAGGTGGGCGCGTACTCCAGGGACCCCGTTATGTAATGGGGAGCCCAGGAGGAGGTAATGGGGCCCTGCCTGGGAAGTTGGCTCAGACCAATGGATGTCCCACCACCCTCCCTCCCCTGACACACCACACAAAGGCAGGGGCTGAGAGTGGAGCCTCTGCCAGAGAGCAGGTGGGGAGCCTGGCACCGTGTCACCCATAGGGCTAGTCTCTGCTGCCCATCCACATCTGCCTCTTTGCAGGGAGTGCTGCCCCCTGCCCGCTGGCCCAAGAGCCCCCCTGAGAAGTGGGTTGAGAGTTCTCCTGGGCCAGCTGCGGGGGGGGCAGGCTCAGGGGCTGCTAGCAGTCCCCGCTGGATGCTGGTACCCTCTTCCCTTGACAGGGGCTGTGGAGGCCCTCCGGCCCCCTCCCTGCGCTGGAGGCAGCGAGCCAGTGTGGGGGTGGGGGTGAGGCCGTGCAGCCCCCCCCCGCGAGCCCTCGCTGTACCGTACACTTTATCCTCTGCAAATAAGCAGCGTCTGTGGCAGCGTCTGGCTGCGATAAGGGACCAGCCAGGGCTGAGCTCATCCTTTGGGGAAGGGCCGGCTCAGCAAAGCAAGAGGGAATCCAGTGTCCCCAGAGCTCCCTGAGCACGTACTGCCCTGCCCTCCGGGACTGGGGGTGCTCCAATGAGCATAATCCCAGCCCAGACCTCAGGTCTCCCCTCCATGGATCACAAAGGGCTTTGTCTGCGCTGGTGAGCTCAGCCTGCAGGGGTGGGGCAGGATCATTAGCCCCATGTTAGAAGGGGGAAACTGAGGCACGTGGTGGGGAAGGGGCTCGCCCACATTCACATGGGAACAGAGCTGGGAATTGAACCCAGGAGTCCGGGTTCCCAGCACCCTCTCGGCTCGACACCCTCCCATAAAGGCGGGGATGGGAGAAAGATCATTCCTTCCTGACCACAGCCCTGCCTCTCAGCTCTGGCCCTGAAGCCTGTGGACTGGCACTTGCTGTGACTGCAAATTCACTCCTGAGGCTGCTGCCAAGGTGTTTCAGGCCCAGAAACCCAGCCTCCCTTCCACCCAGTTAGACAGCAGCTGGGATGACACCAGCCCCCAGTGGGTGATAGACAGCTGTCTGTCAAAGGGCCCTTTGGTTTCAGCAGGGATCAGCCAAGCCTCAGGGCAGCATCCGCAGGGAGGGGGCGGGGGGGGCTATGAGAGGAGAGGGCTGGAAGCTGGAGGTCACAGGGTATTTTGGGACTGGAAACATGACTTTCCGAACTGCTTTGGGTGCATCCACAGGCTGGCACAGGACATTGGCCTGGGAAGCCCAGGGCTTGGCTAGTGGGGGCTGTGGGTCAGGATTGAGGGGCATCCAGCAGAGCTACGGGGGAGCCCAGGGCTGGGCTAGCGGGGGCTGCAGGTCGGGTCAAGTGTGGGGCCACGGTCACTGTTCCTATCACCCACAGTGGGCTCAGACCTCAGGACACAGATCCTAAAATCCAGTCTCTCCGGCGCGGTTCCTGACTGAACCAGCAGCCCCGTCTGCACTGGCTGTTCCACCGGGGCCCAGGCTATATATAGACAGACCCATGGATGCCGAGCTGCAGGATGAATTTTAATAAGCTTGTTCCAGGCGAGTGCATCTTGGATTGGAGAGAGACGCATCCCGACTGGGTCCCTCTGCCATTCTCCTCTGCTGCAAGGATCCACCTAACAGGATAAACCAGGAGGCAGAGCACTAGCTGCTTCCCCTTGCAACTGCCCCACCAGCCAGCGGGGCTAGGAACAACTCATCTCTCCAGCATCGTCCATGCCAAACCATCCCCAAACACAGGGGGATCCCCTCACTCCACCTGGAATACGCCCACCTCTGGGGTGAGGCCTAGCAGCTGCTAGGGTCACTCTCCCAGCCACCTTGGGGAGCCTGGACTCCCGAGTTCTGTTCCCTGCTCTTGGGAGGTCGTGTCCCCCACTCTGTGCCTCAGTTTCCCTGACTTCGCTTGGCTAACGCTGGTGATGTGGGGACCCTGAGCAGGATGATTCTGGGTGGCTCAGCAGGGGGAAGTGGCTCTTCCCTTCCCCACAGGGCCTGGGGTGCCCAGCAGGCCCTGCCCCCCAGGCTCAGTCTGCTCAGGAGTGAAACTGACGCACCATCCAGCATGCTCTGCGCTGCGGCTCTGGCTCTGGGCTCCCTGGCGGGACAGGCCGTTCCCGTGGCACTGGCGGCTGCATGGAGCTGGCTGCTTCTCTGTCCCAAAGCCACCCAGGATGTTGCACAAGGCCTGGGGAATCAGCTGCTGGGGGCTGTAGCTGCCGGGACGCAGCTGGGGGAGCCGTGCCAGGAACCAGACAGTAGCTTGTGCATGGGGCAAAGGCGGGGGGAGGGGAGGGGCTGGGAGTCAGGACTCCTTTTCCCAGCTCTGCCCGATTAACTGCTCCACCTTGGGCGTGTCCCATGCCTGCTCAGTGCCTCAGTTTCCCCGTTTGTGAAAGGAGGTGTAAAATAGCAGGTGACCCATGCCACCGCCAAGAGGCTGGCTTTGCCCCTGTTACTAATGGGGACACTGAGGCACGGGGCAGGGTGGGCCTTGCCTAAGGGCCCATGGTCACCAGGGGCAGGACCTGGGAAGTGAGAGGGGGAGTGATAGCCCAGCATGCCCTGCTTCCTGCTGGGAACTCATCCTGGGAAGGAAATGGTTCACACCCAATAAACTCCAGCCCTGGGGAGTCGCACTGGTGGGAACTGCTGCCAGCCCCCCTTGCCCCCTGCCCCCAGCCATCTGTCCAGAGCCTGCAGCTCCCCACCCCGCCCCCAGGCCAGGGACGAGAGAAATAATATGGGCCGCTGAATGGGGCGTCTCAGGGAGACAGCCTCAGGAAGGGGGTAGTGGTTGTGGGGGAAGAGCTGGGAGCCAGGACTCCTGGGTTCTATCTCCAGCTCTGGGAGGGGCGAGGGCCTGTGCGGCTGACCCTTAGCAGTTTGTGCTGTGAGCTCTGGCTCCCCGCCTGAGCAGGGATCCAGGCCCCTATTGCGCTGCACACAGGCAGGCCTCACACTTCTTTGTAGCTGCCCCACAGACACATAGGGGGCTCTGACTCCTTCAGCTGCTTGGGGTAGCTCTGCCAGGCCTGGCACCAGGGGCTGAGGGGAACGGCCCAGAGCTCCCGTCACCCGGGGCTGGATTTGAACCAGCCACCTGGGGGAGCAAAGGGCTCGCTCGCCCATCGCTCATCTCCAGCATGGGGGAGGCCTGATCCTGGGGTCCCTGGGCAGCGCCCCCTGACCCCAGGGTCGGCCCTTGTCCCTGCCCCGGGCTGCTCTCAGCATATGCCTCCCCTTGGTGCCTGGTGGGGAGGGCCATTAACCCCTGCGGTGCTGGGGGATCCCACTGGCTCCAGCTCCTCCCGGGACTGGTTTCCCCATGTCTGCAGGAGGATGAGAACGTCCGGAGCCCTGCCCTGCCTGGACCGTGGGAGCCCAGCGCCGCCTGCCAGGGGGGCTGGACACAGCTGGTCCAGGGCTCCCTGCCAAGGCTGGTCCCAGGAGGGGGACGTTGGCTGAGAATCCGACGGGCTCCCCGAAGCAAGAATTCCTCCCCCCCCAGATGCCGCAGCTCCGTTCCCAGCTGCGGGGGGAGGGGCCTCATTGTTAAAGAGGGAACCGGCCGCTAACCCCCCGCTCCCAACCCACTGGGACCTGTTCTGGCCCCCTTTGTCCCTGCCTCTCAATCCCGAACTGCAGCCCCTCCAATTCCTTCTCTGTGCTGTGCCCGGTCCCTCCCAGGGCATTGTGTGGCCCCCCGTGTGGCTCAGAGCCCTGCCCCCCAACACACCCCTTGTCACCCGGCAGGTGCAGGTGTCGGCAGTACCCCGGCAGGGCAACCTGTCCCCAGGGCTGGGGGGCGGGGGGCAGAGGAGGCTGCCTGCTCCTGCAGAGACACCCTGAGCGTGATCGGTTGTGGCAGCCTGGGCAGTGTGCAGAAAACGTGGGCACAGCAGGCTGGGAGCCGTGGCCAGGCTGGGAACAGAGCAGCCCAGAGTGCTCCGATTGCAGTGCCCTGCCCGAGGGACGGACCCTGGGCGCCCAGGAGCTCTTTGCCTAGCCAGGCCACCAGCTGCCCGTGCCCCCTGGTGCTGGCCAGGCTGTGGGAGGGCAGCTTCTCTTTGCAGCTTGTTATCTCCCTGCACCTGCAATCCATGGGCTCTGGCAGCCCCACCCCGCACAGCTTCATTCACCCCCAGGGTCCCCACCCCGCTGCGGACAGACCTGGCCTGCCGTGGTGCCGCCTGTGTGGCCCCCCTGCCCCTGGCGTCCCATCCCCGACCTCACTGGGGGACGGGCCCGGGTCCCTCTCTAGATCATTTGGACAGGGCTGCCTTCTGCTCGCTACCACCCCAAGCAGGATTCGAACCAGTGCCCCACCGACAGGGAAGAACAAGTGTCCCATTACAGCTCCCCCCGCCCCCAGCCTGCAGCTGTCAGACGTGCCGAGGGCCCCGTGCGTAGCCCTGGTCACAGGAAATCTGTCCTTATTAATACCCACCAGCCCCTCCCCACCTCCGGCCCCACCCGGGCTCCTCCAGCGCCGGCTGCCCTCTCCAGGAGTCACTTCCACAAACCGGCAAGGCCCTGCCCAAATCCCCTTAATCCCGGCTCCATAATAGGGGGATTTGTGGCTCCCTGCTTGGCGGGGCCAGGATGAATAATTAACGCTGGGAATTAAGTGGCCTTTGTTATTTCTCATCAGTGGGATTGCCGGAGCGGTCGGCCCCTTGGCTGGCAAAGCTCCTGGCGCCTCCCTGCCCCTGTACCTGGGCTGGGATTTGGTTCCTGGCGAGCGGGCGGGGGATCTAGGCATGGCATGATACTGGCTGGAACCTCAGGGAGTTAGTCCGAGGTGGAGGGGCCTGGCGGGCTGCCCCTGCCCCGGGCTGCTTTCCCAGGCACCGCTCACCACATCCAGGCTTGGTCCTGCCCAGCCCAAAGCCCGACACTCCTGCCCCTAGCGCGGGGCAGGGCTGAGCCCAGATCCTCTCAGAACCCAAGAGGCAGGGTTTGTGTTTCCCCGGGGGTGGGCAGCAGAGGGGAAAAAGGCCTCATGGGGGGCCCGAGACCAGAGTGCAGGAGGCAGGGACCCAATGACGCCTGTGTGGCCAGGCCTGGGAGGGAGGGTGGGGAGAGGGAACTGGAGCCTGGCCCCACGGCTTGCACATTACAACTCTTGGAGAGATGCCCCCGCCCCATCCCCTCCAGGCAAGGAGCAAAGCAGGCCCTGAAACCAGCGAATGCCCAGGCTAGAACCCAGCCCCGTGGGCTGACACCACTGCTGGGGCTGGGGATAGGTCGGGGCTGGGGGCACGTCGGGGCTGCCCGGCCTCAGCCACAGACCCCCCAGGCAGAAGCTCTGAAGGGATCCTCACCCTGTGCCACTTCCCATCCAGTGCAGGCACCTGGCCATAGGGAGGATGGAGCAGGTGGGGGGCAGACGTGAGCTCCGTCCCAGGTGCGTGCAGGGAGGGGGGGTCTCTCGGCAGGAGGGGTCCACAAGCCCACACAGCTCCTGTATCATCAGGACACAGCAGAGTCTCAGCCCAGCCACCTGCCCCCTCCCTACCAGATACCCACCCCCAGGGACAAACCTGCCCCCTCCACTGCCCACGGGAGACTGGCCAAACCCCTCAGCTCCTCACTGCCTAGGGAGGGGAAGGTTCAGGGATACAGGCCTCCTGAATGCCCTGCTCCAGAACAACCCTTCCCTGGCTCTAGAAAGCACGGCTCTAGAACTTCAAAGTTCTAGGCCAGCTCGCCCCGGCCCTTCCTGTTCTAGAACATGCATCTGCGTTAGAACAAGTGTCTGTAGGCGCACCCTGCTATAGAATAACGATGTGCCCCTGCTCGAGAACACTCATCTTGCTCTAGAACATGAATGGTTGCTTGTGCCCCACCAGGGTGGGGGCAGCAGGAGACAGGGCCCTCCCCCAATGTGGGTGCAGGTATCTCACGCCGGCGGGCCAAGATTGGCTGCCTGCTTGCAGCCCTGCGTGTGTGTTTGGGAGGGTGCATATTGGAAGAGCAGGGGGCTGTGGATCGGGATTGGGGGGCACCGGCAAAGCAGTGGGGTAGGGGCGCCCAGGGCTGGCAGAGCAGAGGGCTGTGGGTCGGCGCTGAGGGGCACCGGTAGGCACTGGTTCCCTCCAGCGCCGCCCCTGCTCAGGGAAGTGGAGCGTGGCGTGGAATTGGGTCTCAGTGGGGTCAGTGCCTCCCCGCGAGACAGGTTCATTAGGAGGCTGCTAAACGAGCTCTTTTCTCGGGGCAGGGTTGCTCTCTCCCTGTAATTAAGCCAGAGACGGCTAGCAGGGGGCTGCGGGTCGGGACTGAGGGGCATGGTTTCCGTTTCCAGAGGCCACAGCTGGGGTCCACTTCGGGTGGGTTCATCCTGCCGGCCAGAAGAGCTGAGTAGGTGTTTTCCCCACTCGCGAAGGGTCCCAGGGAAATTCCCACCCCAAGCGACGTGCTGAACAGGAGCCGACCCCCGGGAAATGGACGCTGCCCCTGTGCGCCCACGGCTCTCCAGCAGGGTAACCTCAGCACTGCTCATTCCCCCACTGCCCAGGCTGGCAAAGGCATAGACCTTGGGGACCGGCTCAGTGCTCCCCAGGGGCCCGTGCTGGGATGGCAGAGCAGCCAGGGAAACCCCAGGGGCAGCCCGAAATCACGGTGGGTGTTTCGATAGGGGGCGCTCTGCTCTCTGAGATGGGACTGACCCCAGCGTCAGCTAGGGGGCACTATGCCGGGGGGGGCTGGGATCTCAGTCGGGGGGGGCACTCTACTCTCTGAGACGGGGCTGACCCCAGCGCCGTGCTAGGGGACGCTATGCCGGGGGGGGCTGGGGTCTCAGTCGGGGGGGGACGCTCTGCTCTCTGAGACGGGGCTGACCCCAGCGTCGTGCTAGGGGGCGCTATGCCGGGGGGGGCTGGGGTCTCAGTCGGGGGGGACGCTCTGCTCTCTGAGATGGGGCTGACCCCAGCGCCGTGCTGGGGGCGCTATGCCGGGGGGGGGCTGGGGTCTCAGTGGGGGGGGCTTTCTGCTCTCTGAGACGGGGCTGACCCCAGCGCCGTGCTAGGGGACGCTATGCCGGGGGGGGCTGGGGTCTCAGTCGGGGGGGGGGACACTGCTCTCTGAGATGGGGCTGACCCCAGCACCGTGCTAGGGGGCGCTACGCCGGGGGGGTCCCCCCTGGCAGGCAGGACCAGGCCCCAGCACTAACGGGCGTAGTTTGGCAGCCCTGTCAGGAGGGCTTTGTTGGTCCTTCCTGCACTAGGAACAAAAGGTTCCAGGCCCTTTCCGGGGCCCTTCGCATTTTCGGTGCCTCTGTCTTTGTCTCTGACGCCAATGTTGTAACGACCCAAATATTTTACCCCCGTGCTCTGCGTCCGGCCCCCAGCTGTTCGCCTGCTGACTCTGCGGAACGCGCTTGACGCTGGCCAGCTGCTCCCAAGCTGCTGACCCCGGCCTTCTCCCGTGCTTTGGGGCCCTGGATTTTTCGCAGGCTGCCAATGCTCTGGGATGCCTTCCACCCAAGGGCTGGTGGGTCAGCCAGCAGCCGGACCGCAGCAGCCCAGACCGGCTCTCTCCTGGGTGAGACCGGAGCTGGCTCACGGGGCTGTGCCTTTCCCGTCTCTGAAGACAAGCGCATCCCATCCCTGAAGCTGAGCACCGCCGGGCGGGGGCAGGGACTAAGTCTCTTCAGGACCCTTGTGCCCAGATGTGGTGCTAGCAGGCACCCACCTCTGGCACTCAGACAGCATGAGTGAGTCCCCCCTGCCTCAGTTTCTCCACCTGTAGCACCATGATACGGTGCCACCTCTGCAAAGTGCTTCAAGATCCGGAGCTGTTTCCATAAATGCAGGATCCTAAATAACAATTGCCTCTCCGGTCTCTCTCCAGCTGCCCTCAAAGCTACAAGGGTGTCGTGGGGAAGGGGGAGTCCCCTACTGGGCACCCAGGGCCCCTTTTATTCTGAAATTATTTCCCTGTTGCTTCAGCTCCTCCTGCCGTTGCCATGGCCTCTCCCCCCAGCATGGATCCCTCCTGGCACTGGGTCCCACCGCTGCCATGCTGGGTGGGTTTTGTGTGGTGCCCGCGGCTCAATGAATAGGTCCTAGAGCCAGAGCAGAAGCCGTACAACAAAGGGACAAACAGCCAGTGTCACTTGGGGTAAATGCCTGACCCTCCCTTCCCTGCCTGGCAAAGAATGTGGGGGGCAGCCCCAGGTGCACCTTATCACTACCTTTTCTAGGTCTGGCTGGCCCAGGCTTTGGGCTCCAACCTGCCGCTGACACGGCACAGCCGGGTGATCGGTCACCTTTAGCCCTGGACAGAGGATAAACATCTTGGGCGAACTTGGCTGGAGACCCAGTTTGTGCAGATCCGTGGAACACGGGGCTGGGGTAGCAGGGGGCTGTGGGTCAGGATTGAGGGGCACTGGTACAGCTGGGGGGCTGGGGAGAGCCCAGGGCTAGGGTAGCGGGGGGTGCCGGGATAGCAGGGGGCTGCGGGTTGGGCTTGAGGGGCTCTGGGGAGATGGAGCCAGCACGCGCAAGCAGGCTGCTGGGCCAGGAGCCCTGGCCAGCAGGGGCTGCGGATTCTGGTATGGCCAGGGGCAAGCAGATCCTTCCAGCCCAGGCGGGGCTGTCGCTGCTGTGGCACGAGCGTAGGAAGTCAAGGCTGTTTCCCGGCCTGTTGAATGGCCCCCACAGAGCCATGCTGGACAGACGCCAGCTCAGCTGACAGCTGCTGCCTCTCCGCAGAGCCCCCTTGCCCGCCCCCACCCCCCCCAGCTTCGACCGCCTCTTTGGGAAGGAGCCTGGCTGAACAATAAACAAGGGCCCTGTGTGTGTGTGTGTGTGTGTGCGGCGGGGGGGGGGGTATGTACAACGGATGGGGTGCCAGGGATGGCCGGGGGGGGGTGGCCCAGCGGCTCAGCACCCTCTGCTGGCCACAGTGCAGAATCCCTTGGCTGGGAACAGCCCTGCGCTGTCTGGAAGGGGGGTAACACTGCGGATTACAGCCCCCCACCCAGGGTGTGTGTGTGTGTGTGTGTAGGCAGCGCCCGCGCGGTGTCAGCTCGGGGCAGGGGCCAGGGCAGTCGCTAGTACCCCAGTGGGATCCCAGAGGAGCTCCACGCTGGCTGGGGGGAGCCAGACCAGGACCCTGGCATCGCGGGGCACAGGGCCTCCCCATCACTCCCTTCTGCTCAGCAGCAGTTGCTTTTCCAGGCGAGGTAATGACCTAATCCAAGGCAGCGGGGTGTTGCCTTCACATCACAGCACAGTGGGGCTGGGCCCTCAGCCCCCGGGTGGGACCCAAGCTGCTCTGGCGCTTGCAGTCCTGGGCACAGGCTCAGCCGCCCAGGAGGGTAGCGCCCTCTGCTGATGGCAAGGGCAGCACGGGCCGTGGCAGGGCCGGTGTCCCGCAGCCTTGCCGGCCCGCCCCAGGTAGATGCGAGACATTGCCACAGGCCTCCCTGCTGAGACTGCCCAGGGCAGCCCCGCTGCGGCTGGGGGTTGAGTCCCATATTCACATCCTCCCTGCAGAAGGGCACGTTCTGAGCTGGGTTATTATGGGGTAGGGGCAGCGCACTGAGCAGGACTCCTGGGTTCTCTCTGACTTGGCGCATGACCTCAGGGGAGTCCTCTGTGCTTCCGTTCCCCTGTGGAACATGGAGATCGCAACGCTCGTCAGGTTAGCCTGTGAGCACTTGGTTCGGGGCAGTCTCTCCACCTGTGCGCTGCCTGGCCTGGCAGGGCCCTGGGCGAGGCTTGGGGTTGTCTTGTAATACAAGCAGTAAGGGGAAAAGGCAAGGTTATGTGCAATGAACAGGGCCAGGCCAGACCGTGCCTTCAGGACGGTCAGGTCCGTTTGAGGATTCCCTACACAGGCTCTCCCAGCCATGTTCTGCTCCATCTTCTGTGCGTGGGCTGGGCCGGGAGAGGGGGCGTCCCCGGGCAGCAGACAAAGACTCTGGAGGGGAAGAGAGAAGGGTTCTGAAACCACACGTGGGCTGGTCATTATTCTAAGCTTCTGTCACCTGCTCCCTGCCTCTGGGGAAAGAAAAAGAACAACGTCTGGCATAGTCACAGGAGAGGAAAGAAAGGCGAAGAGGTGGATTGCCGCTTTCATGGGAGCAAGGAGCTTCCTAGATAGCTCAGAGGGACTCAGAACTGCCTGGGGCTAGATCTCAGAGCAGCACTGAAAGCACTTGCACAGCTGCTCAAGGGGAATCGCTGTTAGCAGTGAAGGCCCTATGACCCACAGCCGAGAAGTTTGCGATTCCATCTGGCAGGGGGCACTGGTGACTCAGCCATGCCCACCAGTTGGTTGCAGTGCTGTGCTCTGCCATGGTGCCGTTCATCCCAGACACCCTGCACTCCACAAAGCGAGCAGTCAGTCAGCAGCGTTGTCAGAAATTGAAGGTCAGAGGAGGAGGGACTTGCCCCAGGTCACGCAGGGAGTCAGTGGCAGAGCCAAAAATAAAGCCCAGGAGTCCTGGCTGAGGGCCCACAGCTCAGTCCACTGTTCCTAAGGCTGGGAACTAGGTCAGACTCCATTGGCTTCAGCTGTCGCTGCAGAGAGATAGGGTCCGAAGTGCTGAGATCCCGCAGGTCCCGCCGGAGCCAATGTGTCAGGTGTCTGGCATCTCTGAAAATCAGGCTGTGAACTCACGCCCGGGAGCCTGTTCATCACAACCCAGACCTGATTCTGAGCTGGGTCCAGTCTGCATCTTGGCTTCGCCTTGACGCCGGGTGGAATTCGCTCAGCCAAGCGTGCAAATGTGGCCTGTTCTGCACCCTTGAAATGCAGGATCCTCGAGGATGACTCTGGAGCGAGGGCCAAACCCCCACACTGGTATGCCCACGGTACCAGAGCCTTGCCTGGCCCAGCCCAAAGCGTGTCTGCAGCAATGTAAGTGCAGATCCCTCACATGGAGCTGGCAGCTCGCTGGGTTAACGCTGCCAGGGACACAGCTCCTCCTCCAGGTTCCCTTCCAAGCTGCTGCCCAATTATCCTGGCAGATGGTGAACGGCACAGTTCTCTGTTGTGAGCATAGGGCACGTGACTGGGAGACACTGAGTTTCGTGGGTGGGGGATCAGGTGATCTGGGCACACCAGCCAGCCAGCCTGGGAGGGTGGGTGGCATTTTGTGGGGGGAAACAGATGCCAGGAGAGAGAGAGAGAGAGAAGAGAGAGCTGCTATCCTGGGGGGAAAGTTCCCTGTTGTTTCGGTTACGGCAAGGCCAGAGCGTTCCCCCGCGCAGCTTCCACTGCAGTAATAAGCAGTTCCGCGGGCGCGGACAATCCAGCTGCACCACTGTGGAGACTGCTAGGGGGCACAAGGCCATTGCGGTGCTGGGGATGGGCCCCACTGGCGAAATGCAGCTGTGGGGCTCGGGGGAAATCTGGAAGGGGCTGCACTACTCTGGTTTGTGTGTGTGTGAGAAAGACCACTGCCCCCTACTGGATTGAATCAGAATGACACAACTGTGTGTCATAGGCGGCGGCCCCTATGTCATTAAAATAACCAATGAGGAGTCTCCCCTAGCTTAAGCCCTCCGGGCCTGGGCTTTGGTGCCGGAGGTTCTGGGCTCCACCATGGAATTCTGAGTGGCTGCAGTGCGCCCATCGTGGGTGTGTCAATAATCTTTGGCCTCCCTCTAGCCCCTCCCCAAGAGGTTTGTGGTTGCAGTGGGTTGCCCCAGCACCACCAGTGTGAGACAGGCGTAGTGATCCCCTTTCCAAAGAGTGGAAAATCGAGACGCTGCCACTTGAATCTATGAACCCAGGAGACCTGGCTCCTGGATTAGCCCCAGTTATTATCTATCCTGTGTATTAATGGCAACACCTCGAGGCCTGCAGTGAGACGGAGGCTGCACTGTGCACAGTTCCTGCCCCAATTATCTTATATTCTAGCTAGACTAGGAGTGGGGGGACCAGGCACAGAGAGGGAGCGTGTCACACAGCAGGTCAGAGGAAGAGACACCCTCCCCCCCAGCTCTTCGCAGTCCCAATTCACTGTCCTAGTCATAGGATCATCCTGGGTCTAAGTCAATGCTTCCTCCCCAAATCACTCTGACCAGGAGCCCCAACTAAGCATTAAACAGCAAAGGGGGTGGGGATGGGGAATGGGTAGCCAAGAGAGTGGCTTTGATTCTGTCTTCAGTGCCAGGGTTGCCAGCTGCAGCTCCTCCTCAAACACACAGCTGCAGCTCCCAAGGAGAACATGTCTCAGCTCAAGCCTGATTGGGGAGGCCCTTGGAGACAGGTCCCAGGATGCAACACGCTGCCTTGATCTGATTGGTGAGGCCCGCGTAGACAACGGGTCCCCACATGTGAGTCAAACTGGGGCTTTGCACAAATATTTTGATTGTGCGTATGGCAGTAGCAGAGTATCTCCATCCCAGTGTTGCCACATCCCCTCGAGACGGGGAAGGGAATGAAGATGATCCAAAACCATCTGCCAGGTCTGCCCCTTCAGATGGCCTCCCTCAGCCAGAAGGCTTGGATAGAGATGTGAGCGCCAGGTTGGAAAAAGAGCACTTTCCCCTTACTAACCTGCCAGTTGTCCCAGAGAATGAAAGAATGGTACCTCTGTATTTGTACCATTCCCTACAATAAGTGTAAAGAAGTGCAAAGGATTGGTGCAAATACTGGAGTATTCCAATGTATCTCGGAAAGGGACTCCCAAATGTTCCTTCTTGTGGATAGCCCTCCCCCCTCATCTTCTTATTTATTATCTGTATGGCCCTAGCATCCCTCCATGGTGCTAGGCTCTGTACAGACACACAAGAAGGAGATAATCCCTCCCCCAAAGAGCTTACAATCTAAGTATAATACAAGAGACAACAGATGGATACAGATAGGGGAGTACAAGGAAATCTCTCCTCTCATTTCCCCAAGGCCCGGCCCCCACCTTCTTTCCTATCACTTCCATGGGGGATTGTCCATCACTGGCCATTTTAAAATCAAGATTGGATGTTTTTTTCGAAGAGAGCTGCTCTAGGAATTATTTGGGGACATTCTGTTCTGTTACCTGTTCTGTTCATTCCTTCTGGGGCACCTGGCACTGGCCACTGTCAGAAGATACAGGATACTGGCTTAGATGGACCTTTGGTCTGACCCAGTATTGCTGCTCTTATGTCCTCTGGCCTGTGTTACACAGATGGTCAGATTATGTATCACAATAGTCCCTTGTGGCCTTTGAATCTATGGATTTTGAAATTTGTGGTTGCTAGAGTGATTGCTTGCTTGGGGAAACTAATATGGAGTGAATTATTAAACATGTCGCACGTCTTTTAACATGGTGTAGCAGTTGGAAATGAGGGGAGCCCAGCCGACCCCAATGCCCCACGTGCCCTACCCAGAGCTCTGCCCAACGCCAGCGCCCAGCCGGTTGCTCGGGGGCCATGGTTTGAAAACCACTGACTGGAGGAGAGACAACTCGGACTGGGAGCGGGTGCCAGCCTTCCTGGGTGTTTGGGAAATGCCTGGCACCTGGCGCACACTACGGTAAGAAGAGTACGGTAAATAACTGTAATTAACGATGCACGCTGAATCTTTCCCGGGGTGGGATGGAGGCAGGTCACAGCCCCTCTGGCTGCAGCGCCCACCCTGGGGATTCAGCCCTATTTCTCCGCAAGCTGCCGGGGACCAGCACAAATGTCTGTTTATAGATTCCAACTGGCGAAGGAATCTAATAATAAATAAACAAACAAATAAATAACCCCCCAAATAACAGTAAAAAAAAAAATCCTACAATTGTGTGTCGGCCGGAAAACGTGCATCGCCCCACCCCGCCCAGATCAGAGGGGCGGCCCGATGTCTCTGGCGGGGCAGCCAGGGGAAGCCCCACGTTAGTGCAGCCTGCTGCAAAAAAAAAAACTACCACTCCCAGCAGGCTCCGCGGCGCGCGGCGCTCTTCCAGCCAATCAGCGGAGGACTTGTTGGTGGGTGCCAAGATGGCGGAGCCCAGGGGTTGAAGGAGGTGCTGTTTGGCGGCTGGTTGCAAGGGCTGGAAGGTGAGGGAGCCCCCTCCCCCCAGGTGTGTTTCTGGGTCGGGGGGGTCGGGGGGAGAGATCCTGGGTGTGTTTCCGGGGGGGGGCGCCTCCCCCATAAGCAAGCTAAAGGGGTGCTCACACCCCCTCCCCCTGGGACTGCCCCACTGGGGGGGGGGTAAGGGGCTTCACCCCTCCACCTCTAGCCACAGGAGCCGCCCCCTCCCAGAGCTGTGAGCAGAACCCAGGAGTCCTGGCTCCTGCTCCCCTGCTGCAAACACTAGGCCACCACTTGTCCCCCTCGATCTGGGAGTGGGAAGGGAACCCAGGAGTCCTGCCCCCCAGCACCCTATGCTCCCTCCCAGTGTGACTAGAACCCAGGAGCCCTTGCTCCTGCTCCAGCCGGTGGACTCTGCCATTTCCCCCTTATCATGGGAATAGAGCCGCAGAGTCCTGGCTCCCAGCCTCCTGCGTGAACCAGGCCGCCCTGCCTCCTTCTGAGTGAATCTTTTATTACAGATATAAAAGGCGTGCTTAATTTATAGCGCCCCAGGGGAGGTGTGTGGGTGAGCTAAATCTATGAGAGGAATGGGTGAGAAATGCTGTTGTGAACAAGCTGCTGTATCGTCTGTCTCTCCCTTTCAGAACGGAAAGATGAAGGTTGTCAATCTAAAGCAGGCCATTCTCCAGGCCTGGAAAGAGCGGTGGAGTGATTACCAGTGGGCCATAAACATGAAGAAATTCTTCCCCAAAGGAGCCACGTGGGACATACTTAATTTGGCAGGTCAGGGTTTTGTTTTCTTTGACTGCCTGGGTGCACGTGTCTGTCTGTGTTATGTGTGTGGTACAGAGTGAGACAAACATATGATCCGGAAAAGCAGACTGCTGCATTTGTATTATGTTTAGTGTTATTTCTGTGCTAGCGTGTAAACTTGCCCTACTTATCAGGGCTGAAAAACTCCCCAACAGTAAACTTTGGAAACGAAGGCTCCTGCACTCGAAAGACTTATATACGAGTGGAGCCCTTCACTAGGGCTACTCGTGCTTAAAGCCAAGTACGTAAATCTTAGGATGAGTGGGGTATAGAGCATGATTATTGGCTGCAATAACTTGCTGAGCTATTACTGACACTGAGAGATGCAGGATGGCTTAGTGGATAGAGCACTACATTGGGACTCAAGAGATCTGGGTGCTCTTCCCAGCTGTGCTGCTGGTTTGCTTGGAGACCTTGGGCATCCCTTTGGGCATCAGTTTCACCACATGTACCATGGGGATTATGATCCTTATCTCCCCTGTAAAGTGCTTAAAGATCTGTGCATACAAAGTGCTGTATAAGAACTAGGTGTTTCTGTTGTTATAAGTATTCGGGATTATTGTTTATTAAAAAACGTAAAGCATTTTCCGACCCACAGATACCATCAGAATTTGTTTTTCTCATCCCAGTTCAAGAAGGGAGATTGACACAAATCCTGCTAAATGTTCGTACCTGCTGAGTATACATAGGTAAAATAATTGCCAGGCTTTTGCCAATTATGGTAACATGTTAGTTTTTCCTGCGTGTGGTGTGTGTTTGAAAGCCCTGTGTAAATGAACACAAATCACTTGTTCTTGAGTTGATGTAAAGGAGAGGTTTTCAAGGGAAATATTCCCCATTCAAACCAACATGGAGACCTGGACTGAACATCCTAATTATGCTAGATGAGGGTTGGCTCTCCCGTAACCTAAGATCATATCTTCCCCACATGCAATTCCATTCATCTGGGTCCATTTTCTGTTTAGTGAGGGGTGGGGAATTCTCTGTTGCACTTGTGAGATCCCATTTCTGTTCCTTTCTAAAGTTCTTTATTGGTGCATTAACATAGGGCTTACAGAATTTACCAGACAGCTACTGGCCAGAGGAGTAGACACCAGTAAGGTCCCAGCGATGTGCGTGAAAAGTGCAGCTCAAATCTGCTGGGTAGAAGTAGGGTACTATAATGCTATGCCTGGACATTGCCTGAGAGTACCATTTTTATAATCTCACCCTCTGGCTAGAGGGTAATTGCTAAATTTTGAAGCCTTACCTTGCCTGCTGGGATGGAAAAGAGTTCCGCTCTGCGTCTTTCTTCCTTTGCTTGCCCTTCAATTGCAAGCCTACTGTAAAGTGAGGTATCTTCTACTCTACCAACCCCATCTCCTCAGCTGCTGCAGAGGGTGTATTCTTCTACTACAGTCGCTGTCCCTTGTGAGTAGCTCCACTTTCTGCTTCTGCTGTTAGCCATCTTGGGCAGCAGAAGAGTAAAATGTCCATGATTATTTTCACAGTTGTGAAACTGATTAGTGTCCTCTTATTTTTGCTGAGCTGCTGCTTGGAAAAGCTCTGAGCAGCAGCAGCAGGACTGAGGCAGTGTGCAGGCTCAGGAAGACAACGCTGTATTTATATTTGGAGCGTGCTCTTTACATCTACAAGGATTAGAAAGGTAGTGTTTTGAGAGCTGGAGAAATGTATAATTTAGTACTGCCCCCCCCCTAATTATAGAAAGCTCCCCATTCACCAGTGGTGAATAGATTTTGTTTTTAAAGTCCTGCGTGATCTGATACTTGTCATACAAAAGAATTTACTGGGTACCGCATGATCCACATGGAAGATCTGTGACTCTGAGTTACCAGTTATAACTATCGTGTACTGCAAATCAGTCCCAAGATAAAAATTCTTCAGATATCATTATGATAGGCTATGGCTAACCCCCATCCCCCTCAAGTTCTGAAAATTGTAACTTTAAAAATGCACCTGTATCGAGAGACTAACCTGATTCATAGCTCAGCCACCCCCCTGTGTATTTCTCCTCCCAGCCCTACACACCTCTCTGACTATTGTTTCCTGCCTTCACTCCTTTGTCTGCGCTTTATCCTCTTCGATGATAAGCTCTTTCAGGGCAGAGAGACTGCCTAGTTCTAGGCCTTTGCAGTATTTAGCACTGTTTGGGCACAGTAGCTAATATTTTCAAACCCAGGTACCTAAAGTTAGGCTCCACGTCCAGTTTTAGCCATGTAACCTCAGTTCTGTTGCGGCAGGGGGAACTGCAGCCGTTCAGAATTGTTGACATTCAGGGCACGTCCATGTCGTTGCCTAAATCTGCATGCGGGAGCTTGACTTTAGGCTCCTGGATTTGAAACTTTTGGTCCATATCAATTATAACAGAGTCTCTCTGTAGAAATGAGGCAGCACGGGTGAACCAGTGATTGCCCATTATGAAGAAGCTAACCTGAGTGGTGTCGGTGGCAAGGGGATGGGAGGCAGCGGAAAGACACTAGGTAGACTCTGGAGACTTTGGTTCTAGCCCCAGTTCTGTCACTGCTGTGCAGCCTTGGCAAGTCTGTTCCCCTCACTGTGTGTCTGTATTCCCTTCACCCACTGCCTGCCTTGTCTGTGTAGGGTAAGGACTGTCTCTTATGATGTGTCCCTAAAATGGGCCTTTGGTCTCGATTGCGTTTTCTAGCAGTGCTACCATAATACAAATGATGACAGGGTTGGGGGAGTCCAGGGAGGACTTGTTTGTCCTTTGGAATAGCTCTTGTTCGTAATTTCGGATGAGGTGATTTCCTTTAAACCCACCGTGCATTAGCCCTAGAATGGTCCTTTTTCACGTTCAGATGCTGCTTTCAAATCCAAAAACCGAAGGAAAAAATCTGGTAGCGAGATGCCAGAACAGCCCCAGTGTCTGGCGGAGCTGTAGTGATACATACGCAATGGATCATAATGTCTTGCCTGGGTTATGTCATGCTCCCTGGTTACAGGATGATGGGAAGGGGAAAAGTTACCATTAGATTTCTCTGGTGAGCAGAAAGATGCATTTAGTTTCTGAGTGTCCACAATTGCTGAGCAAGCTCTAGGATGTGTCTTGCAACCAACAATTCTGATTCAGAGCTTGTGATTTATTATTGTCTGGGGATTCAGACTGGTGCATTATTTTTGAGCGGTTGCCCCCCAAGAAAGTGAGGAATGCACTTATTTAGTGATTCCCAAATGGCAGCTTCCACCTCCAGCATCTGGGTGCCTCAGACTAATTAAAACAAATGCTGCAAAATATGGATCTGTCTTTGTGTGGCAGCCTCCGTGCTCTGCTGCAGTAGTTCAAATGGGCAATTAAAAGCTTGACTGAACAGATAGGACATGCAGTGCACTCATGAGCTGCCAAACCCAGGCTCTGGAAGATTGCCAGGGGAAGCGGGCACCCAAATTGCATGGGCATTCTCAGCAGAGGGGCCATTCGCTAGGCCTGGAGAGTTCAGGAACCAACAGCAAAAGCCGCCCAGCTGTGGCAGCATCCAAGAGATGTGTGTAAGCGGAGGTTTTCTCCCAGATCACTGGGCCCCAGTAAGTTGGAAGAGGGGTAATGCACATTGATAACAGCAACTTGCAGACAGTGGGGTCCATTTTGGCCCAAGCTTCTCTGCAAAAGCTGAGTCAGCATCAGGATACTTTATGCTTCCTAAGTTATTTATTGTCCTCTGCTACTGGGAATTGACAGTTGTAGGATTCGTTTATTTTAAAGAAGGCGTTGTGCTAAATCTTTGGGATCAGCAATATTTTCTTTGTCTCCTTTCCTGCTTGTGGGATGTGCTGACAATGAGAGATCATGTGTTAGCTGAACTAAAATCTCCGGCCTTTCTTGTTTTAATTGCAGAAGCTCTCCTTGAACAGGCCATGATTGGCCCATCACCCAACCCACTGATCTTGTCCTACCTGAAATATGCAATCAGTTCCCAGGTAACAACCTCGGTAGCACTTCTCCTTTTCAAAGTGCATTACAGACAGTGATGAATTAACCTTCCCAACCCTGAGTTAGGGGACTTGTTGCTCCTGGGAAACCAAGTTTCAGAAGTGAAGTGACTTGTCTAGATCCACAGTGGGACTGAGTGGGAGAGCCAGGATTAGAATTCAGAATTTCCTGTCTCCCAGTGCGGTACTCGATCATGCTTCTCTCCTCTACAAGGAGATAGTGGCGGAGTGTCGCTCTGATCAGTACATGCCAAAGCAATAAAGCTTCTGAGGTGACCTGTGCATACAGGCGGGCATAGAGATCTCTTTCCCTCTAGATAGTTCCTCAGCTGCCAGACACTCTTGCTTTCCTTCGCTTGTTATTTAAAATTGTAGTTTAATGTGAAGTTTGTGTAAAGCAAATCAGGGATCACCTAAAAATGTCTGTTTAAATTTGTGCTGGGTCACTGCCAAAGCCCCTTTTTAAGACACAAGCAGCTATAAAATGACCTCATTATTCCTTGGCAACAGCAATTGCATTTTAAAATGTTAGCTAATAACTTTCTTGCTCTGTCTTTTTTGTTCCTAGATGGTGTCTTATTCCACCGTCCTGATGGCCATCAGTAAGGTAGATCTTGACGGATGCTGTCTTTCATTTTACCTACAATCTGTGTCCATTTCTGTCCCACTAACTCCTGCCAGATATAGGTCAAGCGGAAAATGACATCCTTTGCTGAGTCAGCAATGATCAGATGGCACAACCAAACAGATTGTTTTTGTGTCTCTGCTATGTGGAACAGGTTGTTCTCCATCAGCGGAAAGAGATCACTTTGCCTTTCCTTTGGGAAACTGCGCGCAGTTCCTTGCGAGGCAGGTTTAAAAGCCTAATCTATCTAACGTGTGTATGACGCATCTAAAACCACATGCTGGCACATCCTTTTCACAGCAGTGGTGGGGGAATCCAGAGGTTAATACTTAAAACCAGCAAAATTGGGATGTAGCATTGCCAGTTAATGCAGTGTCATAGCCAGAGAATAGTGTTTTTTCTCCTTGATGGGAGCAGTTTTAACATCTTAGCCAGTGTAACTTGTATTAAATGTCCCAGGACCTGAGGTTACACATGAAGGGTCAGTTTCACAAGTACTTAGCACCCAGCAGCTCCCACTCTTCATGGAGGGTAGGTCCATCAATGGCTATTAGCCAGGATGGTCATGGATGCAACCCCATACTCTAGGTGTCCCTAGCCTCTGACTGCTAGAAGCTGGGAGTGGACGACAAGGGACAGATCACTCAATGACTGCCTGTTCTGTTCATTCCCTCTGGGGCACCTGGCATTGGCCGCTGTCGGAAGACAGGATACTGCGCTAGAGGGACCTTTGGTCTGACCCAGACTGGCTGTTCTTACTGGGCAATGAACCATTCTGAAAATCTGCCCATGGAGACGTTGTGTTTTAGTGACAGAGGGAAATGCACTCCCAGAACAGCGTGCTATGAGTTAAAAGTGGTTTATGTGAAAGATTGCTAGTGTCTGCTAGAGTAAGTTACCTTATCAGTGTTCCTCAACTTTTTAAAGTGGGGAGTCCTTGTTCTCAGTCAGATATTTTTCACAACCCCTTATGTTTACTATAGAAATAAAGGGAATAAAGGATCGATGATGATAATGCTTTAATATTTATTTGTGTGTGTGAGAGTCGAGAGGTTGACAGAGATCACGTGAAGGGTAAGAGCATGCGGGCAGTGGGGGAGTGAGATTTTCTTTGCTTTAGATTGTAATAAAACTTCCAACCCTTGGTAGCCCCCTGACTGCCTTTCATGATCCCCTCCCAACAGGTCACGACCCACCAGTTGAGAAACATTGACCTAGAATCATAAAAATGTAGGACTAGAAAGATCTTGATGTGTCATTGAGTCCAGGCCCCTATACTGAGGCAGGACTAGGTATTATCTAGACCATCCCTGGCGGGCGCTTGTCTAACCCAGTGATACTCAGACCGAGGCTCGTAAACCACAAGTGGCTATTTAAAGCGTATCCTGCGGCACTTTGCAGCACATATTAAAACCCTGTGTGATTTAATTAACAACCAATCAGGAGGCTTTAACTATGTTGTTAACCAATTAAGTTATCAACTTGCACTAAGTTATTAATTTATTTCCTATGAAAATTATATATATCAATATTTCCCCTTGTCATACTGTTTAATCTGAGTAGTACTATAGTAAATGAGACAATGAATTCACATGATTGTGGCTCTTCTGGGTAATGTTGATCACTAATTTGGCTCCTGAACCACTGAGCTCTGAGTATCGCTGCTCTAACCTGTTTTTAAAAATCTCCTATGATGGAGATTCCACAACCTCCCAAAGTAATTTGTTCCAGTGCTTCACCACCCTGATAGGAAGTTTTTCCTAATGTCCAACCTAAACCTCCCTTGCTGCAATTTAAGCCCAGTACTTCTTGTCCTGTCCTCAGTGGAGAAGAACAATTTATCACCCTCCTTTTTATAACACCCTTTTACGTACTTGAAAACTGTTACCATGTCACCCTTCAGTCTTTGCTTCTCCAAACTAAACAAACCCATTTATTTCATTCTCTCATCATAGGTCGTGTTTTCTAGACCTTTAATCATTTTTTCTTGCTCGCTTCTGGACTTTCTCCAATTTGTCCACATCTTTCTTGAAGCATGGTGCCCAGAACTGTCTTATCGGTGCTGAGTAGAGTGGTAGAATTACTTTGTGTAATTGCCTATAACATTCCTGTTAATACAGCCTTCATTTCTGAGTAGCTGTTGAACTAGCTGCCAATAAAAACTATTGGCAGGGAGCCCTGTCCTATCCTAGAGTGGGACACACACTATCTTTTAATGTTTCTTTTTAAAAACTGAGATCTATATTCAACGCGTCTGGTTTTAAAATCCCCTTGTATTCCTGTGTTGTAGTTTGATGACTTCTCCCGAGATCTCTGCGTCCAGTCCCTGCTGGAGATCATGGATATGTTTTGTGATCGGCTCAGGTATTAGGCTGCTGTCGTGTCACATTGTGCTCTCTTCTGAAGGGTTGTGTGATGATGCTGTGGGAGGAGTTGCTCTAATGTCCCTGAAAGGCAAAGATCGATAACACTGATGAGCCAGGAGTAGTGCATATGTGAGACAGTGGTTCCCAAACTGTGGGTCGCACCCCCAAATGGGGTCGTGCCATCAGCGAGTAGGGTCGAGTGATCCCTTAGTGTATGGAGGATGATATTTGGGGCTTGTCTACACTACATTGCTGCCCGCCGATCTGGGGTGTAGACAAGCCTTTGGTGACCTCCCATGTATGATGCGTGGAGGACACCATTTTGCTCTACAAAGTAGCATCCTTTGCACAGCATGACCTCACATGCACCATATGTAAGAGGTCATGCTGCGTGGAGGACACCATTTTGTAGAGCAAAATAGCATCATCCGTGCAACGTGGCCTCCCTATGGCGTTTGCGAGGCCACGCTGTGCAGAGATGCCGTTTTTCTCTTGAAAATGACATCGTCCTGCTGTGTGGGGTCCCAGGAGGAAATGGTTTGTTACAATGGGGTCATACCGAACAAAAGTTTGGCAACCCCTGATGTAGGAGCTGGGCAGGTCGCTTCCCTCAGCTCTGCCTGTGCACCTTGACTGCCAGCCCCCCTGCTAATCCAGTCCTGGACGCCCCACACAGCTGCGCTAAACACAAGGAATATAGGAATTGCCAGAGTGGCTCAAACCAGTGGCTCGCCCAGGCCAGGGTCCTGTTGCTGCCCATGGTCAGTGCCTGCTTTATAGGAAGGTACAAGAAATCCTGCATCTGGCATTATGGAGTAACCTGCCTCCATGGAAAGATTCCTTCCTGATCCCCAGTAGTTAGAGGTAGGTTTAAACCCATACATTTGAGGGATTATATCCCTGCTAATGCATCTCAGTCCTCACCTGCAGCACCTCCTGCTCCATGGTCCTGGGCCGTGCACACCCAGCACTGCCAATGCACCTCATTGTTGCAGCCGTTCCTACTTCTGTTTCTGGATACACCTGGCCATTCTTGTAACCTTGAGCGTTTGCGTTGGTGCAGCTGAGGCTGTGTCCAGAGAGCGAGCGAGGGGCTGATGTTCTGTTGATGATTTGGGGCATTAAACAGTTTCTCAAAAACCCAGAATGCTTGTAGTTTACCTTAAAACCCAACTAAACCTGTTTAAAGACGTCAATGGTATTGCTGAGCTTAGTGCGTGCCGGGGAGTGAATAGATGGGGTAGAAAGGTGGAAATAGCTACTCTTTTATTTCCTGAAGCAGAATTGCAACAATTAATATTAATTTGTCACCAAGTGTTGACAAGGAGCTGCCGCTGGCCAGATACAAAGCTGGCCACGTCATCCAGTCCCTGGTTAATTTGATCCTCCATTTAATTAGATCCAAACCTCTGGAACCAAATGATTTGTGCTCCAGAAGGAGAACTCCCATGCCATAGTGTGTCGATCAATGCTGATCACTTTTTGCAAGATAATTCAATTGCGGGCTTAGAGAAGTATATCTCTTTGATTAAAAGACCAGAGAAGCAAGGAAGACCCCGTGATGGTGAGATTTTTCAGCCATACTGGAGGTTATAAGTGTGACAAAGTGCTTTGTGTGAGTTGAGGAGGGAAAAACAGTCAACAGGTGGATGAAATTCAGCCACATGTTTCAACCAATATGAATAGGGGGAAGGATGGTCCAGTGGTTAAGATGCAGGGCTGAGACTTGAGATGTTTGGGTTCAATTCCCCAGCTCTCTGTGTGACCTTGAGCATCTCCCTTTGGGTGTGTATACACTAGAAACACTGCAGCAGTGCTGCTGTGGCACTGTAGTGCGAACACTTCTTACAGCAACGGAAGGGGTTCTTTCCTCACTATAGTAGATCCAACTCTCCAAGAGGTGGTAGGTAGGTTGACGGATGAATTCATCCATGGACCTAGCAGGGTCTACACCAGAGCTTAGGTCAGTGTAACTACGTTGCACAGGGTGTGGTTTTTTCACAGCCCTGCCTGATGTAGTTAAGCCGACCTAACTCTTGTAGGATTGTTAGGTGTTTGGATGCTACGGTGGTGGGGGAGCCTGGCTAGCTGGAATAAGGGGAAGGTCCCATAATGAGACATTCAAACCTAATCTTTTCTTCTGCGCCCCCCCCCCCAGCTGCCATGGCAAAGCAGAGGAGTGCATTGGTTTGTGCCGGGCCCTGATGAGCGCCCTCAACTGGATGCTGCGCTGCGCAGCCTTCTATACGGAGAAGTTCAAAGAGATTCTGGAACAGGCAGCTGCTGAGAACCAGCTGAAGATGTGCCTGGAGCGGCTGGAGAAGATCCTGGGTAGCACCAAAAACCGGGCCCTGATTCACATTGGCAAGCTGGAGGAGACGTGTATGTTGCTGGGCCACTCTGTCCGTCCCACCCCCTCACCTCACCTCGGCTCATCTTGCTGGTGGCTCTGCCATGGTCAAACCTGAACTTCTGAGCTTTCCTCCCATTCTCTCTTGCTGCCATCCTCTCCATCACCTGGGAGATTGTCTTTGACTCCTCCTCTCCTTTATCCCGCTCAGCCAAGCCCTGCCATCACTGCTTCCCCCTCCTGTAGCCTTCTCTTTGTCCCTGCTGCTCCAGCCCCAGTTCCTTTGCCGTCTCAATCGCTGTAGCCACCTGCTCCCTGACATGACACCCGCGCTGCCAGCCCTCCAGTCCCCGCTGCCCCGGAGGAGGAGTCCGCGGGAGCTAATGGCTCTGCGGACTCGCTCCTTTGCGGTATGACTTTCCCCAGCACGCCTGGAGAGGGTGCTGTGCAAAGCCGAGCTGTGTCCCAGAGCAGCTCTGCGGCAGTACAGATCTCGGCTGGGATTTCCACTGGCCCCTGTGCGAGTCAGGCACCTCATTCCCACTGAAATCCAATGGGATTTGCCTGCCTACTCCCTTGGGCTCCTAGGCAAATCCCAGCCCTTGTCAGGACCTCTCAGCTGTACAGACCTACTGGGACTCTCATATACTCCCTGGGATCCCTACATTGAAAATCTTGCGTTCCACCCCCCTCCCCTTTCCTTCCAGCTTCGTGGAGCACCATAGAGCAGTCGCTGATCAAACTGGGGGAGAATCTGAGCAGCCTCAGTAACCTGCAGCTGCACAGCCAGGCGGACGAGTGCATCTCCCTCATCAAGAGGTAGCCCCACTGCCTTGCCTTCCATGCGCTTGGGGTTACAAGTTGGTGGGGGGTCCGTGCACCTGCTCTGCCTGTCGGCCAGGACAGCCAGGGTAGTCATGGGAGCAGCACTGGGGGACGAGTGGGCGGGTCACGTTGGCACAGCCCAGGCAGGCTCATTGCTGAGGCCTGTGGACTCTGCTTTCACCCTCGTATGGGTCCCAGCTCCTCTGCTGATGGCCAGAGAGCCTCATATGCCTTCCAGGCATCTCCTGTGCCCATTGTGCAGCCTGGCCTGCCCCTCCATGCCTCTGTTGGGAGCTGGCCGGGGGAGGGAAGATGCAGGGCTAGGTGGAACTCCATTGTGTCCCAGGCTGGAAGCCCCCCTCATGATACCCCCTCAGCAGCCCCTCCCCCTTTAACTCTCCGGCCTTGTCTACATGGGAACATGAATGGAATAACGATTCTGGAATAACGTCCAGGTGGACTCTGTTCTGTACTAAGAGTGTCCATGCAGGGAACTATTCCGGAATAGCCAGACCTTTAAACTCACACCTGACCTTATTCTGGACTCGCTGCCCCATGTGGACAAGCCTTAGGACTGCCCATAGCCCAGGGTGTTAAACACCAATGACCTAGCCAGTGCCCTAAGGTTCATCTGTCAAACCAGAGAAGAGTCTAAGGGCTGTCGCCCATCATGACCCAGACGTGGAAGCAGCGTAGGGGAGGGTTGAAACCCAATGACCTTCAGCTCTGGTGGGTGTAGGGTCTCCTCCAGCATCACTTGAGCCCCCTGCCTGATTACCACTGTTCTTCTTTTGCAGCATACCCACCATGCTCTCGGCCCACTCTGAGCAGCTGAACAAAACTGGCTTCCCCACCGTGCATGCCGTGGTGCTGTTGGAAGGAACCATGAACCTCACGGGAGAGACCCAGCCTCTCGTGGAACAGCTGATGATGGTGAAGCGGATGCAGGTACAGTGAAGGAGCAGCAGCTTGTTTCCTCCCTCTCCTGGGTGAATCCTGACTCAGAGTGGCAGTGTGGCCTAGTGGGACTGGAAGCCGGGACTCCTGAGCTCTAATCCCAGCTGTCGTGCTGAATCTGTCTGGCCTTGGCAGGTCACTTCTCGTCTTCGTGTCTGGCTTGCACAGACAGGGGTGAGGCCGAGGCTGGCCCCTGATCTCGCAAGAAATGCAGGGAAGTATGACTCCCTCCGGAGGTTTAGGAGTCTGCTTTTGCCTCTGGAGAATGGGGTTACTCCTCAAGAGGCAGACACACCTGCTTTTAAATCAAGAGGCTCAAGGTTCGATCCCCGCTGACGACCCATGAAGTAGGGTGTGTGTGTGTGGAGGGGGTGGCATGCACTGGACTCTCTGGGTCTGAGATCTGTTCCATCCCACTTGTAGCGCATTCCCTCACCGCTTTTTGTGCTGGAGATCTGGAAAGCCTGCTTTGTGGGCCTGATCGAGTCTCCAGAGGGGACGGAGGAGCTGAAATGGACGGCCTTCACCTTCCTTAAGGTAACCCCTTGTCCTGCATCCCGCCCTTGCCGAGAGTCCGGAGTCTGTCGCTGCCTGGCTCCCCCAGAACCCTCCTGAGTGCCAAAACCTGGCTGAGCAATTACCTCTCCTCTCCCACTGCATCCCCTCACAACCGGGGACCCTCTTCATGCCCCAGCTGTACAGATCATGTTAAACTGCAGGCTCGGAGGCTGAGCCCGCAGGCAGCATCCCTTTACACAAGCCACCAAACATTGATTTGTCAGGTTTATTTTAGTTAGCAAAACAGCTTTTGTATCACTTTGTTCCTGGCTGTGGGGCACAGTTGGTCTTGGCTTAATGGAGAACCTACACCCTTGTGGGATATGACATTGGCTTGACTTTATCCAGCTGTATGCAGAGATGCCCTGATCTTATTTGTCAGCCAAGAGCTGGCTCAGCAACGGAGAGATGATCCCAAGGTTCAAATCTTAGTAGGTTCTCTGCCTCCTTCCCCCCCATGCCTCTTGCCTTTTTCCTTGGAGCTTTTGGTCCCGGTGTACAATGTGGGGATGGTGGTTAAAGCACAGGGTTCAGAGCCAGGAGACCTGTGTTCTGTTCTTAGCACTGCCATGTTGCTTTGGCCATATCTGCCTCAGTTTCCCCATCTGTAAAGCAGGGGTGATAGCCTTGCAGAATGCTTTATAAATGCTAAGTGACTGTCTGGGTTTGATCAGAGGGGGAGTAAGTGTTGTGTTAAGACCCTGGTGCTGTTCCTTTTTCACATTCTTCCTTTGTCCTTGGCAGACTGAAAGGTTATGTGTTTAGCGTCTTTCTTTTCCCCCTCCCCAGTGTAAACAGCAGCCTATGGCCCTGGATCCCCTGTTCCAGCTCTTGTCCGCTTTTTGTAAAAAAGGGACGGTGGACGGGAACTGACCCCAGAACAAGCTCAACACATTCCAACTTCGTATTCCTCCATCTCGTCCCCAGTAATCTCCGGTGGGACTGACAGGTGTGAAGGGAATCGGGGGCCTAATGGAAATGAACAGACACTCCTGCTTCAGCTCTGAGAGATGGGGAGGTGGGTTAGGAAGAAACTGTGACACTTCCCTTCTGTGCGGGTGATTCCATAAATGTCCACGCGGGGGCTTTCCCCCCACCTTCCTCGGGAACAGATGGTCCCAGGGCATTGACTAGATGGATCGCTGGTGCAGTTCTGTGGGGCAGCTCTTAGGGGTGTTTTCTCTAGGGCTGGTGTCTTCTGCCATGACTCCTGGATGCGAGCCATGTATCGTGGTGGATGAGCCTGAGTCTCCGCACCCAGGATCTCTTGGGCTAGATCTGAATGTTTTAAAAAACTGTTTCTTTCAGATCCCTCAGGTTCTGGTTAAACTAAAGAAATATCCCCAGGGAGAGAAGGTGAGTTGCTGTGACTGTTGGTATTTAGTATTGATCATTTACAGTGCAGTGTGTGTGTGTACACAATACACACACACAGAGATCATGTTTGTAATTGAGGTGCCTAGGGACCAGATGAGATGGAGGCTCTATTGTGCTAGGCACTGAACAATCCCAGAGTAGTGGACACTCACTTCCCCAAAGAGTTTACGGTCTAATAGCCTGGGAGGTCACATGCTTTGTAACGTGTTGTCTGAACTTGTACACACCAGGGGCTCCTTGCATCCCTCCTGCCACCGTCCTACCTCCCGCTATTTCAGGGACTCTCTGAAACTCTGCCCCTCTGCCTGGGGTTGTGTGTGCCCCCCATACCAGGGTCCTCCTTCCCCCTGTAGCAGGGGCTCTGTGTAACCCCACCCCACAGCCAGTTTGGGGCTCTGTTGTACTAGACACTCTACAAATATAGACCTTGCTCCCTCAGAGACATAGGCCCATGCTCAGCTTTGCACCAGGAATGATCTGATTGGTCATCAGGACCCCTCATGTCCGTAACCATAAGCACGTGTGTAAGTCTCAGCAACGTCGGGGCCATGCGGCCAAGGGCACTGCCTGCCCCAAGGAGCTTACAGTCTAAAAGACGAGGACGTAACTGGGGGAGGAGACACTCCTGGCCTCGAGGGTGCAATGGGAGGATGGGGTACCACTGTGATAGCTGGTCTAGGCTGAAACACCTTGGGGGAAGGTTTATAGCCAGAGGTCACAAGTCATCCCTGCTTGGCTGCTCTTATCATTTACCACAGTGCTCTTTTGATATCTCTGTGGGTGATTTTGTTTCGAGGGGTGGGAACTTCACAGTAAAACACCAACCCAGCTTATTTCTAAGGATCTCCTCTCTCTCCTTGCTGAGCAGTGGAAGTCAGCTTGTAATGCATGACCGGAGGTTGGGGCCTGACTTTCATGGCAAGTGTCTGCAGCTCCTGTTGGTGCTGAGGGTTGTGTTCCTGCAGTGCTGTGACTTCAGTGGGAGGCGGCACCTCTGAATATCAGACTCTGGCTGCCCAGCCTTCCCCATGTCCCAGAAGTACCATAGGATAATCCATCCCTTTGCTAATGTCACACTGACTAGCCAACGCTCTGTTGGTCCACCAGTGTGAAGCTGTGCAGAGTTATTCAGCTGATGGGGCAGAATCGAGCCCAAGTTTCTAAGTGGCTTTGTTGCTTCAGCTCAAAGAATCTCTTATACCTTGTGCAGCGAGGTCTGATCGAGCTCTTGCCTCTTGTGTGGCTGCAGGATTTCACTGAGGACGTGAATTGTGCCTTTGAGTTCCTGCTAAAACTCACCCCTTTGCTGGACAAAGCTGATCAGCGATGCAAGTAAGTCCTTCTCCCTCCCGTGTCTCCGCCTGACCTCGGAGCATCCAGGGGAAAGGGCACGGCTGTTGTATGCCATATGCGGGGTTTTTCCTCCTCCTCACTGCTGTGGGAATGACTGGATTCTGTTGAGAACCATTGGGCTGCACGCAGAACCATGGGGACAGCATGTCTCTCATGCCGGAGGAGCCCCACAGCCCCAAATGGGTAAACTGGCCTGTGTCCTGGGTTTAATACCTAGTAGAAAACGTGGATCCCATTTTACTTTTAATCCCTGGTTTCTGAGCACCTGGATCTGTGGCAAAACGCTCAGCCCAGCCTTCAGTGCCTGATCAGTGTCCCTGCTTTGCTATTGTACAACTGCTGGCATGTTTCCTGCTGGCTGTTCCTGAGGCTGGTGTACAGTTTGGAACACAGCTTTTTTCTCCCCAAGTTTCCTGTACTTCATTTCCCCTCCCAACAGCAAGTGTTTAGCAGCTGAGTCTCATACTAATAACGCGCTCTGCTTCTGGGGCACCTTACAAACAAACACGCTGGCAGCCCCTGCCGTGAGGTGGGTACATATCGTTAGCCCCGTTTAACAGAAATGACGTGCCCAGGATGGTTCAGTGGCCTTACAACGCTAAAGAGAGAGAACCCAGTTCTGAGCCCGTCTCTTGTCTGAGCCACTAGGTGCCCACGTCTTTCTAAAAGTGGGGCTAAAACCCCGAGTCCTGACCCTGCACTTCACAATGCTGTCTCCTTTGCTCTGGTCAGAAGCATGAAAGCTCTGGCCTCTCTGAAGTAGCTGCTTTCCTGCTCCCACCCTAACGTGGGTCAGTGAGCTTGTGTGTGTGTGTTTGTAGGATTCCTTGTTCTCTTAGCTCCATCTTTCTCAATTCCAGCTGTGACTGTACTAGTCTGCTCCTGCAGGAGTGTAGCAAACAGGGACTGCTGTCTGAGGCCAACATGACCAACCTAGTCGCCAAACGGTAGGCCCCCAGCTCTGCCGCTTTGGGAGTTCCCCTGTGAAATTCCTGCACGTTGATAGCAGCCGGGTCTTGCTGCCATCCCTTTCCCTGGGGAATCACTGGGTTCTGGGGGCTCTGAGAGTCTTTATTCCATTATGAGGAAGTTAACGGGACAGCTTGGATCTAACCAGACGTCAAAACCCTAAAGGAAGAGTCTGTCAGAGAGGGGGGCTAAAAGACCCTAGGTGTCCCAGCCGGAAGAGAAAGGCCTTTGCTGGTCTCCGCTGAGTACACTATGTGGACTGGGAGGGAATGGGGCCTTGTCGGCCCAGGGAACTGCCTCCTCGTCTCAGATCTGCTGGTCTGGCTGGCTACAGGCTTCCTATGTGGGGAGGGGCGTGGGTGCTGGATTCCTGCAGGCTGTATTAACCCTGTCCCTCTTGGTGTAGATGGCACTCTTGGTGAAGGGAGTGGGGGATCGCAGACCCAAAGGGCATTGTTTGGAAAGCAGGGGAAAGAGGGGGCCCCTCCTCTCTGATTCCCTCATCTCCGTGCATATCTCCCCCAGGACAGCCGACCGGGAGCACGCGCCACGCTTGAAATCGGCAGAGAATGCCAACATCCAGCCCAACCCGGGACTCATCCTGAGAGCCGAGCCCACTGTCACCAACATCCTCAAGGTAACTTCCCCAGTGCTCCTCGCCCCCGTCCCAGACCGCTGCGGACACCTGGGATCCTTGATGGCTTGTGAGCGACTGTAATGCTCCAGGTTCTCTCCCAGTGCTGGGAGAAAGGCAGCACCTCCAGTCAGCCTTGCTGGCAGCCGGCAGCCCTATGCCGCGCCATTGGAATTGACTGGTGTCCTGTTCCGCTCTAGTGGCTGTAAGAGTCAGAGGAGCTGTTCCCCATGCCCAAGCCACCCCTTTAGCTGCACCTGGAAGCAGTGACCTTATCCAGCATATTAATGCACTTGGGCTGTAACAGCATGACTCAGGCCTCTGCCGGCAGAGAACTCTGTGTACGTCCTGCTCCCAGCTCCTTTCTCTCTGGATAATGCACACAGAGCTCACGCAGGCAGATGCAGTCTTTCCCTGCATTGTTACGGCCGCCGCGCTCCCCAGCTTCTGAATCAGCAAGTACATTTTGTTCCACAGGTCCCACTTGAGCCACAGCAGGTGGCAGATTATGGGTAATGACAGCTCTCTTTGAGTGGTGGCTGAGCAACGCTAGAGCGCTGTCTGGCAGGGCTTATCCCTCTGGGGAGATGGGATCTCTCGTTTTCTCATATAGACCAGAACCACGGGGCTTCTGATGAGGACTGACTTGCATATGGCGTTACCGACAGCCAATCGGAGAGCTCCAGTCATGCCCAGAGTTCTACAGCCGCTTTATACACTATTTAAAACTGCTTTGTTCCCCGGCCCCCTGTTTTTTCACTAGACCATGGATGCAGATCACTCCAAATCCCCCGAGGGGCTACTAGGCGTCTTGGGCCACATGCTGTCTGGGAAGAGCCTGGATCTGCTATTGGCAGCTGCAGCAGCGACGGGGAAGCTGAAATCTTTTGCTCGGAAGTTCATCAAGTGAGTGACTCCAGAGAGATTGTCTGTGCTGGGTTATCGCTGGGCGCGGGGTGCTGTGGCAGCTGTGTCACCTGTTTGTGCCTCAGACCTCCCACCTCTGAGCAGAATGAGGGAAGCAGTTGGCCTCAAACATCCAGGAGATATAATGAGGCTGGATTGATCTGGTTTTTGTGTCCTCTCATGCTTTGGGTGCAGCGACATAGCTGGCTTTGGCCACGCATCTGCCTCGGCTGGCAGTGGGAGCTGTACAGCAAAGCCCCCTGTGGTGCTTTGAGAACGTGTCTTTAATCAGTGCTTTTCAGCAATCTCTGGATAGGTCTGCAGATGTTCAGAGCTCAGATTGTTATGTGGGGGGATTTGTTAGCCTCCTGTGCTGGAAACATACCACCCAGGCACAAAATCCACCTGCCCCAGCCATGATATCGAAAACAAACAGCCCTGCTACTCTGCTTGCCCGCTAAAATCCCTCGCTGTCCCCAGGCGGGCAGGGGAAAAGCTGCAGTGTTGGACAGTGCATTAAAAATAACTAGCTAGAATTGTGAGTTTGAACTCGTGTACTCTAAAACCAGCTGATGTGGGAGTGCACATGGCAAGCTAACTTGAGGCAGCTGAGCCCAGTGGACAGGGCATACACTTGGAGTCAGGACTCCTGGGTTCTTTTCCCAGCTTTGCTGTGGACTTGCTGTGCAACTTTGGGCAAGTCCTTTCCCCTCTCTGTACCTCAGTTTCCCCTCCATCCCTTAGGTTATGTCTACATTACAAAATTCTGCCAGAGTAGCTATGTCAGTCAGGGATGTGATCCCTGACCCACCTAGCTGTGCCAACAGGAGCCCCTAGTGTAGATGCAGCTAAACTGACAACGCCGAGCTTTTACTGATTATCGCCTGTTTTGTTTGCAGGGGGCACTTTCACTATACCAGGAAAGTGCAGCTTTAGCTGCGTCCACACTAGCTGTGCTTTCTTGGTGTATATATATACTGGTGTTCCTGTAGCAGCAAAGCGCTCCTAATGTAGACAGGGGCTTAGTCTATTTAGATTGTGAGCTCTGGGGCAGAGGGATACTTTTCACTTGTTTTCTGTGCAGCACCCAGCATAATCTGAAGTGGGGTGTCCAAGCACTACGGTAATATAAATAAGCAGGACCTTTTCCTATTATGACACGTTAAAGCCCTGTCTGTCAGCTGGAATCATTCTTGAGAATTGTTACTATAGTCAAACCAGTCTTGGGCAAAACCCAGGCTGGGGATTTGGAGTCATTTTTATTTTGCACACATTCAAATCTTCAAACCACTAAAGCGTATGAAAAGAGAGTGCGAACCAAAGAGCCAGTGCAGCTGGGGTGTGGTAGTGAGTCGAGTTGATGTGGTGCTGGCTTCTTAGAACAGGTGTGCATGTCTTAATGTACAGGGTGCCATCTTCTGTGTTTTAAGCCTGAATTCCCCCTGTTCAGTGCACCCATGTCAGATGTGGCAAATGCTGTTACTCTGCTAGAATTGATGGATGGAGCAGGAATGGCTAGAGGCCAAGATCAGGTTGGCTGGGGCCTCTAACCCTAACCACAGGGACTCCCAGGCTAACCAGACCAGGCAAAGGGTGGGGGAGAGCAAGTTTCATTCCATTTTACACTGGGCAATGGAAGCCCAGAGGGGACATGTCATTGAGCTGGGAACTGAACCCAGGCCTACAGAGTCCCAGCCCAGCATCTGGTCTCCTTCCCCTTCCATCTTTAGATGGGGCCTGTGCCATGAAGCCAGCAGAGAAAGGAGCCGGTGGGAACTGGGAGGCCAGCCCTGGTTGGGGAGAGGGTCCAAGCTGGGTCTGAGTTGCCGTGGCAAGTGAGGGTGGAGGAGGCTTGGCGTGGGCAGCCGGTGTGGGCAGCCTGCCCTGTCCTGGGGATAAAGAGGTTTCAGTTTCACCAGCCACAGAGACCGAACCCTTGGCTATGGTGCTTCATTGCTTCTTTCTCTGCCTCTCTGCAGGCTGAATGAATTTACCAAGCACATCAGCGGAGAAGGCTGTAAGTGTGACAGGGCAGCTTGAACTGCAGAGCCCCTTACTACTGAATGTGGAGGAGCTAAGCCCGGGCCCTTTCATAGGGCACCCCTGGTCTGAAGGGGTTAATGCCGTAGCATAACAGTAGAGAGCACTGTCCCAGCCGGGGGCCTGCACAAGGGGGCATTGATTCACTCTGGCAGGGTACAGGGCTCACTGGGGTTCTTTATCCTCTCCGGCTGCACGTGTGCATTGCCCTGCAGCCCCCGCTGCTCATTACCAGCTCGGCTGCAGGTCAGGGGGCTCTGTAATGGGGATGGGGGAGATGAGTCCCCCTTCCTTCCCCGGGGGGGAGGGGGAGATTTGCCTGCTGCCAGTGCCCCTTAGCCTCTCCTTCTTTGGAAGGGATGATGTCTGAGCACAGGACCCAAGATAAGGATTATGAATATATTTGCATGTGATTAAACATGTGAAATGCTCTGACCTTCCATTGGCTGGAGGGAAGGCTTAGCTCCAGGCTCCATGGCCACTTAGTGATGCAGCAGGGTCTCAGCTCAGCATGCGGGGTGAGGGCTAGTGAAAGTTCCCTGACCTTGGATGTGTTGGTCCCTCAGGTGAGGCCGCTATGCAGGGTGTGTGAGCACTGACCTGCTCTCCCTGCTGGTAGGGCGCCGGGCGCCCCACGGGAGGCAGTGTGTGCCAGTGCAGTGGGGTGGGGGAGGTCCCTCCACAGCATCCCACTGGGGCCTTGAGGGAAGGAGTGGGGCGAACTGAGGTTGGAAAGCTCCTCTGGTAACAGCTTGGTTTCTCCTCCACAGCCAAAGCGGCTTCTGTCAGGGCCCTGCTGTTCGACATTTCCTTCCTCATGCTGTGTCACGTCGCCCAGACCTACGGCTCTGAGGTAGGCTGCCCCCCGTCCGTGGGGCTCTGCGCGCCGGTTTCTCCAGGAAGCCTGACCTCGTGCCATCCAGCTAGGAGATCCTGAATGAATAAACCTGAGCTCAGACCATACAGCACTTCTGTAGCTTAGACTAATGCACTGTGGCTCTTGGTGTCCCTCTAGTGGCTGGATCACGTGGAGGGTGCATCTAATGGAGCTGGGTCTTTTCGTTTGGGCGACAGAAGCTCATGCTTTTGGATCCAGAGGTGGTGGGTTTGATCGCCACAGATGGTGACCCGCTGGGGACATCACATTAGGGCTCTCTGTGCAGAGATCATTGGAGCATTTAATTTCACCTGCTTCCTTTCAGCTTGGAAAAGAGAGGGCTGGGTTTGGAAAGAGCAAGAGTCCTGGTAGCTGTGGGAACTCCCGTTCTGCTCTTGGGTTAACGAACACATGAAATTAACTTCCAGCCAAACGTCTGTCAGTGGCTGCTGACTTCAGCGGCTAGCCGAGGGCCTTATGGTTTTTTTTCTCCTCCCCAGAAGCATTGAGCACCCAGGACTCCAGTTGAAGTGAACTGTGGGTGCTCAGCACCTGTGAAAATCAGGTCAAGGGGCTGCCAGCTGGGCGCCCCCAAACTGAGGCCACCCCCATTATTGGGCATGACAGAATGGTTCATCTTAACCTGTTCGTTTTCCTTCCCCTCCGCTACCTCTCGTGTCAGACCCACAAAGTGTGGGCATTTGGCGTGACCTTGTAACATCACAGGAGTCAGAGATAGAATAAACCATCCCCTCCCACTCCTGCTTTGTTTCCTAGAGCTGGGTCCGGATTCACCTCTGGCGAGACGGGCTCAGTGATCGACTGCCTCTCTTCCCATCTCTCAATCCTGTCATCCTGCTTAGTTTTGATATTCAGGCAGAGATTAATATATAAGGATGCCCACGTGGGGGCGCTGTGCAACTACAGGTAACATGGTCATGCTCATGAACGAAGGCGCTAACGCTGGCTCAGAAACGCCAGCTCTTTCGCTTGTCCATGTCCATGTTCCTGTTTGATTCTGGGGGGTCTGTTTCTCACCCATTTTCCCCCAGGGCCCCAGCTGGGTAAGGATGCAGCATTGTCCTAGCCTGTATGAATACTGTACAGACAGTCTGGCGGTGAGCAGCTCCAGGGGTGGTTAAGGGGAACTCTCTCCCGCTATTAAACATGTTTGTATTTGGGGAGTTAACCTCTCTATTCTGGCAAATTCCCAGACTACCTCCCTTTTTCTAACTGACAGAGGATAAAGCTTAGGACAGGGGAGTCAGGACTCCTGGGTTCTGTTTCTGGTTGTGCCACTGACTCACTCTGTGGCCTTGAATAAGCCACTTCCCTGCTCTCTGCCTCAGTTTCCCAGTCTCTAATGCCCACCTCTCAGGAGTGAGGTGAGGATTAGTTCAGTAATGTTTGGAAGGTACTGGTAGATCCTTGGAGGGAGAGGATAGAAAGGAACAAAGGATTGCTAGTAAACTCACCCTGCCACTTCAGCTGGCTTTGTTATTAATTATTTTCCATCATAAAGTCTTGTACAGCTTGGCTGGGTTCTGCTGAACAGCAATGGCATGTCACCCCAGAGGTGGCTGCATTTTGGTGCTGCTTAAAGTAACCCTAACATGTCTCTCTCTGGGGCCTTGTGGGCTTGCCTGCTGTTTGTGATGTCTTAGAAGGCTAAGGCAGTGTGCAGTAATAGTCCTATATACTCAGTAGGGAAATATACAGGGTATTCTTGAATCTCCACAGCGTGGGAGCCAGCCATACTCTGCAATTCAACCCCGCTCCATTGTATGTCAGTGCACAGTCCAGCCAGTGGGCCAGGCAGCAGCCTCCTGTATTCTGAAAAGGGAAATTCACAGCTATGTCTCCCGTTCGGGGAGTCTAAAAGCCAAACTCCCACAGGCCCCCCGTGACGGTACCATACAGCTAACGAAGCAGCAGTGCCAAGGAAGGCAATGCCTACACCCTAGCAGTTCACAGTCCTTTGGCGTGTCACACACGCCGAGATCTGCTTCCAGGGAACGTTAAAGGGGGCAGATATCTGGGCAAGGGAATTGGGTAGCTAGTGAAACAGCTCTTTGTGGGGGCATGACTCCTCCCGAGACAGGTTTCTTTTGGTTTAACCTTGTGCTGTGTGTTGGTTCAGCTGGAGTCCCTGGTGCTTGGCTGCATTGCAGCTGATTTGCGTTCTGGTATTTCCATCCTTTACTTGGCCGGGTGTGCAGCAGAGCCTGGCTCCTTGTCGGCTCCTCCCCCAGTCCTACTTCCTAACGCGGGCTGTGAGAGCCTGCTGGGTGCTGTCCCAGCTCACCGGGCTGGGGGGGCCTAGGGGAAGCTCCACACACCAGCAAACCGAAGGCGAGGAGCCAGCCTGATGCAAACATCCCGGCTCCTGCAAGCCCAGGATAATCCTTGGCTCCCTCGCTGCCGGGATTTCCTGTGCACAGGTATATTGGGAAGTCATTGTCCAAAATATTGCCAGGGACCTGGAGTGATTGGTTTGTAGGGAAGCAAGGGATGCTCCCTAGGAGGGCTTGGGGGCACTCTGCACCCGAGGAATTGGCAGGGCAAGAATCCCTGCTCGTGACAGATACGCCAGGTCCTGGTGGCAGTCGTTCCTCCATCCAGAGAGCATTTTGTAGAGGCTGACGTAGGACCTGCTTCCACTCGGTCACTGAAATGCAGCCACCTCGGGGGTGGAATGTGCAGTCTGTGCACAGCACGGCCGGAAGGGAAGGAGAATCCCGTGGAAGAGTGACACTTTGAGGACAGAGAGTAACTCGCCTCATTGGAACTGGCCAGAACCACGGAGACTTGCCTTTCCATCAGGAGTAGTCCCTTGACATCAGCCACATTGGCCACAATGAGTTGCTGTCGCTTCAGCTGCGAGCTGTGCGTTGGCTGGGCTGCTCGCGTTCTCTTAGGGTGCCTTTGCTTGGGGCCTCTTTCCAGGTGATCCTCTCAGAGTCCAGCCCCACGGGTGAGGTGCCATTCTTCGAGACCTGGATGCAGACCTGCATGCCGGAGGAGGGGAAAATCCTCAACCCAGATCACCCCTGCTTCCGGCCTGATTCAACAAAGGTGGAATCGCTGGTTGCTCTGCTGAACAGCTCCTCGGAAATGAAGCTGGTGTACGTAGCTCCCGTGTGTGTGTGTGGGGGCGGGGGGCAGGGACCTGACTCCCACCCATACTCCAGCCTGGGCTGAGCTAGATTCCCAACAGAGCAGTTTGCTTGAGCCCACTCCCCTCTCAAACAGCTACCAGAACCCAGCCTAGGCTGAGGGCCAACAGCGCGGCTTGCCCGTGGGACCCATGTCTTGCCAGTACATGTCTTGCTTCTTTGGGCTGGTAGGGTCGTGGTGAGTGAGCGTTTAAAGGTATCCTGTGCCCCTGACCAGGCTTCCCTCTGTTTCTCCCTCCCCCTCCTGGCAGGCAAATGAAGTGGCATGAGGCATGTCTCAGCATCTCGGCAGCCATCCTGGAGATCCTCAATGCCTGGGAGAACGGCGTGCTCACCTTTGAGTCGATCCAGGTAGTTGCGCCGTTGGCTCCTCCCTGGGCACCTTAGGGGAGCCCTCCCCCACTGGGATAGAGCCGAGGCACAAACATCCCTGGGCTGGGTGTTTCCAGAAGGCAGGTTTGCAAATGTTCGCCTCACAGAATCACCCGAAGCCCGAGCGGATCCCGGGGGCCGAACGCCCTTCTTGCTCTGAATACCGCCCCTCTAGGATAGGGGTTCAGCACAGTGGGATGGGGGTGGGGGAGCGAGCGAGAGAGAGAGAGAGAGAGAGAATCCTGGGTTACCGGACCTGGTAAACAGGAACGTCTGTCTCTAGAACAGCCAATCCAGCATCTTTCACCAGCCTTCAATTAAAACAAAGAAACCATGCTTGTAATATCACCACTCACCATAAGTGTGATCTGTTTGTCACCTGCTCAGTAGTACCAGCCTTCACAATGTAAGTGTCTAATGCCAGTGAAATTGGATGCGGGTGTAAACTCTTGGTTAGGACAGAATCCTTTGTCCTGCATTGTGGGGTCCAGATTTTGCTCTTTGGTGGGAGCTTTCCCCACTGGGGATTTACACCTCCTCTCAGACACTTTATTGCAAAGCGTATCTCTTGCTCCTCAGCAGTCAGACACCTCCAGAGAGCAAAACTAACAAACGTCCAGCCCTTTGGTAGGGTGGAGACACGTACAAAATCCTGCCCTGCTTGCTCCCCTGTGACCTTGGGCGAGGTGCTGCTCCTCTCTGTGCCTCAGTTTCTCCATCTGTAGTGGGGGATCTCGACACTGATCCTGCCCCACTCTATCAAGTGCTCTGCGGTCTGGGGAGAAAGAGCACCATAGAAACGCTGCGTACGACCATTTGCTTTCAGCACTTGCCACCGAGGGGCTGGTCCAAGCTTTCCCCCTGCCTTCAGCAGGGATTGGGCAAGGCCCTGGGGCGAGACCCACCCCCCTGAAACGGATGGAGTTGCACCAGGGGTGGATTTGGCTCTGTTGCTTCAGGACCCCCTAGCGATGTGAAACAGAGCAGTGTCTTTGGAAAGTGGGCGGGGCTGCATTTGTGTCTTGTGCAGAACCTCAGCCGTCTGCCTGTGTCTCGCCCTCAGAAAATCACAGATAACATCAAAGGGAAGGTGTGCAGCATGGCCGTGTGCGCCATGGCCTGGCTGGTGGCCCATGTCCGCATGCTGGGCTTGGATGAGCGAGACAAGTCGCTACAGATGATCCGGCAGCTGGCCACATCCCTGCAAAGCGAGAACACGCTGCAGTTCTACAACGAGCGGTGAGGGGGGCGGTCACGTGGGGAAAGACAGCAGCCATGGGGCTGGGGCCTTGTCTCCGGAGGGCTCTATTTCCTGCCTCTTGTAGCTTTAAATCTCAAACTGGACGTTGCCGGAAGGAGGTCTCTGCAGAGAGCAGGCTGTGGGTGCGGGTGCCCTCTCATTCAGCCTGCTCTGTGTGTCTCTTTGCTTCCCAGCGTGGTGATAATGAGCTCCATCCTGGAGCACATGTGCGCCGACGTCCTGCAGCAGACAGCCACGCAGATCCGATTCCCCTCCACGGGGACGGACCCCATCCCTTACTGGAACCTACTGCCCCCTAAGAAGCCCATCAAAGAGGTCCTGATGGGCGTGTTCACCAAGGTGCTGGAGAAGGGCTGGGTCGACAGTCGCTCCATTCACATCTTCGACACGCTGCTGCACATGGGGGGTGTCTACTGGTTCTGCAACAACCTGGTCAAGGTATGTACCGGGGGACGGGGGGGCAGTGTCATAGCACCAGGGGGCTGTATGTAGAATGGTGCCAGGTTTACAGATGGGGAAACTGAGGCACAGATGGCGGGGGTGTTGGAGGAAGTGGCAAGTTGACGGCTGAGCTGGGAATAGAACTCAGGAGTTCTGACTCCCAGACCTCTGCTCTAACCATTACATTATGCTGCCTCCCTTTTGCTGCCCTTTCTGGATGTGCACAGGTAATGTGTGATGCTTGCAGGAGTGACAGCCATGGCTACCAGAGATCCCCGTGTCCATGGCAATAGTGGCAGGGCTGCCAATCTACTCCCCACTCCTTGATTTGTTCCCCACCATCTCCTGCTAGGAGCTGTTGAAGGAAACCCGCAAGGAGCACACGCTGCGGGCAGTGGAACTCCTCTACGCCATCTTCTGCTTGGACATGCAGCAGCTGACGTTATCCCTGCTGGGCCACATCCTGCCCAGCCTACTCACCGATTCCTCCAAGTGGCACACCCTGATGGACCCGCCTGGCAAGGCCCTTGCCAAGTAAGGGAACCACCCGGCCTGCCTCTGTCTGGGTCCCTTTGACAGACATGTACTGAAGAGTCCTGCTTTTAGAGCTGGGGGGTGGGGGGAGACTGAGGATCCCTGCTGGAGGTGACCCATGCTCTCCTGGCAAGTCAGTGGCATACCTGGGACTAGAACCCAGGCATCCTGCTTGCCCATTCCCCTGCTCTAGACACTGCCTCCCTCCCTCAAAGCAATGACTAAGCAAATCTGGCTGGGCTAGCAGGAGGCATGAAGTCTCCTGGATTGTGTGTGTGAGGCTCAGTGGGGAGAGCCATGGGGGCGAAGGGGAAGCGATAAGCTGCCATGTCATGTTGGGAAGCTCATGCTGTCGATGACGCTACCCCCAAACAATGAGCCAGCCATGGAGGCAGGAACCCACATCCTTTTGAGCACCGGTCCGCTGTGCTGCTGGGGTGATGCTGAATCCAGGGAACCCGCCCCCTGCAGTTCACACTGCTTTCCTTTCCCGTGATTCTCACGCTAGGCTCTCTGTGTGGTGCGCCCTGAGCTCCTACTCCTCCCACAACAAGGGCCAGGCATCAGCCAGGCAAAGGAAGAGGCACCGAGAGGATATTGAGGTGTGTGTATGTTGGGTGCAAAGTCTGTGGGTTGCATGGATCTATATCCTGTGGCCAGTGCATGTCCGGGCAAACCCATCTTAAGCAGCCACTCGGGATGGGCTGGAAGCCGGGTTGTTTTCGGGAGAGCTGGTTTTCTAGTAAAGAGAAGGTTGCCATCTCTCGGGGATACTTTGGGGTTGGCTGGTGAAGTTTGCTCTCTTGACCGTTTTCGCACACACATGTGCTTACGGTGATCCTTGCTGCCATGCAAGCTGCGTGTAAAAATCCCCCACCTGGCCACATGCCTTGCACTTGGTTTCATCCAGTCGTGCTGCACCCTGCCCCCAGGGAGGGGTGTGACTGTGAGGCCGGCCTGGATAGCAGCCAAGCTGGGAGACCTTCCTGGTGCTAGGAGTGCCCAGCGAGCTGCAGCTCAGCCCTGCCTGAATCTTCTGCTTTCCCCCTCCCCAGGATTACATTAGCCTGTTCCCACTGGACGACACCCAGCCGTCCAAGCTCATGCGCTTGCTGAGCTCCAACGAGGAGGACGCCAATGTTCTGTCCAGCCCTAGTAAGTGAAATTGTGGCACCAGCTTCCCAGAGGCCATGTGGCCTGCGGGCTGGCATTGGGAGTGGAGATCAGGGCATCAGGAGGCCCTGGTTCTGTTCCTGACTTTCTTCCACCGATGATACCTGGCCTCAGCCAATCACTTCATTGCCTCTGTTTGGTCTGGGGCTATTAATGCTGACCCACCTGCTTCATGGGTGACTTGCTTAATATTTGAATGTGTCAGTTGCTGAATCAATGCAAAGTGCTTGTCTTATTTGTGAATCTGTGCAGCTGAGGTGGCTGAGATTGGAGGGTGCTCAGCCCCTCACGGATTCAGGCTTTCTATGTCGTGTGACTGTCAGTGGGGTGACAGCGTTCTCTGTGCCCTGCACTGCAGTGCAGCTGCCTCTTGTTTGGAACGCAGCCATTCAGTGTCTTCAGAGGCGAACTGCAGAAAGCCGTAAGCAACAGAATGGGGATGCACTGTGACCCCAGTCTGGGGATTAGATGGAGGAGAAGTTGAGGAAGGTTTAGAGACTTCACTAAAGAGGCTTTTGTGACTTGAAGCAGAAATGAAGGCTGGGCTTATGCCTCAGTTTGCTTCCTTACGGTGCATGAAGGACCTGGGTGGGGATGAGTGTTAGGAAGGCTGCCTTGCTTTTTAACACCTGTTTAACTCCAATGTCTCTCTCACACTTGAGAACAAGGGCTTTTTTGGTTAAATCTTCATCACGTTCGCCCTTTGCGTATGGGGCAGGAACTCTCTCTGCCAGCATCAGAGACCCCCACCCCGTGCTCCAGCCGAACTAGCGCTGGCAGGAGCTGACATTACTGGTACCTTTCAGATAAAAATGTACGGGTGTGGAATTTCACTCAGCCGCAGCCTTCATTAAAGAAGCAAAATGAAGTTAATTTTAAGAATTCCATGCAAGTCTCCTTGAATGTAACATTTGATTGTTACTGGTGTATGGATGAATAATCATTGCGACAGATCCAACAGGAAATGCATTCTGGGCTCTTGGCTTATATATAGCAGGATGTTACAGGTCAGAAATATGCTCGCTCAGATTCGCCTGAAGTGAATCAGAGATGCCCTTGCAATTCTCCAGCCCATCAATCTGTTGAGTAGTTTCCTTTCAGCACGTGTCCTTTAAACCGGTGGTTTCTCATGGTTTTGTTGCTGTTTAAACACGCATGACCTTCTGTGTGGTTTTCCCCTTATTTCACCGTCTTTCCTGTTCTTTCTTTCAATGTGCCTTTTTCTCCCCTTTTCCATGACATGTAGGGTGTTTTTTTAATTTGCTGTGACGGAGCAGTTATTTGGAAATCCTGCTTCCTGAGTTTACCCGTAGTTCTCGAGCAATTTGCATGGGAATATGCTTTTTATTGACATCCTTAGCCACTTGTCCGGTCCTGCGTGATCTCAGAAGCTAGGCAGAATTAGGCCCAATCAATATTTGAATGTGAGACCTCCTGAGAAAATTTAAGCTGCTGTAGGAAGTGAGGTTGGTGAGCCAATAGGTAGCACACTGTGATCCAGTACTGAACAAGGGGCACTGGGCTGCTCTGGGTTGTCGAATGGGCAATCTTCTGGCTGAGATGTAAACCCACAGTTCAGACTGCCTTGGCTATTCTAGGTCCCGTAGTCCTTTTTCCTGAAAGTTGCAGTGTTAAACTCTGGTATCTTGGTCAAACTTTAACTCCGATGATAGAATTCTGCCTTCTAAAGAACAGTGCGGTTAGGCTCTGGAACAGGCTTGCACAGGAGGTTGTGGACTCCCCCTAATCAAAGATTTTTAAGAACAGTTTAGACAAATGCCTGTCCAGGATGGTCTAGATTCACTTGGTCCTTCCTCAGCTCAGCGGCTGGACTTGATGACCTCTCAAGGTCCCTTTCAGCCCAGCGTGTCTATGAACCCTCCTGTCCCCAGTTATGACATTTAAGTAAGTGATCAGTAACACCCTGCCCTGTCATGCAGTGTTGTTGTGAGGCTGTTAAACAGCTGCCGTGTTCCTCCCCAGAGCTGGCTGATTTCAGTGCTGGTGATGTGAACCATAAAAACAAGATGTGCATCAGTTGAATTTTATCAAGTACTTTGGCACGAAAGGCACTATATAAATGTTCTACTGCTTTATGTTAATTATGATTTTACTGAGTGTCAGTTCAGAGCCATTATTCAAACCAGAACAGATGTGGATTGCTGGGGAAATGAAGACCGATATATCTTTGTAATAAACACTGTTAAGCGTTGCCTGCCTCGCTGGCTTTCAGGAAGCACCATAAACAGCTGGGCTTGTGCAACAGTGAAGCACAGAGACGCATCCAAAAATTAGCCATGGCATTTTTTAATCCAATCCCAGAATGCCTAAAATCCTGTGATACATCTAATTGACCTACAGTAATATTAACGATAGGAGCCAATGAGCAATAACCAATCCCCTCAATGTGGTGATCAACATAGAAATCCAGGTGATGAGATCAAACAAACAGTGTGTTTGTGTGGTGGGTCTGAATTTCCAGCGTGGTCGCAGAAACAAGTTTTCTCCTACTCCAGCATTGGAATGGGCTAACATGGTAACTCAAATCCACATGTGTGTTGTCTTCAGAGATCATCATCTTAACACCTCGCATTTGGAGCCAGCGTTGGATCTTGCTCCGAATCTCATAGCTCCCCTTTCTGCCTGATGGACCAAACCAAAGCCCTGGACCCAAACACCCCCAAAGGCTGGGAAAGCTTCAAGGGAGCTTTCTGCCTTTGATTGTGTTAGAGCAGTGATACTCAGACTGAGCCTGGAGAGCCGCAAGTGGCTCTTTAATGTGTCTCTTGCAGCTCTTTGCAGCACTGGTTAATAACTTAGATTGGTTAATAATTACATCACACAAGCAGGATGCTTTTACTATGTTATTAACCAATTAAGTTATCAACTTGCACTATGCTATTAACTTATTTTCTGTGAGTAGAAATATTTAGTTTATATATATTTCTATCATACTGTTTAAATATGAATATATAGTATTGTAGTAAATGAGACAATGAATTCACATGACTGGCGCTTTTGGGTAATGTTAATCATTAATTTGGCTCCTGAATCGCTGAGGTCTGAGTATCACTGTGTTAGAGACAAAATTGAGGGTTTGGGGAAGGCATCTTATGTGCCCCCCCATTGAGGGTGGAGGGAGACCCCTCAAGTGGCAGAGCAAAGCACACCCGCAGGTGGGCTCTGTACAGCAGCAGTTTTCAGCTGTCCCTCTCCGCAGGGATGGGGATGCATCTGGCTTGGTTTTCTCCATGGTCCTGCGGTGTTCAGATTAGGAAGGGGCAGTTGTCCCTGATCTTGCCTGGGGTGGAACATTGGCAGCTGTGGTTGAGCGCAGGTGCCCAGTGGGGTTATTCCTCCTGACCGGGGTGTGTTCTCCTCTGCAGCAGATCGTTCGATGAGCAGTTCGCTGTCTGCCTCCCAGCTTCACACCGTCAGCATGAGGGACCCTCTCAACAGAGTCCTAGGTGAGTCCCAAGCGGGAGTTGGTCCCCAGACTTGATAAGGAGGGTTGCATGGACTCTCCAGGAGCGTAGGCCTGGATTGGATCAGGCATTGGCCTGTCAGGTCGGGTATCCTGCCCACAGCTCCCTTTGCAGGAGAGGAAGGTGGAATCAGTCCCTGTCGTGTTGAGCGGCACCTGGTCAGTTGCCGTGTATGGGCTCCCCAGGGAGGTGCCTTTTTGAACTGGCTTTGCTTTCGTAGTCACTGCTCCTGTTGATTCCCCTCGGTGTGGACCTGGCTTGCGTCCCTGTGTGGCAGGCTCGCAGCATGGATCCCTTCCCACCGGTGGCAGCAGAGCACTGGCTGGTCTCCTTAACGCAGGGGTTGGGTACGTTTTCTGCTGTAAAGCCCTTCTGGTGCTGACTCCTCTTGAGCAGCCTGGCAGAGTCAGGTGCCCTGATACAGCAGGTGTCCATGAGCGGGTGAGCATGGTGCACCCCAGCCCCTTGGTAGGAGACCCCAGTCCCCAGGTGCTGAAGGCACCGCCCAGCCCTTTGCCAATCCTGAGCTGATCCTGAGGCTACAAATACTCGTCTGTTTCCCCTCCTCTCCAGCAAACCTCTTCCTGCTGATCTCTTCTATCCTGGGAGCCAAGACAGCTGGCACACACACCCAGTTCGTCCAGTGGTTCATGGAGGAGTGCGTGGACTGCTTGGAGCAGGGCAGCCGCGGCAGCATCCTGCAGTTCATGCCCTTCACAATGGTGAGTCCTGCTCCTGCTCCACCGCCCCTGCTGAGAACTCTGACCCAGCCCCCCGTGTGGCAGACCCATGGGCTTCACTCTGCAGTGCCCGGGCCTGGCCCTGCTGTGGCATGGAACTCCCAGCGATCTGGGGTCAGGCCACTTGCCTCTGGAGCCTGCTTGCTCGTCATCCCAGCTTGGCACAACGTAAGGCCTGGTCAGACCTATAACTCCTCACCGTGATGGAGTGGAGGTTGGAGGGTCAGTAATGTACACTGTGGGCAACTTGGGTGATTGCTAGTGTTGGACTGACTCAGGGAAGCCAGTTATATGGGGCAGGGTCTCCGGCCAGTATCTGGGCCTCGGCCTAACAGAGAAGGCTCGGTTGTTATAGCAGCTCGGTCCCGTTGCCTGAGACAAAGTTGGTCTTGTGTTCTCAGCTTTACCATTGATTCGTTGTGTGACCTTGGGCACCTAGCATGCCTACTCCCGTGCCTCAGTTTCCCCTTCTGAACAATGGGGTTAATCCCCGCTTTGCAGGGGGTTGTGAGGCACAAAGTGCATTGAGATCCTCTGATTGGACTCTCTAGAGATGGGCAAAGCATCGCTGTTATTGTGGGTACCTGATTTGCTAGCACCGAAGAGCAGCCCCATAAGTTGCCTCTAGCCGCAGGAGTTGCAGCGAGGTCGTCTTTGGGCTCAGACTCCTGTATCTTAACCCACTGGCAGCAGGGTCACCTCCCTTTACTAGCCTGGCTCATGTCCCACTGTCTGGCTCAGATGACCTGCATGCTGGTAGCTTTTGCATGTGCTATTCTGAGCCCTCTCTCTAGACCACCGGCACATCCAACGCTGCCTTCAGTCATCCATTTTTCTCCTCCCCTCTCTCTCTGGGCAGGTGTCAGAGCTGGTGAAAGTGTCCACCATGTCCAGTCCCAAAATTGTCCTGGCCATCACAGATCTCAGCTTGCCTCTGGGTCGCCGGGTCGCTGCCAAGGCCATTGCCGCTTTGTGAACACGGCTCCCCCTTCTGCGATGCTGGGTGAGGGGAAGGTGGGACAGAAGCCAGGGGAGCTGACAATGGATCATCTCTGGCTGCATGGACCCTGCCTGTTCTCCATGCCAGGGGGACACCACTGCCGTGGAGCAGACTCCGAGTCACCAGTGGACCCTGAGTCTAGCAGTGCCTCACTCCCAGGAACAGCCTGGGTGGCTGGAGAAGCAGCTTTCCCCAGCGCTAGGCATTTTGGAGGTACCGTTCTTTCCAGCCCATGTGGGGTTGTGGTTCCCTATCGTCTGCTGGTGCCGCATGCTGTTGGCTGTTCTTGGATCTTTTTTCCTAATATTTTAAGACCTAGGTTTTTTTATTCTCATAAAGCCCAGATGCTTGGGACTTTCCTAATAGCCTTTGTGCCAAGACGTGGCATCTCGAGAGACTGATGGTTTCCCTGGGGGCGCAGTAGCTCGTATATTTCACCACTTGCTGTTGGATCTGCGGAGTTGCAACTGAGTCCTGGACACGGGAACCGGAGCTGAAGAATGGCTCCGGGGACCCCACAGCTGCACAACGCCTTTTTGCCTCCAGCACGTGCAGCTTTATCTGCTTCATCCATGGACTGGTGATTCTGAAACAAATGTGTCATGGGCCTTCATCTCCAAATACCCAACTGAACAACAGCCACACGACGTCTTGTCGATAGCAAAGGTGGCACCTGCTGCGAGTTACAGATCCCAGGGGTTTCTGCAGTGGTATTTTTAAATCTATAGGGGAGGCATAACTATTTTTGCTAGATAAAAAGGGGGTGTTGTGGTGATTTCTTCTGTAGCCTTCTCTGGCATGATCCTCTGCTGATTTGGGAGTCTTCAAACTTTGCAGCTGCCATGGCTCTGCAGTCAAAATGTTGCAGCAGACAATTCCTAAGTTTTGCTAAGATAAGCAGCTAGAACAGTGCAAGGGAGGGCAGATACTGCACTTCTGTCGCAGGGGGAAGTGGTGGCACTTAGTGCTTGTGCAGGACTGCAAGTAATATGATGGCTTGGAGCCACCTCGTTGCTGTGCCCGCTTCCCCCACCCAGCTCTGCTGATGCTCCTCAGCCTGATCTGCTGCAGCCCCTGTCCCAGGCCTGTCCTGAGCAGGTGCTGCCAATCAGTCCAGATATCACTGCGGCGCTCCGCAATACATGCCCTCACTGAGACCTGGGCAGAGATGAACCAAATTCACTTCTGCCACCTGATGCAAGCTGAGTTCAAGTCTGTGGGCAACGATGGTTCATCCCATGTGATGCCAGAGGGGGAATTTCAGCATGGAATTTTCTATCACGCCTTCATAGGTTGAAACGCTCATTCCTTTCTGCTGGCCAGTGTATTTCTGACACCCTGTAAGATACCTGTGTGTGCTACAACTGACTTGTACCATGTCTAATGATTCTTCTCCTGGGCTTGAATAAACCTACAATAAACCCCCCGAGAGCAGATCATTTTCTGTGGCATTTCTCTCCTGTCGCCAAGCAGAGGAAGGAACTAGCGGTTCTGAGGTACAGTATACTGAAGAGCAAGTGTACCCTACAACTTTCAAATGTTCCTTCTCTCTCAATTCAGCCTGGTGCTTTTCTCCCCCTTCCTGTAACGCAGCCTTATTGTGCAGCAGCTCTTGCCTGCTTTTCCCAGCTGTTCATGAAGCCAGCCCAAAATCTGCCCATTCCCCTCTCCTGGTGGAATGCATCACGACGGGAAAGCGGGGTAGAATGGTTTAATGCAACCTTAATGTAGGGGAGTCTGGAGCTTGTCTTCCCCAACCAGAGGAAACCAACATTGCTTGCAAGACGAAAGGATTCTTGCACTTGCTGAAGCCTTGCCCAGCGTTCCATCCCAGAGGCAGCAGCATTATCTCAATCTGTATTATCTGTAATTCCCTTTGGACTCTGTTTTATGTCCAATAGATTTATACTTTATCGATCCCTTTTGCTTTCAGATCTGCGGTTCATGACTCTTGCATACAAGATCGATTTTAAAAATAAAAATACCACTCTATGCATAGATCCTGTTCTCTCCTTAGAGTGAGGTAGAGCCCCCAAAACTGCCTACAGCTCCCAGGGATATCAACGGACTTCCCCTCAGCTCTGACAAGTGCTTGGAAGCCAGAGCACCCTCTGAAATGTAATGTGAGCCTGCCTGGGGAGAGTGCTTCTGATAACCACTGCATGTGTTGCTTTATGGGGTCAGTGTCCAGCTGACTCGCGGTGGCAGTCAGGGATGCTGGACTGAGCTGTCCTAGGAAATCCCTGTGACTGAGTGAGCATGACAGTGGCTCGTGTGGATGAACCCCCGGATCAAGCATACGAGTAATTGTAAGGTCCTTTTGTTACAGCACTCCCTTGTCAGTGCTGGCGTGAGAACAGAGATTTGATTCCGGGTAGTCGTTTGCCTGGAGTAAATCGCTCACAGCTCCTTTTAATCGCCCAGCCCTGGGCTTGGTCAGACTGCAACCGTGCTGAGTTGCCTGGCGTATTATCGTATCGCCCACAGGCTGAGTGGGAGCGGTTGGCTTGGCTGAGGTTTTGCTGGTGTGTCTTTTCTTCGCACACGTGATTTGCTCGAGACAGGAAAGTGAAAAGAATAGTCGCTGAGGGGCTCCTTTAGTATTAACACTTGGCTTTCCCTGTTAGCCTCTCAGTAACTGGGCCCTTCCCCTTAAGTTCCCTCTGTCCTCAAGCTCTGATCCATCCCATTTCAAGTGCACAGTGGAGCTTGCCGTGTGGCTATCCTGACACGGGGCTCTCTGCCCAATTCCAGCCAGATAAAGACACCATTGACCCCTGCTTGAAACTGGAGTGAGCTGCTGTGGTGCAAATTGTGCCAGTCCTTGTCCACATCTAGTGGCTGCCCCAATGCAAACATTGATGGCTGGGATTGGGGAAAATCTCTAGGCTCGGGGAGGGTCTATTAGATTCCCCTCTGGCGAATTTGTACAAATCTCTGCTGTGTTAATTGGTCTTTTACCCAGAAATCTTGTCTTATTGTGTCAGATCGCTGGTCCTTCTCACTAGTATCCTGGCTCTGAAACTGACTAGCTACTGCTTGTTGAGTGGGGAAGTGAAATGTTAACACCTGGCTGGCTGGGCAGTGTTACCCAAGGTGGGGGAGGTTGGCGGACTCCGTGCCCTCTGCAGCCATTTGCTGGTCAGATGGGTGGCAGATTTGCAGCGAGAGACTCTCCCTATCGAGGTGGCAGTTCTGGCACTTATCAGCATTGTCATCTTTGGGAAGAGTACCTAGGGGCTAGCTCAGTGCACAACCTGACTCTCTTCAGAGTAGCAGCCGTGTTAGTCTGTATTAGCAAAAAAAAAAGGAGTACTTGTGGCACCTTAGAGACTAACAAATTTATTTGAGCATAAGCTTTTGTGAGCTACAGCTCACTTCATCGGATGCGTTTGGTGGAAAATGCACCAAACACATCCGATGAAGTGAGCTGTAGCTCACGAAAGCTTATGCTCAAATAAATTTGTTAGTCTCTAAGGTGCCACAAGTACTCCTTTTCTTTTAACCTGACTCTTGTAAGCTCTCTACCTAATGATCTCCACTCCTGGTCACAGCTGGAGCGAACAGGCCAAAGATATCAGTGCCATGAGTGGAGTCTCCGAATTCGTCCATTTGCCTGGATCTGTCGTTCTAGTTTGTCCTCGGGGGTTGTAGCACAGCTGAGAAGGGTGGACCCCTATTCTGGAACCTGCCGTATGGACCTTTCCACGCAAAGCAATCTTTCTTACTCTGGCTATGTCCATGCAACGTGCCCAGAGAGTGGATTCACCGCTAAGCAATTCCATTAAAAAGGATGCACAGAAATTTCTGCTGGGAAATGTCCATTGGGATTCCTTGCTGAACACCGCCCGTGATTCATGCACACGTCTGATTCAGGCAGTGAGCCATTGCTGAAGCAGCACAGCCCGGAATGGAACGTGCCCCTGACGCAGCCCTGCTTTGGAAATTCAACTCCTGTCTTGGAATTGGCCTCGCCGAGCAGAGAGATTGCGGGGCGTGGAGACCAAGGGGCTTCTCACCAGCACAGTTTGCTTTGGCCTTGGTCCCTGCTCTGCTCCACACATGCGACCCCTAGCAGGCAGCGTGCCCCGAGAGTTCACCAATCCACGGGAGGTTTGCCCACTTCTAAACGGGAATGGTCGTTTGTGCTTAGGGAACCAGTGCAACTGTTCTCGCAGAAAAGCTGCCTTTGAAAGCAGTGGGCGTCTTGCCATCACCTGGGATTCTGTGTTGGCCCTTAGAGTGGCTGGCTAAAGAGTCCCCTCAAGAGCTTCCTTGAGACACTCTCTGGCCTCCTATGGGGTTGGGTAAGGGAGCACCATGTCCTAGAAGCCTGATGAGCATTTCCTTCCTGATTGGCTGTCACATGGACCCACCCGCTGGCCAACGGTCATTGTGCGATGGGGAAAAACACTGTGTCCGGGTAGGAGAGTCTGTGGCTGACAAGTAAAGATAAAGGGAGAGTTGGGACACAGGGTTCACAGCCCAGCCAGCTCCACTGTGTATAGCAGCAAGGCTGGGCCGTTGTCTGCAGGCTTCGCCAAGTGGATTTAAGGGAGCAGCGATAACGAGCTCAGTGCTGATGTAACCTCATTATGTAACGTGGAGCGATTCACCCCACCCTCTTTTTTTCAGAAGGGGAGGGGCGGCAGTAAAGGGGGCTCGTAAATCACCTGCCGTGGCTTTCAAGTCGTTGGGGTGCTTGTAGCGGTTGAGCAAGACTGCTGCCAGCTGATGTAGCGAAGCGAAGAGATGGGCGAGAGGGCTGCGAAATGGGTGATAGGGCTCATTGGCATGTGGCTGTAATGATGGCATAGTCATTCCTGGAGCCTGGGGGGTGGAGTGGGAACAGGACCGACCCCCCCCCCCCGGCTGCTACTCTTCTTCCTGTGATACAAGAGTAACAGGCACTGCTCTTGGGTAATGTACAACTCCCTGCTGCAGGAGATTATCTTCAGCACCTTTTAAATTAGACAGGAGTGGCTCAGCATAGCATCTTGAGAGACAGGAGCCAGGAGAGGAACGAGACCCATTGTTCCTGTTTTAGGGCTTGGTGGGAGCAAACAGTTACTGTGGATAGCCCAGAGTTGCACAGGCAGATTCATTGTGAGTTTTTATGGCTTCCTCTAAAGCATTTGCTCTGGGCTATTGACAGAGGCCATTCCCTCCTCTAGGGTGGCGGCTTTCTACATAACCCTGCCTGGCATCCCCTTTTATGACCCGTTATCGTTGCGGCAAATCAAACTTCTGACTGCCCCTGCACACGTCTCCTGCCACCAGCCCAACCTTCACCAGTTTTGCAAATGTTTGCCCTGCTTTGGAAGGGCTTCCAGAGCCGCCCAAAACGGGGCAGTCCCAGCCGTGCTTTCCTCAAGCGGCCGGCTTTTCCTTACAGGAAGGGAGCAGGGTTTGGAGAACAGGTTTCCCATAAATGCTGATAAGTGGGGAGGGTGGGAGTGGGGGGATGAATGAATGAGCTTGTTGTATCTTTGTCTCCTAAAGCTTGTGTGTGAGACAAGCCCCAAAAGAGCTTTGGCCAAAGGCACCTCAACGATATTGTCCAGGCAGTGAGATGGGATCGTCTCCCCCAGCAAGGGGGTGGGAACCCCAGCGCTTGGGACATTTAAAAACGACTTTGAACAAAGTAGTGGAACACACTCACTGAGGAAATCCATCTTGCCACAGCAGCAAGGGATGGTTTAGAGGGCCCCACAGGGATGTTCCAGTTCTCTGAGCTGATTTCCCCCAACCCACTAGGGTTGACTGGATTTGGAAAATTATGAGGGCGTGGGGTGGGGGGTATTTAAAAAAAAAAAAAAAAAAAAAAAAAAGAAACCCTTTGCTCATGGGACAGTGAATGATAGAGACTCTTGCATCACTCCCCCTGTGTCATGCTCCCCACCTAACACCTACAGCAGGGGTATCTGGGGGAGGCTGTGACAATGTCACAGGACGAGGGGAAGTGTTTCTGGTAGCTGGGAAAGTAGCTGCTGTTGTAATCTAGGGAACTGGGGGAGAGAACCGTAACTACAAAATACCGCAGGAGCAGAATGAGGAAGAGATGTCAACTCGGAGTCAATGCCATCATAAAGTGATGCAAGAGGGCCGTCCATGTCTCTTCTGGGGAGCCCGCTCCACGCCTGTGGTAGTGCTAACCCCAGTCAGAGTGACCAGTGTTTTGTCAGGCTGGGGAGTGAACTTATTTCAGGCCAGGTTGATCATTGTTGGTGGGACTGGAAAGGTTTTCTGTGGTGAAAACCACAGTCCACTGTGGGGGATCTCCCCCTGGAGTAAAATCACCATGTGGCATTGTGATTTGTGTTAGTTAAGGTTAGGGAAACTATATCACATGGGCCTGGGGGCCAGTCACCACTGTTGGTACCAGCTGTTGCAAGGCAACGGATCTTGTCCTAGTGAGGTGAGGGGTAACATGTAATGTTACCTTGGACTGACTGTCTCACAGGACAGCTGCTGGTTGTTGAGAGTGATGCAGCTTATGTGTGTGTGCTAACATGAGAAAGCTAGGCCTAGAGAGCAGGAGTGACTTAGCACAAGCTATGCAAGTGAGTCGGTAAGGTACCTGGCAACCCAGACATCCCCTGCCTCAGTTTCCCCGTCTGTAAAATCGGGATAAATATCGTGACCACCTTTGTTGAAGTGCTTGAATATCCGCTGATGAAGAGCGACGGTCTGTGCCCACAATACTAGTCCGGCCCACTCCTGAAATAAATCCCCCTCAAAGCAGTAGTGAAAGAGGAATTTGTGCTGGGCTGGAGTCACCCCACGTCATGCCAACCCGTGATGTGCCCGAAATTGAAACTGACAGCAGAGGAGAGGGCCAGGGCACAACCCGTTGGTGGGTTACTTCGTAAATTTCATTGTCTGAAACCAGGCCACGCCTTACCCCCTGCAGTTTTAAGGAGCCACATGGTAGAGCTGTGAGTAGTCCTAAGGTTATGTCCCTCCCCGCATGACTGTGTTCCCTGAGGACACCAGTTTGCGGCTGCTGCCTGCAAATGGAGTTACTCCTTTAGCCCAGGCGGTAGAGTCTGTGCTGTAGTGCTGACCTGGCAACTTGTGCTCACTGTGGCTGACTGATGCTAAAGGGGCTTGTGGGAGGCTTCTGAGAGAGATGTAGCAATCGACTGGAAGGGCTGCGGTAGCACAGGAACAGGGCTGGGGGCTGAATTTCTTCTGCAGAAATGTTTCCTGCCTCCTGTTTGCATCAGTATTCCTCAGAGAGAGAGAGAGAGAGAGAGAGTGTGTGTGTGTGTGTATTTTCCACCAAATGCATCCGATGAAGTGAGCTGTAGCTCACGAAAGCTTATGCTCAAATAAATTTGTTAGTCTCTAAGGTGCCACAAGTACTCCTTTTCTTTTTGCGAATACAGACTAACACGGCTGCTACTCTGAAACCTGTGTGTGTGTGTATATATATAATATGCAACCTAGATACCATTAACTTAGGTTTGAATAGAGTCTGGGAGTGGCTGGGTCATTACACATATTGAATCTATTTCCCTAAGTTAAGTATCCTCACACCTTCTTGTCAACTGTCTAAATGGGCCATCTTGATTATCACTACAAAAGTTTTTTTCTCCTGCTAATAGCAGCTCATCTTAACTAATTAGCCTCTCACAGTTTGTATGGTAACTTCTGTGTGTGTGTGTGTGTATGTATGTATATGTATGTATGTACATAATCTTACTATATGTTCCATTCTATGCATCCGATGAAGTGGGCTATAGCCCACGAAAGCTTATGGTCTAATAATTTGTTAGTCTCTAAGGTGCCACAAGTACTCCTTTTCTTTTTGTGAATACAGACTAACACGGCTGCTACTCTGAAACCTCTCTATTCCTCAGTAGTTCACTAACGTCACAGAAATAGCGGGAAGGGACCTCAAGAGGTCATTAAGTCCAGCCCTCTGTGCTGAGGTGGGACCAAGTGAACCCAGACCATCCCTGACAGATGTTTGTTCAGTCTGTTCTTAAAAACCTCCAGTGATGGGGATTCCACAATCTCCCTGGGAAGCCTGTTCCAGAGCTTAGCTACCCTGAGAGTTAGGAAGTTTTTCCTAATATCTCACCTAAATCTCCCTGCTGCAGATTGGAACACGCTCACTGAGGAAATCCATCAGATTAATCCTGTTACTTGTCCTACCTTCAGTGGACATGGAGAATAATTGATTACTACCATCCTCTTTATATCAGCCATGATCATATCTGCAGACTGATCAGGTCCTCCTCAGTCATCTTTTCTCAAGACTAAAGGTGCCTGGTTTTTTAACCTTTCCTCATAGGTCAGGTTTTCTAAACCTTTCATCATTTTCGTTGCTCTCCTCTGGACTCTCCCCAGTTTTCTTAAAAACGTGGCACTCAGAACTGGACCCAGGACTCCAGCTGAGGCCTCACCAGAGCTGAGTAGAGCAGGACAATCACCTCCTGTGTCTTCCCTCTGACACTTGTGTTGATGCACCTCAGACTGAGACTAACCTTTTTCACAGCTGTATCACACTACTGACTCATGTTCAGTTTGCACTTCCCTGTAAGCCCCGGATCCTTTTCAGCGGAACAACTGCCCAGCCAGTTATTCCCCTCTTTGTAGTTGTGCTCGCTTGCTAGAGAAGAGAGTCAGCGTTCCCTTGGTGTGGCACAGCTGAGAAGTGGACGAGTGACTCCACTAGGATTACCTGGGAAAGCACCAGCTTGCAAGGTCGGGGCAAGCTGGGTGGACTTGTGCCAGCTTAGCCGATGTCCAGGTCCAACCATCTGTCCTGGGGAAGCTGTTCCCCTCTGGATAACTGGTGACCGGGTCATTGGCCCAGGAAGAGCAGGTGCAAACTAGAGTCTGGTGCTTGGAGCACTCCCCTGGGAGGTGGGGGACCCAGCATTCAATCCCTCTCCTGCAGTGGCTTTTTATTATTGATTATCCGAAGTGGAACAGCTCCAACAGCAGGCTGTGAAGGAGCCCTGCACCAGACGATCCCCTCGACCCGTTGTTGGGGCATTCACCTGAGAGGTGGCAGAGCCCAGTTCGAATGGCTTCTCCCCTTGGGTGAGGGGGGACCTGAACCAGGGGTCTCCCACATCCCAGCTGAGTACCTAACCACTGGGTGGCAGCTGCTCCTGCTGCCACTACTACCTGGTGTGTGTAAGCTCACCCCAGGGGTCTCATCCGCTCTGTGAGCTTGGTGCATGCTCACTGGGTCTGGCCTGGAGGGGAGCTAGGTGAACACCCATCCTCCCCTGGTTTGAGTGTCACTCTGGGGCTTATCTGGGGTGGGCTGCAGAGCACATAGTCAGAGGCAGAAAGGTAGCTGGGAACTTTCACTGCCACAGTGTAGGTGCTCAGCCATTTTAGGCACCTGCGGATTCCTGGAAGAGCATGACTCTGGGTTTAGATTTCAAAATGTTATTAAAGCTAATGTTAAAAAAAGTGTATAATACACAGGTTGGGGAAAGAGGTGTCTGTACATCTGGGTATAGTGCTTAGATTATCCACAAATACAACGTTACTTTTTTAAAAGTCATATGATACATAGAGTACATAATCAGCAATAGCCCAAATGTAGGTGAATAGATTTAACAATACAGTTTAGATATTAGAATCCGAATACTCGGGTACATCACTCATGAAAAGTTGTACAGAGATTTGGTTGTGGAAAGCAAAATATATCAATGAGTGGAGATTATCCCTCAGTAACTGAGAATTAGGTTGGTTGTCCATTTAGAAAATACAATCCATGAGGAAGTATTTGTTACTTTCCTGACTGCGCGTCTCATCGGCCTCCAGCTCATCCCTCCTGGTATTGCCAATGTCTGTTGATGTGTTCTGTGTAGATGTCCCTTGACCACCTGATGGCGTCCGACACTATGAGTTGCTGCATCAGCTGAGCGAAGCGTTAACCGATTCCGCATTCTCTCAGCACTCGCTTGTCACTGGGGACCCAGGCACCTAAGGCTCCAATGATCAGTGCGTGTCTCTGGATCTGGTAACCCTTAGCTCTCAAGGTTTTGGCCAGAGGGGCATATTTCTCCACCTTCCGAGCTCAGGCATCATGGAAGGCCGGGGTCCTGTTCTTCTTCTGGTCCTCGTTGGTGATGATGATGTCTGGTTGCAGTTGGCTGTTGGTTCCGGGGATGGTGGAGTTTATGGTGACCTTCCCCACGGGTGGTGGGATGGCGCGGGCCAGGTGGGTCTTGGATGGCATTGTGTTTGCAACTGCCAAGCTCTCGAATGGGGCTTGCAGCTACACGGGAGTTGGGGAAGCGTCTCGTTGGCGTAGCCGCATTTTCTGCATCACTTGTCCCGATTCCCGTGGCGGATGGCTCCGTTCAGTGAGTCCAGCCCTGGCTGCCTTTCTGGAAGAGATGCTTTAGCCAAACACAAGTGATTGGGCTCAGGGCAGGGTAACCGTTTGAAGCAGGTCCTACTAGGGGAGACCTACTGGCTCCTCCTGGCCTTAACCTCTATTAGCATTAGGCCTGGGGGTACTTACCCTGGAAGATCTGCTTCAGATTCAAATGCAAATGTGATCTCAGGCTTAGACAGAGGAGCAATCCCCTTATCTGCATCCCCACCACTGGCTGTCCCTGGGGGAGAGGAGGCAGTCCAGACTGTACAAGAGAGTCTGTATTTATTCTGGGCCATTAGAAATCAGCCCTGTGCTCTCTCTGAGCTCTCAGAACAGCTGGGAGTTGGTGAATAATGACAGGGGAGTCCCCCTCTTCCTTTTATCTTGAGCTGATAGTCAGGCAGGAGTATAGCAATAGTGGAAAGTTTTCTGGCTTCCCAGGGGGAAAACCCTCTTGCCTCTGTTAGATGTACATCAGGGCGACCTTCCTGAGGGAACTGGGATCTACATAGCTGGGCAGCAGCCTGGCCCTGATACCATTTCCCTCTTGATCATCCCCTGGCTCTTGCTCTGGGTCTTCCCACTCTGCTGACTTCTTTGGCCTTTGTAATAGTTTAATCCCCTGCAGCCGCAGCCCCATTGGTTTAACACTGCACTGAGGCCAGAAGCCCCCAAGGCAGAGCTCCTGCTGAGGAGCTCAAGGGGGAGCAGAAATCGCTGGGGAGGCCTGTTTGCTGCCCAGCCTAACTGTGCAGCATCCCGAGAGACCAAAGCCCCTCTGCGTGGTGGGGTGTCAAGTGTTTGCAGCAGTGAGTTCCAATGGTGGGTTGGGGGATGGGATGGAGTGAAAGGTAAGGATGGTCCTTGCTCTGAGGAGTTTACCATCTGAAAGTCTCTTAACGTGTGTGTTCCCCCCCCTTTGTGCCTCAGTTGCCCCATCTATAAAAATGGGGTTAATGATCCTGACTCTGCTTTTGTGACGTGCTTTGGGATGTATAGGGGGAAAGGGCAGCCCAGGAGCTAGGCATTGTGATTAAACTGCAGTGGTGCCCACTCACCCAACGTTCGGGGTTTCACTTAAAGTCCCGGTCCTTGAAGATGAGAGACCATGGGAGAGCCTCACTTTTTTTTTTAAGAGTCAAAAGTCCAAACGCTCACAGGTTTCTAATGTCTGGGCCCAAGTCCTCCAGCTGTTGTGGTTGAGGAGAGCAGCTTGCACACATGATCCGAGTGCAACCTAGAGATTAAAAAACAGAAGGTAAATTAAAAAGAACTGCATGTGCTATATTCTTTAAAAAAAAAAAAAAAAACCTCATAATTTTTAAACCAATTCTTCTGGTGCCAGGGCTGGTTCAAGACTTTTGCACAGTGGGGTTGGTGATGTTGATTATTTATTTAGGGTTTGAGCCAAGCTGCAGAATAGGACATTGTTCCAGATCAGCCTGCCAGTCCCCTGATGGCCGTTTTCAGCCCCAGAGAGGTTAATCCAGCAATTATGCATGTTGCAGGGGATGGTCTTTTGTCCTTAGCAGGTGATTTTTTAGGTGCAATCATTCTGCCCTCAGGAGGTGGGATTGGGGGCGGAGGCCAGGTCACTTGCCATACCTGCACTCAGTGGGAGTGTCTCTGGGTCTGGTTTGGGAAGCAGACCCCCTGGGGGGCATAGACCAGCTTGTCCTGTTATATTTTGATGGCTTCTGATTCAGATCTCGAGTCGCCGGATTGTCTGGCTCTGATTGCACTGAGCGGAGATTAGGGGAACGCCTTGTGCGATGCTGTACGGAATCTGGAGGATACTTTAGGATATTATGAATACCAGTATTGTAAAATTGCAGAGAGATACGCCATGTAAGATATCTGCAGAAATGTTATCATTTGCCAGATGTGATAATCTCATTTATGTGTTTGTATCACCGTTGTATTGTGGGTTAGACACATGGATGTATTTCAAAACTTGTGCTATGCTTCTGAGTGACCCCCCCAGGCAGTTTAGCATCAGCACGTCCGAGCCTGCTTGGTGGTCCATTAAGGACCATCAGCTATACAGCTGACCCATTGAGAGGGGCATGCCCACGGACAGAACTGTAAGGCTTCCAAGCCATGTGCTGGGCAGCTTGTATTTGGAACAAAGGAAATCAGACTGGCAAAAGACTGTAAAAGGCATTTGCATCTTCTTCATTTTGTCTTCACTCCTGCTTCTTACCTCTGGAGTAACCTTTCTACAAACTGAAGCTCTGAACAAAGGACTGAATGGCCCATCCAAGCTGTGGATGGGTTCTAGGGGGAATTTCAAGCCAGCAAACTCACCAGTACTGCTAAGAACCTGCTCTATGGACTCTGAAGTCTTTGTGTGTATGTGACTGTTTTACCATTTAATGTCTCTCTTCTTCTTTTTTCTTTATAATAAATCTTTAGTTTTAGACACTAAAGGATTGGCTGGCAGCCTGGTATTTTGGGTAAGATCCAAACCTCTACTGACCTGGTGACGTGGTGACCCTTTGGGGTCAGAAGAACATTTTGTATATGTGAGCAGAGTTTTTTAAATAACTTCTCTCTGTACTGGAGCTAGGTGCTGACTGGGACCCAGAGAACTGGAATGCCATAAAGGAGGCTTGTGTGAGTTCTTTTTTGCTTCTTGATAACCAGTGTGGGGGATCAGAAGCACAGTTTGTGAGTGGTCGGGGAGTTTAACGTCAGTGTTAACCACCAGTCTTGTGAGTATCGGTTCTCCCTTTTGCAACTTGCCCTGACTGTGGCATTTCCAGTGAGGGCTTCCCCAGGCAACCCGGGTCTGGTCCCACTCGTATCCAGTCCGAGTGCTGCTGCGATGATCGTTCTCCTCGCCCATTGCTTTGACCGTGTCTCCCCTCTCTTTGCATCCCACCCTGGCTTCCCCTTCTCTATCACATCAAACAATCGCTGCTTGTCCTCATTGTCAAGGCCCTTCACGGCCTCCCCCACTCTGTCGCTATCCAGATATCGACTGCTCCCTCTGATCAGCCTCCGTCACCCACTTTTGGGAAGAGTGGGGGGCAGAATGCCTGGAGCATCAGGTTTGAACCCGTCAATCCCAGCCAGGTGAACCCACTGTCCTGAGACCGGTTAACTGAGCGCTGTGCCAGTACAGTTGGTGGGTGATGGGAATGAGACCAGCACCCTCTCTACCCTGGCTGGACATGAGAGAGCCCTGCTCCCACGCTTCACCCCTAGGTCCTTGGCCCAGAGCTCTGCCTTTCCCACGCTGTGATAAGATGGAGCCATGGGAGCACCCACTCCAGATACAGAGAGCGAGCTGGAGATATTCGGTGCCAAAATCCCATTGGGGGCTGGCACCAACTCCCTTTGTCTCCTTTGAAAATCCCCATCTAGCTCTGTAATGGGCTGAAGAGTTAAATGGCTTTGACCTTCGAAAAGGCCTTGCATCTCTTGTGTTTAACATTAGATTAATTTTCTATGGCTGGGCCATATCCGGCTGCAGGCACGTGGGCTGGATGGGCTGGCATGAAGCTGAGCACTTTGGACAAGTAAAGAAAGCTATTAACTAACCGCGTGGGGGGTCTCTCTGCTGTCATCCTACATAAGGGACTGGTTTATGTCTGGTTAAACATGCTAGCGCTTAGGATCCCCGCCTCTTGATACATTCAGCCAAACACGTGCTTTAGAAAGTACCAAAATATGTTTATTTCTCTGTTTTTAAATAAAAATACAAATCTGTTTGGTCTGAGCCAAAGCGCAGCCACAATAATAAATAGAACACATTGAAATATAAACTAGTTCAAGACAATTACAAAATATTCCCCTCTGCTGGGCATTTGACCAAGCTAATAGGCAAAACTCCAGAATTTGTCAATGAAGATCTTGCATTTGTTCTTTTTAATTAAACTCCAACCATTCAAGAATGGACATTCTTCATCTGGATCATCTGGGGAGGTAGAATTGCACAGTCTCCGCTAATCTAGTACAATGTGATTTATATCAAAATGCATGCGAGTTGTCTGTTGGTGACAGCTTTGAAACATACAGGCAACACCAATCCCTCCAGCCCAGTCCACACTGGTTGGATTCAGTGTAGCTGGAATTTGAGCCATATAGAAATCTGGTAGGATTCACGTCTGAGCCATTTTCAGCAAAAAATCATTTGAAGTTAAAGGAGCGATAATAGTTGATAAGAATTAAGATGTAAATAATTAACTTAAATTATAATAAATAAAATCAATTTGACATGAATGTAAATCTAATGGGTGAACGAGCAGGAACAGTGGATTGTGCATTTTTAAAATATAAATATATAAAAATAATATAAAAAGTTACAGAAAAGCTGGTTCATTCATATCACTGTTTTCTGGGAGGGTGAGCTGGCTTTGCATAAGCAATACCCCAACCAAGGACTTTGCTAATTAAGGAGTCTGCCCTCCTGCCAAGACTGTTAAATAATAATCAGTTTTGCATAAACGCACTGTTACAACAAAAACAATGTTAGCCAATTCTGTCCCTGCACTGCCCACAAGCCAGGAAGGAAAATGACATTTTAAAGTGCCTTCATCTGAGGATAAAGGGGATTACCCCCCTTTATAGATGAGGAAACTGAGGCAAGGATCAGGGAAGCAACATACGTAAGGGCATGCAGCTAGTCGGCGGGCGAGCTGGGAATGGAACCTAAGAGCCCTGACCCATTTACCCGCCCCCCCCAGCAGGCTTGTGTTCAAGCAAGAAGTGAAGTGGCTTGAGCTGAGTACTGCACTCTGTCCGTGCTTGGGGCCTAATCCAAAGCTCCGGAGGCTTTCCAGAGCGCAGGCTTCTCCACACTCAATGGCTGAGTGCTCCCAGCAAACCCCTCTCTGCAGGTGCTTTGCCATCCTACTCCCTCAGACCTTGCCCTTGGCTGGACAAGAAAAAAATTAACCCTCACACCAGCTTTGTGAGGTAGGTAAACATTAGCATCCCCCATTTGACAGATGGGGAAACTGAGGCACTGATTGTTGACCAAGATCCCACGGGGAGTTGGGCCAGAGCTGGTACTAGACCCAGGAGCTTTTGGCTCCCAGTCTTGTGCTTGGTCCAGCTACCAAAGTGCAAACACCTGGTACTGGAGATGCTCATTTGTTTAAATATTAAACAGTAACCACATTGCGCACATACACACACAAAAATGCACAACCAGCAGCCCAGGGCCTGCTCCTGGATTTGCTGCTGCTGCAAAACATTCAATGATGATGCCCGTGATTCGTTATAAAGGAAATAGATTTTGACTTTAAAAATATACCATAGACCAGTTGCACTTAAATACTTCTGCCAACAGATTCCAAACCCCTATAAATATTAAATAGTGATAAATATTAAATAAGCTGGACAGTGTTTGCATTGGGGCATCCGATGAAGTGAGCTGTAGCTCACGAAAGCTTATGCTCTAATAAATTTGTTAGTCTCTAAGGTGCCACAAGTACTCCTTTTCTTTTTGCGAATACAGACTAACACGGCTGCTACTCTGAAACCTGCATTGGGGCCGTGTGCGTGGATGCACCAGCCAGTGGTGAAGCTCACAAATGAGAAATAAATAACCTTTATGGAGCATAGGATGACCAGATATCCCGATTTTGTAGGCACAGTTCCAGTATTTGAGACTTTGTCTTACACAGGCACCTATTACCCCCCCCACCCCATCCTTATTTTTCAAACTTGCTATCTGGTCACCCTAAAAGAGAACTATGCCCAGCCTCAAACCCTGGGGAATAGTAAACAGTGGTTTGGGGGAGGGTTTGCTGCTGACCCAGAGACGAAGGGGCAGCTGCTGCTAATACCCCAGTCCAATAGTTAAGCCTGGGTTGTTGCTTTGCAGAGAGTGATGGTTGGAGGTGGTGGGGGGATGGGCTGGGAATAAGGGAGACTATAGGCTGGATGAGTAGAGCATCCTCCAGCTGGGAGATGCTTCCCTTCCCCCACTCAGAGACCCTCCTCCCCCGTAAAGCTCCCCCTTAGATCTCAAAGCCCGGAGCGTCCCTAAGGTATGGGACTTCTCAGGCTCCAACGCGGGGCCGGAGGTTGCAGTGCGGGAAGCGCATCCCTGCACCCCTTCACACCAGCGTGAGGTGGCGGAGGGCCCGGAAGGCTGCCTCCAGGAAGCGCTTGAAGTTGGCGGGGATGATGAATCCGCTGGCTTGTTTGTCGAAGTCGGACGAGAGGCTGGGAAGGGTGCCATGGCCCTCGGCCTTGGGGTACGTCACCGTGTTCAGCCCCAGATCCTCCATCTAAAGGAGCGGGAGACAGTAAGCAGCATTAGCAGGGGCCCCATGGAGCCAGCGCCTGATGCACCCAGGGAAGCTTCACCTTTGCTGCAAGGCCCTGCCCTGCCTGGCTCCCTGTCTGGGTCACTTGATTGGGGTGAAGGCTGCTAGGATCCTGGCTGCATCCAGGGGCCCTGCCCCCCCGATGGCCTGGTCCCACCCACAGGGGGAGCAAGCGGAGCAGTGTACCTGCTGCTGGATGTTAGTGGACAGGTTCGAGACATCCAGCCGGAGGGCATCCACTAGGCTGGAGTGAGCTGGCAGGAGCTGGAGGAGGACAGCGAGGTGGCTGTGGTAGATTTGAAGCCCATCCCGGATCTGGCTGAAGCAGGCATCCTGTGGGCACAAGAAGGAAGGAGTTGAGAGAGGAGGCTTGAGCTGGGCACTAGCTCTTTAGTGACCTGGTTGGCATCAAATTTCCCGTGAAATGTCTATCCCAGCGAAACACATTGGCTGCGGTGACAGTGCAGCACGGAAGAGGTTAACTGTAACTGCAGTGGGCCAGCTGTTCCCTTTCCCCCTGGAGGGTTGGCACTTCCCCTGGGGCTCTTTCCTTGCCAGGGACTCCCCTCGAGTCATGGCTTTAGAGCAGGGCTGGAAAATATGACCACCGAGCTCAAGACCCTGCAAGGGCCAGAGACTCCCCCCAACCCAGGCTGACGGATCCGTGAAGCTCAGCTAGGCAGCACAAACCTAGGCCCCTTCCTCCCTCACCACTGGGCCAGCACTGGGGATCAGCAAGGGCAGGAAGTGCTGAGTCAAGTTACAGAAGCATTTGCTAGGGCTATGAGGAAGCCTCCCCCTCTTTCTAGCTCGCTGCCCCCGCCCAGCTATTTTTGACTGGGCTATTCTGAGGGTTGGGTTTAAAAGCCAAGCCCTGGCCTGGGAGCCCAGCTTTGGACATAGCCGAGAGGCCAGCAGTTGAGCCGCAAGAGGTGTTTGGGCTCTGTGAAGCTGGCAGAGGAACAGGGTGGAAGTGGTTCCATTGCTGTTGTTTTGGAGAAGGCTGCCGTGGCTGGAGAGAAGCCAAAGCTGAGAACCAGTCACTCATGGCAGGAGTGCCTTTCCTTCACCCCCGGGCCGGGAAGCACCGCGGGGTGCTGCTCCTCTAATGCTTTTGGAGCTGATCCTGCACTCCTGCTACAGGCAGAGACCTGGTGCTGGAATCAGTACGACTGGGACCTTGGTCTTCCACTGTCAGCGGGAGCAAGCTCGGGCCCTTAAGCCACAGGATTGCTTCCAACCCCCCCACACTCCCTTGCTGTAGTCCCTTGCAGTCAGACTCACCACTTGGAAGGTCTTGCTGTGACACTGGTTCAGCGGAGCCTGGGAAATGCCCAGTTTTTGCTTGACAAGCATCAGCTCCTCCTCGTTGCAGAGCTGAAGGGTCGTGCACTGAGGTGGGATGAGAAGAGAAGGTACAATCAGGAGGCGGGCGTTATAAACCAAGTATTGCCTCGGCAACAGCTAGCGATTGCTGTTACTGGACCCCAGTATATGCTAAGAATGCAACGGTGTGTTCCAGACGCCACCCCCAATCCTGCAAACTTTACCCACTGAGCTCAAGTGCAAAGTTCTACACTTGGGGGGGTGGAATCCAATGCACAACTGCAGAATGGGGACTGTCTGCGTAGGCAGTGGTCTGAAAAGGATCTGGGGGCAGGTCACAGACTGAATATGAGTCAACAATGTGATGCTGTTGTGAAAAAGGCTAATACCATTCCAAGGTATATTAACAGGAGCACTGTATGTAAGACACAGGAGGGGACTACCCTATTCTGCTCTTCATTAGGCTTCAGATGTATTAAGGGTTGTTGTAAAGAGGACGGGGATGGATTGTTTTCCATGTCCACTGAAGGTAGGACAAGAAGTAATGGGCTTAATCTGCACAAGGGAGTTTTAGGTGAGATGTTAGGAAAAACTTTCTAACCATCAGGGTAGCTAAGCTCTGGAACAGGCTTCCCAGGGAGGTTGTGGAATCCCTGTCACTGGAGGTTTTTAAGAACAGGTTGGACCAACACCTGTCATGGATGGTCTGGGTTTGCTTGGTCCTGCCTGGAGTCCCTTCCAGCCCTGTCTTTCTCTGATTCTATTATTCTCGCCTGCCTTTTCCCAAGCAATGATTTCCTATTTTCATTTTTTCATTGTCCTTTCCTTTGGCACAGCCGCGGGAATAGCAGGAAAGGAGAGGGACTCATTGGCTGGCGTGGTCGTGCGAGACCTTGGAAACTGGACCAAAGCAAACACATCCACCGGCTATGCGAATAAGACTCCCTGCCCCACAGGGTTAAAATACTGGCAAGCACTAGCTGTAATCTCCAGGAAACATGCCCCTTTGGATCCCCCGGGCCAGCAGCCTAGCCAGTGTCTGCTTCCAAATTTAACATGATCAGGGCGAAAAACTTTTTTTGGGCCAAATCCTAAAGGCCTGATCCTGAAAACACCTTGGTGGGAGTAACATTGAATTAAACAGGGCTGCTCGCCTGAGGAAAGAGAGCTGCAGAAATGCATGAGGATCAGGCCAAACAAACTGCAGTCCAAAGCCTGAAGAGGAGGATCCACGATCCTCAAATCCGCTCTCTGCCTGCATCAGGCAGGGGCAGAGCGACCAGAAGGGAAAGACTGCATGGACGGATCCTCTACCTAGTGGCTGAGTAAATTGTCAGGCCTGGTCCCTGAGAAGACACTTGTCCAGGAGAAGGAGCAGCCTGCAACTCCTCTGGGGAGGGGATGGGTCCCTGTTTCTGGTTCTTGCTTTGAGGGAGGTGAAGACGCACGGTTCCTCTTGCTCCTGTTGTGTATTTCGTGCCAGGGGCTGAAGTTTGCTACATTTGCTGGATCAGGAGGGCCCTTGTCTGTGACCCTGCCAGCTGAAGGTAGTGGGGACCTGGTCTGGCGTCTGTCCCTGGGGAAGATCAGCACAACTTCACGCTGCTCTACAACAAAGGGTCTGACAACGTGGAGTGATCTCCCAATCCATCTTGTCCTGCTGTTAAGTCCTGCTGCCCAACCCAAGGCATAGCTGCTGGGGAAGCCTGTCTGTCTGGATCTCTGTCTGTCTGCGAGCCTGGAGCTGAGATCCTCAGCAGAGATGAAGCCTCCTGATCAGAATGTCAGGGACCTACCCCTGAGTGCTCAGTGCTACAGGGATCCTCCCGTGTTACAGTTTAACCCACTGCGCAGCTCCCCGAGTCCCCTCCAGCCACGCTGCAGCCCCCAGCATCACTTCAGAGTGACAGACCCCAAATTGCCAGGGAGGGGTGTAGCTGCAGCTTTCTTGTCAGATGTCAAGAAGCCCCTTTGTGCAGGTCATAGATGAGCCCCTGGGTGCATTGCACAGCCCACCCCCACCCCAGACCTTGGCTGCCCTCAATGCCTCTCACTGGTTTGTGTTGAGCAACTCACCACAAGCTCCTGCACCTGGGCGACGTCCCCTTTGATTTTGCGGATGTATTCCAGGTCCTTCTGCAGGAATTGCTGGAAATCCTGATCCCCGGAGAACTCTGGCAGGGGAGCTGCGTACAGCATGGTGCACCCCAAACACAGCACAGTGCTGACTAGCAACGGCAGAACACCTGGGGGTGAAGGAAGGAGAGAGAGAAGCAGAGTCAGTCAGGTAAGTGCAGAGGAATCCAGATGTGGCCCCAGATCCAGAGCGGGAGAAGCGCCTTCTCTGTGTTCAGAGGAGATAGTAGGTTGGGGGCCCAGTATGCTGGGCACGGCACATACACATAGTGAGAGACAGGCCGTCCCCAGGAGAACTTTCAGTGGAAACTGTTCTCATGTAAGCATCACTGCAAAGTGTGTTGGTTCCCCCACTCTCTGCCCAAGGAACTTAGTCTAAATAAACACAAGTTATACATTAAAGCTTTTATAGTTCAAGTTAGATCAAGACTTTGATTTAAATCGCCTCTGCTTTCCGATGCTCAGAACTCTCAGAATTTTTTGTAGCGAGGCAAACTCATCCATAACATGCATTAAGAGTAAACCCTACCTGTTTAAAACATAACCCAGCCTGTATAAAACACATGCCTCTTAAATTATGTGTATTTGTCCTCCCAGCAATTCTTTCCCTGGTTACGCTATAAATAGGCAAATATACCAGGAAGAAGGAAGAAGAAAAAAAAATTATTATTTTTTTTTTAAATCAAACAACCCAAACCTCCTATATAGTAAATGAAGACACTGCTGTTCCCCAAATCACACTTACCAGCCCCCTCACCTAGAATAAATCCAAGCAGTTTGCTACTAGGAAGTCAGTGGCTATGGTATCTCGCTGTCGAGTGAAGGTTCATACTTACTTTGGAGAGATCTCATTCTAAATGCTTGGAATCTTCTCGGTATCTCCTCCCCTTTTGAGTTTATGACGGTTACCGGGAATGTGATAAGACAGACGCAAAAGCTGCACTAGTCCCTTTCAGTTCATGAATGCTGAACCTCTCATCAATACGGGGCATTTATAGTCTTGTCAGGGAAAATTCATTCTTATGAAATGATGAAGCAAGTATGACAAATTGCTGGGCACATGGACATCAAATTCCTAGAATACTTATTTTCACAGATTTGTGTTTTCAGATTTTGCAAAATGTGGGGTTTCTAATGGCTCCAATTGGTTCTACTTGAGACCCAATCTTAGACAGCTGGACCTGTTCTCCAGCCTGCTGGGGCAAGATCAATAGAAACTCACTAATTCTCATTGCTCTTTAAACCCTGGAATGCCCCTAAAGTCAGCCACTCCCTAAAAGATCAGCTATTCTTTATTCCCCATCAGAGATTTAATTGTGAGCTGACAAGACATCTCAGTCCTGATCAAACTTTGTTATCCTTACACTATAAGGAGCTGCTCTGTTCTCGAGCAACTTGAGTGGAGTGTTTTGTTAAATTAACAAAGTAATTAGGTCATGAAGAAGAGAGAGAAATTACCTTTTCATTCCTTTTTCCTTGTAGCTGTGTTCACTTGCCCTCAAGTCGAACCACTAACATTCCCTCATGTGATATATGCTTCGCCTACAATTAAAACGGCATGTGTCTGCTTGCTGAGAGATCCTATGTCTTAGGTCCAGAGGGGCCCACACCATGGTATCTGGGTCCTAGGCAGCCATGAATGATTGTGATCCTCACAGCACCCCTTAGGGAGATAGGGAAGGATCATTAGTCACAAATGGGGAAACTGAGGCACAGCAAGGCTTTAGGCCAGCTTTCCAAAATGGCTAGTGGTCGTAGATGCCCAACTCAAAACCCTAAAATTCAGGAATTGTCCTAGGAAGATATTCATAGAATATTAGGGTTGGAAGAGACCTCAGGAGCTCATCTAATCCAATCCCCTGCTCAAAGCAGGACAAACACCAACTAAATCATCCCAGCCAGGGCTTTGTCAAGCCAGACCTCAAAAACCTCTACGGATGGAGAATCCGCCACCTCCCTAGGTAACCCATTCCAGTGCTTCACTACCCTCCTAGTGAAATAGTAAAAAGAACGAGGAGTACTTGTGGCACCTTAGAGACTAAGAAATTTATTTGGGCATAAGCTTTTGTGGGCTAAAACCCATTCATCAGTGTTTCCTAATATCCAACCTAGACCTCCCCCACTGCAACTTGAGACCATTGCTCCTTGTTCTGTCGTCTGCCACCACTGAGAACAATCTAGATCCATCCCCTTTGGAACCCCGCTTCAGGTAGTTGAAGGCTGCTATCTTGGTGTAAGGGATGTGACTGGGGTCACATGGAAAACACATGGCTGTCTCTGGTTCTCTCCTGCTCCTGGCCTGCCTTGTCTATTTAGATAGCAAGCTTGTTCGGGGCAGGGCCTTGCTGTGCGTGAAATTCAAGTAATGGAAGTCTTGCCATTGATCGCTGCGGGCCAGGATTTCACTGTGTGTGTGCAGCACCTCGCTCTCAGCGCTGCTGGGATACAGACACCATGAGGAATCTGAACCAGGCTCTCCAGGGTCCCAGCCCTCTTTCCAGCAGTGTTAGCTGGCTCAGGGTGGGGAATGGGCCCGGGAGGAAAGATGTGGGCACTCCATGTAGCGACAGGAGCTCCAGCACCCTTGGTAAGGCTCTAACGGGAGCGATCCTGTGCCGGGCTCTGGGAGAGGCAATCATTTCCCAGACTCGGGGGATCTGATGCTGGTGCTACTTCGTCACTCCTCAGTGTTTTTTTGTTGGCAGGCTGGTGGGGAAACTGCGAAGCACATTTCCAGCTTGGGCTGCCTGGCCCAGTGCCAGCTGAACCAACTCCTGGTTGGGGGTAGAGGGACGATTGCTCGGAAATGGAGCTGGAGAGGGAAGCTGGACTGTGGGCCTGACTTTGAGCCCAGCCCCTTGGCAAAGCGGCTGCGGCACTTAATGGGATGGCCTGGAATGTATTGGCCTGGCTCCTTTTAACCGCAAGCTCCATGTTCTACCTGCCTGGGAACAAGGAAATGGGATTCCGGGCAGGTGCCAAAGAACTAAAAAGTCCAACCTGCCTCACCACATCCCGGCATGGGGATTTAAACCATCTGTCCCAGCATGATCTCTCGGAGAGGCAAAAGCTGGGGGGGGGGGTGAGGGGAAACCACATCCTCCTCATGCTGACCCTTTGCCCTCCACTTCTCCTCTGGGGCCTTGGTGTAATCACTTTACCCTGGGCTCGGGGTGTTCCACGGTGCCTCAGAGGCCGCCCCCACTGGGGCTCTCTGTGGATCTCAGATCCCCGCAGGTGTAGGTCAGCCAAAAGCAATGGTCTGCACTGATTTACACCAGCTAATGGTTGCGAATGTAACCATTACACCAGATGAGTGTAAGTTGATCCAGTCGACCCCCGGCAATTGCTCTGAGGGGCATGATTCAAGCCATCCACCTCAATGGGATGTTAACTGAACCTGAAGGACCACCATGACACTTTCAGTGACATTCACTATTTCACTGCTGATTAATTTTCGCAACAGTGGGCTCACTGATGCGCTGGCTGGCGGCTTACAGGAGAGTGGGGAAACAGAGGCAGAGGGAGTCTGATACCAGGTTTGCGGTGTCCCCATTACGGAACCTGACTGACAATTCCCTACTCCACTCACTGGATCAAATTAGTCTAGTGATTAGAGCAGAAGGGGTTGTGGAGTCAGGACTCCTGGGTTTTCTCACTTGCTTGATGGCCCTGGGGCTGTGGCTTCGCCTCTCTCTGTTCCGTGGACTGGAGAGAATTTGTTGTGAATGCTAATGGCTCTGAGATTCTGCCCCATCTCCCTCAACGGGCTTCAGGGCTGAATTCAGTTTGCTCCCCACAGACATTCCTGGCTGATGGTCACCCCTCTGCAGGCGGTCAACACTGTCTGGGGCTCCGTGTGACTGGAGCCGGGCGGGAGAGCTGATGCCCAAGGGAATTTCACCTCCTGGGAGGCAGAATCTCCCGATTGACTTTCATGGGAAGCTTTCAAGAGTCCCTTCTTCTGCAGAGAGATTGCAGGCCATGACACAAAGCTGGGCTGGGAGGAACAGTGCCACGTTTACAGTGATACCAGTGGTGCTATGCAGCCGGGCCCATGCTCGGAAGGGGCCCCAGCCTGCTCCGCTTGCACTGGGCCGAGACCCCACAAGCATGTTGGCTTCTCCTCACCCATTACTTGCTCCTGCCTGCCGGCCGAGGGCTCCTCTCCACCTCCTGGCCGAACCCCAGTGCCCCTCCGGCTCTGGGCAGTCTCTGCTTCCCACCACCCATGGTCACCTCCCAGCTGGGCCGATGAGTGCGGCTGGGAAGCAGGGCATGCGGGAGTGGATCTCTGAAGGGTTTAGGGGGTGCTGGGCTGTGAAGGGGCAGGGAAGATCTGTGTGTGTTGGGGCACTAGGGAGTAGGGGTTCTGTGGGGGGTGCTGGGCAATTGTGGTGGGGCTGTGGGCAGGAGTGGAGTTGTGCAGGGCGCTGTGCATTTGTGGGAGGTTGGGTGGGGGCTCTGGCCATAGGGAGTTGGGGGGTGTTGGCTGGGGGAGCTGTATGGGCCTGCCCCTGAGGGGAAGGGGCATGCTGGCAGCACAGGGCTGGCCAGGATCCTGTGGGGCTGGCAACTGCCAGTTTGTAAATAATGCCCGTGCCTTGGGCTGGGCAGAGCGGGACTGCCCCAGCCCTGCCATGCCATGCCCTGCCCTTGGCCGCCCCTTGCTCCAGGGACCAACCCCCCTGTGCCATGCTCCATTGCCCCCATGGGGACCCACAAATATATTTGGCACAGGGCCCACAAAAGGTTAATCCGGCCTGGTGAGGAAGAAAGGAGAGAAGTAGTTGGCCACTGAGGCCTGGGGAATGGAGGGTTCCTATGGACTGTGTCACCTCCTTGGAAGTGGTGAACATGGAAAGTTTTGGCTCAGGGTCAAACAGTTGGGCATAGCTGGCAGTCAGCAGCTTTCGTTTTCAAGAATTAGGGCTATTAAAAAGAAAAGAGTGAGTCAGAAATACGCCTTAGAGAGGAAGTCACAACAGCTGCTTTCCATGGGAGGAACTGGGCGCAAGCCCAGAAACGACGGGGATGGGTGTGAGAGCACCCAGAAGTGAGCTTTGTCATGATTACCAAGCATGGTGGAGTTTCCACCAGCCAAAGTGCGCAGGAAACATAGCCTTTCTTAGCGCAGCTGCCACCTTTGAGCTCCATTTTAGCTGCTCCTGTCCTCACGCAGGCAGGAGGCTCTCCTGGATCTCGGCGAGGCCCAAGGCTGAGTTGAGGTGGGGCTAGCCCAGCGCCATGGAGCAAGAGGAGCTCTCTGCCCCCAGTGCATGTGTGGGACTCTCGGTTTGAAAATGGACTCCAGTCCTGCCCCCCATGCCCACACGCCGGCTCTGCTGTGCCCCGCTGTGCATAGACGGGGTACCCCGTCCTGCCCGCAGAGCAGCGACTCGGCCTCCTGAATGCGGCCCCAGGGGGCCCTCTCTGAGGAAGTGGCTGGGTGCGTTCTCAGGGCAGGACTGTTCTGTCCCTTGCAGCCCATTCTCCAAGGGGGTCGCTCAGCCCAGTTTGTGCAGCTGCGTCTCCTGGAGCGATCGCTCTCTGGCGATCTCTGGAGATCTCACTGGTCAGAGAGGCCCCTCCTGAGACCTGGCGTCTCCCCAGAGGGCCGGGGTCCAGCCACTTAGGAATCCCAAGGGAGAGAACGTTTGTGTGTGTCCTGGGGGTGCAATTTCGTAGAAACCTGCAGGTCAAGATCTTCCTGGTTCCACTACCTGGGCCTTGCTCCTGACTTGCCCTGGAGGGACCGAGGGCAGGATGTGACCCAGCCTGGTTTGGAAATCCAGGATGCTCTTAGATTTCCCAAGTGGGAGGAGCTAGGATGAGCTTGGTGTGAAGAAACCACAGACATGTGCATCGCGCTCGGATGGGTTGGTTCATTCTCCCAGCTTGTTGCTACAAACAAATCCAGATGTGCTAGCCCTGGGCTCTACCCCAATTCCTCTGGAAAGGGAGGAAGGCTGGCTCAGTGGTTAGGGCCCTGGGATGCTGGAGACCTGGGTTGAGTTCACAGCTCCTTGAGGGCCCTGGGACCAGTCACTTAGCCTCACTGTGCCTCAGTTCCCATCTGTGCAATGGGGACATTAGCCCCACTCTTCCCCACAGGAGGTGTGAGATTACAGCTGGTAAAGACTGACAGCCTGGGGACCAGATAAACCCCTTAGATAGCTAGAAAGTGCTGCTTTAATGGCATGGCCATGGCAGAGTCAATCCAGACCTCTGCCCCCTGCCGACAGGCTCATACCAAACTGTCTGGCTTTACTGGTATTGCCTGAGAGCCCAGGTGCACAGGATCGATTCTCCCCTTCTGGTTACAGAATTTCACCTTCCCTCAGAAACTACCCAGCATTGCTGTGTGCTGTTCAGCTGCAGTGCTCCACCCCAGAGCTGGCTGCATTTTAGTGGTGGGTGAGGTAAATCCTCTGAGTGTGTGAGGCTTGTAAAGCATCTGAGGTCCCTTCAGGATGAAAGACCCTGTTATCTGGCCGGCTATCACCAAAGTATCTGGGCTCTTCCTGTAAGATGCTGTGAGGTGGGCCTCTGGGATGTGTTTTCTGAGAGGACCCCTCCTGGGTGGAGCAATGTGCATTAAACCTGAATGGGAGGGATCCCTTCAGCACCCAATCCTCCTGGAGCCCTGGCTGGGCCCGAGGGGCAGCTCTGGCTGGTCCATGGGGTCTGGCTGCAGCGCTTGCCCCGCAGAGGCTGGAACCAGCCCCTGGCTCTCGCTTTTCAGACTCTTCTCGGTTGGGGGTGTCACCAATACTGAGGCCAGGAGCAGCTGTCTAGTCTGAGCTGCTGCAGAGCCCAGGCTGGAGCACCCCCCCCCAGCCATTTCTGGGGCTCAGTGCATTTTTCCCCCGCCCCGGCAGGTGCATCTCTTCTGGCCAATCCGCGTTCCCCCCCCCCACAGCTGCACTAAGAGCAGTGGGGAACAGCCCTGCCCTGTGGCCATGGCCGGGATGACACCCACCAGGGCTTTCCCAACACACCTTCTCACCCCAGCCTTTCCCATTCAGGCCTTTGCTGGGGAGACACTTTCAGCACCACCCCAGACGGAGGCCACCTGGGGCACAGCGGGGATGAGGCTGAGTGGGTTTTGCAGCAGTCTCAGCAAAGCAGAGAGTCCTTCGGGGGGGGGGGGGTTAGGAGGGTGCGGGGCTCAGGCCCGGCCCCGGGCAGGCTGCGTCGCTCTCCGCCCTGAGCCTGTGGCTAGCAGTTCCTCCGTCTGGAGTGGGGCAAGCCCTTAGCCCCAGGCACAATGCACCCTGTGTGAGACGGAATTTCAATACCCGTCGCAGTCAGCGAGACACCAGCCCCGCTTCCGCCCCTGTCCTGGGGCAGCAGGGGTTGCGCCAGCCTCCGTCCTGCTTGCCTCACCCCTGGGATGAGGCTAGAGTGGGGGGGAACAGCAGCATTGGCTGAGAATTTCTCAGTGTTACCGGGGCCAGAGCTGTAGGGCTGGGGTAGCTGGGGGCTGCAGGGCAGGAGGGAGGGGCACCAACAGAGCTGTGATTTCTGGGGGGGATGAAGCCCAGGGCTCAGCTAGCAGGTGGCTGCAGGATGAAATTGAGCAGCATCAGTGGAGCAGCCTGTGGTGGCAGCTCAGGAAGGTTTGTTTCAGGCACAGGGGCTCTGGCAGAGCCATGTGAGGGGAGCTCAGGGCTGGGCTAGCAGGGGGCTGTGGGTCAGGTGTGAGGGGCACAGGCAGGGCTGGGGGCAGCCCAGGGTTGGAGTAACAGAGGGCTGCAGGCCAGGAGCAGGGGGCCCTGGCAGAGCTGTGTGGGGAGCCCAGGGCTGGGCTAGCAGGAGGGCTGCAGGCCAGGAGCAGGGGGCACTGGCAGAGCTGTGTGGGGAGCCCAGGGCTGGGCTAGCAGGAGGGCTGCAGGCCAGGAGCAGGGGGCACTGGCAGAGATGCGAGGGGGCTTTTGCAGGATGCGCCCACCCACTTGCCCTTTGCCTGGCTCCAGCCAGAGCTGTCCCTCCCACCATTGCGGGACACCCATGCCTGGCCTGGCACCTGGGGCTGTGGCTCCAGTAGCTTTACTGCTGGCTACCGCGGGTTGTGCCCCCTGCCTGCTGGCAGCACATGTACTGCCCTCCTGGGAGGCCACCGGCCCCTCACAGGCTCCGGCCCAGCGGGCAATGGCTCAGGGCTAATGGGGCCCATAGTCTGCGCCCAGCGGGACTCTAAGGATCGTGCCTCTGGCTTGAACCCAGTGCCCAGCTTGCCAGAGGCTGCAGTGGGTTTCCTCCAGTGACGTGGTGCCCTCTGGTGGTGCAGTGTAGTCAAGGCACATTACTCACACCAGAGTGGGGCCCACCGTGCCTCAGGGGCTAGCTGCCGGGCTCTAGGAATGCCGCGCGCACTAAGTATGCACTAAGTGCATTATTGGCCGTGCACAATAAGTGCCCTGAGGAGAACAGTGGCGTTGGAGGAGGGTTTCCTTGGCCGTTTCTGACGGAGGGGGCAGGACTGGAATAGCAGAGGTCTGTGGGTGAGAAGTGGGGGCAACCCCCACGTTGTGGATAAAAGGGAATCATTCCCAGACTGTCTATGGCTCTGAAAGCAAACACAAATCATCCACGGAGTCACAACAAAAGCCCCAGCATGGCTCCAGCTGCCCTGAGCCACTGGCTGCTTCTGCGAGGAACTGGGATTAATTCACTGAGCTGGACTTTTGTAGGCTCGGCTTGTCTCTCCTAGCAGCCCAGTCATTTCTTCCAGGCCTTTCCCTGCGGTGACCTTCCTCTGTCTCTCCCAACTCGGTAGGGGGAATTGGTGGTCTGTGGTTAGAGCAGCTTGGCCCAAAAGTTGGGGACCTCTGTGATGCAGGATCAGGGCTTGACTGACTAGCACTTCCCTTCTGGGTTTCATTCTCTGCTTACGGGACTGGACCCCTGGCTCCCTGCCCATTGGTCCTGCCAGAGGGTAAATCACGAGAAGTGGCGCCCGGGGAACGCCGAGGGATGAAGTAGGGTGCCCTCAGGACCTGGTTTAGATTGGTGTAACTCAGGCTGTGACTTGAAGTTAGTCACAGGCTGTTTTGGGTGTTTCAGGCCAGGCCTTTAACGAAGTCCTGCCATCCCTCCAGCTGCACTTGCTTTCAGTGACAGTGTACATGCCTTGCTCTGGTTTTGCAGCACCCCCTGCTGGTCACAGGCAGCAGCACCTGTACCCAGTACTAGCGTATAAGGTTTCAAAGTTATTGGTATTGAAGTAATGTCTACCGGCCTCAGTCTAACCGAGCCTAAAGCTGTGGGATAAAGAACCCTGATCAACAACTTCACTCCTCTGACACAAGGAACTCTGCGCCATAAGGATAAAGCTAGTCGGTGCTGATACCAGAACTTTCACAGGGCTGGCCTGAGAGTGGAACGAACTCCTCCACCAGTTAAGAACCATCACAAACCACCCACCTCCTGCTCCAAAATGGTGCGTTTGTCTTCTCTGACAAACCCAGGGCATTGATGCTAAAAACCTGCCAAGCCAAGCCCCGGCACATGCTGCTCCTGGGGAGCAGAAGGGAGAATTACCGTGACAGATGTTAAGCACCGTGACGAATGCCCAACTGGAAGGCATGCATGCCCTAGTGTGGGGAGCAGGTTATAAGAACCTCTGTGGAACAGAACAACTCTGTGGAGCACAACACTGGTTTTGAGGGTTGCCAGCTGCCAACCTTGAAATACTTTCTTCTAGCAGAGACAAGGCACAGGGAGCAGCTGTCAGAGCATCAGGAGACCTCGGCCCCGTATGTGGAAAACAAGGGAAGAAATAGGACCCCAGAGAAGCACTTGCTACTTTTGCGGGCACTGTGTTCATACACAACAGAGGTCAGGTGTATTACTTACAAATGGGGCAGAGGGCAGGCTGCAAGGAGCAGTTTCAGGGATGAACCTGCTAAGTCTCTAGTTATAATGAGAAGCCTTGAGATTAACCTTGAGCCAGGGTGGTTTTTCAGGTAACACATTGTTGGTAGTGTACGAGCGACAGCATAACCAGTAACTAGAGCAAGGGAGACCAGGAATCCTGACTGGCACTCTTGGGAGAAAGGTACTTCCCTTCTGTCACCGCATCTGCAAGCTTCAGGGCTTCCAAGCCGTTCCACCCGCCCCACTGTGAAACTGAAAGCCGCAAAACCACACACACGTGCAAGGTTTTTTTCCAACTTTTATTTTAAAAGTCATAATTGAAGCTTAACAAAGTCTTAACCCATTATTATTGTGAGAGCTGCGGCTCAGCCATGGTCTGTGTAGCAGTAACCACCACCTACCCAGCAGCAGGTCATGCACACAGATGCACCCAGAAGCAGGTAAGAGGTTTGGTAACAGAGCTCAGGAGGTTTAATTCATTAACCCCTTGTGTGCTTCCCATGCCAGGTGCAGCAATGACATCCACCACAAGCAACCTTAAAAGAAGTTTTATTGGGAATTGGGAGGGTGGGTTTCCCTTAATAGGCTGATCTCTTGGGTGATGGTTGCAGGGGAGCACTTCCCTCTGCAATAGGCAGAGGGCGATATAGAACCTGGGTGTGTCTCCGCTTCCCCCTCCCCCCCCATACGTACATGCAGATAGTTTATAAAAGAAAGGCAGATTCTGGATTGTAGCCACCAGAGGATGGTTTCTATCAGACAGGATATTCCCTGTGGGAAAATAAAAATACACTGCTGTCCCCAGAGGATCATGGGAAACCGTCATCGTCATCCTCTGCCATTTCCTTCGCAAATTCCAGGTCCTGCTGCTCACGCTCCCGGCGCTCCTGGAAGGCAAAGGCAGGGCATGTTCCTAACAGGCCGACTGCAGCAGTGGGACTGGGATGGCTCAGGGCACTGGTAGCTGAGCTGCTCGGAGAGGCTGCCAGGACAGCAGTGACCGAGAGAGAGGGGGAAGTGATGGCCATTCATGTGAAATGAGTGAAGAGAAGGTTCTGTCCAAACCACAGCTGGCACCAAGGACTGGGCCCCTGACAGAACTCCTGGCTCGCCACAGAAAGGTTCCCACCAGGGCAGGGATGGGGCTCTTGGCACAGGCTCGACACGGGTACACAGCACTGGTTGGGAGGAAAGTGTCACTCCTATGGAGGGTTGCTAATGGGGTGCTCAACCCCTTCCCCCCACAGGCAGGAAACCCAGAACCCAGGTGGGATCTCACCTCTGCAGACTCCAAGTCCTTGTTGTAAGACTTAGGTGGGAACCTCATGGCCTGGAAACACAAACAAAAGGGGATCAGTGAGGGACCACCTTGGCCAGGGCCACAGGGCAGAGGCAAGGATCACACAGGCACCTCTCACAGGCTGTAGAGACATTTCCAAGCAAGCACTGCAGCCAGGGGTCATGCTCCTTGCTCCATCAGCAAGTTCCAGCACGGCCAGTTAGGTTGCCTCACTGACAGGACATCAACCTTCAGATGCACCTCCCAGGCAGTGGAGCTCAGGATGTGCTCACAAAGGTAGCGCATGTTTTGAGGCCTCATGAGCCTACCCAGGGAATCAGCTCTCGCTCCCAGCAGCTGGAGCTACAGTGCCGAGAGATCTGCCAGAGATCGGAGGCTTTCACAGCACTTTGGCATGAATGAGGCCTCCCAGGACCCACGTGGGAGAGCTTGCCGTGATCCCATTTTACAGAGGCAATTCAGTAGAGTGGCAAACAGAACCCAGGAGTTTTGTCTCCCAACTCCCGCTGCAGTGCACTGTATTTGCTGGCAGAGTACAAAACGGGGTGTGTTTAGAAAACGGGAATGTGGGGTGCTCCTGGAGGGCAGAGGGACCATGCTTTGAACTGGTGCCCCAACAGAGGATTTGGGGGTACGAGGGAGAGGAAGGAGAAGAGCCAACCCATCACCCCAGAGGGGCCTGAAACCTGCTGGGGGAGCTTCTGAAGGCCTGAGGCTTCTAAGTCACTCTGCTGCACTCAGACATCTCAGGAGACCGGCCCCACCGGGACACCTGACCTAGCACCCGGATAATAGCTACCTTGACAGACATGTTGTGGATGTCGAGGCAGAAGGAGATCCTTTGATGGAAGGCAAGCTGAGGCTCCCGTGTGGAGTAGATGTCAATCATCTCTTTGGACTGGACGTAGCCTTTCTCGTGGTTAATGCTGGCTTCGATCACACCGTCCCGGATGGCCTACAGCCCAGAGGCAACAGTAATGGCAAGGGGCCAACCTCGAAGGCTGGTGTCCGCATGCGCAGAGTGCCCAGGGGTCAACAGCCGGGGATGGCAGCATGAGCACTTTGCACTTAGGAAGCTGAGACTGGCTCCCACAGGACAGCGAATTGGCTTGTCTGTTCTCTCAAGCCCTGAGCACCTGTTTTTTCTTGGTGCAACATCCCTTGGTAACGATTGCTCAAGGAAGATGGGTAGGGATAAGGCTACGCTTTGGGTCAGAGCACCCTGGCATGAAAGGGGTTAATTGGGATGCAGGCACTTGGAGCTGCTGATGGCCCAGATCCCAATAGTAAGAGGCTGGTGACAGCCCCTTTTGGAGGAGCAGAGAGCTGGTTCCACAGGGCCTGAAAGATACAGGACCAACCCCTCAGGAATCAGACAGTTAGCTCTGTGGTCCCTGAATACTGCAGGGAGAAGGGGCCAAGGGCTAGATTTCTTACACTGATCCCTGAACCTGTGCTTCATCCCAATGACCCACCTTGGCAACAATGAACTCAGCATCCTCCGGGCTGTCCAGCTGCAGTTTCTGAGCAATGTCGGCCAGTGCGATGCGTGAATAGGACAAGCTGATCATGCGAACACCTGGAGGCGAGAGAAAGAACAGGAGCTGGAGAGTGTCATGGGGCCACAGATACACTGAATGAGCTGGGAAGTGGGTGTGATAGCGAGAGGCCTTTTAAACCAAGCAGCACAAGGAGACTTAAATGCACACTGCTCTCCTTTGCTGCATTAAACGATAGGAGCAAGCCACAGAGGCTAGTTAGCCTAAGACATGGCATTGGCAGCTTCTTACCTGTTTTAATCACATTGTGTCTCAGCCGGATGATAAGGGTATAGGTCCCATCTGCCTGAAATTTGTCCGCAAACTGATCCAGGACCTGGTTGAACTTGGCTAGGTTACCCGTCCGAACAGCTGTGGGAACATATAGCAGACGGTTGAGAGAAAACAGAGAGAGGAAAAGATCTGCTGAAGTCACAAAGTCAGAACAGGAACAGAACCCAGGAGTCCTGTATACCAACCACTCAACAAACTCCTTCCTGACATGTAAAGGTTCTAGTAAGTGGAATTTTGAGGTTTAAGTCATAAATGCCAGAAATAAAACAGGAGACAGTGCCCTTTATTGATGAAATGTTAAAAATATTTTGCTCCTTCGAAGAGCACATTATCTCAATTTATAATGACGTGGCGACTTCTGGAGACCAACAATTTCATAGATTCCAAGGCCAGAAGGGACCACTGTGATCGTCTAATCTGACCTCCCGTGTAACACAAGCCAGAGAACTTCCCCAAAATACTTCCTTTTAAACTCGAGCATGTCTTTAAAAAAACAACCACCACCACCACCACCACCACCACCAAACTTGATTGAAAAATTGCCGGTGATCGAGAATCTACCACAACCCTTGGTAAAGCATTCCAATGGTTAATTACTCTCACTGTAAAAAGTAAGTTTTACTCCCCCAGCCAGGGATCCAGTGAGATTAGAACCCAGAACCATGGGCACTGGAAGCAGGAGCAATATCCCTTGGTCATCAAACCAGTTAACGGAGCACAAAGTTACTGAAAATTATCTTCCATTCTGAAAATTTTGCGCATGTGGCTCTGGAATCAGAAGTTGGCCATAGCAACATTAGCACATATTTTTTAAGTGCACTTTTATCTGTTGCACCACTATTTTGCTAGCCTAAAAAAACCTAACCATGAAAGTGACCTTTGTTTGTGAAAATATGGTTATGTAAAAAAATGTCTTTGTCTTATGTAATGAAACTGTCAATGTTCTCATTGTCCATACAAATGACTAACCTTTTTTAAAATCAATCTACACCTTTGGTCTCTGATGTCTTGTGGCCATGAGTTCCACAGGTTATGACCTGCATTTCCTTAGAACTACATCTTTCAGTTTCATACAATTTCTCTCTGTTCTTGCAGCATGAGACTGCATAAATAAAAGTGTGCAATTTACCAGCTGCTGTCACTATTTGTCATTTTTCATGAAAATTTGAGAAGCTGTAGCTAGACCAAATGGTAGGGCACAGAACAGAAAGTTGGGGTTCCTGGATCATCCAACAACAGATCATGAAGCTTTGGGGAGCAGCCAGAGCATCCTTACCCTGTGTCAGGAGAAAGTAGGGCATGAGTGACCTCTTGAGGGAAGGCTGTCTGAACTGGAGTCTGTCCGGGATCTCGCCCAGCAATAACTCTACCACGATGAGCAGCTTGTGGACCTTAGGCGGAAAAACAGACACAAGAGACTATGAATCTATCAGAACTGCCTTAGACACAAAAAGGAAGCAAATTCTTCATTAGAATAGACTGGCCGAGAAGCTGGTGAGAGCCCCGAATCCTACCCTGGCTCTGCTCCTCTCCATGGGCCAGATGACGCATAGTGCCTGCACAAGCGCCTGCCGCACATCCACCCAGAGGTGCCCCCAGAGGATCACGCACGCACCCACTCACCGTCTGTTTGAAGCCGACCGCTGTGTGCTGTGGTGCCTTCCGCAGGGCATTCGTCATGGTCCGCCGTGCTTCAGAGTACTCCAGCTGAATGGCTTTGATGCGACCTGGAAGGGAAGGGGAAGCGGGAGTTACAGAGGGACAGAAACTGTTTCAGAGAGAAGTTGGTTTAACTGACAAAGCCCAGCCCAAGCACTGGGACTTTCGCCCAACCTGACACAAACTGCTCATCAAGTCAACTGCTCCATGCCATGCCAGCCGTTTGGCTGCTCTAGTTAGGTGCAGTTTGAGACTGACAGCACTTGAGGTCACATCAGCAACAAGCAGATCTGTGTTCCGTTGCCTCAGCTCCAAATGACTACAGGAGCTCCAGTCTTTCAGAGAGCACACACTTACGTACTCTGCGTAGCGGGACAGCAGGATGCGAGCAATCTTTACCTCACACCTTCCCTGCCCAGGGCAGCAATGCCAACACCTCTTTGCACAGCCATAGCCCTTCCATCAGCTCTCAAAGCCTCACACCCACTTCTGTTCACTAGCATGTTGATTACTACCACGGCCCAGTGTACTCCCTGGCAAGAGGGCCACGGTCTGTGGCACAGTCCCTGGATTTTGTAGCACCTGGTCTGGAAACTGGGGCTGCTTCATTTAAATTTTAGAACAGAGATTTTGAATGTAATTAAACGTGAACATTAACATGATCAGCAGAGTGGCCCCTCGATTCTCCAGTTTCCATTCAGTTCAGTTTTACTTGCCCTGCCACTTTCACTTGCCGACGTTTTTACTGGTGATGCTGAGTGGCACTGCAAGAGTCCAGGGAAAAGCTGGAGGTTTTGGCAGCTGCAGAGGGGGCTGTTGGGGACTGTGGTATTGAGCACAAAGCAGAGAACAGTGCTGGCATTTCCACCACTCCCTTTGTGCGCAGTTATCTCCCCCCAGAGATAAATGTGGCAGTTCACCACTCTCAGACCTATCATTTCAGACCTGCAGACAAGACTATAACATTTTATGCTTGGTGCATGTTGTCCAGCGTTTTCTTCCCATTTACTAGGGCAGGACGTGTAGATTCTGGAATACAATTCTGTGGCAAGGGGTAGATCCTGTGGCAAATTCCATTGCCAAAGAATTGTGACATACACATTAAGCTAAGTATTAGCCCATTTTACAGATGAGGAAATGGAGGCAGCGATTATACGATTTCCCAGAGGACACAGGGTCAGTGGCAGAACCAGGAGAAAACCCTCTGAATCCAGACCCTGGCACTAACCACGTGATCACACTCCTTCCCTAGCCCCAGGAACAGAACTCAGGAGTCCTAATTCTAGTCTCCTGCTCTAGTCACTAGACAACACAACAGTAAAGCAGCTTGCAGTGGCATTGCTGCCTCTCACCTGTGTAATAGAGGTACCTGGCCCACTCGTTGTTATTGGCCTGCTCAGGAAAAACTGATTTGGAGACGAGCTTTTCTGCCTGGTCATAGAGGTTATAGTGAAGGTAGTTCCTCAGCAGCAGATTCAGGAGGGTGGCCTGACCATCTGCGTCATGACGGAGGGTTGCCGTCCTCAGACGGGCATGCAGGAAACTTCAAAAGAGGGTGGAGAGGAAAGTCTGTCAGAGGGGAGGGAGGAAGCTGCAAAAAGGGGAGAGCACAAATGTCCTCAGAAAGGTTTTGATCCTAGCTAATGGCTGCAGTGCCATTAGGCACCAAAAGGCCCTTTCATTTCTGTATAGGCAGGCTCCGGGAGAATGCAGCACACAGGACTGCAACTAACCTATCAGACACAGCAGCAGCCAGCCCTACCTCCTGACCACATCAAGTTTATTCAGGAACTCGTAGCTGCGGGAGTGGTAGTAATAACACTTGGCCACCACCAGATCGAGGGCTCGGCGGTTCTGAGGACTGATCTTCTGCATCAGGTCATCAGATACTTTCTGGGCCTGGGGAAGGAAAGGAGAAAGGTCAAAACAGACAAGTTGAGAGAGAGAGAGAGAGAGAGAGAGAGAGAGAGCACGCGTGCGCTAGCAAGCTCACTTGTGAGGAAACACAGGAGGGGAAGCAGTCAGAAGCATTTTGGCTGTGGGAACTTCCATTAATCTAAATCCCCTGCCCCTAAAGCATTGGTAACTTCCAAGGGCTGTATCTCAGCCAATCCCTTTGGGATGGGGTTAAAATAACTCCAGGGAAGCTCTCCTAGCAGGGCAGTAAGACATGAAGTAACTAAATGGAGGCAGCGGTATTTTCTTTGCTGGCTAGCTACTAAGCCTCCACCGGTGCTTAGGCTAGGATGGGACACGAGCTCTGCCACCATCTACCTGTACTCAGCTCATGGGAACAGGGAGGCAATGAGGAGAGCACTCAGGTTCTGACCCTACAGTCTCATGGGCCATGCACACCCAGTACTTGGATTTCAGTAGCAGGATGGATCTCTCCAATGCAGCATGCAGGACAGTCCTGGGGTTTTACCTCTGGATATCGTTTACTGTTCATCAGGTAGATGACTAGGAGCAGCTGGAGATAGGTTTCCACCTCTGGCAGGAGGGGGGCTGAGGCTGCCTTTCCTGTCCGGGGACGGAACTGCAGCTCTGCTTCTGTGTCCATAGGCTATAGAGAGAGACCGAGATGTGCTGGATCCACAGCTCTGAAGTCCTCTAGTAATTCACAGAGGAAACTCAACATGGATGTGCCATCCCCATCCCCAATGACTGTACCAACTTCCCTGCCTGCCTCCAGTCTGCCTCAATCTTGACCTGGAGGGATCACCTCTAGGAACAAAGGAGAGTTCAGTCTCCATGGCCCACTCAGTCTTTGCTCTCTCTGCTGAGGATGCCAACACAAGCCAGCAAATGCCCACTGTGATTTTTCTTTGATACAGACACAAGCCAGCTGGGAACTGGATCCAGTCACTGCCCCCAACTCACTTCCCAGGCACTCCTGAGCAATCAGGTTGTAATGTCTGAACACTCCCTTTGGGGTCTCTGTTCCCCCCTGCCCCATTACAACAACACGTTCTCTGCTACTAAAAGCCCCGGCATCTGCCGAAGCAGAGTCACCGCCCCAACTTCAGCAACCTCCTCTGCCCCCATTGCAGACTCACCTCCTCCAGAAAGCCCAGCAGGAAGTCCCGCATGGTGCTGTTGGAAGTGAAGAAGCCATTGATGGCTTTATGGAGCACGTTGGGGTTGAGTCGGCGGGAGGTGGAGGGCAGAGCCCGTAGGGCACGCAGGACGTAGCGAGGCTCCTTTCCAGACACGGCCTTCTCAAGCTGCTTCACATGCTCTTTGATGTCTGCATCAGCACAGGGAAATCCTGCTAGCACTTCACCCCTGGCAAGTGCTCTCACAAAGGAGGCAAATCCTAATATCTGATGATAATATTGGTGATACCCCTGCTTCCTATCTGAAGGCTGATATGCGCTTCTACCTGCTCATTTTAATATCATGTTAAGGAGAAAGCCTCAATACCTCAGGACATAAGCCACTCTCTAAGTGGGAGGAGGGGGGGAGATTAGGAAGAAACTTTCCCTAGAGGCAGGTTATCCTACATCCGTCTACTACAGGTTTCTTGCATCTTCCTCTGCAATCCCTGGTGCCGGCCACAGTGAGAGAAGGGATACCGGAGTATCATTTATATTACAATAGTACCTAGGAGCCCCAGTGATAGACAAGGGCCCCACCGCACTAGGGACTGTGCGAACACAAACCAAGTAGATGAACGTTGGGCTGATCCCGTTGAGTACTGCCTTCATCCTAATTACAGAGCAAGTATTATAACCATCTCAGGCTTGGGTCGCAGCTTTCACACGGAAGCGTCCCACTGCACTTTGCGAGCAAGCTGACAGATAAGCTAAACATTGGGGTCCCTTTATGTGCCACTTGGGGTGGAGGGGACACAGACGGTGCTGGCTGTGCCCGAGAGTTCAGTTCACCCAGATCTACCACAGACTTTCTGTCACCTTAAGCGAGCCACTCGGGGTCTAATTTTCAGGAGTGCCGAACATCCGCCGCTCCAGCTGAAGTCAATGGGAGCGGACCCCGCTCACTGCCATACAGACGCCTGCCCTGCATCTCCCTGGGCCTCTGGGAGAGCGCGACCAGGACGCTGCCTTGCCTGGCAGCGGGGGCGAGGTGCTCAGGTGTGCGGTGACGGGGACCGTGGCCATCCCGACGCCACCATTTCCCAACCGAACCATCAGCCCCCCCACCATCCCTCTCCCTACAAAGGCTTCCCCTGGGACTCAGGGAAAGGGGGCAATTCACAGAGCAGTGGGGTGGGGCACCCGGGCCTGGCACTAGCCTCCCAGAGGGAAACAGCCCCTGTGACTTGGTGGGTACCGAAGCCCAGCCCTGGCGGGTCCCCCCCCCCCGGCCCGTTCCCCGCCCCCAGCCTCAGGTCCGCCATCGCCGCCTCCCCCCCCCGGCCCCACCCCCACCCCCACCGGCCCGTTCCCCTCCCCCCCGGCCCGTTCCCCACCCCCAGCCTCAGGTCCGCCATCGCCGCCTCCCCCCCCCCGGCCCCACCCCCACCGGCCCGTTCCCCTCCCCCCCGGCCCGTTCCCCACCCCCAGCCTCAGGTCCGCCATCGCCGCCTCCCCCCCCGGCCCCACCCCCACCGGCCCGTTCCCCTCCCCCCCGGCCCGTTCCCCGCCCCCAGCCTCAGGTCCGCCATCGCCGCCTCCCCCCCCCCGGGCCCCACCCCCACCGGCCCGTTCCCCTCCCCCCCGGCCCGTTCCCCACCCCCAGCCTCAGGTCCGCCATCGCCGCCTCCCCCCCCCCGGCCCCACCCCCACCGGCCCGTTCCCCACCCCCAGCCTCAGGTCCGCCATCGCCGCCTCCCCCCCCCCCGGCCCGTTCCCCTCCGGCCCGTTCCCCTCCCCCCCGGCCCGTTCCCCTCCCCTCTGCCCCTCCCCCTCCGGCCCGTTCCCCTCCCCTCTCACCCTCCAGCGTGACAGCGTCGAGCTCCCGCTGCGGCGGCTTCTCCCCGGCGGCGCCGCCGGCCCCGTCCGCCGCCTCCTCCTGCATCTCCACGTCCGGGGGCCCGGGCGGCGGCTCCTCGGGGGGCGGCTTGGCCTTGTCGGCGCCGGGGCGGCGGCGGGACGCGCCCTCCTGCTTCATGGCGCGGGCGGGGGGCGGGGGGGGGGAGCCGGGCCCGGAGCTCGCGCCGCTCGCGGTGACGGTGCAACAATCGCGGGAGGAGGCGGCCGGCTCCGCCGCGAGGGGTGCTGGGAAAGGCCAGGCCCGGCCAGCCGAGCCCAGAGAGCGGGCGGAAGGAGGAGTCAGAAGCAGGCTGGAGAACCGAGCGCCGAGCGGGTCGTCACAGCTCTGGCCGCGCGCCTCGGCTCAGCCCCGGCGGCCGCTTGGCGTCTCCGTGATCACTCGGGTACCTTCCGGCTCCGCTCGGGAATCTCCGTCAGCAACTCGGGTACTTCCGGCTCCGCTCGGGAATCTCCGTCAGCAACTCGGGTACCTTCCGGCTCCGCTCGGGAATCTCCGTCAGCAACTCGGGTACTTCCGGCTCCGCTCGGGAATCTCCGTCAGCAACTCGGGTACTTCCGGCTCCGCTCGGGAATCTCCGTCAGCAACTCGGGTACCTTCCGGCTCCGCTCGGGAATCTCCGTCAGCAACTCGGGTACTTCCGGCTCCGCTCGGGAATCTCCCTCCTATTCGGGTATTTCCGGTGTCGCTGTGACGCCTGAGGAGCTCGGCGCATGCGCGCCCCGGCTTTTTTCTAGTGGGCTGGGGCGGGTTCGGGCGTCTCCCGGGCCGTGCGCCCCCAAAGTGCCCCCCTCTGACGCGAAACTTGCTCCCTCAGAGGTTTACGCCGTGTGCACCCCTCCCCCCAGGGCCCCCCTTAGACTCCCTTCAGCTGGGGATACCCCCTCAGGGACCCCCACCCTCCCAGAGACCCCCATTCCCCCCTTCACCCTCGGGACCCCCCCAGAGACCCCCCTTCACCCCTGGGACCCCCTCCCTCTCAGAGACCCCCCATTCCCCCCTTCACCCCGGGACCTCCACCCTCTCAGAGACCCCCCCTTCACCCCTGGGACCCCCTCCCTCTCAGAGACCCCCCAATTCCCCTTTCACCCCGGGACCCCCTCCCTCTCAGAGACCCCCCTTCACCCTTGGGACCCCCTCCCTCTCAGAGACCCCCCCTTCACCCTTGGGACCCCCTCCCTCTCAGAGACCCCCCATTCCCCCTCTTTGCCCCCAGGACCCCCTCCCTCCCAGAGACCCCCCCTTCCCTCCTTCACCCCTGGGACCCCGTCCCTCTCAGAGACCCCCCTTCACCCTCGGGACCCCCTCCCTCTCAGAGACCCCCCCGTTCCCCCTCTTTGCCCCCAGGATCCCCTCCCTCTCAGACCCCCATTTCCCCCCTTTGCCCCTAGGACCCCCTCCTTCTCAGAGACCCCCATTCCTCCCCTTCATCCCAGGGACCCCTTCCTCTCAGAGATCCTCATTCCCCCCCAAAGGCCTCCCCTTCACCCCAGGGATCCCCTCCCCTCAAAGACCCCCATTCCCTAGGCAAGACCCCTTCACCTGGGGAGATTCCCCCCTACAGGGACCCCCCTTCCTTCCAGTGACTCCCTCCCTCACAGGGACCCCCTTCCCACAGGAGGATCTCTTCCCCCTCCCCCCAACAGTGACCTTCTTTCTTCAGGGGAAACTCCTCAAGCTCCACTGCTGCTCTTGGTCTCCAAAAGGGTGAGGAACTCCTGGCCCCCCTCCCCTTTCACCTTTTGTTTGTTATTGGGGTTGTGCCCCAGCCTGACTGCGGCCCCGTTGGGCTGGGTGCTGCACAAACACCTGGCAAGATGCAGCCCTTGCTCCAGCGAGTTTCCAGTCCAGGTCTCAAGAAGAGCTTGGTGTCTCCGCCCAAGGCAGCCATGGTGCCCAACAGTAAGCGCTCGTGGGTGGTACTCACTGCAGGCATTAGAGCTGTTATTAGGAAATGTTTTTTCATCCGGTTGCAGAGTTTTGCATGCGTCTCTGTTAAAAACATAAGAAGAGCCAGACTGGGTCAGACCAAAGGTCCAACTAGCCCAGTGTCCTGTCTTCTGACAGTGGCCAATGCCAGGTGCCCCAGAGGGAATGAACGGAACAGGGAATCATCGAGTGATCCATCCCCTGTCACTCATTCCCAGATTCTGGTAGAAACAGAGGCTAGGGACATCATCCCTGCCTATCCTGGTTAATAGCCATTGATGGACCTATCGTCCATGAACTTATCTAGTTCTTTTTTGAACCCTGTTATAGTCTTGGCCTTCACAATATCCTAAAATTGAATGGAGTCCACAATTTTTCCTGGCCTGGGGTGGTGCTGGAGTGAAGGGATGCAGGGTAGCAAGTCACCCCCATGCCAAAAGCAGCAATATCAGAATGTTACACTCCTTATGGTTTTGTGGAGCTTTGATCACAACTTCTGCCCATGTGCCATGACATATTGTAAATATGGCCTGATCTATGTTAGAAAAGTGATGCCAGTCTAACCGTATGGTTTGAAGTGTGACTCTGTAAACCAATATTGTTATACCAATGTAAGTGCTTGTGTAGACAGTTATACCAATATAAAGGTTCTCAATAATGGTATAGCATATTTCACTTCCCAAACCAGAATAGGCTATACCAATATAAGCCCTTTTATACTGGTATAACTGCCTACACTAGGGAAGGGTTTGCTCCTTTAACTTTATGGGTATAGTTAATGTGAAACTTTCTAAGGTAGACAAGCCCATGGGGTACTTTATCCAACAGACTTGAGTTCACCCCCCCATGGACCTCAGGCCCTCTTCTTTGCAATATCCCCAGGGGTCTCGGAAGGAGTGCAATGTGTGATTAGACAGGTGTAAGGTACCTGGAATTCAGAAGTAACGTAAAAATTAAGAAAATATTTTGAATTGCTCAGCTTATCAGTGAATAGATACTTGTGTTTAAAAACATCTGCCATAACCCTACAGAAAGAGATTGTTTTTATTTGCATTTTAGCAGTGCCCCTCCAGTCAGGATCAGGGCTCCCTGGTATATAAACAGTCAAAAAAACCATCCCAGTCATATAAAAAAACCCAAAAGCCAACCACCACCAGTGCAGTACAAAGAGGAGGAGGATATAGAATGTAAAAGTAACTAAAAAGGTTTTCAGATAGTAGTAGAAACACAGACAAAGACTATATTTATTGTGCATTGTTTAAAGGTCAGTTTGTTTGGACTTCATTGCCTTATAATTAATTTGGGGTGCAAAATGCACTTGTTACTAATAACAGGTTTGTTTTTTGGCAGCTACTTCAAGATTAAATGTGAAGAAGATAATTGATGATACACACAGAGACACTGAGTTTTATTAATACCATAATCAAAATTACAGAACTACAAAATTGTAGGGTTGTAGCTGTGTTTGTCTCAGGATATCAGAGAGACAAGGTGGGTCAGATAATATCTTTTATTGGACCAACTTTGGTGGGTGAAGGAGAGAAGTTTTCAAGCTACACAGAGCTCCTCTTCTGGAGGAGAACTCTTGTAGCTTGAAAGGTTGTCTCTTTCACCAACAGAAGTTGGTCCAATAAAATATATTACCTTACCCACCTTATCAGAACTAGAAAAACAGGATAAAGATGATGTACCTCCGGCAGCTCCCGGTCAGTGGTGCAGCCGGGGTGCAAAGGCAGGCTTCATGCCTGTTCTGGCACCGTGGACCGCGCTGTGCCTGAAGCGGCCAGCGCCAGATCCAGCTCCTAGGCAGAGGTGTGCAAGCAGCTCCGCCTGGCTCTGGCCCGCAGTTGCTCCCCCAAACCCGCCCCCAAAAGCTCCTATTGGCCGGTTCTGCCAAAATATGGCAGACAAGCTCATGACATCCTGGGCCATGGGTTCTCGTGAGAGAACCTGTTTTAATTCTTGGTTCTGGTTTCTCACTTCCTTTGGCTGCCAGGCAACTTGCAACAGTCTCCTTCTCCCACCCACTGATCTAGAAGCAGCATTGAGGAGACATAAAGAGAGTCTCATCCAGATCAAAGTAAGGTTGCTACAGTGTGTGGGTGTGTATAAAATTGGGGATTCTTTTTGTAGAGAAAAACTCACTTCCCATAATCAACCTCAGGAAATCTTTTTTTCAGTCTTTCTATTGACATCCCTTCTAATGTGAGGAAAGGTGTCATGTCTAGTCTGATCTAGACAGAAGATGTAAAGCATACAAGGCTACATACAATGCACTGAGGGCTGAGAAAGCAGCCAGGTCGCTAGTCCCAGTGAAAGAAGGTCCATTTCTCTGCAGCGTTACTCCACCCAGCTCTATCATTGCCTTGGTTATGTTCAGTTCCTCCTCTTGCAGGGAGGAGACCAGCTTGGCATCCAGGATGAAAGCTTCTTTCAGGTGCAAATCTTGCTTCAAGATGCTCTTGACCTTTGCAACAACAAAGAAGCAAAATCAAAATGTTAAATCTCTGGCTGCTACAGGAATAAGCCTCTGTTAGAAATCACCCATAGAACTCCACCAGAGTCACTGCAGTGGATGAATAAATGATCTCTGTCTTTCAGTATGCAAAGTGCTCTGAGATTCTTCAAGGTGAAAAGTACTGTGTGTAAATGTGCATTATTAGAACTAAGATTCTTATTTTCTATTAAGATCATGGTAAATACTTATTTCCAATTTTTCCTGGATTAGTTTTTCCCTAAAAGTGAGTATTTTGCCTTTAAAGCAGGAGCATGACATACCAATGCAACCCACAGCTATGTTCTCGCAGTAACTGCTGAGTGAGGGTAAACCTGGGTGTGATGGGGAGGACTAGGCCATGAAGCCCCTTGCTGGAGGCCTTGTGGCCCTGCCACACTCTGCCCCAGAAAAGGGCAGTAGAGAGGTCCTCCAAGATGCCTAGAGTGGCTGTGTGGGAAGCAGCCAATGAGGGACCAGCAGGGCAGTATAAGCAGAGCTACAGGGCTAGAGAGAGTTTAGTTCCTGGCTAGAGCTGGAGGAGGGTGGCTGGTGCTCCAGGCTGGCTGCTGGGACTCTGCAAGGACAAGGCCCTGAGGTAAGGGTGAAGAATGTGCTGGAGCCATGGGAAAGTGGCCAAGAGAATTATAGCAGCAACACCGTTTATTTAAAGGGATGTTATAGATGGCTGCTATCTACAGGGCCCCTGGGCTGCAACCTGGAGTAGAGGGTGGACCTGGGTCCCCCCACCAGCTACTGGGAAAGTAGCCTGGACTTTGAGGCACCCCAGAAAGGGAACTGAACTGTAGTGGCCCAGCTGAAGAGCTGGGGCCAGAAAGGCCCTGAGAGGGTGAAGACACTGCCTCCAGTGAAGGAGTCTTGGGGCACTGTATTCTGGAGCAGGGATAAACAGAGACATTATAGAGGGCACTGGGAGAAGCCCTGTTAGATTCGTATCCTGAAAAGGGTTTGCTTTGCTTTTATCTCACAGAGAGACTGTGTATGACTTGGCCAATGGGCTGAGTCAGCAAAGACCCACCACAAACAGAGGGAGAGAGTGGAAGCACTCGGGCAGGGGGTGCTCACGAGAGGTGAGTGCAACCCCGTTACACTGGATAACAGCATAGCTAGAACATGCTGAATTCAAATTACAAAGTAATTTCTGTTCATCTCTCAAGGAGAATAAAAATGCCAACAATTGGTAGGGTTGCTTCTGTTTAGTTTTTTTAGACATATCCTGTATCTGCAATCTAGGCGCCACCCATTGCTTCCTGGGTAGATGCCATGTGTCCCTCGGTGTCAGAAAATTTGGGGCTCCGTGTATTAGTTGATCTCGCTGAAAGTGGGCAGTTATGGTCCCAGCCTTGTCTGAAGCCTGTAGTAACCCTTCCTTTGCATCACTTCAAGCTGTGATGTTGCTGCTTATGCCCTGATCTAGTCATAGCTTTGATTTAAAACCACAAAAGGGAAGACTTCATTGAGAGATGTGTGGCGCTGTTTTTCACTGGCGTTCTCTCTCACCAGCTCAAGCTGTTTGGATACAATCTGCTTCTTCACAGACTGTGCCAGCTGCAGTAACTGATCCTCAGTTAGCTCTGGAAAAGAAGAAATCATGTGAGGAAAAGGGTTTTTTTCTGGGCAGTATAAGGATAAGTGCAGAGGGTGGACAAGTCCAGGAGGATAACCATCAGTTGTCTGCACTCCCTTCTGATGATCTCAAAGCACTTTAATAATTTGACTAAATTAAGTTTTACTATCCTTGTGAGGGGGTGAATGGTTGAAATCACTATTCCCATTATGCAGATTGGGCAAGACACTTCCTCCCTTGTCTGCACCTGTGCTGCCCAAAGTCACAGAACAAGTGGTGGCAAAACTGAATAGAACTGGAGAGTCCTGATTCCCCCACTCCTGTTACTTAACCACCCTTTCTCAGGTTCTTGCTGAGGTTTCAGGTCCTCTGTGTGTTATATTCTGGGTTCCCCAATGCATTGTGTTTCCAAGTAGGTGCCTCAATATGAGGATTCTGCTAGGAATCTCACCATAACGGGATGTAAAGTCCATCACAATGCTATATCTGGCAAATGGTACGCTATATTAGTTGGCACTGTCTGCCAAAAGCAGGTCCAAATTCTCAGCGGACTCTGTACCCTGCCCTAGCCAAAAATCTAAGGAATGTCTGAACCATGCGAGTTCTCCTTCATCGTTCATTCTGTTCTTCGTAGGCAGACTCATTTCTTACATATTGGTGTGGTTAGGTGCCCCCCATTAAAATACCCAGAATTTATTCTTACCATCAAGTGCTTGAAGAGTGTAGAGAACCGGCCCAGCAAGGTAAAGATTTATGTTTCCTGCAGAATCCTGTAAAGTGTTTAGCAAGTCTTCCAAGTCTGGATTCTCACTTTTTAGTTCACATTTATCAGCATCTTCAAAAGCCTCTTCTAGCTGTGGGTTGGGGAGGGGGGGGGAAAGCTTCAGGACTGAGGATTGGAGGCTGCTGAGAGAAACACTAATCCAGCGTGGTCATGTGAAGTACTGAAGTATGCATCTGACTGTGCTGGGAGGAAAGCGGTGTTGGGTGACCACATTTTTCCTAACCTCAGTTATCTACTGTAGCACAACTGGGGATTAGGGGAGTTGAATGTTCATATTTGCTGCTGTAAGATACAGGATGCTGGATGAAATGGTCCATTGGCATATTCACATGTAGGAATTTCGGTGTGCCTTTTAAAATGATACTCATAGAAGTTAGATGAAAGAGGCCTACGAAGTAATTCTGCCCATCTTCCTTCCAGAGCAAAGCTGGAGTTTCGCGTTTAGTTTATCTACTTGTATGGCAATGGGGACCAGATCAGAAGGTGTTGAACTGACTGGTCACAGGATAGGAAGGACATCTGAGTGGGGGTGGGAGGTCTTTGAACCCATAATGACTGAAAAAAGGAGCTTTACCTTGAGTTTGAGTTCTTGCAAGAGGTTGATGTTTATTATCATGGCTATGATTGATTTTAAGAACTTGGCACGCAGATCTGTGGACAACTGTGAGAGCTCTTCACATTCCTTTTCAACTTCTCTCTGCAGGCCTTCCATTCCTCCATCTGAAAACAGCGTAGGAGAGTCAGAATGCAGGATTCCCTGCTTGTCCCAGTTCAAAAGGGTCAGATAGGACTCAAAATTTAGATTTGGAAAACTTAGATTTGGAAAGGCTTCTGTGACTATTCAGAGAATCACACATCGGGTAATTTTAATAATACTTTGTTCTCAGTTAATGCCTCCTATCCAAGGATCTTAATACGTTTTCTTATTAAAGTGAATATTTTTCTATGTTACAGAATTAACTTGTCCAAAGTCACAAGATGAGTTAATAACAGAGCTTAGAATAGAATACAAATCATCTCATTCTAATTCCTTCACTGGAAAAAAGATTAGTCCACTAAAATATTTGCAAGCTATAGGTTAAGGGTAGTCTATATGAAATGCACAGCAGCATAAACCATTGCTTTGTCAAGGAATTTTGTATGATGATTGTCAGGTTTACACCACTTTACATTAACAAGTAGAGTGAGAGATTAAATTGTTACATAATGACATCAAATTTTTGTTTACAAAAAGAAAAGGAGCACTTGTGGCACCTTAGAGACTAACAAATTTATGCATCCGATGAAGTGAGCTGTAGCTCATGAAAGCTTATGCTCAAATAAATGTTAGTCTCTAAGGTGCCACAAGTACTCCTTTTCTTTTTGCGAATACAGACTAACACGGCTGCTACTCTGAAACCTGTCTTTTTGTTTAGACATTCTGACGCTGCTTTCTGATAAGTGAGAAATATCCAAATCACATGAAAGTCAACATAAATTGTCACTGTCTTATATTTGCCACTTAAACTGTGTCAATTTTGATTTTCATGCTGCGACATCTGGTGAAATTTCAAATCCTGCATATGAGATCTCTGTATGAGATGACAAAAATATACCTTGTGAGCATGGTTCCCCACTCCTTTGAACTTTGTGTCATCACTTAAACCTGTACAAACAATGTGTGTGCATCACTTAACACCTGTTCAAAATGTATGTAAAACATTTTAGTAGGTATGAGTAAGTTTTGAATTGGTAGCGTTTTACATCCATTTTGCACAGGCGTTTGTGACTGTAAAGGTGAAAAATTGGAAAGCAGTCAGGTCCTGAAACTCAGTATACAGTCCAGAAACACATCTTTATAACCTATGTGGTGCAGACATCAAGCTATGGAGTAATATTTTTCAAGCTGGCTTGTGGGAATTTGCATAGTCTGTGGGGACCTTTCTGGTAGTTTAGAGTGAAATGTTCTGAGAATCAAGCAGTGGGATGTCAAAAGAGGTGGGTCTGTGAGAGGATTTCTTTGTTATGAAGTGCTCTACAGAGTGAAAAATCTGGGAAATCTATGCATCTCTAGGTGGCTTCCCTTAGCAATGACTTATAAGGTCAGAACAACCTGAAATGATTTGTCTACATTGTATCCAAATGTCAGATGAGGATGTTATAAAGAGCTACCTACCTGGGGAGTAATCGGATTCCTCTGTTGGAGCTGTGAAGGCAGAGAAGTGAAGGAAAAAATAACATAGAAGTTGAGCCCTTGTAATTATGAATTGTTGTCAACACCAATGTGCATTTATCTTTACTCCACTAAAAGGACTGTGTCAGTATAAAGGGTACGTATATTTGAGGAAAGCCATTATCCTTGTTAATAAATATAATTTTTCATGAACTGGCTAAAATAAACACTCTGGAGCCTTGTTTACACTAAGGAAATTTTCAAAAAAATTCCCACTGTTGCTAAGATTTGTTCAGCTACATCCGTATTAGCAACATTGGGGCTTGTCTACATACAGATTGCACTGGTTTAATCTGAGAGTTTAAAAACAGATTAAACTGGTGCAAAGCCCTGCAATGGTTTAAAACTGGCTATATCAATTTAGTTTGCCCCTATAAATGTAGTGGTGCAAGGTAAACGGCTCTAAGCCAGGATGAAATTGATATGTGTCCATACACAAAGTTACACTATTTTAACTAAACTGATTTAAAAATCACGCTTTAGAGAGCAAAGTATTCTGTTTACCATCTGCAACAAATGTTTCATCATCTGGATAATGGGAAATGCCTGGGAAGATACAAAAAGGGAAATGACCATTTATAACCTTTTGAAGAGTTATTTGATGCCTCAGGTTTTCACCAGCAGTATTTAAGCCTGAAAATACCCCTACCCCACTTCCAAATATCTGTTACATCTTGGGAAATTCATTTCTAATGTATTGCTTTTTTTCCTCCCAGAGTGGATGAGTTTTGTGGATGATGCTTACCCCATGATTCACTTTGAATAATTAGTGGCTTGATTCTGAATGCCAAGACACAGTCCTTAGGGATAACTATGACTCTCTGGCTGCCTCTGGTGCCCTGGTTCATGGAAAGAGGAGTTAGCGAGCTCACACAGCATAGAGATGTGCTAAAAAGAGGGGGCTGTTTCCTCCCCCCCATTTCCTGAATCTAGATAGAAATTGAACCTTTAATGAAAAATGGACATAGATCTCATTCAGAATGCTGCCTTCTATGGTACTGGACTTGGAAAATGTGGTCTCCTCCAAAGCCTGTACAGCCTCGTTGATCACGTACAAGTTCTCTCTGCGCTTCCTTAAACCCTCAATGAAGGAATGGTCCATGTTGATTTTCCTAAAAAAAAGAAGTGAACTCTGCTTCGCTATTGAGTTTCTTTCTGTAGGTTACTGTACAGTCTTGACACTGGCTGTCCTTATTCTTGGATTTGCCACTCTGGGGGCACAAAGCAAGAGGAAAGCTGGCTTAAGTGTCCACCAGGGAATTCCCCTGATCTAAGCAGAATCCCTGAGTTCACAAAGTCGTGGAAGCCTCTATTCTATCTCCTTTCATAGTGCTGATGAGAGGTGCGGCCGGGGAAATGAGATGTGGCCCTGTTACAGCTAGTCTCAGCAGCTGACATGGGCCCATGGACAGCTGCTGCATAAGTTAAAGCAGTCCTTCCTTCCCTCCCATTTCTGCCAGCCTCACCTTTCTCCTTGTAGCAACGTGAGGTCTGCTGGGCTGACCTCTACTCTTTTCACCTTGATGGACTTCCCTTGGTAGGTGCTGGCAGCTCCTGTCACTTCAGTTCTCACAAAGTCATCAGGCGTCTTAATAGTCCACGCTACTGTGCCATCAATGCAATCCTTAACAGTGATTGAGCGTGAATCCTGGACATCTGGGGTGGGGGAAGGGGGAGAAGAGAAACCCTGCAAGAGTTAACACATTCTCTTTGTACCACTAATATGTAATTATGGCCCATAGCTCCTGTGCACACAGGAAGGATGAGGCCTCACAGAGTTCAGACACAAACAGCATAGTTCCCTAGCCAGTCGCTGAAAGAAAACAGCGTCTTCAGCCCTGGATGCTGCAGGCAGTGTTGCCACACTGGACAGGTGAATACTGTGGGAAGACTGGCATTACCTAGATTTCTGCTGTCCTGTCCTGGTACCAGAACATCACAGAGCCGAAATCCTGTTTTGTAGTAGCGGTGCTGAATCCTCCATAATCTCTTTTTTGGTTTCCTTCGAACGAGATTTAGGGGTCTGAATTGATCTTGGTCGATAAGGCTGCAAACTGGGATCAGATCTCCATCGTGATCCAGCTGCTTTGCCAGGTCTTTGGTTACTTTGTGAAACATCCTGTCTGCAGCCTGATGTACCCTTTAACTGAAGCGAAATGTACTTTTACCTTAGGAGGCAAAGACAAGTGAAGCAAACACATCTGAAATCAACTGGAGGTTGCAGCAAGGTATCTTGCTCTTTGACAGCAAGTTTTACCGGCTCAGAGCTAAAAAAACAAGCAAAAAACCTAAGGCCATGTTGACCAAAATTATGTTGATCTAGTTTATGCTGGCATACAGCCACTGTTGTTGTTAAATCACTTGTGTGAGTGCACACTGGGATTGTTGTGTCAGCAGTGTGTGTCCTCAACAGGAGTGCTTGCATTGATTGTATTGTCAGGGGGCAACATTGTGGGACAGCTCCTGGAAACCAGTAACAGTTGATGTAAGCAAGAGGGTCTGCATTGACACTGTGTCCACCTAATTACCTTGACTGTGACTCTATGCTGCTTGGCGAGGTGGTGTTACTAAATTGGCGTAGAGACGCACTTACATTGGTGAGAGCCAAATTTAAGTGAAGATGCTGCCACAACTAGGTTGATACATGGCAATGTAGAAAGGCCTAAGCTCCACAAATGGCCTGTGGGATGGGCCACTGTTATTACACCCAGTTAGAGAGACGTGATTTGCCCTAGATCAGACACAGTGAGTCAGTTCAAGAGTTGTGAGCAGGATCTACGTCTCCCAAAGTAGGTTCATTTAATTGTATCCTGTCAAACTCTATACTTTCTGATCATGGGTGGGGAGTGGAGCGCCCCCCCCCTTAGGGAAAGTGAGCCCTTGGCTCTGCCCCTCCCCCCCCATGACCTCTCCTCATAGCTGGAGCCCTGAAACCCCCTTCCCCGCAGCTGGAGCCATGAGTCCTTCCTCCCAGCCAGAGGTGTCCTGAACACCCCCCCACCCTGGTCTGCTCAGAGGAGCCCCACCTCCGCTCTCCTCCCCAAGCTGTCCCAGGGAAAAGCCTCTCATTCTTGTCCGAAGAAGCTTTTGATATGCCTCATGCAGGTTCCAGGGTGGCTGAGGAGGTGATATTTGCTACTCAGCTTCCTGGGTTCATCAGTCATCTTTCTCAAGACCTGGGAGATTACTGATGAACCTGGGAACCTGGATACAATATGTCGCCTCAGCCATCCGGAATCTGCATATCAAAAGCTTGCTGTCACTGGCATTTCACAGAGAGGGAAACTGAAGCATAGAGTAGATATAACTTGCCCAAGGTCACAGAGCGAGTCAGTGGCAGAGCTGGGGATAGAGCCTGGAAGTTTTCACTTCTGGCATCTTGCTCTAACCACTAGACTCAGAGCTAGCAATCCACAGCCCAGTGCCCTAGGGAAAGGCAGAGCAGTCAAAGATCTGGACAACAAACACTGATTAATGGATGCTGCATATAATAATTCCAATACAGAGATTTAAAAAATGATTCAGTAGTTTTTTTGGTATTGTAGAGGGGGAGTTCACATAACTCCTCACACAGGTTTGGAGACATCCTGTCTAATTCTGTGCCAGTTCCCCCAGCATGAACATACAGGACTGGCTGTTGTTAGTTTAGGTCAATAATAGGGAGCATGGAAGCTGAAAGCTTCCCTATCCTCACAGCTGGGAGTTAAACATCTGGCTGGGGCAGAAAGGAAACAAGTGCCCTTCAGGCAACATCCCTTTTCGGGTCTGTCTCATGAGCTCACCTCTACCCCCACTTTTCTCTGTAGTTTGACCATCATCTGAAGTATTAGGATGTGGAGGGCATAGTAAAGGACGAAGTAAAATGATTTTAATTTACAAAACTAAACTTGCCCAGACACAAAAAAGCTATGTGCTTTTTCTCTGTGCCCAGTGAAATTTCCCCTCATGGCTAGGATTCAGCACCTATGAAGAAGGAAGGAAGGGTTGCTCCTCCCCACCTTTATACTTCAGGTTAATACCGTCCACCCCTCCTGGAAAAAAAAATCACTGTTCTTTTCTTCCAGTGTTTTACAGAATTTGCTTTACTCATAGCCCATAAGTGGTAGTTCTTTTTAAAACCAAACACTCCACTAGCATGGATTTGTTTAAAGAGCAGAAAGGCACTGATTAGAAATCAAATGGGGCAGGGTCTTTTTTTTGCGCTCCAGTAGAACAAAGGAATAGCCCTCCCCCCATTGGTATTACCCTAAACTTGCATCATTATTACAGTCTCTTGATTAAACACTTACCACTCTGCCGGAAGACTTGGTAGACCAGTTTGTTAGTGGTGTGATCAGCTATGTCTCTCGTCATCTCAGCATGGCCTCTTATAGTTTCCTTTTTCAGCAGTTGAAATTAAAAAAAACAAAACGGATTCCTCTGTACTTCCTGTGACAGTTCAGGAAGTGGTTGCCTGAACTGACCTGCTGAGTGTGGTTTTTTTTTTTTGCTTTCAATTCTGCCTCCAAGTAGCTGGTCTTCTTGTTTTTTTCCATCTCAGCATTTTGGCAAACTTTCTGCAAACTCCTGATTCGCACTGCTTGTCCTGTGTCAGGCCCAGAGGCTGTACTGTGGACTTGGACAAAGTGCCTCCTCCAGAGTTCTACAATGCCACTTCAGGGTGTCATCTACAGCAACTACAGGCCCCAGCAGCATGCACTGCTCAGTATGGAGCCTTGTGAGAGAAGCAGATGGGCGGAAGTGGAGTTGTGGATTGCATGTTTTAAACCCCATCAGTTGTATATACAAAATTATGTGCATACTTTATACTTTTAGGGTGACATCATATAAGAAAGGAACCTAGACAGATAACTCATTCCCTCTGCAGACTGTTTAACTGACTCTTTAAATGGGCAAAAACTGGACCTCCAATGTGAAAATACCCCCAGGCTCAGATGGCAGAAGCAGTGTGAGGGGCATTTGCTTATGAAAAAAAAAATCTCTCCAGCTGGGCAGGGAGGTGAAAAGCAAGCTTGAGAACCAGCGTGCACACTTATGATACTCCTTCGACATTCTCATGATCAGGCTTTTAGAGTTTGAACTCTTTGGGCAGCATCGGTTTATTTGTTCTGTGTTTGTACAGCACCCAGTTAGTGTGTCTGCTGTTGCTCCCTGCCCAGTTACTGCTGCTTCCCCACGAGTCCCACACAGACCTGCCTCCAGCTATAATGTCCAGCAGTCACAGCCTGTTCCACATGCGGCTCTGCATCCGTTCCTGCCTCCAGCACAGCTCATGTCAGCTTGGCCACTTCCTCCTTCACCACCTTTCCCTTCTCTGGCCTCCGGCTCGGGGAAAAGGGACATGCAGTGGGGGCTGGCGGGAGGTGTAGTCCCCTGCATAGACCCAGCTATGTCACTGTGATGCCCTGTACCTTGGGGGAACACCCTACACCCCCATGTTCATCCTTATGATTGTGTGGTACCCAATGCAAAGTTTGTCATGTTGGGTGTCTTTAGAAGGCTCATGATTCACTGAGCATTGTTGTTACAGTAATGTTATAGATTGTAATTTCATGTATATAGTTATGAGGCTGAAAAAGTGTTCTCATGGCTTAAAACACGCCCAGGCAAAACTCTCCAGGAGCGGAGGGGCAGTTCACACCTCACCAGGGCACGTATGGGACAAGCCCAGCCCAGCCCAGCCCCACAGGAACAAAGGACACTGGCCTAGGCAGCAACAAAGGATCTATTGGACTCTCAAGTGAGTCACACCCCCCTTCCCTTGATCAGTTTGAGACTACGATGAAGTAATACTCACCTGACTGTGAAGGGGGGGCAAAGCCAAGAGGGAAGAAAGGGAGAGATGTTTGCCATGCTTGCTCTCTTCCACCTCCATCTACAGACACCACCACCAAGTGACTGAAGCGCTGATCAAAGGGGAGAGCGTGGCTGAAGGGCAACCAGCCAGCCTGTGGTGAGAAGCATCTAAATTTGTAAGGGCATTGAAAGTGTTAAGATCAGTTTAGAATGTGTTTTGCTTTTATTTCATTTGACCAAATCTGACTTCTTGTGCTTTGATTTATAATCACTTACAATCTTTTGAAGTTAATAAATTTGTTTATTCTACCTGAAGCAATGCATTTGGTTTGAAGCTTGTCACAGACACCCGTTGGGATAACAAGCCTGGTACATATCAATTGCTTTGTTAAATTGATGAACATATAAGCTTGCAGCGTCCAGTGGGCATGACTGGACCCTGCAAGACAGAGGTTCCTAGGGTTGTCTCTGGGACTGGAGATATGGACTAGTGTCATTTGGTTGCACAGTACAAGCAGCGGCTGGCCAAAAGGGCTCACTTATGTAGCTGGGAGCAGCTTACATACCAGAGGCTGTGCGTGAACAGCCCAGGAGCGGGGTTCTCACAGCCGAGCAGGGTAAGGCTGGCTCTCAGAACTGAGGATTGGAGTGACCTCGCAGCTCACCGGTCCGGCTAACACCAGGGGAACGTCTCAGTCACCCAAAAGCAACATCCAGGATCAGGCAGGGGGTGAGGCAAATTTGTGTGCCAGCTCCATGTATCACACAGTGTGAGAAGAACAAAGACTAGAACCAGCAGGATCCCCAAAGACATAAGCCAGGAAGCATCTCCATTAAGCAGGGGGCCTGGTTAATGGTTATTGGCTCCAGCCCACCACTGAGAACATATTGAGGTCAATGAGCCAGATGCCTGCCCTCCTCCCTACACTCAACTAACCAGCCCGGCTGGGCTCTGAGGTAGAACTTCCTGTCTTCCCCCATATGCTGCCAGATGAGTGTAACTGCCCAGATGGCTAACTCAGTTCTCCTGGCTCAAACAACATCTCTCTTGCACCAGATGTGAGCCAGAAGGCTCCGCGCTCATGGAGGCATCATCCAAGGTGCCCCACATCACTGGTGTGGATTCTCAGAGATTTGCGTCCACCCATTAACCTAATGGCCTGATGCATTGTAACCCCTCCTGCCCCATTGCAGCTTTGTCCTGGACAGAGATCTGCAGGGTGCATGCATTTTCTGATTCGTTTGAAGGCACTGACTTGTAACCTGCAAAGTGCCCTAGGGCTTTGGACTGCTGCATCTTTTCTATGTAGGTTCTCCTGCTGCCCTCGGCACTGTAGTATGTAAGTACCTGCCTGTCATGCCTTAACCAATGTGTCTTGCGCTTGTTCTCTCACCCTCGCCCCAGGGAGAGAAGTATGTGCAGGGCCATGTTTAGTTTTGGAACTTTTGGGGGACTTCTCTCAGGACCGCCCCCTTCTGCTGCCACATGATACAACTGCAGCTGGGACCCTTGAATTTGCCCTCCCTCCCCAGTTAAACTGGGAGCGAGCTGGCAGCAGGATATTGTCAGTGACCCTGGAATCCATGCTCCTCCATGGCCTGCCACAGCCTGGATTTGCCAGCACTCAGGCCCTGCTGCAACAGGCTTATCGCTGCTTCCAGGCCTTTCCTGAGAGGGCAAGTTGAACACGGCCTGGGAGCAGAGGGTGGAGGTCCAGCTTTATTGGGGGCTGGGGGTTGCTTTTGCAGGTAAGGAGTTGAGCTGAGTGTCCGTAAGCATCTTCCCAGTCTGTGAATCAGCCGGAAACCAACAAACTCACCTACTGATTTTCAAACTGAAGATCAGATGATTATCCCAACCAAGACTTTATACATTTCTGCTCCTTCTATGTGGGCCTGGGGTGGTAACAGCCTCCAGTTGCCTAGATTTTTATGGCCAAAGGGCCCATTCTGACCATCTAATCTGGCATAGCGCAGGCCTGAGAATCTCTCCCAGCAATTCCTGCCTCCAGCCCAACAAGTGGTGATTGAATGAAGACATCTTTTAAAAGACAACCACTTTCCATTTGACAACTCCAAGTGATGGAGAATCCATCTGATCGCTCATGGATCTGTTGCAACAACTGATTATCCTCACTACTAAAAATATGCATCTTATTTCCAGTTTGCACTTTGCATACCTCAACCTCCAGCTCTTGGATCTTGTTATGCCTTTATCTGCTAGGGGATAGGAAAAGCCAGATTAAGTTACCAGCATAGGTTTGCTATCTGATACTCATTTGCCATTTACTGTTTTTCCCCACTCTTGGCAGTATAGTTTGCGATTAAAATGAAATCGCTTCACATACGTATCAAATGTAAAGAGCCCACACAGGTTGTTACATGAATACTGACCTTTATTAGTTTCTCTTAGAATACTGTACAAAGGAGTAATAAAAATAATATTCACACTTTGTCTTAGAAAGTTCCTCTAGATGAAACTTTTTTGTATACCCCAAAATGAGAGGGAACTGGAAAAAAACCAACAAAACTATGTACAATGCAAGAATGTTCCATACAAAATGGATTTAGCTCACTGAAATTGATCCAAAGAGTGTATTATGTGCATACACTTAAAAATATATATATATATTATGCACGATGGTAAATCAAGCAATATATCTCACTGCTATTAAAGAAAATCATATAATATGCAATATGAGATTCTGACTGTGTGCTACTGCCTACAGTGACCCAGCTGTTGTCCTCTCTTTGAGGACCAGTACCGTTCTTCTAATATTTAAGTTATTTTTAAACTGCTGCTGCTGCTTTAAATAAATCCTCATTGACTAAACAGCCTTAAATCTCGGGGGGTGGGGGGAGGAGAAGGCTCCAATCTTGCACTTGGACCATGTGGAAGGGCTGTATAGCATCAGGTTAAAGATCCAGCTGTTGGAATCCAATTGCGAGACTGGGGCCTTCACTCAGCAACGCCAAGCTGTTGTTCTGTATCTTCTCCAAGCGGGAAGATGTCCTTTCTGTGCTGTATGGACAAGTGCACAGTTCTCTCAATGGCGGATGAAAAAGGCTTCACAGCAACAGCAGCAAGAAGAGCAGGCAACGCGAAAGACTTGAGTCAGGCCAATGTCTGTGAACTGGTCTATTATTATAGATTTTAAACCCCCCTCGTTTCTTTATTGCTTCTCTGTATCCGCAACAGACAAAACTACATTGAAAAGCATTGGCTTTACTGAAATTCACACCTACCACTATGCAGGGAGCCAGCACAAGGCCTGAGGGAAGATTTTCCCAAGGGCCTAAGTGATTTAGGCACCTAAATCCCATTGAAAGTCAAGGGGAGTCAAGGGTCTAACTCACTTAGGTGCTTTACACAAGGGCTGAATTCCACTCTGGGACCACCACACTTGGCTGCAGCCATATTTAAATGCTCAAGACTCTCTAAATTCCTGCAAACTTCCCCACCCTGGGGTGCACGCAATCCCTCTTCTCCCCAAAGCTGGTTTTTATCCCCGAGGAGCTTCCTTGGTGTGTGTGCCATTTTCTCCAACTCTCCATAGCCTGAGTGGGCCTTCATCATTTGTCTTCTGATTCAGAGCTGCCATGTCTGGCCCATTTCACACCCGCCCGTTTTATAAAAGTGGTTTCAATGCAAAGTTTCAGGAAGTCTACAGTGTGGTTTGTTCGGTAATGTCTGGATTAGCGTTTCCTTGCTTAGTCTCCCAGATCACCTATGAGTGCCCAGTGAAGGGGGCTGTTCCCTGTCACTGCACACTCAGACTCCCCCTTCTGAGTGATACTGTAATGGAAGCTCCCCCTGCACACGGAGGGGGAACAGATCTCTGACATAATTATGCATCGCTCTTTTTAAAAGTTAACAGTTTAAAAGGGATTTCGGTTAAGTCTTAGGGCCTGATTCCCCTCTCACTTGAGCCAAGTAAGGCCCTGATTCAGCACAACACTTAAGCGTGTGCTTAAATTCTGTTGACTTCTGTGTCTTAAGTACATGCTGAAGTGCTTCACGGAAATGGTTTTCACTGAAATGCTCATAAAAGAGAAATCATTAGACTTGCCTATGAATATCACATCTTCGTAAACCCGTTGAGGAAAACGTACACTCCGGGTTTTAAACTGTCCCACTGAAGAGATCATGATTTTATTTTCAGTAGCTTTACATTTCATCATTAATTTAACAGAACTGATTGCACATGACCAGTATCACTGAACCCACAAACAGTGCAGGTCCAGACCTGATATAGATCTGCCAAGCTTCACCACTCCACAGCGGCCAAAGGCCTGGTGCCTAGCATCTGCTTACATTTCTGCTACAAAATCACTCCAGTTTTGCATAGTTTACATGTACGGGGGGGGGGGGGGAGGGAGAGAGAGAAGGCAGAACCTACATGTATCTGGGAATAATAGTTTTAAGCAAATAAAGGAAAAAAAAAGACTATTTATGGTGGGTTTTTTGCAAAACACAAGGATAAAGTGATTCCTGCCCCACTTCTCTGGGTCAAGATTCCCACCTTTAAAGTAATTATTTTGTTTCCAGTTAGGTTTCTATTTGTCCCTAAAGCTAGATTAACATGACGCCGTGTGTTCAGTCTCTTTCACTGGAGAAAGTTCAGCATCAGCATTGTAATTCTGTGACCTGCCAGACCTCTGAATTTGTCCAGCAGTGTGCACCTTAGACTAGGCACATCACCCCAGCAGCCTGTGCGAAGGTACTGTCACTGCAGAGCGGAAGCCTGCAGTCTCACCGTTGCCATCTGAGGCATGTATCTACAATGTTCATTTCTGAATCCACTCAGACATTCTCACCAGAAAATAGCACTTGCCTAAAACTATTTTCCCCAGAAGTCACCGGCTAGTAGCTTGAAAAGGGCACTAGCTCTGGGGTATACAGTACATTAACCAAAGCAACAATCCACTCCCAACCACGTCAGAGATTGGGGGGGGGGGGGGAAGAGCCCTGTATTAATAGATTAACCTTCTGCATTTGACAGGCTCCTTTTTTCAAGAACCCAAAGCAGGTTCTCTCCATCTCCGCCATCAGCTAATTCTTCTCACCATCTTCCTTTTCACTAATACTTATAGTAGCATTCCCCTCTTTGAAGCGCTTAAGAGACAATGGCTAAATAAGCCTCAACAGCCCTGTGAGGTAGGTTGATTATTTCTTCCCCTTCTGCGGGGTACAAATGATGAACCTGGGGCAGAGAGGTTAAGCAGTTCACCCAAAGGCAGGTGAGGAGTCAGTACAAGGGCTGAGATTCAAATTTGGGAATTTCTGTCTCCCAGTCCTGTGCTTGGACCATTAGATCAGGTCTAAACTTTATCAATAGTATCCACTGTACTACCTGCTCAGTTCCAAAGCTACATCTGCCTAATGCAGAAACTAAAATGTCTTCTTTAAAATGTTTACACTGTCAGAAAACTCCAGACAATCAAAACACCGCCACCAACAACAAAAAAATCACCTTCATGAATGTACAAGGGTATCGTGAAAAATATAAACAAAGGCATATTTCAACCAGCATATTGACCCTCTAGAAAATCCTACGATTACAAAGAGTGGACAGCTACTCCAGCCACTAGGGGCCAATTCTGTTGCTAACCCTTTGCTCTAGCTGGCAAATTTTTTTGGAGGGGGAGAGGGCGAGGGGGAGATTCAGTATTGCAACTATGCTTCATCCTCGGTTATCCAAACCTCCTTGTTACATTGGAAATGCCCCCTCCCCGTCTACTAATTACAAGCCTCTCATTTACCCCAAACAGTAATTATCAAAACTTTATTCAACAATCTCTTTCCACACTGGGATTATTGCATTTCTACTGCAGACTATAATTAAATTAAAAATCCCACCTTGTCCTCCAAACCAGCTCCTGACTCTGTGGATAACTAGCTCATCTGTTAACAGCCACTTAGTAGAAACACACACATGCTTTATTAGGTAGGGTTCCCTCCCACACATCAATGCAGGAAGCAGAAAACGGGATCGCTCCACTGAGCATCCTGAAGTAAGCTCATGATGCATAAACAAAATCAAAACAGTTAGAAACAGAAGGTTGGTTAGTCAGCTCCCTTTGTGGTTTAACTTCCCGCTGCAACGCCCCATTGCCCCTCACTCTCTTGGGCTGCAAGTTCCACCCACTAACTGACATGTGCCGTACCCCACCTCTGGATCTAGCCACCAGTTCAGGGGCAGAACAGCAGGGCTTTGGATTTAAACAAGAACAACAAATCTGGATAATGAAGGTGGCAGCAAAGCAAGAGTTGGTTGTCTTCCTGAAGGTGCCAAACACCTTCACTGTCCAGACCCGGAGAGGTGGGTAGCCTTCTGCAGCCATGCTCTGAGGATACGACAGACTGCGCATCTCGGATTTTCTATGCCACTGATCAGATAAATGCTTCAATGATCAGTCAGATCCATTGCCCTCTTGCTGGCCAGCAACATTTGCCGTCTGTTCCTGCCTTCACTTAGCAACGTGGCACCATTACAATATTCCTGTTCTACAGCTCCTTTAACCTCGCTTGTGGCCCATAGTCTGCTGCTGACAGGTCATCAGGCCCAACCAGAAGTCCGAGAGCAGTTTTCTGCATGGGCTGTCATATGTTGAGATGTGCCCACCACTGGTATTTGGCAAATGCCACTGATCTAGATCTAGACACTGGAGTCCTGGGCAAAGGGAGTGGAAGACCGAGACCCATTTAAATCAATCACAGTCACCTCTCTGTCTGTACCTGCCCCCCATTACTGTGCCTGACGACAATCCATCCTTCACCTAGAGCAAACCTGTCAATCAGCCTTTCCCTCTCCCCGATCTCCACGTCAGGTGACTCAGATCACTCTGATGGGCAGTGTTAACATTTTTAATCACACAACTAACAAGCAGCACCATCACACCTCTTAGCCCTAGGTGGCAGTAGGATTAAGGGTAACACTGCGGGGCTGCATATGATGGGGGAGAACATTCCCCCTCCACCCCATCACACACTCTTTAAAATATAACCACTTCCGCTTTAAACAAAGACAGACATTGGTTATAGTTTAAATTAACAGAAACAACTTGGACTTGGACTCCAATTCCTTCCCCCTGAATCATACAAACTGTACCGTGGAAAACGGGAAAGCTCTGCAAGAAATGCCAAGTCGCTCCTTCCTGTTTTCTCATTAGAAAAAATGATTCCCTCCCCCAGCGGGAGGAGAGAGGTTTAAGAATAAAATCCAGCTCCCAAAATTAAAGTGGCCAACTAGTTTTTCACACCTGGGAAATCTGGCCATGTCCCCGTTTAATTTCCCCACGTAGCCCTTCGTGAGTGCATCTAACCTCAAAAAGGGCCAATGTATTTTAAAGTGCATTTGCCATAGTAATAACTAGTAGTTCTTAAAGCTCTCTCTCCATTCAGTGTATTGGCCTCTGGATGGGAGTCTCCCCAGAGACTGACCTATTTGTACCTCGACATCTCAGTCTATCTGCATCTACTCGTGATACAGGAGCACAAGAAGTCCACCCCCCCAGTCTCCTGGCTCCAAGCTAAACTCTACTCAGGATTCTGCTACTCCAGAGTTTGCTTAGATTTATTGGGCTTGAGGATCCTGCATGCGGTATACACGTCTATTGGATACTGCATTTAAAGAGCCGCTGTGAAATTATATCCCGGTTTGGGGGGAAGGGAGGACTAAGAAGACCGGATTTCCCCTTCTACTTCTGCTCACTGCATCCAGGGGGCTCAGTACTTGTTGATCCCAAAGATCCGGACTCCATGGAGCTGGGGCAGCTTGGGGATCAAGACGCTCATCAGGGAGATGGTGTTGATTATGAAGTGTATCCGGTCATATTTTGTGTAGAAACTGGTGAGGAAATACCTAGGGGAGAGAGAGAAGCGGAAGTTGAATCATAGCTACCCACAGCTTCCATCACTCTCCGGGGCCAGTGATGATCTCAGGAGAGATATTGGTTACAAGTGACTCATTGACTGCTTTTCCTGCTACAACCCATACTGCACCCACTAGCCGACCCCACCTCTGAATCTAGCCACCAGCTCAGGGCAGAGAGGCAGGGCTTCAGATTAGCCCAACACAGCAAAGCTGGGTCAGCTAAAATAAACAAGGATCTGGTTTCTAGCAGCTAGTGAGCCCCGATTCCAAAGTGGATTTAGTCTCACACTGGGGGATCTCAATCTCTCTCCTCTTCTGGCCATGAGCTCTGGTCCCAAAAGACTTTAAACAGCTGAGCATCTTTGCACCAATAGCTAGCGTATGCTTTCAGCAACGGACGCGGCAGAGACTGGCCCTTCAGAAATATCTTCAGTCGATGTGATGGAGCCTACCCTCCACTCCTTGCACTGTAGATGGCTAGAAAACAACATTTCCCAGCAGCGATTACATCAGTCAGAACTGAAATGTGGGTGGCAGGGGAGCGAGGGGGAAAGAGAGCGGTGAAAAGCAAGATGTTCCCCTTGTTGATGTGATTTTACAGTCTGATCCAGACTCCAACACTTCACTCCACTGGGACTCTGCAGACTTTGGATGCTCTAAAGAATTTCTCCATCACATTAAACACAAACTAATTGTCTTCGCTTTCAGAGCCCCTTACAGCCTCTCCCACCCTACTTCTCTCTCATTCCCTCCTGAGAGGTTGGCACCTGCCTTCAGTAAAGCCAGGGTGCCAGCCCTCACTGCCCATCTGTTAGATTTTCAGACAAGCACCTTCATGCTTCTCCTTGCTGCCCCTTGTGCTGGGAAGGAATTCCCCATAAAAATCCACAAGGCCATCTCATTGTCCCCCACCAAATCCCTTCTGTCATGAGGCCAAATCCAATACCTCTGGTCTGGGGGCTAGATTCAGCGGTGGGGTCAGTGAGCGAGTGTAACTTGACAACAGTCAGGCTGCTGGTGGGCTGAAACTACTGCCTGTCGTGCTGGTCCATACGGTCTCATAGAGCTTGCCCCAAACCATCCCTAGAGCATCCACTTGTCTCTTGTCTTATATGTAGATTGTTCACTTGGGGGCGGGGCGGGGGGAACAGAGACAGTCTTTTTGTTCTGTATCTGTATCTGTACAGTACCTGGCACAATGGGGTCCTGGGTCTGTGACTGGGGCTCCTAGCTGCTACCATAATACACATAAATAATGTTAATATTAATGTTAAGAAGAATAATGTTAATCACTTCCAGCCCTGGTGACTTGTGAGATAGTGGACCTTTGAAGTGCATCAGGGCTGCACTGGTCTCTTTCTATCAGTGCTTTTTATTGGCCTGACCTAGGCTGAAAAGCACCGTGACACAAGCTCAAAGCAGATCCCCAAGACACCTACGCCATGAGTGGTGGACAGCAGCACAGATACAAGTGGGCTACGGATACTGTGAATAAATTTGTTATTTCAACATATGTGGATCTGCTTTTAGGCCACTGAGCAAGCATTTTTTTTTGGAGGACAATGGAGGGCTTTAGCTTAGTTCGACAGGGTGCCGCTGTGACCCACCAGCCAGCCCGAAGTACTCACAACACGATGGGCGTGATGGTCAGGAACTTGCGCGATGCCGTGAACTGCACCCCATAGTCCATCTGCTCCCAGTGCGTGAGCAACCGGGCTTTCCCCTGGTCTGGAGTCTCAAAGGGCGTTCCTTTCACCGTGTGCAGGAAGATGTACATACTCTGTAGCAAACATGAGCAGAAGATAAAATTTGTGTAGCCCTCTGAGACCAGGTGGCTAAGTTCAAATGAATCTCTCCAGACAACAACTCATCACTAGGAAAGCTCTTACACTTGCAAGCTGCAAGCCAGGGCTGTGTCACTAGGGGGAGCTGTTGTCATCTGATGAGATTTTTTTTTTTTTTTTTGGGCATTGGCAATTAGGGTCCCACAGGATATGAGCCAGTTACAGCCCAGCTAGGAAGCCTGGGCTCTTGAGCTCAAGCTGTAGCAGCTCCTGCTTCTAACTCTGGAGCTCCCTGGTGCACTGGCCAAGACGGTGACAGTCACATTAGGAAATTCAGATCCCTGGCATCAGTGGACTGAACACTGCACTGGGCACTCAGGAACCCTGGCTTCTATTTCCAGCCCTGTCCTTGGGCAAGTCAATCTCTCAGTGCCTCAGTTTCCCATCTGTAAAATGGAGATAATGACACCAACCTCCTGTGTAAAGAACTGTGAGCTCTACCGGTGAGAGACACTAGAGAAAAGCCGAGTATTATTGTAACCGGACTTTAAGCAATCTCCTGGAAAGATTCCACTGACACTCACTCCAGTTACACACCAGCAACAAATCCTTGGATAAGCCAATGACAAATCTGTTGGCATTGTTGTTTATGAACAAGTGCTGCTGGCCCTTTAAAAGCCTCCTGCTCCAAAGACTCACCACCCTAAACTGGACAGAGGCCAAGGCAAGGAGGTCTGATTGGCACAAGAGCAGAGCGCATCAGTGCTGATCTCAGCCCTTTTGCTCTGAGCTCCAGCTGCCGATTGCTAGAGATCTGGATGGTTTTTATGGACTGGGGCGTCAGGGGCCCTGCGAGGGAATCAATTCCTGATCTCTGATTAATCTCAGGCCGAGAGTCACTTTAATCAAAGGGCACAAATAGACCAGCTGCTGTGTCTGTGCTAACATCTGGGTTTCTCTGATCTGGAAATCAGGAGCAAGCTGCTGCATGGAGCCACGGCCTGATCTCAGGGAGACATGCAGACCAAAACGAGGGGGGTCAGGAGGGGGAGAATATACCATCAGCGAAAAGCACATGGCGTTTTTTTCAGCCCCAGAGGAAAAGGTTCTGCTGAATGGCTGCCGTTGTGTCTTATCCCAGCAGGGGGCAGCAGTGTGTCCACTCACCCGCACCCCCAAATCCTCCCCTGAAACCTCCCCCACGAGCCCACACCCTTGAGGAAAACTGACTGTTTCATTTCTGTGATACACTCGAGTCAGTAACACCCCGTTCACATTATGCACTTGCTCCAGATACAGTATCATTAGTCTCAGACAAATGGCCAAACAACTCCCCACCCCATCCCTCGGATTTGCACCCCAGTCCTCTCACCTGGGCTCATCCCAGCTACAAGTCAGCAGCTGATTTTTATAAACCCTCCACCCTGGGTGCAAAAACCCACCTTGCCCTTCCTGCCTCTCCCTTTGTTGCCAGTAACACCAGAGGATTCCTGGGCAGCAGGTCCCCCTCTGGGCCTGACCCTCAGAGGATGTGAGGTTGTCATAGCTCCTAGTCCTTGATCCTTTAGCTCAAGCTGTAGGGACTCACCCGGGAGGTTGCAGGTTCAACCCTCTGTGTCAGCCAAGAGGACAGTTGTCACACAAGGTTCCCCCACCTTGCACTGCTCTGCCATGCGTCCGAGGGCCAGACAGTAGTTTACACCCCACAGCCTATTCCCGCTCCTGCGGGGGCCTGTTGGGGTGGCTTTGGTGATACGGACACTTGTCTGGATGGGAGCTAGACTGAGACCCAAAATCAATTCACGCAGAGGACACTGAACACCAAATGTTTGCTTGTTAGCACCCGGGCTGGATTTGAACCCACGACCTCAAGGTGAAAGGGGGCTGAGACTCGGATGTGGGTGCTCAAGCAGCCGGACTCTAACCCACACACTCGTAGGAACTCAGGACTTGGGGTCTGATTTCACTGTAGGATCCCTCAGGAGTATCCCCTGAAGGGCTAACCACCTATGTGACCAACGAGCCCAACTGGGGGTTCCCCATGGGGCCAGTTAGCTGTGGTGCCCCCTTACCATGTTGTGGATGATGTTGGTGAGAGTCCAAACCACAGGAACACTGAAGAAGGGGATGCTGAGGAGGACCACATGCAGCAGGCCAATCCCCAGCACATAAGAGAGCCAGATGCCCCGGCTGTTCATGACACGGGTGTTGGGGTTCACCTCGCTGTGAGCCGTCCCCACGTTCATGCTGGCTCGTGTGTCAGATAGGCAGTCCTGAACTGAACCAAGAAGAGCAAGAAGCAGGTCAGTGCAAGGAAGCAGCAGACTCTTGCCACTCCACTAAGCTAGAAGCTAACCAGAACCCTCCATGCAATGGCCCCATCCTTCCCTGTCCCTGCTATTCATTCAAAACCAGCCCAGCATGGAGCGTTGTCTTGCAGATAAAGCACCCAACAGGAAGTCAGGACTACCGGATTCTGTCTCAGACACTGCCACCCTCTCACCATAAACCTTGGGCAAGTCACTTCACTGCCCTCTGCCTCAGTTACCCTAGTTGTAAAATAGAGACGATACTCTTGTGTGCAAGCTAAATCCACTCAAGTTTGAGATTCAGGTGGAAGGTGCCAGGGAAATGGGAAGCATCTCTACACTGGGGTATTTATAACTCTAGTGGTATATTCTTGTGGAACCAGGGCACATGGATGATTTCAGTCCTGTGACTGCCTGTGAAGAGCCAAATGGGTAATTTCACAGCATAACATGGACCAAATTTTCTTTCGCAGGACACATTAAGACTCTGGTCCTGCAAAATCTGGAGCATAGTTACCCACATGCTGAAGTGTTTGCAGGATCTAAGCCTAAGAAAAATTTCAGCCCCGATTCTGCAAAGTCTTAGGTGTGTGTAACCTTACACCTAGATTAGCCTCACTGACTGCCATAGGATTCTGTGTGGCTGCAGGAACCTCCCCACACTGACCCACATCACAGAACTGGGCTCTTGTTTTGTAAGCAGTTAAAAAAAAAGTCTCCCAATTAAAGACTTTGCAGAGATCATTGCAGCAACGGGCAGGAGAAATGAAGAGCTCCAGCAGAGGACGGAGAGAGATCCTTTGACAGCGAGGTTAGGAAAGCAATGGTGAGGTAACGATGCAGGGAGGTCACTTCACCACTGGGTGCCTTACAGGAGAAGGCTCCCACCCTGCCATGGGGTAGGATGTGCAGACCCCAGGAGCAGCAGGGAAAGAAGCATTTTCAAAACAATTCCAATAAGTCCAGAAAGAGAGACTCACTACTGGAAAGGAGAAGATTGTCAGAGGTTGGATTTGGTGCCATACGCAGCAATCCGTAAAATCTCAGGGCCTAGGGCTGCTGCACTCATTCGCCGGCATAATGAAACAGGTTCAAAAGCAAGGAGTCAATCACAGGAGTCAATACAGAGCACGCTGGCTGAACTTTCATCTGATGATGAAACACACAAGCAGCGGGAGCAGAATGGAGCTGGACAGACCTATCTGTGGCCAAGGTTCGAACGCTGCTACCGGCCTACAGGGATAAAAAACCACCATCACAAAGCGAACAGGAAATGAGGCCTTTCACCCACGCCACATCAGATCTCAGCCAGTTGCTGTCCAGCCGGTACACTCCAAAGCTGGATCCAATCGGAAGGCAGATTGTGATGTCACTCAGTCAGAGCGAGATCACAACCAAAAAACTCAGATTCCAGAGACAGCCAAAAGGTACTAATGATGGGCCCAATCCTGCGAGCATATTGCTCCCAGGCAGTGGGATAACTTGTGGTACTGAGCAATGAGGTCACTGCTAAGCCAAGGAAGCAAGTATTTTCAGGCTCAGCTAGAGTGACCAGATGTCCCGATTTTATAGGGACAGTCCTGATATTTGAGGCTTTTTCTTATATAGGTGCCTATTACTCCCAACCCCCAGTCCTGCTTTTTACACTTGCTGTCTGGTCACCCTAGCTCAGACCTTTGTGGGACTGAAGCAAGGAACCTCATCACCATCCATCTCTCATAGGTGCCAAGTACCAACGTGCCAGCACACCTTCAACAGAGCAGTGGGTGTATTCTCCATCACTTGAAGCCTTGCTAAGAGACTCTCTTCAGCTCCTCCACCACCACTTCCTGGGCTCAATGCAGGAATCACTGGGAGGGCGTTTCAGGGCTGTGCTATACAGGGGGTCAGACTAGATAATTAGACTCGTTGCATGCATTATATTAAGGGTGTATGCAAGGTCAGGACCAAATTTTGGAAATGTTTGCCTGTCCCTGGGCACGTCTTAAAACGAATTTCTATATATTTTGTCAAGCTTTATTCCAAAGCTGCTTTGTTGCTTTTTGGCAGATTTTTCAAAAAGTTGACAAATTTCTGCATTAGTAGGAGCATACAACTTTTTCATTCAAAGTTGAGTAGCTACCAAAGTGCAGATGCAGAAATAAAAAGGCCTAGATAAGCCAAGCTCCCCCTTCCTGGTAAGTTTCTAGTGCTGTTGCTGGTTTAGCTCCCATTGCCAGGAGACCAATTTGCTGCTGTTCTCCAGCTCTCACATGCCCGCATTGTGTGGGAGGCAGTTTTGCAGCCAGACCTCTTGTTGTGTTCTCTACACAGCAGCCAGATGTTCCTTGCACAGAATCCTGGGCCTGGTTATTCTGCAGGCTGCAGCTCTATCCTTTTTATTGTCCCTGACAAGGGTTATTCTACAGAACAAACACTCTCCCTCCTGCAACCGCTGTTGGCCGTGTGGTGTCCTCAGGCCTCCTGTAGTCACCCGTGGATGCTGCTCAGCATCAGACATCCAGCATGAGGCAGGGCTGCAATCCGACAGACACACCATTTCTCTGCCACTTAGAAACCTCAACACCACAGGCCGACAAGTGGTTATGCTTGGAGAGGACTTTGGACAGGCTCTGCTGCCTGCAGACAGGACACCCCAAATCTGCTAATTGCTCAGCTTCTCATCACCACTTCCCTGGATCACAGATCATTCCCTGTGAGGGGCCAGCCATTGATATTCTAGTGGGAGACAGAGTATGATCTGAGCAGGGGGCTAGGAGGCAGGAACTCGTGAATTCCAATCATAGCTCAGACACTAACTCCATCTTCAGCCTTGGGCAGGTTAAGTAGGGCCCAATCTACAGACCATTGGAGTCAACGGGCAGACTCCTACAGACCTTAGAATCGTGCGCTTCAGGCAAATGACATGTTGAATATCAGCTGCTTCAGTATTCTGGATGTCCAGCTTGAGGACATTCTGGCTTGATTTTTAGAGAGGGCTGAAAATTCAACTCAGCCCCAATGAAAAATCAGGCCAGTTGCAAACTAAGAAGGCACTTTTGAAATTTAGGCCCGTCTCCTTTTTGTGCCTCAGTTTCCCATTTGTAAAATGTGGATTAGCCTCGGTTTAAATCGACCTCATGTGGACACCATAGGGATCACAGCCCACCAAGGATGTCAGCCACTGAGAAATATCAGAAAAATATTGCAGATTCCATTTCAAATTCTCTCTTCTGCCTAAAAAACCCTGTCACCCCTTTTGTCCAGGACACCCCTGTTCCTGGATCGATAGTTACATCTCTTGTACAGAAGTCATCCCTAGACCCACTCTCTCCACGCCTCTGCGGCTTATTTCAAAGGTTGCTTAAGAGCTGCTAACCAACCAAAGCCAACGGCCCCTTCCCCCACAACACAGCTTCTTAGCTTTACAGATGGGATTTGTTCACCTACCGGAAAAACAAAGCACATGAGAAAAGTGATGGAAACTTTGCGCCAGCCCCCTCCCCCCTTCTGAAGCAGATGGCTGCTAAGCTCCAATTTCCCAGCAGTGCAACTGTTTCTCAGGGATGGAAAGACTTTAATGTTTTGCCAGGCTGAGTGTGAAGGTTGGGATTGTTGCAATGCTGGAGAGCATCCACCCAAGGGGGAGAAAAGTCCAAGTAGTTGTAGAAGCTAGACCCATCTCTGTGACAGACGAATCTATGGAGCCTTCTACTTGCTCTGTTCCAGTCCAGCATCCGGACCACCACAGCTCTTCCAGTCCTGGGCTCCCAGCACACCCAGCCGTCCCAATGCTCCTCAATCCCGACCCGCAGCCCCTGTTATGCCAGCCCTGGGCTCCCACCACATGCTTTGCAATGCCACTCAACCTCAATTCACAACTCCCCCAACTATCCCCCATGGACCCTGCTCGGCCCACAGATCACACGCGAAAAAGGCAGCAGTAAGATCTGGGGTGCCATACAGAGTCTGAGCTATTGTCTGTGGTCCCCACATCCTAGAAAGCGCTGGGGTCATGAATTCTCTTCACCACACAGGATCAGATGCAGCTCTGGCCCAAACCAAACATTCAGCTGAAAGGAGACACAGGTTTGTGCTGGGGAAGAGCAGAGCTCATCCCAGAGGGCAGAGAAGCGACTCCCAAGAAGAACATAAGAACAGCCATACTGGGTCAGACCATGGTCCATGGGCTAGGGCCCAGTATCCTGTCTCTGACAGTGGCCAATGCCAGGGCTTCAGGGGAGTGTACAGAACAGGGCAGTTGGAGTGATCCACCCTTGTCCTCCCCTCTCGGCTTCTGGCAGTCAGAGGTTTAGAGTTGCCCTGACTAAGTGGTTGCATCCCTGACTATCTTGGCTAATAGCTGTTGATAGACCTATCCTCCATGAACTTATCTCGTTCTTTTTTGAACCCTGTTATAGTCTTGGCCTTCACAACATCCCATGGCAATTGCTATGTGAATAAGTACTTCCTTGTTTGTATTAATCCTGCCACCTATTAATTTCAGCGGGTGGCCCCTGGTTTTTGTATTATGGGAAAAGGATAAGTAACACTTTTCTATTAACTTTTTCCACATCATGGCCTCTACCATATTGGCCCTTAGTTGTCTCTTTTCTAAGCTGACCAGCCCTAAGTTTTTTAGTCTCTCCTTGTATGGAAGCTGTTCCATCCATATCCTTGAATATCTGTGTTGCTCTTCTCTGAACCTTTTCCAGGTCCACCATATCCTTTTTGGGATGGGGTGCCCAGAACTGCTCACAGCATTCAGGGTGTGGGGGCACCCCTGATTTATACAGTAACATTATGATACTGTCTTATTATCTGTCCCTTTCCTAACCCATTATTATTCTGCTTTTGTAGCCTCTTTAACTTCCCATAACATTTCACAATCACTGTCCCCATCCTGGTCAGGTGTTCAGTAGTGTATTCCTACTGCTATATTCTTTTTATTCAAGCATGGAATTTCTGTCTACGGAGATTCTATGGTACAGTCTGTTTCATGTAAGAACCGTATCTATGTTTTTTTTTTAGCATATAATGCCACTCCCCCACCCACAACCTACACTGTCATTCCTATATATTTTACACTCTGGTATTACCGTGTCCCATCATTATCCTCATTCCACCAAGCTTCCATGATGCCTATTATATCAATATCCTCATTTAATGCCAGACACTCTAGTTCACCCATCAGAGTATTGAGATTTCTAGCATTTGTATATAAGCACTTGTACATTTTGCCCATAATTCAGCTGCTTGCCTTCCTGTGTTATATTTAAATGGCACTCTAAATGAGAGCCAAGTTAAACTCTGCGACTCTGCCTGAAGCCAGCAGGAATTACACCATCCTACACTGAGCCACACTGGGTCAAGGACTCCAAAGGGAGGGTCCTTTGGAACCAACACAGATGACAAACAACCAACATATTACACAATACCTGGTATGTGGGAGATCAGGCTGTTAATGGGCCAATGAGGCAGTGAGCCATTTGCTGGGCAGATGGGCATGATGCCTCCAATATGCATGGCTGGCCATTGGGGACCTAGCAATTTCCTCACCCTCCTTAATGGGGATGGACGTGGTCTCCTAAAACCTGCTCTTCTCAATAGCGCCCCAGTCGAAGGGCAGCCCTTCCAAACACACCTGCCAGCCATGGGATCAGCTGGAAGGTGAGGACCATCCTACCACATTGTTTGAGGTGTACAGCACCTGTTTGCTGCAGTCTTACATGGGAATGGGCTATGCCCCACCACTTGCCACGAGATGTACCAGCACCTCCATCCCCTGCCAGATGGACTCTATACCTCTGGAGGCATTTAACAAGTCCTTTTACATCACCATCATGTTCATTTTCAAAGCACTTTATATTAGCTGATTAGTGCCAGGGCAAGTATAATTTAGGTGATAGGATGATACTGAAAACCCAAGAGATCATTTGTGCTGCATCATTCACTTCTTAGCACTTGGTACGATCTTTTTACACTCACTTTACACAGGTAGGAGTGACTAGAGGAGGGGTGAGGCCGTGGGGAAATCAGGTGTGGGGTGTGCTATGAAGTGCTTTCCAGACAGGTTGGAGTAGAACACACTAGATTCCAACGCTAGCCATCCTGGGGAAACCCAGAATGACTCCTGTGAAGTCAATGGGATCATCTGGGGTTTACACCAGCATCTATGAGATGAGGCTCCGGCCTTAATCCGCAAAGAGCTCAGGGAATGCTATGTTGCAAAAAACCAGAGGGTTTGAATGGGGATGTTTTGTACATGACCCACAAGTGCCACAACATTTGCTCAAGCTGAGTGTGTGCAGACCGTCAGTCTGTTCCATTGGGTAGCATGACCAGGGTCTACAGATTTTTGGAGGAGGGACTGGAATGATAACTACTGATCACACCCCAGATGCACAGAGCTCTCTACACATTTACAGTAATAGATACTATCTAATCAATCCCCACCTGACAGCATCCCAAAGCATCAGCAGCCTCATTCTATAGATGATGCCAAAGTTCCCCAGAGAGGAGAAGTCACTTACTCCTACCCACTCAACAATCAATGGCAGAGCTGGGCTAAGGACCCAGAGGGTTCCCAGCTCCCAGTCCCATGCTCAGACCACATATAACCTCTCACACTAGTTCTGCTTCTGTCAGTGTCTCCCACCTGTGCCCTCTTTAGCTTGTTAACTAGAGCAAAGGGCCTGAACTAAAATATACAAGCGGGATCAAATCTGGATCCATAATTTGCAGCTTCCAAGTGCCATTTCCAGAACACATCATCTGAACAATCCTGAGCATTGGAGGAATGTTCCGATCCTAGTTATGACTGTGGGGTGATATGGGGAGAAGGGGTTGGCAGCCATCTGTGGTTGCTGTTATTTGAACATAGTTTGCTGTTATCAAAGCAAACACTGCACACACAAGCTTTCGATGGGAGTTCCCAGACGATTGGTATTGCTCAGATCATCCATTCCCTGAGCCACCCGAGGGATGGTCATGGGGCCCCAGAATCACTTTTGGACCTGGGACTTTTCAATGCAGAATGATCTTATCTCTTTGGAACAACAGGGGCTCCCACAGCATACAGCAAAACTGCCAGTTGCTTGGGTTTCCCATGGAAATAGCAATATGGCTACAGAATGGTATTATTTATCTGTACGGTGGTAGCACCTAGGAGCCCCAGGCATGGCCAAGAACCCAGATCCTGTGGTGCTAGGGGCTGTACAAGCACAGAATAAAACTAGTCACTGCCCCAAAAAGGTGGCAATCTAAGTAAAGCGAAGATTGCAGGCTGTCCTGGAGAGATGTGTGCCCTAAGGCCTCTCCAGTACTACTTGGGATGCAGGAGGAAGGGGAAATACATACCCAAGCCAGAAATGAACCCATCATACCCATGCCCCAGCTTCTCTCAGCCTACAGACTCCCTAAGAAAAGGTCCCAGCCACACAGCATGCCTCTGCTGGGGATTTCCCACAGCTGCGCACAAAACCCCATGGCTTCTTGGCAGCGGCTATTGAAGGCTGCGTTGCCTATGAACTGCAGAAGGCTTCTGCTCCCCCCACAGCTCCAGCTTCACCCCCCACCTCTGCTTGCACAGCAGAATTTGTTCCAGTCTGCACTTTCCCCAGATGCCTCCCACGATTAGCCTCTTTGTGGCAACTTAGGGACTTGTTGCTTCCTAGCTGTGCCAGCCCATTCCACTACATTGTATTATAGGAAACTGCTGCAGGAGCGGACACCTTGCTCTAGTCGCACAATTCGATTTTATCCGACAGCTCAGCCTGGAGGCTTTGTGAGAGTCTGTGAGGGGAGGACAAAGGAGGAATGGGACACTGCATCTTTCACCTCGAGGTCACCAGTTCAAATCCATCTTAGACTGGCAGCGCAATGGGGCCTTTGGACAAAGGCCCAGATCACAATGGAGATGGCAGCCTCAGTGGAGAGCCAAAAGATGCTGTCACACATAGGGACCAAAGGGCCTCTGCAGGTTAGTAGTTGGGGGTGGGGGAATGTGGCTGGGGATTTGTGGGAAACTTCTCTATACTGTATCTGCTCTGTGGATGCCAAGAATCTAGGGCTGCCAAGCCAGCAAGTCACCTCTCCCTGGAGACCTTCCTTCCATGATACCCCCCTGGGGACCCCTCTTGTGCTGCTTGGATACAGGCATCCTGAAAGCTCCCGACCAGTCCTATCCCCCAGGTCCTGGTCACCCCAAAAAACTCAGCTCGACAGAACTAATACCCTCTAGAGTGCTAAGAAAAGGTCCAAGGGCCTAACCCCAGATGCCCGCCGAAGATTGCCAACCCGCCCTGGCGGGCTCCCAGCCCCACTCCCCCCAAGGGGGAAGCAGGCACCCCTCTCCCAGCTGGCTTCCCAACCTCTCATGGCCCTGGACAGCAGATTCCGCCTCCATCGTCCAGAGTCCAGCACCCCGACACTCCCTTAGCCCCCTTGCCCCTCCTATCACGGGGGCTGCCCCCAAGCCTTGCACCCCCCAACTCTGCCCCTCGACAGGTCTCTGCTCCCCTCAATGCCTGCACCCCTATCTCCGCCCCCCTGCAGACCCCAGTCCCGGTGCTCACCGCGCTGCGCAGCCGGCTCTCGGCGCGGCGCCCCGGGCCTCTCCCCGCAGCCCAGCGCCGCTCCCCGCCGCCGCCGCCGCGGACAACACAGCCGCAGCCGCTGGCAGCTCCGCCCTCCCCAGCACCCCCCCGCGGCCGCGGGGCGCGCTGGGAAATGTAGTTCCCCTGGGGAGCTCGGGACTCCCACATGTCCCACGGCCCCTGAGAGCCGCCGCGGGGCGGGGTGGCGGCTCCCTGCCAGCTCGCTGCAGATGGTTTTATGTGCTCGTTCATTTTATTGTATTTCTGTGCATTGGTTCGCATTCTCTGACTTCTTTATTGTTTGCAGCACCTGTGATTCTCTCATGAATTGTCAGGAGCCCCGGCTTGGCCTTTTACTCGGTTATGGTTTGCTGCCCATCCTCTGCGCGCCCGATGCTGCACAGTGCACACAGGTAAGGGCTTAGGCTGGCAAAGACTACAGGCCCCATCCTCCACACGCTTCACTTTCCAACCATGAATAGTCCCATTGCAAATCAGCGTAGTAGTAAAGTGAAGTGTGGGAATACATGTTTGCAGAATTGGGGCTATAAGGGTGTGCTTAAACTTTTAAATGCATCCGATGAAGTGAGCTGTAGCTCACGAAAGCTTATGCTCAAATAAATTTGTTAGTCTCTAAGGTGCCACAAGTACTCCTTTTCTTTTTTCTTAAACTTTGTGTGTGAGTAAACGCACTGAATTCAATGGGGCTAAGCACATGCTTCACTCTTTGCAAGGGACGGTGGCAAAACCTTCCCTGCCCTGAGAAGCTTACATGTTCAGTGAGCTCAGCCCCTTCAAACTTTCATATCTTACTCCCACGAGCTAGCCTGGAGCGTGCAGTGGAAACAACATGGGTGGATCCTGTTCCCAGATGGAGCCTAATTGAAATCAAATGGGGCTCTGTGTGGGCATGAGGATCCAATCTCAGGAACAGGGCCCTGAGAAATCAGATAAGTAAAGTTATTCACCTGTGTAAGTGTTTGCATGGCCAGCTTCTATTTGTCCGGTTTTCAGAGTAGCAGCCGTGTTAGTCTGTATTTGCAAAAAAGAAAAGGAATACTTGTGGCACCTTAGAGACTAACAAATTTATTTGAGCATAAGATTTTGTGAGCTATAAAGCTATAAAGCTTTCGTGAGCTATGAAGTGAGCTGTAGCTCACGGAAGCTTATGCTCAAATAAATTTGTTAGTCTCTAAGGTGCCACAAGTTCTCCTTTTCTTATTTGTCCAGTGTTTCAGCAAGAAGTACGCATCGCGAAGAAGCAGGCACTGTGATATAAGTGTGTGATTTTGTGCTGAATAAAGAGGTGAGATGACCTTATGAACAGCGAAGTGGACTGAGCTTCAGGAAATCTGGGTCACTTCTTGCCTGTGCTAGTGACATGGGGGCAAGTCTCTTTCCTGTTTCCCACTTGTCTATTTAGACTGGAAATTCTTTGGTGCAGGGACTGCCTCACTCTCCTTTTCTCTCCACTTTCCTCCAAAAGGCTCTCCTGCTCCCATTCACTTCAGTCCTTATTTTCTCCCCCAAATTATCGTTATTATTATGGTAGCACTTAGAGGCCCCAGCTGAGATGAGGGCCCCATTGTGCTAGGTGCTGTACGTATATATAGTGAGAGACAAAGAACTTGCAGTCTAACTAGACAATACAGACAAAGGAGGGACAGTTACCTGTTTTGTACAGAGGGGGAAATTGAGGGCCAGAGAGATTAGATGACTTTGCCCATGTCACTCAAGGAGTCAGTGGTAGAACTGAACCCAGCTTGCCTGAGTCTTAGCCCAGGATACCAGCCTTTCCAAAATGTCCAAGTTTCTAGCTTCCAGATACTGGCAGAAATATACAACGGGGAGGAGGGAAATTTGGCTTAAGAACACTGGGGCAAACTCTTGATCTTATGAAAAGTGCCTCATGGCTTCTTTCATGTCTGCACAGAGCAGAGCCTGGATTTTTAAGATTGATTCAAAAGACACCCTGACCCCACCTACTTCTTAACTTGTGTGTCCCAGATAGTTTTCTAGCTGAGTCTCTCTGATGAGACCTTAAAAACTGGAGCCCTGTCCTCTCTGTTGGGATATTAAAGAACCCATTGCCCTTCCTTTAAGAGTGGGGAGTTGGCCTTGAAGTGTTTGGCCAAAATTCCCCTCCCCTTCACACAGTTGTGTTGTATGTTAGTTGACTGTTGGCCTCCACCCCAGAGGTGGCTGCACTTCAATAGTGCCATGTACATACTGTCTGTATGGGACTTTGGGAATCCTGTGGGATGAGAGGTGCTATAATAACATACAATAATTAACATAAATTGTTAATAGCAGTAATAATCACATGTAATGTAGCATACTCTGTGGAGTGCAAGTATAATACTATAGGGGTAGGCATAACATGTTCATAGCCATCTGCAAACTGAGGCTCTGATCCAGCAAACACTTAAGCATGTGCCTCATTTTTAAACCCATGAGCAGTCCTGTTGACTTCCCTGGAACTACTTACTTGCATAAAGTTAAGCAGGTGCTTAAGTGCTTTACAGGATCAGGGTCTGAGAGCGTGTCTGTGAATAACCATTAGCTAACCAATGGCACCCATTGTGCTACCAATGTCTAATAATTCTATAATAGTCGTACACATTATGATATCTTTGGACCAAGGTCAGGATCCTGTGTCCACTCTGAATTCTTTGGCTTATGCATGTCAAAGGAGTCCTGCATTAGTCTGCTAAATAATCAAAGCTAAGTACCTTATGGCTACAGCCCCTCAATATGCATGGCCTATTTGCATGTTAGCTATATTTGCTTTGCTTTGTGCAGCTTGTGAGCTTTTCCCACCAAGCAGCAGCAGAGGGGGCCATGCTATTATTTGGAAACCAGCTCCCAGGATGAGCTGCTTTTCTGTCAGACATCTGGACTCATTGGTCCCTCCCTGGCATGGGCTAGTTGACTGTAGTACCCACCTTAACTGACGAGGATCAGAGAGGGAGGTGTGGAAAGCTGAAGACATCAGTGACCCATATTCATTGATCTGTAACTTGATCAGTCTCTGCTCCAGTGGAAAGTGAGGAAAAGCAAATGTAACTCACTGGTCAGAATGTCTTACACATTCCCCTGTGTGTCTGATCCACAGGGATGTAAATACTTCACAGTCTACAGCTGCAGTGTAGTAGACGTACCTTTCACACACACACATTCACTCACACACCTATTAAACTGACTCTGTCTCACACACACACGAATGCCTAGTTCCCTTGAAATCAGTGTAACCACAGTGATCTACACCCGCCCAGAGGAGCTGGCTCTCAAGGCACTGGAATCCCTGCGGACTTAAACAGCTGCTGAATTCTCAGGGTTCACCAATAGATGGCAATACGCCCTATGGGCACCGCTGAGCTAAGCTCGAAGGAGGCTGCTAGGAGCTGCTGGAGTGTGCAATACTCAGGATTGCCTGTTTTATCAAAGACTGGGCCTGCTGGCAATGCAGAGGGGTGGCCTCCCTGAGACAGAGATTTCCTCACAGCAGCAGCTTGTTTATGGCCTTGGCAATGTACGTGCACAGCAGAGGATGCCTCCCGTGTGTGTATTTTTAAAGGCGGCAACAGATGGGCAACCTTGGCCGTTGCAGGCTGAACGCACTGGTGGAGCTGGCTCACGCTGCAGCTCAGGAGGGCTGGAACAATATTTATAGTCGGGGAGGGAGGGGGAGGGACTGAGAGCCGCTGAACCAAACCGTAAACCCTGGATATAACAGAGACCACTTCAAGCCAGGGGGGTGTGGCAGCACCACTAATCCCAGCAGCACCTGCAGCTACCTCCAGGTGGGAGCTGGGGATCTTCCCAAGTCCACCCCCTTGATTTCAGTGGAATATTATTGACTGACCACAGCACAGCCAGGGGAGGGACAGGAGAACCAGCAATGAAACATAAATTATGCCGACATAAACTGTAGTGTAGACGTCGCCTTGTCCCCATCCCTCTGGCAGGGAACTCTCTCCAATGGGCAGCTTTAGCCTTGGGCTCCAGCCTCAGCCTGCTGCTCTTTGTTTATCTGTCTTACAAAGCCCTCACCATCTTTGAAGTATTTACCATCACTAGCCCCTGGGAGGCAAGGCAGGGCCAGCATCCCATGGTACAGAGGGGAACTGAGACTGACCCAAGGTCACACAGGACATCTGGAGCAGAGCAGGGAACTCCAGGCACTCAAGCCAGCACCCAGACCCCCCACCATCCCTCCTCTCTTTCAGTGCGGTTTGGTCAGACCCTCAGCTGGGGAAGTCGACCAAAGCACGCAGATTTACTGAGCTGAGGATCTGGCTCATTTACTTTCCCTACTGACATTTTGGACTCAGTTTCCTTTGTGGGATTTTTTTTTAAAAATTCCTGCCCTTGCCATGTGCACACAGGGGCGTGATCCCGGCCTTACAGAGCTGGAGGGTTAGATAACCGTTCCTGCTGGAAGGGACGATTGTGTCACTGTTTACTCGAGCTCCACCCAATCGACACAATTACCAAGCACCATTCCTCTGAGGCCAGCTGTAGGCCGTAAAATGGGAGTTTGCTGGTCCAGGAGGTCAGAGACACACTACAGCTCGATTAAGAAAAGGGGGTTGGACAATTTTACTTCCAATAACAACATTGTGATATATGAAGCTTGGTCCAGTTTCATGCTTCAGGGCATCAGCTGGTCACTGCAGGGGGCAAGAAGGAATCTTTTCCCCATGTGCAAGTTTGCATAATTGGCCAGATGCATTATGGGTTTTTCCTTCTTTTGAAGCATCAGGATTAGTCACTTGCAAAGACAGAACTTGGGACCGTATGGACCTATGGTCTGACCTAGTCTAGCCTTGATGCTCCTCTGACATAGTAACCCTGAAACTCCATAGACTTAATGGAGTTATTCCTAAGTTACACCAGCATGAAAGAGAGCAGACTCAGGCCCCTTGATCTTGTGTTTTTTTTTGGTATAGCCTCGATGATATTGTCTGAAGCTCCTCCCCCAACCTTTGTTGCTTTGCAAACTCTCCTATTCCTGCCCTACTATACCCCCTGCCGTGGCTAATCGGCTTGATTTGCTTATTTCACTAGCTGAGGATCCCACCCAGACCTAACCCCCCCAGTTATTTGTTCAGGGGAGCAGGCTGGAAACCGCATGAGATTAGACCACAATCTTCCCTCAGGAAGCTATGTGGTTAGAACTGGGGACTAAGACAGGGACACAGGACTCCTGGGTTCTATTGCTGCCTTTGAGAGCAGGCCTGAGAATCAGGACTCCTGGGTTCAAGTTCTAACTCTGGGAGAGGAATGGAGTCTTATGGTTACAGCAGGGGACTGGGAGTCAGGATTCCTGAGTTCTAGTCCCATCTATGAGGAGAGGTGTGGGGGCTAGTGGTTAGAATAGGAGGCTGGGTGTCAGGACTCCTGGGTTCTATCCCTGATTTGGGGCAGAGTGTGTGGTTAGAGCCATGGGAAAGAGGGAGCCAGAGCTCCTGGATTCTGTTCCTGGCTTGGGTAGGGAATGTGGGTCTAGAGGTTAGAGCAGAGGGCCTAGGCACTAGATTCTGCTTGGAGCTGGTAGAAATCTTCTCAGAGGAATTCCAGGAGCTTGAATTGTTGCAATTTGTTTTTTTGCTTTTTATCACAAATCAGCAGAAAGGCTCCGATTTTGTGGGAAAGACCCCCGCCTTTCCCTGCTCAATTATTTATTGGCTGGGAGTACCTCTGCTCTAAAAGCAAGAACAGTACATGAATGAAAACAGAGCTGGTGCTAGAACAAAGGGGATGGCGCAGGAGAGGAGGATGTGTTTGCAGCAGAACGGGGGGGAGCAGGGGAAGGCACTAGCTTGCTCAAAGACAGGGATGCCTGATTGTTCTTTTGTGGGGGAGGGAGGGAGCTCCCAGTGCAGTTTGTCCTGTTATGTAGGAGACACATGCACATACGCAGAATCTATTTTTATCCCTTCTCCTGCCTGAGCGAGCAGAATCCCTCTGCACTGTGACATCTAATTTAGTAGCTTCCCTGCATCCCACTGGCTCTGCACGTGAGTGGGAAACTCAATGCGGCAGCTATTTTTAAATCCCATAAATATTAATCCCCTTCAGTCATTTATCAGGCAGCCTGTCTCAGCTGCCTGTGTGTCAAAGCACCAGGAGTCTCTTTTTCTCTCTGTGTATATGTATGCTGGGCAATCTGCTAGCACTTGCCATGAGAAGAAACAACACCTTCCTCCAGATGTACCCCACACCTGCAACCGCATGCCAGGGATCCACAGGTGTTGGGGTTCAGGGAAAGGAAGGAGAATTTTTTTTAATCTCCTGAGGGTGGGGAAGAAGGGCCCTCACTTCCCCCCCACTTTAGCCATCCCCCACTCTTCTTCCTTCACATCAAAGGGGTTGGGTGGGGATGGAGGTGAAGATAGGGTGTGGGGGTTGTTCTATCACAGAGAGGTACCATAACAGCACTCACATAGTGGAAGCAAAAAGCATGGATTCTGAGTTGGATGCACAGCTGATTAAATTGGCACTGCCCCATGGACTTCAGTGCAGCTGGGTTGTTTTACACCAGCTAAGGAGGAGGCCCTGGGTAAAGACGTCTGGATTTATTGCAAAGACCTTGAGCCTCGCTGTGGTGGGGCAATAGGGAGGGGTCGTGCCTCTTGGGAGATGGGAAAATAGTTCTACACATCGATTGGTTTCCTTTGTTTGTTACATTTTGCTCTGTTTTCTTCTCCTTATATAGTGCATTGAAAACCTCCCTGCCCCAAGGTCTCACTGAGGCTGGGAGCTTTGTCAAATTCCTTGCAGGATTAAATGTTTCTATGGAGAATAAGAACATCTACAGTGAAATACAAGAAATGTATAAGGAAAATAAACTCTCCTTCTTCAGGGTGTCAGCCCAACCACTAACTGAACAGGGTCAGGAAGGAACTTCACCCCGGCCAGGGTAGTCCATAAATGTCTTCTAGAGGGCAACTGCTGAAGCATCTAGAACAGGTGGCTGTTGGAAACCAGAGGCCAGAAGAGATGGGCTGCATAAGGCTCTGGAGTGGGAGGAGGTGCCAGAGCAGAGAAAAAAATATGTTGCTCTTTGTTATTTGTGTTATGGTAGGTCCAGGAGCCCACTTGTGGCCCAGGATCCCGCTGGGCTGGGTGCTGTACAAACACACAACAAACAGACTGTCCCCGCCCCAATCCACTGACAATCCAAAGCCCTTTAGAGTTCCCGGGGAGCCTTTTTGCTGACTCCAGTGAGCGGTGGCTGACTCCCCGTGTGACTCTAAAGCATTTAGCCAGCTGGCTTGGCCCCAAAGGGCCTCGGCCCCTTCCCAGCATGCTTTGCATCGCTGGCTCCGCAGACTCAGCAAAGCGGAATGAGGTCAGTGGCTCATGCTGGGGACAGCAGCTTTTTGGAAATAAAGGGTGACAACCAAGTGTCCCAGGTCTTCCCAGGGAGGGGTCCTGGCTCTGCTGATGAGCGTCTCAGGTACATCCAGGCTACTGACCGCACAGAGCAGCAGCAACTCCTAACAATGCATCTGGGGATGAGAGATGAGGACCTCATGCCACCTCCCAATTCTATGGGCCAGATCCTCCACTGGTGTAAAGCAGGGCATCCCTAGCGGCTTCAGTGGAGCTCTCCTGCTTTACACCAGCTGATGGCCTTGCCCCTATGCTCCTCTTCCCCCATCCTCACTCAGAAGCATTCCCTTTCTTGCTTTCTTGCTTACATTCCTTCCCAAGTGGCCACACTTCCCCATGTCCCCACGCCCACCTCTTCCCCAGAACTTGCCACTTCTGTTGCTGCTTGCAGTCTGGGTCAATCGGTTGCTATATTTAACTGCGGCGCTTCAGCAAGAAGTCTCGTCATCAGCGATTTTTAACCCACTGCAGCCCCGTTTCTGTGCTGAGTGAGGAGCTGTGCTGCTGGGAAAGGTCTGTTCTGGGATTGTACCGCACTGCAGGCTCGCGCCGGGGACTGACTTTTCTTCTGGCAGCTGCTGGGGGCTTCGAGGAGCCCGTAACGAGGCGGCCAAGTGGCCATCGAGGAAAATAAATAACTGTAATGAACTGTGACCAGGGGAGTGAAAGCCCTTGGCACTAACAGGGCCATGTCGATGTACCGCAATGGCTAGTGCTCTCCAGGCAGGCTGGCTCCATGGCCTCAGAGAGCCAGTGCTCCATGCTGCCACGCAGGACCCCTGGGTTGATGTTACCAGGGTTAACAGTGCGACAGAGTCCTCACTGAGAGGGCAGGAAGATGGTCTTGCTTGGCCGCTCCACCTGGGGGGCAAGGCAGGAGCAGTGCTCCTGGGATGGGGCAGGAGAGAGAGGACAAACCCTCTGTTCAGGGCCAGGCAGGGCTCTGGTCAGGATCCATTGCACTCAGCTTAAGGAGGGCCAGCCAGCACAGAGCCCTCATCCCCTACCCTGCAGCCTCCTGAATCGCTGCTGTCTGCCCAGGGCAGAGCAGGGGGATTCCCCACCAGACAGATGTCACCCTGGGAGAGGAATCAGGGCAGCGCTGAACCCTGACCCCCCACCCCACAGCCTGCCCATGGCAAAGAAAGCAACCGGCTCCCCAAGGCCTCCCTCCTTGCCAACTTAGCACTCTGCACTCAATTGCATTAGAGAGCTGCATTAGCTCTGCCTCGCCAGCTTGCCTGTGCTGGGGTCCAGGCCATCACGCTTTGGGACTCATTTGGTGTGGCTCCTGCTGTCCTTAGCGGCTCTAATTTTGGCTCCTGCTGCCCAGGGGAACAGAGCCAGGGGCTGGGGGCTGGTTCTTGGGATGGTTTGCTCGTTGCAGGCTGGAGATTAACTTCTGGGTCAGTAACAATGAGGCTGAGGAGGACAAAGGGGAAATTTATGCAACACATGGCCTGCAGCCATACCAGCCCTCTCATGCTAAGCTGGGCCGAGCTTGGTCAGCACTTGGATGGGAGCCCTGTGAGGAAATCCCAGCCATCTCCAGACATGGCAGGGGTCTGGCTCTGGATGCTCTTCCCGCTGAGCCCATTGGATGCTATGCTGCTGGAGGTGCCACCTCTCCAGTATGGTGTTAAATTGAAGACCTGACTACCTGCCCTTGACTAGGGCACTGTCCCCCACCAAACCAGGGAGGGGTATGTGTTGCTCCGGCCTGATTCCAGCTGGGGTCATTGTCATTTTCTTCCGTGATTTCAGTTGGGTATGGGATTCTTCTTTACTTCCTGTTCTAAACAGAAGTCGTGTGGCAGTAGTTGCTGCATTACGCCCCAGAAGTGGCTGCATTCCAATGGCAGATCCTTCTATCCTGATCTGTCTATAACTAGATATCTCATCTGTCTGTCCCTAGCTCCCTGTGTTGCTCTGTCTTTAGCTATCTATCACAAGTATAATGCACCCATCACCATGGCATCTAGGTTCCCAATTCTCCTAACTGCTCTAGGATCCCATCAGCTATGCAGCTGTCCTTTCCCCTAGGGCACTAAGCTGGCTGAATCCTGTTAGCCAGCTAATATGGAGGGTATTGCTACCAGGAGCCATTCCCAGCCCCTCTCTGTCTTGTCTGGAATGTCATTGGGGGTCAACAGCATGCGGCCACCAGTGGCAACTGAACCAGTCAGCATTTGGGTGCAGATAGGTGCCTAGCAACAACCAGGTCCCATGGCCACCCTTTGCCTTGACTCGTTCATTTTGCAGGGGAATAGAGAGCAATAGAGAAAGATTGAGCCACTTGATCCTTATATTTAGCAGGGGATTTGGGGCCCGGGGAATTGTTGAGCTAAACAAAGTTGTCTAACGCTATCTCTCTGTCTCCCAGTCGCCCCGTGGGTGTTGCTCTGCCCTTGGCCATGTCAGTGTAAAGGGCACGAGCTGTCCTAGCAGTGCCAGTAGGTGGCAGGGAGAAGCCTGCAGCAGTTGGATCTCTGGTGATACAAGATTGATCCTGCAGGTGCCTCGGTGCTGGGGTGAAGCCAGTCTTGGGTGATGGGCCCGGAACCGTCAGCGGGAGGGGAGTCCCCTATGGACCCACGCTTGGGACAGACCCAGAAAGAGCGAGGCAGAGCTGCTCTTTGGAATCAGCAGCATGATGCAGGGAACAAGGCACGGGACTGGGAGTCAGGGGACTGGGGTTCTAGTCCCACCTTTGCCACCGACCTTGGGAGAATCTCTGTGCTTCGGTTTCTCCCTCTGTAAAAGGTGGCTGAAGGCACTGAGCTCTGCCAGTGACCAGCAGGTCATGCTCCTGTTCTAGGGAATAGCAGCCCATGCCCTGCTGTGGTTTGACACTGGAGGAAACCCCTTGCCATGCTACATGGGGTGGCACCATTGGCAGAAACCTACTTCCCTTGCTGCTGACATTAGCAACATCCAGAATTCAAGGTGGGAATTCTGCTTCTCGAATTAATTTTGTGCCTGTTTATAAGACATGGGGGCTGGAAATCCCAGGTGCAGCAGGGGATGAAGAGGGGTTGGGGGAGGGGCCAGACTCGCCCCTTTTCCCCTGAGTACAGCATTTCGGGGTTGCTAATAAATGAGGAGCAATGAGTTCCCAGCAACCCCACCCCACTCCTAGCACCAGCCTCAGGAGCACCATCAAATGAGATGGGTTATTCTCAGTTCCTGCTTGTCTCTCCAGTGGGACATGCTGAAATGTCCCTAAGGCATCTTGCCTGCAGCTAGCTAATATTTCCCAGCAAAGGGGAAATGGAGCCAAAGCCCCTGGCTTTGACTGATCCCCCTGCTCCAGCCCAGAACGTGAAGCTGCTCATATGGCAGACGGTTTTCCTTCTCCAGGATGAGGTGCAATTGATGGCTCCTTCTAATGGGACACATGACCAGTGTGGATCCGGCCAAGGGCCTGGCTTGTAGTGTCCTGCGTCTAACTGACCAGGGTCAGCTTCATAGGGAGTTGCATTACACTGTGCAGTAGCGGGTGATGGGATGACCTGCCTCCAGGGACAACTGTCCACAAATCAAACCTCAACACGGGGGACCTTTCCGTGGGTCCTTAGACAGGAGAGACAAATAAGGAGCATGCAGGGAACATCCCCATGGGGGGCCAGTGTGGCCAGGACCGCCTTCTTATGCCAGGACTAGGGGCATGAGGACACAGAATAGCAATAACAAAGGAGCTATGGATCAGGGCTGAGGGGCATCTGTACAGCTGTGTGTGGGGAACTGAGCAAGATCTGGGCAGTGCCATCGCTTGCATGGGCACCAACAATGTCCAGTTATTTCATTGAAATGCCTAATTTTGAAAGGAAAAATCCCCAGGGAAGCATCCTAAGGGCTGGACAGGTGCAGCCACCCTGTCCAATTGGCAGTTAGAGCCTCCTGCAGGAATATGAGTGGAGCAGAGAGTCCCTGGAGGAGTCACGAAACCCAGGCCCTGCCTAACCTTGGGCACACGCAGGCTGGGGTCACTCTGTGTTCGGTGCGCTACACTGCCACAGATGCTGCTGCGGTAGCAGAGGCCTCTCACGAGGCAGCAAGAGGATGGCGCTCATCGATGCCCACTGGGGAGCCATTCACTTGCTCCACAGGCACACGCTGCTCCTGCGATCAGGCCGCTTCCAGCTAGCTGCAGACCTGCTTGGAATAAACATTGCTCCTGAATGATGCAAACCCAGCGAGGGAGCGCAGGGAAGGTGATGGCTGGCCGCCTCGCTTACCTGTCAAGGGCAGTGGGGGCTGGAGAGTGGGTCAACATGGAGGCTGCTGCAAAAAAAGGTCGTTCAACCCCACCGCTTCTCTGGCTGGAACTAAGGGAACACTGGAGTGGCCAGGTTGCAGGTGGAAGAATGACCACAGAGAAACACCTCAGAGGTGCAGTGTGGTGCAATGGATAAAGCAGTGGGTGGGGAGTCAGGACTCCTGGCTTTTATTCCTGGCTCTGCCACCATCTTGCTAGGTGACCTTGGGCAAGTCCCTTCCCTTCTCTGTGCCTGAGTTTCTCCTCCCACCCTCTGTCTCTTTAGACCGTGAGCTCTGCAGGGCAGTGACTCTCTCACTGCGTGTCTGTGCAGTGACCCGCTCAACAGGTCTCTAGCTGCTGCCATAATCACAGTAGGGCAGAGGGTTTGCCAGGGAGTGAGAGAAAGTCTTAATCACAAGAACTCCCCCCAGTCTAGCAGTAAACATGCCCCATTTCCCAGGCAACAGCAGCCCCGTGGCCCCCATGATGAGCTCTCAGCGGGGGAACTCTGGACATCTCAGAAGCGCACGCTTTCGCCCGTTGCCAGGAGACCAGGGATTAGCATGGGGAGATCAAAACCTGTTTGTGCCTACTGAAAGCCATCCCCCCTCCCCACTGCCCTGGAAATGGGCCAAGCCTGCTAAAAATAGCCAGGCTCTCAGTGGGACAGCAGGGAATAGAGGGAAATCCTAATGAGATTCTGCTGAGGAAACACCTGGGGCTTTAATTGCTCCATTTTTCATCTGTCTAAACAAAAAGAGAGTCGATTTGTATGATCCTGGACCCAGGGCACTGCCTCTCTGCTCTGTATCCCAGGTATGTCCATGTAGACGTATCTGCCTCATTGCTTGTATCCCAGGTACCTCCCCAAAGCACTTTGTTCTGAGGTATTCCCGAGTGGACACTCCACTGCAGGGATCTTTCCCTCCTCCAGTCCCTGGAGTCAGGGATATTTTCTGACTCTGAAGTCTCTAAACTCCCTCACCCTCTGTCTTGGCTCATTATCGGCCCACCACAGGTGCAAAGCCCTTCTCCTCTGCAGCTCTGGATTCCAGCCTGTTTGCTGGCCACATTTTAGAGCAGTGACTTGTTCTGGCCTGCTCCTTTTGGCTGAGAAATCTAGATCCACCTTCACACCTCAGGGACTGAAGGGTCATTTATTTCTTCCAGGATGGCTTCTTGTGAACATTGCCAAATGCTCTCAGATCACAAGGATCTTAAATGAACAAGGCTCATTAGGGATGAGGAAGAGAAGTTTATATTGAAACAACACAGCTGCCAGAGAGACAGGGAGGCTGGAGGGAACCTCATCTCCTGGATCTGACCTTTACTACATATGCAGCTGGGGTGTTTTTTTTTTGCAAGTGTCAGTTTTTGTTCTTCTTAATTGAGCGAAGATCCAGGCCAGTCGCCTGGTAAATAGCTTCTCATTTTAGTGGAGCCAAAGAAAAGGAATATAAATACACAAAGCTTACAATGTGCTTTTGGAGCCACATAAAGACAATCTAATTACTGGGCTTCATTTCACCACCAATCTACAGTGAATGTTCACCATGCCAGGCTGTGTCTAGTGGTTATTGCAGGGGTCTGGGAATCAGGACTCCTAATTTCCATTCCTGGCTCTGGACTGGGAGTCACGTCTGGTGGTTGGCCCAAGGAAATAAGGGTCAGGACTCCTGAGTGTGATCTCTGGCTCTGGAGAGGAGCCATGTCTGGTGGAGGAGTTGACTATAAGATTCCCGAGCTCTGTTTTCAGCTCTGGGAGGGGAGCTGTTGCTCTGGGCTTTGAAGGGCTTGCCCACACATTTCGCAGGATGGAATATAACCTGACTGCAGGGACATATGTTTAATTCATTCCCTGATCTGCTTTATTTATAGCACAAAGTGGCCCAGCGACGCATCTAAATCATTCACCAGTGGCATGGACAGATCGAGGAGCTGGGTTCACACTCCTCAGCAGTGGCACTTCTGACAATGGGCAATGCTTCTGCAATTGGCTCTTTCTCCTTGGCAGAGGGATGAGCAAGAGGCTCCGTTCTCAGTAGTCTGGCTCCCATCAATGGCTGGCGTTCTCCATGGTTCTGAAAACCGTGGTGCTTTGAAAGAAGAAAAGGAGTACTTGTGGCACCTTAGAGTCTAAGGTGCCACATGTACTCCTTTTCTTTTTGTGAATACAGACTAACACGGCTGCTACTATGAAACCTGTGGTGCTTTGAGGGTTTGCAAACTCACTGGGGTTCAGGGAGAAAATGTTTTGGGTTAGAATGGACTAGCTCTAAGTGAAGCCAGAGGGAATGTTGTCTAGCAGCTACAGCAGCAGGAGAACTCCTGGGTTCTACTCCTAGTTCTGACACTGTCTCACTTTGGGTGTGTTTACACTGCACACTAAGCTCGGGGTTGTGGGGCTTGGTGTTTCCAAGCCCACGCCTGAGCATCCACATGGCATTGTAAACCTGTGTTTACAATGGCTGGACCTGAGTCTCACAGCTGTGCTCACGCATCCACACTGCACTACACAGAACTCCTGACTCAGGTTTGGGGCTTGAGCAGCGTCCACACTGCAAAATGACAGGGCTTGAGTCAGGATAGAACTCAGGCACTGACTCCCCGCCGCCCCAGCAGGGTTCTGGAACCTGGGTCCTTAGTGCTTGCTGACCCAAGTTTGACTGATTTGTGTATGGATGGAAGGGGGCTTCAGATCTAGCCTGAGTTAGAGCCCAGACTCAGTGTGCAGTGAAGTCATTCCCTTTGTGATGTTGAGCAAGTCACATGCCTGCTTGGTGCCTCAGTTTCCCCACCTGTAAAACAGGGTTGATAATACTGCCCTGTCTCTGAAGGGAGTTACTGAATCAGTGTGTGCGAAATGCTCCCAGACCCCGTGTGGGGCTGTGGGAAAGGAAAGTATTGTCACGACAGTTTCCTATTGAAAAGAAGAGATGTCACAACTGAACCTGGGGTGTCACATGATCTGGTGGGATTCACCCTCCCCCGGGCCAAGTCAAGGGATGTCCTTGCCCAAACCATTCCCTGTGTATTGCTACACAATACATCCCTAAGCCCTGGCCTGGACTAGGCATTCCTGGAAGGGATTGTTGATGATGCTATAGTCACTTGTCTGCTGGTGTTTGATTATTTGTATTACCATGTCGCCTAGAGGCCCTAGTCATGGAACAGGACCCCGTTGTGCAAGGTGCTGTACAAACACAGAACAAACAGCTGGTCCCTGCCCCAAAGCAGCTTACAATCTAAACATTAGGCCTTATAGCTTTGCGTTCACTGCTCAGATGGGGAAGTTAATTGCCAATATGGGGGAGAATTCCCTTTCCAATGCCTAATGGTCTCAGAAGAGCTCACATCTCACTGCTCATACATGCACAAGTATGTGTCTATGTGTCACGCTGGCTCCTGTGCTGGAGCTGAGAAAATGCGTTGCAAAGGAGCTACCACTCCCCTTCCACTGCTGCATACAAACACTACTCCTTATGGGTAGCTGGGAGGGGGAGGGGGAGCTGGCCCTTCAAGAGAGTCAGGGCTCAGCCTCACCTGAGCCAGGTGTAGCCCAACTCCCGCATGAAGGGCATGAGTCCAGGGGCCATGTGATGGGAGCACGTGATTCAGAACCAGCCTGAGATCAGCTACACAGGGAGATCTGCAGGAGACGGAGTCTGGCCTAGTTGTTGGGTTTACGTTGAGCTGTTTTGATCTGGAGAAATCACTCACCCCTGAAGCAAAGGGACTGAAATCCTGCTGTCTGGGGAGTTGGCCCAGCTGTCTTATAGCAGCCTCTGATTTACTGTAGAGGCAGTGTAATGAGAAGGATGGTCTCTCAGCTTTATCTTAACTATGTTTATTCATCAACTACAACAGACCCAATACCACGGACTGTAGAAGAAAATACCTGTATTACTAGGTGGGTGCACAGGGCCCTGGCTGTATGGTAGGTGACCTGCCACAGACCAATAGCAGGGCTCTAGCCCAAAGAGTCTGCCATGGCAAGGCGGAATAGGAGCAATACAATAGAGAGCAAACACGGCAGCCGTGTTGCTGAATAGGGGCTGTATTGTCAGTTGGATTTGGATGAACAGGAGCTGCTCTCTGGAAGCAGGTGTATAAGAACAAGGGACATATTCAGAAAAAAAATCACTCCCCTCCTTCCCGCACGTCCTCATTGTAAAAAGAGCTAAAAACCCTGAACTCCTCACCCCGCGCTCTATTACATGCTGGAGTTCCAGCCCTGCGCCGGGAGTGGTGTGAGCTACATTCCTCCAGGGGAAATGTGCTTCCTGCAGCCACAGTCCCTCCCAGAGTTTCAGAGCCCAGCTGCTGCATTGCCCTGGTAGAGGGTGCAGCATGCATCCCTCTGGCTGAGGTGAGTATAGGGGTGGGCTGCATGGCTCCACTGGCGGGAGAGTGCTGGTGGTCAGGAGCAGGGTTTCACTCAGAGGTGTCCAGCCACCGAGCAAGGAGCAATGAGCTCCCAGCATTTCCTCCCCATTCTGCATCAGGAAAGGGGTCTGGTGCAATCTGGCCCTCAGTCCTTAGGCAGGGAAAAATCCCACTGAGATCAGTGTGGGTTTTGCCTGAGTAATAACTAAGTACAGCGTTACCACAGAATACATACAGAGTGAGCCCTGCATAACAGCTCCAGGACTTGTCCCTGTGCGTTTCAATGCCAGAAAGTTAAACCTGAATAAATATGTCTGGGTGGGGGCGGGACTTCAGAAAGCACCCCCCCTTCTTCTAGTGATGAGTGAATTTTAAATCCAGGGATGGAGACTAGTGGAACACTGTCTCCTCTGTGAGAGGACCCCTAGGGCCCAGTTTGTCCACACTGTTACTATTGCTACCAAGCGCAGGGGATCAGGGACCATCCAGGTATGTCCTCACTCTGCTCCCTACATTGGTCAGTCAAATCCAAAGCCAGAAGGAGTTGTCCCAGGGATCGCAGCTGACAGATGCAATCACAGTGTCGGATCTTATCATGTCCCCCCAGCATCTGACTCATCCTCTGTGCCTGCTCCCTGAACAAAACAAAAATAAGGAGGCACTGTGTAGTCTGTATGATGATAAGGTTATGGAAACACATGACCCCTAGTCTGCAGTGTAATTTAAATCGACAAGCCCAGCACTGTAATAAAGGCTGATGGCAGTGAGCGCTCCTTCCAAGCCCACATGTCTCCCTCTCTGGTGCCCCTGTCTGAGACTGAGTCTCCCTCAGCAGCCAAAACTCAACCCTCCAGAGCCATTTAATGATGATGGGCTGGGTCCTCGGCTGATGTAGATTGATGCAGTGCTGTTGACTTTGGTGGAGCTGCATGAGTTTACACCAGCTGGGGGTCTGGCCCCCTACATGTACAAAGAGCAACATGAACACATTCAGTTCTAATGTCTCTCTCATGGGAGATGAAGGAAAACAACCAAGAACCCAGGTAAAGTCTCCAGACAAGAGCACTGTAACATATGGCTTCCTTGCAACAGGGGGCAGCGGCTGGAAGCCAGGGAGAGATCTGAGGGGTGGAGATTCTCAGTCTTTTGCATATTAGGATCTCCCCCTTCCCCCAGTAGCTGGGATCCCTATCCTATTAACAATCTGGGACCCGCATAGGGGTTGTCTCTCCTTGACATGTTTAACCTTCCTGGGCTTAGAACCCATGATTTAGACGTTAGAGGAAATAGCTGCATATGCTGAAATGCGCAGCTCATGCTTATCCAGTCCTAAGAGACAGCCCTTGATTATCCCCCCAAAGATATCGGGCTAAATTCATTCCTGCCATGTAACGCCATTGAAATCCATGTGGATTCAGACCCATTTGACCCAGTTTTGCCCACTCCTTGGGCATACTCATAGAAGTGACGACTTGTTCCTGGAAAGTGAATGATTGGGGGTGAGTAGGAGCAGTTTATTCACTCAAGGTCATCAGTCTGGGTGTCACATGACCCAGATGTCATCCGATGAGGGAGCAGAAGCATTGCCACATGACTCAGCTGTGGTGAATTGCAAACAGGACATCATCAAATCAGGGCTGACACCGAACAGTTTGTGGGAGACCCCGGAGCTGGAGCTGATTTGTGACAATTATTCATTAGAAAAAGTGACCAGTGAACTAGCTGTGATCCGCACACAAGAGCTGAACAGGACCTCATTTCCACTAGCACTAACACTGAGCTATTCCTTCCTATTGCCTGTTTCCACTGGTGTAATTTACTGAGTGTTTAGGAGCAGGCAAATGAAGGCAATAAACCAAAGAATGCTTGTGATCATTTTGATTTCCTCTGTTTATCACTAGGTTGGCTGATTTTGGGAGGGAGGGGGAAGCTGTTATTATTTCAACCCATTTTGATTTTACCAGCTGGGGGTTTTCTCTGTAGGAGATGTTGCTGTGGCAGGTGGAAAAAGAGAGCAGTAGGGGGAGGGAGGGATGGAAAAGTCTCTGAGAAATCCCTAGGGCAGGAAGGAGTGGTTGTTTTTTTTCTCTTCCAACAAGCAACAAGCGAAGGAAACACCTGGACGCCTCACTGTGGAAGTGGGCCCTGAGGTCTCTCTTGAGTGGAACTTGGCATGTGATCCAGGCAGCAGTATCTTGGCTGGTTTTCTGTCTGTCAGCCGGTGGGGCCAGCTCACGAGCCAGTGCATCAAACGAGCTCAGCAATTTGGATATGTGTAAGGGGATAGGAGCGGGACCATTCCACCGCTTACATATGAACTGAAAACCTGACCAGAAGTGAAATCTGGGCATGGGGCTTCAGAATATCTGGCCCGAGGTGCCTAATTTGTCACTGCCCTCCACTTTGCATATTCACATACACCAGTGCAAAGCGGATGCTTTATGCTAACAATCTGACTAGGTATCATTTTAGACGCCCTTCACCCTGGCGTACATGTTAACATGAGGGGCAGGACATTGGAGAACTGGGCCCCTGACAATTTGGGCTGTGAACCTCTTCAGTGCTGCCTTGTGGTGCTGAGGGAACCAATCCATCTCTCTCTCCACCGAGAGATATGCTGTCTCCATCCCTTCCCTGCAAGCAGGCTGTGGGGCCTAGCTGGACCAAAACTTTGGCAACTGACCACTCAGGTCCCGATTCAGCAAAGCACTTGAGTGTGTGTTATAATTCCTATTGAAAGCCTTAAGCTGACTCTCAAATCATGGAGCATCCTGTGATTTCTACTTGGCAGGGTAATGCTGTTGACTTCACTACATTGACTACATAAGAACACAAGAAAGGCCACACTGGGTCAGATCAAAGATCCATCCAGCCCAGTATCCTGTCTTCTGACAGTGGCCAATGCCAGGTGCCCCAGAGGGAATGAACAGAACAGGAAATTGCCCAGTGATCCATCCTCTGTCTCCCATTCCCGGCTTCTGGGAAGCCTAGCTCTGAATCCTAAATCACCTGGTGTTTGGCTGGAGACAAAGCCCAGATTTGTGGGAAAGCTTCCTAGGGCAGATTAGTAAAGGTCCCCAAAGATGCAGATAGGCAATTTGAAAATCCCACTTAGATACCTGTCTGCTAAGGCTGTAGAGCAGACTCATTAATCTCTAAGTGGTCTCAATGCCACTAGACCTGTCTGCATCTTTAGGGCACCTAAAAATAGTTTAAAAATCCAGCCTCTGGAGCCTAGTGTGATGGCCAAGTCCATCTTTCTGCCCTGGCTTTCTGTTTCTCTCCACTGCCTGGCTCCTTCCCTTTGCTGTAATTAAGCAGATAGGTAGCTGCAGCTCCAAAGAGGAAAAGCAAATGGAGATGAACCTGACACCTCTCAGACTCTGCCAGCTACCAAGAGCCCGGCGCATCGCTGTACCGACCCTGCTCAGGTAGCCTGGCGGGGCTTGGGTTTCTCGCCGAGTAAATGATACTTGAACTCCAAGCTGCTGGAGTGGGAAAGGGTTACAGATGTCACCCCAATCAGTTTCACAGCTTCACCTGTTAGAGACCAGGGAATGGAGCCTGAAAGGGGCCTGGAGCAAACAAGCAAGTGGATGTTCTGGCTCTTGATCCTGTTACAGTGCAGCAGAGAAAGTCTCCTCTTTCCCGACAACAGGTATTCCAGTCGTGTTCCCATAGAGCTCTGCCAACACCCCTCAATCCTGCCCCATAGCCCCTCTTGCTCTCCCAGCCCCAGGCTCCTGCCCCACAGCCCCCCGCCCACTCTCTCACCCCTGAGAGCTCCCCCACTCCACAGTTCTGTCTGCATCTCTCAGTCTGGACCTCTACAAACAAACCAAACCAACAAAAATGATATTTTATATACTAGAGCAAAATAACATCAAAGATTGTGAGGCTGCAGGAATTATTGACCCTTGAACGTCCAGGCTGCCTGTTAAGATTTAATGCACAAGGGAACCGTGTGGAGCTTGCTTTGAACATCACATTTCCCTGGGGCTCTCAGGCTGATAAGGCAGGGATCAGACTGCTAGGGCAGAGTGGGGGGACTGCATGAGGGGCTCAGCCAGTCCCTCATGGTCCCCCTGGCCACCAAAAGGCCTCTCCCTGCAGTTGGACAGGGAGTTGTGCTTGGGGACGGGCTGTGAGTTGGGAAGTGGACCCCCAAGGATGAATGCTCCCCCACACAGGGCAGTCACATTCTATAGCTTTCAATGAGGAGCCAAGGCATGCGCTCTGCAGATGGATGGCTGTTCCCAGCAGAATGGGCTGCACCCTCTGGAGCAGAATTAGGCTCCTTTACTGCCCTCACTTTGGCACACCTTGGGGTGTCCTTGGCAGTTTAGAAGGGACTGGGAAAAAGCACCAGGCTGGACTGGGAGCCAGTGTGCAGCAGCAGGTGACAATTCACCTGCCTCTGAGTCAGAGACCCCTCTGAGGAGCCTGCAGTGGAATAAACAGAGCACACCAGGCTGCCCGTTGCTAAGTAGGAGAGCCGCCAGAATCAGAGGAACAATGATGGCCTGGAGTCACCACAATGCCACTAATGGGACTGGTAACACCCACCAGACACTGGGAGGCTAATGAGGATAATTAGCCCCATCATTAGATTTGACTTCCGGTGCTAAATAAAACACCCAGGACTAGGCTGTCAGCATCATTACTGCTTTAATTCTGAGCCCAGAGCAGGCTGCACGCGGGCTTCTTCCGCAGCTGGCATTCCCTCTGCTGCTTAGGGGTGGGTCTGTTCCCAGGCAGGCTGCTGGGCTCCGTCTGTCTCACCCTGCCTTCTCCTGTCTGCACGGCAGATCTACGCCCCCAGGGAAAGAAGAGCCACAAGTGGATGTCACACTGCAGGTGGGGGTGGCAGTGCCAGTGACTTCTCCTCTCTGATGCTCCTGCCAGTGCCCAGGAGCCCAGAGTTTGCCCTCTCCTCTGTGCGATGGCCCCACATCCATATTTGGTGCCAACGGGACAGCTGATGTAACAAGTCAGTGCCTACTAGCAACTGCATGGTTCTCACTGTGCCACATGCAGTGACTTCTTAGAGCTTTGCGGCAATAGCAAGGCTAGAACTCAGCTCTTCTTGCTCCAAAAGCAAAATCCCCTAAAACTAAAGGAAAATCTCTGTTAGCTGTACAGGGCCCATGACACACAGGGGAGAGGTTCTGATTCCATCCAGTGAAGGGCAGTGCAGGGGACTAATGTTCAGAGGTGCTCAGTGCAATGCAGTTCCCACTGGGTGTCTTTAAAATAAAAATGCACTGTCTCTCTTTAGTTCTCTAGACAGTCGTGTTGCATCCTCAGATGGTCCTGGCTGCAGGAATTTTTTTTTTTTAGATGAGTCGGGGAGAATGGAAATGCACGTTTAAAATGTTTTTGCTCCCTGCAATGAAAAGCAAATGAAAAATTAAAATCGTCCTTAAACCAAGCCAAGCTCACACAGCTCATCAAATGCTCCTGCCTTGCTCCCAGGAATGGGAAAGGATCTGGACAAGATTAGCAGTGACCGAAAGGAAGTCACTTCAGTGCCTTTCACTCTGAAGTTAAGGGACATCAACTAGCAAAGCAGCTCACAGTGGCTGCAAATTCTGGGTGCTTGTAGTATCCCACATGGCCCTTAATTCCTTCTAATGAGAAGAGAGTTTTCTCCTAAATCAAAAGGGATGAGAAAAAAATCTGTATATCTGAACTCTAGCAATAACCATAATGTCAGCCCAAAGGTTTGGGGGGAAGTTCCCAGAATCCTTTTTTCACCAGCTAGTAAAAATAATAAAATAATAATAAAAAATAACTCCAAGCAAATAGGTGGGATTTCATAGTGATATTGATCAATAATGATCACGCTCAGTAGTCAATTGCAGGATGCAGGGATCTGGGGTAGTACCAGGGATATAACCGGTCACACTGGCACCTAGTCCTAGATGTGCAGACTTTTTTTTTTAAGACCCACAGGACTCTTGGGAGCTATATGGCGTGTTCAGTGCCAGAGATCCATACTGGAGACTACTGCTCTACCAGTCTCCCTCCACACCCAGATCTCCCAGACACCTGGGCCATGTGGCCAAGCAAGTCCAAACTCAGCAGCTTGTGTCAGAGACTGTCAGCACATCAGGGACTTGAGAGCAAAACAAAGGAAGGACCTTCCATGTGGAAGATAAAGAACAAACATACAGGCACAGCAGAGGCCCTGATTAGTGCAAGAGCTTCCCCAAGGGCTGACCCTGCTCGCCTGGGTGTGTTTGCCAAACAAGAAATGACACTGAAGGACTAAAAGCAAAATGCAGATGGACACAGGTGCAGTCTGCAAGGAGATGCTGGGCATGCATGGAGCAGCAGCTGGCTGCGTCTTGGGGTTGTTATTCAGTCAAAGGTTAAGGATCTGCCACAGCAATGTGGCTATACTTCACCTGCCAATGGTGCAGAGCTGCCTGTGGGATCACAAAGGAACTGGCAGGTGGGCCTCTCCCTAGATGGAACGATTTCCTTTCTATAGGTCTATCTATTGACCTACCCGCCCACCCCCATACACATCCCTTTACCCCTCATGCACTCATCACTGTGATATCTGGGCACTTACACAAGTATTTGAAGCAAAATTCAGTCTGAACAATTGCCCTCTCCACTTTCCCTTTGGTTGTGGCATTATTACATCAGCTGGGTCTGCGAATGTGCCTGGCATTTTGTGGTTCTTGTTGTTATCCTTTAGTCCCATGGCTCAGCTCCAGGGAATTATACACTGGACCTTTTCTCCCAATGTAGTTATTACAAGAAGATTTTGGCAGAGAAGGAAATGTCTTGTCTTTCCTTCTGAAGGCGGGACAGTCTGGGTTTGTTCTGTCTGCTAGTGGAATGGGTTTCCATGGCAAGGTGGCCTCTTGCTGTGTCCACCCTGCTCCCAGAGCACCGCCCTCAGCTGATGAGATTTGAAGACAGACTGAGAGCCAATGAAACCAGAGGCAGAGGAGGTCAATGGAGAAGATGTTGTACCAACCAGGGGCCAGGCTGAAGGAAGGCATAGTATGTGCTAGTTGAGTGTGGCTTATTCATTACAGTAGACTTCTTGCTTATTGTGTTAATTGTCCTGGGGTCCAATGCCAGGCAAGCCCTCACAGCACTTGTGAAGGTTATGGTTGTTATGCCCACAGTTTACACCCAGAGAGAAGCTAGCTTAAAAACATAAAAGACTCTTGCTGAAAGGTTGCAACGTAACACCACTTCATTGCTTAGAATTCAGAACAATAACACAAAAGGGACCCAAAACAGAAAGAGACAAAGCAGGCTACTCTTGAAAGCAGAGAGGCACAGCTCACCCCACTGTTCTGTAGACTGGCTATCTGATGACTGACTAACCTTAGGCTTCCTTCAAGCAGGACCAAGAAAACCCTCTGAAATTTGAAGTGACAGCTTACAATTTTAACACAGTTTTAAACACACTTCAATGGTACTGTTATCCCTTTGAACCGAATGAGGTTTTGCAGGGTTGCTTCCATTAGGATGAGAAATTGGTAGTATAAGCCCGGTCTACTCTTGGTATAATTTATTTATAAAAAACGTACACAAAGTCCTGTTTCCCTGAACACAATAGAAACAAACAGCAGCAGGCCTTTTCCTAGCTCGGAAATCCCCAAGTCTGCCCCTCCAGCAATCTCTGTGCCCAAGAAGCTCTGTCTTTCTGCTTCCTTTCAAGGGCACGCTCAGAACTCCTTGTCCATGACTTTCTGCCTCCAGCACGTGCCGATTGCATCCAATATGCTAGTAGCTGTGTTTGCAACTTTGGAAACCCTGCAGTTCACATGGCTTAGCTCTGACCTAATGCGGCCTAGTCTTTGGGCACTCGGCTCCATTGTTTGCCACTCTCTTTGCTACATAAAGGGGCTTGATTGTGCCTTCTGTTGATCCTGAAAGAGAGTGCTCGACCACCCACTGGCTTTAATGAGATCTGGTTGTTTTTGGATCCAAGACTCCACTGAGAGCAGCTATTAGCACCTTCAGGCATAGCACCAACTCCAATGCTTGGCAGAGGGAGGACAGTCTTGTGGTTAAAGCACAGCACAGGCATTCAGGAAACCTGTGTTCATTTCTGGGCTCTGCCCTAGATTTCTTGCATGACCCTGGTCAAGCCACTTATGGGCTGATTTTCAGAAGTTCTCAGCATTCATCAATGCCCTTGAAGTCTGTGGGAGATGCAAGTACTCAGCACCTTTGAGAATGAGGCCAGTAGTCCTGAGCTCGAGTTCCTCATCTGTATAATGGCGAAAATAACATTTCTTTTCTCCCACCCTTTGTCAGACTTCTGTGGACAGAGCACTAGGCTGGGACTCAGGTTACCTGGGACTCAGGGGACTCCCAGCTCTGCCACTGGCCTGCTGGGTGACCTTGAACAAGTCATTTCCCTGCCCTGTGCCTCACTTTCCCCATCTCTAAAATGGTGATAATGACAATGACCTCCTTTGCAAAGTGCTTGGAGATCTATGGATGAAAAGTGCTGCACAAGAGCTAGGTACAGTATTATCATTATTATGTAGGGCAGGGACTGTCTCTCACTGTGTGTCTCTGCACGCCCGGCCTACAGGCCCTCTGGTGCTACCATAACCCAACCAATAAATAATAAATAGAGGTGAGATGAGGAAATGAGGTGGAAAACCAGGAGATAAAAGTTTCATGAGATGGAATGGAGTGAGTCCTCAAACGGCCCCTAAAACAAGGAAGGAATGTTGAACTGAAACCCCTGAAAATAAAATCCTGGCTACCTGGCTTCAAGGAAATAAAATACCTATATTATTTTAGTTATTTATATTGCAGGAGTGGCCAGGAGCCCCAGTCACAGATCAGTACCCTGTTGTGCTGGGTGCTGCACAAACACAGAAGAAAAAGACAGTCCCTTGCTGCCCCCAAAGAGTTTACAATGTAAAGATACATTATATGAATCTAAGGCTATGTATACTCTACACTACAGATTTCTGCCACGGTAGCTATGTCAGTCAAGGGTGTTAAAGAGGTGTGAGTCTTCTGGGCGTGTGCTCCAAATGTAGATGCAGTTATACCAGCAATCCTGTACTTTTCCCAATATAGCTTGTTTCATTCAGTGGTGATGAAATAAACTACCAGTAAGAGCATCCACACTAGGAGCACCTTACTGATATGGTATACCTAACTACAGATTATCGGTTGGGAAACTTTTTTTTCTTTATCTAAGAGCAGCTATATCAACACTGATCTGAAGCCAATTAAATCCATCATCCATCTTGGTCTTTCCTGACTTCCCCACTTTAGAAAGGGTTGAAAGCAGATCTCCATAGCTGAATGGGAAAATAAGGAAGCACACAAAGCCTGTTCTCTGCACCTTACAACAACTACCCTGATCTTCAGGGTTACTCTGGATTGCTCTTGTAACATCTTTTTTTTTTTAAAAGAAATGTTTAACGCACCTAACCCTTTGCTATCTCTGCCTCCAGCCCTCTTTCAAATCATTCGAGGAGAGGTAGCTAAAATCTCCATCTAATCTATTTGCCAGTATATAGGGGCCAGATACCTGGGTAGATCTCTGAGATAAGAGGTGTTGAGTTGATTCTGCTAAAATGAATCCTGCAGCTACTGTCTGAGTGCTTTGCTTCTCCCAAAACGAATGGGCTTTTCCCCCTGGTTGCATGGAGACTCTGTCGCTCGCTCGCTCGCTCCAGGCGGAGTTTTCAATCGCCTGAGGACGGATATCATTCTCCAGCGAGGAAAAATCCACCGCTTTCTCTCTCTCACACACATACAGAGTCTCAGACAGATACGCACACACCCCCAGCATCTGGGCACCTGCTTGCTTCCCTCTAGCATCTGTAGCTTTGCCTGCAATTTCTTTATAGAACAGTGCTGAGCCGGAAGGGCTATTTTTTTTATTGCGTCTCTTTTTTTTTTTTTTGCACATCTGGCTGCACCTTACAGGCCATCCCCCCTTCCCCCCTCCATGCGCTGGAATAGAGACCTATTTCCAAAGATCAGGATCCCCCAGCCCGCTTCCAGTTCAGAGAGGGGTACCGTAAAAACAGGAGCTGCTGTGATGCCTGCTTTTGAAGAAATCGTAGCTGGTTTCTTTCTCTTTCTGTCTCTTTTCCCTCTCCAGTTCCAGGACTTTGAGTAGACGCAGAAAGACGCAACTGACTAAAGGTGAGTCAATTTCACTTTACGCGGTTAATGCAATAAGGTACGAGATGAGGTTAGGGGGTGCCTCAGAGATGCTCCAGCCAAAGAGGAAAGAAAGAATGAGACAACGTTAGATTGGTTCAGGGGAAAAGCGTGGTGGCCAGATTCTGCTCTGAATTGCAGGGGTGTAAATCCGGAGTGACTTCACTAACTTCCTATTTACACTGATCAGAATCCGGCCCTGTGATCAGTCATCTGGCAGAACCCCCTAAAGATCTTATTTCACGTGTTCGTATAAAAGGTAAAGCCAAAGAATTAGGTAGGAACCTGCTTGCCTGTTTTGACCTTCTCAGAAGGGTTTGAATGGGGGGGACGGGGACGGATGGACGGGCGGGGAGACAGGGAGACGCATGTTTCAAATCAAAAGCGAAAGGTAAAAAAAGAGAAGGGGGGGGAGTCTGCTGATTGATGCAAACAAATAGCTGGACTCGGGGGAAGGGAGAAGTTGTGTGTGTGAAGTTTATATCAGCTGGTCCCCGAGTCTCAGTATCAGAAATGAGATGAAATCTTAGATTACCCAAGAGAGGGGAGCTGAGTGTTGTATGCACATCCAGACCCGAGGAGGTGCAATCTTAAACATAGCCCAGGTTAACCTGCTGGCGGATTTGCTTTCTCCTCACTGCAGGCAGGCAGGGTTTTTGCTCTGCTGCCCTAACTTTCATTGAGGTGGGGGGAATCCCGTCCATACATTGTCAGGGTTTCTTTCCCCCAGAGCTTCAAGACTCCACTGTCGTAGGTCCGGAGCAGATCTGACGCCCTCTTCTGGTGATGGGGAAAATGGTATGGTCTTTCCTGAGGAGCTGGCAGGGGAATAGTCAGGGAAGATGAGAGATTAATTTTTTCCTTGTAATTTCGTTGAAAGGTTGAAAAACCCAGCAAAATCCCCAGCCCACAGAGCTGCTGTGATTTATTCCAGCACCCCTACTTATGCTAGACCCTCTGAGTACAGAAACACAAGCCCTGCCCAAGAGAATTTGCAGTCTTTTTGTCTCCCTGTCTCATGCGCTGCCGTTGTGTTTTCAGTATGACTTTAGATGGTAAGTCCCTGGAGGAGCCTTGACTTTCTGTTCCGTGCACATCTAAGGGGGTAATAAATGCTGCTGATCATATAGTAGTAGTGGGACAGTTTCTTTCTCTCTCCTGTTAGTGGGATTGTCTGCTGGCAAATATCTGTTTGCTTGAAAGGCGGGAGATGGTGGGGACACACACACACACACAATTCCCTGGTCCATCTCAGGAAATTCAAGAGCAAACTGCTTGATAAAATACATACAGGAGTATTGTTCCCCTTATCCTGAAGCAGCGTTTCTGATCTGCAAGGTGATTTCCACTGAGTATCACTGGGTGGCTGTAGAAAAGCAATCTTCTTCCTGGAAGGCAGTGGAATATTAAAGAAGCAGATACTGCAGTTATATTTGTTTTAAATTATATAATTCTTTCTTTCTTTCTTTCTTTCTTTCTTTCTTTCTTTCTTTCTTTCTTTCTTTCTTTCTTTCTTTCTTTCTCTCAGACAGAGCAGGGTTAATGCAAAAGGGATGCACGTCTATTACACTACCCCTTTCTGCCTGTTTTCACTGCCCCCAAGGTCTGGGGGTTTTCAGCTTCATTTGAACACACTGGACAGATTGGGGATTTCAGGAATAATTCACAGGTACACCTCACTGCTGCAGGGCTTGCTGCTGGAAGTGCAGCGATATGCTTTGCAACTCACTGGAATATATTTCTTGTTTGGTCTCCGTGCTCTGTCTGGCTGCAGATATCTGTGCTTTGTCTGGCCCCAGCTAAAATTCCCCACTGGGTGGCATCTCCTTCTTCTCCCAAAGAAGGCTGGATGTATCCCCTTCTGAGCCTGTCAATGGTCCTCTGACCACTCAAATGATGCTGAATGCTCCTGTCCCATGCAAACCTAGGAATGAGGGCCAAAGTTAGAGAGGAAGGATGGTGCAGTGGTTCAGATGTTAGCCTAGGACGTTGAAAATCTGCATGCAAGTCCTTGCTCTGCCACAGACTTTCTGTGTGACCTTGGGCAGGTCACTTAGCTTCTATTGGCCTCCATTCTCCCTCTGCAGAATGCAGATAATAGCTCTGCCCTACCTCACAGGGATGTGATGAGACTAAATACATGAAAGATTGTAAGGTGCTGAGACACCATGGTAATGAGGGCCAGAGAAGGCTCTCAGATGCTGTTGCTAGGTTGTTTGGCCAGTCCCAGAGAAGAGGGAGTGGCAGTCATATCATCAGAGAGAATTAAATAGCAACTGGCTAAGTAAGAACTAATATGTCAAGAGATGAGTTTTCAATATGCATATTTAAAAACACCTGACACTGCTTCGTGGCCTCCATTACTGCAAATAGTGCTGGTGCCTTTCTTCAGGGGAGCTGCCATTTTACAGAGGTTTCCTAGCAGGAGCCCCTGTAAAGCTGCACTGGGAGAACCAAACCCTTCCAAGTGGCATGTCTGCGGGGGGTGATAATCAACATGCAGGTTTCAGATTCACATTTAAATGTACAGTAACTCCTCAGTTCTCAGTCACTATCAAGCTGGGCTGGATTTGAACCAGTGAACTTCTCTCTAGCCCAATGCCGGTTCACCGAGCCATCCAGTACCCTGATAACAGCATGATAGCCATAAACTGCTTGGATAGATTCTGTATCTCTTGGGGGAGCCACGCTGCAATTAGCCCTCAATGCAGGGGCAAATGGGGAGAGGGAGCAGAGCTTACTGCGAAGTGTGCAGCTACCACTAGCCCGGGGAGTGAGGGCACTTCATTGGTTCATGGAAGGGCTAATCATGAAGAATAAAGGGTGGGAAGGAATGACGTGAGAGTATAGGGCTGGCATCTGGTCTGCAACCTTTCAGGGATCAGAGATACCATATGTCCCTCACCCCTCCACAAGCCCCTGTCTCCTCTGGAAGTTCCAGATGGATGCTGGTTAATCAGCCAGAATTCTTCCAAGAGTTCTTTAGTAACATGTCTCTTCCTCAGCCCCAGCCCAATACAGCCAGTGGCTTAGAAGCACACCTTGGGTCCTTATCACAGAGGGTAATTTCTCAGCCTTAACACTGCCACTGTCCGCACAAACTCCTTGCTGAATACATCCCTGTCTGTAGCATTTTCTTCCAGCTTGGAAGTCTGGTTTCCATTTGTCTACATGTTTTTGCAGACTGGGTTTCCTCTTGCCATTCTGCTGTAGTTTTTAGCAAAACTTCTGTAAAAGGCAGCCAGCTATGGGAGCAGCAGGGCACAGATCTTGCGGGGCCTGTATCTGGAGGAGATCAACTCACCAGGCAGCCCACATCAACTTTCCAAAGCATGCCACACCCCCTGCCCCATTTGAACAGTTCCTGGGGGACCCACCCAATTCAGTGACTATATGGGCACCCTTTCGTGTATGTTCCTTTAATCATGGGACGAATCAGGCAAGTTGCTGTCAGGCTAAAAATATGAGGGCTCTTTCTGTGCAGCATAGAGGCTGGTGTTGACAGGCTGGTAACACACCCGCAGATTTCACAGAGCGACCCTTATCTGCTGTATCCACCCTGGGAACATATTGCAAGCTCTGCTCAAGCAAGTTTCCTTTTTATGTTTTTGTTCCTCCCTTGCTGACGTTCTTCCCTTCTGGAATAAAGAGCTCGATGGAGAACGTGATTACAGCCCTTCGTGGGGCCACCCAAACTTGGTGACACAGCGAGATGTATTGGCCGAAAGCCAGCCTTCCCAGTGTGTGAACCAGCTGTGTTGGGGTCAATGGCAATCTGGAAGCTAACTTTTGCTAGGACCAGAATCAAAAGCAAAAGCACCCACCAAAATATTTGCTTATGCTTGCATATTCCTTGAGAGATGAATGGAAATTGTTTGTTTGAGTTTGTTGGCATTAAAAACCTTGGAAAGCAGGTTTGATAGCAGCCCTGTAGATGAATCTTTGTACCCCCAAATCAATCTGTAAGAGACCACATAATTAAAGAGCAAGAGACAAATCCTGGACAAGTCTGGGGGCCAATTTTGCTTCTGTCTCAAGTATTTCTGCATTCTGGTCCCCTTGTTGTCTCTATTAAGAGGATGATTGCCTGAACTCAGGATTTTGCCACTGCTGCAGCTGCTTATTCCCCACCTGGAGTCCCAGGGTGAAATCCTCGCCCCACTGAAGCCAATGGCAAAAATCACATTGATTTCAGTGTGGTCAGGATTTTACCCCTGTCTTTGGCTCAGGCTTAATCCTGTAAATTCTTTGTAGCACAGGCAGCTTGCAAAGAGGAGATGTGCATTCCCTGAGCTGGGCAAATGTACTCAGCAGGGGGTTAATCCTACCTTGGTGAAGTTTTGCCATTGATTTCAATGGGAAGCATCATCAGCCCCTTGTGCATATGCATTCAGTCACCATTGTAGCCTGACCCAAAGTTTGGTATATATAATTGTAATTTGAGGATTAACAGGTTCTTGTCCCAAGATCAGGCCCAGTAAGATTATTGTAAAATTATCATCTAGTTTGGGAACCCCGATGTGCACAGGTGCAACACTCACACTATAGGAACTCTCTTTATATATAAATATATGACTTATTAATAATTTAGCAAAGTTATACACGCACACAAACTCAACAAAGCAGATAGAGATAATACAGAAAGTACATGTGGATGGCCATACTTACACCCTGGAATGTTAACCATTATCTTTCTCATCACCTTCATCGTCCTCATCTTCCCCGGTGGCCATCATTCTGGCCCCTCCCAAGGTCTACATCTCTCCAGCCTATCTGCTGCCCCTGGGATGTTACTTTTATAGTAGGTTATGCTGACACTGCCACATCCAATGCATATTCAATAGAGGTCCTTATTTGTATTTCCTCCCCTTAAGGTGTCTGTTTTTTATAAGTTAGTACAGGGGTCTCAAACACGCAGCCCGCGGAGTTATTGCTGCGGCCCACCAAGCTCCCCGTGCCCCCCCGAGTTATTTCTTGCAGCCACCAAGCTCCCCTCCCTCGCCATCCCCTTTCCCCCCCAGCGCACTGCGTCCCTGCTCCTCTGCCTATCTTGAGGCGCTTCCCACTGCCAAACAGCTGTTTGGCGGCGCTTAGCGCTTTCCAGGAGGGGGCAGGGAGGAGCAGGGAGCCGGGTGCTCAGGGGAGGAGGCAGAGAAAAGGTGGGGCAGGGGTGGGGATTTGGGGAAGGGGTTGGAATAGGGGGAGGGAGAGGGCGGAGTTGGGGTGGTGACTTTGGGGAAAGGGTTGGAATGGGGGCAGGGAACGGGTGGGAAGAGGCAGGGCAGGGGCAGGGCCTCATGGAAGGGGTGGAGTGGGGGCAGGGCTGGGGGCAGGCCAATGTACTAGTCCTCATGTGGCCCTCATGATGATCTGAGTTTGAGTTCCCTGGGTTAGTATATGTATGATGTTACCCTGTTAGCATACACGTCAACTGGCTGTCATGGCACCTTTGCGGTTGGAGGTTCTGTCCGGAACCTTCCGGATGCTGGTGTCAGTGATGTTCTATGTATGGCTGATGTCAATATTCTGGACATAATTCCCTCTCTGGCACACCACTTTCAGTTCCCTATAACTTATGAGTTATTTAAGTTTATCTGTACCAAAGGTTATAGGCCCCAAGCCTTACACTATCTACTAAAGCCAAATCTTACGGGATAAAAAGCCTGTAGGTTCCTTGCATTACTACTAAATATAATAAAGCAGAATAACACAGCAATGAATATAATACAGGTAAGCTGGCCCACTGGGCTAAACCATACAGTACAGTGGAAAGCACTATGCATATAGGTTCACTAGACTCAGAAGAGGGTGTGCCGGGGCAGCAGACACTGCCTGGGGCAACGGTGTTGAGTCTTTATCTGTATTATGGAAATGAGAAATGCAATAGCCATTTTTTGGCCAAAACTGGTGATCTTTCTAGGGCCAGGAAGGAGTACAGCTCAGGAGCACTGGCCTTTCAGGGAGGTGAACAGCCCTGATTCTCCTAACCTGCTTCTCTCTGCTCCCAGGCATCACCGTCATTTCCACAGCAACCTGCTGGGATGTCCCAGTTCTGACCTGGTTCAGTGGATAGGGCACGGGACAAGGAGGGCCAGAAGACCTTGGCTTCTAGAGCCAGCTCTGTCTTTTGAGGACCAGGACTATCTTTCTGTTTTATGTTTGTACAATGCCTAGCACAACGGGGTCTGGGCCCCTGACTGGGGCTGCTCAGCACCACGGTAATACACATAAATAATAATAAATATGATCTTGGGCAAGTCGCGTCACTTCTCTGTGCTTTTGTGAGATGGGGATGGGGATACCTGGCTTCCTTTTGTGATGCTCTCTGAGATCTCCAGACAGAAGTTGCTGGGTGTGGCTGTTATTCAGGTAAAGTGCTTGGAAATGCTGACCACAGATCAAGGTCTGAGAGCCATTGCCATACAATACATGCACATGCTACTTTTCCAGTGACGTGAGTTCTGGGCCTGGACGCTTCTGATGTGTCAAGGACAGATCTCCAAGTCGGAAGTCATAATTCATCTGTTGTGTAACAGGAAGGGGTGCTTAGTTACTATAGTGGTGAGTGCTATTATGAGACACCAGATAGAGAGAATAAAGGACTGGGATCACATAAAAGCCACACTATTTCTCCCTGTCTAGCATGTTTTATATTTTCCCCTTGCTATCTCTTTCTCAGATATGATGAATCCAGTGGCCCGCTTGAGAGAGAGAGACAGCTGATAAGCAAGTGGCCACGTGATTATGCAGACACCCCACCATGCCTCTAGTAGACTGGTACCTCCACCACTCGGTTACCATGTGGCTGCTGCTCCAGAGCTTTGTCCTGATGACCTTTTGTTTCCATCCGGCCACTACCTTTCCTAAGGGCTGCTACGATGCAGAAGAGGACGGTTATAAAACCTTCCGGTGCAGCAAAGCTCAGCTCACAGAGGTCCCTAAGGACATACCCAACGACACTAATAAGCTCTACCTGGATTTCAATCAGATTGCCTTCCTCCCCGTTGACGCCTTTCAGAACCTGCCGGTCCTGCTGGAGCTCGATCTGTCTCACAATGCCATTGTCAGGATAGAAAGTGGGGCTTTCCGGGGCTTGTCGGAGCACTTGCATTCCCTGGATTTGTCTTCAAACAAGCTGGTGTCGGTCAATAAGGATGTCTTTAGCAATCTGAAGGCCAAGGTCAATTTCTCCAGCAACCCTTGGCTGTGCGACTGCAGGCTCCAGGAGCTGATCAGGACAGTGGACCTGGTTGCTGGGTCCTCTGGGAGCATCGTCTGCGACTCCTCTACTAAGGAGGAGCACATTGGCAAGCCCTTCCTGCAAGTGGTCACAGACATGGACTTCTGCAGTGTTTACAAAAAGACCACGGACATAGCCATGCTGGTCACCATGTTCGGCTGGTTCGCCATGGTGATCTCCTACCTGGTCTACTATGTCCGGCAGAACCAAGAAGACGCCCGTCGGCACCTTGAGTACCTGAAGTCCTTGCCCAGCAAGCAGAGGAAGTCAGAAGAGTCCTCCACCATCAGCACCGTGGTGTGACTGAAAAACCGCTCCCTCCTGCCCCAACCCCAGCAAACGTAGGACCCCTGGGAGAGTTCGTGGAAAGACCCCTGCTGAGTTTCATGGGTATTCAATTAGCTCCATAGACACACAATGGCCAAAAAAGGCTGTTAGTTAACAACAACAACAACAGTTTTGCCCTTTGGAAGATAAGTAGATGGTTTCAGGAGACCCAGCCCCGCGTGTTCAGAACAAAACAGGAGCAGGGAAGGCTTGGCCTCTATCCACAATTCTGCAGAACAAGAGCCAACAGGGCTGTGATCTAGAGCAATTAGTGAGGGCTCAGTGAAGCCACGAGGGATTTGGGCATCTGTTTATTGTGTTGAATAACAGAGGGAAAAAAAAAGAAACCCAGTGTGTCTCCTCAAGCACACAGTAATTACACAAATGATTTCCCTTTCAGACGTTAAACTTAATTTTAAAAGAATTTTATGTACTTTACAGGACTCCATTAAGGTGTTAAAAAATATCAGTGGTTCAGACACTCTCTGTCTACTTCCTTCACTCTCAGGAAGGGAATGTTTCCAGCAACCTGGCAATGCCCCAAGAAGACACTGCAGAGTCTCAGAGGACAGTGTTGTACCCTTACTATATAGTCCTCCTGGCTTTTGACGAATATTGGGAATACTGGCTATCACATCAAATTAAAGAGATTAAAGAAAATCCCAACTGCTGGAGGGTGATATGAGCTAACCCCTCATAGGATCTTGAGTTAAAGTTCTACCCAAAATACCTGCCCCTTCTTCCATCAAAGGGCCAGTAAAGGTCAGGGAGAGCTGAAAATGCTCTGCACCTCATAAATTTGGTCCCTAACAGAGATATGAGGGCAGAAAGGGATTTTATCATTAGAGATGGATGAGTGTGTTAGGATAAAATAAAATCCGTACCCCTAAAATATCCCCCTCTTTTAGAAACAAATCTGAAATGAGCTTTTTGAGGTTCTGAAATGTTTACTTCACTTCTGCTCGCCGGGACTAGAAATGTCAAAATGCGAGCCATCCTCAGAGGTTTTCCAGCCACAACAGCACATGCTGGGATTCTGCTGAGAGAGCCCATCCCCATGAGATTGTCCACAGACCTGGAGCGTCCCCACGGTGCCTCAGTCATAGGTAGGATATAATATATACACATAGCAGCTACTGGATGGAGGATTCTGTGAATTGGGAAAGTCGTGCTCTGGTGTGTCTCTCCAGCACTGGCACATGCAAAGGACGGGAAACACTTTCTGGCACGAGAGGATCTTCTCATTTGCAGTAAGGGTCCCAAACCAGAGGTGTGACTATCATTCAATGGCTGAGCCTCAAATCTTACTCTCCTGCCCCAACCACATGAACTGATTTATAATTTATTTGGGGGTAGGGCTCTCTGTAGCTTAAACATTTACAAGTCTGCCTGCTTCGGCCCAAACCACTCAGTTGGCTCAATATGTAGGACCCTTTTGGTCTCCTACTTTCCCAGTGGATACTGGTCATGGCCAGAAGGCATTGCCTTGAAGTGGGGAGATTCCTCACCATCTTGTATCTAACTGCCTCCAGAAGAGAGGACTTTGGTCATCATGTTTACTTTAGGACTCACAAGTTTGTTGACCTATCACTGTGACATTTTGGGAGAAAAAAGGATGTGGTGAGTTAGAGTGACGCCACAGCTAAGATTCTTTCTTCTCTTTCTGTCTCTCTCTCTCCTCTGTTGGCAAGTGGCCTCATCCCTCACCCTCACCAAAAACCCCAACATCTCTTCTCTATGTTTCCAATATTGGGGCATAGAATCCCCCCAGCCCCATGTTCAGAAACAATATTTGAATATCCAATAATTAGAGAGGGGCCTGAACCACTAAATTTTGGAACTTGATTGAACTATCTCCAAGGTTTAGGGGTGTTTGGATCAGAGGTTTTGGAATGACCTTTGATGGAGGACAGCTGCAAAGTCTGAATCAAGATTCAGCTGCTGTTTAAAGAAAGAAAAGCCAACCAGAACCAGAATCTTAAAATTTAACAGCTGGATCTACCTCTGGCCCAGGAGGAAAAGGCTGCAAAGCTGTTTTGTTTTGTTGCATCCAGTCTAAACGGACTAAAGGTAAATTGCCTGAATCTGTCAAGGTCATGAACCAAAGCTCTTTGAACTCAATCTTTCCTTTGATTTGAGTGGGTTTTGGATCAGGCCCCAAGTCTCTCTCCTTGCTTGTGTAGTTCTGACAGCAACCAATCATTATATTATATTACTATTAGAGATGATCCTACTGCAGAAAAACCTGGATTCAAATCCTAATGATGAACTGACCTCTCACAACATTTTGGGGGTGCTTAGATGTTAGGTCTAGGTTCAGGCCCCTCCCTGACAAGCATGAGACCAAATTATCCAGAATCATCAAAAACAACATTTGAGTAGTGGGGGAGGGGAAGTTGGTGAAATCTCCAAATGATCTGGAAGAGATTTAGAGGTGGGAAGCAGCGAAAGTTCACTTGGTGCTCATGAGAAAATCTGATGTCCCTTGCACAAATGCCCTAAGAGCTGCTCAGATATATTCAGAAGTGCCTACTTTCCAAACATCTGCAGGGTTCCTGCATCATGCACAAACACCTTTTGACTCTGTCTGATGCCACTTTTGTGCATTGACAATGAAGATCGTTTAACAAGTTTTCCCTTTACAAATCTATCTGATGTGCTGGAAAATGGAAGGCTGAAAGCAGCTAATTCAATGACCTGGGTTGTCCAGATGTCCACATTAAAACCAAACGTGAATTAATGAACTGCATATTTCCACCCCCGCCATCAACCCCCTGTACCCTTGACATCTATGCTCTGTAACAAAAGCCCAGTAGAATTGTGATCTTCTGGGTTGCCAGGTTTAAAACATGGTGGTCAGGGCACACTCACTGTGTGGGATTATGTCTTGATAACATCTGACCAAATGATGTGCTTAAATAGACTGTTCATGTTCTTACTTTATATGAGAATAAAGTTGACTTTTACTTTGGAGTTTGTGTCCCTCATCTGAACGGCAGGAAATGTTGTTCTCATGGCAATTATTTCACCTCCCTGGCTAGGCCAGGATTAGAGCAAGACATTTCAATGCTTTTGGTGCAGTGTAGACATAATGCTGGGATCATCCCTAAAGGAGAAGATTTTCCCACCCCCCCTAAAATCTGTCATGGATGGGGAGGAAAGTTTTGGGCTGGAGCTATCCCTAAAAAGTCAGTGCCCTCCGTAGCTGTCTAAGTGGCTTGACCTTTATTTAGCAGAGAAAGAAATAATAAGAACCCATGGCTGGAAGCAGAAGCCAAACACATAAAAATTAGGTTTCAGAGTAGCAGCCGTGTTAGTCTGTATTCGCAAAAAGAAAAGGAGTACTTGTGGCACCTTAGAGACTAACAAATTTATTAGAGCATAAGCTTTCGTGAGCTACAGCTCACTTAAATGCATCCGATGAAGTGAGCTGTAGCTCACAAAAGCTTATGCTCTAATAAATTTGTTAGTCTCTAAGGTGCCACAAGTACTCCTTTTCTTTTTACATAAAAATTAGAAATAAGACAAATTTGGAACAAACTCTCAAGGGAAATGGTGGATTCTCCATCTCTTGAAAGTCTTCAAATCAAGACCCCATGCCTTTCTGGAAGATGTTTAGCCAAACATAAGTTATTGGGCTCAATACTGGGTGAAATTCTGTAGCCCGTGTTACACAGGTTGTCAGACTAAGTGATCTAATGGTACCTTCTGGCCTTAAACTCTATGAATCTGTGCATCTTACATCCAATCCTGGTCTCAGCACTTTATCCCTATCAGGACAAAAGCAAAAGGTTTTAATGTTTTAACATCAGTGTCACAGTTTTGATGACCAGAGGTCATTCCAGTACCAACCCTTGAGAGCAAGACATGGTGATCAAGAAAAGGCAAGATTTGTTAAATTTGCTTTTGGTGCTATTTCTGTTTTAAAGGAAACAATGAAAATCTGCCTCAGGATGGAAGGATATTTGGAAGTATGATCTGATCTACTATGGCAACTCCTACATTCCTTTGAGCGTCTCTTCCCAGGGCCACTATCTAACCCCATCCACTTCCTAAGAGGCATTAAAATCCAGTACAGGATTTGCATGTGGCTGGTGAAAAATCCCAGTGAGCAAGCCATGCAATCATGTCAGACTCTGAAGGGGAATTTTCTCAGTCAATTTATCTATTTGACATAAATAGTAGAGGAAGTTGGACTGGATTTCTTTGTCCTCATGGAATCCACTCTGGTTAGAGCCTCTGGGAAGACAAAATCCTGCTGCCCACCTGGAATGTACTTGGTACTGCCCCTATATAGAAAGCTGGGGCAGGAATCTCTAAGCATCCCTTGAAGTTGTTTACTGCCCATGTTTGCAATAACAAATGAGTCACTAATTTTTCAGTGCTCTGGTGACCTGGTGATGGAGATAAGTGGAAACCTTTTCAATTACCTGGTGGTGTGTAAGCCACAGCTGACTTTGTGACCTTAGAATTCACAGCTAATTGGCTTCTTTTTGAAGTGCCACACCTGCTGCTTTGGAGGCATTGTTGACAAAAGAAGGAAAAAAGATGAACAAGTCTACTGAAAGGCCCCGTAGAGATCACGGTGATTAACACACTCACAGAATTTCAGGGAGGCTGAACGACAGTCCTTGCTTTTGCCAAATTTTTTTATACACCACTGCACCTTTTGCGACACCATCAGGACCCATGGGCAACTTGCCACGAAGTCAAGGGAAACTCCATTTACTTGTATATTGACATCATTTTAAGTACCACATATAAAATATATAACATTATATTTGTTTGCACTTCTATCTTCCTTGGGAGGGCTGAAAAAGAGCTCTGTGGATCACTGTAAAGAATACCTTTCCCTCTAGAGTGTTTACACCCTTGCAGCAGCTGCAGACATTTACCACGTTTCCCCAACATTTAGCTGTTGTTTAGACAAGTCATAACTTCCTAACTTTTTAAATCTTTCCTCACTCAACTTTCCTGATCATTTCTGGAGCTCTTCTCTGAACTCCTTCCAGTTTTTTTGGTCAACATTCTGTTTGGCACTGAAGTGCCCTAACTGAATACAAGATTCCAGGAACTTTCCCATTCAAAAGTGATCCTGTGAATTAATGCTGCTGTAAGGGATCTTGTTTTGGGTGTGTGGGATAAACAGTAAGGATATAGAGGAAGCTGGGAAGAACCTGTTACTGTTTAGAGAGCTTAGTAGCATTTATACATGGCCAGGGGTTATTCCACAGCGTATGCTGCACAGTGCAAGCAGATAGTCCGCCCTGGGATTTGAGGAAGGAGCTTCCCCTCCACTCATTATGTCCAGAACCAAAGTCAATGGGAGTCTTTTGATCTGCTTCAATGAAATTTGAATCTAGCCCTTCATGCACAATTGACCTGGTGTATTTTGGGTCTGAAGAACTGTACAGTGCAGAAAAGTGGAGCATAGGTATGTCTACACAACAAAAATCAAAACAACCCATAGTCTCAGAGCCCCGGTTTGATGGGGCAATACTCTGTCCCCATTCTCTAACGCCCCAGAGACCGTTCAGACCCACTTTCTTTTAGAGTTCAGTTTATATTTTATTCTAAACCCTTCTACTACCACCACCAGTATAGTGCAACATCACAGTTTTACATCCATGCATCTTTCACCCCCTTTACTAGAGCCCTGGCAAAAAAAAAAAAAAAGAGATCTCCCTAGGGATGCTCTTTATTCTAGACTTAGCTAGCCCTGTCCTCCCCTATAACACTGCCTTCCTGGTTTTTATCAGGTTAGCCAGCTGAGGCCTAACTAGTTCATTACCTCCCCATACTCTCTGTCGGATTACCTAATTATTCAATCAGCCCTCACTGGGGGAACTAATTGAGGCTACCCTGATTAGAGGGTGAACCCACCTGTCAGGTCTCAGTACTCTGCTACACCAGGGTAACTGACTTGGGCTCCTAGGGCTTCTGCTACAAGGCTAAGAAGAGCAGTGTAGACTTGCAGTGTGCTGGAGCCTGGGTTCTGAAAGCCCGTGAGTGGGATTGGTCTCAGAGCCCAGCTGCAGCCTGAGCGTGGGAATGGCTATGCTGCAATTTTTAATCTCAAAGAGCAAACCCAAGTCAGTTGTCCCAGGTTTGGTAACTTGCTTCTGTGGATTTTTTGCAGTGTAGACTTACCATATATGGACAGTAGCATTCTCAGTCCCTGCCAGACCTCTGGAAGATGGAGGCCCAAATTCAGAAGATCTGTCCATGTTTTAATAAACCTTCCTTCCATTTATTTAATTTAAAAATAGCAGCTAGAACCCATCCCTGAAGGGATCTAAGGAAGTGCTACGGTGGTATTGTTAGAGCAGCCACATGTTCTATACAATATTCTTTTGATTATCTGGCAAATGAAGACATTTTGCTACTTGTCCTTGAGAGCCAGGGTAAAAGAGAGTGGTGTTTAAATACTATTTTTTTAAAAGTGTTGAACAGCTGGGCAAGTACAGCAGCAGGAAGGAAATAAAAGAGGAAGTGGCCCAAAGAAAGCAGAATAGGCAAGTCCATGTATCCAAGTGTGAGTGTGTAGTCACTTTCTGTGTGAGAGAGTCTCTGAGTGAATATGCATAGGTACTATATGTATGTCTGTGTCTCCTGAAGTGTGTGCATATGTACTGGTTTCTTGTGCGTGTATATGTTGGTGTTGTGGATACATGTTTGTTCATGTAAAAGCACGTCCATTAGCTTTTTGTGGGTGTCTGTATGAAATGTATACATTGGTTCTCTGTTTGCATCCCAGTGTATATTGGTATTAGGGGTGCTACTATCTGCATTGCTTCTGTTTGCATCTACATGTCCATCTTGTGTAATGCAGGAGGTCAGATTAGTTGATCATGATGGTACCTTCTGGCTTTTGACTCTCTGTGTAGGTGCTGAGGTTGTACATGCAGAACAAGGCTTCCCTGTGAGCAGAGAGAGACTTCCTTTGTCTCTATAGCCAGACTGAGCAAAGGGCAGACAGCGATGGTGGCGATGTCAAATCCTCCCTTAGAAAACATTGCCTCTGTTTGTTTCCAATGCCTCCCACAAAACTGATAATAACATAACTTTAACGTCATAGGCAGGAAAAGCTGGTTAGTTTCCTATGGGGTAGTCCTCATGATATTTAGGAAATGCAAATACCCTTATCCTTCATGCTGGTAGAGCCCTGCTCCCTGGCCCAAAAACCCTAGCTACCCTACTTTTCTGGATCATTGTTTGCATTCTGCTTTCTGTTAAGAGGATGGAGTTTTTAGAAATAAAATCCCCTAATCCCAGGTTGTCACTTAGTTCTGTGGTAACCCTACCTTAGCTTTGAATTAATGAACACACAGCCGTTCAGTTTCTGCAGACAGGAGACCATGCTCAGGATCAGAATAATTCAGGTCACTTAGAGGTTTGAAATTAGATAGGCAGCTCTTGCCGAAGCAGGGGGTGGGAGGGTGAGCCAGCCAGATCAGCAGCATTTGTTTAATTTGTTCTAACTGTAGTTGGCCTACAACAACTGGAGCGAATAAATTCTATACCCTGGAGGAGAGGGGAGACCATAGTTTAGGGGAATCTCCCATGTGTTAGCACCACACAGTGGCATGCTTGTTTGTTTGTTTATTTATTTATTTTTAGTAGTGCCCTAGCAACTATCACTGCAGGAATGCATCCGATGAAGTGAGCTGTAGCTCACGAAAGCTTATACTCAAATAAATTTGTTAGTCTCTAAGGTGCCACAAGTCCTCCTTTTCTTTTTGCGAATACAGACTAACACGACTGCTACTCTGAAACCTATCACTGCAGTGATGTTGTTCACAGCAGAACTACCGGGCTACAGGAAGGGGGAACTGGGATCCTCATTTTTAATGGGATTGAGGTGTGTCTTCTGAAGCTGGATGTAAGCGAGCGTTGGACCACAGAGGGGAGCCAGTCTCTGTTACTCTATTCTCCCTCTCTTTGCCTCTAAACGTTTATACCATGCTCAGTGCAGTGGCATCTGAACTACCCCCAGACAGACAGACAGTGTGTGTGTGTGTGTGTGTGTGTGTGTGTATGTATATATATATATATTCCTGGCTTCTTTCTTCAATGACTTTGACTTTGCCTCTGAGCCATTCTCCTCTCAGACTGGTGCCCACAGGCACTGCTGGACCCCAGGGAGGCTGCTGTAAGGTTACAGTCATTCATGTCCCCCTCTCAGAAAGTGAGCGTGCCAGCTATCACCAGCGCTTCCAATGAAGTGAGCTGTAGCTCACGAAAGCTTATGCTCAAATAAATTTGTTAGTCTCTAAGGTGCCCCAAGTACTCCTTTTCTTTTTGCGAATACAGACTAACACGGCTGCTACTCTGAAATCTGTACCCTGCATAGCTTTAGCTCTGGCATCTGTTCAGAACTGTTAACTATAGGCCCGGGAAGCCATTTGTTTTCCCCCTTTGCAATTTGTGTAAATAGAGGATTCATTTTGGTTTCAGCCACATGTGCCCAATCCACTGCATCTCATGACTGATTGCATCTGATCGGTATACGAAAGATGGAGAAGGAAAATGGGCCCGATTTTTAAAGGTATGTAGGTCCTAAAGATGCAGATAGGCACCTAATGGGACATTCAAAGCTCCTACATGCCTAATTCACATTGTAATCAATGGGAATTAGGCACTGACATGCTTTTGAAAGTCCCACTAGGCACCAAATTTTAGATGCTTAAATATCTTTTAAAAATCTCACTCAATGGGCCTAATTGAAACAGATTGGGCTGCAACTCTGCTACCCCCATCAAGGGCTGCAGAGAAGTCAGCAAGTGGTGGGAGAGATTGCACCTTGCGAAAGAACTGTTCTTCCAGGCTCAGTTGCGTGACTGCTTCCTTTATTTAGACACTCACCATCTGAGAACCCTCCCCGCTCAGTCAGAGCTCCAGAGAGGGAATTTTGCAGAAGAATCTGCAGAAGAGCACCATAACCAAAGACACTCACAGGTCCATTTGTTAATAAGTTAATTTTCCTTTAACTTTCCATCAATAAGTGTGTTGTTTTTTTTTGTTTTGTTTTTTGGCCCAGTTTCACTTCATTGTTCTTGGCTGCAACCCCTTCCCCCCCTCCCCCACCATACCACTCTAAACAATTCCCCTCTCTCCTTATGGCCTACACCTTTCATATACCCAAACATAGTTATAACATGCCCCTTTGGTAGCTCTTTGGCTGAGCAATCCATATTTTATCTTGTTTCTGTTTGATAAGCATTGATTTTTTATTTTTTATTTATTTTTTGCTACAGAGCAGCAATAAAACAAAGCAGGGGCATAGTTCAGAGGCCCCTAAGAGGAAGAGATAAGTAGCTAATAAACTGTTGTCTTTACATTACAGGAAACTTTCATCTCAGGGCCTTTTGCAAACATTAATTCTCATGATATGTGCTTATAACACTCGTAAACTAAAGCTGAGACTTGTCCAAGAGGTCCATCAATTGCACAGACAGTAAAAGAACACAGGAGTCCTGGTGCACAGTTCCATGCTGTACCCACTAGACCATATTGTTCTGTGTACCAAAGCATAAACAATTTGTCAGATTTGTTACCAAAGGATGCACAAGGCCAGCAGCCAGGCTAAAGAACACAGTGTATGTCTGTGTTCCCTTCTTGGGATTTCATAATTTGGAGATGTCTACACATAGAAGAAAAACGTCCTTCCTGACCCCTGCAGTGACCAGTCTGCACCCAGTGCAGGGCTGGAAAGACCTTTGGCTGCCAGTAATGGGCAAGCATCTTAAGCTAACACAGGGGATTATACTAGAGCTAATAGCAGAAGAAGGTATTGTTGCTGATGGACAAATCCATTGTCATCGCTATTGAAGTTTGCAGGTGACCTTTCTCAGTCCCACAAAGGGTCAAACTCATGACTTTATGTGGAACAACAGCTCCCATTCATGGGAAATTAGCCTCCTGTATCACATGGCTTGCTCCAGACACAAACATGACGTGACTTGTTTTGACGGCCGCACTCCTGCAGATGATATGCTCCCAGACGGATAGTGGTTGTGTCCTTTCTTGTCTACACAAGTTAGCCTCTCTGGCATTTTCCTCTGACCTTTTAGGGATCAGCTGTGGAAGGAGGGGGATGTGTGTATGTGAAGGCACCCATCTGTCATCACTGGCCTGCCCCACTTGGTGCTTATGGAGCTGGAGACTTAGAGAGGAAAGATCTATGAGCCCTCTTCTCCCTCTCTGGGTCTTCTGGCACCCATAGCAATGGATGGCACATAATCTTGGACCAACAATTTTTGCTGGGTAATTAGCTTTGAAACAACAAGCTCATGGTCAGACACCGTGGACTCTGCACAGGTGAATTCCCTGTTGGAATTTTCTAGCTAACAACCAGTTTAATTGGGTCTCAAGCAGGGAAGGAGAGGAACCTTTTTGACATACCCTGGTCTCTTTCACTTATTGCAGGGGGTGCTGGTAACTTTCCCCTACTGAAGGTAACACTGCCAACCAGTAGGGAATCCGGTGAGCTGCATCTAATCTATTGTTCCAATGCTTAGAACCTTAGCTTATTGTCTCCTGTTGGAAAGCAAATAGACTTGTTTGATTTTACACTGTCTTCAATAAAAGGGACCCTGTTTTATTCACAGTGCCATTGGTTGTCTATATAAAAGAACAACCGTACTAGCTCATTCATGGAAAAATAAAAGAATCCAGATCCTATAAATGGGATTTATTACCTAGGTTAGGGGTGTTAATAAAAAGATATTTGACTTAAGAACAATCTCATCCATTTCTCCTTCCCAGTCTCCTGTCCAATACTTCCCATGTCTATTTAACTACTCTGTCCTCTCCTCATCTTTGCAGATAATCACCAAAACTACCCCCCAAACCCTTAACTCAACTGTGGAGTTCCAACGGAAATTTGCTAAGTTTCTGAGTCATGTAGCCAATGATTTTAGTTTATTGTTCATTTATTGTGTGATGTTATAATTAACTAACATGTTATGTTATATATAATCATTGTATGCTAAATAGAGTTAAATTGAAGGATTATAGAAGTATAAAACTGATCAATAGTTAGAAGGATAATCATGTATTAGGTATCTAAGTGAAAGTGAGTAGGGTTGAAATGCAAGGCCTGTAGGCTGAGGTCTACAAGAGTTTAGCTTAGCTATTTTAGGCCTCGGAGCTAAGAAATGCTGAGATAAGTAAGTGACCAAAGAATAATCCAATGCCCTAAGATTACATGAAAAGATGTACCAATGCGTCATATTACAAAAAATTAACAGTAAGAGTAAGATACCCATTTTCTAACACATGCCCTTGCAGGGTACACGATGTGCATAAATGTTAATGAGATATAGTCAGAATTACATTATAAAAGGGGGTGCCCAGAGTGGGAAAATTGAGCTCCCTATGTGACACTCCAGCAGGAACCATCCCTTTACTGATGATCAATTCATGAGAGACCCATCAGACCCTAACACTATTGTTAAGGATGTGAGTATAACTATATTTGCAACTTGTGCATAGGTTTGTATAGAATTTCTATATGCTTGGGTAATCATAACTTTAATTGTAATTTTAATAAAACTTGTAAAACAGATACCTTGTACTTGTGACTGTATGTGTGGTCACCCCCTTGCTCTTTATGTGTTCTTACAGATTCTAAATCTAAAGCAAGTAGCAGAGGTGATTTTCACTCTGTTAAGCTTGAAACTATAGTGACCAGAGCTGAGCCCACAGGGATGCAATGCCACATTACAAAATTCACTTTAAACAAAATAAAAGGCTACCGTCATGTGGAGAAAATAACAAGTGAAGCAATCCAGTGCCAGTGAACTACTTCCCTTTGTGGGTAAGCACAGCCTAGAACTTAAAGCAAGTCACTGCTTGGTGATTTCAAGTTCAGTGGCAGAAGTTCGCTGGTGGGAACGTATTGTACAGTCTGGTGTCATCCTACATCTCCTCTCCTCACAGTTAAAACGACTGGGAACACACACAGGACAAGTGAAGTGTGAGAGTCCAGGTATATCTGTTTTTTTAAACATGCTGACAGAAATCTCCTTTTCGTTCCCATTTTCAATATCTGTTCTTTCAGTCCTGGGACTCTCATCCACCTCTGCCGATGCATCTCAGTCCTGACTCCTCCCCACACTTCACACTGCTATTCCAGCCCTGGGCTCTCTGCACAGATCTCTGCTGGTGCGCCTCAATCCTTCCTGACCCATCTGTTCCTTGCTGTTCCAGTCCTGGGCCCCCTACATACAGCCCTACCAATGCATCTCAATCCTAACCTGCAGCCCCTTGCTATTCCAGCTCTGGACCCTGCTCCTGTATCAGTGTGCCTTGGTCCCAATCTGCAGCACTACCTGCTTATTCCAATCTATTCCATTGCCAGGCTTCTCCCAAGCAGGTACTGCCAGACATGCTACATTTTCCAGGAAATAGTTAGTTTGCAGGAGGTGGACAAAAAAGAAAATCAACTATGAACTCAGACAAGACCACGATAGACATTACTTGTATAGCTAGTCCAGCCCGAACCCAAATTTCCAAAGGAAATTATGTGTCGTGTCACTCTTCAAACAGCAGTGTTAACAACTCTCATTGTATTTGGTGAGTTTTTTTTAAGGCCGCAGTTCCTGGAGTTAAGCAACTACCTAACGGGGGGTTTCAAAGAGGATGGAGCTCGGCTGTCTCAGTGGTGGCACATACAGAACAAGGAGCAATGGTCTCAAGTTGCAGTGGGGGAGGTCTAGGTTGGATATTAGGAAAAACTATTTCACTAGGAGGGTGGTGAAGCACTGGAATGGGTTACCTAGGGAGGTGGTGGAATCGCCATCCTTAGAGGGTTATAAGGCCCGACTTGACAAAGCCCTGGCTGGGATGATTTAGTGGTGTGGGTCCTGCTTCAAGTAGGGGGTTGGACTAGATGACCTCCTGAGGTCTCTTCCAACCCTAATCTTCTATGATTTCAGAAGCTCTTTGTATGTAATGTAAGCAATAACAATGATCATAATAATACATCACATTTATATTGAGCCTGTCAGCCAAAGATTACAAACCACTATGTAGACATTAAATAACCTTCAGAACACTCTTGTGAGCGAGGTAATGTATTGATTATATTATCTCTTTAGAATGTAACTCCTTGGGCAGGGACTGTCTCTTACTATATATATGTACAGTGCCTAGCACAATGGAATCTTGATCACAGCTGATGCCTTTAGGTCCTGCCATAATACAGACAATAACTAATAATAGCCTCCTTTGTAAAGTGCTTTGCAATCTACAGATGAAAAGAGATGAGCAGGATTATTACGTTGACTTCATGTATTCCAATCTGCCTTCAACAAATGGTCCATTGTTAACCCATCAGATACCATCTTTAACCAGATTTGGCTACAAGTGGCTGCAAATGTTTGCTAGAGCGGCCAAGCAGCTCACAAAAGAGCTGGACTCTGAGGGGAGACTCATTCCTATATCCAGCTTGGCTAGAGCCGATAGTAACAGACCCTTCTGTCTGGTCACGAAGAAGTAGCCCTGGCTGCCTTTACAACCCCCAAAATATCTCATCACCCCGTACAAACTTACAGACATATTCAAAGAAGGAACAACTATGGATGCAGGTATGACTTGAATTCAGACTTAAAGTGATCACCAGTTATTTTGGGAAAGGGTCGACTAATAATTGTGCCCCTCTATAGCCTCTTCCATTCAAGGGTCCCAAGTGCTTTACAAACAGTAGTTCATTAAGCCCTCACAACACTCCTGGGAGGTACACTAGGTAAGTATTTTTTACATTGTTTCCTCTGATGGGTAAACTGAGCCACAAGAAAACAAGCACAAGATCACAGGGCAGGTCAGTCTCAGAGCCTGGATTAGAACTCAGGACATCCAAGCTCTCCAGTCTTATGTTTTGACTGACCACTAGACCTCACAGGTCGCTCACAAATTCCTGCCTGGATTTTGTTGCTCACCTGAAGTGTACACTGGGTCGACTCCAAGTTCCTTGGGAGAGACTAGTTTCTAGCTATCTAAGAAAACAGTGGTTTTGTTGGGTATACTGAGGGTTCGTGGGAAGCCACTGGTGAAAGTATGAGGTAAACCTTAAAGAAACTAGTACAAATAAGAGTTTCTGAAATAAATGAAACCTGATTAAGTTTGTTTCCCAAGAGGTGAAATATGATGATCTGTTACGATACTCCGAGACCACAGACCAGAAAGCAGGAGGAAAGCTCAGCCTTAAGTTACAGCCCACCGAGATGGACTTTGGTGGCTCCGGGAAGAGTTTATTCTCAGTCTCTCAGATATCAGTGAGAAAAGCCTGCGTGGTTAAAAAAGGGCAGTGGTGAGTATGGATTTTTATTTTACCTCTTTTGGGAGTGACTTGCCTTTGCAGCCTTGAGATCTACTTCCCACAACCAGGCGCTGTTGCAATAACTGACTAATTGTGAGCTCAACAGTAAAAAGTGAGTGAAAGTTCATAAAATGTCACAATGACCTGTTGCAACAAATGTTGATGGGGAAAAGGTACAAAAGAGAGACAGACTGAATTATTACAAACAAAATGGCCTACTAATATAATTCAAGGAATATGAAAATATTAAACCTGGTAAACAAGGGAAGTGTGAGACTAGAAATCAATAAACCAAAATTGGTGTGTCAAAAATTAGGCCTAATTATGGATGAAATAATGAGGGGAGGGGCTATTCCACCACTTCCATCTTGGGGTCCTTAAAAGACTTCGGGGGAAAATCAAAAGGTGTTTCACAATTGCTGTCTGGGAGATGGGTGAACCAGAAGAAGTGAGATTTGTCACCTCCACCATCTCCTGGGAACCCAGGATCCACTGTTACATCTTTGGGACTTTATTGTCCTAATCTCAAGAGATGTCCCAACCAGACTGGGTCAAAGAGAGAGATCCAGATGATAAATCCCAATGACACCTGGGATGTGAGACTTGGTTATCCTTTCTCCCCGGACCTCGGTGTTCTTTCCTTCCCCATCTTATTTCTTTTCTTAGACTCATAGAATCATAGATTTTAAGGTCAGAAGGGACCATTATTATCATCTAGTCTGACCTCCTGCACAATGCAGGCCACAGAATCTCACCCACCAACTCCTGTAACAAACCCCTAACTTATGTCTGAGCTATTGAAGTCCTCAAATCATGGTTTAAAGACTTCAAGGTGCAGAGAATCCTTCAGCAAGTGACCCGTGCCCCACGCTCTAGAGGAAGGCAAAAAAAAACCATCGCCTCTGCCAATCTGCCCTGGAGGAAAATTCCTTCCCGACCCCAAATATGGCGATCAGCTAAACCCTGAGCATGTGTGGAAGACTCACCAGCCAGACACCCAGGAAAGAATTCTCTGCAGTAACTCAGATCCCACCCCATCTAACATCCTATCACAGGCCATAAGGCATATCTACCACTAATAGTTGAAGATCAATTAATTGCCAAAATTAGGCTATGCCATCACATCATCTCCTCCATAAACTTATCAAGCTTAGTCTTGAAGCTAGATATGTCTTTTGCTCCCACTGCTTCCCTTGGAAGGCTGTTCCCCAGAACTTCACTCCTCTGATGCTTAGAAACCTTCGTCTAATTTCAAGTCTAAACTTCCTGATGGTCAGTTTATATCCATTTGTCTTGTGTCCACATTGGTATTGAACTTAAATAATTCTTTTCCCTCTGTGGTATTTATCCCTCTGATATATTTATAGATAGCAATCATATCTCCTCTCAGCCTTCTTTTGGTTAGGCTAAACAAGCCAAGCTCTTTGAGCCTCCTTTCATAAGACAGGTTTTCCATTCCTCAGATCATCCTAGTAGCCCTTCTCAGTACCTGTTCCAGTTTGAATTCATCCTTCTTAAACATAGGAGACCAGAACTGCACACAGTATTCCAGATGAGGTCTCACCAGTGCCTTGTATATGGTACTAACACTTCCTTATCTCTACTGGAAATACCTCACCTGATGCATCCTAAGACCGCATTAGCTTTTTTCACAGCCATATCACATTGGCGGCTCATAGTCATCCTGTGATCAACCAGTACTCCAAGGTCCTTCTCCTCCTCTGTTGCTTCCAAGTGATGCATCCCCAGTCTCTCTCTCTACTTTTTTTCTTCTGTCTAATAAGAGCCTGGCTTAGCCTGCCCACACTGCATATTCTGCAACGCTGCTGTAAGCCAGCGATCAAAGAGGCAGTTAAAAGCAATGCCCCAAACAGCCCGAGGCTGTTATAAGTTTGCCAGGTCTCGGAGTGGCTAATAAAACCATGTTCCACACCTGATTTTCCAGCAGGAAGAGTGCAAATAAAAGTCAATACCAGAGACAGAAGTGGCATTTTCTATCTTTGCCGTTTTCTCTCCTGTCTTGAAAGTGTTTTGTCTTGTTTTGTCTTTAGGAAACCTGATCGGACTTTGACAACAGCACCAACAACACCACCAGCCCATTTCAACTCTTCTTCTCTTTTCCCCTCAAACAAGACCGTTATTATCGTCTTGAATACCATCTAAAAGACTGAAAGTAGGAGGGATTTCCTTCTAAAAATTCTCTCCAGATAAAGGGAATAAGGCATGTTCTTGAAATGAAAGCCTTTCTTAATACTTTACATTTCAAATGCTGTACCTATTTTTCCTTTTTTCTGTATCTTTAATTAAAGTTTCTAAAATGTTAATATTGTGTTTGCCATGGTAATACACATGCAGAAGTCTCTATCACCAAACCCCAAACCTGGTTTAAAACTGTTTAATGTTGGACAGTGACTAGGTCATGTTAACACCTTTAACCTTTTGGGCCCATATAGTCCAACATGAATACAACAGTGCACAGCACTTAATCCCATTCCTAGCCTCTGAATACCCTGCATCACAGAAGCCATCCTGCTAGCTGAGAAAGGTAAACCTCTGTCTGGAGCTCAGCAACCCTCTGGCAGGTGAAACAAATTCCTCCGCTGGCCAGAGTGCTCTCTGTGGAGTGACTTATGACATTTCCTCTCCAACAAGGACGGAGCACAGCACTCCCAGTCCCTGTGGCCCTGCGGAGTCCTGCAGGGCTGTGCAGGTAAGAAGGAAGGCCTTGTGGTTAAACTGTGCAATAGAATTGCAGAGGCTTAGACTCAATTTACTGCTTTACCACAAGCAACCTGTGTGACCTTGGTCAGCTCATTTTGCCTCTCTGTGCTTCAGTTCCCCATCTGTAAAATGGGGATAATAGCACTTCCCTGCCTCACAGGGGTTTCATCAGGGTAAATACATACATAACTGTTCGTCACCATAGTGTCTGAGTGCCTAGGCCCATGTATGTTTCTAAAACAGAGCATTAATCAGAAGAAGGTGTAAAGATTTCCTCCTGCTACACTAGGAACAACTTGCTCATAATTGTTTTTTTCCTAACCAGATGCAGTTAGTATTTGGCAGATGCCCTGAAGTACAAGAGCTGAGACCCTTTGTAGTAACAGCAGATGATGTTCTCATTGTTACTCTGTGTCCTCTGCAGGAAAATTGACATGTCGCACAAGTTCATAAAGGAGTTCCAGGCTCCCCTGGGACGCAGCAGTATGTCGTGACTGAGGCTTTTGAGATAAAGGAACAATTGCACATTAAGAAGATGAGCCAGGGAGGAGGCAAAGTCGTGATCACAGCAGAGGAAATAGGTGAAATACAGGTTTGTGCATTTGTACTGTGTCATTTCAAATATATCTTTGACTCAGCTGTGGTTAGAGCCATTGTATTAACATCTGTGTAACTACCAGCTGGCAAAGAGCATGATACCAGGATCACCTAGTAAGGCACCTGGAGGACTGAATTAGTGAAATAAACAAATGCAATCAACAGTAAAAATAAATGATCTTTCTTCTAATTCTATGTGCCTGCCAGAGGTATTCGTTTCCAGGAACAGCCTCTTCCATTAGTCACTCACTAGCAGCATGGAGAAAGTGGCAGCTGGTGTCATCCGCACCCCACACCCTGCACATATTGCACAGAAGTGACACAGCAGTAGAAGAACTTCATGGGCAGGTGTCAGTACAACATTGGCACTCACTGCCACCAGTGGCAGTGCTCTGTGTGGCCACCATGCATTTGATTCTGATTTAATTTCCCATCCTGATATATTGCTGCCCAGTCTGGGAGTGCTGCCAGGCACCTCATGTCTCCTCTGACCAATTAAAGGTCTCTGAAGGTCACAGATCCAGTGCTGTGCAGAAGATACGAATGCAGCAACATCCACACCAAGCCTCAGGGAGTGGGAAAAGGCATGATGGTGGGGGAAAGAAAGGCAGGCTTCTCATTCCAGTTCTCAGTGGACAGGTATTGACAAAACCAACAACACAATTGGCTCTAATTGGCAGTCTCCAAAGATAAGCTCATGGCTTGAATAAGAACTCCTCTCATTCCAAGGGATGGTCTCAATAGGTGAGGTTTGAGGCACATCAACAGGGGGCATTGTAGAAGCACAGCCTGGGATGCTGCTGGTGCCCATCATGTCCAAGGCTCTTGAGCTATCCACGGGCCATACTTTCGTTAATACTAAAGTCACACAAAAATTTTGAGAGAGGGAGGGGAGGCGGGGAGAGGAGACTAGGTTTATATGGCATTTTGCTCTGCTGAAATCAGGCACATAACAGGAGGCTATTTCCTATAGCTTGTTCCTTTCTCCTGACAAACTTGCTCCAAAGCAACCATGTCTAAAAGCCATAAATAAGCAAAAGCCTGTTTCAGATAAAGGAGATGGAGAACTGCCCTCTTCCCCCTATAGACTTCGCCAAGAATCAATACTTGTCAAGTACCCTGTGATAAATGAAGTGGCAGGGGCAGTAGCTCCCTTTGATGGACACCCAGCCAACCAGTTAGCTGTAAAATCCCTCTTGGTAGCTGTTCTCTACTTGCTTTACCTGTAAAGGGTTAAAAAGTCCCCCAGAGTAAAAAAAAAAAAAGAGTGGGCACCTAACCAAAAGAGCCAATGGGAAGGTAGAACTTTTTAAAATTGGGAAAGAAATTTTCCCTTTGTCCGTTCTCTGGAGGAGACATGGAACAGCAATACTCTTAGCAGGAATGCTGCGTGAGGTTTGAACCAGGTATAAAAATTCATCTTCCATACCTAGAAAAAATTATTGGACAGGGCATGTTTAATTTATTAAATATAAAAGTAGGATTTAAGTGGTTCCAAGTAATAACAGACAGAACAAAGTAAGTTACCAAGCAAAATAAAACAAAACACGCAAGTCTAAGCGTAATACATTAAGAAACTGTTTACAGGTAAAATCTCACCCTCAGAGATGTTCCAATAAGCTTCTTTCACAGACTAGACTCCTTCCTAGTCTAGGCCCAATCCTTTCCCCGGAACAGTTCTTGTTAGCTCCAGCTCAGATGGTAACTAGGGGATATCTCATGACTGGAACCTCCTTTGTTCTCTTCCACTCCCTTTTATAGCTTTGGCACAAGGCAGGAATCTTTTGTTTCTTTGGGTCCCCACCCCTCCTTCTAAACGGAAAAGCTCCAGGTTTAAGATGGATTCCAGTACTAGGTGACATGGTCACATGTCCCGTGAGACCCCAAGCCTTCATTCTTCCCGGCCTGACTCATAGGAAGGCTTGCAACTAAACAGAGCCATCTACAGTCAATTGTCCTAGCTGAAGCCATCAAGATTCTAAACCACCATTAATGGCCCACATTTTGCATAATTACAATATGCAGAGTTATGGTTTATATTCCTAGTTTCAGATACAAGAATGAGACATTCATATAAATAGGATGAACACACTCAGTAGATCATAAACTTTGTAATGATACCTCACAAGAGACATTTTGCATGAAGCATATTCCAGTTACGTTGTGGCGGGGCGGGGGGAGGGATAGCTCAGTGATTTGAGCATTGGCCTGCTAAGCCCAGTGTTGTGAGTTCAATCCTTGAAGGGGCCATTTAGGGATCTGGGGCAAAAAATGGGGATTTGTCCTGCTTTGAGCAGGGGGTTGGACTAGATGACCTCCTGAGATCCCTTCCAACCCTGATATTCTATGATACATTATATTCACACTCATTAGCATATTTTCATAAAATCATATGGAGTGCAACACCACCCCATCCTCCTGAACTTACTGCCAGAGACTTGGACACTGTCCATGGTGGAGACAGTATACCTAAAATTCCTCTTTGGGCTCCCCTCTGGGGCAGACACTCCTGTTTCCCCCAAAAGGGAAGGTGACCCTGATCCAGTTGTGGGCTCCCAGCTACCAGCTATGTCAGTCCTTCACTGGCCAGCAAAATCCACACACACCCTTCACTCAGGTTGGGCTTGCAGCTACAGAGTCCTTGGGGTCCTACAGATGTCTCCTTCTCCAGAGAACAAGAGACAAAGGGCAAGTTTCTTTCCCAATTTTAAAAAGTTCTACCTTCCCATTGGCTCTTTTTTTTTTAACCTGGAGAACTTTTTAACCCTTTACAGGTAAAGCAAGTAGAGAACAGCTACCAAGAGGGATTTTACAGCTAACTGGCTGGTTCGGTGTCCATCAAAGGGAGCTACTCCCCACCCCTTCATTTATAACATACCCACGTGAGGATTTATTGACCTGCCTTAGGAACCTTACCGGAGACATGTGGCTGTGTTTGACTCCACAGGGGTGGGGAAAGAGCATTAAAAAGAAGACTATGAGAATTCCTTAGGGCACAGTGCTGGCATATGTTGTACAGCCCCTGAATATCCCAAAGGAAGGAGATCTCTGAAAGTGATCTAAGCTAAGTGTTGAAACTATTAAGTCACATGTGGTGTGGGGTACTGGGTCCAACTTTAATGCAGTTATATCCGTCTTGCTTTCTGCAGGCCAAACCACAGCGCATTTTATCTTTCCTTGCAACAATATGAGGTGAAACATGGCATTTGAATCTTATGGCTAGAGCTGCGGGCTGAATTTCCCACCTGTACTAAAAATATGATTCTCAGAAGCGCTGGAAAGGGATTGATTTCTGTTTCCTGGCCCCGATTACATAACATGGGTCAGGGTTACACAAGTTTATACCACTTTCATTTGGTAGGGGTCAAATGTCCACTGACTTCTAATGAAACCATTACAAGGACTCCTGGCTTGTATGCCACTGATTTACTGTGACCTTGGGCAAGTCACTTACCCTCTCTGTTCTCAGTTTCCTGATCTGTTGACATGAGGATTGTGATGGGTTCGGTCACAGAGACCCCTTTGTGATGGTCACCTGATGTGCTGAATTTACCACTGAGCCCGTTTTCCCTGCCAGCTTGGGACGCCAGAACCCTGCCTTGTTGAGCCAGACATGCTAGCCTACTGTAACACAGACCCAGGTCTGGTCCATGCCCCCAAAGCTGCAGACTTTAACCAAAAACTGCTCAGCAGAATACTTATCTCCAGCACCCAGACACCCAGTTCCCAATGGAATCCAAACCCCAAATAAATCCATTTTACTCTGTATAAAGCTTATACAGGGTAAACTCATAAATTGTCCCCCCTCTATAACACTTATAGAGAGATATGCACAGCTGTTTGCTCCCCCAGGTATTAATCACTTACTCTGGGTTTATCAATAAACAAAAGTGATTTTATTAAGTATAAAAAGTAGGATTTAAGTGGTTCCAAGTAATAACAGACAGAACAAAGTAAGTTACCAAGCGAAATAAAATAAAACACGCAATTCTAAGCCTAATACATTAAGAAACTGATTACAAGTAAATCTCACCCTCAGAGAGGTCCCAATAAGCTTTATCACAGACCAGACTCCTTCCTAGTCTGGGCCCAATTCTTTCCCCTGACACTGTCCTTGTTAGTTCCAGCCGGCATCTTAGGTGAAAAGCAGGGGCTTTCTCATGACTGGGACCCGCTTTGTCCTGCCCCATCCCCTTTTATAGCTTTGGCACAAGGTAGGAATCCTTTGTCTCTCTGGGTCCCCACCCCTCCTTCTAAATGGAAAAGCACCAAGGTTTAAGATGAATTCCAGTATCAGGTGACATGGTCACATGACATTGTAAGACCTCATTTTTCATTACCCATTGGTTGACACACACATATACAGGCAGGCTTGCAGGTAAACAGAGCCATTTACAGTCAATCGTTATAGTCAACGGGAGCCATCAAGATTCTAAACCACCATTAATGGCCCACACTTTGCATCATTACAATAGGACCTCAGAGTTATACTTCATATTTCTAGTTTCAGATACAAGAATGATACATTCATACAAATAGGATGAATATGTTCAGTAGGTTATAACCTTTGTAATGATACCTTACAAGAGACCTTTTGCTCCCAGTTATATCATATTTACACTCATAAGCATATTTCCATAAAGCATTATGGAGCAACGTCACAAGGATATTAAAATGTACAAGGATTACACATACGCTGAGGGCCTAATTCGTGAGTGATTGGAAAGTGCTTTGAGATCCTAGCATGAGAAGGTCAAAATATCATTAATAAGAATTTCTATTTTCTTCTCCAGGTGCCCATGAGCGTTTACAAAACAGGAAATTTTTATTTGTTTCTGATGGTAAGCAATTTATTTTATTGTTGTACTCTAGCTACATGTAACTTCTATCTTTCTTAGCACTCTTTTTTCATATCATTTATATTCCCCTCCTCTCCTTCTCAGCATCTCTCAACTAGCTGGTATTCTGCAATGCATCTCAGACATGTCTCATAATGGCTGAAGTCAAAATGAGTCGGCATGGGTATTTTGTTGAGCCAGAAATTAATTTAGGCTGCTTTACCAGCCATTAGTCACTCCAAAAAATGTTTCTGGGACAGGAGGAAAGGGAAATTATTTGGAGTGGAGACCTAAAGGGATAATAGAAAGACACTCCAAATTCAATCACTGTGTTTGAAAGAATGACAGCTGGACTTGGGTTCTTAAGAGGGACTCTCATATGACAGCACCAATGGATGGAGGTAAATGATCAGCTGGTAGATTTGCTATGAGTGAAAACCCCATAAAATACAGCTGTAGGATAAAGCTATCTGGCACATATCTAGACCTTCATTAGAAGGCAGGTCTAGTGGTTAGTGAAAAGGAAGGGGAGTCAGGAACTCCAGGGCTCTGTTCCTAGCTCTGCCATTGAGTTGATGGGTGGCCCTGAGCCACTTAACCTCTCTGGATTTTAGTAAACTCCGGTGTAAAATGGGTATAACTACACTCCCCATTGACCATTTCTAGCTCCTAGGGGTTGTGAAGCTCAGTTAATGGTTGCTTGTAAAGTTCTCTGACAGTCTTGAGAAAGGGCCCCAGAGAAGGACACATTATTGTTAAGCTTCTGTTTCAATTTAATTGTAGTACAATGATAAAACTGGTGTTTTTCTCATTTTAGGCTTCAAGGATGAGTCAGAGCCTTCACTAACAGGCAAGCAGCATGCTGTTAATTCCTTTCTCCATATTTTGCTTCTGTTTTTCTGATCTCAGAGGGCTTGAAAATGGGCTCTGCAGAAATAATAATACTTTTCATGTATCTAGCACCCCACAAAGTGATGAACATACAACAGTTAGTCAACACAACATCCTTATGAGGAGGATATCGGCAATCCCATTTTACAGATGGAGGAACTGAAGTGACTAGCCGAAGTTCACAAAATGAACCCATAACAGAGCTGGGAATGGAACCCAGGAGTCCTGTCTCCAGAGTCACAGGTGCTCAGCACTGCTCAGTATTTGGCTGTCTAGTATCAGCTCTGTTATTTTTATTTTACTGTGTTTTGATTTTAGTTATTTTTTTTTCCCAAATAGGTTAGCATCATTGCAATGAAAACATCATTGCTTGACTCCCCTCTCTTGCTTTAGCACTAGACCACATTGATGTATGCATCACACCACTGTCAGACTTGGAAGAGTAGCTTATTGACACGTTAGGTGGGTAGGTTGGCTGAGTACTGATACATGTTGCTTTTTACCCGCCATCAGCATTTCAGGAAGTGAAGGGCACCATCAAAGAAGAATGTGCACAGCTGATGTCTCTGAGTCACGATTTCAGGATCAAACTGCTGGGAACCTTTAAGAGCTTTCTGCAGGATGGTGATGTTATATCAGATGTTAAAATTGTGGTATGTGCTCTTTAAATTTCATTTGACAAGTTCACATTAAGCCAAGAAACACATTGATTGGTGCATTTGTGAAATAAATGCACGCCAAGTGCCACTTAAATAGAGATTAGAGACACATTCATCACTCCAACTGCTTGGCCACTACAATACTCTGTGACCCACCACAGATATAACAGAGCTACGGGCTAGATCAGCGGTCTCCAACTTTTGAGGGTCACACCCCCCTCACCCCTGTCTGCACCCCCCAGAGCCTAGGTTGGGAGCAGAGGGTTTTGGGGGGATGGGACGTGGACAGGGGTAAGCCGAGGGCCGAGGCTGGGGCCACAGTTGGGGTGGGTCTGGGGCCAGGAGCAGGACCAAGGCTGGGGGCAGGAGCAGAGCCGCAGCTGGACTGTGGTGGGGGCCAGCAGTTGGGCTTGCAGCCAGGTGCAGCTCTGCTCTCGGCCTTGCTCCCAGCCTCGGCCCCAGGCTGGAGAGGGAGCCGTGGCCAGTGGCCAAGGCTGGGGGCTGACACAGGGCTGGGAGTGGAGCCACACTAAGGCTGGGAATGGGACCAGGGATGGGGTCGGGAGCTGGGGACACAGCTGGGGGCGGGACTGGACCAGAGCTGGGGGTGGGGTGGGGCTGGGTGGTGCTCCCTCCCCATCCCCATGGGCGCTGGCCCAGGCCCTGTTGCACCCCCTTGGATGATCCTCCACACCCCTGTAGAGGGGCACTCTCCACACTTGGAGGACCTCTGGGCTAGATCACTACACTACAGCTGCTGTAGTGTCATAGTATAGACACTACCTATATTGATGGAAGGGTGTTTTCTGGTAATGTGGCTAGTTAATACACCTATCTGAGAGATGGTAACTAGGTCAATGGAAAAATTCTTATCTGCACCTATGCTGGGGGTTAGGTCAACCTAACCACTGTGCTCAGGGAGCAAAATTTTTCACAGCCCTGAACAACATAGTTAACTGGATCTAATTTTTAAGTGTAGACCAAGCTGTTAGACAGTTTTGAGCTACCAAAAGGAAGGGTTTAAAACACAGAGCCTGATTTGCATTTGCACTAAGACTCCTTTACATCACTCTGGTAGTGTAAATATGCCTTAAAGTTGATGTAAATTAAAGGAACGTAAAAGGGGCCTTAATGTAAATGAGAATGTGGGTCAAAAATACTTTAACTGTTGCATTCACTGTGGGACTGGATGGTTCAGGAAATTAGTAATGGGACTTAGAGTGCAGCCTTTCACCTTTACATCACAGTTTTGCATCCTTCCTGATGGCTAATGGCTGAGAGTTGTTCCCATTTGTCTGGTGGTCCCAGTAAAGTGCTAAGAGGACAGGTATCTATGTCATACATGTTTGCACACAAGCACGCACACACACAAAATGCCAATCTTCTGGGGGAAGGAGCTATACTTTGACTGACAGCCATCCTTTTTCCCCCTCCTCTTCTTTTATTCATTTTACCACCAGCTGGAGCTTTTCTTGGCAGGGGGTCAACCTAAGCACTCAATGCTGGACTTGTTGGATGAATTTCTCTGGTCTCAGGTGGAAAATTTGCTTCATGATTTAGGAGTTTTCTGAGGAGATCAGAGAGAAGAAGCCCCTTCATTACTGCAACCGGTACACTTCCTGTGTTCTTCTTTAGAAGGTACGGAGACTTCAATCAATGCAGAGGCAGTCCCAAAGTTGCTTGAAAAATTTATGGCTTGGGGAAAGCATGACCGATTGTCCTTATCCATGAAGAACTAGTTTTTCCACATAGAGTTCTGTAGTTTTATGTGTTGGATCTAAATAAGCATATACCCATCTGCTCATCTGAGCTTCCTGGGTTGATTTTTTTCAGTATGATATAGAATTTCTATTGGCCTTGTGTTTTCTCAAAATCAGGACTGTATCTTCTATTGAGAACACCCAACCTGAGATGTCTCTTCTACTGATTCTTTCAGCAACTGATATTGCCGTTCAGCCAGTGCTGTCTATAATATTTAAGTAGTATACAAATCTTGCTGAATTTCTGGGATATGCTCAGAAGCACATGTAAGATATTCCAATCCATCTTGCACGAAGTCCAGCTTATATGCTATCATAAAGTCTCACTAGAAGTATCAAGCTCTACAGGGAGCAGTGTTCACCTTATCCTTATCCCAGGAAACTAGGCTTTCACGGGTTGGAAGCCGCTGGCTTTGCACTACTACTACATCATGTCAGGAAAGTACAAACCCAGCATAATGAGGGAGTGGAAAGGTCAGCAGTATATTGAACATCAGAGCAAAATCGTAGAATCAGAGAAATGTTGGGCAGGAAAGGGCCTCAAAAGGTAATCTAGCCCACCTCGTTGCGCTGAGGCAGGATTAAGTATACCTAGACTATCCATGACAGATGTTCATCTAACCAGTTCTTAAAAACCTCCAGTGACAGGGATTCCACAACCTCCTGGGTAACTTTTTCCAGTGCTTAACTTACAATGTGAGGCCCTATTTGATGTTTTCCACTTCATATCCCTGGAGAAATGGATTTGGGTCTTTATAGGTTAAGCGTCTTCCAAGGCACCGATTTCAAACATGTAACCCATACATGACAGACAGACCAACTACCAAATGTGTTCCTTAAATAATTGGATAGGCACCACTCTGGCAGCACTGATGGGCCTCACATCTTTGATCTGAGACTCATGGAAGAGCAGCTGCAAAACGGATTTAGTTTTGTGTGTGTGTGTGCTAAAGTTTGTGAATGAGAAAGATTTTTGGAGTTCTAAGAGGAGAGTCAAGGAAGACTGCAGTTTGCTATCTGAGTTGTATAATTTTTTCATACTGCTAGTTATGAATTTGGAAAATTTCTGGGTGAGAAGGAAGCAAAAAACTAGGGGAAGTTTTTGCAACTGAAATCAGAATAGAAAAGTGTGCAATTAAGTGGTCTTGGAAAGGCTGTGTAAAGAAGTGGGGTTAGTTTTGCAGCAATGTTTCTCAACCAGTGGGTCATGACAGACTATCAGGGGGGCCATGACGCGTGGAAAATTTTATTACAATCTAAAGCAACTCCCCCCCAAATAAAAACCCACCTCTTTACTCCCTACACGCCCTTCCAGATCTAGTGTTCTTTGTAAACCTCTCAAAACACATACTTAAATAAATTATAGAGGCTTAGCATTGTTATCACTGATACTTTAAAAATAAGAGTAAAAATGTAAATGTATGGGGAATATGAAAACTTTTTACTTTGAAAAAGCAGTCAGCAACCTGAAAAGGCTAAGAAACACTATTTTGGAGAATCTCAAGGGATGTAATGCACCTTAGCAAGTCCCGTCCGCATCTTCAGAATGGCTCTGAGATTTGGCTTCACCTTGATCTCAGTGTGTTCTCGTTCCTCCATTTTTCTCTTCTGCTGTGGTATTCTGAAGCTTTCCCCTTCTCCTCCACATTTTTTACCTTCCAACTCTTGGGGTTTGCCATGGAACATACAGAATCTGTGTCGGCCATTCACTAGAACTATTGCTTCTTATTTCACCAGTTCCATGCTTCTAAGTCCCACCTTGGGACACCTAGTCATGGTGAGACATCAGCTGCTTGCAGTAAAGTGCAACAGCATTCTCCCACTGACACAGCTGTGAATCTTTGATTGGAAGGGCTGTGGTGAGAAAACAGTATCTCAGGGGTCTGTAGGTTTAGAGTGGAGATCTTTAGAGCTCCACAGGAAACAAAGAAACAAAAGGAAGAGGCCAGCTCAGGGGATTGACTATGGCAGTTTGAGACTTTCATCTCTATAGTGAATCACTATCAAATTCAGCACAAGTTATTACCCCTGTCGATGGCTAGTGGCCTATGTAAAATGTGTTCAGTGGGTCTCAGTCCAGTTCCTAGTGGATAGGAATACAAATCACTAACACCACCATTTAATCATAACCAGAAGTGAATGGACATTGGAGACTGAATTCCCCTCTCATATCAAGTAGTGGTCCCTTCAGATCAGGGCTGAGGCACATCAGTGGGGAGATGTGCACAGAATCTTGCACATTGCTGCCATTTGCACTCTACCTGTTCGAGCAACAAAGGACTCTCAGCCTCAAGGGCTGTTAATCTGGCATTTTTCACCTGTACTGAACAATTGAGAAAAGAAGGTCTTTTGCATTTTTAAAAGCATGAATCATATTAACGAATTATTAGAATGCACCCAGAACTTTCAACAGCTCCGCTCTAAAGGACACCACCCTGAGCATTTTTTTTTCTGACTCTCCCTGAGGTTCTGATTTAATTTTCACAGATCTGGACTTTAGAGTGCTGCCCCTGCTTGTGATCTGCCTAGAGAAAAACATAGTGGCCAAGCAGCTTGCACTGGTAAGATCCTCCCACACTCATATCTTTGAATATTTACTAGGTAACACTGCAATAAAGCTGATTGATACAGCTCAGGACAGCATCCAGCAGGATGTTTGGCAGGCATGGTACGTCTGAGATTCACCAAGGTGCTATATGAGCTCAAGATGCTTCCTTTATAGTCAACACAAACTGCAGAGCAACCATGCCAAGCCATTTTGACCTATGTCCTCACAGCAGTCTCTTGTTTAGATCAATATCTAGGAGAGGATTTTTTAGTTGGAGGTCGAACACATGTAGGAGGTGAATGTTTTAGTGAGAAAAAGGCCCCATTGTTCATTTTGTGGGGCCAGATTTTCAAAAAAGCTGGAGACCCAGCAGATCCCATGTGTCACACTGTTGGCCAGATTTTTCCGTGAGCTCAGCCCTCAATGTGCTGACGCCTTTGAAAATGGGAACTGAGCTCTAGAAAGTCAGGCCCTTAATCTCCAGTTTAACCTTGCAGGAAGCCATGGACTAAGATGTGGACAGAGACCATGATGGGTCAGAATTCACCAAACCATTGCTCCACCTCCACTAAAATACTTCAGTTGATGTCTTCCCTACCCCCAATGAGAACCAGCAGCATTTCCCAGGCATGTTAGCCAAACCAGAGTTATAGGACACTCAATTCCTTCCATTTCCCCCCCTCCAAACACCGCCCCCCCCGCATTCTTTTGCTAGGTTTATACCATGACATGACTCAAAGTGGCTTGGGACGCACTATGAACTCAGGCATTTCCTGTTCCCTAGATCTTACAACAGTATCAGGTGGCCAGAAGACGGTGATCATCTGTGTATTCAGCTGACTAATTCAGTGCTGCATTAGGTCTCCAATAGCAGTAAATGGATCTCAAATATCCTCCCTCAATATTCCCTGTACAAGTTATAGACTGTTGCTATTTGTAGCCTGTCTCACAGTATTTCAAGTATAAGGAAAAGACTTAATCTACCCACTTTGGAATCTGTCTCCATGTATCTTCTGCTAGGTTCCTTACATCCGTCACTACTCTGTTGCAGACATATCTGCAGTAAAAAGTGATGGATTGAGAACATTCTGGATTTATGTTCCTCTACATCTGTAGTGAGCCTGTTACTTAAAGGAACAAGAGTAAATACCTAGTCTGCTCAAGCATAGCACACAGCAGAATATAAGTGTTGGCTGTCCCTTGCTTGGTTAGAAAATGTTTATCAATGCTGTCTGTGATAACATCTTTCACACTAGGACTGCTAGCTAGCTTCTATTTATTGTTCTTTGGGATTAATTTAGTGCTGGTGAAAGGCATCAGATAAGCAGCTCTGGAGGCTAAAACTTCTAATTCATTTGCAGAACAGGAAACGCCTTAGAAATATCAAAGATCCAGGTAGATAAATAGTACAGTGGCAGTACAACCTTCCACACACTCCAGTCTCACCATTATTCTGGTCACTGATACAGAGCTTGGTAAGCTGGACTCAAGCAAACTGTATGCATTTATGGCTAAATGTAAATCTAGGAACCAAGAAAGTAGGCCAAACTTACACGGTGTGGGATTCTACCTCGGGAAGCAGTGACTCTGAAAAAGATTTGGGGTCATGGTGGATAATCAGCTGAACATGAACTCCCAGTGCGATGCTGTGGCCAAAAGGGCTAAAGCAATCCTGGGATGCATAAACAGGGGAATCTTGAGTAGGAGTAGAGAAGTTATTTTATCTCTGTATTTGGCACTGCTGTGAGCTGCTGGAATACTGTGTCCAGTTCTAGTGTCTACAATTCAAGGATGTTGATAAATTGGAGAGGGTTCAGAAAAAAGCCGCATGAATGATTAAAGGATGAGCTTTATATGTCCTAAAATACCTAAAAGAAGTAAATCCTACAGTCCTTTTTCAGATAAACCTCCTTCCGAAATGAATGTAAGGAGTGCAGCATTTCCCCATGTTTGACAAAAGGAAAAAGATTGGAATCACTAGGAAAAAATCATAATAAGGTTATGCATGAAATGACACCTGACCTCACATGCTTTAACTAAAGGAATTCTCACATACTTGTCATGAAAACCAGCATACTAGCGAATGGTACCCTACAAATCTGATAGATTTTCAAAAGCAACCAGTGATTTTGGTTGCTCAGCCTGAAACACCTTAAATGGTTCCAATTTTCAGAAAGCGCTGAGCACTCACCCTCTGAAAATCAGTGTCTAGTGATTTTGAATGCCCAGTTTTAAATCTCTTAATCACTTTTGAAAACTGTGGCCCATTGCTTTCTGAAGAGCAATATAACTGCTTCTGCTCTCCTCCTCTGCCGGCATATTTCATACAGTTACAGACTCCAAACCAGCAAGGTAGCCATTAGGGCAGTAAGCTGATGTCCCACCTTATGAACAAACATTTCATTTGCCTTTTCAAGTCATTTTTACTGTCTTCCCTTACCCTTTGTTTCATGAAAAAAAGAAAAGGAGTACTTGTGGCACCTTAGAGATTACAAATTTATTTGTTAGTCTCTAAGGTGCCACAAGTACTCCTTTTCTTTTTTGCGAATACAGACTAACACGGCTGCTACTCTGAAACCCTTTGTTTCATGGTTCCTTTTTTTTTTTTTTTTTTGCAAAGATGGATGACATCTTGGAGTGGATTCTTTCCAGTGGCAGAGAAAGCATCTTCAGCTTGGCCTCTTCTCTGCCAGAAGAAGAAAAGAACATACCGCAGAAATGATGTATACCTGTGGTCTGATTCCACAGACAGACAGACCCTCTCTCACCTACCTGTGGAATAATGAAGTCCAATCAAACCTATCTGCACTGTATGCAGCCTTGTATGCTTTGTGGATTCTAAGTGAGTGATACCAGGTTAAGTGGGAGGGTGTAAAAATAAAAAATGTGGATCAAGAAAGAGCTACAAACCTTCACCCTAAAGCAGGGGTGGGCAAATTATGGCCCGTGGGCCACATCCGGTCCGTTAGACCATTTAATCCGGCCCTCAGCTCCCGCTGGGTAGCAGGATCTGGGCTTGCTCTGCTCCTGTGCTCCAGCCAGGGAGTGGGGTCAGGGGCTTTCCCTGCTCTGCTGCCCCATCTGCAGGCGCCACCCCTGCAGCTCCCGTTGTCTGCGGTTCTTGGCCAATGGGAGCTGCAAGGGCGGCACCTGCGGACAGGGCAACGCACAGAGCCACCTGGCCATGCCTCGCAGCCAGAGAGGGGACATGCTTCCGGGAGCTGCTTGCTGTAAGCATTGCCCGGAGCCTGCACTCCTGAGGCCCTCCACTCCCCTGCCACAGCCCTGATCCCCCTCCTGCCCTCCGAAACTTGATCCCAGCCCAGAGCCCCCTCTTGTACCCAAAGCCCCGCATCCCCAGCTAGAGCCCTCACCCGCCCCATGCCCCAACAGCCTGCCCCATCTCTGATCCCCCTCCCACCTTCCGAGAGTCCCAGCCCAGAGCATCGTCCTGCACCCCTCATCCCCGGCCCCACCCCAGAGCCCTCACACCCCTCCCCAGTACCCCAGCCCCCATGCCCAGATCCTCCTCCCACCCTCTAAACCCCTCGGTCGCAGCCTGGAGCCCCCTCCTGTACCCCAAAGTCGTCATCCCCAGTCCCACCCCAACCTGGAGCTTCCTCCTGCACCTTGAACTCCTCATTTCTGGCCCCACCCCAGAGCCCACACCCTCAGCCAGGGCCCTTACCCTCTCCCACACCCCTACCCCTATTTTGTGAGTATTCATGGCCTGCCATACAATTTGTCCCTCAGGCTAAAAAGTTTGCCCACCTCTGCTCTAAAGCATGATATTCATTAGGGTCGCTTGAAATATCTGTCCAGGAGCAGCTCAAGGCTAAAAGTCTCTTTTGGGGTACTCATTAGGAAAAAAAACTTATTTCTAGGGGCCATACCTGCCATCCATGTTTAAACAGAACTCACTATTGATTTTAGTGGGAAATTTTGCTTAAATATGGATGGCACGATATCACTTTGGGTACTGCAGGTGTATCAGACAAAGGTCTAGAAATTGGATATAAAATACATTAGTAATGTATAAAAAGGAATCATTTCCCTTATCTCAACATGACTTTACTGTCGTAAATTGCAAGGACTGTCTTTCACAGGGGTTCTCAAACTGGGGGTCGGGACCCCTCAGGAGATCGTGAGGTCATTACATGGGGGGTCACGAGCTGTCAACCTCCATCGCAAACCCCACTTGCCTTCAGCATTTATAATGGTGTTAAATATATTTAAAAGTGTGTTTAATTTATTGGGGGTTTGCACTTAGAGGCTTGCGATGTGAAAGGGGTTGCCAGTAAAAAAGTTTGAGACCCATTGGTCTTTCATCTTGGTGTGCAGTGTGTAACAGTGAGGAAAGGGACAAATTGCCCCATGTCCTACCAAATAAGGGCGAAGAGAATCCCAATATCCTGCCTGGAACGATCCTGCACAAGTGCACAGCAAATTAGATCACATGGCATACTATCTGAACCCTGTTACATGCCTGCCACTGTGTGCAGGAAAAGGTGGTGAGGTTGTAAGGATAAGACCTTTGTCTGCAGCCATATTGTAAGGCCTAAAGCCTAAGGCCTTTCTCTGCAGCCAGATTAAAAGAGCAGCTGAGTCAGCTGAGAAGCAGGAAGTCACATCCTCACATTCCATCTGAATTACATTAAAACAATGTAATATTAGGCTGTTAAGAAGGAGACCCCATCTTAATGGCACCTACTATCACCAGATAAAGTAACAGATCATAAGATGGTTAAAGAAAACTTAGTTTGATAGCATCCTGTCAGTCAAGAAATCATTTATCAATAGTTGTGGGTGTAAAATCTTCATTTCTTTGCTTTGTCATTATGCTCCCCACTTCCCTATTGTTTATCTGTATGGTCTCTGTCTGGTTCTTTAATTGTCTGTTACATAATTAATTTTGCTAGGTGTAAATTAATTAAAGTGGTGGGGTAGGATTGGTTAGAGAATTTTATTACACTACGTTAGGATTGGTTAGTAAAATTTTAGTATAACAATTGGTTAAGGTATAGTTTAAAAGGGCTCAAATTTCACTATATAAACTGGGTCCAAAAGAAAGTTCTTTGGGAACCAACTCCGGGACACAGCCCCAAAGATCAGAGCTGCCAGACCTCAACACACTGCCAATAACACCGTGCAGAAACTGGAGTCCCCCAGATGGACCCGATCCTGACTGGCCATCAAGAAAAGTTCATCTGTCTTATTGGGAGCATTGTATGTGTAGCATGTGTATTCCATTTTTGGTGATTGTTAGATAGAGGTGATGTAGTATATTATTGTGTAAGGCTCTTTCACTGGTAAAAGGTCCTGCATACCTGCAGAAGTAGTATAGACCTGGAGCCCTATGTATTGGGAAAGGGTGTGGGTGCTTAAATTGACCAGGTTAGTTATACCCTGAGCCCTACAATTGGGTACAGGTGGCCCTGAGCCCTATGAATTGGGTAAGGGTAGGTGCTTTTTGCCTGGAGCTCTACAAATTGGGAAAAGGTGAGGTGCCCTAATGTGTGCAGGTAACAAGGTCAATGTACATTTGAGTGTGGCCACAGGAAAAGACAGGTTTCAGAGTAGCAGCCGTGTTAGTCTGTATTCGCAAAAAGAAAAGGAGTACGTGTGGCACCTTAGAGACTAACAAATTTATTTGAGCATAAGATGCATCCGATGAAGTGAGCTGTAGCTCACGAAAGCTTATGCTCAAATAAATTTGTTAGTCTCTAAGGTGCCACAAGTACTCTTTTTCTTTTCACAGGAAAAGAGGCAGCTTGGTACCAAACGCAGCAGAAATGATCCCAGCGGAGCAGTGTAACTGGTGCACAACTTAAACCAGCTTCAAATTGGTATGGATTATCCTCATTCCACAGTACACAATGGAAGATGAGAATCAGAGCTCTAAGAAGATGGGAGAAGCATTTAAAAAAAAAAAGTGGATGCAATGACCAGATGCCTTGGAGCCCTTTCCAGACTGGTTTATTGTCAGGCCTCAGGACGTGGCGGGGTGGGCCTGGAGACTGCTGAGAACAGGTGCGTTTATTGGGAAGGTAAGGGTATACATTGCAATTATTATTGTGACTGCTGGACCAGCATAGGGTGGTGGTGCTGCTCCTTAGAGCATTTTCCCTTCCTTAGAAAGCAATATCTAGCTAAGTAAGTATTTCCTTTGTAGATCACCCATTGTATATATTATATACATCTCTCACTCAGCATTTATACCGCACATTTCACTGTGGAGGCTATCTGTGCTCAGTATGATTAGCTAAATTATTTAGCAAATATTGTTTGAGGATTTTTTAAGTATCATCAGCTTTCTTACTTACCCAGGTTTTTTGGTTCAGAAATATATATTTGATGTCAGTAATTTTCAAACAGAGTGGAATGTTCAAGGTACTCAAGCCAGACTGTGTTTTATCACTTGTAAATTTCTCTAATTTAATATTTACTCCATCCTTTGTCATTTAGGTAAGATTTGGCATCTGAGTCAGATCTGAAACCAGACACAACTGGTACTGTGTTTAGCTAAATACAGGAAATTGCCAAACATATGGGTGAACTTAATTCCAAGGTAAAATTATCAATCACAGTGATATAGTAAACACTTTTTTTTGAACAAGAACATATGTTAACCAATTTTAATATCATATGTCTCTGTAGTTTTATTTGCAATTATATTGTATATTTATCTATTGCAATCAGTAACAAGAGAATTAGAAGCATGACCTCTGAATGTATCCTTTCATCACACAATTAGATCTTGGCTATTAGAAGAATTCTTCTTCATTCAGATAAGTGGGTAATCAGTTTGGCACACCCAATGGAAAGCTATTTTATTCTGTGGCTGAGGGAGAATGTATTATTGGAAAGAAATAAAAAATCATGACCTGGCTAGCTGTGAGCTAATCACCACCCTTGCAAGCCTAGAACTCATGGCTTATATTCTCCTCACAGATAAAAATCAATGTGGTTAGATGACTACTGCATATTGTGCCATAGATTCATAGATACTAAGGTCAGAAGGAACCATTATGATCATCTAGTCCAACCTCCTGCGCAACGCAGGCCACAGAATCTCACCCACCCACTCCTGCGATAAACCTCTCACCTATGTCTGAGCTATTGAAGTCCTCAAATTGTGGTTTAAAGACTTCAAGGAGCAGAGAATCCTCCAGCAAGCAACCCGTGCCCCATTGTAGAGAGGAAGGCGAAAAAACTCCAGGGCCTCTTCCAATCTGCCCTGGAGGAAAATTCCTTCCCAATCCCAAATATGGCGATCAGCTAAACCCTGAGCATATGGGAAAGATTCACCAGCCAGATACCCAGGAAAGAATCCTGAAATCCTTACTTAGGATCCTTACTTCAAGGAATAACCTTCACAGGGAGAGGAAACTACAAGTTGAGGGAACTCAGATGGTGATTCTCCCCTGAAAAAGAAGTTGGGGGCTCCACTCCCATTAACCAATGGATCCCCCATGACCTATGAAGGTCCCTGGGATAAGCTGGAGCCTCCTAAATGGATTGCCCTTGGTTTATTCCGTCACTCAGTCTCACTAGTTTACAATGGCCCCAGAGTTGTGCTTCCAGGGACTACTTTTGTTATGGTTCCTCCCAGATCCCTCCTAAAAGGTTTGGCTTTATAACTGTAGAGTGAAACAGAGTATTTCTACCAGTTTACACATAATGTAGCAGTGCTAAAACCTGAAAAGACTCATTCTAGAAGTGAAAATAAAACTATTTTAGCATACCCCTGAGCTTAACATTTTTTAAGGAAACGGGAATTCCGCAAGATGTATGCAAAGAAAAAAACACTTAAATCTAAAAATTGAGGGTTTTTCCTCTCCAGGGAACTGTAAAGCCAGAAATCAAGACTGCTCTAGACAGTGTTTATTCTGCTGCTCCCCTTCCACTAAGAAAAGCTAGAGGCAAGAACTTCTGCCCAATCACTCCTCAAGAGTTGTGTTCTCAGAACTCCACAAGCCCCAGCCAATCCTGCCAGTATCTATCCTAGGAGCAATGGCTATCTCAGTGGAAAGCCACTAATGACCTGGGTAGCTTGATGTTTGATTTTGCATATCTGAATTTTTTAGAAAAAGACCTAGAGGTGATTTATTTTTTTAAAGATAGTCCTGAAATAAATTTAGCAAAGGTAATCACTTTTTGCATTTCTATCCCTAGATTGTGTTTTGAACTTTTAAATGATTAGAGTCAGAAGAGGGAATGAAGGATGTCCAATTGTTTAATCTTCATACCTATAAAAATATTTCAAATAATTAGAACTGGTGGCAATTATACTGTGGTTAAAACTGGTCTGCAGTTCATCAACAACCCTTATTTATTTAACCAAGCAAAATCCATTTTACAGTGGCACTGCCGTCAATAATAAATCATACTTCTTTATTGTATGCAAAGGACTCCTGTGATGTTGCTTGTTATAGCGGGAATAATGCTGTTCATAGAATATAGTCAGTGACACTTTCTATGAGTAGAAATTAACTCCGATGAACAAGAAGCCCAAAAGTCGTTTAAATACATACCATCATTACATTTTCTGTTTCCCACCCAACATGCCTTTTCCTGAACAAGAAATCAGAATGAAAAAAGCCTTCCCTCCTAATTAACTGTTTGCTGTAATCTTTTTTTCCATTTCTCATGCAAACTGACTGACACTAAGTAAAAACCAGATTTTGTTTCTTTAATTTAAAAAACAGAGGTACTGTACATTAATAACAATTGCAGGCAATCCAGGGAGGGGTTTTTAAGGCTTTCCAGATAGAATGATTTCAAGTCTCAGCCAAACTTCATGGGCCAGTCTGGCTTCCTTGGTTTCTCCACTGTTCCAAATAGGCACAAATTAATGTTGCTTTTGCTGCAATTTTTTACCCCATTTTCTTGTCAATTGTGAGACCCTGCAGAACTCCCAAACATTGCACAAATACTTCTAGTAGGTGTAGAAGTAATCTGAACCCTGAATGGTGTATAAATGCTGTAATTCAGCAATCCGTTTTTCCATGACTGTTGAGTCCAAGCCAGGATTTAGGGAGACTGTCTGGTGAAAGTAAGTAGCACAGGCTTTGTGTTGTATTGTTCCAGATCAGCAAAGCACTTAAGCATATGCTTAACTTTAACCACATGAGCGGTCCCATTGGAGTCAATATTTTGCTTGGTCAGTCTAAATCTGGAAACTAGGGAGCTAGTGAGAAATGAAAGGCCTACTGGGTCCAGCAGCCTCAATGATGAATCTCCTGTGTATGTATTACAAGAGTCCTGTCTCTTCTCTACCACAATAGTCATTGGTGGATCAGAGGGGATCATTGCTAAAACACAGTGTTTCCTAACTCCAAAGCTTCATACTGAAATACTTCATTGTGCCACCAAGCACAGAGCATCTGCAATGTTAACTTTAGGTTATTAGGGGCCTGGATAGAGGCTTAAGAATTGCAAAAAGAAAAGGAGTACTTGTGGCACCTTAGAGACTAACAAATTTATTAGAGCATAAGCTTTCGTGAGCTACAGCTCACTTCATCGGATGCATTTGGTGGAAAAAACAGAGGAGAGATTTATATACACACACAGAGAACATGAAACAATGAGTTTATCATACACACTGTAAGGAGAAAAGCAGTACTTGTGGCACCTTAGAGACTAACAAATTTATTAGAGCATAAGCTTTCGTGAGCTACAGCTCACTTCATCGGATGCATCCAATGAAGTGAGCTGTAGCTCACGAAAGCTTATGCTCTAATAAATTTGTTAGTCTCTAAGGTGCCACAAGTACTCCTTTTCTTTTTGCAATTCTTAAGCCTCTATCCAGGCCCCTAATAACCTAAAGTTAACATTGCAGATGCTCTGTGCTTGGTGGCACAATGAAGTATTTCAGTATGAAGCTTTGGAGTTAGGAAACACTGTGTTTTAGCAATGATCCCCTCTGATCCACCAATGACTATTGTGGTAGAGAAGAGACAGGACTCTTGTAATCGTGCATTCCTACAACTGCAATACCCACCTGCTGAAGTGAAGAAACATATTGACAGAGCCAGAAGAGTACCCAGAAGTGACCTACTACAGGACAGGCCCAACAAAGAAAATAACAGAACGCCACTAGCCATCACCTTCAGCCCCCAACTAAAACCTCTCCAACGCATCATCAAGGATCTACAACCTATCCTGAAGGACGACCCATCACTCTCACAGATCTTGGGAGACAGGCCAGTCCTTGCTTACAGACAGCCCCCCAATCTGAAGCAAATACTCACCAGCAACCACACACCACACAACAGAACCACTAACCCAGGAACCTATCCTTGCAACAAAGCCCGTTGCCAACTCTGTCCACATATCTATTCAGGGGATATCATCATAGGGCCTAATCACATCAGCCACACTATCAGAGGCTCGTTCACCTGCGCATCTACCAATGTGATATATGCCATCATGTGCCAGCAATGCCCCTCTGCCATGTACATTGGCCAAACTGGACAGTCTCTACGTAAAAGAATGAATGGACACAAATCAGACGTCAAGAATTATAACATTCAAAAACCAGTTGGAGAACACTTCAATCTCTCTGGTCACTCGATTACAGACCTAAGAGTGGCTATCCTTCAACAAAAAAGCTTCAAAAACAGACTCCAACGAGAGACTGCTGAATTGGAATTAATTTGCAAACTGGATACAATTAATTTAGGCTTGAATAGAGACTGGGAATGGATGAGTCATTACACAAAGTAAAACTATTTCCCCATGTTATTTCTCCCCCCCACCCCACCCCCCACTGTTCCTCTGATATTCTTGTTAACTGCTGGAATTAGCCTACCTTGCTTGTCACCATGAAAGGTTTTCCTCCTTTCCCCCCCCTGCTGCTGGTGATGGCTTATCTTAAGTGATCACTCTCCTTACAGTGTGTATGATAAACCCATTGTTTCATGTTCTCTGTGTGTGTATATAAATCTCTCCTCTGTTTTTTCCACCAAATGCATCCGATGAAGTGAGCTGTAGTTCATGAAAGCTTATGCTCTAATAAATTTGTTAGTCTCTAAGGTGCCACAAGTACTCCTTTTCTTTTTGCGAATACAGACTAACACGGCTGCTACTCTGAAACCTTAAGAATTGCACTCATAGCTCCCCTCCTAGCTTTTTTTCCTGTCTGTGGGATAGGGTTAGCCATAATTTGGCCCCAATTTCACCAGGACTTTCATGAAAAGCTTAAGCTTAAAGGGGATGGGACTAAACTAGAGTGTACAATGGGAGTGAACTAGTGTTTTACAATATCAAAAGAGCACTTCAGACTGCTGGAAGGGAGCTGGATTCTGAACTAGCTTTACAGAGAAAGTAGAAGTGGAAAGAATCAACTAGGGGAGCACAGGAGAGAGGTGTTGAAGCTAAGGGTTACAGACCTTATGAACGAAAGAAGGTAGTCTTCTTGTAACCTTAGCTTTGAAAAAGAGACTATGAATATATTTTTGATTTCACTGGGAAGGTGATTTTCTTATCAAAGGCATGGGTTAGATGACCTATTTGGTATTTTCCATCTCTAATGCCTGACTTTGTGATCATATTATGTTCTGATTGGTATCTGAGCGAAAGCACAGCTGTGCTCAGCTTCAAATCCGGTTTTCAGTCAATGGAGATGTTCTGTTCAATATAGCTTTAATTTAATGAAGCAAACAAGATGGCATTTCCCACTCTGAATTTATGCAATTAAGCATCTTTAATCCAACTGACAAGAGGACTAGTGTGCTGTCTTGAAATATACTTTGGTCCATGTCTAACAATACTTCAGTGTAGTACCTTCTGCTATGGAATGGTATCTTAAAGAGGAAGGATTCATTTTATGATTAAGGCACTGTACTGGGACTCAGGAAATCTGGTTTTAATTCAAGTCTCTGCCACAGACTCCCTGTGTTACCTAGGGCAAATCACATAAACTATCTGTGTCTCAGTTCTCCAACTGTAAAATCAGGATAATAATGCTTGCTTTCTACCACCCCTTGTGTGTCTTGTCTATTTAGACTAAATTCTTCAGTGCAGAATATTGTATCTCTGTATATAATAAATAATACATTTCTGTTTTATATAATATGTCTGTACAGTACCTAGCACAATAGGACCCTGATCTTGTGGGGTTTCTATGCACTGCTACTGTAATACAAGTAATTAAGACTTTAGAATATAAGAATGATGCAGTTAATAATGCAAGAGAAAAGCCTGGATTAATTAAAGATTTTTCATAACTTGAGCTGATCGTAAAAAGCTATGAAAAACCAGTGATTTTTTTCGGGGTGGGGGATCACACAAATATTTGGCATTTCATTTTGAGAGATTTTGCACTCCTCCAATTTTGCATTTCTGCAAAATTCAGGAAAGTGGCTGGTCTTCAGAGAGGCAACTTGTAAAAATTCTCCTTTTGCTTTTTAAACTTTGGGAATCCACCTTTTGCTCAGAATTGGTCCATGTTCAATAGGAAATTGATTCCTTTTAAGGAAAAGGGTCCTATTACTGAGAGGAAAAATCACAAATCATGAATGGTTTTTGGAAAAATAGCCCATTTTCAAATTGGTAATGAAATATGGAAAAGTCAATTTATTTTAGCTTTTTCTCTCGAATATTTTTCCATCGCTAGTAGTGTTTGAGTGCTCTTTTGCTTGATGTCCACAGTATTATCTATATACCATGTTATTCAGAACAACTCTGCATTACTGCTACAAAAACTCATTGCACTGTTTACTAACCAAGATACAAAATTGTGATTTTTTTTAACCAAATCTTTCATTTTTGTAGACCTTTTTACTGTCCCATTGTAGTTACTTAGGAACCTTGGAACCCTGCGGTGGTATCAAAACTTACTACAAAGTCCAATTGCTTCTAATTTGATGGAAACTGCTATTATGTTGTGGAATTCAGAAATGAGCTTCAAGCTGTAGCTCACAGCTCTGTATATCTCAAACAGCTGCATGACCTGTTCCAGTTTTGTTTCATATTATTCAAATTTAGAGAAATAAATCACTCACAGATTAATAGAAATACTCTGTGAGACACAAGAAGATATTTCCACTAAAAATTATGTCATCGTCCTAACACCCATGATAGAAACATTTCCTGATTTCATGGCTACTGCAGTGTCATTCCAATCCACCAGTTGGCACAGCAGATCTACAGAGAATACTTTAAAATGTCTCTGTTAACGTTCTATTTTATTGTTTTTATTTCAGACTGGGGAAAATATGGCTTTGACATTAGAACAAGGGGTATGACTTTCATAATTAGTTGTAGCATTCATATATTTTTAAGAATGAAAATCACACACAGAGTGCAATTTATACTGACACACAGGAGAGGCTGTCTGATCTAATGGTCCATACTCAGGAATCGGTGGCAGGAAGTTCCAAGTTCTAGCCTTACCTCTGTCAGTGATTTACTGGGTGGCATTGGGCAAATAACTTAACCTCTCAATGTCTCAGTTTCCCAGACTGTACACTGAGGATGCTAATACTCATTCTATTACCTCACAGGGGTTTTGTGAGGATTAATTAATTGTGAGAAGTTAATCAATACTTTCAAGATATTAATTGCTAAGTAATATTTTTAAATAGTATCCTTTATACAAAGTATCACAAAAGCTTTACAATGAGAGGTAGACTAGAGAGAGAATGTTTTAAGGCCCAGTCTCACAAACATTTATCCATGTGAGAAACTAGAATGTGTTTACAGGATCAGGGCCTATACTTGGCTACAGCAACGCACAGATGCAGGTAGAGAAAGGGGGAAAGGATGTGTAAAAATGGAATAGAGCAAAAGGAGAAAACTGAAATTTAAAGATAGGAAGGAGGCTAATAAGTATTCTTGAGGTATGTCTACACTGCAATTAGACCCCCTGCTGGTCAGTGCCAGCTAACTTTGGCTTTTGGGGCTCAGGCTAAGGGGCTGTTTTACTGCTGTATAGACTCAGGCTGAAGCCCAAAAGCTGGGACACTCCCACCTTGCAGGATTCTGGCATCTGGGCTACTTAACTATGGAGACAGACAACTAGCAGACAAGCCCAAATGTCTACACCACAATTAAAGAGTCCATTAACCTGAGCTCCGCAAGCCTGAGTCAGCTGGCATGGAGCAGCCCCAGGTTTTTAATTCCAAGTGTAGACATACCCTTGATGACCTGTTACAGTGAGGAGAAAATGGAAGGATACAATAACTGGTGAAGGTAAAGTAATGGTGAGCAGAGTTTAGAGTAAATTACAGCAATTGGAAGAAGGAGAAAGAGTTTTAAAGTTTTGGTACAGTATAAATAAAAGAGTAATTGAACACTTTGGGGGTATCACAGGCAGGAAAAGAGAAGCTAAGACTGGAGGAGCAGAGAGTGAATATATAAAAAAGGTCAGAGGAGTAAAGTAATTTTCTGTCACATTATTTTACACAGACTATATAGAAAAAGTTCATGGGCTAAAGTCATCCACAGTATAATTCTACTGAAGTAAATGGAATTAGACAAGGGATACATTTGAACTGTGTTGTTGTTGCTTTATTATTTTAAGGTTAACTTGAAAAACTCGTGGGACTAATAAAGAACTAGTTATGACCCCATTAAAATAGTAATAAAAAATAAAAGCAAACTGCTGCGCATTACTGACTCACTAATATCTACTTATTATACTTTCCCATCTAATTTATATATGTTGCAGTTCTCTAAGATATTCTGCCGTGAATTAGGCCAAAAAATGTACTGTGCAGTCTCAGAATGCCCCTCTGTTGAATCTGTATACACCTGATCAATGCACAAGCTGTCCAGTTGGCAAATAAGATAATCATCCTACAGGCAATTTAAATGCTCTTGTTAAAGAAGATTTTATTCATCAGTGTTTAATAAGTAATGAATATGAAAAGTTTAAAGTATGGTTTCTACCCGTACCACTTCCTGCTGCGATTTTGTCAAACTGCAGAAGCTAAACTGGGTTGATCCCAATCAGTTCTTGGATGGGTGCCCACCAAGGAACTTCTAGATGCTGTAAGAAGTGGTGGTTGTTCAGTAGGTGCCACTCTCTCTCCTGAATTAATATTGAGGCAATGCCCAATAAGAGGATGAACTGTGCAGCAGAAGAGATGCTGGGTCTGGTTTTTCATTGCCGTGCATCTTTACACCTTGGTATCATGGGTGTAGAACAGTACTGAGTCAGAATGGTAGTGTTTCACATCCATTTTTCACAGATGACTACATAAAAGTGCAAGGCAGTGGTCAATCAGACTCACTGTACATTGAATGAGATGTAAAACTACCTTCCTGACCCCTTGTAGTCACTTTTTTTGGTAGCAGGAAAGCTCTTCTTCTGTGTTTTAGGAATTGCTTCTAGTAAAATATTAGGTTTACAAACCAAACCCTTTTAAAATAAACACAGATAATCCTATTTGGACTCAAGAAATATCTTGGGCCAACTTTTTCAGAGGCTTGCAAAGTACATACATATTATGTATTATGAAATTACTAAAAACCAATGTTACTTGAAAAGCACTTGTAAATAACAGTGTAGTATTAACACAGCTTCTATTTTATAGGCAATACAGTCTATCATTGTAGATATCTTCATTCTATAAGATAACATTTTTACCAAATTTGCTTTACTTTTGAAAGGTTAGATTCTTTCTGGGAATAAATACTTCCAATTTATCTTAATATTTTCACAATTTGTTCCTGGACTTGTTTACTGATCCAGGAAAATCACAAAGGGTTCAAAACTGCTGTGAAGAGAATAAGCTTCTGTTCATACAGCATGGCACCTGGGACCTCCAGCATATGCCACAGGTGATATGCAGAGAAGAAGAAATAGCTACAGAAGCAAGCAGATGGAGATCAAAATGCTCAGCACCTTTTTTGTTTGCTTATAATATAGTTTCTGAAAATATGATGGAAGCAGCAAACATAAAAGTCATATAAATAGGCCTTATGTTTTCTGATTCCAGGACTGTGGCATTTGCCAACATATCTTGCCTTAGATATGTGATCTGGAATCTAAGCTTTTATTAAAAAACAAACAAACAAAAAAACCTGTCTTTCCAGCCTTCATTAGCCTACTCTACATTAAGCATTTTTGTTTAAACTTCCACACTGTTGCACTACATATAGATCCCACTGGTGATGGCAATGGTGGAAGCTCAACTGGCTGCTAGTGTTTTTACCATTATACTGCCTAACTTTGCACAGAGTAGGCTGGAATGAAAGGATTTCAGGCACAACATAAATGCTGAGATTTCACTTTGATAACGTAAAGAAATGTGCAGGAACGTTCTACAGTGAATTAAAGTTAAAAGAAAATAACCACTTTTATTCTTGGCAAATCCCTATTCTTACAAAAATTGTGATTCGATCTTTAATAGCTAAGAGAACTTTGCTTTTTAGGAACTCTTCCAAGAGACATGTCCATTACATTAAACCACACAAAACTTAATTTGTCTGTCTCAGAAAGATGATCCTCCTTGAACTTGGTACTATAGTTTGCAGGGAGACTTTTTCAAATTGCTGATGAAAGCAGATGGTACTTTCGGGAATTTGTTTTGAGTTTCTTAGATATGGTCTGGAAACCCTTTCTGTACAGCATTCTGAAATTTTCAGTACAGTAAATTATTATTTTAGCTACACAGAATCTGCCAGAGTTTTCATTGTAGATTCCATGTTTAAGGGAGTTTATAAATGAGTTCTAACAATATGCTCTGAAACATTAGGTTTAAGGAGGTTTAGATTGGATATTAGGAAAAACTTTTTCACTAAGAGGGTGGTGAAACACTGGAATGCGTTACCTAGGGAGGTGGTAGAATCTCCTTCCTTAGAGGTTTTTAAGGTCAGGCTTGACAAAGCCCTGGCTAGGATGATTTAACTGGGACTTGGTCCTGCTTTGAGCAGGGGGTTGGACTAGATGACCTTCTGGGGTCCCTTCCAACCCTGATATTCTATGATTCTATGATTCTATGATTTAGCTTGCATGGCTAATAAATATTGGTACATCATATCTCATAGCAAAATCAGTACAATGTGTTAATATAAATGATTTCAACCTCCCTGACTTGAAAAGGAGTTCATAGGCAAAGAGGAAAGTTGTAACAACCATGTTTTTTTTCCAAAAAGGGACAAAAATCAAAAGGAAATACAATAAATAGTTTTATTTTTATTATAGAGGTTAAATATGTACTTCCGGCCTACAAGAGTAATTTCTTGCAAACATTAATGTACATGGACTTCTACTTAAAGCATCATAACACATTAATATGCTTCTACAATCATTCCACTATACTATATATCACTTCTCCATCAATTGTTTATGTCTCCTTCATTTATTTAAAGTGCAGTGCTATGCTGTGTTCAGTGTCAATACCACAAACCAGAGACTTTTCTGTAAAAAACACATATTAATACTCATAATTTTCTTTGCATTCTTTGTTTTCCATTGAATTACTCTCCCCGGTATGAACATTTTATACTAGATATTTTTTAGAATCTCTGTCCACAAGGGCTCCTGAATACAGAAAATGTAAAGTTTTATCAATCTTGAGAGGATTAGCTATTGAAATATAAGAGCCCCAGGTTTGTAGGTAAAAAAAAAAAAAAGGACATCACAAAAGAATAATAATGCTTTCACAACTTTTCTTCAGTTTTCCAATTTCTATTTTAAGTTTATTAGCAAGATTTTGCTCCATAGTGTTTGATTCGAATGCTTGTACAAATCCGACATCTCACTTCATTGTTAGGACTGTATGTTCCAGGGTCACAAACCACTGCAACCAAACAAATATACAGTATTTCAGTCAGATGCCTTCCACCTTGGGCTGGGTTATACACATTAGGGACTTTTCAAACTTGTATTAGGGACATTCAGCAGATCACTAAACTAGCTCCAGGTTATATTTTTGCATGCTGAATGTTTCATATGGAGCTAAATGATCATATGAAGGAAAACTACATTCTTAATTTTAATATATTTTATATCAGTTACTTTTCATTTAATATTTTAGTGCTCCATTCCGACATACCCTGTAGGATAACTCTACCTGTATTATAGAATGCCTTTTTCAGTTTCTCTGAGATCAACACACTTAGCTTCACTTCATAACACAGTAGCCTGAACCAAAAGTCTGATCAGGAATTAAGGGCTCAATCCACGGGCTGAGCACTTTGGCCTGATCCAACAATGCACATTTACTTTGCTTAACATTGTGTAACTGACTCTAGGTGGCTGCCTTGCAAATTTCACTTGCCATGAGCAATAGAAGTGACTGTTGGAAATGACTAGTGACATGTAAATATCCCCAACCCCACTTTCCTGAAAAGTTTTTCTGGAGGGTTAGCTACTTATTTTTTTAGGTATAAAACATATATGTATTGCATAGCCTTTGGGTAAACTCAGAATTTAAAAATACAATCTGTTCAAACTATAAACTTGTTAAAAAACCAATACAGCCTAGTGGATGGTGTGAAACTACAGATGTGATATATCTTGATTTTAGCAAAGCTTTTGACACAATCCCACAAAACATTCTCGTATGCAAACTAGGGACATATGGTCTAGATGAAATTACAATAAAATGGGTGCAAAACTGGTTGAAAGACCGTACTCATTCAGTAATTATCAATGATTTGCTGTCAATCTGGAGGACCATTATCTAGTAGGATCCTATGGTGGTCTCTCTCCTGAGTCCAGTACTATTCAACATTAATTACTTGGATAATGGAGTGGAGAGCATGCTTATAAAATCTGCGGATGACAGCAGGTTGGGAGCGGTTGACAGTTGACCTTTGGTCTGACCCAGTATGGCCGTTTTTGCTAGCACTTTGGAGATGAGGATTAGAATTCAAAACAACCTTGACAAATTGAAGAACTGGTTTGAAATCAAAAAGGTTAAATTAAATAAAGACAAGTGCAAAATACTACCCTTAGAAAGAAAAAAATCAAATGCACAGCTACAAATGGGAATAACTGGCTGGGCAGTAAAAAAGATCACAAGTTGAATATGAGCCTGCTATGTGATGCAGTTGTGAAACAGGCTAATTCTGGGCTATTTTAACAGGAGTGGCATATTTAAGACACGGGAGGTAATTGTCCCTTTCTACTCGGCACTGGTGAGGCCTCAGCAGCAGTACAGTGTCCAGTTCTGGGCACCACACTTTAAAAAAAGATATGGACAAATTGGAGAGCAACAAAAATAATAAAAAGTTTAGAAAATCTGACCTATGAGGAAAGGTTAAAAAAGCTGGGCACCTTTAGTCTTGAGAAAAGCAGCATGAGAGGGGACCTGATAACCGTCTTCAAATTTGTTAAGAGCTATTGTAAAGAGGACAGTAATCAGTTGTTCCCTATGTCCACAGAAGCTAAAACAAAAAATAATTAGATTAATCTGCAGCAAGGGAGATTTAGGTTTCATATTAAGAAAATCTTTCTAATTATAAGTAAGGCTACAATTATGGCACAGAGGTCATGGAAATCACGGAATCTGTGACTTCCACTGACTTCTGTGACATTTTCTGCCCTGGGGCTGGAGCTCTCAGCCAGCCCTCCCACAGCTCCCAGTCCCTGCCCTGGTAGGGGAACCCCCGCAGTTGCCCAGCTGCAGTGGGGGGAACCTGCATCTGGATGGGCAGACCCCCTGCTGCTGCCCAGCTGAGGCGGGGGGAACCCCTGCAACTACCCAGCTGCGGTGGGGGGGACCCTGCGCAGCTGCCCAGCCTCAGTGGGCAATGAGAGGATCTTCCATAGCTGCCCAGCTGCGGCGGGCAGACCCTGCAGCTGCCAAGCCATGGCTGGGGGACCCCCTGAAGCTACCAGGTGCTGTGCGGGAGCGAGGGGACCCAGCAACAGGCCAACCCCCGTGAAGGGTGGGGAACCCTAGAGCTCCCACTCACTGCAGGTGGCGGGGGACCCCACAGCCACAGCAGCGAGTGCTTAGCTGAATCCACCTCCCCATTTTGTCAGGGATATTTTTAGTGAAAGTCAGGGACAGGTCACGGGCTTCCGTGAATTTCTGCCTATTGCCTGTGACCTGTCCCTGACTTTTAATAAAAATATCCCTGACAAAATATTAGCCTTAATTATAGGAATTGTTAAACACTGGAATAGGCTTCCAAAGAAAATTGTGGAATCTCTGACATTGGAGGTTTTTAAGTACAGGTAAGACAAACACCTGTCCAGATGGTCTACGTATATTTGGTCCTGCCTCAGCACAGGGAGCTGGACTAGATGACCTCTCAAAGTCCCTTCCAATCCTCCATTTCCATGATTCTGTAACTCAATTCTAACTAACCCCTGTTTAACCAGACAGCCTTTGCAGTGTGTGCTGAAAGCCAACAAAAATAGAGGCTATGTCTACACTGCACTTTCGTCAGTTAAACTTTTGTCATCAGGGGTGTGAAAAAAACCCACATCCCTGACCGACAAAAGTTTTACCAATGAAAAGTGATGGTATGGACAGTGCTTTGTTGGTGGGAGACGCTCTCCCGCCAACAAAGCTACAGCCCCCCTCTTTGGGGATGGTTTTATTTTGTAGGCAGGAGAGCTCTCTCCTGCCCACAAAGAGCGGATACATTGCGTAGCTTACCGTGACACGGCTATAGCAGCACAGCTGTGCCGCTGTAATGTGTGCAGTGCAAACATAGCCTGAGCACAAGTACTAAAGACCTACTGAGAACACCCTGCTCCAGTAACCCTAAATTCAGAAATAGATACTGCTAGCAGCAGAACTCCCAGAACAGTTGAGTATTTATTTTAAAATAGCAGTACTATGAAAGTGACAATTTCTTATTGCTCCTATGTCCTGAATACTATAACTGATCTAAGAGCAAGAGGAGAAAGTCATTTAGCCATATTTCCAGATGGGCCAATGACAGCAGTGGTAGCCTTTATTACAATATGATACGCATCAAATACTATCAGCACCTTTTTCTTGGCTGTTTCCATTCCTGCCAACTTTATCACCTAGAATCAAAATGCCTCTTCAAAAGATAAACAGCAGTACGCTTACTTTTATCACCAATATTAAAAAAGTAAGTATCTGACAGAAAAACTGCAAGCAGGGTTAATATGCAATAATCTTTATATTGCTTGCTAAAAAATATGGAAACTTTATTTTTCTATAATTACCACAGCAGCTAGCGCAGTCATTGTGGGTGTCATCATTTTTTCCAAAACCTGGACGACAGCTATCAATGCGAGTAACTTCAAAGCTATGGTCTATATAATGTATTGCAGGTACATTCCGAAACTCGTGCTTCAGAACATATGTTTGTTTATGGAAAAATTCTTCAATGAGATCTCTTGCCTAAAATTTAGGAACAATTAAATGATAAATATGACAGTAGGATTTTGTTTTTTGTAGATTAGATATATCAATAAATATATTTTGTCCTAATTCTGCTTGAATGTGTATATGATATGCAATATGGGCCTGATCCTGCACCCACTGCACTGCACCATGATCCAGAGACTTTCCATTGGCTTTAGTGGGCTTAGGATCAGGGTCAATGTGCAATATAATTTATATCATAAACAATCACCATGAAGCTAAATGAACTATATATAAAACAGAAACTACACTTGATAGTTTCTTTAAACTGTATTACAGCTACCAAATCATAATCCAAAGGTCTATGTTCTAGGAAAACTGAAATAAACAACACAGTACATGCTAACATATTGCTAATTTTCATAATTTCATATTTTAGAAAGTAAATGTATAAGAAACATTAACACTGGCCTCAGCAATTTTTGAATAAATATGATACTTAAATACAGTTTTCTATCTTGAGCTGAATTATTTAAAATCCAGATATCACACATACATTCCTGCTCTTTGCATAGGGTGGACTGCAACGAGTCAAAATCTGTAAATACTAATGATGGAATTCACTGTAGTGTGAAGGGACCATGAAAGCCTTCTATAACATTTAAACCCTACTGATCCACTGAATACAATTGTGCACAGACCACGCTGAATACAAAGAAAAGTACTTAAGAGTGGGACATCTGCATGTCCTTTTCAATAAGGGGGGGAGAGGGGAAGAAACATTCCACAATGGTCCAAAATTGGTTACATAGGGGACCACTGGGGATGGATGTGCAGAGGGGCCTCTAGTTCCCATTTACAAGAATCCAGTGGGCTAAAATATCTGCATAGGAGACATGGAGTAGCAGTGGCTACTATTCCCTACCACATCTAGAATAGCTGCACTAAAGCACCATGGTCTGCTTGTGGATTGATGGAATAGATTCCTTCTCCATGCTGCACTTGCTCTTCTAGACTTCCCTGCACAAAGCCCAGTTATCTAGGATTTGTACAGGGAAAAGTAAATTTCACCTTAACTAACTTTGTAGTCCATATTTTACAACCCCCCACCCTGCAGCGTCTCCCTCCCTCATTTTGGGTTCTAGAATATTCACGTTTATTTAGGTACGCATGCATTAAAAAAATCCTACCTCCTGAACTCTTCTGTTGGTTACATCTTCACAGTCATAAGAAATCTGTTGGCAGACTGCTTCCCATCCTGGGGCAAAAGGATTTACTATAGAGAAAAGGAGAAAGGGTATAAAGGCAAAACCGTATTGTAATAGCTCATCATAAATACCTTGAAGAATACATTACAAAGGAGCATCCTGAAATGAGTGTCTTTCATTTGGAGATTTATTTTACAAAGCACTGGCGTGCAAACGCCAGTCATCATACTGCTGCTGCTTTTTATCTGTATATTACATTAATTTTATGCTGTTACAATACAATTCAAGAGCAGAGACACTCTATTTTGCCTCAATTTTGTGAGGAAGTGTCAATTTATTACATTTGCTTCTGTGGTCAAGATATTGTTTTCATAACCGTTGTTCTTCTGATCTAAGATACTTAACTGAATTTTAAATAATAAAAATAAAGATAAATGGATAACCAAGAAGAAAAGGCAACTTCGATTACCTCCGATTGATTAAAAACAGGTAAGGAAATACTAAGAAAACATGAACATGTACAAATCAGTCAGTCTAGCTGGCTTGGCATTCTAGGATGTTAAAAGTATTAGCTAATGAACATTCTCAATGCCTAATAATTACTTCTAAAGGGTCATGGAGAACTGGAGAGATACAAGGTTCTGGAAAAAACTATGTGGTATCATTTATTAATAAGGGAAAAAGGAGTGGTCCTGACAATTCCTATCCAGTGACTTTAGTGTCATTCACTAACAAAATAATGAAATAAATGATAAGAGAAAAGATCTGGAAACTAGAGATGGGACAGACTCAAACCCCCATATATATAAATAATTTCAAACTATGGAAAGGTCCAAATCCAGATTTGAACTTTGAGGCTTGGGTCCTATCTCCATTGTGAACATGGGGAGAGGGGAGGGGGAATTAATTCACTCTGATGATGAAAAATTGCCACAAAGCAACTGCAGGTCCCATCCGAAGAATGCCCCTCATGTAGGGCAGATACACAGTCAAGAGAAAATGTGTCCGGGGTGTCCCTGTCCCTCATCAATTCCCCAGTGCCACAACACCTACAGAGAGCATTATGGATCGACTGTCCCTATGGACTTCAAAATGTAGAAACCTTGGAAACACCTGAATCCCTGGGCACCAAAAAGGTCTAAGCATTGGAAACTTAAAGATGTGAATTAAAAAAAATCTTTATACAAGAAATAATGCATAGACTTCTTGACTACACAAAGGGATTTGTTGAGGATATCTGGTACAAATTAAAGTTAACATTGGTAGAAACAGCATATAAAGTCCTAGGAGTGATTAAACCAGTCCCAAAAAGGATAAGAAGGAAGACTTGGTGGTGGAATCTTCAGGTTAAAAAATCTGTGGAGAAGAGAGGTAACTTTTAAAAAATGGCAGACCAGTAGCTTAAGCAATGATAAGATAGTGTATATGGAAGTGAAAAAAGAGGCTATTAGAAGTGTTGCCACAGCTAAAAATTTGGCTTGTGACAAGCTATATAATCAATTAGGAGGATATGACAGAGAAAAGACTGTCCAAAAACTCGCTAAGGCAAGAAAGAAAAGGCTCATATGAGTTTGTACACACTAGAAATGAACATGGTATATTGCAAACAAATGGTGAATCAATCAAGAATGTCTGGAGTGATTATTTTGAAAGAGTGACAAATGAGAACTCACAGGAAGAACTAAGAACATGTAAGCTGAGCCAAGTCATAACAGATCTCATACATGAGGAAGAGGTTGTAGAGGCTCTGAGGAATAAGAAAAAGAAGACAGCATCTAGGCTAGATGAAGAAGTGCTGGATGCACTGAAGTAAATGACAAGGGACAGTGTCAAGTATTTTACACGTCTGTTCCGTGATATTCTTAAGAAAGAGAAAATGCTGGACGAATGCCATAAAAGCTTTGTGGTGTCCATTTTTAAACACAAAGGATATTGTATGCTAATTATGGCCCAATTAAGCTGACAGCACATGCCATATGAAAGTTTGGGAGAAGATTATTGAAAAGCATCTGAGAACACTTGAGATTTGGAGAGGTCAATATGGATTTATGCTGAGAAGGGGTACAACTGATGCCATACTTGCTCTATGAATACTCATGGAGAAGTTTAGAGACAAGAGACAGCAACTGGTCACAGCCTTTGTGGACTTGGAGAAGGTGTATAAATGTTTATCAAGAAAACTAGTTTGGTGGAATTTGCAATGGACAGGTGTGCCAGAAGGCTATGTTGCCTTATTCAGGATATTTTTGATGGAGTGACTACATAGTAGTCTGCTACAGGAGTAAATTTCCAGTAAATGTTCAGCTGTACTGGGGGAGAAGGGGTCAGCGTCGAATCCTTCTTTGTTTGCAGTTGACTTGGATGTGATAAATGAAAATAGGGGAAGGGAGTTGCCTTGGAATACGCTGTTCACTGATGACTCAGGCCTTGCCTACACTAACTGGGGGTTTGACGCACAGCGATCGACCGCCGATTTCTCTCCCATCAACTCCTGTCCTCCACCTGAACGAGAAGTGCAAGGGAAGTCGACGGGAGAGTATCTCCAGTTGATATAGCATAGTGTGGAACCCACAGTAAATCTAAGTACATCGACTTCAGCTAAGTTATTCATGTAGCTGAAGTTGCGTAACTTAGATCTATCTCCCCCCGTAGTGTAGACATGGCCTCAGTGATATGTGCGAAAGACTGTGAGACCCTGCAATCCAACTTTGAACCGTGGCAACATAGAGCAGGCAGGAGTTAGAGTGAATGTTAGCAAGACTGAGGTTATAATTGAAGGAGGAGGACGCACCATAAAGGATATTACAGGCAGGGAGCTTAGACAAATGAAAGAATCTGAATACATAGGATCAGTGATTGCTGATAATGGTGCCCTTCTGAGTGAAGCCCAGCACTGTACCAAAGCTGCTTGATGCAAATGCTGGGAACTGACCCCAGTCATCTGTGATAAAAGATGCCTATAAAATTAAAAGGTAGAGTGTGTAAAACTATAATTCTACCCATCCAAATGTGCAGAACAGAGACTTGATCAGGCACAAGAAAATAAATCAGTATGTTCTCTACCACAGAAATGAAGATGCTGAGATGGTAAAATGGGTGCACACTCCATGATAGGAAATGAAATGAAGTTGTGAGGGGCATAATGTGGGCTGCCCCAAATGAAGACAAGTTGAGGGAGGCTAGGCAACGTTGGTAGGGACATGTCCAACGGAGACCTGAGAGTTATGTTGATAGGCTGGCCCTTGCAATGATCATGGATGGAAGATGACCAAGGGGAAGGCCAAAGACTTGGTATATGGACCGGACATCAGTGGACATTAGAAAGACCAATTTGCATGACAACCAGGTGTACAATCATGAGTTTCGGAAGAAGACAATAAAAGCTGCCGACCCCAAATAAGGAAGTGACAAGAAACAAGAAGAAAATAGCAAGAAAGATAAATCTGATAATTTTTCTGACAGAATTACAACATTCATGAAGAATCATGAATGAACTATATCTGGACTTTAGTAAATGATTTTCTGGGAATGGGCGACAGGGATGGATCACTTCATGATTATTTGTTCTGTTCATTCCCTCTGAAGCACCTGGCATTTGCTGCTATCAAAAGGCAGGATACTGGGCTAGATGGACGTTTGGTCTGACCCAGTATGGCCATTTGTATGTTCCCCAAGGCCCTTTGTAAACAACACCCCGTTAGAGAATAACCTTTCCCAGAAAGGTTGTAAAAAGTACATTAATATAAATTCAAACAACTCATAAGTTGTATTATAGCTCCATCTGTGGGCTAAGAAGAAAAAATACAGAAACTCTGAAGAAAAGCAGAGAAGTAACATATGAGGGAACATATGACTCTGATATAATTGCAAATGTAATTTATATTGTCCTTAATTTAACTTTTTTTAATAAAGTAACAGTGTGACACTACGTCTTAAACAAATGCTTAAATCTGTTACCTTGAAAAGTAACAAATAGCTCATCCAGGAGGCCATGTTTTGGCATCTTGATAACATGACATTTGTATGATGGTTCTATAACATGACATGTCAAATCAGAAATTAAATCATTCAAGATTTTCTTCAGCTCTTCAAAGAATTGACCATTAGCTGCTAGTCTGCACTCTTTTGTAGTAAACCGAACAGATATTTGGTATGTGTAGTCAGGCTCCCGATATGCTAAAAAAAATTAGTATACACATAAGTACAAGCAATATAATGTCTCTCCCACATATATTATATTATTATATATATTATTAATATATTATATTTCCTATGCAGTACTATTCTTTGTGTCTTATATCTTTAATAGTCTTTTATTTAGAGGCAAACCAATTTGTTTACTTATTAAGCATGACGGGCCAAATGCATCCTTGGTTTAGCTTCCCTGACTTAAATGGTGTTATACTATTCATTTAGTTTGATACGCACAAGAATTTTTGAATGTGTACACACTATATTTTTATATGACTATGTGCCTAAATACCAACCATGGGAAAATGTTATATGTCAAAATAGCTACAGAACTAACATAGCCATTTTTGAGCCTGTGCACTTGCTTACAAAGTAGACATAACTGAAATGTGATGAGAAATTTTAAAGAAAGTACTTCATGTACCTGCATTTTAGGGTGGAGAATTTTGAAGTGACTGGAAAAAGAAATTACATCTGTTTCTTCCTCCTTTCATTTACTTTTTTTATAATTGTTTTTGGGAGAATGATGGGGTTGCTAAACTGCACAATCTGTCACCGTTCCACAACTTGTAACATATGTCATCAACTAAGATCAGACCAGGACAGAGGCCCATCTTTGACACCTCTTTGGAACAAGATCACAACCACACCAGAGCCTCTTCTTCTGTCCTTGGGTACCTTTGGGGGAAGGCAGGAAGAAGGCAATGACCTCGTCTATTTTTCCCAAGGGTAAAGATTATTTCATTCTCAAGGACAATCACTGCATGCTCTTGGCAGTTGTGTTGATTTGATTGAAATCGAAGTTGTAGTGAACTGACTTTTCAAAAACTGGCATTTAGAATAATAAAGATGTTTATCACCAAGGTGCTTGAAACTGTAATTTACATTCTGGAGTACAGTGCTAACTAATTGTGTTTAATAAACCAATATTCAGAAAAGTCACATGCACTAGTTTACCAGCAAATTTGTACGGTCTTACCATAAACCATAAATTTATATGTCTTAAATTTCTCTCTCTCTTCTTGTATGTCAGTTTTGATGGTTTTATAAGAAAGAGTGCAAGTATAAGATCCAGACATAGATTCCTGAAAACCTCTCACCATCAGTTTTCCTGTTTCTGTGAGATTGATGTAACTTTGTCCTAAAATGGAAACAGGAAACTACCTGATTAATATTGGAAAAATACTGATGCATAATTTATGTAGTATACTAACAGATGAAAAGAGATATTATTTACCTTTACATATGTATATCAATTTACTTATAGAAGTTGGTCTGAATCTAATGACCTTCAGGACTTGTTGCAAATCTCATTTTTTCCGTCAGGCATTTGAAAATTTGGAAGAGGGAATGTAATTGTAAGGGTCCAGAATTATTTGACAGAAAGGAGGATTTGCAGCAGGTTATCTTAAATTACTGCACTTAAGATATATTTTTAAGTTATGTTAAGTGTGCTGAGAACATAAAGATGTGAGTACTTTTAGCATTGCTATATATCAAAATAAAAAACATACTTATATATATAACATGCATATATAAAATATTAAAACAGACTTTAAATATATATCAAAGGTCACGTTTTTACATCCCTCAGTAAAGTATAAATCATGCTTTGTGTATTTATTTCGTGAAAATACTTCAAAGCATGAACTGTTTTGACAAAACTATGAACAGGTGAAAATATGCTCCTGATATGCTAATAAAGTGAATACTCAGCTAATATTATATAAGTGAAAACTTCTTAATATTTTTAAAAAGTAATTCATTTTTTTCATTTATGGTATTATAATACCATTGTTGGTGTTCAAACTAGTGGAGTGGGGAATGTCTGTGTGTTTACATCTGTAAACTGATGGAGTGGGCCAACTACAAAGTCTTTTACCAAGTAAAGCTTTTTTCCACAGCTTTATTCTTGAGCCTGTCTGTGTTTAGCTTAACAACAACAAAAAAGGAAAATATAGACTCAAACAGAAAAATCCCAGATCAAACAACAACCCAGTCCACTAGGCATGGAGCTCCACTTTCTCCATAATCTCTCTCCCATTTGGTTACCAAGCAGTGATTTTTAATAGTGCTTCCAGTTTCCCCCTAAGTGCCTGATCGGATATTCAGTCCCCAGCCCTGCTTCCTTAATCTACTTTATAGATCTGTGTCAGTTATGTGAAGAAAATTACCTCCTTTTTTTATGGAAATCAGGAAGAGTTTCAAAACAAATTCTGACTAATCACACATTATTATGGAAAATGTCTTAAAGAAATGAAGGTTAATGAAAGCACCCATAAAAAAATTCACATAGGATAATATGAACCACAAGTCACACCATCCGACTGATGATAGGTTTCACCAAAAACTTAGAAAGTGTTATCTCACATACAGCATTCTGAAATCTACTCAACCATTAGTGATGGAATTAATTTTCTGTAAAAGAGGAGAGAAACAGAAAACAAAGCTATCTCAGAAGAATTTTTCATTTTTGCCATCACATATGGATTGCTTCTTGTTATGTGATATTCATAAAAATCAGATTCTGTGGGTTAGTAGGTGATGGAATAAACATAGAACCAGTAAGACTGTATATAAACCATAATGAGGAGAAAGTGACTTGCCTTTTAGATTCTTTCCATCCGGTCCAATCCATAAATAGTTTGGATCTATTACTTCTTTTTGAGATAGTGCCAAATCCATGCATACTAGAAATGGACTATTTGTATACACTTTAACATAAATGTTGACTGCGATACAAGAGAATGAATTAAATAACTAGCAATGCTGAAACTGAATGAAATTACTAAATATCAATTTATATATACATATACATTATTTAATTCTTTACTTTTTTAGGTCCAACTTGCAAAATTAGTTCAGCGTTACACTAATCTCTTAATGGCCTTATTTATTATTATTATTTATTAGTTTGTACCATGGAACTGTCCACAATGTGCTTTGTACTGTCCAGATATACTGGAAAACATGGTCCCAGTCCCAAAGATTTGATAGCCTATCAGATCTCCAGTTTGCAGCTGAGGTGGTGAGAAGGCAAGTAGTACCTTATCCTGACATTAAATGCTTACAAAATTCTATAGCAACACCACAGGGGAAAAGTGTTTGTTAAGCCACAGCTCGGCATCCTGAGAATAGTATTGCTGGAATCAATGCAGCAGCACATGTTGTTCCTATGGCATATCCTGATAAAGGTTAGTGCTTTAATACAATAAAGGCTAGTGCTAAAATACAATAAATTGACCACTGCCAACACCCTGGAAAAACATAAAGATTCAAGGGCATTTTTCTAATATGATCTATTTAATTTCTCATTAAATAATAAATTATGCCCCCATTGACTTTGGCTCACCTCCCACACAAATTAAAGTTCTTTAGAGTTTTTCTACATCATTTTCCATTGTAACTTTAATAGGTAGTTGTAAACATGTGGTGTTAAACTTTTTGTAGAATAAATCTATTATATTAATTCATTTAACTGTGCTGACCAATCAGATACTTTATGGGGTCAATCTGGTAAATGAACAAAAAGGAAAGAAATGAGTAAGTACAGACTGGATCCATATGGGAATGAATAAGCTATGGCCCTACTCTATATCCCAGGTACAGAATTTGTGGGATCTGTTACAATGGGTATGGAATAAATAAATTTTCCACCGCTGTTGGGCGTGTAACAGGTTTCCATCAATTCTACTATGCCAGTAACTGTACTTGTTTCACCATCCCCAAATACTCTGCCACTCTAAGTTACCCACCATGTAGTAGCAAACAGGTATTTAGAAAGCAGTTTGGGCTCTCTACACCTTGGCACAAAGGCTTTTTAAACACCGTTTACCTCAAAACAAGTTTTTTCTCAAACCTTCCTCCATGTGTGTCAGAATGGGACCCTGATTAAGGAATTCACACCAGAACCATGTCTAATGTATATGCCATCCTTTGATTAAAGATGCATATTCTCTTTTTTCTTTCTTTACTACGATTCAGTTAAAAACATTATAGCCTAGGCCAAAACACAGTTCGGCATACTTGACTTACAGTGCTTACTGAAAACAGACTCTCCAAGATTGTGCAATATCGATAACTTGTAGAATGAACTATCATTTTGCCAATACCTTTTTCATTTTATATAAAAACCCATAAGCGCACATCCTACTGCTCCGTGCAATCACTTAATTCAAAGATCTTTCTGTTTACAATGTCCTTTATTGCACAGTGGCTATGATTTATTGACAGCTTTCAGATTGCAGTAATTGAATTGTTCCAGTTGGGAATAATTTGAAGTAAAAAATTTAGTTGCCTATTTTACGATATCCATTTCCTGTTTATATGCTTGAAGAATTATGTAATTTTCTATATAATTAAGATTTGAAATTTTTGGTATAATAACAGAGCCACAGTCACCAACATATGTACATTTGTTTATATGCTTTATTGCTGTATTTATGATCTTTGTATTAATATTGCACTAAAATACTTACTTAGATCTTAACTATAAAAATAATCACCTTGATGTTTGATGTTGCCATAAATGTAATTCTTTTTAATTACTTTAACAGAATATTGTTCATCAATTGCAGCTTCCACTGTAGAAAAAACACAGTAACACTTAAAAAATTTTTAAAAATCAAATCTGAATTTAGTTTGTTTACCTTTTTATTTTATTCTTGCAGTTCCCCTCCCTTCCATCCTTTTCTTAAAACAAGCACTCCTGTTTACTGTTCGAGTAGTAAACCTGTCTTGACTGTGGAGCCTCCACAGTGGCTGAATATTAACTTTCCAAAAATATGTAAGTAATTAAGGAAGCTGTTTAAAAATCTGCAGCTCTTCAAAATAATCTCAGCTACAAAACTTGTTAAGCTTGCATGGAACTTACAGAATGGGCATTACTTCCCTGATATAAATAAACAAAAAAGTGGAGTTTGCAGCCAGAAAAATTAACTACTGGTTTGAATCATTTTCTGCTGTTTAAAGTCCGGGTTCAATTACTAATCCCAATCATTCACTACCCAGGTCAGAAAGTTCTGTGGAAACAGCACACTCTGCCCAAAAGGTGAAGGAAGTGCTTTGCACAGCTTAACTAATCACTAGCAGTGCCTGTGCTAATCCATTGGAGGTTCTAAACAGGAATATTTTGGGGAGCACCCCCATACAATATCTACTAATAATTAAGGGGGGGGGGGCTGTGAGTTGCTCAGGGCCCTTAAGCCATTGCTTTGTCTGCTTATGCCTAGCAATGTCTTTGATCAACCGCAGCACCTCTGAATAGTTACAGATTTCAGTGAACAGGTTGGAGATTTCCATTAACAGTCTCTGAAAGGAATACCATTTATTTATAATTTGCTGGGGCCCCGAACTACTAGACACCCCATCTAACTTTGGGACAAAAGAATTCATAACTATGGTTATGTAACACCTATTTCAGAAGGGTAGCCCACCACAGCTTGGATTGTGTTAGGGACACACCTGCTGAGGTTGCAGGAGGCCCTGATTTCTCTGACACAAGTGGGGTTCAGGGAAGCCACAGCATTTGTGGTCTTGTGGAGGGTGTGGGGCCCATGTTTCAGTGCTCCTGTTTCCATATCCACTGAGTAATTTAAAGAGATTCAGCCCCCATTTGATGAGCAGGGGGGCCCAGTACCTCTACAAAGGGCTTCTCTCTCAAGAGAGCCCCAAATGGGTGTGAAGACCGCTGTCCTGATATTTTGGGGGCCCTCAATGACTCCTGACCCAGGGTTTCACTGAAGGCCTCCAGTACACTGGGATGGCCCCTTCTGATGTCTGGCTTCCCAAAGAGCGAGGCCAAGAGGTAAAGTGACCCACGTGGAACATGACGCCTTGATGATTTCTGAGCTCAGGGAATAGGGGGCTCTGGGAGATTACAATGGCCCCTTAGAATCATAGAATCATAGAATATCAGGGTTGGAAGGGACCCCAGAAGGTCATCTAGTCCAACCCCCTGCTCAAAGCAGGACCAAGTCCCAGTTAAATCATCCTAGCCAGGGCTTTGTCAAGCCTGACCTTAAAAACCTCTAAGGAAGGAGATTCTACCACCTCCCTAGGTAACGCATTCCAGTGTTTCACCACCCTCTTAGTGAAAAAGTTTTTCCTAATATCCAATCTAAACCTCCCCCATTGCAACTTGAGACCATTACTCCTCGTTCTGTCATCTGCTACCATTGAGAACAGTCTAGAGCCATCCTCTTTGAAACCCCCTTTCAGGTAGTTGAAAGCAGCTATCAAATCCCCCCTCATTCTTCTCTTCTGCAGACTAAACAATCCCAGCTCCCTCAGCCTCTCCTCATAAGTCATGTGCTCTAGACCCCTAATCATTTTTGTTGCCCTTCGCTGTACTCTTTCCAATTTATCCACATCCTTCTTGTAGTGTGGGGCCCAAAACTGGACACAGTACTCCAGATGTGGCCTCACCAGTGTCGAATAGAGGGGAACGATCACGTCCCTCGATCTGCTCGCTATGCCCCTACTTATACATCCCAAAATGCCATTGGCCTTCTTGGCAACAAGGGCACACTGCTGACTCATATCCAGCTTCTCGTCCACTGTCACCCCTAGGTCCTTTTCCGCAGAACTGCTGCCGAGCCATTCGGTCCCTAGTCTGTAGCGGTGCATTGGATTCTTCCATCCTAAGTGCAGGACCCTGCACTTATCCTTATTGAACCTCATTAGATTTCTTTTGGCCCAATCTTCCAATTTGTCTCTGATCTCAGAGTGAGGGCCACAGGGAGAACAGAGTGTGCCTCTGCCATCCACAGTGGCAGGGTAAAGAGCGGGAGACCCGGGAAGCCCCCACAGCGAGTGAGGACAACATGCTCCCCCGGTTACCTTGGGTCAACAAAATCCCCAGGGACAGGAGGGAGGCGCTGTAGAGGGGAAGGCTCAGCCCGCAGCCGCCCCCCTCCATGGTCAAGCGCAACCCCCTCCCAGGCGGTCCTCGCTCCCTGCCAAGGAGAGGGGGCGGGGCACGGGGCTCAAGCTCCCCTCGCCGCCCCTCCCCCGCCCGCAGCATTCTAACCGCCGCGGCGCGTGACCCACGGCTCTGGGCTGCCCGCCTTTTTTCCGCCTGTGGCGTCCGCAGCGCGAGGCCAAATGCCCTTCCCGCCTTTTTTCCGCCTTTCTCGCCTCTGCAGGGGGAGGCCCAATTCCCTTCCCGCCTTTTTTCCGCCGGTCCCTTCCGCGGCGCGAGGCCAAATGCCCTTCCCGCCTTTTTTTCCTCGGTCGCGTCCACGGCACGAGCCTAACCGCCCTACCCGCCTTTTCCCCGCCTGTCGGGGCCGCAGCGCGAGGCCAAATACCCGTCACGCCTTTTTTACGCCTGTTGGCGCCACAGCGCGCGGGGTCCAAACGCGGTTCCCGCCTTTTTTTCCATCTGCCGTGGCAGATGCATGCGAAGCCTGCCAGGTCTTCCTGCCACCTTTCTGCTCCCATTCGCTACCTTTCTGATCCAGAGAGGCACCTCTTTCCTCCCTTACCTCAGTCGGCTGCCCGCTTGAAAGGGCAGAAGGGGCTGATGGAGGAGATCTCTTTGCAGGAAATCTGGCTGGATAGGAAAGCATCCCTCCTTGTTACTTGCTGGTAACACTACGGGGAGGAGGGGGGTCTCCCTTTCCACCCTCTACACCCCAGCACAGTAAACCAAGTTGCAAAGTGCAAAAGCTGATCATTTTAGCATAAAGAAAAGGAGTACATAATTATCCTTCCTTGGGATTGAACCACCCAGAGCATCACTATGCCATCTATCCTCAACACCATGTGCCACACATCAGTAGAAACTTTGTTATAACTATGCCCAGAAATTATTTCCAAATAGGGTGACCAGATGTCCTGATTTTATTGGGACATTCCTGATTTTGGGGTCTTTTTCTTATATAGGCTCCTATTACCCCCCACCCCAGTCCTGATTTTTTACATTTGCTGTCTGGTCACCCTATTTCCAACTGCCGTAACACAGTGCTCTATATCCTGGCTCACACAACTAGCAACAATATTAGAAAAACCTTCAGGGACTATGGGAGAACTGGGACATGGTGATGTCTGCCCCTGCTTTCCACAGCTAGAAACAGCACTGCACTAAACCATGGTTAGAAACCATTGCTAGACACAGTGCACTGTGGTTTGTGTCCCCATTCTGCTGTGTCAACTTTCACAATTTAATTGCGAGCCTTGCAATGTTTAGTGTTTTTCTTAAAGCCCCAGCATCTGGAGGCATGTGATGAGTTGAGAATCTCAACATTTTTTTAATTTTAAGAAAATTTTTAGCATTGATTGTGGCAAAAAGCTTGAAAATATGATCTTATATCAAAATCCAAAATGCAAACAGAAGGATTTATTGTTTTTAAAAATATCATAATTTTTAAGCCAATCTCATGATTTTGGGGGCCTGGCTCAACTTTTTTGAACATGTGGGGCTGGTAATACTGCATTTCTAAAAACGGTGTTAAAATAACCATGTTCAGAAAATGTGCCTGGACACAGTATTTATATTTGACATTGTTAGAAAGTCATATAACACATAACAGTCGGAAAACACGCCCAAGACTTTAGCTAACAGTATTAAGAAAGAAAGAAAGAAAGAAAGAAACCTCCCAAGGGGATAATATTGAATTATGAAAGGAAAATGTTGAGATAGAAAACATAATTATGGACTAAAACATTAGTGTTTTAAACTATTTATCCTCCAATTTTCATTTTATTTAAAGTTTCCTGCCTAAACATTGGTGCTGCTTTAGTTATTTCAGTTGACTCAAGTTCAAAATGACTTAGCAGTTATGTCTAGACTAGCTGGCTCAGGTGTAAGGAATATGTCAAGGGGTTCAGTTTTAGTTTCTATGAGTAGTTGATTAATTTAAAATTAGGACCATCTCAAAAAGGTCTAGCGTGCCTCTGTGTCAAAGATTTTCAGTTTTACTCAAAGTTAACTTTTCACAGTTATGCGATATCGGCTAAGTGATTCAGTTTTAATCTGTGTCTGTTATATACTAGTCATATCTCAGTCTGTTCCAGAGGATGTTTATGCCCAAATTTAATTTGACTATCCCACACAAACTTTCATTATCCCACTTGTTAATTATTGTAAAATAAGAATCTCTCCATTATAAAGCTTTGTCTGCAGTTTTGGATCTCTGTAGATTGAGACTTACGATCTATGTCTCTAGCCAAATGACTCATTCCTTTCAATGTCAGTATGATATTTCTGAGTTAGAAGCAGCTAGATCATCTTCTTAATAGATCTGTGAACAGCATTTTCTTCTTAAAAAAGATTCTTTGTCAACCAAAAAATAAGAGATATAGTTTGGTTTATTTCCTTAAACACTATTTATTTACATATTATTCTTGTGATAGCGCCCACTGGCCTCAGTATGTTAGGTGCTGTACAAATACATAGAAAGGTCTTCTGAAAATTAAACAAAGCTATATTCATCTACTAAACAAACATTTCTTAATATAGAGCATTAATATACAATATATAATAAACTTATTTGTGCATCTGTCTATTAGTATATTTTAGTTTCTATAGTAAGAATTAAGAATTTAGAGTCAGTACACTAGCATTCAGATTATGCTTCTCATCTTACTGGCCCTTGATAGGTCAATAAATATGTTATAATACACAAACACCCAGGCTAAAAAGTCTCATCTTGGGTGGATTATAATAATAATAATAAAAATTAATACTTGTAAAAGTACACAGAGATTTACAAAATACAAACTAAGACAAAGTCCCTGCGCCAAAGAGTTTACAATTTCATTGAGACAGCAAAATGTGTACATGGAAAAAAAAGTTCAGGTGATGAAAGCACTTTTTTTAATGGCAGTCCTTTCTCAGTCCCCTGAAGAGACAACCCAGTCCTTCCCTGCTTTCACTGAAACCATCCTGTAACTTCTACTAGCTCCTACTGCTTTGACTTTTCTGTTGCAATGAGTGTTTCCAGGGCACAATGAGTCTAATTTTGAATTTAATACAGGTAAACTAAACATAACAATAGTTACTCCAAGACCCTGAAATACTGGCTAACTGCTCGGGTCAAAAGGAATAATAATAGCATTTTATTTGATAAAATCTCTTGTACTTCCATCTGTTGTCAACATTCAGAGTTTTAATAATCCTTACAAACATGGTTATTTCTATATTATTGATATTTTCTATCTTTTTCAGGATTTTATACTGTCATTCAATACTTAGTATCTCAGGACCTTTGACACTGAACAGACTGGGAACAGTGAGGTGCTCATGGACCTCCATGGAGTGTCTAGCTCTTCTCCCTTTTTGGGTTATAGAAACTGGATGGACATTCAGTCAGAATGCAGTCTACAGGATGTCACAAAAAATAACTCTGAGAATCATATCCCTGTGGTATATTGTTATCAAAGAGCAGAGCCATGTTCAGTTTATGTCTTTTGAAAGATCTGTTCAGATCAAATTAGTCTCTCAATTTTGCAATCATTACATGAGTACTCTCATTGACTTCAAAAGGACTACTTGCAGAAGTATGGGTTGCATAACTGGGCCTCCATAACCTTAGAGATGTAATCTTTCCCATAAAATGTCAAGTAACAACGTAAATTAATTCTCAGTCCAGTTATTACTCCAATGCTTTTATTTAATTTCTCAACTGTCAAATAAATAGATCATAAACAAGCTGCAAGTCCTAAAAACACAAAGGCCAAATTAAGTAAAACATATTTTTTTAAAAATTAAGTATTCCATATTGATAATAAGCATAGAAGCCTCAATCTAAAGTATTCATTTCCCCCCCTTACTTTCACTCTACACTATTTTTGTCTCATCAGAGCTTGAAGTTGCACATACAAATATAAGATGATGTCAAATCATGTCATGAGCTGATTGTTTTTGTGATGATGCTGGTTGCTGATGTGGAGATTGTAATATCTAGGCAATTTAAAATTTCATAGGGCCATTTCTTGGTAAATAATTATGAACTCTGATAAAAAAAATTACAAAACTATTTTTAGTTAACGTGAATTCTTGCACATTCAAAACTTCAACTGTTTTGGTTCCCAAGTGTTTATTAGACCCAGTTTCATGCTATTTTTTGTTGAGCTGTAGGAACAAAGATGATTCATCCTTAGCAGTAAAGGTTTTTGAATGGAGTTAATCATTACTGGTGTTTACTAGGCATCTTTGTAATTTGTCATTTTTTAAACAACTGAGTTATTTTTGCTTTTATTTAAAAGCTAACAATCATTGACTTTCCTTTATTAAACCTAAAGAGATGCCAAGTGTAGTCTCAGCAATAGCATGTTAATATATATGCAAGCCTGTGAGGGTGAATAACACAGAGAAAACAGTGTTGATGCAACTCTCTGAAGACCATGTCACTATGTTTACATGATGGAAAAACAGTACCAGTCCAAGTTACACATAAAGGAAATTAAATATAAAGAAAGAAAAATATTTTTTCATGTTGAGTGTGGGCATGCTGGCATGCTATTGCAACACTCATTCAAACAAAGTCCTAAACTATGCTTGCCAAATTGTAAGAAATGAGTCACAAACCCATCAAGGCAAGGTAGTTGAGTTACTCCTGTCAAATTCTTAGCAATACAGTAGTTACTGTCTTTGGAGTAACTAATAGATGACCAAAACTAAGTAGTCCCCAATGGTTTTTAAGGGGTATTTTGGGAATTAATACTTGTAAAGGACTTCACAAATGAAAACCACTGTATAAATGATAAACACAATTTTTAACTGGAAAAATGTTTTCATGAATTATGGGCCCATTAGATCACTTGTTTTATGGAAGGAGTGGTAATCTATTTTCACAAATGTGGGCTACAATGGCAAATTGCTTGAATGGAACACATTGCATCTGTCTTTTATGTTTAATATGGAGGCATATATCTTACAAACAGTAGTTCAACTGGACCAAGATGTGTCATGCATGCTGGAAACTAGTATCTGCTGACGTTTTGTTTGTATTAAAGATGAGGGCAGACATGGGAGATGTGGAATTCCTTGAATGCACTTTGGCCATTCCTTTAAAAGAACCATGTTTTTTTAATCATAATGTTGTGCATGTGAAGAAACTTCCGTGGAACAAGTCACTGGGAACTAAAAAAGATATGTAAGTGTCAAGACGTGATGACTTAGGATACCACATTTTAGGGGTGTATAACATCCTCAGCAACTCAGAGCCCAGTTTCCCTTTCTGGTAATGGGATCATGGAGAGGGGCAGTCACATAAGACCTCATTCCCTATTTCACCAGTGACACCTCCAGGATGGATCCCATGCTTTTGGGACTCCTTCAGAAGCTTCTGGGGAGACAATATAATCCAGGGAATAGGACATGGGTTTGGTAATCAGGATACCTGGCTTCTGTTCCCAACTCTGCCACTGCTGTAGCTCCATGAATGGCAAGCGTTGTTATTCTGTCTTGCACACCTTACTCCTCTCTCCAAGTAGTATCTGCATGTTTCTGGGGACTCTGCTATTGATTCTTTACTTGGAAGGTCACAAAGCCATCTCTGCAGACATGGAGATAAAGATCCATGACGTTTGTTGTGACCCTTTTTCTAAGAGTAGGGTTTGCCATGACACTTTTTGAGCCACTGGTGCTTTGTGTGAGAATAGTAGTTTGCCCTGCTATCCCTACCAAAAATCCCTCCTTCCTTTGCACTATTATTAAGCATCCTGCACACAGACTGGTGAGGCAGGACCCTATATCCCTCAGATATCTGCATTACAATGCCTCTGCATTGTAGGTTGTTTGCAAAGCACTTTGGGATAAAGGATGCTGGAGGAAAGTAAAACGTTATGATGTTTATAAATTTCAAGTTACAGGACTATGGAGAAGCCTTTTAAAAAATCCTAATGACATTTTAAATGTTTATTTTAGCACTAGTCCAACTGCCTCCGCCTATCAACATGCATGGTCTTAAAAGTTTAACTCTCAAAAACACACCAGTTTCCTCCCACTCTAGATAACTTGCCGGTAACACATTTTAGCTATCGAGGTGGCATTTTTTGTGCCTGAAATTAAACATATTAACAATAATAATAGCTAATTCTGAAATGTACCCATTTCTCCTGCCAGAGGTTGAAATTTTGCACCCAGACTCATTAAAGGGATTACAGGGGCTGTGTGTTCTCGCAGCAGTTTTGCACGAGGTTTTCAAACCACCACCCGGCGCCGCTCTAATCGCACAGACAATGAGTTCCTGTCCCTTTAAATGCCTGATGTCACAGTCTCCTATCCAGAGCGGAAGCCCAGTTGCTGGGAATCTCCCGCCTGCTGCAGTTGAGAATCCTAGAGCCCTGGACCAGCACGTGGAGTAGGGAGCACACGTGGAACAGCAGCATGGAAGGTGAGAAGAGACTCTGCTGTTTTTACAAGGGTGTAGTGCATCGGTTTAGGGATCCCTGGGTTTTTTTTTCGGTTTTTTGGTTGCTTTAATCGAATTTAATGGAGTATTTTATAAATCGTGATTGTCCTCGCAGTCAATTGAAAGTTTCTCCTTTTGCCACCTTTTCTGCAACCAGATTGCAATCCATAGAGGTGGAATCAAATCGTGAGTTGCAATAAAACAGGAAACGAGTCGAGCCTCTTTCTACGTTTAATTTCAGAACCTGTGCAACATGGATGTTAAAGTTAGATTTAACTACCGTTTAACTACAGCTCATACTCTGGCTTTTAACAAATTAAGGGCGTGTGGGTTTCTTTGTGCTTATAAAAAGCGCACGCAACTTTCGCATCCAGTTAAAAAGAAGTTGCAGGTTAATTTAGGTTCTAGTATTTGAAACGAGGCAAAATACTTTGTTTCTTCATATTGTTAACAACCTTTGCAATTAGCCCCATTCACTAGTAGTTTGAGAGAGAGATTATTAATACATTGTTTCGATTCTTCATGTTAAAAAAGCCTGAGAGTAAACTCAGCCCTGCCTAGTCTCACTCACTTGGAGGGGGATACCTCCTTATTTTAAGTTAAATTAAAATGTTGTTTTAACAATGTCTAGCCCTCTTGTGATGAAAGATTTTGAGATGTACATTTCTGTGAGACTCATAATTTAAATACAATCTGACTCAATTCGGGTAGTCACAGCTTGATAGCGTGAATGCTTTGAAAGAATGGGTCTACTTGCATGTGTCAGTTTCATTTTTCTTAGTTGATCAAGTTTTGATTACTTACTGTATGTTTTTATTCAGCAAATGAGAACAGTCTCTGAATAAGTAATGAGCAGGCCTCTACCTCTGTGAAATGTATATTTTTTTCTCCAAAAATTTGCTTATTTGTCTTTTAAAAACTCTTGCAAGTAAAATATATCTTGCTACTGATGGTTCAAGTTTTAATGTTGCCAGTGGGTCCTATGTGACATCCTACACTCTGAAGTTCACTTGATGCATTTGAAGTGTACTAAAGTTTCTTATGTTTTTGGATGCAATTTATGTGAAAGATGCTGTACAGAATAAAGTTACACTGTATTCTCTTTAGACACAATAACTATAAAGTTTCCTTTTATAATCCTAGTTTTACACTTTTAGGTGAAATCCTGGCTCCATTGAAGCTCCATTGGAGCTTTACCATTGACTTCAAGTGGGGCCAGGATGTCTTCCCTTGTTTTTCCTGCCCTAAAAAAAGAACAGGTAATCTGACGGAAGTCAATGAGGTTTTACTCACATGAATAAATGTTTACTTGCAAGAATAAGGGTTTTAAGATTGGGCCTGGTGTTTATGAGCTAAATTCTGTAGTCCTTACTTGACCAAATATTAGAGTTTAGGGGAAGTTTATTTTATTAAGGAATGGAGAATTTGACCTTGTGTGATTAGTATTTTTGCATTTAATGTATTGGCATGAATAAACTGAGTAAAGATATCCTACATACCACACAAGGTCAATTTCTTAAGATAGATGCCAATATAGATCGAAATTTAAAGTGAAAAGCAGAATGTTGTCCATAACTGCATACTGCTAGACATTATATTTTCCAACATATGTCAAAGTCTAATTTAAAGTACAATTTAAATTTAATTTAAAGTATAGTCCAAAAAACTGGCTTGATTTATGCCTCTTTATTCCATGGGGAACATAGGGCCTTCATCACAGCTTTCCAAGATTGAGCCAAGAAGTATTGTATATTTCTGTAACAGCTTTGTTTTTTGCAGGAACAGGTTGTTAGCCCTCTTTCAACCTCCTAGCAGGTGGGCAGGTAGACTGCCTTTGGTCTGGCTCCTACCCTTCAGCCTATCTGGCATGGGTGGCCCTACCAGTTATATTCCTACCAGCATAGTTCTCAGGGTCATGGGCATTTCCATCATGTTGAGGCACAGTCCATGGGGAAGGATGTCAGATTAGCACAATGTTATAGGACCAGATTAAAGTCCCATCGTGTTTATTTTGAGGGATCTATAGACTAAAAACCTGAATACTCTTATGTTTTGAATTTTCAAGGTCATTTTCAAAATGCATACTGGTTTTAGCAGAGAGCCATGGTGGAAAAGGTGGAAAAGAATCAGTTTAGTCTACTTAGGTTATGACATAATTTATTTCTAAAATTGAAATGTTTCAATTATTTAAAAAGGGAATGAAAATTACTAGGAAAAAGGGAATGCTTTAAAGGGAAAGAGCTTTAATGCCATATTAGCTGGACTCTGTGAGACTATGAGAAAGATACTATTAGGGACACAGATATAATCTAAAAAGTGAAAAGAAATAACTTTTTTTAATAAAAGATGAAATAGGGCCAAGTGTTTTATTCAGGAAGTTATTGAAGTTTGAAATGCCAAATAAGACACTTCAACCTGAAAATTAAATAGGCTTTCCCTTGTTCACGTATTAGAAGTATAACATGGTTTCGAATATGAAAAATATTGGAAATTATATGACAGTGGCAAAAGAAATTACATACTATATGTAACAAAGACTGATCTTGCATTTGGACTCTTGGTGGATTAAAAATTTAAACTGTGTAGATCTGATTGCAGACAGAGGCCTAGACTGTTGTATTTTTATTTCAGAGTTTCCTTGCACCTGTTAAGATGGTATCAAGACAGAGTAAATAGTTTTAATTTCTCTACTACATGCAACAATAGCAGGGATAATTGTCTTTAGAAATTGAAAATACAAGAGAATGCAAATAGTAATCTGTGAAACAGGTATTTGCAGTGAAATGCTGACTCCATTGAAATCAATTGGAAAACTTCAGTTGACTTCAGTGGGGCCAAGATTTCATCCTTGATATGTTGAATTACAGTTGCACTGGAAAATGTAATATACTAATAAAGAAGGCAAAATCCTGCCCTTAACTGGTGGTGGCAAACAGAGAGAAGAGAACATAACAGTGCCAGATTCACACTTGCCATTCTGCTGGTTAGAGCTGTGTGGCCAATAGAAAGATATTATTCACTGTATATTTAATTGAAAATATCACAAGTCATTGAATACATGATTAATTACATATGTTCACAAGTTATTCAGCCACTTCTGTATGCTTGTCAAATAACAGAATAAAACGTTCATAAAATAATATTCCTTGAATAAGTTTTTTTGTTAAGTATTATTTGACAGCGCTAATGCTGGCATGGAGTGAGTCTCACTACCTGTTGCACTTTACTTCTGTTTTGTAAATGAACATTGCGCACCACATGCAACATAGACTTTAGTCAGCTGCACATTTCCCATGTACCCTAGCCGGCAGTTCCTGTCCCCATGAAGTTTATGAGGACTAGCCGATATGTAAGTGAGCCCCACCTTGCGCTTTTCTGAGTGCTAAGTAGATACTGTCCTACTGTTTTCATGGAGCACAGAGGCTTCCTATGTCCATTTTTCCTTCTAGCACACCTGCATGGTACAAGGAAGGATTTGGCTCAAAATATTTTATTGAGAAGGGAGGTCTGAGGATATATGAAGAAAACATAAGGGCTTGAAGGAAGGTCCTTTAGAGAAGACTAATGTCTGATGAAAACCAGGCGCAGATGAATGGATATTGAGGCCTGAACGTTATGCAAAGACTGTGTATTAGTGAATGGGGAAAAACATGATACATAATGTCATTATTTTTTAATATTAATTAATTAATTTAATTAATTTATAGTGCTGTATTTCCCAAAGGCCCCAGTCATGACCAGGGTCCTATTGTGCAAAGCACTGTACAAATCCGCATAAAGGGTTAGTCCCTGCACTGAGAGCTTAAGGGCTGGTCTAAACACAGTTTTTGTACCACCATAACTAGTGGTTTAAAAATGGATATAGTTAAAATGGTACAGCTCCCTAGTATGGACGCAGTTATACCTTTAAAGATGCTTATATTGGTACAGTTTAGCGCATTAAAATGGTATAGATTATTGAATACAATATAAAGGTTCTTATACTGGTATAGCTGATTGAATATCATACAAAGGTGCTTATATTATATATAACTTATTTGAATAAGGTATACATTTATGTGGTATAAGTGTCCACTCTAGAGAGTTGTAGTACTTTAGCTATATTGGTTTCTAAATCAATATAGTGGTACAAAAACTGTATTGACGTAGATCAGCCCTAATTTAAGATGGTCTCTCGGTAACTTTAATTTATATTTTGCTTCCCAAGTCCATTTGTGGGCCCTCAAGCAAATAGCTGCCACAATACAGTGCAGCCACGCCCCCAACATGTTCCTGATATACCCACTGCGTTTAGTTCTGGGAGTTTGATCCCTGCAGAGTCCTTACACCAGTTCCACACCAGCCAGGTGCCCTCCCTCTCCGCCCCTCCCCCCATGTCCGCATAGGGAGCCTTTCCCACTCATTTTAAGGCCTCTTGATTATGTCAGAGTGGAATAAAAATATAATAGTGTAACAAAATCAGGTTGTTTGGTACATACACTAGTTGTTTGTACAACTAGAAGGTATAAACACACAGCTAATTAGAATTGATATCAATAGTCCCAATGGGACATAGTTATTATCAGCTGGGAGTTTCCAATAAGTATCACAGTAGAAGCCTGTCATACACTGTCCTAGGCCTTCATATTTAGACTTTATAAGCTAAGAAAATGACAAATCGAATGCCTTAGCTGTGAAACTCCTTGATTTCTAAGTCCAGTATTTCTAGTAATATATAATTTGTTTGCATTTAACTTCTTGACTGTGACTTTGGAACATGACAATGTAATGTGTTTAATTATGATATAAGACAAATATGAAAAAAATTGCATTGCATGAACTAATGGACTCCTACCTTTTTGGCTGAGCATTTTAACACCTTTTCTTTGGATGTGTTTTGAATATAATAAATTAGGCTTTGAAAAAAACAGATTATTGAAGTGTTAAGATTTGTAGTAATTTGTTTTTATTCCCATGATTGATGGTTTCAGATAAAATAGGCTTCTGAAGAGGATCTCTGATCACATGAAAATGGAAAGCTAATTCACATTTCACAATTTATTATTACACTGAAAATGTAACTGTAGAACACATTAATAATCAGAGAATTAGCTATTTTTTCTTTTATTATTAATTGTGCTCATTCCCAATGGAGAGTATTTGAGGAGTTTGTATTGTCAGAAGGAAATACTAGCCCTTTTACATTCCTGATGGAAAAAAAAACAGGGTTAGTGCTCATTTGGGAAAAAAAAAAACCTGAAAGAAAGAAAGCCACAGGAAGGGCATATGTATCAGTGGACAGGTATTCACTCAAAGTGTCATGAGATACATGAACGGTGGATTTTGCATTTGGATTTCTTATTTAGTTTAATGGTGGGTAATATCACATGATGCCAGATGATTCCTTTTTGAGAACACTTCAAGAGATGCTTAGGATCTCAGGTTATTCCAAAAAGGTTATAGAACAGGATGTGCTCCATAATTTGCCTAAAGATCAACCTGTTTTAGATAACACATAAGTGACTTTTGTCTCTGGGTAAATTCACCCACTTTTGGTCAAAATATGTTATTTTCTTAGACTCTGCTGTTAAAAAAACAGAAGACATGCAGAACTGGAGAACTCTACTGTACATTTTTATGAAAGTTAGAGTAGGTCTTCAAATTACGCACTATATATTATAGTATATAAAACACAGCTTTCTGTATTTCTGAGATCTACATTGCAGATATCAGAGATTATTTTTTTCTTTTGAAGTATTGATTAAAAAAAATCAAACATATTGTTTAACATTTATATTGTGGTAGCACCTAAATATCTCCAACAGGTTGAGTCCCATTGTGCTAGGCATTGTACAAACTTGTAGTGAATGACAGTCTCTGCCTTCTTAGAGGTGGATATTTTTATCTTTTTGGGATGAGGCCCATCAGGAGCTAAGAATGTATGTCATGTAGCTAAAACCAACATTTTATTTGTCCATTCAACTATGAAAGGATTAGAGATGAAACCAGAGCATGGAAAAATCAAAACAATACATGTGGAACAAGTACAGTAAAAAATACTGCATGTGAATGATACCCACTAGATCAGCAAACGGTTGTCCAAAAAGTCAGAGAATAAAACAGAAGGAAATGAACATTAATGGAACAAAACTACTTAGCCTTTCTATTTAGTTGATGATCAACATATCAAGTGGTTATTTGATATCGGTAGTAAATGGGATTGAAGACAAATGTTAGCTTTCCCTGGTGGTTGTTCTTCAGAAGATGTCTTCTCTGAAAGTCTTTGACCAAAGGGATCTCTTTTTTCATTACATAAGGTACCTGGTGAAATGTATGGGCAAGAAAACCAGTGGAAAATATGTACTAACTACTTATGCTAAATAATCTGTTCCACTTTGCATTTTGCTGGGAGTTCCTTTTCCAGACCTGAAGAGGATCTCTGTGTAGCTCAAAAACTGTCCCTCTCACCAACGGAAGCTGGTTCAATAAAAAATGTTACCTTACCCACCTTGTCTCTTAGTGGAAAAAACTGTCATACAAAATGAAGTACCTTCAAGGCAACCTTCAGGGCATTTATTTTGAAGCATTTAAAAGTATAACATTATTTTATAGAAATTAGCATGAACAACCAACCCCCCCCCTTTGCTTTCCTTCTAATTTGGGCCCCAATTCAGGAAAGCACTGAGAGACTCAAGCATATGCTTAAATTCTTTCTTGTATTGCACATTCAAACATTAACTTTGGAAGACTTTATTTTGCAACATGCAACTCTATTCAGAAATCATAAAGAGTCAGAAGTGACCAGGAGGAGGTCAAAATGCTAAGTTATTCCCACAGTCCAAATATATATATTACTGAATTATCAGACTTCATATAAATCTGGACATGGTATTCGGTTATTAGACTTCAGAGCGGTGACATCCCATAGCCGTTAAATGAAAAACAAATGATTAAGAGAGGGAGATATTACCTCTTTATGTTTAGGAATTACATTATGACATCTTTGTCTTTATGAATATCTCTGCTTTAGATGGTATATAGAGATCTCATGGTGACTTAGAAGGGATGAAGAGACGAATAAATTAAGGCTGTCAAGCGATTAAAAAAATTAATCGTGCGATTAAAAAAATTAACCACACTGTTAAACAATAATAGAATACCATTTATTTAAATGGTTTTGGAAGGTTTCTACATTTTAAAATATATTGATTTTAATTAAAACACAGACTACAAAGTGTACAGTGCTCACTTTATATATATTTTTGATTACAAGTATTTGCACTGTAAAAACAAACAAACAAAAGAAATAGTATTTTTCAATTCGTCTAATACAAGTACTATAGTGCAATCTCTTTGTCATGAAAGTTGAACTTACAAATGTAGAATTATTGTAAAAAAACAAACTGCATTCAAAAATAAAACAATGTACAATTTTAGAGCTTGCAAGTGCACATAGTCCTACTTCTTGTTCAGCTAGTCGCTCAGGCAGACAAGTTTGTTTACATTTGCAGGAGATAATGCTGCCCGCTTCCTGTTTACAATGTCTCTTGAAAGAGTGAACAAGCATTCTCATGGCACTGTTGTAGCTGGCGTCGCAAGATATTTACGTGCCAGATGCGCTAAAAATTCATATGTCCCTTCATGCTTCAACCACCACTCTAGGGGACATGCGTACATGCTGATGACGGGTTCTGCTCAATAACAACCCAGAGTAGTGCGGATCGACGCATTTTCATTCAGATGCCACCAGCAGAAGGTTGATTTTTATTTTTAGTGGTTCGGATTCTGTAGTTTCCGCATCAGAGTGTTGTTCTTTTAAGACTTCTGAAAGCATTTGTGAAAAGTTTTGTGAAATCTGCAGTGAAAGTGTTCTTAAAATGAACAAAAAGAAAAGGAGTACTTGTGGCACCTTAGAGATTAATAAATTTATTTGAGCATAAGCTTTCGTGAGCTACAGCTAACTTCATCGGATGCTACTCTGAAACCTTAAAATGAACAACATCGGAGACTGCTATAACATGAAATATATGGCAGAATGCAGATAGAGCGGGGGATATACAATTCTCCCCCAAGGAGTTAGGTCACAAATTTAGTTACCGCATTATTTTTTTAACAAGCATCATCAGCATGGAAGCATGTCCTCTGGAATGGTGGCCGAAGCATGCACGGGCATAAGAATGTTTAGCATATTTGGCACGTAAATACCTTGCAATGCCAGTTACAAAAGTGCCATGCAAATGCCTGTTCTCACTTTCTGCTGACATTGTAAATAAGAAGAGGGCAGCGTTATCTCATGTAAATGTAAACAAATGTGTTTGTCTTAGCGATTGGCTGAACAAGAAGTAGGACGGAGTGGACTTTTAGGCTCTGAAGTCTTACATTGTTTTGTTTTTGAGTGTGGTTATGCAACAAAAAAAATCTACATTTGTAAGTTGCACTTTCAGGACAAAGAGATTGCACTACAGTACTTGTATGAGGTGAATTGAAAAATACTATTCCTTTTGTTTATTGTTTTTACAGTGCAAATATTTGTAATAAAAATAATATACACTTTGATTTCAATTACAACACAGAATACAATATATATGAAAATATAGAAAAACATCCAAAAATTTAATAAATTTCAATTGGTATTCTATTGTTTAACAGAGCGATTAAAACACTGATTAATATTTTTAATCGTGATTAATTTTGAGTTAATCGCGTGAGTTAACTGCGATTAATCAACAGCCCTAGAATAAATATTGTGGTGTAACTCAGGGGTGGCCAACCTGTGGCTCCAGAGCCACATGCGGCTCTTCAGAAGTTACTATGTGGCTCCTTGTACAGGCATCGACTCTGGGGCTGGAACTACAGGCGCAAACTTTCCAATGTGCCAGGGGGGTGCTCACTGATCAACCCCTGGCTCTGCCACAGGCCCTGCCCCCATTCCACCCCTTTCTGCCCCTGAGCCTGCAGTGCCCTCACTCCTCCCCCTTGCCCCCCCCAAGCTTCCTGTGTGCCATGAAACAGCTGATCGGGAGGGAGGAGGAGGCGCTGATCGGGGGGGCTGCCGGTGGGTGGGAGGCACTGGGAGCAGGGTGTGGGGGCTGCTGATGTATTACTGTGGCTCTTTGGCAATGTACATTTGTAAATTCTGGCTCCTTCTCAGGATCAGGTTGGCCAGCCCTGGTCTGGCTTGAGAACCAGTACTTTTTGGTGCTGTTTTGGAGTCTGCCTCTGAGTTTGTTTGACCTTGAATGGATCACTTAATTTTTCTATACCTAAATTTCCCCCCATCTGTAAAATGTGTATAATAATATTTACCTAATTTACAGGGAATTTCAGAGGTCTCATTAATGTCTGTAAAGTATTTTGGGATCCTTGGCTAATAGACACTATGGAAATGACACATAACTAAATGAGAGAGAAGATAGGGATTCTGATTTAATTTTAAAATGAGATTTTCATGAGTATTCAGTGTTGGCCTAAGTGCTCCCATTTAAGTTCAATGGGAGAAGAGATAGGCCAGTGCTGAATACTTCTGACAATCCCACTCTTAAAAAGGATCAATTTTTTCTTGCTGTTTACTGCTAATTACTGTTTAACCATAGTGGGAGCGACACAGATACAATATGTGAGAAATGAAAGCTAAACACAAGCATTTAGGAGACCAAAATAGAACCAAAATTTTTAGCAACTTTATCAGGCAGGTACAAAACTTTTTTTTTTTTTAACTTACTTTTACTAAGCTGAACATGTCAGTAAGGTCACACTTGCCCAGAACTTTTAGGATACCCTCATGCAGTGCCAGGCATCTTTACTTTTTAGTTACCAAAGCTTTACATTTTGATGTTGCAGAGACCACAAAAATGTTCCATAAACAGTGGTGGTAAAGATAGATAATTATGGGGTAAATGTCAGTAGTGGTTAACACCTCACTGCCACAGTATGTGCATTTCTGTTATGTAACTGTCAGGAATGAGTTTTATGTGCTTTGGGTCTCTTGTTTGATTGTGTAAAGACAATTCAAGATTTTTTTTGACATGTAAAGTAAAGAAACAAAAACAGTGAAGGAAAGCAGAAATAAAGGATCAGGGAGCTATGGCACCATTAAAAAGGTGAATATTAATATCAGCTACATTTGTAAGTTGTCATGACAGTACAGGCATCTAGAAAGTGCAGTACTGATCTACACAGGCCAGGATTTAAAAAAATCAAGGACTGCTTAAGCTACTAAGTCAGTTTCAGAGGTGCTGAGAACCTGTAGCTCCCACTGATTTCAAAGGGACCTATTGGGTGCTCAGCACTTTAGAAAATCACACCACATATATATGTTCCTAAATAGAGACTTAGGAGCCTATCTTTATTCTCCAGTTTTTTAAAATCTCTGCCCCAGTATCCCTATGAGAATTCAGAAACAAAGTTAGTTTTGCACCCCTATTTAAACAAATTTGATGTAACAAAATTAATAGGAGCTTTTTTCCTTTTTGTTAATAAGGGAATTTAGGAGCGTCTAGTACTCTGTTCCACAGAAATCCCTCCCATGCATAGCTACTACCATCAAGCTGCATTCAGAATAAGGTCTTAAATGGAAAACATAGATGATCTGATTCAGTAATGCTGAGAAACTGTAAAAGGAAGAATGCTGTTTGCTTGTTTTGGACACCTAACACTAGTCGAGCTATAGAAAAAGAATGGGTATAAATTAATTATATTGTACAAGTTCCACTTGATAAAAATAATTATTTGATAGCTCTTTCTTTAGATTATTAATGTCAATTTTGCTGTTTAGATTTATTCATAATAAATTATACTCTTATAGCTTTGTTAGAGCAGAGATAATTTAAAAAATATTATTAGCAATTTAGATTGCTGCTAGTATTTACTTGGTCTGTATCTTTTCCAGATACACAGTCAGGTATGGATCTAAGTAATTCTCAGGAAAAGTCAGTGGCTACAGGTACTGTACCCTTAAACTTTCTCTCACCCTCCTCTTTAAAATCTTAGTTAATTTTAAATGGAATAAAAATGGAAGAATTCCACAATGTACTAGAACTAGATGATACATTACAAAACTTAAGATGGACATTACAGGACAGAAAATTAAACTCTGGAGTTGAAGTAAATGCATAAGAGGGCAAAAGAATTTTAGAAAATAGTGTGATAGAAGAGAAATGAAAAGAAGGTATGATTCAGAATTATCATTGCTCATGGACTAAAGAAAAGGTTTTAGAAATGAAGCTGGAGGTTTTGGTATCTGGTTAAGTGATTTTTCTGCCTGGGAGGCAATTTGGAATTGTGGGATAAGCACATTAATTGGTGTTTCTGCCAAAATGATCACCAGTGATATAGTTAACAATTTTCATATTTAAAGGTGTGATTTTTCCAAAAGCACGGATACAAATTCATTGGCTTCAATGAGATTACTCGCGTGGTTAAAGTTAACCATGTGTTCGAGCACTTTGCTAGATGATGGCCAGAGTTTTCAGCATCTTGCAGGATTGAGCCCCATATGAACAAAATACATCTTGTGATCATTTTCTATGCTTTATTTAAAGTTCTTGTTTATTTATCTGCTAATTCATAAAATTAACTAATTTGCAATGGGTTTCCTAGTCATTAGGACACATTAACAAGGTCCTACAGCATATTAAATATAATTACTTCAGTTTATATCTGTTTTAACCTGACTCAGAACAGTTCCAGAATATTTTAAGTCTGAACAATAGATTAACACTCCTTTTAGAGGTATATTCTATGGCATTGGTGATAGTTGCTGTTTTAGAAGGATGTGTGGTTTTGGGGATCTATTCCCAATTCTGTCTGTGACTCAGTGAATGACCATAAGCAAATCCTTGAGCTATGTTGCTCATCCATAAAATGGTTACTGACATGAGTGTTGTGAAAATTATTTAAAGTTTGCAAAGTGCCTTGAGAGAATCATATGGAAGGTGCTATTGAAGGGTTATTTATTATCATTTAACATTTTCTTTTCTTCAGAAGGACAGGAAGTTTTGAAAGACTGTAATGTGAACAAATTCCAGGAGATGGAAAACATGGATAGTAGGGAAGATATGAAAGAGCACAGTCAACCTCATGAAGAAACAGGAGGTAAACAGGGGTTGCATGATGAAAACAATAGTTAAAGATCTTCTTCTTCTTTTGATTGTGTTATGTTCGTGCCTAGAAGTTTTAATTAGGATCATGCTCCCACGTGCTACGTGATGTACAAACAGAGAAATATGAGTTTGAGGTCTGAACATTTTAACAGATTCCCAGGTGATATGGAGATTCGAGGAAGTACTACTATTTCCCATCAAACAATCTCTATGTGCAGATTGCATGTAGGTCATTTATACAGGATCCCTGAAACGTTCACTCTCAGATAAATGCTGTACATTTCAATCTTGGGTTTATGAATGAGTTTATAGATTAACTTTATTTATTATTTAGCAAGCTCTAATAGTGTGCTCAATGCTATACAAAAGCTCAAGGAAAAATGGTCTCTACCCCAAAGAACTTATAATGTATTACTTACACAGACATAACAGATCATACACATATAGTAAGTAATAATATATCAGATACTAAAACTGTAGAAGAAGCGAGTGTTATATAAGTCGGGGTGCAATTTTGTTGGGAGCCGTGACAGACTTTCAGATAATGAGAGGTAGTTTGGGTAATGCACCTCATGCAGAATCATTCACTCAAAGTTTTGTTGTTGAAAATCAGACACTGAAATGTTTTGAAACATGAAAAATTTGCACATGAAAAAATATATATGCTAGCAAGGTATTATGCATCAATATCACTTCATCACTTTTATTAACTCAGAATATTTTGACAGCTTTCAGCTTCATTTTCTAAAGAAAGGGTAGATTATTCTATACTCCTGGGACAAGGGTGCACTGTAGAATCTTAAACTGCTGCACACAGTAATCTTTTCCCTGTAACTGCTCAGTGAGGAAAAAGCTGAGCAATTCCAGGTTTTTATTGACCATGAATTCAAACAATTTCTATATATCTCTCAAGGAAGATACAAATATTACACCCATGTGCACCTATTTTTAATTGAAAAGATTCCTATGTACATTTATATGTCTATTTAACTCTTTCTATCTAGAAACTGGTATGGCTTCTTCTCTGTAGTATCAAAGCACCTAATAGGCAAAAACGATAAAAGATGCAGTCCTTGGACTCTTGGAAATCTGTCATGGTGTGGCCTTTAGGATTGCAAAATTTGAGATGGGGGCCTTGAAATAGGTCTCTGTACCTAGATGGTCATAAAGTGAAATCACAGCATTAATAAACATTCCAGCTACTCTGAGTAGAGCATGTTCATTTATGCCAGTTCTCAACCACAGACAATGAAAAATACTGCTTGGCAGAGGATGTGGTAATATATACTGAGGAAAAGCCATGTGGTGTTTTAGCAGTTTCATATTGCCTCTCAAATACACCATGTCCATGAAAATACACTAGTAACAAGACAAATTATGTCTGTGGCTTCAGGTGACAGTTTTCTGAATCAGGATTTACATAAATCATTCAATTTAAAAAATTTTTCTCTGAATTGGTCACCTAAGTCGGGGATTCTCAAACTTCATTGCACCGCAACCCTCTTCTGACAACAAAAATTACTACACGATCCCAGGAGGGGTGAGTGAAGCCTGAGCCCATTCGAGCTCTGCTGCCCTACGTGTGCCAATGATGAAGACCAAGGGCTTCAGCCCCAGGCACGGGGTCTATAACCTGAGCCCTGCCGCCTAGGGCTAAAGCCAGCTTCGGCTCTGGACCCCGGCAAGTCTAAGCCAACCCTGGTGACCCCATCAAAAAGGGGTCGAGACCCACTTTGGGGTCCCAACCCACAGTTTGAGAACCGCTGATCTAAATGACTAAAGTTAGATGTTATGTGCTTTTGCCATAACTTGGAAGTAACAGTTTTACTTTGGTCTAAAATGAACTTTCACATTTAGAACCTTTCAGTAATTAAAAATAAAACTGCTTTAACAAAATACAAAATGATACATAAAGTAAATTTAGTGCTAAACTGGTGAATGAGGCAAGTCCTCTAGTTCTCCACAAACTAGGTACAGCACAGGCAGCAGGAGTAGAAAGTGCTTCCATACCACATCTTGCAAAAGTGTTCAGTTCTGCCAAAGAATGGGCTACTTAGGCTTTGAAAGTTATATTTGTATAACTACGTCAGTGTGAAAAAAACATACCCCTGACCAATGTAGTTATCTTGACATAATTTCCAGTGTAGATGCAGCTATGTCAATGGAAGAGTGCTTCCATTAATGTAGCTAACATTCTTTGGGGAGGTGTTGTTCCTACACTGGCAGAAAAAACATTTCTGTTAACATATGCTGCGTTTACACTATGGGGTTATGCCAGCATAACATATGCAGACATAGTTGTGCCAGTATCATCTCCATAGTGTAGACATATCCTTAGAGACTGAGGACCAGATTTTCAAAGGTATTTAGTCACCTAAAGATGCATATAGATGCCTAATGGGATTTTTCAAAAATGGGTAAGCAAGTTAGTTGCTTAACTTCCTTTGAAATCAATAGGATTTAAATGACAAAACTGCTTAGGTGCTTTTGAAGATCCCACTGGGCACCCCTTTGCATCTTTAGTCACGTATATATCTTTGAAAATCTGGCCTGAACCTAAAACATATCACCTGCCCAATATCCTGGCATCGATCAGGACATTAGTAGTTACTTGACTGCCCCCTACTTTTAGCTCCTTCATGACATTTTCCCAGGCACTTCACCTACCTGCAATAGTATGAAAGGAAAAGCTATATCCAAATATATTTTATGTGCAGAGAAGAGAACATTTATGTTGACCCTGCTCTTGTACATATGTTACATTATTTTATATGGCAGCTGACCTGCTGCAACCCTCTTTTTTGTGCAATAACTTTTATTCTTGAAAACAAAGGTTCTGTGAATTTTACACGTCAAAGATACTGTTATTAATAACAATATATCATCAATTCACTCTTCAATAAACTACCTTCGCCATTATAACATTCATCCTTCATGAAACAACCCAGAGTATAAACCCACTACAACACCACAATAATCCACTTCTCTATGAAGATCCTCAATGTACAAATAAAGAGATTTTGAGGAAATAGGAGAAGGATGTTTTTAATATGTAAAAAGACATATCACAACATAAAATTACATTTACTACTTAAGAACATAACAATGGCTACAATGGGTCAGACCAATTGTCCATCTAGCTCAGTGTCTTGTCTTCCACCAGTGGCCAGTGCAAGATGTTTCAGAGGGAATGAACAGAACAGGATATATATCGAGTGATAGGGAATATATCGTCCAGTTTCTAGCAGTCCAGATGTTTAAGGATACCCACAGCGTGGGGTTGCATCCCTGACTATCTTGAGTAATAGACATTGATTAACCTATCCTCTATGAATTTACCTAGTTCTTTTGAACCAGTTATTCTTTGGACCTTCACAACATCCCCGGCAACGAGTTCCACAGGTTGACTATGTGTTGTGTGAAGAAGTACTTCTTTATGTTTGTTTTAAACCTGCTGCCTGGTAATTTCATTGGGTAGCTCCTGGTTCTTGTGTTATGGGACCTCTGGTTCTTGTGTTTTGTGTTTGCTTCACATACAGTTCTGCACCATCAGTCTGATAGTGTATGCACAGAATAGTTCCAATTTGTGCAGCATGCTGAGTGCAGGCTATGCTAACAGGCTCAAGAACAGTTGCTTGTGTGACTGACTGTGCATGAACTTATACCAATCCAGCTGCCTTCGCATTCCATTGTTAATTAAAAACTTCATGTTTGCTTTCACATATGCTATACAAAATGTATTGGGTATGATAATTAGAACATTAGTCACTGAACAGTCATTACAGGTCAACAACCATCTTCATTTTACTTCCAGTTACCTGGATGCACATTCCACCACCATGCTGCACCTGCTGGATTTATTACTGGATATGCATCTTTTTGGGTTTGTTGTAACTATGAAAAGATTTATTAGCCATGGCAAAAATGGGTATGCAGAGTCATCCAGAATCACAGTGGTAACATCAGTGTTGTTAGTAGGAATACAGTTCCCCTTTCTCTGCTCTTCAAAAGTCCGCTGTTTTTGAAAATTCTGGCATTATGCTCTTTGTTGGACCACCTTGTGTACACATTCATGAACATCCCTTGATGATCCACCAAAGCTTTCATCACCCCTTCAGCTTTGAAGATTAAAAATAAATGTTTAAATGTAAAGAGTTTTAAATGAATTCAGTTAGTGTGAATCAAATGCTATGCTTGCCCCCATCCCCTTGTGGGTGGAGAAGGTCCTAGAGCAGCAAGCTGACACAGTCCACTCTTCGGGTGGTGATGCCATGGAGGAGCTACACGGGGACCTCCACACCCCAGGCAAACCACAGAACCCTATTCCACACTGTCATGGAGCTTGACTTACAGCAGGATGTGGGAAGGAGGCTGGGGTTCTGGCGTGTTCCAGGCCTAGGGAAGAGTTCCGTAGCAGAAAAGATGGTGCCACCATTGCGACTTTGGAAATGGAAGTGAGGAGTGCAGACTCAGGCTAAGCTGGGCTCTTTCCATCTTTTCATCATCACCAATCCTAAAAGTTTTACAGGTCAAACCAGGCTTTGATAGCATCTGCGCAACCAGGGTTGTCCATATTCTGGCCCCTCTTGTGGCCTTTTTACTTTGTTTGATCATGCACCCTGCAACACATTCTGTATTGCCCTGCAAGTCTCCACAACTTACCCTCCACTGACTTCCCATCATCAAACTTGTCCCCAAAAGACCAGGGTGGACAGTTTTCACAGGGAAGTCCAAAATCTCTTCCACATTGAAGCAGTGCTCTCATCCCTGTGGTCTGGTGCTTCACTATCAAGCTTAGCTCACCAAAGGCCTACCGAGAAGCCTCTTTTCCTCCCTTGATGTTATACCGCAACACTCTCCATGGAGAGTGGGTGGGTGAGATTCTGTGGCCTGCGTTGTGCAGGAGGTCGGACTAGATGATCAGAATGGTCCCTTCTGACCTTAGTATACAGCCATGGACGCTCATGCCAGGTTTTGAGAAGAACTCGGTTCCACCAGCCTATGGTCATTGTCCATTCCCAAATGGTGTTCTCCAGCTGCTGAATGGCAGGCAGCCATCTATTTGGATGGCGATCAGACATTTGATAGTTTAGTATTTTTTTTAAATTAAAGATATCTCCAGCAATAATAATTTTCCTTCAATACTGCTGTAAGCCATCATCCCTTATATGATTAAATCATCCATACCTGGTAACACTGATCATTTCTTAGAGCTTGTTCACTTATTAATCTTGCATTATCAGTGGAGGTGGTCTCTATATAGAGTAATGGAGATGTGGTTTCAAGCTTTGTGCGAGGTGGGGACAACTGAAATCTGTATATTGTCCAACTCTGGACTGGTTTGGTAGAAGTTTTGGACTAACTGCAGATGGTAAGATTGGGAAGCGTCAAGGAGACATTACAGAGAATTAATAATGGCAATGAATGAATTATGATATAACGTCAAAATATCTCATCAAAGCTAATATTCTTGTTGCATTTCCGTATCATTCTTCACTGTTCTCAGTGGAAAACAAGAAGCAGCATCCAGGAACATTGCAAATCAGTTGTAAGAAAATCTGCAGTTGTAGCTAGCAATTTTGAATTTGTACAGTCCCTTGGCCAAACAAACACACACTGGGTAATATGATGCTCCCTCTGCCTGCATGCCGCATGCTCAAAACATGCAATAGAAAGGTTACACATGGTGAGTGAAATTCAGCCTTTCACACACACAGCCCAAGGAAATGAGCTTCACCTTAGTATGATCACTGAATATAGTGCAAGCAGTTAGACAGAGAACTATAGTAGTAGGTTAATAAAAAGCTTGGTGAAGAACAAAAAAAAAACCCTTGCTGCCCCACGGGAATTGAAGTTGTATGCTGTGGTGCACATGGTATATGCCTGCCTGCAACTATGAAAAAGACTGTTCCTATGGTGCTTCCTGTAACTAGTCAGAAAAGAGACAAGCAATGAGGCAGATATTGGGGGAAGGATTTTGACTTCCCTTTCCTTTTCATATCCCCCACCACGGTGGCCTTGAGTGGCACATATGCTTAAGTGAAGAGTCCTTAATTTAAAAATCAAATTAAAAATATTTGTTTCCATGGGAGACACAGGTCAAGCACAAGTATTGTAATTAAAGTCTCAGTTCTGTCATTGGTTGAGGCAGACTACTTTTTCAGTGTTATGAATGTTAGCTAGCTTTCATGGTTGTGAAATAAAAAGAAATAGAAGCCACATTTGTGGTTTATGGATGCTAATTGCTGCTGCATTTAGGTGTGTGAAAGGGGGCGGTTAAAAGGCTGGAGTGAGACAGGAGAGGCTGACAAACCCTCGCTTAGGCGCTCACTGAGGTTCCAGTGGTGCTGTTTAGCACACGCACTTATCTGCTTGAAAAGGAAGTGCCGTTTTTTATCAGAATATTACATCTCCCAAGCCTAGATCGAGCCCTGCCGCTCATGGGACTCAGGGGTTATCTCACAACATCAGCAGTACTTTGCTGCAGAAGTTCACTTAACAGGGGATTTCTGTAAGTATTAAAACCAGGCAAGGAGTCTGTACTGGTTAACTGTGTCAAGTCTGTGAGCTTTGATAGCTATGTCTGAACTGAAAGTCACATCTCCCTAATGTTATCAACAAAAGATTCACTCTACTTTGTTTTAACTCTGCAGTACTGTACTGTCAACAAAAAGCAATACTGCCAAACATTTTTAATGACATCAACAAAAATTAGTTAGTTTCATTACAACTTGTTTATGAATGACATACAGTTGCAGATTGTGTTGTACTGGGCACTTATAAGAGGGCCCAATGTAATTAGGAATTAGAGGTATGAAAACTCAATAATCTTGATTGCCTTAGCCAGAAATGTGCAGTCATTTCCTTAGTCTGTTTAATCCATTACCCTTACCTAGGAAAAAAAGACTAAATTTCTTTTGAGGTATGTGACTATCTGTATCATATCTGGTCAGAGAAGGCAAGGCCAAAGAGGAAAAAGGTACATACTATTATTCAATAGATTTTTAGTTCTCAAGGTCTGTACTCCCTTTCCTCTGTTCACACTGTATGTAACCCATAGATCCATACAATCCAACTGTGAAATTAAAACAGGGACAATTATTTATTCTTTTTGTACTGAAATGAAATCTAGGTGGGGACCTATTTTTTTTCCCATGCAGTACACAACATATGAGAGGTGAAGATGAGAGAATGGCCCTGGAAATCAAATCACACGTCACATTAGACAAAAATCAGTTTACAGAAACATGGGCTAGTAGAGGATATCAAGATAACTCACACTTTATCCCCAGACCTATTTATGTGGCAAAAAAGGATGAGTTTAATAATGTTTGAGTCACTGGAAAGATGCTGGAATGCAGAAATTAACCTAGAGGTGGTCAAAACTAGATTAAAGTGCAAAAATAATTAATGGATTATATTATCGCAACAAAGTAACTCTGGAAGGGAAACTTTTGTGATCTAAAAATCTAGTTTCAAAACCTGGATTATCTAGAATTGTACATTCAAATCCTGGCTTGGTTGACTCACCTTTCATTCTTCCAAAATAGATAATTGAGTTTCATGCGGTTTAGTCTGTTTGGGTCTTTTGGGCAATACTTTAAAAACCAAGGTCCTGTCTTCTCTGCATGTTCATTAAATTTCCACTGGTACTTTTCATAAGAGTAGGAATTTGCCTTGCTTTTTTGGGCCAAAATTTTCCCTTCCTTATGCGCTATGGTGTACTGGAAGCTAAACTCCACACAAGAGTGATTCCTCAATCCTGTATATTGCGCCTAATTTTGAAAACATTTTGGAATCAAATTTGCTATATAAATGTCAGTTAGTATTATCAGGTGCTATTGGAATAAAGGACATTTGAAAATCTATTTGAGAGCGATTAGCAAGATTGTACTTTAAACAGTTCAGGTTTTGAAATGCATTTTAAAAACCAGATGACCAAAGAAAGTCAAGCCTGACTGATCACATTAGTAATATGTCTCTTAATCTCATTCATTAGTGTTTAAAGGTTATACTATCAGAATTTAACATATAACCTCTTTCAGTCTGATTGTTATGTCCAGATGTTTTCTGATTCAACTGTCTTACTGAAGTGTGATTTAATGGTTGTGATTGTATCTGGCTTTCTGGATTTTAGGAATTGTAGTTTTAGAAGTTGTCTTCTTTGAGTGATGTAATTTAAATAGCAACAGAAAAACTCAGAGTTTTTAATCTTTTTTTTTTTTTAAGTTCAGAAAATCAATGCCAGAAGATCTTGTAAATAAAGCAACATTGGCATAGACAGGATTTGAATGGGAGAGCTCAAGATAAAATTCAGGCACTGCAGGTAATGAAGTAGGAAGTGGGTGTTCTCTCTGAATGAATACTAAACTCTCATCCCCAAATAATGCCTGATGTTCTAGTCACATTCCATCCAGGATAATTACATTCCGCTTCCCTAAATTCCCACTGCAGCTTTAGTTGGATATAATATATAGTTGCTATCTTTCAGTCCAGAGTTGATAGCACTTAGCTTTGGACAACGTAATTCCTATATAGATAGTTCAATCAGTAACATTTTGTAAAGTGGTTTGGGATCTTTCTGAATGAAAGCACTATAAAGTGTAAGACCATTATTATAGGGCAGACCATTGATAATACACAAAAGCTAACAGACATTTAAAATATTTGGGGATAGGATCCTTCATGAAATTATAGGTCTCCACAGGGAAAAAAAAAATCAGAGTGTTAGTCTTTGATGAAAAAGCTCTAAGAATCTGAGGGTTAGGATTAACTCTTGAATTTCCTGAGTTTGAGTTTCCAGGCTCACTTGAGTTTCCAGCATAATTCTTATGATTTATTTTGTTGTAATTAATTATATTTTAAAATACATCAGGTTCTACTTTGATTATAGGAGGACAGTTATTAAAAGGGGAATTGTTATAGATATAAGTTAAATGTACAAATGCTTGGAAGAGTATTCCTGATTTTTCTATTTGAAGTGCTGTATTTCAGTCTGATTTGCTTCTATTTTTGTCTGAAGTCTGCATAAAAATAAAGAGACTAATTAGCATAAAACATGCATTCCACAGAGAGGAATTATGAAAGTTTCTCTCCTATTTTTAGAATTGAAATTTCTACCAGGTGCACACTACATTGGCTCATTTAGATATCCCCCTTGAAATGTGCTGTATACAGTATATAAGTTAAATGGGTGTTTATTTCTTTATCACTAAAATGTAGATGATGAATTATAGTACTAAGATTAAAGACACTAGTTGCAACAGACAAAAATAATGTGACAGGAATAAAGGACAGTAGGGCCAGATTCTCACTGAAGTCCAATGAAGCTTTGCTGAATTACACCAGATGAGGATCTGACCATAGATTAAATAATTATTTTGATAAAATAAAATCTCAGACACACTGACTCAATGCTTGGAACACCTATGGAGAGTAAAGCAAAGGTGGCTTTGTGCTGCTCCACCCAGTCCCTGGTGCAATGTAGTGCAGCCCCAGCCTGCTGGTAAGCACATTGTCTTGTAATGGGGCTATAAGACCTACTGGAATTGCCAGAGTACAGTGAGTTCCAGCCATGTCTATTCCATCCCTAGGGCAGAAGGGGACATGGCTGGAGTCAACTGCTTGGGAATCATGAATTTTGAAATTAAATGGACAATCAGGTGGAGAAATACAGAAAGGTTGTTCCAGACCATGTCAGAGCTGCAATGGAGAATGGGTGGCTCAGAGGACTGGTATTAGGCAGTGGAACCTTTTACTTCTACTTGCCCGTTAATCCAGTCCAGATTAGTAGAGCTCATCTGATGATTGTTCAGGGGACTATGAAATGACATGAGAATATCCATTTCAGTGCCTAGTGGACAAATTATCTTCTCAGAAAAAACATCACCACAGTCATCATTAATAGGCCTTATCACCATTTTCAGCAGAGAAGCCTCAAAGTCTGACTGGGCCAGGAGGACTTGAATTTCGTTCTCATCCTTACAGTTGATACCTGCAGCCACATTGATATAATGGTGTGAAGGAAAGTTCCTCTGTATCTGTTTGTGTTGTCCCTATCCTGTGGGTAAGGCCAGGCATAACTGTGTTGGTCTGAGATATGATGAAGTGTGATTTGTGACCAACTAGCTGTGTCATCAAAATCCCTTAGATGCAGTAATACCAGCAAAAGCGTAGTTTTACTGGTAAAAGCTGCATCCACACTAGGAGTGCTTTATCAGTATATGTATTTTTTTAAATGGACAACTTATCCTAAATGCTCAATTACTGAGGGAAAATCTACACTCATTCTTATATTTGCTTTCTACAACCAACTCACTGTACAACTTTTCATGAGTGATGTACCCAAATACTTGGATGCTAATATTTAAACTGTATTGTTAAATTTTTTCACCTAAATTTGGGTTATTGTTGATTATGCACTATAGGTATCTTATGACTTTTAAACAAATGTTGTATTTGTGGATAATCTATGCACTATACCCAGATGTACAGACACTCTTTTCTTAACTTGTGTATTATATAATTTTTAACATTAACTTAATAAAAATTTTATATCTATACTGGCAAAGTGCTTGTAGTTTAGACCTGGCCTAAGGTGCAAGCTGCCTGCCTGGCACCTTTCTCCAGTACTAAATATACTGAAAAATATTTTTGTAATCTTTATTGAAATTTTTAATGAACATGTAATTTAACACTTTTGCGAATCTTAAGAAAACATAGAAAGGAAAGGAAAGAAGTAATTTATCTAAGGTTTTGTAACTGGATGAACTGTGTGCATCTCCTCAAGTATTTGATTATTGATTTTTCTTCTTTGTTTACCATTTCACTTGACAGTATTGAAAATGGTTGCCATATTATAGAATTACAGTATGTACACATTGCGTTATGTTCATTGCATAGTGATTGCTGAGTTTTTCATAGACATTCAGGATTGTGAATTCTGTTTAATATGTAAACTCTTATGACTTCTTCAGTTTTGTGGTATGCAACTGTGTTATTCTGCCAGCATAGGCTAGAAAATCTCACTTTCTGTGAGATGGCAAAGAGTAGTTTTAGTACCTCACAATTCTCTCTTGTACTCACAATTCTAGGAACAGTTTGTGGAGACATTTGCATACTGTATATAACAATTCATCAGTTAATATCAGTCAGGTACAGGTAGTCACAAAACATTTTAATCCTTCTACAGAGAGAGAGAGAGAGAGAGACTTCCTTTTTGTTCTTTAGTGCTCCAAGCTTCTAAATCCTATGAACAGCTGTCAAAATCTGGTAAACTATCTAGATGCTTTCACAATTTGTTTAATTGGATAGTTAGGAAATGGCATACAAGAAAAGCTTTTTCTTTTCTTTTCTTTTTTTTTTTAAGTCTGGCTGAACATCTGTAGCATTGGGGGCTCATTATCTCAGAATTGGCATAGCAAATCAGTAGCATCATTAAAACGCCACATTAAGATGATGAAGTTTCTTTGTTATCCATTTGACTTTTTTGCATGTGTCGAGGATTTCATTATTATGACCCCACTTCTTGTACAATATTTGAGCAACATCACCCAGTTGTGCTGTTGCCTTTAATGGCTTCTGATTCTAAATCTTTCTGTCTTCTGTAACTTCAGTAACAAACTTTGCTCAGTAGCAGCACAAAACTTACATTGTTTTCCCTGTGTTTGATGTCAAGGAATTGGATTAAGCATGGCAATTGAAGGCTGTTCCCCTGAGAATTCCTCTTAGAGAGTATAGTCAAGACAACACACTTGTTTTTCTTAATTATTTGCTGCTGTTGACTTTGTATGATTATTCTTGAATTTACAGAGCATACATATGCAGAGTTTCTGTGGTGACTCAGTCTGATGTTGCCATCACAGCAACATTATATTTTGGATCTTTTCCAGAACCCTTTGTTTTTACAGTGTTTCAGGTGAAACAAAAATATTACTCTGGAGTATGTCTTTCATCTCATAATCATCACCCCAGGAAATGAAACCATGTGCATCAGCCCTAATGTATCACACCACCACTTTGTTGTGTAAAATCTACCAGATCCTTTCTGCTGCGTGTATTGTCTTCAGGAGGGCCCCAAAAAGTTGTTTACCAGGCCAGGACAGATTAATTAAATCTTCTCTATTAACCTCTTTACTTTCCTGAACATGTAAGGGACAATAATTCTTATATACATATAGTTCTTATTTTTTAAACCAAATGGTTCCTATATGTACTTCAATGAGCCCTTTGAGAATATCCTCGTCTTTCCTCACTTTAATTCTCCTCCACAATTCTGTGCATTCTCCTTTTGGCTGAGGAGGACTAGATTGGATATTCTCCAGAACCTGTCAAAATCTCTCTTTATGCAACATGAAGCATTCCCACCCAACCACCAGTGTTATGATTCCATAGGGCTCCCTATGCCTGCCAGCTTGCAAAGCAAAAAGGCCAGGACTAGAAATTGAATTTGTCTCCTGCATGACAGTGCAGACCTCTACTACCACTTGATCAATTATTGACCTACTTTTCCTGGGCCATTTATTTTCCATGGGAAAATGGCATAAACATTGCCACTTGTTCTCTTCGCCTATCACAAGCACACTGAGGTACTTTGGTAGTACTACTTTCCCCTTAATTATGGCCAACATCTTAAGCTCACATTTCTATACCAACATTCACTCAAAATGAAATAACTCTTCCCTAATAGGTTCTGCTTTCTGCTATCTTTTAGTTGTCAGTAGCTGCAGTTTTCCGTTGAGGTTCTTTTAACGCCTACATGCAAACTGAAAAGCACTCAAGCTTTGGTGGGATATCACCGACAGCTGGAGTGGTAGTGATGATTTAGGGGGGAGGGCCTTGATCAGAACTCAGGTGCATCCTTCTCATTTATCATCAGAAAACAAAAACATTGCAAACAGTGTGCAATAAGGAAAAAGCAAAACACAGTTATTTTCCATGGTGGAACCATGAGATATAGCCCAAACTATATCAGTCTGCATCATCTGTCCCAGTGGAAATCGGGGACAAAACACATGTATATTATACACGAACATTGGTATATTTCTCTAAAGAGTAAAAAGATGTGAACCATGAACTTGTGGTGGGAAACATAAAGGATAAAACTATACAGAAGTCTTCTACATCAGAGGTTAAGACCAGTCTTTTCCCCTAAGCAGCTGCATTTAATACAGATGACAGGTAAAACATTAATTAGTAAGTGGAAATTTAAACGTATTTCTGAAGGTATCAGCAAGGTGCAGCTGCAGTGTGCACTTTCTTTTAACACACTGTGCAGGACCTGATGAATTATTTTGTAAGGATTTCCCTCTTTAATTAAAAAATAAATCTGTGTGGAAAAGAGTTTTGTTTAACATTCCCCCTAACAACTAGCAGTCAGTATTGTGCAAAGTTATACAACTAGAGGCTACACTAACTTTTGCTTGAGCCCTGTCTGCTCTGGAGAATCCCCCATTTGGGGGCATGGGAATGGGCAGCAATAGTTTCAAGCAGGGAAACGCTGTCAATGTTATTTGAGCATAAGCTTTCATGAGCTATATAAATACGAAAGCTTAAACTCAAATAAATTTGTTAGTCTCTAAGGTGCCACTAGTATTCTTTTTCTTTTTGCGGATGCAGATTAACATGGCTGCTACTCTGAAAGCTGTCAATGTTGTGACTCCAAAGGAGATGCACTGTCCAGGAGGTAGATAGGGAGACAAGGTTACTCCTGAAACAGATAAGGAGAATAAGGTACCTGTGTAGATTAACCTCTGGTGGACCATTACCCAAGACCGGTCTGGATCCCTGGGTGATCTGTGGGCTCTGAGTGCCAACCTCCCTGCTCACAGAGAGGAAAGGGGAAAGAAACACACTTCCTTCTGACAGAATCATCTAAGGGAAAAACTGAGGGAGACCTCCTGGAATTTTCCTCGCCACCAGGACCTTCACAACCACTTGCTCCCCCCCTCATCCCCACACCTTTAAGCCAGAAGTAAGGCCACAGGCAGAAAATTGCACCCTAGTGAGAAAGGGTTATATTCTTAGACAAAAGCATACGTGGTCCCATATAAATGCCTGAGCTCACTGCAAGTATTCAGGACAAAGGAGTATTTTTCTTCCATACTTCAGCTGAGAAGTTTGACTTCATGAAAGGGTTTATTGTTTTGTTTTATTTTTTCACTTTTTTTTATGCTGTCACTTCATTTTTCACTGGCACCAATTGTTTTTTCTCTGCATTTGATGTGGTTTCTTTATCAGACCCAGAGATAATGCAATTTTGATAGTCCATGTTCTATACATTAGAGAAAGTGCAAGCACCTTGCTTAGCAGGAAGGCCATATTTAACTGTCTAACCCTCATTTCTGGAAAGGAGCAGGTGGCCAGGAGTGCAATACTTTCAAACAGGAAATTATATATTTTATCTCTAAGAGAATGGTCAGTCTCCTCATGTTTTTACTCCTGGAGCATTGTCTCCTGAGTGAGGGGTTATTATTTGCAAATAGCTAACTATTTGCACCATTGTCCCATCTTGCCAGTAGGGTCATTTTCTAACCAAAACCTAAGAGGTTGTCTTCATTAGCCACTCAGAAAAAATGGGAACTCAAAGGACCAGGAGCCTATCCAGGAACATTTAGGAGAAGGAGGCCAAGTATGGCCTAGCAATAGGGCAGGATGCTGATAATCAGGGCTACCTGAATTATTTGTCAGACATGTGCTATGTGACTGTGAGCAAATATCTTGGGGAGGAATTTGACCCCTGAGATCTCTTTTCAGTTTTAATGGAAATTAATGGATGCTTCTAAAAGCTTTTGAGATCCTTGGATAGAAGTTGCTGTTTGAAGTGATAATTAGTGAAAATCCTGATGAGGATTGTTGAGAAGAATTAAATTAAAAGGGTTTCTCTTCACACTACAATATAGGAACAGCAGAGTTGAATACTGGATCACCCTGTGGTCCATCTAGTCAAGTGGCAAGCACCAAATGCTTCAGAGGAAGGGACAAAAATCCCCTGCATTCTTGGCCTCAATGACTGACACCCTGAGGCAATATTCTCTATAGTCTAATTATGTATTATGTGAACAAATAATTTCTTTTATATATTGTATAGTATATATAACATAATAATTTGATATATGGTGTATTATATATTTATATAACATAGAAACAAAATATCCCCAAAATATAATTAATATGTATAATTTTATAATGATTATTTCTTTAAGATTATCACTATAAATGCAAGATCCATGAGGACTGATGTCTTAACTGTATTTCATTATTTTTGTGGATTTATGTCAAACCTGCAGAGTTATTTTAAACATTTTTATATTAAATTAGCTGATGTGGATTTGTTTGAGAGAGACATTATAGCTTCTAACATAATTTTTCATTTTGTGCTTTATTGTTCCCCTGCAGATGACTTGGTTAAAGTGAAGGGTGAATACAATGAAAGAGAAGAGAGTGCTTTGAATTCAGAGCCTATGGAAAATACAGAAGAATCCGAAATACCTTACAGCTATCCAAGAGAATATAATGAATATGAGAGCATTAAACTGGAGAGACATTCTGGTTCATATGACAACATCAGGTCAACTAGTGGAAAGATGAACTGCGATGTCTGTGGATTAGCCTGCATTAGCCTCAATGTCTTGATGGTTCACAAGCGTAGCCACACTGGTAAATATCCCTATATTATCCTTAAAAGAGCTACATTTTGATAACATATGATTTGAGTGTGATCTAGTGATTAAAAGGGTAGCAGAAATCACAGCTCTTTGTTTCTGTTCCTGAACCTGCAAATATGACCTTGGGCAAGTCACTTAATCTTTCTGTGCCTCTCTTTATCCATCTGCCTAATGAGTACAATAATATTTACATATCTCATCAGGGTTGAATGTTTGTAAAAGCATGTTTGTGAAGTGTTTTGAGAATTTTGGATGAAAGGCACTAGCACTTCGTCAGTCAAAAACCAGGAGTCAAGCTGTTTTGCTGGTTGCTGCATTTTGCTTGTATGTCATGCTTCCTTTGTACCATACCTTAACACAAAGTCAACTATCATATAGGTACAGACTGGGAAGAATTAAAAAGGTTTTTTTTCCCCTGAAAATTCTCAACATATTAGAATCAACTTCCTCAAGAACATTTATTTCCAGTCCACAGAAAAACTATACATTTGGAATATTTCTCATAAATGGACACATTGTGCCAAATTCACAAGTAACTTCCCCTGAGGTTAACAGGAGTGGTGTGTGTGTTTCCCAGGACAGAATTTGATCCAGTATCTCATTCTTTACTCCTCCAAAAAGGAAAGGGTGAGGGGCTGGAGGTGATTTCCATATAAATATTAAATGTCCTTTTTTTTGTATGTCATTTTAAGGTGAACGGCCATTCCAGTGTAATCAGTGCGGAGCTTCCTTTACTCAGAAGGGTAACCTCCTCCGCCACATTAAACTACATACAGGGGAAAAACCTTTTAAATGTCATCTTGCAGCTTATGCCTGCCAAAGAAGAGATGCACTAACAGGTCACTTAAGGACACATTCTGGTAAGTGCCTACGAGACACTTAGGTGTTGTAAATGTGTGTCACTAGGACATCAGTTGTGGAAAATAGAAAGGGTTAATCAATAAGGTTTAATCTGGCAGTTGGATTCTGGAGACCTAACAATTAGCAATGACCTCTAGTTCTACATATGATACATTCCACCTAGGGGCTCAGTTCTGCTCTTTGCTGCATGGATGTACTAGTAAGGGAAAAGGTTGTAGGAAGCCTTACTTTCAGGAGAGAGTACTATGAGAGAGACACAGCTACTCCACTTGTTTGCACTGCATAACATCTAGGTATGGCCTCTCCATTAGGAGATGTGGCCATGCCATCAGACCCTCAGTTTTTATAGTGCAGTGAACTATGCTTCACTAGGGCTTTCTCTCATTCTTGTCTATTAGAGCTATCCTATCCTGTATCATCAGAATGGCCCCAGGAGAATACCCAGAGCTAGTGTCACTCAACTACCAAATAATAGTTGCCCTTTGTAGTGCCTTTCATCTGAATATCTTAAAGAGTTTAACAAATATTCATTAATTTTTTCAATATCCCATTAGCATATTATATCCATTTTACAGATTGGGAAATGGAGGCACAAAACTGGGGGTGACTTGTCCCAACACTGCAAGTCACTTAGAAACCTAGGAATAGAACCCATACGTTCTAATTCCTAGTCCTGCTCTTTAACAATCAGATCACACTTACTCCTTTTTATTTTATATGTCCTTCATGTATTACATAGAGTTTTAGAAAAAAAGGATTTTGAATAACAGATACTATCTATGTACTACCATATGCAGAAAAAAAGTTTAACCTTACAAAGAATCAAAGTTAAAAATGAGCTTATTTTACATGGATAAACAAGATTCTGATTTGACTTTGACCCAGATCAACAAAACTACATGTCCCCATCAGGACTCACATAAAAACATCATGTGTCAAACACATCTTAATCAACAATGCAGCAACGCTCTTTGGCACAGCTGCCAAACAATATGTGAACTAATAACCTTACAATCGGAAGTTGTTTGTGATTAAAAAGTTGTTCTGAGAAGCCTGTAGTGACTAATTAAAAGATGTTAAAATCTTTAATAAATAAACAAAGGGCCTAAGTATACTGGGTTTTTTTTTGGGGGGGGGAAACGGGGGAAGTTGTACTGGTATAGAGTGCAAACCCCCAATATATATGTGTTGTACTGATTCAAGAAGGGGTTTCCACCTATGTGCCTTTAGAACTTGTCTACACACAGAGTGGCACTAGTTTAACTTAAGGGGCATTTTAGACTAATTCAGTTAAAGCAGTGTAAAGGCTGTATGGACACTTTTATTTCACTTTAAACCAGGTTTATTTCAGTTATTTTAAATTGATTAGGAACATTGAAATAAGCCACTCTGAAACTGCAAATAAAAGTATCCAAACGAGGGCTTCCACTGTTTTAACTAAACCTGTTTAAGTAAATCAGTACAAGATTGTGCGTAGACAGGGCCTCACCCCTATAATTACCACGTTAAGAAACAATGGTGCAAGTCCCGTTTCACACAAGTGTATTGTCTCTACGTTAGGGGGTTCTGGTAAGAGAAGTTAGTACTTAGAGTAGGGTATTAGGAATCATAGCTCCTAGGTTTTGTTCCTGATTCTGCAAATGTGGGGGCTAACTTATGAAACTCTGATCCTAAGAGCACTGCCTCCTGCAATCTTAGGATATGAATGCATTAAGGATAACTGAAACAGTTCTGACATGCTAAGGGTATGAACAAAGGGGAGACTCTTTATTCTTCCAAGAGAGAGAAGATAATTTCTGATTAGATCTTTTAAAAGCAACATGCTAATTTAAATGATGATAATTACATTAGTGATGTTAGCAATGGTATCAACTCTATTGCATATTTATTTTATATTCTACAGGAAAAGTCTGCCATGCAAAGTGCTGTGTTCATTTTGTTAAAACTGTGCCTAGTTAGAAAATCTCAGGCATATTTTAGCAATTACTTATAAATTTACTAACATAAAATTACTATCCTAGGGTGACAGGTTTCAGAGTAGCAGCCATGTAGTCTGTATTCACAAAAAGAAAAGGAGTACTTGTGGCACCTTAGAGGACTAACAATTTATTGAGCATAAGCTTTCGTGAGCTACAGCTCACTTCATCGGATGAATTCATATCCCATACACCCCAAATCTGATGATCTGCAGAGTTTGGGTGAGAACAGAATCTGGACCCTGACCTTGTGAGCAATCTGCAGGGTTCCAGTATAGCCCATCTGCAGTCATGATATCAGATTGGTAATATCTGAATCTGTGTAAATCCAGGTCCAGTAACCCCTTTGGTCTGCCCTTGTGGCCCATTATTTTCCAGCCTACTTGACACAAATTTCAGCTGCATGCAGTGCAGAAGTTCTTGACAGATATTCCATCACTGTAGTAGGGCACTACTGGATTTAAGTAATGAAGAGGGCATGTATGGACCCTCCATACCAGGTGAATTTCACCCTTAGTTAACCTTGATTTCATAGTAATAATAATAATAATTATAATAATCAATTATATAGAATTTAAGGCATTCCCCAAGTGTTAATTGGAGTTATCAGTAATTATGTGCTCATATGCCAGGAAGGCATCATCAGTCCTCATGTGGTTATTTTATCCTGCATCTTTTCTTTCTAGTGGAGAAGCCCTACAAATGTGAGTTTTGTGGAAGGAGTTACAAGCAGAGAAGCTCATTAGAGGAGCATAAAGAGCGCTGTCGTACTTACTTGCAGAGCACTGGCATGTGTGAGGCTGGTAAGTTTATCAGATTACAGTGCTTGTCTTTGTATGTTACAGTGCCTTTAAAAGGGCATCTGGCAAACTGTTAATTTGCAGCCTGAAAACAGTTTTCACTACAATCATTTGACAGTAACCTAAGGGGCTGCAGATCTCATAAAAAGGTCTAGTTTAATGCATCCTCAGGCAGCTAATTAAGGATGCTTTTATTTTAATTACTTTTTTATTTCACTGTTACTTTCCAATAAACATCCAGAATTCTTCATACACAGCATTTCTGTAGGTGACACCCACATTAAATTAAATTAGTCCTACACTAGTACTATTATGTGGTTTATTTCATTGGATGAGTTGCTGCTGGTATTTCATTACAGCAATTGTTTGCATGTGTTAGTCCATTCAGAACTATTTTTCAGTAGATTTGCTGATACCATCATAATCAGTTAGAATTTGTAAGTGTTTCAAACTGCAAAAGTATGGGGCTAGGGGATGGAAATGGGGTGGGGATCCTGACACTCTTGATGGACCAGCCTCTAATGTAGAGAGAAGTTTCGATAGGAAATATTTAATAATAAACAAGGAGATAGAAATATGCATATTTATGTGAACAGAAAGAATCCATGTGCCATTTGCTCACTTTAAGGGTACGCTGAAGGGTGCCCATATGTTATACTTGGCTTTTGAAGGGAAATGGGAAAATTGAGGTATAGGCAAAGGCAATGGGTATTAGTATTTGATTATGAGTTGCTACTTGGAGAAGAGTTCAACTAATTGAGCTTAGTTTTGTAATTTTAAAGAAGTGACACAGCATTCAGAGCCAGAGTAGAGGTTCTTTTTATTGTTCTAGATTGAAACAAAATAAAATAAAAATAACTTTCATGTATATTGTGATAGTGGCTAAGTAGTTTAATAATTGAACACAACCTTTTGTGAAAAGAAAAGGAGTACTTGTGGCACCTTAGAGACTAACAAATTTATTAGAGCATAAGCTTTTGTGAGCTACAGCTCACTTCAACGGATGCATTTTGTAGCTCACGAAAGCTTATGCTCTAATAAATTTGTTAGTCTCTAAGGTGCCACAAGTCCTCCTTTTCTTTTTGCGAATACAGACTAATACGGCTGCTACTCTGAAACCTTTTGTGAATGCAGGCAAACTAATTTTACATTCATGTAGTCTATATTGGTCAGCGACTTGAATTCCTTTAGTTATTCTGAAGCGAAGTTTTGTCACCTGATTTAAAAGTTAATTTCCAATAATAGTTTGGAACTTCTGTTTTCCTTTTCATTACTCCAATACTGGATTTCAGAAAATATTTCAGTGGCAAAAGTAACAACAATAATAAACTCTCCCTTTCTATAGCTATTTTCATCAGTGAATTTCAAAACATAAAATAAATTAAGCCTCACAACATCCCTATGAGATAGGAAATATATAATTTTCCCCATTTTACACAGGCATAGAGAGGTTGTGACTTGCTGAAAGTTTACAGAACTAGTCAGTAGCAGATATGAGTCTAAAACTTAAGCATTCTGGCTCCCATTCTCCTGCTGTTATAGCTAGGAACTTCCTGCCTTGAAAAGTGAACGTAAAGTATCAAGCCTCTCATTTTTGGTTCTGAATTTGAAATAGATGTTTCTTTTCAAACAAAGAGTTTAAGTGCATGTTTTACTCTGATAAAATATAAAATTTAAAATAAGGATTAAAATACTTTTATGTGAATAATAATAATAATAAAAAGTTACAGAATTAACATGGACACTTCAAACATAACAAATTATTGTAGGGATATGGCTATCAAGAAAAAATATTCAGCTATTTTAGACCCTATTTATGCAAGTAGCACCACAAAAGTAAGCGCTTGCACTCACGAATCCCCATTGATTTATTAGGATTCTGCAATGGGTGCAAGGATTCCTCCCCACCTTGCAGAGCTGCTTGGAGGTTTGGCCGTTAGTGTGCAAAAAAAAAATTCAGGAAATGATGATTTATCAAGGTTAATTAATGCTTCATAAAAAGAAAAGGAGTACTTGTGGCACCTTAGAGACTAACAAATTTATTAGAGCATAAGCTTTCGTGAGCTACAGCTCACAAGTGAGCTGTAGCTCACTTCAAGCTTATGCTCTAATAAATTTGTTAGTCTCTAAGGTGCCACAAGTACTCCTTTTCTTTTTGCGAATACAGACTAACACGGCTGCTACTCTGAAACCTATCATTAGTGCTTCATAGCGTGTTTTCCTTTTGCGCACAAAAGTATCAGTTGAGTATCAGTAAAAGTAAATGGTTAACTGAGTGTGTCAGCAAGTTGTGATTTTCATGAGAACCTGTATATACCATAACTTCAGTTTTATCTTACAAGGCTCACTCAGATGGTGGCAATCACATTGAGATGCCCACCACATGGAAATTGAGGCACAGAAACTTTATACCTACTGTAGATTTCTGCATTATAGTAGTTCCCATCATTTGTACTCACTTCAGAATGGCAACTTTTCACTTATCCATAAACAGTGCTAAAATAATACGGTATGCCGTAAATTTGTCATAGAGGAAATATAAATTTCCAGTACAGCATTATGTATCGGAATACTCTGCTTTTAAGGCCTCACAGCTTAAAAAATGCTACAATGTTTTTTAGTGGCATTGTAAGATTTATGAAAAACAGGAACTCCAATCTTGCTGAGACATTTCTATTCAATTCACTGCTGTTAGGCACTGTATTAGATGGCATATTCTGCCCTCGTTCCACATGTAGAATGTTCATTGATGACAATGGCTGATATGCAAAAAGATTCACCTTACATTTGTCAACATTTCAGAAGTTTCCACCTCAGTGTGGCATTTCCTCCCCACAGGTTGAGACAGCAAGAGCAAAATCTTGAAATGTCATGTCATTGCTCCTCTTACCCGTAACCCTGCTGCTGCTGCTGCTATTGTGATGATGATTATTTATTACAGTGGTGTCCAGAAGGCCTAAGTAATACAAGGGTCTCATTATAATAGGTGCAAAAACATATAGTAAAAGACAGTCTCTATCCAGAAGAGCTTTACACTCTAATTTAAGACAAGGTGCAGGAGAGGGGTGTAATAAATAAATGGAGGAAATTGTGGGGGAGGATGAGGATAATAGTAATAGGAACATGTGATTATGTAGACCAGCCATGGGAACAATTATATGATTTCCATATGGTGCTTCAAGGATTACACATTACAGTGTTGCTCTGACATTTTTAGACATTCAGGATAATATTCAAAAATACCTAAGAGATGTTGGGCTCCTAAATCTCATTTTCAAAAGTGATTTTAGGCATTTATGTGCCTTAGTCTCATCAAAAGTCAATGAGGTTTAGGTTCCTAAGTGCCTAAGTCTCTTTTGAAAATTGGATTCAGGATTCTACATCACTTCAGCCCTTTTGAAAATGTTATCCTCAGTCTCAGAACTGGATGAATATTGAGATTTGTACTTAAATGGATCAGATTTTTCTATTTATTGTCTTCTATGAAAACCAGAGCAGAGTAAGACCAAGACCTATGTTCTCTGGAGTAAAAGCCAGAAATTCACTCTGGCTTGGAGAGGAACTAGATAGACCCCAGGAGCAGACAATATACTTCATAAAGTTTTTCCTCAAGATAGATCCATGTTTTGATTTCGAAGCCTATTCCTGCTGCTTTCAGGAGGATAAAATCTGGAGGCAGATCCCATATTTTTCTCATTCTTCCCCAATAGTTGTAGGTTGTTACTAACTTCTAAATGCAAATGTTAACCTTCTTTTATTAAAAAATAAACTAAAAACAAACACACAAACATAATTTTCCTGAGGCACACAGGCTCTCTACAAAGCTTGGAGAATATTTATTCTTTTTAATGACTCCTGGACAAAGTCCATATATCTAAAGTTGAATTCCAAAAGTTATAAGTAATATCAGGGGACAGGGAGTCCTGTAAGTGTCTTACCCTCTTAATGCCTCAGTTTATCTTTCTCTAAAATAGGTGCAGTAAATTGTATTCCTATCTTACCAGAAGGTTGTGAGGCTTAATTATTGTTTGTAAAGCTCTTTGAGATCACTGGAAAAAAACACAACACAGTAGTAATAATAGCAGCAGCAGCAGCAGAATACAAGATGTATTATGGAAACCTAATGTATCCCTTAAAAGTTGAGTGTCAGACTGTTTGTAGAATTACAATTTAAACAAATGAACTGAAAGAAAAGGGAAATAAATAAAAAACAGAACTCTAGTGAAAGAGAATTTTCAGCAATCTCCAGTTCATCCATTCTTTTAAAATTGTAAATAATTTCTCATTGCATTTTAGTATTGTACTTGCTCAGAATGTGGGATGGTAACAATATTGCTGAAAAAAAAGATTTATGTAACGGTATTGTTAGAACTTAGCTCTGTCCTTGATAACAATCTCTGATCACACCGTTTCTTAGCACAATAACCCACCTCTATGTTCCACGCTCCATTATTTAGTGACCACACAGTAGATGTGACAGGAAACAATGCCTCTAATTTGAGCTTCATTTAGCACTTCAGGGTTTGCTAATGATGCCCACATGCACTAAAAAGTATAGTCACAGTGTGACAGAGACCACATTGTGGAAACAATTCATTACAGGCCAAATGGTAAAATATTAATGTTCATGACTGGAAGAAAAGGACCAGCTCCCTCTATTTCTACAGCATGGTAGTAGACACTAGAGCTTTCTAGAGATAATGTTCTCTTAAGAATTAATATAATGAATCTAATGGTTATAGCAAAAGACGGTGGTCAGTAATGAAAAATAGCTCACATGTATGTAATGCTTTTCATCCCAAAATGTTTTAAACACAGGACTAACACTGAAATGCGTACACACTTACATGTGAAATTCAAACACTGGACAACAGCATTTATAAGCACTGCATAGATGTCTAAGACATTAAGTGAAGAATGCCATACCCAATTGCGACTTCAGGGAGAGTTTAGTTGAAAATGGTCAGGACACTAGAGCTAACACTGTCCTACTCTTGGATAGAAGGCCATGATCAGAAACTTGGCTTTACATTTCACCTGAAAGACAGCTCCTCAGTGTTTCTAACACCATGCTAGGGCATTGATTAGTAAAGGTTCAGAGGGAAGAATAATACCTAATGAATCTCGAACACTTCCTGCAGCATCCTTGGGAATTTTTATGGTGCTGTCCCATCCAAAGATGAACCATGGCCAACATTATTTGATTTGAATGACATATCAAGATCACAATCTAAAGTAGTATAACTTCATTAAGAATCTAGGTTTTCGATCATGCTGTTCAGTTACTCTCTATATAACCTTGGGCAAGTCATCTGTCATTTCCTTGTGCCTCTGTCAAGCCATTCAGAAATCAGTGTTCAGATGGTTGCTGATTTAAATCCAGATCCTTCTGAGCCATCCCAGGTCAATAAGTGACAAATCAACAAAAACAAAAAAAGATGCCTGGTGTATTTAGATGATATTATTAACTACATGTTGAAATGACAGTTTCTACTTGGAACATCAAGAGAAGAAAATACCAGAGTAGGAGTCAGGAGATGTGGGTTCCATTCCTAAAGACTGGCCAAAAACTGACCAACTGCAATTGCAGTCACTTTAGAAGACACGTTTCCTCTTTGAGCCTCAGTTTCTTTATCAATAAAATGGACATAAAGATACCTTTGAGAAGTGTTTTGTGAACTTTGGATGAGGAAAAATGCTACATAACTGCTAAGCATGATTCTTTATTAATTAAATGGACAAGAATGAACAGATAGATGGGAGTATCTCAGGCCAGCCTTTAGACAGGGAGAGCTACACTCATAAGGTGTGGGACAGCTGTGCCTATGCCTGTACGCCCCTGCTACAGAAACAAATGTATTGTTTTTCTAGAACTACATTTTGAAGAGGTTGAAAATATATTTTGCAGTTTCTTAAAAACAAAGGGATACTAGCATGCAGAAGAAAAGCTTAAAATCATGAGACACAACAGTCTAGAAAACTGACATTTCCAGATGACCCAGAACATAATATGTAGGTCAATATTTAGTGTCTCTTCAGCAGTCTCTTCTCTGCACAGAATATTAGTGTCACCCAGCAGGAAGTTGCATGTCTTCCATTTTAGACTATAATGTAGTAAGGTTTCATCAGTGGTAAATAAATGGCATTGATAAAACCAATATGACATCAAGATTCTAAGGATAACTCCCAATATAGGTCTTGGGCTGAGTGAAACATCTTGTATTCACCATTTCTTGCTCCTAGAGTTCTACCAATAGATATATAAAGTAGCTCTGAGAACGTATATTAAAAACCAACAACAACAACTGATGAGAGGATACTAGGAAAGACTTAGAGGTGTAGGAGGAATAAAAGAAAATAGAAAAAGCAAACAAACCAAGAGCTGTGAATAGGAAAGAAATAAACAAGTAAGCAGTACTGTTATCACGTATTTATTGTGCCCTCTTTTGCATTGATATTTTTCATTCCAGTGAAAAGCTTCTGGGAATAAAAAGTGACCATAGTTGAAAACATAATACCTAACTTGTTTTTGTTCAGGACAGATGTGTGTTGCTGAGTTTCTTTTCATTATTAATAGCAAACTGTCTTGTACAATGATCCTGTCAAAATTAAAAGCTTACTGGGTTTAGGATGACTCAGAACTTGGATAGGAGACATCCAAAGATAACCAAGGGTGCCATATGGAGTAGTGCTGGGGATTTAGTAGTGGGTGCTCTTCCCCCTGAATTAGTATCAAACCAAATGCCCCAGCATGATGCTAGGGCGTATTGTGTTGCTCATTGTGACACCTTTCGGATGAGATGTAAGCTGACATTAAAGATCCCATTGTACATTTTGCAAGAGTTAACCCAAAGATACTGGCCAAAATCCAACTTGGATAATTAAATTTTGCCTACTTAACTTTCTCTTGCAGTTTCAACTGATTCTGGTGTTCTTCACTTTCTCACTTCAACTGCTATATTGTGTTTGTATACTCTTTCACCCCAGAGACAGCTGCATTTTAGCTGTTGATATAGTGATCTCTGTTTATAATATGTATATTTTCTTAAGTTTGTTTAGCATGTTGTGATCCTTTGGATTAAAAATAACCACAATATAAAGGCAAGATATTATTATCTTTAAAACACTGTGAATGTGTTCATTTGTGGGCCTGATTTATCATGTAAATCAATGGAGATACACCTGATAAAATCAGAGTAACACAATGGAGATACAGACCCAGTTATTCCATCCATTCTGAGTCATATATATAGCTAGATTTCATGGCAGGAGCAGTTTGATACTTAACACTTGTGAAGCACTTTACATTTTCAAAACACTGTACAAACACTGAAAACTAAAAATGGCTGAGGTTTGGTGGGTCATGGTTGGTACTGATTGAAATACATCCAATATCAATAACAATAACAGTAAACATGTAAGGTTTAACTTATTTTAAATGTCAGAAAAATACTGCACAATAGCTTAAAGAAGAATGATATTGCACTTTTGTTATCACAGCCATATTTTACATTATTTCTACTACTGTATTTTTAGCAAATAGATTAATTTAGGTCTAATACTTTATAAAATGCACTTAATTGGTCTGCAGCATGAAATGTTTATGTATCCTCCATTTATGATAAGACTTCTCTCCTGTCTAGGCAAGATACCAAAGCTTATGGTATCCACATGAAATATTATAACATTTAAATTGTCCATTACAGTGAGGTCATCCCACAGCCCAACCTGCTGTGTGACCTTGGGCAAGTTACTTCCCTTCCATCTTTTGTCCAGCTTGTTCATATAGATTGTAAGCTCTTTGGGGCACAGTCTGTCTCCAATTTGTTTGTTTAGTTTCTACCACGGTGTGATCCTAATCTTGGTTATTGTCTTAGTGGTGCTCTAATACATATCATTAATAATAATACCTGTACCTGAGGAGAAAACAAGAATTTGGGGGCTAGAGCAGTTAACATCAGAATGAGACTGGCAATACTGGGTTGAGGTGACAAACAAGTAGTCATGGCTGGTCCAGTTCATAATTTGATGAGGTTGCGAGGATTCACAGCTGAATGCGTGACAGTGGGCCCTGGCTAGTACACCTATGGTCTTACTCTGGAAATTGTAAGTTGCTTAAAATGGCCAAGAGCCACAGCACTAGATGAATGGTACATAGAACAGACACACACCAAGTATTCTTAAATTTCAGAAATTCTAGGCAGTTTAAATAGTTTTAAATAGCTCTGAATATCTAATGATAATACTGAAAGTGATACATAGAGTGTGCACAGTGAATTTCAGTTATAACAAGCAGAAAAAATGTAAGACTAGATAACAGACTTTTTCTAGAATCTGGAAAAAAATTGGGAATGGAAGACAGTATTGTAAGACTATTTTAAAAAATGTAAAATTTATAGAAAGATTTTATGTTTCTTTGTTGTTATCTTACTAATGACCCCAGTTTCTGAGCAATATTATGAAAATAGTTGAGCTTTTTAGATAATATAACATAGGGACTATATCTTTTTTTAAGCTGTCTTGAAGAATTATATTGGTCTGCAGCTGTCACATAGTGTTACTCAGAATCAAAAGGAAAGCCGAGCAGGGCTTATATCTCCATCTGTATTTTGTAACCAACCACGTCCAGCCTGTTTATTTTACACTTCCTCTTGCTAATGAAGATATTGGTTTTGTATGGGTTATGCTCTCCTGCACGAGTTTAAGACTGCAAGATTTGTGTGCATTTCTGTGCTTGGTTCCACTGACCGCAACTGGTGCCCAAGACGCAAAGAACAAGAACAACAGAAAAACAACAAAACAAGTTTACATCAGATCTCCAAACTGTTTCCTTCCAGTTACTGTGGCAAACTCCGGAGATTAAACCATTCATCTCTTCCTTTTTTTTTTTTTTTTTTTTTAACCTACGTGTGTTTTCTTTTCACATTTTCCAAACTAGCAAGCGTGGAGGCAAGGCACATCAAAGCAGAGATGGGGACTGAAAGAGCGCTCGTGCTGGACAGGTTAGCGAGCAACGTGGCAAAGCGAAAAAGTTCAATGCCTCAGAAATTTATTGGTAAGAATAAAGTCTTTTCACATGCAGCAGTTAACTGTGTGAGGGCTGGTAACCAACAGGTACAATAGCAGTACTTGTTTTGAAGGGCCCTTTCTAGTCCATCATGTATTTAAATAAGGTAACTTCTGCTTTCCTGCTGTGCTTTTACTTACTGATTATATGTATTTGATAAACAAGAGAAATTGTTCAATTAGGTAAATGACAAATAGATCTGAATTCATACTGTATTTTGTGTACTTGTTTGTGTTAGTGTTTGCATGGTTAATAAATATACATTTTATGGGGGCTTTTGTTTTGGAGCTGTATGTGGTGAAAACCTTTCTACCAGGGTTTTACTAGGGAAGAATCAGAGGGCTTGATCTTGTTAGGGGCTGAGTATCTTATCCCCCATCGTAGTCAATGGAAGTCGAAAGTGCTCAGTACCTCCTTGCAGAGGCATATGGCACTGCAGATAGAGCCCAAAGACAGAAAATTACTGAATTTTTGAAAGTCATTTTTTAAAAATTTGAATCTGAATGATGAATGATAGGGTCAACCCCTTTCTTGCTCTGGTTAAAAAAATATGGCCACAATACATTTCCATAGAATTTACTTTGGATTTAATTTTATAAAATCAATGTTTGGCAAATTGGAAATCTTAGATAGCAAGGTCTGATAATTTGTTGTTTTCTTTAATGAATGTTTATAAAATTACTTTAATTTCATTCAGTTTTACTGAATCTTGAGCTTTCAAAATGAGATTTATAAACAAATTATCACAGAAAAATATTTGACTCTAGTTTATACCACTGGTGTACTAAAATATGCCTGATGTTTTCTGCAGAAATCAAAATAAGTTTAAAACACATTTCTTTTTGCCAAGTAGCCTGCTGAAATGGGTATATAGTACTAGTAATAATACTTACCTCATATGTAGCTAGAGAATAAAAAGCTATATACTGTGGTATTCTAATTAAAATAGCTAACCAATCAAAGGTATAGTTTTAAATAATCTTGTATATCTGAGTTTGATGGCAGGTCCTGTTTCTCAGCAGTGTTTGATGCTGTTATCTCTGTCTGTGGGTCATAGTTATTTATTTTGCACTATATGAAGTTGCATTTGAGCTCAGGAGTTTAATTAGCCTGCAGTTATGCAACATTGCTACTAATAATGCCTTAATCATAAATTTTCCAGAGGGATATATGTGGTACAAGATGTTTACTTTTCTTAATATACATTTTCTGTTGCAAATACTGGCCTCTGTGGTAATTTACATTCACACTCACAGGAAAAGAGAAAGAAAGAGGATAGTGATAGAAATAATCTGCCAGAACTTGAACAATCCATTTTCATATAGTCTGATCTGCACCCTGCACAGAGGAGTACTAAGGAGCTTCTTGAAATTCTGGGCCCAAATATTCAAATCTGGGTACCAAAGGGTAGGCTCCTAAGTAAAAATTTAGACATCTAAATAAAAGTGACCTGATTTTCAAAGGTGCTGAGTACCTATAGCACCCGTTGGTTTCAGTGGAAATTTGTCAACTTTCATCACATCAGAAAACAAACTGCTTTTTCTTAGGCACCTAAATATGGATTAGGACTCTAACTTTAGGTACCCAGCTTTGAAAATTTTGGCCTTGGGGATTAGGCCTTGCAGGTCATACTGTGATTCCTAAAATGCTTGGGTCTTTAGCTCTTCTTTTTGGTATTGAGATCAGCCTCAGATTTTTGTCATCTAATTCATTGGGGGTGTGATTTTGCAAGGTGCTAAACACTCTTGCCCAATGAAGCAAAGAACTTAAGCCTTAAAGCCTTACTTAAAGTAAACCACTTAAGCAAGTGTTGAACTTTCATTAGAACTTAAGCATGTGGTTAATGTTAAGCATGAGCTGAAGTGCTTTGGCTCAGCACCTTGCAGGATGGAGTCCTTTTTATTCAATTGTCATGCTGCATTGATACAGTTTATTAACAGTGCAAGCTGACACAGTGGTATAAAGAAGTGTTTTGGGGGTAAGGTTGGGGGCACTGGGGACATTCTTTTAGTGATGTAGAGTAATCAAGTTCTGAAACATGCTGTTTCTCTAGAACCTCTACTACAGCGATGATGTTGGGTAATATGTGAAAAAAGCATGAGTCACTCACTCCCTTTTATTCCTGAGTGGCATGTTTGCAGCTGCAGTCTTGACTTGACTTTTGTTGCTTCTTGAACTATATGTGCAGGAGGAAAAATCTGCCAGGACAGTTTAATGATTTCTTGGGAAACAGAGTTCTCAGAAGGGTGCTGATTTTTCATTTCCTCAGGAAGCAGGGATAAGGAGATGTAAACCAACAGACCAGCCTAGGCTCATTTCTGTGAAAAAGTCTACTGACAAGAAAAACAATTAAATTGTCTGTTTACTCCTCTCGTGACACTGCAGACTCTCACACTTTCTTTAGGCCAAATTCTGGCCCATCATGCAAATGGCTCTAAAAGATTATAAGTACTTGTGGCACCTTAGAGACTAACAGTCTCTAAGGTGCCACAAGTACTCCTTTCTTTTTGCGAATACAGACTAACACGGCTACTACTCTGAAACCTAAAAGATTAGTATCACATTCTGACCAGCAGTGGCCCCATTGTGTAACTCAGTGGTTCTCAACCTATTTAATATGCGGCCCACAAAGTGTATCTGGGCCGCAGGTTGAGAACCACAGTACCCCCCAACTAAACCCTCGCACAAACCCCTATGCTCCGCGCCCTCTGCCCAGAGACAACCTCCACAGAGTGGGGCCAGGAGTAGAGACCTGGGCAGGAGGCAGGGATCCCAACGCCCACAATGTGGGGCCCCAGGACCCCGGACCTGCTGTGCAGGGCTGAGCAGCAGCTGGCTGCCCGGACCCTGAGCCCCGCCATGCGGGGCCGTGCAGCAGCCAGCTGCCTGGAGCCTGCTGTGTGGCAGGGCAGCTGGGAGCCTGGAGCCTGCGGCCTTTAGCACACAGCTGAGATGGGCCACAGCTGTATGCTCATTGGGCTGCAGGTTGAGAACCACTGGTGTAAATAATTTGTGTGGGTATGTGCAGTTATATGAACAAACCATACCCTGACTCCTAAAACTTACCTGAGACTTTCCCCCATGGCTCCTGTTGCAGAGGTTCTGCTTTGGCCTTTCCATGGATTTTGGAGAACAGCTGTTCAGGCAAAAGTTTCCATGTTCCACTCCCCATCTTCCTGCCAGATTTCTAATGTGTACTTCTGTGCACAAACTTGTAGTATTAGCAGTTTGTAATTACCATTTCAGTTAGCCATTTTTTCTAGTTGTGTTTAAGTGGAACTGATACCCAGAAATAGGAATATAGCTTGGTAGGCACACCTTTCAATTAAACTTGCACTCAATAGGGACTATGCTTGTGTTTCCTCATCTCTTGAATGGAATATACATTGGGGTAGATCCTCAGCTGGTGTAAATCATAGAATCATAGAATATCAGAGTAGCTCTATTAATAGAAAATCAAAGTAGCTCTATTGAAATCAATTAAGCTATGCCAGTTTACACAGCTGCCCATAGGGCACATTTTGTGCTACTTCTTTTTGAGAGCAGCATTAAAAATATCTTTCTCCCCAGTGGTAAATGTGCTAGTACAGTTTTGAACTTCAGCAAATACCGCCAGCTCTCTGTGTGAAGTAACTAATGAAAAATGGCCTGCCTTGGTTAGCAGAGCAACAGGAAGCAGGTTCACTCCCTTTTTCCGTGTCCACACCTCATCATGTCACAAAAATCTGCATACTGCTATAGAGTAAGCATCACTGAGCAGCAACTGGCTATGTATTTGCATTATATGATCGTGTGAATTCTGAAGGGGAAAGTTTTGCATTGCACTGAGTTGAAAAAGATAAACTGGGGAAAGGTGTTTCTTAAATGGTAGTAGCTAGCTTTGTAAGTCAACAGTAGAAAAGAATGTAGGCTTGGTTCTTACTTTGGTGTTTCACAGTAACTTTATGGTACTATCCTTTGGGAGCAATAGCAACTTAACTCACAGTAATCTCTTGCAATGTCCACAATGCTGCAATAAATAAAATTGTATCACTACTTTATGCCCTAATTAATCTTCTTTACTTTATTCCATTGCTCGCGTGCTCTCTTGCCTTTTCTTAATCTACTCTTCTTTTCTTTCACCCCTGTCTTGTTGCTGTCTTAATGAGACAAAGTTTGAGCTGCCTTTATCTCCTTTTAAATAAAGGGTGCTGACTTAGAACACAACAAAACCAGTGGAACTCCATCTGTTTGCCTATAATGTTTTGTTATCATTTGGTATGATGTAAATGCAGTGAAGAATATACACTTATTAATTTTTCTGACATTTAGTGCCTTCAATAATGAGATCTAATAATAATTCCACTTACTATATTATTTAATATGAAACACCTTTAATCCCAAAGTGCTTAACAAACTTAATAACCTGATAAATACATGGGAATCATTCACCCACCACTTTTCAGAGTAGCAGCCATGTTAGTCTGTATTCGCAAAAAAGAAAAGGAGTACTTGTGGCACCTTAGAGACTAACAAATTTATTTGAGCATAAGCTTGAGCTGTAGCTCACGAAAGCTTATGCTCAAATAAATTTGTTAGTCTCTAAGGTGCCACAAGTCCTCCTTTTTTTTTTTCACCCACCACTGTTTATGGTGTGGAATATGGAAGCGTTTTAAAGGTGCATAGCACATGACATCCCTATTTATGTCAGGGGAGTGAAGTAGGATATTCTGTCTAACTGAACTATCATATGGAATTTTAGGGAAGCAGAATGGAATTAACTAAGTGGGATTTGAACAGGACCTGAGGGCTCACATCTCTATTGGGAAACATAGTGCCAGATGTTAATGACCACAAGAGGGCAGGGTATTTGTTTCATGTCTTATTTCAATGACTGCTGAGCTTTTAAACAGGAGTTTCATAGTAAGATTCTGTATATTTTGCTCTTGTTATTTTTTTATTTCAGTTTTGATTAAACCTTTCATTTGTCTAGAACTGGTATTATGAGTCATTCAAGTGTGTTATACCATTGTTGTTCCCTCTGAATAGAAGTTGGATCACAAGTTTTGCTGAGGGTTGGAAGCAGTTACATTCTTGTGGTTCACTAACCTTTTTTATAAAAGTGTTTTATAAAAGAAAACGTGAGCTTCTGGTTTTGCTGTCTTTGCAGTGAAACCTGGTGAGTTTCATATACATTGAGTCATAGTGTCTACAGGTGACTGATAAACATCTGTACTATTCAAGTTACCGTAACTCAGAGATTAGTGGATCTGATGTTTGTAAGTCACTTGCATGTGAACATTCAGGCTTGTCCATTTTCTTAACTATGAAAGATTGTAAGTTTCATTTAAACCACAGAATTCAGTTACTTATTTCTAGACATCCACAAAAGAGTTACTTCAGTCTTTTTTGGAGTACAGCTTTCTTCCTTCCTTGCACCTGGCACACCAAAGGGTTGGGCCATGGCTCCACCCAGAGTAACCTTCCTTGTCCCTACCTTCCTAGCAGGGGTATGAGGAGAGTTTCAGTTGTGTAGCCCCTCTGCTCTCTTCCATTCCCTTGATGCTTGGCTGAGTACAATGTGTGCAGCATTAACATAGTCAGGGCAGAGGTGGGCTTTGCTTCCCTGTGTGACTGCATTACAGACAGTCAAAATCCAGCCCTATGTAATATAATGTTCCAAAGATACATTATCTCTACTTATATGGCTGCCAATACTGTATTATCCAAGAACCTTCACAGAGTTAAAAGGAAACAATTCCAGTCCAAAGGGAGCTACATTATGCCAAGGTCTAGGTTGGGAATATGCATAAATTCTTGTTAATTTTAATGTATTAAAATACAATGGGTATAATTCTCCAATGTACTTCTACAGTTTCACACCCAAGTAACATCATGGAGAATCAGGCCCAATAAGAACAAAAAGAGCTGCAAAAGGAAAGCTTAAGTGAGGCTCCCATGCAAAGAAATGTGAAAGATTTAAGTGCAATCGTCCCAGAATTATGCCTATGTAATCTTATTGAAGGGGCCTTCCAACTACTTAATTTAGAAAGAGATGAGTAAAGGGGGGAATACATCATATATTTATAAAATCCATATCTATATCTATCAATGAATGGTATAAGAATATAAGAACAGCCATACTCGATCAGACCAAGATTCAGTCTAGCCCAGTATACTGTTTTCTGACAGTGGCCAGTTTTACCCTCCCCGTCACAGACGAGTACAATTTCTCAGGAGATGATCAAAGAGCTAGAGGGAATGTTCTAAGCCTTAAGGACCTGCTGTGGGTTTTGTTTATTGACTAATTGACTTTTTGCCTGTTGTTATTTTTCATGAATCAGTTTTCACATGATTTTCTGTAAAGATGAAGGAAATTAATCCTTGACAAGCTTTCCTAATTTTACTCTTTTCCTTAAATCCCAAAACTATCAAGCTCAGTGATGGATTGGCCAGCAAGTTGCTTAACTAACTTCTCTATTGCTCCATTTCCTATGGGCTTTTGCTTCAAAAAGTCAATTTACTTACATAAACAGCACCCCTGCCCCAAAGAGCATATAGCTAAATTCAAATCTGTTTCCTTTTCAGGGCTTACTGCTATTTAGAAAAGGATCCTAGAGTTTCAATACTTTTACAATCCACTCAGTAATTCAGTTTCTTTCCTCTCTTGTAGGTGAGAAGCGACATAGCTTTGACATTAATTACAATTCCAGTTTCTTGTATGAAAAGGAAAGTGAAATGATGCAAGGACGTATGATGGACCAGGCCATAAATAATGCGATCAGCTATCTTGGAGCAGAAGCACTGCGTCCGCTAGTACAAACCCCACCAGCTCCCACTTCTGAAATGGTCCCTGTCATCAGCAGCTTGTATCCCATACCACTCACCCGCTCTGAAATGTCAAATGGCAATCCACAAGATACAGAGAAGAGCCATGCCCACCTTAGAGACAAAAGTTTGTCTTCTGACAGAGGCCTTTCCCCAACAACAGTGGCCAAGACTCCACAGATACTGATAGCAACCATGAGGAGCGCCAGAATCACACCTACCATCAAAACCAAATGATCCCCTCCCAGGTCCGCAATGGCCTCCAATCCTTGAAGGAGCTCCCAAGGCCATATGACATAATCAAGCCCCCAACCATATGCCCACGTGATGCCTTTAAGGTTATCAATAAGGAAGGTGATGTCATCGGTGTCTACAGATGTGACCATTGTCGTGTCTTGTTTTGGATTATGTGATGTTCACCATTCATATGGGATGCCACGGATTCCGTGATCCTTTCGAATGCAACATGTGTGGGTACAGAAGCCAAGACAGATATGAGTTCTCCTCACATATAGCACGAGGAGAGCACAGAGTGGTCCTGAAGTAAAAGGATTGATTTTCCAAGAGACCAAAGGATCTGTTTTAGATTGGTTTTGTTTTTAAATTTGACTAAAAAAAATTGCTTAAATATTTTTCTGTGCCAATCCTAAAAGCGTTAGTGTCCCTTGTAGTAGCAAAGTACTGATGGGCTTTTTATTTCTTACTCAAATGCAGTATTCTGTAGCATCTGTGCCTAGATACTGTGGTGACCGGCACGATATATAAATACAAAGATAGCCAGATACAGATTTTGTCTGAACTTTATTTTTGTGAAAATTTATAGCAACTTAAGATGTTTTTAAATATTTTAACATGTATTTTTGTTAGAACATTTGCTTCCAGTAATAGCAAAATGGCCATCTAGCTGTATTATGAGTGAAATACAAAGTCAAATATTGATGTAATAATTCTCATAAAAAAAGTTGAAATTCAACACAAAAGATTGTCCATCCTAACTGCCCTTTCAGAACCACTGTATTCCAGCCAATAACACACAAGAGACACTTTCTGTTAGTGTTTCAATTCCTGAGGTATTCCTAAAATGGCCAAATTATTGAAACACAGAAAACACATATCTGGGGAGATTGTATCAAATAACTTTTAAATGTTTTCCCCAAAGTCTTAAAAGTGTGTTGTCTCACCACACTTTGCTTTTGCTTACCCCACTCTGTTCACTTTCTTTAAAGTCTCTCCCCACCTTACCTCTTACTCAGTAATACCAAAATAAGCCATGTGAGCTATTTGGGGTTTTAGTTTTTTTTAACTGTGTACGCTTTTGGGATACCCATTGAGACAATTTGTTGGCTTGCCCCTAAATTCTGGAGGAAATCCTGCTTTTCATTAATGGATCAAGTATGTGTCTTTCTAACAGAACAAAATTGCAATGAGACTCAAGACCCGATTCTGCTCCCATTGACATCAATAGCAAAGCTCACACTAACTTCACCTGGTGCAGGAACAGTCTCTAAAATAGCAATGGGCAGACAAAGTGCTCACAAAATGCTCACAAATGGGATTTTTGCTTATATAAGGGCTGCAGGATTGGGCAGTTTGAGGTTACTGTAACTCAGGGAGAGAACAGAGATGATAACATATAGAACAAATAACAAGAAAACTTTTGATTTAGAAAGCAATATTCTAATGAAAGTGTACTGAATGTGAAATAAAGGTCCTGAGTCTCCTCTCACTGGTGTTACACCTTTGTGAGAGGAATGCTAGGCTCAAAATTTATTGGATCAGATGCTACCATCATTTACACCCAGGTAACCTCACTGATGGCAAGGCAGTTGCGCAGATGAGCATAGAAGTTGACTCAATATATTTTGGATTTAGCGTTGCCAAGTAGAATCATAGTGTCCTGGCAAAAATTTGCAGTAGCTACCGTGAGAATCTTCATGTAAGAATGTGTGGGAGCGGACAATTCAATCAGACTTTCTGGTTTTACATGGGGATATCCCTTGGAGTGAAATGTGCTGTTTTGCAAAATGAGTATTTACGATTACTTTGAAGCCAGTTTTTAAAATAGTTCTTTTAATCTAAATCATTGTTCTGCAGCTGTATTATTAGTCACTGTGCTGAAGATGTGAATATGATAATTTTGCTGAGTGTATGTTTATTTTTTTAAATCTTTATATAATGTAGAGTTAGATGCGTTCTGCTGGATTTTTTCATCCAGTGGGTATTTGGTCTGAGCATTTATTTTGTACTTTTTCAGTGTTTGTGTCGACTGCTGTGTAAAGTTTCACTTTTTCCATGGAGCAAAGTGGGAGCTATTGTTCTGAAATAGAGGACTGAGTGTCAGGAAATACACAATTCTAACACTGGCTCCCTCTGTGATCTTGGACAAATCACTTCACCTCTCCCTGACTTATTTTCCTCATGTAAAAGGGAATGATAATATTTCTTTGCCTGATAGGGGTATGTGTGAAGATTAATAAAATTAATGTTTGTAAAATGCTATGAAGTTGAAAAGTACTATCGAAGTGCTAAGTATGTATATATATTTTGTGCAGAGTGGGGAAGATACTTTTGTTCATTTGTGTTCAATTTGTAGATACATATTTGTAAAATACTTTTATTAATCCCTTTGTGGTAGAAAACTTATTACCAGGGACATTTTAGTGAGCTGAGTGGATGCCCCTTCTACCTCCCAAACACACCCATGCCGCAGCACTACTATAAAACCCTCAGTTGAGTTACTCCTGACTTACAGAAGATCTGTAAAATCAGATAGAGGACATTAGGTTCATGCTCAGTATATTTGGAATACTTTGGAGGGGTCTCTTACAATAGGAAGTTGCCTAAAAAAGGATGGGGCAGAAACGTACTGTATTCTTCTTTATTTCCTGTCCTAAATTACTATGAGCTGATAAACAGTTTCTACATTTCATTCCAAAGACAGCTGTATTTTCATGGGGGAAAATGATCAATATATATGTACACCATAGAAAAAATGGTTCTCATTAGGGTTAAACAAAATCATTTAGAAAGATGAATAAGAAAAAGTACAAATAGTGAAGTGTTACCTAGTCATTAGCACAGGAAACACCTTGAATTACTACAAGTATATTACATCAATTACCACCAGCTTCTTTCTCACTCCATCCCATAGAATCCTTGAAGATTACTTTGCCCAGAATTTACTTTCCCACACTTCGCTTATTGTTCAGCTAGGCAGGGCTTCAACCACCTACCCACCCATTATTTCCCAGATAAGTGAGCAATCAACCACTGAGTCTGTGAAAAGTTCAATTTGAACTACATTCACAGTTTTTTTGAAAGAGGTTTCACAGTATCTTCCCCTAGTAGGCAGACTTTTCTCACCACTACTCAGGCAAAGAAGTATTGTTAAGATAGACTGCACCAAAATAAATTGCTCATAGCCATTTTCTGGGCCCAATGAGCAGTGTATTTTAATGAGTATCTTTATATGACATGTAAATCCTCATTAACTTCATGAGGTGGTGTTTGGGACTACTCCCACTTAGGCTCAGGACTGCGTTGGTCACATATTGGCACTGAAGCATGAGGAGTACATAAGGCCCACTCCTGCAAAGTGCTGAGCACCACTGCTTTCCATTTAAATCAGGATCTGCCCCCTAATTTAAAAGGATTTGCCCCCTAATTGGCATAAAATTGAGCAGATTGAAGCTTACCTCATCTTTTATATGGAGGGGTAGCTCACAGACACTAAAGATCCCATCTTGCAGTGCTCCATCTTGGATCTCAGCAGCCTTCCACTGGATCAAGAGGAAAGATTGCATGGTGAAGCAAGTAGTCTGTTTTGGCCATGTCTGTTTATCAGAAAGAAGGTGGATCACAACGTTGGATACTAAGAGTCACATTTAGCTTGCAAGATACATTTTGCCAACCCCTGCTGCAAAGAGTTCAAACGCCAGAGTTGAAAAACCCATTGATGACTTTGCAAAATTACCTGAACTGCAAAATGAAAAACCTTTGCAAATGGTTGCTAGCCGAATTTGTTCTACTGGCCTATTTTAGCAATGCTGGTTCAGTTGATTTCAGTATGAAAACACATTTTGCATAGACATTTTTCTGAAATGCAGCCTGATCAACAGTTTTCTCTGTCTCAGTCGATTCTTTGTTGTACTAACTGATAAATTGCACACATACAAAACATTGATATGGTTTTTGAAATTGTATTGTATCATTAAGGAATAAATTTTATTTTTTGTTTAATATTTTACTGAATTTTTGAAGGACAAACCTACAAAAAGAATATCTAATATTTATAATTGCTAAAGAAGTCTCAGCAGATATAACAAATAGATGTAATGCAATTCTGTGTTTGTAAAAGGCCTAGCATAATGGGGCCTTGATCCCTGATTGGTGTTTTAGATGCTACAAAACACACGTAATAATAATGCTCTATATGTTGAATAAATTTTTGTATTTAATTAAGACAAATTAATTCAGATAGGCAGCCCCTACCTTCCAAATGTTGAGAATTTTTGTCTTACTAAGCTTTAATCTATCATATTTCATATTTATAAATCAAGAAATTGTGATAAATTATGGTCAATATGCAGGTTATATTTATACCCTTAAGAATGAGCTTAATGGCTGTGGTTAACAGAATGTAAATAGTTTCTTAATATAACTCTGTTAAATGTAGAGATTTAACTATAATATAGACTACTCTTTTAATTGTGGAAAAACTATACCAGTATAGCATATACTAGTAGTTGATGTATAAATTATATATATACAAAAAAGGAGCCTTGTTTGACCTTTTGGATTTAGATTGCACATTCCCTGCGTTCCAAGCAAATCAAGGATAGGCACATAAAGATGGATAACAGGCCAAATTCTGCCCTGGGATGCACAGAAGTAATTCCCACCAAATTTTCTGGGACTTTTGTGTGCATATTTCTGAAGGCAGAGTATGGCCCTTACTTCGTCACCCCATGTTTTAAGAATCTCCATTCTTTTGACTCTTGTTACTGAAGCCAGGTTGGCCTTGGAGATAGTTCACAGGGAGCAAGAACCCCATTAGTTGATTTGCCAGTGGAAAATAAAGTACACTGTAAATGTTAGCAGTGGATTTGAAGAATAGAAATTCCATTTATCTACACATACTGCCCTGGTGACCTTAAGTGACTTTACATTGTTATAGGGTCAAAGGCTTTTCACCTTCATGCTTTTCATGCAATGCCTAAATAGCATTGGCTACTAGAGTGAGGGGCAGCATAGAAATACCTAAAATGGAAAGGACTACTCTCCCCCTTAATCCAGTAGCGCGGAGGTTGGGTGGCTAATCTGTTGCCACTGTTACAGGGAAGGGCTGTAGTAACAGCTGGTGCCCCTGGGTGTGACGTTTAGGCCTGTAGATTCTTGTAGTGGTAGATCCATTATTTAGTCGGAGCCTGTGCCTGCCATTCCCCTGCCTCCTTCCTCTGTATTGCTGGCACTGTGGAATAGAACTATGTGGTGAGCACATGGTGTAGCGTTCCCCATGACAACTAGTCCTTGGCTTGCTCCACCTCAGGAAGTGGAACTGTGTCAGTTCTGCTACCTTTAGTGCTTTCTGCACCAAAAAAACAGCAGGGTGAAGGTTACATTCAGCCCACAGTTCCCAGATTCTTTTTAAAAAGTGCTTTAAGAACAAACACTTTAGTCTTCTATGCCCGTGGGGAGTTCTGTGGAAGGCTCAAGTATCCAGGAGTTTCTGAATGACTAGAGCTGCACCTAACTCTCTAGAGCAATGCTACTGAAAGTGGTGGTCCGCGGACCGCTGCCGGTCTGCGCATACATTGGAAAAAAAAAATTGCCCATCTCCCACATCAGATAGCTTGAAAAGCACTGCTCTAGAGCACATCAGTTAGAGGGAAGCCTCAGTAACAAATTGTGGAAGAAGTAGCATTTCAAGCTAATACTAGGACAGCCAGCAGGCCCTTTTTAGCACCTGTTTTAACAACTTCACACTTGTTCACACTTATTTCATTCCCTCTTGACACTTTTCACCACAAACTGGACCAGGTTAACAGAAGAGAGAGAAAAGAAAAAGTCAATGCATTTCTTCTTTATAGTCACCTACTTCCTACCACCCAGTAAAACCTAAACAACTGTAAATGGTTTCCCCACTTTGCTGCGAAACTTTCACACTAAGTCTTAAAGAATTGTTTAAAATAATTTCCAGTTTTTGAAATGTAGCAGTACTGACAGGTTTAGAACAGTGAGCACAATGTTAAGAAGCAAACTCTGCTTTAATTTTAATGTATCTTTATTGTGGCTTTTCTTTTAATAAAAATAATTCTTTTGACAATGGAAAAAAATATTCATGTGCCTGGAACCAGAAACACATAAACATAAGGTTTATAAAGGTGTTCAGTTGATGTTATGACAGAGAGATCCTTATTTTTTGATATACTGTAATTGTGATAGAACACGGAAGAACTCATTTCGCCTGTAGTGTTCAAACATGCTTTATAATGCATGAAAATCCTAAAAAAGTGTACATAGCATTAAATCGCATCATTTGAATGTTTTAATGTGCTCATGCTTTTTGCAAGACTGTCTCTACCCTACTTTGCAGAAGGTAACTGGGCTAGTGGTGACAGATGTTCTGTCTTTGGTCTCTCTGCAGAGACTGCCAGTGAGAAGGCCAATTAGTGAAACACTCAGATAGCTACTCACTGGAAACCATACAAAGATCACCAAACTCATTCCATGTGGGCTACTGAATGGTCATCACATGGTAACTGGGTCACTCATTAATGTCCTGGGCTGGATCTGAACTGGAACCCTAAAAGTCTCCCAGCCTATCACTAACCCCTTGAGCCATGCAGTCTCTGATCAAAGTCCTTTAATCCTCCATTTCTGGAGGATTCAGCGCCTCCAAATGAAGTTAGCAGCAGTACATTCCAAGGACCTTGGACACCAAAACATTATTCAATTCCTTAAAGTAAATTTATTTTGCTTGCCTCTTCTTCTTTTTTAGGACCTCGTCAAAAGCCCATTGAAGTCAATGGGAGTCTTTCCATTTATTTCAGTGAGCTTTGGATCAGGGCCATTATCTATAGGTGAGCAAAGGAGGTAGTTTGAGCTGCTTATGTACTGTAAATTAGTTCCCTCTCAAGCTATAATTGTATGTGGCCTGGGAAAACTTGCTTCCCTATCACTCTGTTACAGGGGGATAATAAATATCTACCCACTGGGGTGTGTAGCAAGAAAGGTAAATTGCTAGGCTTAAATATAGGCTATTCCTGTTTCCACTGAAGTTAATTATGAAACTCCCACTGACTTCATTGCAAACAGGATTGGACCCTTAAGTGTTTGTAAAGCATGTTAAGCTGCTTGGATGAAAGACACTATAATGTGCAAACAATTATCATTCCCTATTTAGGAGACTTTAAAAAAAAAACACCACTACACATACAGGACCAGATTTTCAAGTGCTCAGCATCCACGATTGGCCCAGATATTTAAAAGAGCCCAGCTCCCATTGTGGCACCCAAATAAGGACCACATTTTCAAAAAATCTCAGCACCCACTTGCTGAGCTCTTTGGAAAGCTAGCCCTTAGTTAAAAAGAATGCCTGGACACAATCACGAATACCATGGTCCCATGCTGCCCTTACAGTGAGTAGCAATTACGAGAATGCTCCCATTGACTTCAAGCCCTATGTAAAACAATTCAGTCAAGCATAAAGGATACATGTTACCACACTGGCAAGAGCGGGTCCATACCAGACAAACTGCATCCTGGCAAAGGAAGTTTACCTTCACAAGTTATCAGACCAAGTCCCTCAAGGGAATCGTTCTCTTTCTCCTTTTCCTGGCCCATGTGCTGTCATGAGGCTAACATAGAGACATTCCATCAGAGGAAGGTTATATTTGTATTGCCATTTGCATATCAGCAAACCATTGCACCTGTGCAGCTAGTGAAATTCTCCGGGGAGCGAGAGTGCAGAACAGTAACTAACAATTGTAACACGCAGACTCACCAATGAAAGGAAAGTCCCGGCAGACAATTGTTTTTAGAAGAACACACTTTCCTTTGAAGAGTTACTAAGCTAAAACCTCTCTACATGAGCTACCACTATTTTAGCTTACTAAAGCAAATAAATATTTCAAAGTTAGATATTTTTAAATCTGCAGGTCCAGATAACTTGCATCCAAGACTTTTAAAAGAGCTGGCTGAGGAGCTTGCTGGACCATTAATGTTGATTTTCAATAACTCTTGGGACACTGAGGAAGTTTCAGAAGATGGGAAGAAAGCGAATGTTGCGCCACTAGCTAAAAAGGGTAAATGGGATGACCTGAGTAATTATAGACCTTTGATCCCAGGAAAGATAATGGCCCAACTTCTATGGGACTCGATTAATAAAGAATTAATGCCAATCAATGTGCCTTTATGGATAATAGATCCTGTCAGACTAACTTAATATATTTTGATGAGATAACAAATTTACTTGATAAAGGTACAGTGTTGATGTAATATACTTAGACTTCTGTAAGGCGTATGACTTGGTACAGCACAATATTTTGATTAGAAAACTGTAATAGTATAAAATTACATGACATACATTAAATGGATTAAAAACTGGCTAATTGATTGGTCTCAAAATGTAATTATAAAGATGTCTTTCTAGTGAGGTCCTGCAGGGTCTGGTTGTTGGCCCTATGCTATTTACCATATTTATGAATGATTGGGGAGAAAACATAAAATCACCACTGATAAAGTTTGCAGACAGTTACTGATATAGAAAGATCTGGATCACTTAGTAAGCTGGGTACAAGCAAACAATATGCAATGTAATACAGCTAAATGTAAAGGTATGGGTGTTAGGCACTGGTATAACCACTACTGGAATATCGTATGCATTTCTGGTCCACATCCATAATTCAAGAAGGATGTTGATAAATTGGAGAGGGTTCACAGAAGAGTCACGAGAATGATTAAAGGATTAGAAAACCTGCCTTATAGCAATAGACTGAAAGAGCTCAATGTATTCAGTTTAACAAACAGCAAGTTAATGGGTGACTTGATCACAGTTTATAAGTACCTACATGGGAAACAAATCTTTGATAATGGGATCTTCTGTCTATCAGACAAACGTAATACAATAGGCTGCACATTGAGACCCGACAAATTCAAGACTGGAAATACGGCACAATTTTTAACAATGAGGATAATATAACCCTGGAACAAATTTCCAAGGGTAGTGGTGAATTCTTCTTCATTGACAAATTTAACATCAAGATTGGAAGTTTTTCTAAAATATATGTTCTAGGAATTATTTTGGGGAAGTTCTGTAGCCTGTATTATACAGGAGGTCAGAATGAATGGTCGCAATATTCCCTTCTGGCCTTAGAACCTATGAAGATGCAAAGCATTGTGTTAATTTATTATTTTTGTCTCCAAGGTTTATGTTACTATGGACCAGATATTTAGCCAGTATAAACGGGCATAGCTCCACTTAGATCATCTGCAGATCTAGCCACATATATTAATACACATACATGCACCCCTGTGCACACACATACCCACATGTTTGTGCACACACCCATTCAGCAATTTAGGACTAGATTATATCTTTCATGCCACAACCCTGTTTTGGAATGATAGAGAGCTGGAGATATTGTGCCTCAAACAGGGAAATCTCTCTCACTGCTGCCTACTTGTGTGCAAGGAGGGAACTGCAGGTTACTCCCACTAGTGCAGGCTGGTGTAAAGAAGGTGCAGTGGCCCATGACCCCACCTCCTCCCTACCCCTTTTCTTTCTCAAACCCCATGGGTCCCCAACCCAGACCCATCGGGCCCCTGGCAGTGCTCAGACCACAGATGTCTCCCCCAGTCAGGAGCTTTGTGGGCAGAGTCCTTTGTGAGCTAGAGTTCCGCTAGCCCCCTTTCCCACTGATTCTCGTGAGCTGCTGTGGCCCCAGCCTGAGCAGGACCTATGGGCTTGGGTTTGACATGATCCTTCACAGCCTACTCCTCAAGAGTGGGGAATATTCACAAGCAGGCCCCATGCTCCCTAGGGTGCATGAGGTGCAGGTGGTATAACTGTCAGGTTGCTAGGACACTTTCTGTTCTCCAGATGGCCCCTCACCTATTTGTTTGGTGCATGAGGATTCCTCCTCCTTTCTTTGAAGCTACCGGAGGTAAGAAAGCAGACTCTGATGGATGGTTTCTCTGATCCAGTGGAGCAAACCTTTCACCCCCATTGCATGGTCTCTGTTATTGTCATGACCTTTGATTTCCACTGCAGCTGTGAATGATTTTGAATGAATTGTTCATTAATTAATCACTTTAGATTACAAGATAAATGCAGGGTTCGTGTACCATAAAACCTTGTTGACACTCCATCTGTAGCAAATAAGGTCTGGGAGTGTACTAGCACCTTTGGAAGTGGGGGGTTGGAGGATGCCTTCTGCCTATCTGGCTGACCAAGGAGTGATTTTCACAGGTTCTGAAGGCAGGAAAGATGGTGGCCATGCAAATGTCTGGCGTGGATAGGATCACAATAGGGGAAAACACCCATTAGACCAGTGGTTCTCAACCATTTGGAGTGCAGGACCCATTTGTAAATCTTGATGCCTGGTCTGTCACGACCCAGAGATACCCCTCGCTCCCCCAGACCTGATGCTCTCCCCCCGTGCAGGATTCAGTGAGGGGGAGAGTCTCAGAACTAAAATTCCAAATGCTCCATCCAGATGTGAACAGCTGGGGCACATCCCCCTCCAGCAACCGAGGAGAGGGGCAATGAGATGAGACATACCCCTAATACTACAAAGCCCTGCCATGGCCCATGGGAGGCAGAGGGTAAGGGGGGGATTTGGGAGCTTGGAGGTGAAGTGGGGAGGTTGGGGCACCTGGGGGTATAGTGAGAACAAAGTTGGGGCTTCTGGAGGGGGATGGGGAAGGAATGGGGGGGCAGCAGGGTGTGGGGGGACAGTAAGAGGCTGGGGGAGGTTATGGGGACAGAGGGGTCTGGGGGAAGGACAATGAGCTGATTTTCCTCCAAAACACACAACCCCCAAAAGTCCATGGGGGGCAGACAGTAAAAGGTGGGTGGATTTGGGGTCCTGGGGGTAAGTAAGATGAGGAGGTTGGGGGAAGGAGTTGGGGGGCAGGAGGGGCTGGGGGGGCAGTGGGGGAAGATCTGGGGAGCTGGGGATCAGGAAGGGTGGTATGACAGAGGGGTCTCTGTGGGAGATGTACCTTGGGGTCCCCATTCGGAGGTCCTTGGGTGCAGGATGGGGGGTATGGAAGATGGGGTGTTGTCCAGCTTGGGGGTGCGGTACATTGTATGAGGATAATACTTACCAGAGAGTGTGACATCAACTGTTCCCTCCCAGCTCCTGTCCTGCTGGGCTGGCTGGGCTCAGCCCCGTGATGTGGGGCAGCTGGCCAGGCCAAATTGTGTGAGTGGCGTTGCGACCACTCCCTTAAATTTGGCCCAGCTGCCTCCCCCATCATCATGACAGAAGGGCAGCTGGGCCAAATCTGAGTGGCGGCATGACCCACTGCACCAGGTCACAGCACCCGGAGTGGGGAGGTGAGTCCAGGCAGCCCCTTGACCCTTTGACATGTTCTGGAGATCCAAGTTTGGGTTGTGACCCACAGGTTGAGAAACCTTGTATTAGACTATCACAGGCAGGATACACTCCCCCAATAGAGGGTACCCAGTGCTCCCATGAAAACATAAGATTTGCAATCCCAAATGTGGTGCATCAAGTCTGATATTCATCTAATGCTTCAGGGAAAGGCAAAAAACCCTCTCTCTCCCCTCCCATAATCTACCCATTCAGAAAGTGCAGTGGTCTCCTGGAGTGTCACTTTCTCCTTGACCCCTGCCACAACTGGGACTCCGGGGTTGAAATCCTAGCCCCATTGAGCCAATGGGAGTTTTGCCATTGACTTTGATGGGGCTGGCATTTCACCCATGGTTCCGCTTGGACACAGAGAGCCAGGCAAGATTCCACCTAGGAGAACAGGGGAAAGTGACTGTATAAAAATGGCTCTTTCTTGCTCAGCAGATCTACTGCTTGCATGCTTGTCTCAGGGTCAGACACCCTTATTCTAGCAACAGAAACAAGGCCTTTGCAGCTTTTGACTTCTACTTGCACTGCAGAGGTGAATTCACTGGATCCCATTCCATCTAGGTCCTCAATACAGTTATGTGCTAATCATTCAGCAGGCCCACTGCATTCGCCATTGGAAAACACTGACAAATGTCCCTGGGGCAGATGCAGCCACTCAGGATCCCCTCTGTGATTGCAGAGGCGTCACCCAAAAGGCTGAATTTGGACAGGGTAGTGTCTATCGTTAGCAATAAGAGGTGCAGTAGACAGGCAGAATAGTAGGGGAGAGATCTTTGCAGGGGCCAGCTTGTATCCCTCAGCAGCTTCCTGCTTTCACACTGAACTAGGCCCCTCCTGAAACCTGACCTTCTTTCTCCAGCTCCACTCATCACGCTCCAAGCGCAACCTCTATTGCTGGTAATGATTCATGAGGTGGAGAGAGAGCCCACACTCCCCTTTCATTGCTTTCCTTTCCAGAGGGGGCCTCTCCCCTTTCATAAATGGCAGCCTCCCCTGCACTGATGTAGTCAGAGTTCCCATTTCTGGGAGGGCTGCAGACAGGACACTGCCGGTGTCCCTCCTCCCACAGCAGAGCCAGAGATAGTAAAAGTTCAGGGCAAGCTCCCTGCCCGCCTCCCTGCTGCTAGCAGTGGGATCAAAGGCATGGAAGAGTAACTGGCAGCCAGCCATTGGGGACTGCTTTTCCCCTAGTCTACACATACTCCATTAAAGGACAGCCTGTTTGTGCACAAAGTGAACTAACTTCGTGCCTCACTGTGCTTGTCCCTGACCATTTCAACAAAGCAATGTTAGGTTATTATCCTCTATTTACTCTAGCCCATCTGCTCATTGCACTCAGGGGTTTCATGGCTGCCTCAACGGAGACATGGTAATGTCATGATCTATCGTGATATTTGATGCTTTGCATAAAGCCGCTGATCTCAGCTTTTAATTTTTTTAAAGGATCAGTTTCTAGCCCTCGTGGTTACAGGTCAAAGTTCAAAAACCCGATCCTTGTGCTCGAACACCAGATGGCAAAGACACTCCCAAATATGTGGGGTAGGGGTATTAAAAAACCTCATGATTTTTAAGCCAATCTAATGATTTTTACAGGGCCTGATCCACGGTTTTTGAATGCTCAGCATTAGCAACGCTGTAATAGCAATTGTTCCCACTGTCTCTCTCTCTTCCCTGGGTTAAACCACCCCCCACCTTCGCCCCTGCCCCTCAAAGTGGAGAGAGTTAGTCAAATTCTCATAAACCACAGACTGGGGGGAGGCTGCATCTCTGCAGCTTTTCGGCTCTTTGATGTCACTGATCTGAACCCTGGGTCCCGCAGGTGCGGCTGCTGTTGCCATGGTAATGGAGGCAGTCGTCCCGACTACTTTTTCTGATGAACATTGACTTTAAAAACAAAACAAAACCAGAAAGAAAGGAGCCACAGAGCTGTCTCCTGGGTGAGCTGACTGGTCTCAGACGTGCAGCAGCATGTATCCTGGGACTCCACGTTCAGTGGGCCAGTGCTGGGGAGGGAGCAGCAGCTGCTGTTGAGCTTGTTCGCCCTCCATCCCCACCTAAATTCAACCCAAATAAGAGCCTGTGGTAATAACAATGCCTACCTCTTATATAGCGTTTTCATCTGTAGATTTCAAAGTACTCCCTTCCAAAGAAAGTCATTATTATTATCCGCAGGTGGGAAAACTGAGGCCCAGCGAGGGAGAAGAAATTTGCTCAAGGTCACCCAGCAGGCCAGCAGTAGAGCACCCAGATCTTCTGAGTCCCAGCCCAATGCTCTGTCTACTAGGCCATATTACCTCCCCTGTACTGCCTTACAGGGGAAAGGGGAGCAGCATCCCAAGACACCGAGCTAGGGTTGTCCAGTGGTTAGGACACTAGTTTAACACTTGGAAGACCTGGATTCTAGACCCTGCTCTGCCACAGACTTCCCATGGACCCTTGGGCAAATCACTCCATGGAGCCTCTCCATGCCTCCATTGCCCATCTGGACCATGGGGACAACAGCCCTGCCCTGCCCTGCCTTGCAGGGGTGTTGTGAAGATACATGTATTACAGTCTGTGAAGTACTTGGGTACTCTGGTAGTAGGGCTCATATGAGTACTGTAGATAGACCTTTCCCTAGAATGCAGCCTGTCATGTCAGTGGTGTTCCCCTCCTCACACATCTCATGATGTGTTGCACTTTCATCTCAGGCCTTTGCAGAGCCTGACTGGCTCATCCTCCTCCCCTTCCATAGAAGGCAGCTATTACTAAACCCAATCTCCAGAGGGGGAAACTGAGGCACAGAGCAGGGAAGGGACTTGTCCATGGTCATGGAGAGAGTCAGTGACGCAGCTGATGGCCAGTTCTGAGCCCTGAGTTCTGGCGAACAGGGTTCACGAGGTTCATGGATCCAAGTGTCAGGGGATAGAAAAGGAGAGCCATGTCCTACACGTGGCTCAGAAGCATATTAGCCCTCTGTTGTGGAGCTGTATACCCCTCCATTTCCTAATTCCCCTGGCCCCTATCCAGTGTACGCACACACACACACATACACACACATACACACACAGCTCCTCATGGGCAGAGCCTCAGTTGCGAGAGGCTGGTGCAGAGTCCGCCCTGCTGGCAGACAGCCTTTGTCATCTAGAAAAGGAGAAAGGGCACTTTTGGGCTTTCTCACACTGTCTCCCAGCTCCCTCCACATTCATTTCAGAGTGAGCCTCGGAGATGGCTCAGTTGCCACAGGAGCCGAATGGCGGACGCTGAGAATTGCTTCTGAGAAATGATGCATGGGGTTTAATCATCCAGGACCTTTCTGTGGTTTCTCTCTCTTATATCATCTTCAAAGTTCAGTCACGCTGGGCGCCCACACGGTGGCTAGCATTGCAAAAGGGCGGCTGTGGGACAGGGAGCCAGTGAATAATACTAGCAGTAGCACTGCGGCTGCTGAAGCTATCGCCAGCATCTTGCATTGGGGAAGTACTACACACCCCACTGAGCAACAAAACCCAAGCATGGAGCGTGTCGGGCCGGACTGGACAGTGTACAATGGCTTGTTTGTGTCAGCTAGGCTGGTGCAATTGGCACTATAGGGAAGTAAAGAATATCCCTGTCATAGACAGGCCTTGCTTTAGCCTCAAGCATCCTGCAGTGGGCTGGGGGTAGATTGGAGGGGGTGTGGCTGAGGCAGACCTGTAGCACAGCGATTCTGCTCCCCTGTAAAGCCCCAGGGGGGGCGTCACTAAAGCAGGGACACAAGTTAGGGCAAATCTGGAGCTGCCCTAGTGTGCATCACAGCACACCACATCAGGTCTCCTCGGCCATGCCAGTCCAGATGAATCCTTTTGTCGGTGGGATGGCCAGCTGTTTAGCCATGCAAAGCAGTAGAGCAGGACAGGAAGTGAAGGAGAGTCCCCCACGCAGTTGAATCAGCAGTTGGGTTTTAATTCCCTAGGGTGATGTTTGGCCAGGACCCCAGAGCTAACACAGCTCCAGGGAGTGAACATTCAGTCCAGTATCAGGGCTGGCTTGTTCTCCATCTTAGCTTTCCATCTGTCTCACAGCACCCAAGCAGAGTTTTCCCAGTGCTGCACGGCTGTGCCGAGAGCAGCAGCCCTCCATAACAACAGCAGCTGCCCGGCACCCGGCCTCTGATCTGATATCTCAAAAGATCTGGCAACACAAGACCACCCCAGCACCTTGCTGGGGCAGTTCTGAGGCAGAAAAGAGCTACCGTAACCCAATGGTCATCACTCATTAGGCGTTTCCACACTGTGTCTAGCCCACAGAGGATGTGGGTCTGTTACAGCACAAGGTGTGCAGGCTGGTTCTCAAGCTCGAGCAGTTCAAGCTTTTAGTTGTTAAGATGCCTGGTTTCATCCGTGGTGTTGGCCAAGATGGTGTCGGTGGTGCAGCTCCATCCCTCCGGGTTCCTCCGTCTCTTCTGCCTTTTCTTGGCCCTGTCCCCGGTAGTGGCCTTGCTGTGAGAATGGGCTGACCACTCACATGGCCCACAGGAACCAATGGGAGCTGTTAAGAGCTCAGCACTTTCAAAATCCAGGCCACCAGGGGCACGTGGTGCATGGTGCTGAGCATCCCTCAGAAGCACTGGGTAGCCCCAAACCCCTGCCCGGGTCACTGGGAGCCCAAGGTCCCTGTCACCTCACAGGGGCAGGCAGCACACGTGTTGCTCACACAATTTCAGCTGCACCATGGGCAGAGCCTGGATCCCCCCTCGGCAGAGTGAGCCGGCAGGTCAGATGGGTCTGTGGAGATTAAACCCTGCCCACGCTGAAGTTAGTGGGAGTTTTGCCTTTGATAATGGGGAACTTTTTCTGGCTTCAGTGGAAGCCGCATCTGTGGCGCCGAAGACTAGGTCCCTAAAGGTCACTTGTGTGAGGGTGGCGATGACCCACCCCCACTGTGTGCATGGGAAGGCAGCAGATAGCTGGGGACTGAGGGATTTGCAGTAGGGAAGGCAAGAGGGAATGAATGCCGAATGAGGTGCTAATGGGATGCACCTATTTGCTGGGAGCTGGGCTGCCACCTGACTGGATTCATTTCAAAGTTGGCCCCTAGGAAGCCCATGGTGGCACAAGTTCAGGCAGCAACTGCAGTGCCAGGGGGGCCAGACCCCCCTCCACCATCAGAACAGCTGCTCAGCCCTTCCCAGCTCGAAGTCACAGTGGGTGCACTTTCAAAGGAAGCCTCTGTACTTTTTCACCCGGTGCTGGTTAAAAATATCACTCCAGATTTTAATAAGGGTTGTCGCTCAAGATATTTCTGTCTGGGAGTGGGAAGTGAAACCCTCTCTCTGGTCACAGCCCATCACTTGATTCTGCCAGAATGAGCTTGAGCTGCCCTTCCCCAAAGCCAGGCAGACATACCCCTTCCCTGAGCACTCCCACTCTTCCCAGAACTTGGCACTCAAAGCCCTGAGAGCCTGTTACAGCTACAAATGACTCAGACATTGCAGCACCCCTGTGCAACAGGCTAATGTTGAGCGGCAGCTCTACCCAGTGGACAGGCCACTAGACTGGGCCCTGGCAAAGACTGGGTTCTCTTCCTAGGATTGCCACTAACCTGCCATGTGATCTTCTGAACCACTTCACCTCTGTTTCTTCTCCAAACCCTTTGCCTAACTAAGCTCTTGAATGCAGTGACTTTCTCTTATGATGTACAACACCTACCACAATGAGGCCTCTAAGTGCTATTGCAAAACATAAATAACAAAACTCCCCATCTTACAGGTGAGGGACAGAACAGCTACATGGGCATCCCAACTCAGGGAGTAGAGCCCAGGAGTTCTGATGCCTACTCCCCACTGCTGTAACCACAAGACTGTACTCCACCTAGCTAGGGCTAGAACCCAGGAGTCCTGCTCCACTTGGGCTAACCTCCAGACCTGACTCCCACTTTCTGGGCTGAGAATTGTAGGGACTAGGGTTCCTGACTTGCACTCCCATAGTCTAACATTTACATGTATAGATGATGCTCTTTATGCACTTAAAAACTATTTTTTATATGTTCTTAAATCCCCCACTAGTGCCTCTGCCCAAAGGCATTTGTCCTCAGCAGGTCAATGTGAAGTCCCTAGACAAACCAACCTCGATTGAGAACCAGAACCGAAAGTGCATTGGAAAAATGTTGAAAAAGCAAACTACAGCCAAGTTTTCAAAGCACTGTCACTTTAGAAAAGTCTGATTTTTTTAACCAAACTTCCCAGCAAAAATGGACCCAGCTGTGAGATAAAACATGCAACCTTTCAGAAGATCAGATTCATTTATGAGAAGTTGTGGTTGGTGTTAGAAACTGGGCTTATAAAGAAGGGTGAGCTTCAAATTACTGGGATGCGTGGCTATCATTCTGTAAAGATCATCCTGGCTAAGCAGCTTATTCTGAGTGTAGGGTTTGTGAGACAGAACAGATATGTAACATCTGAAGGGCCAGGACTGCCCAGAAGGGGTGGGCAAAAGAGACAGCTTGCCCTGGGACCCCTGTTTGAGAGGGGCCCCAAACCTGAGTGGCACTGGGACCTCATGTGCCAGGTTATAACACCTGGAGCAGGGAGCTGGGGCCAGACCTGTGGGCCTGGAGCTGTGTTTGTGGGGTTGGCTCACTCTCCAAGCCCCGCAACTGTCCCTCAATGTTTTGCACCCTTGTTTCATATTTTGCACTGGGCCTCTGAAAACCTCTGCTGCCCAGGGAATTTTTTCAGTATCAGCCTTTCAGCATCCCTGTTCTTTATACTCACACACACATGAAACACAGGGACACTTTACTTTGAGTAACAGGAGGATCCCACTCTGCCTTGCCACATTTGGCCTCTGATTCCTTCTCCACCCACCAGCTCCATCCCTCACTTGTGACCCCTTTGTAGTGTATAGGAACTGGGTAGCATCCCTTTAAACAGTTTATGGTGCTCACTGGGTTCACTGTGCAACAGTGTGTAACTGTAACTTACTCTTGCATGTTGTATGTCACAGTAAGTGACATTATATGGACCCCACATACCCCGGTGACTCCTTCAGACTATTATTAGTGTCTAAATTAAAAAGACACAAGGCCACTTAGCTTCTTTTGGCCTCATCATTCCTCCCTCCCATTGCTTTCTGCTCATTTTCCTCCTATACACGCAGACTGTGTCCAGAACTAGCAGGTCTCACCCAGCCACCTGCCTCTACTCTTCCTACCCCAGTTGTTCCAGGGCCCTTGGATCCCCACTCACTCCTGTGGTGTACTGAGGACTGTGTTTGAATGGTAAGCTATCACTTTAAGAGCGCAGGGGGAGAAAAGGGCTGAGTAAGGGTGCAGGGAGGTCCTGGTCCTGTTTGCAATTGCAGGCTAGGGTGGGGGCTCAGCAACAGAGTGTGAGATCAGAGTCAGTCTGGAAAGAGCCAGGTTAAAGCAAAGTGCAGTGCGTTATCCCTTGCTGCCTTAGGGAGTAGCCTGTTTTCTCTCTTTCTGTTTGTGGGTCCTTGTGTGTTATTGTTCTGAATTCAAAGAATTCAAGTAGCGTTACATTACAACCTTCCAGCAAGAGCATTTATGTTTTTATCTAACATTTCTGTGTGTGTGTGCTGTGAACATAACCACCCCTTACCTTTACAATGTTACCTCTCAATCTTGGCATGACAGCCCTCTTCTGTGCCTTTTCCCACTCCTCAGTCTTGATGCTTCAGCTGCTCTAAGGGTCTTCTTCACCTGCTCATTCCCTCTCCCAACCAACCATTCCCAGCCTCTCTCATGTCCCCACAAGCCAGCCCAAGACTCTGCAGTCCCTCCCAGCTGGGCCTCTCTGTCCCATATGTAAGGCACCAGACAGAATACACTGCTGCAATTACTAGCACTGACCACTGGATGTCACTGCAGGTGCGCACACCAGTCACTGCCAGGGGGTTCTGTGCAATGCCAATGACCAATAGTTGGCATTGACAATGTCCTAAAAATGTAACGGGGGCTTAACATTACATGAGCCAGGAACTGAGCACTAGTACAATGCACTAAGGAGGCTGTGGACTATAGTGGGATCTGTGCTCCTATAAATTGAGTTTAGGTAGATTTGAGTTCTTGGGTTTTAGCATGGAGGGATGAACCCCTGGAGATAAAAATCCACCTGAAGCACAATCCTGGAAACTTCTCTGTAGTTCAGCAAAGTTCAGGTAAATATTTCATCTAGGGGGGGAAAAATCCAGCCCTTTGATGCTTCCTAGTTTACCTAGGGTCAGAAATGCTGAAATACAGCAAGGAAAACTGTTCGAGGATATTTCTGCCTGGAATTTTAGCTCCTTGGATACATTTGAACAAGATGTAGATAAATATCTGAACCTCTAAACCTTTGGAATTGATATAATTAATATTTTATATTCCAGTCGTTCCTAAAAGCCCCGCTAACATAGTATGAGACAGTCCCTGCACCCAAGAGCTTGTAATCTGAATAGACAAGACAAAGAAATGGAAGATTTTATACACTTTTTCAGAGGGGGAAACTGAAGCATAGAGAGATTAAGAGACTTGCCCTAGTTCATACAGGAAGTCTGTACCAGAGCTGGGAAGTGAACCCCCCTCTCGAGACCTAGTCTGGTGCCTTAGTCATAAGAACAGCCTCCACCCTGGGAAAGATCCTCTCAGTAGTGATTATGTCCTCCACAGAGTCAGAACAGTAGGTTCCATAGTTCTGAGCACAGTATCTCATGGTCTCTCTTTTCTCTCTCATGATCTATCTATCTATCTATCTATCTATCTATCTATCTATCTATCTATCTATCTATCTATCACCAAGATATCTGGTGTGCAAACAGAGACCCATCATCCAGATGTATCCAGACATGTATACATGATAATTAAATTTTCCACTCTGAACTTTTCCACACAAGATGTAAAACCTGAAGGTGTTTTATTCCATAGTTCATCCTCCACTTTGTGGGCTCTTCTCTTCCATTGTGGGTAGCATGCCAAACAACAAAACTTTGCAAGGGTAAAGAATGACATGCACTCAGACACAGCATCCCTTGCATGGTGTCTCCCCGACTGCAAGGTTTCACACTTGGATGTGGCACTGAATGTCATGGACTCAGAGTTCAATTGCGCTTGCGCTGTTGAGATTGCCAGTGACATGGTCACCTTACATACAGGAAGGAAACTTTCTTTAGGGCAGGAAGGGATTGCAACTAGCCACACCAAATAATAATCATCTGTGGGCAGGTCTGCTGTGTTTCAAGAGAGGTTATGCCCATCCCAGACCTGGCATTAAAATAAATCATTGAAGTAAAGCAAAAGACTTTCATTGACTTCAATGGGTTTTGTTACAGGGCCATGAGTTTGGTACACTAATGAGCATGAACCACTAATTGACACAGCAGGTTTAAAACAAACAAAAGGAAGTATTTTTTCACACAATGCACACTCAACCTGTGGAACTCCTTGCCAGAGGATGTTGTGAAGGCCAAGACTATAACAGGGTTCAAAAAAGAACTAGATAAATTTCTGGAGGACAGGTCCATCAATGGCTATTAGCCAGGATGGGCAGGGATGGTGTCCCTAGCCTCTGTTTGCCAGAAGCTGGGAATGGGCATCAGGAGATGGATCACTTGATGATTCCCTGTTCTGTTCATTCCCTCTGGGGCACCTAGCATTGGCCACTGTCAGAAGACAGGATACTGGGCTACATGGACCTTTGATCGACCCAGTCTGGCCATTCTTATGCATACTGGAGGAGTCCTTCTGGAAGACTTCCAAAGAGGTGATACCAAGTCTCGTTAAGTTTTCCTGAAAGGCATCTCTGGAAGTTTGTGTAATTTAGATTAGGCTGGAGATGGGAGACAGAGCAAGGACTTCTGCAGTCCTACAGCTACACTTGTATTGGGCATCGTTCACTCAAGCTCTCTATGATTCTTTTAACAATCATGCACCTTCTGCTTATGCACCTGGTCCAAAAAGCCAAGTATTACAACTGAGTGTCACGCCCTCAGTTTGGCACATCTGTTGGTGCTCATGGGCTGGCTGGGGGACAGCAGTGGGATGGGGACTGGATGTGGGCAAGTAGGACTCTAGTTTGCATGGCAGCTCTTGGCTTTTATATCACATCCAGCTGCAAGAATAAAGGCACTTTCCTTCTGCCTTTAAAGCAGCAGCCCCTCTTACTATTTGCTGCTATTTAAAATTACAGTACTTGGGGGAGTATAAGTTTGTTCCAAGGGCTGTTAGTTGGAGAAGGAAAATCTTGTGCCTCTAGATCACAGGTTCAAATCCAGCTAAGGCTGGTAACAAGCAAGCATAAAAGGCCATCACTCGGCCCTGCCTTGCTTACTGACTCTGATTGCACGTACCTTCAGGAGCGGGTCCTATTAGCTCAGTGGGCTCTGAGGAGAATCAAGACCCTTGCTCCTCTTCACTCCCCTCCTACCTCTGTTTTCCTAGCACTTGTCCCTCCCACAGAAGCTCATTCCTGTTGCATCAAAAGCCTTCTCCCCTGAGTGCCTCTAGCTGTCAGCTACAACCTCTTACTCCCCCCACCCCACAATAGCCCATGCCTCTTCACTTGTCCTTCTCCCTACTATTTTGGGTACATCTTGTGCAAAGGGCACCCTATAAAATGAAGCCATATTGGGTTAGTGTATGGTTCGGTGGGCCAGAAGGTCTCGGTCCATCTCTGAGAGGCACATGTCCACTGAACCCCTTGATCATTGAGCATCTCCAGCCTTTTTCCAGCCCTACTGCACCTGAGCCCACTTTCCACCCCTTCACCCCGGTTCCCAGGGTCTATCTGAAGCTGAGCATCTTCACCCCCTGCCTCATCTTCTGGGCCTGCCATCGGATCACCTTGATGGCCTTCAGGCTGATGTGCAAGAGCATGTCATACTTGAAGACCATCTTGTAGAAGGTGTCGGTCATCAGGGCTCCAGTGGGGTCGGCATGTTTCAGGGCCGTCATGGGTGTGTAGAAGGCGTTGGTCTGGTGGCGGAAGGGTGGCTTGGCGGCACTGATCACCCCCAGCGTGTGCTGCAAGGGAACCGAGACAGCCCCACATGAGTGCTGTGCCACCCTTTGCTAAGCGGGGAGTAAAATAATACTTTACCAGCATCATGCTTTGCAGCTCCATCCCAGAGCTCCCTGTGAACATCAGCCTCACCATGCCCTGGGAGGTAGGTCAGGACCCACAGTCCTGCAGCGCGCTGTGCTTTTAAGGGCGATGGTAGCGGTGTCCCCCTGGGACTCTGGTTGTGCCGCAGGTGGTGGGATCTCAGAGAGGACACAAGAAAGGTCTCTGACTGAATCTCCTGGGTTTGTGAGCTGCCTCTATGTCCAATACCCAAACGTGTCCAATATGTTACAGTCTCCATTGTGCTGGGGGGAAACTGAGGCTCAGGGAAGGGAAGTGACTCACCCCAGGTCACCAGAGAGTCAGTGACAGAGCTGGGAACAGAAGTCAGGAGTCCTAGAGCCCACTCCTACACTTTAATCACTAGACAAGCAACAGGTGTTTACAGTATACCTAGCTTGATGGAGCAGCAATCTCATCTGACGGGGGGAACCCCCCCATTTCCTATGCATCATCTCCCCACAGGGCAGGGGAGGAATTGTTGTCTAAGGATTTGTGAATCATGGGGTAGGAGGCAGAACCATGAATCTACTCAGTGCGTGACACACATCCACCAGTGAGCAAGAGAGTGGGCGAAGGGAGACATCCCAGGGTTCAGACTGCGGCAAAATCCTGGTTTCCACCCCACAACACAGCTCCTCAAACCCATGAATCTCATCTTGTGGAGATTAAATCCCTTCCTAAGCCCCCCTCCCTGGACCGCTGCTGCACTTGGGGAAGAGTCACACAGAACCCTAGAAATGTCAGGCCGGAAGGGACCTCAAGAGACCAGCAGGTCCAGCCCTCGGTGCTGAGACAGGACCCAAGTAAATCTAGGCCCTCCCTGACAGGTATTTTTCTAACTTGTTCTTAAAAACTTCCAGTGGCATGGATTCCACAACCTTCCTTGGAGGCCTGTTCCAGAGCTTAACTACCCTGAGAGTTAGAAAGATTTTACTAGGTTTCAGGAATGCATCCGATGAAGTGAGCTGTAGCTCACGAAAGCTTATGCTCAAATAAATTTGTTAGTCTCTAAGGTGCCACAAGTACTCCTTTTCTTTTTTGCGAAAGATTTTACTAATATCTCACCTAAATCTCCCTTATTCCCATGGTGATGCCATGTGACCAAGTGCAGACCAGGGCCAGGAAGACCCATTGGACTTTGAACGTTGGTAGCAGGGACTCAGAGACCCCCTTTGTGCCCTCTAAACAAACCCAGGGGGGCCCCGCTGGGATCAGTGGAGGGGGAGAGCCAATCTAAATGTACTCCTGACAGTTTAGAGATGCTAAAAGGCTTTGGGGCAGGATAAAGTGGGGATTAGGGAGGATTATTTTGTGAATGTTGAGGGGGAGGGATTAATTAATTTGCGAATGAGCCGGAAGATATAAACAGAGGGAGGAAATATGAGCTAACGGGACATGACATTCTTTGAGTAAAAGGAAAGGAGGCCAGATAGCGTCCATTTAGCACTGCCACTAAGTGGGATTGATGAGGAGGTTCTGGGGAAGCTTGGCCTAGAGGGGAGAAGAGTGGATTTGCAGCTTTCAGTCATTGGGTTTAGAAACAAGAAGTAACTAGAGCAACTGGTGCCTGTCAGCTGTTGGGCAGCAGAATCCAGATACATAGCCAGAGCTCATGCCAGGTGAGTGTGAGGAATGGGGTTCCGCTAATTTGCCTGCCAGGAGTGGTGCTGGAACTAGGGGTGCTGCTGCACCCCCTGGCTTGAAGTAGTAATAACAAACACCAAATACATGGTTTCCATCATCAGTACCCCTATTATAAAAATTGTTCCACCTGCCAGGTGAACTGTGGTCCCCGGAATCCATTCTAAGGGAGCACTGGTGCTCCAGGACATGTGACAGTGACCGCCTCCTTATTCCAAGTGACCAAGCAGGCGGAGGGAGCCCTCCTTAGCTCACACTTGTCACCTAGCTAATGCGGCAATAGAAATTTTTGCCTGCCCAGCATAGATTGCGGTTATGGTGCAGTGCTGCCTGGTGTCAACGTTAAGACTTAGCATCTCATCATACTGCTGGGACTGGAGCTCAGGCTGTCTCCTGGCACCCCCTATCTGCAGGGAGGGAACGTGGAGATCATGGAGGAGGTAATGGCATTGCTGGCAATTAACATACCAGCTATTAGCCCTCCTGCTGAGATCTCTCCACAGCCCACTAGGGACTGATGTGCTCCATAGAAGGACCCTCCCTTCTAAAGAGATACTGTGAGGTCTGCCAGCAAGGCGTACTCTACCACAGAGAGTGGGGTGGAGATCAGATGCCTTGTTTGGGGCGTTCCAGATCTTGGGGTTGCACCATGTGCACTTGTGGAATGGTGTGCTGTGTTAGCGTGTGGCCAGGAGCAGTTTGGAGAAGAGGAGACCGAGAGAAGACATGAGAACAGTTTTCAAGTACATAAAAGGTTGTTACAAGGAGGAGGGAGAAGAATTGTTCTTCTTAACCTCTGAGGATGTGGGACAAGAAGCAATGGGCTTGAATTGCAGCAAGGGAGGACATTAGGAAAAACTTCCTAACTGTTAGGGGGCTGAAGCACTGGAACAAATTGCCCAGGGAGGTTGTGGAATCTCCATCATTGGGGATTTTTAAGAGCAGGTTAGACAAACACCTGTCAGGGGTGGTCTAGAAGATAATACTTAGTCCTGCCATGAGTGCAGGTGACTGGATTAGATGACCTCTCGAGGTCCCTTCCAGTTCTGTGATTTTATTATTCTGTGCCTGCTGCTGCGTGGGTGATGCATATGGCACGTATGAACGAGGATAGTGGGCAACTCTCTCTGTGTTTGGGGGCACACCCACGAGTCCTTTTACCTCTGCTATGTCACTGGGAGTCTGCCCCAGGCTGGAGAAAATTGCCTTGGAGTTCTTCAGGTAGAGGTCAGTGAACATGTCTGCCGTCTCAGGGTCTGTCATGGAGTAATCTGCATTCTCTGCATCTTCATAGATCTTTGTCTCAAACTCTGTCACCACGGGGCCAGGCTCTATCAGGCTGATGCTGGAAACACAGGCAAGCATAACAGCCCTGTTCACAATGCAATGGGTCTGGAGATTTTAAGTCTAGAAGAGTCCACTATGATCCTCTAGTCTGACCTCCCAGCGTTAAGGCATAGTTCTGCCTGGGCACCTCCTACCATGTCATCCCTGGATGCCAGACCAGCCTGTGTTAATGTCTCCTAGGTAACCACGCCCTTTGACATCATGACACCGCATCGGCATGGAACCGCGACAGTGCCCAGTGATGCTGTGTTAACAAGGGGGAGCAACACAACCCTATGTGGTGATGTCCCATCTTCGTGCGCTGACGTTGCTCCTTCCCGCAGCGACGTTGCCTCGTGACACCTCGTCTTGCTCTGACAGGATGTTAGGACGTCAAAACAGGCCGGGAGAATCGCCACGACAGTCTCCTGGGCAACGTCACTGCAGAACTAGTTACGGCAAAGCTGGCCATGCTCTCGGCCTTTAGAACCCAGACCTATCCCACTATTGCTTTCTGGGGCTCGTGTCTCACCGGTTCTCTGCTCCCTCAGGTCATGTTGCAGGAGCTCTGATAGGAGCAATGCTGGGGCTAGAATAGCCTCCCAAGCTCCTACCAGCTGAGCACAAGTTCCCTCCCATGCCCCAAGCTACCCCTCACCTCTGCATGAGGCACTAGAGGGGTCAGCCTTTCACTCCCAGGCCACTCTGCTGCTCTTCCTCTTCCTCATGCCTGCTCCTGGCCTGCCTTCCCTTGCTGACTCCCAGCCTGCAAGACAGGCCAGGGGCAGATTATACTAGGATGGAAACTAGGCTAAGGCAAGGGGGTTGGGACTTGCTTCTCCTAAGAATCCCAACCCAGCATGCCCTGTGGTGGCCTCTGATGAACTCTAGCAATTAGCTAGCTCCCAAATGACACCTCCCTGGGGACTGGCCAGTGGTTTTAAGGGCCAAGCAGCAGTCGCCCCCGGGGGAAAACTCACCCTAGCCAACCTGACCTGCGCTGACAAAGAATCTCAGCACAATCACAGAACAAAGACCTCATTATACTCCGGTGAGAAAAGCATACACGGAAGTTTGGACAGCAAGGTCCCCCTGCGAATGCCCAGGGGTTATTTCACACACGGAGCTCTGGGGGACTCAGAATATCTCAAGGACTTGTAGATTTAAGAAAAATAATGAATAGGCCAACGTGCATTCCTGGGACTTGGTTCTGGCTGGATGGCGGCTGCTTCGCCTAGCTTGCTGGCGTGAAAATGTCATTATTTCTTACTCACAGTAAGGAGCAAAGGCGGGGGGGGGGTGGCAGCTGCAGGCTGGCTGTGGATTGTGAGCACTTGTCAAGAATGTCCCACAAGACAGGACCTTAGATTTGTGCATGGGAGCCCTGTTGCTTGCCAAATGAATGCTAAGGGTGTATTCCCCAAGGGGGATCTATTTCCTATTTGAAGGTGGTACCGTGTTGTCTCCGGTTCGTCCCAGAGCTGTATTCCCAGGGGATATTCCAGGGTCTGTTTCCTGTTTAAAGGGATTAATGATTATGGAGGCTAATCCCAGCTGTCTGCGCCACCTCCACCCCCACGGATGGCTCCCCAATCTGTGTGGTATCTTAAGCTAATACCCTCAGAACAGAGAAATGAACCAGCACAGTTAATTTGGAACCCCGGCTGTGTCTGTAACATAATAAAGCTGATTCCCATAACTCACAAGATGTTGAACTTCAGTGCTGGTATGACAAGGCTTTCGCAGAATCCTTCCACGGCAAACTTGGAGGCTGTGTAGATGTCATTGAACATAATTCCTGGAAGACGGAGGCAAGAGAGTGATGAGAGGCGTGAGAACAGCGAGCGTGTGTCAGTTACGTGAGCACACAAAGGAGTCTCTTGCATGTTGGATCTGACGTGGTGAGTAGCTGATTGGGGGCAGGGGTTGAAGGGATATGGTGTAATCTAGGGGTAGCTATTGATAGGAAGCCATCGGGGATGATCCATTGGCCAGTCATGCAAAGCGGGGTAGTGGCTTTGACTTGCAGACTGCCAGGGATCTGACTGAATGCCCAGCACAGAGCAGGCTTGTTGATTGTGAGTTAGACCCAGGTGGCAGAACCCACTGCGGTGCGGCGCGGATACAGCTCTGTCAGCTCCTCAGGGACAACTTGGGAACTGCTAATTACCAGCCTGAAATGCCCTGATTAGCCTGCTCTAACAAGCACCGACATTTTCATTGCCTTGCAACTCTGGTCCATGGAGCCAAGTGCTGGGGCTTATGTGGTCTGGTGGTTGCGAGCATGAGAGTAGGACTAGGAAAACCTGGGTTCTGCTCCTGAATTACAGTGCAGCCCTGGGAATGAGAAGCTCGGCAGCTCTGTGCCCCAGCTTCCCAGCCTGTGAAAGAGGGATAAATCTGACCCGACGCTGAGAAAGCCTCAGATTAAATATCGTGACAGTTCCCTGGCCTGTCTATCAATCTGTCTCTGCTCTTATGCTGAGCCTCCACATCGGTCACTACGCTGCACAGCGTGGCCAGTCAGAATGTCACAGCAGCAGGGCCAGAACTGATGCCATCCTGCTCCAAAAACCTTAGTTCCCCACTCATCTGAGCTAAAGGGCACTCTCCATTACCTCCTGGCAGTATGGGGCCTATGGCACAGAGTGAACAGATCTGAATCCCTCCATCTGGGAGTAGTGGTGACCCCTGCACACTAGCGATTTCATTACATCATTACCAATCAAAATATCAGGATCAGTGGTGCAGGAGGTAGCTGGGGAGTGGAGTGGGGGTGGGGGCAAGAAAACACCCCCTTACCCCCCTCCAAGGCTTTTGCACTTGCTCAAAGTTCCATAGGCCATGGAGCCAGGGGAGGGCCATGACCCGACCGCTTTTAAGCAGTGGCCCCGTACTAAATCAGTCTGGCTGCTGCTGCAGCAGTCTGGATCATCGCTCTGGCTGCGTGGTCACAACACCGCTGTTCTGTACAGACAGAGTGAGGGATGGGTCAAATGGTGCCGTGACCTGGCACATAGGGAACCTGTTCCTGTACTGCGGGGTGCAGGGAAATCTGCTGAGAATGCAACTGCTGGCAGCACTGGCTCATGCACTGGGTGGGTCAGAGGGAGGGGAGACTCCCTGACTGAGAGAGACCCAGGTCCCTGAGGGGGGAGAGAGGAGGGGACCGGAACAGGGCCCCAGCCGGTAGACCAGAATTCTGCCCTCCTCCCCCCCAAGAAATGTCTGAATTGGCACTGCTGGTCAGGAGTCTTTTTTGTGTATCTAGCTTTTTGTGTAGCCAGTAGAAGTCCTAACAGGACTTTATTCAGTGTGTAAAGTCCCAAGAAGAGAGAGGTCACAGGCAGGATAACACATGTGGACTCTGCATAATTCTCCTCTGTAATTAGATTTGCATCTGGCCGATAAGGAAGTGCTTCCTGACACTTGTACTTCGTAAGGGATGGTTATTTTTATCTCCCAGACTTTACTGTAAACCCACAAAATGCCTCACCACAGCTGAAAAAAACCCAACCAAAACAAGCCAACCCCACAATCAGCTAGCTCAGCAGAGCAAGTAACACATGGAAAGCTGCAAATTACAGCAGAAATGGACTTGCCGTGGCAACGGGCGCATGGAAACTCACAGGGGGTCTGTAACTGGGGCTACTGGAGTCAGTGAATTCTGGCTCCGGTCACATGACAGCGGTACTGAGCAGGGTTACCCTGCTCCAGGCCGAGAGGCTGCCTGCATCCCCCTATATAAACAGCTGTGCCCCATCACTATGCTCTGGTCTTATTCCAGACCTGGCCATAATTGGGGGATTTTGAACCCTTTGCCTGAAGCAGCTGTCACTGATAATTGGTGGGGATGTGCTACTGGGCTAGATGGACTTAGAGTCTGATATACAACAGCAACGCCTATAGCCTTGAAATCTCCCAGGTACCTATGTTTTCACTATTATTAATTTATTGGTGTTCTAGGGACGTGTAGACACCATGACTGAGATCAAGGCTCCTTCATGCTCTGTGTTGCACATACAACTAGTAAGAGATAATCCCGGCTCCGAAAAGCTTACTAAAGACAGACAAAATATGGGAGGGGAAACTGAGGCACCGAGTGAGGACGCGACTGGCCCAAGGTCACCCAGCCGCTCGGTCGCAGGCCTAGGAACAGAATCCAGGAGGAGCCCTGATTCCCAGCCCTGTGCCTTATTCTCCAGGTCAGTGGGGGCTGCTGCAGATCCGTCACAGGTGGCCTGGGCCCTGTAAATGGAACCAAGTCCAGCCCACCTGTGCCTCATGAACAGCCTCCTGACCCGGCCGGAGTGAGGCAGCAGGTCTGTATAAAGAGCCAGAGAGGGTGAAGAGACAGGAAGGAAGCTGTAGCAGAGCAGCAGTGAGCAGGTGGCTCCTCTGAGACCTGGGGGGGGGGAAAAGGGTTTGGGCCTTGAAGCCAAAGGCAGAGGAAGCTGTAGAGAGGTTTCAGAGAATGACAAAGGCTCCTGCAGCAGGGACCCTGAAACACCAGGGGAGTTTTGAGACAGTACCTCAGGGAGAAGGGGCTGCATCCAACTTATAAGGGAGGGGGAGCCATTTTGTGTATGTTTATTTTGAGCTTTATATCAACAAAAGCAGACTCTGAGGAGAGAAATTATGGAACAGTGAGATGCCTTTTGGGAGTTATGGAGGACTCCAGGAGGAGTCAGGGTGCAACAGAGACACCCCAGGTCTTGAGGGGGCACTCAGCAGGCGGCTGTCCCTATTACTATCATGTAAATAAAATCCACTTTCTCTACAAGCCAAAGCTAAAGCAGCCAGGTCCCCAGCTGGTGCAAATCGACATGGTTGTTGGTGCCCACGTACACCAGCTGAGGCTCTGGCCCGAGATGTGTAAGGGCCTGATTTTTGGCCTGCTCTCACGGCTTGGCAGTAGCTGCCTTCTTGTGACCTCTGCTCTGGGCAAAGGGGCCATGTTAGCCTGCCGGCCTCAGCGCTAGGTGACGGAGAACGTGAGGGCTACAGCCCACAATAAAACCTTTTCCCCCTGGCCTGCCCCCTCGGAGTGGAGAGAGTTAGTCAAATCCTCACAAACCACAGGCGGAGGGGAGGCTGCGCCTCTCGTCCCTTTGATGTCACGGAGCTGAGCCCTGGCTCCCGCAGGTGTGCTGGTGTTGCTGGGTGACGGGCCAGGAGTTCCGACTGTGGCAGCAAATACCATCTGTGACGTCCCTGCGTGGGACCCGGCCATCAGGTGCTCTCGCTCCGGAGGCGCGAGTGGGCCCCACCTCCTCACCAAAGAGCTTGCTGTCTGTTTGGCACCAGGTCCCAAACGCCTTCCATCTTCTGGGGGGGGGGGGCCAAGTGGGAGATGATCCCAACCTACAGACTGACCTTTCCATTTAATGCAGCCTCTCTCAATGGGCCATTTCCCTCCCCAGAATTCCTCCTTCCACTCTTCCCTGTGTACGAGGAGCCGGTCACTCTCAAAGGGCTTGGATCCCTGATCTGTCCAGCTTCCCATGTCAGGTCTAACTGTTCCCCACCCTGAAAATGACTGATTTGATGGATGTATTTATGTTGATTTAAATAATAACCAGAAAGATGCCTGTCCAAGATACTAGGCCACCCATCCTGTGTTAATGCTACACTGAAATCTCAGCAGTATTAAATGATCAACTCAGCTGGAACTGAGCCTATCACCTACAGAAACTTCTTTCCACCCCATCGTCATCAAGCCCTCAGCCTTCTCAGAAAAATCCCTTTTTGTGGTTCTACCATCTAATGTGGTGGATTAATTTAACACTAGTTTGGGGCAGATGAGACTATCAAAAGTGATTCATTTAAATTGTAAATTCCTCAGGGCAGGGACTCTCTTTCTGCTCTGTATTTGTAGAGCACCTACCACAGTCTATGAGATTTTCACCTAATCATCTGACTCCCAGGAGCTGGGCCTGTGAGTAAAAATATGAACTAGCACAAAACTAACTCATAAGTGGCACTTAGGCTAGTGAGTCTCACACTGTGTGTGTGGTGAGACAGGAGGCATAAGTGCAGGGAGACTGGATCTCCGCTCCAAAAACTTTACAACACTAGCGCTTTACAATTGTAATGTATCAAATAGATGAAGTGAGCTGTAGCTCATGAAAGCTTATGCTCAAATAAATTTGTTAGTCTCTAAGATGCCACAAGTACTCCTTCTCTTTTTGCGAATACCGACTAACATGGCTGCTACTCTGAAAACTCCACAGTACAGCTGGAAAAATCAGGTCCTTTTTAGTGATAAACGGACACATACTTATCCAAAGCCAGAAACTGGCATCCTTATGTGTTGGCTGCCATCTTGGATGACACCAGGAATTGAACCGGAAACCTCCAGTACTAAAACCATAAAATTGCTACCACTAGAGCTGAAGACATAGGTGTAGTTTGAAGTCTGTATCTTTGGGGGGGCAGCTGCAGTCAGGCCAACAGGGCCACACTCGAGGGGGGGGGCAAGTTCCACACCTGCCCAAGGTTTGCAGCTGGGGGGAGGCACAACCAGCTCAGAGCCAGCTTTGCATAGATGTAGAGGGATGTTCTCCTGGCCCCCACCTACCTTGCAGGCCCATCACACTGCTGATCACCACAATGTGCCCACTCCGTCTCCTCTTCATATCGGGCAGCACCTCTTTGATCATCCTCACCACACCAAAGAAGTTGGTCTCCATCACACCCTTCATCTCTTCGATGGTCTGGCATTCGATGGGGCCAATCATCCCCACCCCGGCGTTGTTAACTGCAAGATAAGGACAAGCAGTGTAGCATCAGCAAGGAGCCCTCTTGTATTGAACTAGCATGGTTTGCACGGGCCTGACCGTTAGACGCCCCTGTGTAGTCTCAGGCCGTGTCTGCACAGAGGCTTGCACTGATCTCGGTTTCAGTGGGTTATTTTGGTTTAGCTTAGGATTTCCTTGCCTGCCACCTGCTTTCAGGTGCGTTGTTGCAGCTTTGCCATCCCAAGTGCACAATATCACAAATAAGGCCCCCGAAATCATGAGGGTTTTTAAAAATAAAAATCAATTCTGGGTTCTTCCTCTTGGACTTCAGGGTTTTTGAGCCTTTTGGGTTTGTATTTTCATGCTGTGCTCAGTGGCCATGAGGGCTGGGACTTTACTTTGAAGATGCTAGCTATCAGATCTCATCTCATCTGATGAAGTGAGCTGTAGCTCACGAAAGCTTATGCTCAAATAAATTTGTTAGTCTCTAAAGTGCCACAAGTATTCCTTTTCTTTTTGCGAATACACACTAACACGGCTGCTACTCTGAAACCTGTCATCAAATCCTGTGAATCCGGGAGCTGGGGCTTTAAGAAAACACATGCTAAGACTCCTGATTGCAACAGTTGGACACACAGTTGGTGTGAGTCTCTGGTTACAGGCCCGCATAACAACTGACAAGCCCCTTGGGGCAGGGGTGCAACAAGGGAGGGGAGTCAGGCCTCCACTCCCATGGCCACCGACCAGACGATGGAGGGCTGTCCTGGCCAAATTGAAGGGAGTGGTTTTGCGACCCAGCAAGCCAGGATGCAATGCCACTCACTCAGACTTGACCCAGCTGGCCCTCCCTCAAGGCCAGGAAGGTAACCTAGGCCCCTTCCTTAGTTAGCAACATTCTCGTTGCATCCCTAGAGATCTTTCTGTTTGTGAGTCTGGACGGGCCACCAGCTTTTGACATGGCCCAGTCCTGCCTTCCTAGTGCTGAATAATTGCAGACTGGCTTCCCCATGGGTCTAGCAAGCAGCACAGTCTGGAGTGTGCAACTAGGCCTGCTCCTTGGGCTGGAGTATCCCTGTGTGACCTAAGGTGGATGGGGCCTAATCCAGCTCCCAGCCCAGCTCTGACTGGGCCAGTGGCATTGTAGTTAATGCGCCAGATGGGTGTGACTGAGATGATCTGCCATTGCTTCCACATTAGACCCTGGCTCCTGCTGCGTCTCCACTCCCTCGCCCTGCTGAGGGCCTGAGCCACTGCCCCGGTGGGGCAGCATGAGAGACGTCCAAGAGGCTCTGTATGGGAAGGCACGTTCAACATGGTTCTCAGGAAGCAGGAGAGCCAATCTCCTGCTCCCGGAGTGCCAGCTCCACATTGTTCCATAATCTCAGGAGAGGGGGCCCGGGCACGTGGGTCGCTGACCTACATAACTTTCACAGATCAGCCTCGGTGAAGTCTGTGCAAGCAGGGAGCAGCAAATGGGTCAAGGGCTCCTGTGATTAAAGATGTGACTCAGTGCCAGCCAAACTGCCGGCAGCTCTGACCCAGTTCGAGGGCTGAGAGGGCTGCTAGCATCTTTCCCCCGCAATGGAGTTAAAGGTCACGGTCCTGTGCGATGTGCAGCGGATGTGGGGAGGGCAGACATGCATCGGGCACAAGGAAAGGAGAGATGTGCATAGGGGACGGCAGACATCTATAGGGGAGAAAAGGACATGCAGAGAAGTCCAGGGGCCCAGAAGAGGACATATATATATAGGGGAGGGCATATAAGGGTGAGAGGGAGAATGAATATGCAGAGGGGAAAATCATAAATCATAAACGTGTAGGGCTGAAAGGGAAGTCATCAAGTCCAGCCTCCTGTGCCGAGACAGGACCAAGTGACCCTAGACCATCCCTGACAGGTGTTTCTCCAAACCGTTCTTAAAAACCTCCAATAATGGGGGTTCCTCAACCTCCCTTGGAAGCCTGTTCCACAGCATAACTACCCTTATGGTTAGAAATGTTTTCCTAATATCTCACCTAAATCTCCTTTGCTGCAGATTAAACCCGTTACTTCTTGTCCTACCTTCAATGGACACGGAAAACAATTGATCCCCATCTTTCTAACAGCCCTTCACATATGTGCAGACTGTTCTCAGATCCCCCTCAGTTGTCTTTTCTCAAGACTAAACATGCCCAGGGTTTTAACCTTTCCTCGCCGGCCAGGTTTTCTAAACCTCTGGACATTTTTGTTACTCTCCTCCTGACTCTTTTCAATTAGTCCACTTATTTCCTGAAGCGTGGTGCCCAGAATTGGCCACAGTACTGATGCTGAGGCCTCACCGGAGTGGGACAATTATCTACCCTGTCTCACATGTGACACCCCTGTTAATGGGATCATATTAGTCATTTTCACAGCTGCATCACACTGATGACTCATGTTCCCTTTGTGATCCACTAGAACCCCAGATGCCTTTCAGCAGAGCTCCCACCTAGCCAGTTATTCCCCATTGTGTCACTGCATTTGATTTTACCTTCCTCAGTGTAGTACTTTGCACTTATTTTAATTAATTTCATCTTATTGATTTCAGACCAGTTCTCCAATTTATCAAAGTCACTTTGAATTCTAATCCTGCCCTCCAAAGTGCTAGCAAGCCCTCCCAGCTTGGTGTTGTCTGCAAATTTTATAAAACTACTCCCCACTCCATTATCCAAGTCATTAATGAAAATACTGAATATAGTAGCAAAACCAGGACTGACCATGTGAGACTCCATTAGATACACTCTCCCAGTTTCACAGCAAACCATTGATAACTACTCTTTGAGTATGATCTTTTAACCAGTTATGCACACACCTTATAGTAATTTCATCTAGACTACATTTCCCTAGTTTGCATATAAGACTGTCATGTAGGACTGTGTCAAAAGCCTGACTAAAATCAAGATATTTCACATCTACTGCTTCTTACCTATCCACTAGGTCAGTAACCCTGTCAAAGAAGGAAATTGGATTGGTTTGGCATGATTTGTTTTCGACAAATCCATGCTGGCTATTGCTTATAAACCTATTATCCTCTAGGCAGGGATTTTCAACCTTTTTTCATTTGCAGATCCCTAAAAAATTTCAAATGGAGGTGTGGAACCGTTTGGAAATCTTAGACAGTCTGCACATCCCCAGGGGTCCGTGGACCACAGGTTGCAAACCACTGCTCTAGGTGCTCCCAAACTGATTGTTTAATAATTTGTTCCAATATCTTTCCAGGTACCAAAATTAGGCTGATTGGTCTGTCCCTGGGTCCTCTTTGTTCCCTTTTTTAGGTAGATCTGTGTAGGGGAGGTTAGGACTTGTAGGGGCATTGGGGAGCACAGATATATATGGGAAGAGCAGATAAGCACAGGTGATGGGGGAAGAAATGTGGCGGGGGGGGAATGTGGTGGGAGCCCCATGCAGGGGTCAGCAGCAGGGGCTTGGGCAGAGGCAAGCAGGGGACCTCACTCAGTATGTCGATGTGCCGGTTGGGGATGCTGTTGATGCAGCTGATGATGGATTGCTCATCGCACACGTCCAACTGCCTGATCTCCAGGGTCTTGTTGAGGGTGACTCCGGCGGCCGCTTCCAGGCACCCCCTCTTGTCCAGGTTCCTCATGGTGGCAATGACTGTAACATAGAGCAGCCTGGCTGCAGGCACTGGGGCTTGCTGAAGCTGGGAAGACCCCGGTGATGCTGCAGGGCTGGGAGTGAGGAGAGCAGGTGTAGAGGGGGCCGCGATACACAACGAGTTCTCCTGCTATTCCCACTGCAGCAAGGGTTGGTCCTGGAGAGCAGCTTGCGAAGGCAAATCCCAGGGCCATGTACCCCGGAGGCTGTAGGGCTCTCGAGGGGGCTTTAGAATGGGGGTTCAGAGGAGGTGTGGGGTGTCAATATGGGGCCTCCTGGGCCACCAGGGCCATGCTGCTCCTAATAAGTGTTCTGGCACCCTGGGCCCAGATGGAGGGAGGGGGCTCCAGACTTGGCTTGGGTCTCGTTGCCCCAAGCATGTTCTTGCCCAAGGCTGGTGCAGGCCAGACAGCCATTTCCTCCCGCAAAGGCCTTTGGGTCAGCATTGACATGGGGAGATGTACCAGCTACTCGGGTTAGCCTCCCCTCCCATGTCCTAAAGGAATATGGCAGTCATGCTAACTCAGATCCAGGCCACTGGGTCAGATTCTCCCCCCTTCCCTTGCTGGGATCCTGGCCACTGGATCACAGGTTCCCCCATGACCCCTTGCTGGGGATCCTAACTACTGGACCACATTTAAGGTGCCCAAACCATCCTGGGGGGGAGCAGGTAGGAGGAAGGAGGAAGGCAGCTACTCCCACTCCCTTGTGTTGTCCCACTTGAGTTCCAAGCTGGGGCCCCTGCCCCAGAGCAGAGGGGCAGGGGAAGGACCCATCACCCTCTCCATTCCTTTCCCTTTGGAGCAAACTATTTATTTTACCGTCTCATGTGTAAAGACTTCTCCTGTGCCCCACCACTCATGCAAAATGTTCCTAGTTCCCCACCCCTTCCCAGCTGTGTCCAATAGGCCGGGTACCAAATGCACCCACAGCCCAGCTGCATGCTGGCATGAAAAGGCCCCAGGACAGGTGAGGGAGCTGCTCAGCTCTTCTTTCCCCATCCTGCTGCAGTACTCAAGGCTTGGCAGCATGGGGAAGGGAGATGGACTCTGCCGTTCTGGGAGTGGGGGTGGAAAGACGCAGCCCCTCTCAGCTGCAGGGGGTCATGGGTCTCCCATGATCCCAGCCATACAGCTCCATCCGGGTGCAACCTGGGCATTCATGCCTGTGTGCCCGACACCCTGGGCACATGTGGGAAGCGCTCACCTTTGAACTGCTTCTGTTTGTCCTGGGCCATTTTCACAGCCAAGGCCAAGCCGATGCCGGAGGAGCAGCCCGTTATCAGCACCGTCTTGGGAGACATGCCGATCCCAGGACAAGCGGGGCACCAGGGAGGTCTGGTCTGGATGAGCTGGGCAGGCGCAGCAGGGGTCCCTGAAAATCCTCCTGATGAAGGAGAACTCAGAGTGTTGCTCTCAGGCTGGAAGTTCCCAAGGGGTCTTGGCAGCTCCCAGCTCTGTCTTCACATCCCACTCCGACCTTCCTTCCACCCCTAATAAAGGATGGCCTGGCTCCTAACTGGCCAGCACCCAAGACCTTAATCTTCTGGGCCTTGTTAATCTCAGGATGGATTTGCACGATGATTCCTGGCTAATCTCATCTGGCTACCACCACACGTGATGCACAAAAAGCGCCACGGGAACTAAGGCGGCAGGCAAACCCTCTTACCAAGCATGCCTTGCTTTGGGGCCCTTGTCCAAGTGAGCACTGTGCAGGAAGGTCACGGGCTTGGTCAGAGGCAGGGCAGGTAGTTGGCACAGTGGCAGCACTGTGTGAGGTGGGAGCAGGGAGCTTTGGCAGGACGGGAGGGTGGATTTCTGCTCTGCTGGATAAAACACCTGGAAGGTTCTTGGCTGAGCCGTGCCAAGCTGGTGCAAAGAGTCTTTTTCAGGCCATTGCAAACCCCCTTGGTTTTGTATTACCATGAACCAGCCTGAAATGCTGCAGGGAGCTGATTCCTGATTTGGAACCCTGGGCTTCTCAGGGCCGCAGATTGGGCTGCAGCCCAGGGCTGTGTTGGCCCCATGGGAACAGCTGCCCTTCTGCTGTGGGAGTTGTTTAGTGAGCATGGCAATGAATGGGCACAGTGAGAGCTGAACATACCTGAGCCCCTCTCAGACACTAATGGATTTAGCCTCGCAACCCCAGCTCTGCGAGGTAGGAAAAGCATCATCCCCATGGGACAGATTGGGGAACGGAGGCCCGGAGAGATGAGGTGATTTGCCCAGAGTCACAAGGAGTCTGGGAATTTAACCCAGGTCTCAAGTTCCAGCCCTACCTGGGGGTGACTTTGCCCAAGGTCATCCTGAGAGCCAAGCATAGAACCCAGGAGTCCTGGCTCCGGATCACACCTCCAGGACCCTTTCCCTCGATCCAGCCCGACTTCAGTATAACCCTTCCCCGGCTGGAGCCTACGTGGAATTTCCCATGGAGTTTGATGCTGCATGCGGATCAGAAGTCAGCGTCAATGCGGGAAGGCGGCTGGATCCCAAACTCCCCCGACCCACCATACCGCCATAAGGAAAGGAGAGCAGCCAGGTGTGAAATAGACGAGATTTATTTGTAGTGAAAAGATTTTGGAGCAGATATAAATAGAGATAAATCTGTCTTCTTACAGGGCTTGGTGCTAATTTGGGTTATTTTTCTCTTTTTTGTACAAAATAAAAGCAAGGATATGAAAAAATAACATTTATTACCACTTGTATAAAACACATCACAGTTCGACTGGCCTCTCAGGTATGTACAATAGAGATAAATCCGTCCTCTTAGCAAAACCCGGGATCCTTCTAACACAGCGACACCATACCCTGGCTGGGCCAGCAGCAGCAGGCGGTGAACCTGGGGATCTTAATGCCTGTCGCTACTGCCTCAGCTGAAATCCCCACCTCTGTCAGCCTTGCCGACAGGCTTTGTATGTGGCTCAGCCGCCACTGAAGGGGACAGAGCTCCGCACCAAGTGGGTCATATCTGTCTCCCCCTTCGGATTCTTTAGTGCTATGGGGGTTAGTAGCACCCCAGGTAGTCCTGGCTTTGGGGGTCTCTGGTGTGTTGAGTTCAGCGCTTGCAGCACTGTGGAGCGCACAGAGATGGGTTTGGAAGGACAGTCGGCATCTAGGCAGTTGGAGATGGAAACATACTCCTCCCCCCTTCGCCCCGCCAGATTTTCCAGACCAGTGCACAGCCCCACCACCGGGTCCTGGCAGTCTACATTCCAGAGAGCGGAAGCCTCTTTGGGCTGACAGGAAGGGACAGGGAAAAGCCCAGCTCTTTCCTTTCTGTGGCTGTTCCACTTGTCTGCTCTCGCCCTTGACACCTGCCACCAAACTCCCTTTTCTCCCACCTGCCATGTCCAGAGCAGGGCTTGGGGCCAGCCCCCCAACCCCAGTATCTGAACAAGGCCCAGCTCGAAGCGTAACCCTGGACTCCCTGCACCTCCAGGTTTTCCTCACCTCTGGTCAGCCTGAATGGACCCAGCTGCATCTTGATTCCCATGGCCCTAGGCAAATGGCAGAGGAATCTCTGTATGAGTCACACTGGCTCCTGGCCAGCCCGAACCTAGTTCCGCCTCGTTCCCAAGGAGGGACTTCCTCCCGGAGGATTGGGAGCAAGGCCAACCCTGTCGGTGGAACTTATCTACTATCAATATTGACAGCCCTGGGCCTCTCCATGAGGCCCAATAACCCATTGCTAACCCCAGCCAGTACAGAAACAGCTGGGCGCTGTTTCTTGCTGTGGCCAGGCCTGCTGGCTTCACCAGCCAGCTCAGAAAGGGAGACATGGCCACTCCCATACAGGGGGCAAGTGCGTGGGATCTGCACTACCTATCAGGGTCCGCTGCCACTGACATACTGTTCTCCATGGCCGGGGAACGGTGGCTGCCCTCAGGCAGGTTGCTGCTATGGGGAGCAGAAAGGTGAGCCTCAGTCCGTGCACAGAAGGGTCTGGACTCCGACCCCCAGGGAAGCCAGTGGTCTAGGTTAGAAGGAGTCACTCTGGCACTGATCTGACGGAAAGAAGTGGAAACCTGAAGAGAAAGGCAACGTAACCACCACCTTGGCTCGGCTCCTAGCGGTCACCGGCCAGAGAGGTCGGAACCTAGGGGAGAAAGTGCACGAGTGGGTAGATCTTCCCAAAGGATGAGGAGCTCCAAACCCAGCCAAGAGGCTGCAGGAGCCCAGGGAGGAAGGCGCAGACACAGCATCCAGGGCTCTGTGCAGGAGGAGTGCTGGGACGTACCAAACGGGATCATCCCCAAGCTCCTGGCTTGGCTTCCCAAGGGCACATAGAATACGACCATTAACACTGAGTAGCTGGTGAGAAGGGAGGAGAGACTCTAGGATCAAACAGATAGAGCATATTGGGGCAGAGCTGTGGGCGCAGGGATACAGTTGAGAAGGGGAATACAGGCATGGAGAGTTACAGGACAGAGGGATATGAGGCAGAGAGAGATGGGAGTGGAGGGACACAGGGGAGGAGGAGCAGAGAAAGATCGGAGTGGAAGGATATGGGAGCAGAGGGATACAGGAGCAGAAAGAGATGGTAGTGGAAGGATACAGGGAGGGGCAGAGAGAGATGGGAGCGGAAGGATATGGGGCAGAGAGAGACGGGAGCGGGGGCACAGTGGGAGGTGAACTGGTGGAAGCACAGGGTCGAGGTCTCCCTTTGAAACGGTGAATTTCAGTCCTTCGGGCTCCTTGAGCGCTGGGGGTGCCATTCTGGCCTCTCACCCGGCCAGTGCTCATTTGACGGGGCTGAGTGGTGATCCACCCCAGCAGAGGGTGGAGCACGAGCCAAGTCTGGCCCCTGCGGCCGCCGCTGCCCTGGCCGAAGTGGAGCAAGGGGCGGAAGTTTGTGTTGATCCTAGTCCTGCTTGCTGCGCATTGGCTGTGGCCCGTCGCAGAGCCCCGCTGCCCGCCGGGGGTCTGTCACAAGGCGACGCAGGTGCAGTAATGTCTGAGCTTGCAGGGCAGGATGCCCCGGTTGATTTGGTGAAACTCCACCAGCTGGATGAGATCGGCAAAGCGCGTCTGGCCGTCATCCATGGTGAAGTAAAGCTGCCCCTCTTCCTCACTCTGCAGAGAAATGGGGTGGGAGGGTGTGTGCTCAGCTCTCCTGGCCCATGCTTGGACAGGGCAGGCCGGGAACAGCCAGCTCCCCTACGAATTTATTGAGCTATTGCTTCAGTGACCTCTCCTGGCAGGAGGCGACACTGGAGGGAGTGGGAGCCTTCCCAAGGTTAGTGTTGTCTTATAGGTCTCTTCAGGGACTCACACCGGGAGAGGCTGGGAGCTCCCCCCACAGCCCAGTGCTCCTGCCCTACTCCCCACAGCGCCCCCTGCTGGGAGAGGCCGGGGCTGGAACATACAGGAGCTCCCCCCACAGCCAGAGTTCCTGCCCCATTTCCCACAGCGCCCCCTGCTGGGAGCTCTTTTTACACCATTCCTATATGTGACTCTCCTCCCCAAGGGTTTGCTCCTTGAGTGAGTTCGTAAAGCACCCTCATCCATATTGCTGGGAAGGCAAAGTCTGTGGCAGCTGGGGCTGGGGAGGGGCACTTACTGGCAGGATGAGATAGTGCTTGACTTTCTGTAGGTGGCACAAGGACAGGACGTAGCCCTTGGGGTTCCGCTGGCTTTCCCGCACCAAAAACACCCTAAAAAATCAAAGCAAGAGAGGGGGCTGTTATCAATATGCTGTCACTGCCCACCCAACTTCTGCTGTCCACCAGAGCAGCATCTGAGCTTCTCAGTCAGCTCAGCTGAAAACAACACAGCCTCACGTGAAATGCTGTTGAAAGCAGCCGAACCCGTGCCATGACCAAGGGGTACTGTAACCCTTTGCAGTGAGAGCTGGCAACGAACTTGTCCCAGACAGTGGCCTGTGCTGGATAATTCTAAGGCATAAAATCCTGCCTAATTGCACAACCCTGTACAAGGAGGGACATTCCCTCCTGACCCCAGAATTGATGGATGCCCTGAAGCATGAAGATTGAAAGCTTTTCTTACTTTATCCTCTCTAGCGTCGTTGCTGGTGCTCATCTTATTCACAAAAGCAGCACTGACAACCTCAATTATTCAAAAATGCAAGTCAGGCCCCAAAAAGCATGAGATTTATCTTTAAAATAATGATTTTTTTTAAATTGAGTGCTTCTTATTTGCCTTCTTGGTTTTGAGCATGTAGTAGGGGTCACATTTTCTCTGCAACCACAAGCGCTAGAAACTCACTTTAAAAAAAAAAAGCTGAGATTCTCATGTCATCACAAGTCTCCAGAAGCTGGCGCTTTAAGGAAAATGCCTTTAAGGAAACTTTACGGAAAATATTGTGAGATTGGGGATTAAATTGCTGTCCAAGTATCTTTGGAACCTTGCTAAGCATTTGGCCTCACTGACATCCTGCAACAGGGAGTCCCTTGAGTTAATGCCTACTTCGAGTTAATAGAAGCCATGTAATCACTGTTCAAAGCCTTTCCGTACCCATCAACTAATCCCTGCTGGATTATCAATCGCTGTGTGTCTTCCCTTGAGATCCGCCCGTGAAACCATGGCTGCGTTCGATGGATGGCTGAGAAAAGAAAATGGAGGAAGAAAAGCTTTTTTGATCTGACTCTCTTACAAACCCTTTCACAGAGAAAGTTGGTATACCGTGGTGGGTTTGCAAAACTGAAGAGGTATTGGAGAGAGCAAGAAAGAGAAAAAAAGACAAACTCTTTGGGGCAGGGAATATCTCTTTGTTCTGCCTCTGTACAGTGCCTAGCACCATGGGGTCCTGGTCTGTGACTGGACCTCCTAAGTGCTATCTTAACACAAATAATAAATTAAAGTAGCACTGACCCCAACTGAGATCAGGGCCCCATTGTGCTGGATGCTGCACAGACAGAGAGTGAGAGACAGCCCTGGCCCCAAAGTGCTCCCAGGCTAAATAGACAAGACAGACAAAGGGTAGGAGGGGAAACTGAGGTACGGAGAAATCAAATGACTTGTCCAAGGTCCGTCAGGGAGTCTGTGGCAGACCCAGGAATTGAACATGAGTCTCCATTGAGCATCTTAGCTACCAGACCATTCTTTGGCTGGCAGCAGTAGTAGGCCCTTATCCACCATGTAGATTAGATACTGGAGAAAGTTTCAATTCAGTCCCCAAATTCCCTTATAACCAAAGTTAGAAGAATATCCAGGGTGGCATTTTAGGTTCTGTAAAATCTTTTTGTTTTTTTTAATCTCAAAATTCACTTTCAGAACAAGTTCCCCTCCACTTCGTGTCTCCGTCTGCACCAGTGCAGGGTGTGTGTAAGACACAACCACCCTGATCTGCTAGTGTTTCACACCCACTTGGCACTGACATGAGCTTTAGAGGAATTGGGCTCATTGTATCCCTACAGCGTCTGGTTCTGGCTCCCCTTCGATCAAGCCCAGAATCCCTTTGGGAAGGACCTCTCCCTGGGTGACCCTCAGCCAACCGAAGAGGGTAGAGGGGTCTTCACTCACCTGTGCTGAGCGGGAAGCCCTGGCAAGGAGTTGGCAGGCTGTAGCGGTGACTCGTCTTCTTCTGCGGCATGGAAAGCAAGGAGCAGGGCATTACTATGGTGTTGTTATTAAGCCTTAGCACAATGCTACTTTCATGGAAAATCAAACCAGAAACAAGCGCCACGGTGAATGCTGGGAATGACCTAGGAGCAAGGATAGGACAGGCCCAGAGAGAGCGCGAGAGCACAGGCTGCAGCTGTGGGAGGCTGCAATCTGAGGGCTACCGTAACCTCATTCCAATCTGGTGCAATGGCACTGTGCCTCCACACCCTCACCACCGCATCCCACTGGACGCTGATGGAGCTGGGCTGAGATGATCTCACCTTTCCCAGACCGGAGGAAGAGCTCTGTGGAGCTTGGAAGCGTGTCTCTTTCGCCAATAGAAGTTGGTCCAATAAAAGACATCACCTCACCCACCTTGTCTTTCTCCTATCCTGGGATCAACACGTCTGCAACAACACTGCATCCACCAGCCCACATCACAGTTTAATTGTTTAAGCTAACCCGGTGCAGCTCTCTGTGCAGATAAGCCACCAGCTGGAAGCTGTTTGTACCGCTTGATGAAGATGCATGGCCCCAACACTGCCTCCAGCCTCAGCCCGCTTCCCTGCCCAGCCTCTGACTTCTAGCTCCGCATGGAAGCATGAACTCACCCTCCACGACTGAGCCTCTTCTAGGGCCACCGTCAGCGCCTCGTTGGGGTTCTCAATCACACGGCCTGTGCACCCCGAGAAATCCATGGCCACCAAGGTGTTGTCAGACATGCTCCTCTGTGGGATGAAATAACAGCTGAGGCGAGAACAGCAACGGGGGTGGGGAAGGGGGACCCTGTAGTGGAAGACGGAAGCAGTAGGACAGAGACACCGCTTGCAGTTCTACAATTCAGGGCCCTGTAAGCAGCTTTGAGAGGGGTCCCATTATGTCAGCACTGAGTCCTATCAGCAAGGGACCTGGGGGCCTGAAGTGTTGAGCTGTAGCAGTTCAGGGCATAAACAGGGTTCTTCACTGGGCACCTCTCTGCAGCACAAAATGGACTCAAAAATCAAAGCTCCATTATGGGCATGATAAAATCCTGCCACGGCCCATGGATCCCTGGGTATTTTAAAGGAAACATTTCCTGGCCAGCTACATTGCTAGGTACCACCCAGCCTCTGCTTCAACTAACTGCCCCATCATCTGCATAGGTCCTGTAGGAAATGTCACTTTGAACTGACGCTCTCCAGTGACTGGGTCCAATAGGTGCCCTCCAAAGAGGCTGCCCTCACGGAGATGCTGTCAGGTGAGCAGTGCAGACAGAACCTGATATGTAGCCCCCAAAAGATCAGATCCAGACACTAGTCTCCTTGTCCTCCCTTCGGCACCCAGTGCTGACAGGCTCCTCCTCTAGAGGGTGCTGTCTGAGGCCATCTCGCCTTTAGTTCTGTTTGAACAACAGCACCATGCCTTGCTGGGCAGCTTGGATGGCACCGCTCCTGCACCCTGGGAGGGGTGGGGTAGCCTGGGGAAGGGCTAGTCGAAAATTTCCCATTGAAACTGTTTTTTTGATGGGAAACTGGGATTTTGATGAAACACATTTTTCACAAAATGTGAAATTTCTGAAAAAGAAACTCCCACAAGCTCAAAAAGTTTGACTTGGAAAGGCTGCTATGGTGCCTCATGGGAGCTGTAGTTCAGTTGGCCCATGTTGCCATTCTTCTCTATAGGCCAGGTTCCCCAGCTGGACTACATCTCCCAGGATGCACTCTGGCCAGGATCTCCCAGGATGCACTGCCACTCCTTTCCAAGGAAAAATCCCCATTTTTCAACCAGCTCTCTAGGCTGAAGGCATTCACCGCACCCCTAGTTGCAGGAGGAAGAAACATCATCTTCTGGGGTGCTAACAAGAGATCCGGAGGTGTCGGCCTGGAACAACAAGGGTAGTGAACAGCTGCTGCCTGTCCAGATCCTTTCCCACCTGGGCTCTACCCTTTCTCTGAGCATGGCAGTGAGGAAGGCTGTAGGGAGAATGTGGGAATGGGGCCACCACAGTGCACTGCAATTTGGAATCCACCGAGCCAACACAACCCGCCGAGCCGGCCAGGGGAAAGCGGGGAACGGGTCCCGTGGAGACGCTGCAAAGGGAGCTCCTCGGGGTGGCTCAGGCGAGGCACTTACCAGGGGCGTGGTGCTGATCCAGGACTGGTGGCTGCGTCTGGACTGGGACTGCTGGTAGTTCCTGTAGAGCTGCACGCCATACTGGGAAGGAAACAGCCCTTGTTAGCATCAGCAGCATCAGAGCCCAGCCCAGCAGCAGGGGACTGCCTCACCCCGGGCGAACGGCATGAGCTGCAAGGCAAGCGGCACCCCCACCGGCCAATTAGCCCCCCATCGCAACGCGGGGAGGAGAGGGGGGTGCTAAGTAGCAGCACTAACCTCACCAGCCCAAGTGGTGCTGAGCTCCCACAGGAAACAGAACCGAAGTGCAGTCCCGCTTCCGCCAGCAGGTGTCACTGTCCGCTCTAGCATGCCAGTGGGCTGGCAGCAAGGTGCAGGGGCCGGCTGGAGGCTCTTACCTTAAAGAGGCGGAAGGCGGCCATCCAGCAGGTGCGGCTCTGCTCGTCCTCGCTGCAGAACAGCTTGAGGCCCTTCATGCCGCTGCGCACCTTGTAGGACTGCAGAACAGAGCGACAACAGTAACGGTAGGGGGCCGTTTTCAGCGCCAGCCGGGAGGCGACGGCGCAGAGCTCCCCAAGTGCTCACCGAGCCCCCCAGGTTGTGAGCCCTGTTTTAGAGGGAGGGGAGAGCGAGGCACGGACTAGCCCCAAGAAGTCTCTGGGAGAGCTGGGAAAAGAATCCAGGAGTCCTGAGTCCCAGTCCCGCACCCCCAACCACTAGACGCCAATCTTCTCTGACTGCTGGGAACAAAGCCCTATATCCCAGGCCCCTCTGCTCTACACTCCAATCTGACATCTGGCAAGCAAACCCAGGAGTCATGACGCCCAGACCTCCTTTGCACGAACCATACGGCCTTAATGGTTGCTGCTGGTGTTTCTCCAGTCCCTTCCACCTCAAGAGCATCTGGAAGGACTCGGCGCACTGGGCCCCTGGTGTAACCCTCCTAACTTCTGCTGGGTTTACAGCAGGGATGGATTTGGCCCTGTTTGGCTAGGGATTGCTTCACCCACTGCTGAGGCCTCTAGAGTGCCAGGTGGCAGCCATACCCCCTCGAAACACCTGGCCTCCCTCACCTTGATACAGAAGCTGAACTCGGTGGGCGTGCTATAGTGTTTTTTCCCTTGGGTGATGAAGTAGACATTGGACTCGTTGAGGTCAGCGAAATACTGTAGGTGCCGTGGGTCCTGGGGGAGGAGAGGAAGGAAGAGCATGTGCTGTATTAGGGGAGGCAGTCATGGGGCAGGGGGACCAGGACACTTCCCGTCCAGCACCTTGAAGGGCTGGAGAGACCAGACTCCAGACACTGCAGCGCCTCAAGCATGTGGCACAGGGGACTCAAACCCAGGAGCCACCGTGGCCTTAGAGCACGAACACCAGGAAGGGAAACCGACTGGCCAGAGGTAGGGAAACTGATCGGTCTCTAAGCTCTTTGGGTCTCCCCATGCATTTGTACACCACCTAGCAAAACAGGGCCCCCCTGCTGACCAGGGCTGTTGCGTGCTACTGGAATACCCATAATAAACACTGATAATAACTGGCTCGAGGGAATGAAGGGCAGATTTAAATAGCATCAAATGTCAAGGAAAGGTTTTAAAAATCACTTCTGCTTTAATAGCCTCAGTGCGTGCTCATTCTGGATGCCATTATTTATGTAACGTCAGTCTGCTGGGCAGGTTATCAGCAGGGGAACTTAACCAGGAACCTTTGGATGGAATTAGAGGGGCCGCGGTACCTGAACTAAAAGCTCCTGCTCCCTTAGCAAGGGCTGCAGCAGGCTCATCAATATGTGTGTGTGACCCAGCCACCACAAGAGGGGGACAGAGCCCTACACAACGTGCACATGGGTGACATATGTGTAGCATCGATAGGATACCCAGCGATTCATACTGGGATAAGAGCCTACTACTGCTACCAGCTAAGGGAACTATGCCTTTAGTCCAAGAGATGTGCATCCCGTGCTTTAAGCTAACTATTCAGGGTTCAAGCCCCACTTGTGACTCATAGAGGGCACAGTTCGGATCGCTCCACCCAAAGTAACTAAGAACTAGCCACTTCTATAGGAAACCCACGGCCATAAGATGTCTTCAGCCCCACCCCTCCTGCGGTGCCCCCTCCAGACCTGTTGCTCAGCCTGACCTTAGATGTGCCCTTTGTGGAGTAGTAAAGCCCTGAGCGCCGGAGGGAGAAGTAAAACCTCTTCCAGACCTTGCGTCCCACCTCCTTCAGGTGCAGGAAGCCCTGGATCTCTGGGCAGCTGCCAGAATTGAGGAAGTTCTGCAGGAGAGGAGGGGTCGGGGAGAGCATGGGAAGGAAGAGTTGGGAATTGTTGGGAATTGCGTACAGAATGTTGGGAATCATCAAGAAAAGGATAAATAATAAGATAAAAAATATAGTATTGCCTCTATATAAATCCATGGTACGCCCACATCTTGAATACTGTGTGCAGATGTGGTCGCCCCATCTCAAAAAAGATCTGTTGGAATTGGAAAAGGTTCAGAAAAGGGCAACAAAAATGATGAGGGGTCTGGAATGGCTTCCGTATGAGGAGAGATTAATAAGACTGGGAATTTTCAGCTTGGAAAAGACGACTGAGGGGGGACACGACAGAGGTCTATAAAATCATGAGTGGTATAGAGAAAGGAAATAAGGACATGTTATTTACTCCTTCTCATAATACAAGAACAAGGGGCCACCAAATGAAATTAATAGGTAGCAGGTTTAAAACACACACAAGAAAGTATATTTTCACGCTATGCACTGCCAACCTCTGGAACTCCTTGCCAGAGGGTGTTGTGAAGGCCAAGACTATAATGGGGTTCAAAAGGGAGCTAGATAGATTCATGGAGGATAGATCCATCAATGGCTAATCGGCAGGATGGGCAGGGATGGTGTCCCTAGTCTCTGTTTGCCAGAAGCTGGGATTGGGTGACAGGGCATGGATCGTTTGATGATTACCTGTTCTATTCATTCCTTTTGGCACACCTGGCATTGGCCACTGTTGGAAGACAGGATCCTGGGCTTGATGGACCCAGTCTGGCTGTTCTTATGTTAAGAGCTGACACTGAACTAGCCCCATAGCTTGAGGTTATCAGGCATCCAGCTCAAGCATTAAGCTCTCTGACTAACAGGCTGCACGGCGGGTTTATCCCAGGTGCATTCGCTTTCTCCCCACCCCACCGCAGGCTTGTGCTATGCCTGTTTATAGGGCGAAGCTACTTGTGGGCGGTGCCTATGGACAATCCCCAGGGTCACTTTCCTGCTTCAAACCATGTGGGCTAGAGTCAGAACTGGGCGCCGGCGATGAGTGCCAGGAGGGCAGTCTGGCAGTGCATACCTGGATGAGCTCCGAGTGGGTCATGCCCTTGTTGGCATCCAAACAGCTGGAGACCATCACCTCAGGGAACAGGGACTGCTGGGATCAGAGAGAGAGAGAGAGAAGATGATTAGCGGGGACTCTGGGGCAAGCACAAGTGCAGCAGAAGGGCACTGTGCCATAGTAGCCCCCAGCGTCTGGGTGGGGGGCAGACTGGCTCCCCTGGGATCAGGACCAGTGGGCTTGTGACCTCCTGCTGTCCAATTAATGCAGGGCGGTGCTGGCATGCTGGAATTAATTTCCTGACAGTAAGAGGTAGATGCTTAGTCCAGCTGTTTTAGCATATTCAAAGCTCATTCTCAGCTGGGCAGCTCCGGGACCCTGGGGGTTCAGGAGAAGGGAAGGCAACCAGATCTTCCAGCAGCTTCAGGGATTCTTCCTCTGAGCACCACCAGGTCCCCTCTGGTCAGGTCAATGTGTGTCTGGGATTGGCTTCTATCCAGGCAGGGCTGTTCTGTGCCCAGGATACTGCCTGGATCTCACCCACTGGAATCCAAGACATGAAAGGCCGGTCGGGGGCCCCCGGGTCATGCCGGGCTGGGTCGCCCAGCAGCAAGGTCAGCAGGCACTTACCGGTGAGCTTTTAAACAGCTCGTACTTGGCAAAGTTCTTCCGGAAGACAAATCTGCTGTCTCCCCCAATGGGCCAGGTGGCCTGAACCTCCACCACCGACTCATGGTCTTCCAGGCAACGCTCTGTGGAGGAGAAAGCCACAGGGTCAAGGAAGAGCCCCGCCAACCATCATGCACCACAGCACACTGGCTTAGCTTGAGTCAGCCTGTCTCCTTCTAGTTGCTAGCCTCAGTGACTACAGCAGCTTGCCTCCGCCCCAGCTAAGCAAGTTGCTCTCTTAGCACAAGTAGTAGGAGCTTGTGCTTTGGGGACTCATAGTCCCTCGCCTGATCTCACCCAAGCCTGCAGTTGCATGCACAGACCTGGCAGCGTGAGCCTCCCCCAAGGTCATGTTTGCATTTGGGCATTAGTGGACACATGTGCACAGAACCAGCTGTGCACGTCTCCCTGCAAGCTCCTAGTTGCATACACGCACTGGTGGCCATGTGCACAAAGCTGGCCGTGCAAGGCTCCCCGGGGGTGTACATGCCTCCTCACCTAGGGCCAAGTGCTGATGGAGCTCCACCAGGGACCAGCTGTCGTCATGGAGGGCATGAGTCTTTTGCACCAGCATCTCGCAGACGTGGTGGGCCGTGGCGCCTGCCATGACCTCCAGCGAGCGGCAGGTGCCATCTTCACTGAAGACCTTTACTACCTGTGGGGCAGAGGCCAGGCCAGGTTAATTCCTCTCTCCCACAGCCCTACCCCCTCACTCTGGACACTCCCTGGGTTCCCCCCCTCTTCATGTCTCAGTTCTGAATGCACCAGTGGCTGGGTCAATGCTCCCTGCAGTGGAGGTCAGGGTGGGGCGTGGAGAGCCAGCCAGCCAGCCCCAAGAGCAAACCCAAACTGGGCTGAGGTTTATCACCCTCCCAAGGGGAGGCAGTGATGTGTGCAGGGTAGCAGGGTGATAGCAAACAAGCCCTGTCTCCACACCTGCTCTCCTGCTGGCCAGAGCAATTGTCCCCCCAAGACCGCCCCCTGGTCGGTTTCGGGGCATTTGCACCGTGCTCAGCACTGTGGGATCACATAGGAACTGCCAGCCAGGATCAGCCCTGGAATCCATCTAGCCCAAGGTCCTGATAGGGCCCAGTACCAGATGATTTCAAGGAAGGTGTAAGAACCCTGCAGTAGCAGTAGGGAAAGCTGCCACCCCCCATGGTGGGTCTCATCTTGATCTCTAATAGCTAAGAGATCGGAGTAAGACCTAAGCAGGAGATTTACTATCTCAGCGTGGGTTTCAAGGTGGAATGCAGTGCTCCAGGCCGGCTAGCTGAGCGGCTGTAACTGCTCCCTGCAGAGGATAAGAACCTTCTACGGCAGCCAACTAACTGAGGTGCTTCTTTAGTTCAAGTGCTAACGGGCTGTGCTTTTGGAGCAAAAAGGCCCAGGATTGGTCCCTGCCGGGTGTGGGCCCTCCCCCACTCCAAGCCAGAGCTCCCCAAAACCAGATCTCTCTGTCTCCCTCCCATGAGGCCAGGTCAAGGAGCAGTTCTCAGGCACTGACTCTTTGGCACAGGAAGGATTGACCCCCTGGGAGCCCAAATCCCTCTTGCTGTTCACTGGCGTCATCTCAGCTGTGAAGCCCCCAGCAACTCCCCCCTCTGGCTGTGATCACCCCCTGGCTCTCAGGCTGCCTCAGTAAGCAAGTGGATAGCTTCGGCATCCCTCTGCTCCCAGCACCTGGGAAAGTGGTGCCAGGGATGTGGGTTGCCCAGCGACCGGGTAGCCTTAGCTTCCTTTTGTGCCACAGAGGGAGATCTCTGGCTCTATGCAGCTGGGGCTGGGCAGCAGGCCAGTCGGCCCGCCTCTCGGCTCCAGAACCAAATTCAGAGGCAGCAGAACGAGACAGGGACGAGTCCAGGGATCAGGCTTCTGGCTGTGGGGAGAGGTCAGACTGGGGGAGGAGATGGTAGAAGTGCAAGGAAGCCTGACTCCGACTGGCCCAGCCCAGCTTCTACTGGCCCTGCCCCAGAGGGGAGTCCGTGATGTGTCTCATCTGAAACAGCTGCTGCCCATGGCCCAGAAGGGTCCTGGCTTAGTTGGGGGGGAAGTGGATAGCTACATCACCACTGCCCCTTGGCATGGGCTGAACACTCCTTGCTCCATGTTGCACCCCACAATCCTTCTAGTGTTACATGCCCCCCGATGCGGGGGCCCGATGGGCAGCTGGGGAAATGGCCAGGCAGAGACGTTCTGCATCCCCCAGCGTGTCGCTTGGTGACACCGGGGCAGTGGATGCGGCTCAGCCTCAGCCCTGTAGCGAGATCCCCAGGGCATGACTATGCTGACCCCTTCCCTCCCCCAAAGGAATGGGCACTGCTGGCTAATGCTTAACAGGCTGGGTCTGCTCCCAAGAATACAGAGGGTGTGAGGTTCCCTGCCAGGCCTCTGGAGGGGAAAGATTGCTGGGGGTTTGGAGCTTGGGGCAGGATACGGATGGGGAAGGAAAGGCCAACGAGTGGCATTCCCTACGGGTCCAAGGCTGCATCCTTGCACTGTGAGGAGAGGAACCCCATGACAAGCTGCTTAGCACTAGCTGGAAGTAGGTCTGTCAATAGACAAGTGTCAGCTGCCAGCAGAGTTTGGGGGTGGGCTGGCTGGTTCTGTTTCCGTCACAGTCAAAGACAGGAATCCCAAGGTGCAGGATTGGGCCCCAAATCTCTCCAGCAACAAAGAGAAAATAAACAGTGCAAAGATACTGGAGCAGAGTGGGCTAGTGGCTAGATCATGCGCCAGGACTCCTGGGTCCTATTCCCAAATCTAGGAGGGACTATCATCTGGTGATGCAAGCAGGGGTTCAGGACTCCGGGGGTCTATTCACATCTCTAAGAGGGAGCATTATCCAGGGGCTAGAGCAGGCATTAGTGGTACAGGACTCCTGGGTTCTATTCCTGGCTCAGTGGTCCATGCTCATTACAGTACTTGGTTGCAAATCGAGGTGTGTAATGAGTCAGCTAGGGGTTGGGGAGGGGGGAGCTTTTGCGAACATAACCAGCTCATTGAGTTTCTAACCCTACAGCCCTTTCATGGGGCTGTCTCCCGGGAGTGGGAGGGTCCCTCAGCACTGAACCCAAACAGCCCCTCTGGAGGGAGCTGGAGCATTGCCCATAGCAAGGAAATGGAGGCAAAGTGAGGTGGCCAAGGTCATGCAAGCAAGCCTGGGAGAAAGCCAGGAGCTGAACCTGGATGTCCAGCCTCCCATTCCCATCCCTGTTAGACCGTCCACTGCCAGGGGATCCTGGCAGGAAGCAGCATCATGGCTGGACCCTGCCCACAAGGAATTTACAACGAAATCAAAGTGCAGCAGCACCTTGGGCTAGGCTGAGACCCAAATCCTCCCTGCTAGTCCCCGGTTAACCCACCAGAGGGGGATGAGCACCTGCTGAACTGGTACAGCGCGCGGGCACATCTGTCTAACAATGCCCTTTGCAGAACCGGCCCATTGTGCCTGTTCTCTGTGCCCCAGCTGTGATGAGGGCCCCATTGTGCTGGGCACTGCACAGATACACAGCGAGAGGCACCCCTTGCCCAGCCTGTGGGAGAGACAGGCACTCCCCAAAGAGCTTGTTTCAGAGTAGCAGCCGTGTTAGTCTGTATTCGCAAAAAGAAAAGGAGTACTTGTGGCACCTTAGAGACTAACAAATTTATTAGAGCATAAGCTTTCATGAGCTACAGTAATGCATCCGATGAAGTGAGCTGTAGCTCACGAAAGCTTATGCTCTAATAAATTTGTTAGTCTCTAAGGTGCCACAAGTACTCCTTTTCTTTTTCCCAAAGAGCTTGTGACACTGTAAACTCTTTGGGGCAGGGACCGTCTTTTTGTTCTGCGTTTGTACTGTGCCTAGCACCATTGGACCTTGGTCTGTGACTGGGGCCCCTGGGCACCACTGCAATAGAACTAAGAAAGAGTGGGAGGGGAAACTGAGGCACAGGTCACAAAGCAGCCAAGGGAACAGCACACAGGCTACTTAACTCCCAGGCAGGCCCCAGCGGGGAGGGGCAGGGGGCAGCCCAGGCCATGGGGTGGCTTGGGAGGCTGCCAGTCGCTGTCTTGAAGCCACAAGCTCCCCACTCCCACGTGCCATGAAGTTCATGACCCTTGCAGGGAGGATTCAGGTTTCCTTCAGTGCCTTTCTCCTCTCTCCCCAGCTGGTTCTACCAGCTAGGGGCGGGTGCGGGGAGGCTCTTTCTGTGGTTGGCTGCTCTCTACCAGCCACCTGAGCTGCTCTTTGCAGACACCAGCCATGCCCTGAGCGTCTGCGCACGGAGGGGGCAGACGGTCGTTAGGGCTGCAATAAAGCAGCTCCTGGGCTGGCCCCGCGTGGCACCTGCTGCTTGGCTCCTTTTATCTCTATCCAGCAGCCATTGCCTGGCAGGAACCAGTCCAGGTGCTGATCCCTGCAGTCTCTGGGACATGTTTTGACTATGTCTGCCATGGACCCCTTGCTCTGAGCCCCGAGACGGCCCCTGCGCGGCCTGCCATGGGCATTATCCACCCGGCACCACTGGAGTTCTGTAGCCCGAAGGGAAGCAAGGGGTCGAAAACACATGAACATCCCATGCCCACCTCCCCGCTGTTCCCTTCTGTGATGACTCGTCCGCTTCCCTCCGGGAAGTGCTGAATTTCCTCAGTCAGCAGCCAGGCCAAATCAAAGCCAAAGACATTGGCTTCTTGGGCTCTGTCTACTCCAATGCTGCGGACCCCAGGGAACAGGGGTCCCGCTTGCTCGTCCCCTCTGCCAGAGAGGCCTTGGGAACCATCTGCCCCCGAGCTCACAGCCTGGGGGCAGCCCGTCCTTGGCATAGGGTCGCAATGGTAACAGTAACGTGGGCTTCCTGGGAATGGCCCTGACAAGTCTCCCAGGGTCATTGGAGCTGGGGGGGGCGATGAAATATGGGGGGTGTGCTGCCAAAAGGGGATCGATTTACCGTCAGGCCAGCAAAGTCCCTGTGTGGTAGGCCCTCAGCTTGGGGGGAGGGCGCTGCCCAGCTCGGGCTGTACTGAGGTCTCTGAGCTGCTGATGGTGGAAGGAGACCGTCACGAGCATGTTAGGCCTCATGCTGCTGCCACAGCCAGGTCTCCATCCCACAGGCTGAGGAGACCCTGGCTTGTGGCCCCCACAGCCTGTCGGGATGGCTGCATTGGCCTCCCAGCAGGACCTTCCAGTGTGTGGGGGAGGGATATCAGCTCCCACCCTCAGCCCGCTCAGCTAACCCAGCCCTGGGGATGAAGGGCCGCACCCGAGGCCCAAACTCCAACCCCATCGCCGTCCCCGGGGAGATTCGGGTCTTGCGGCAGCCCTGGGTTGATTTAAAGCTCGTTGACATTCCATGGGAGGGGGCTGAGCTGTCCCCTACCCAAGGGCTCCCCAGAACCACCCTGACGCCTGCTACCTGCACTCTGGGCAGGTGAGACGCCCCTAGACGAGGGACCCTAAAGTGCAATGGAAATGTACGATGGAGCACGCAGACAACACCCCTGGGGGCAATGGGAAGGGCGGGGGCCGGCACCAGGGTAATCCTGTGGGAAAGTGACCAGTCTGTGGCTATGCGATCCCCTCCCCCTGGCCGTCTGCTCCTCACCCCACCCTGGCCCCACCGCTGCTCCTCCTGACTGATCAAGTCCCCCGGGGATTAGAGCGCACCAGTGCCCCCTTCCACTCACCCAGCAGTACCCATGCCCCAGATGAAAGGCAAGGGAACCTTTATAGTTATTGTTCTCCAAAGCCCTTAATTGTAATCTTATTCCTTGCTGGCGAGTCAGTAAATTGGCTGCGAGATCTGAGCACGTCGGGACACACAGACCTCCTAGAGATGTCCAGAGATTCTTCCAGGGGTAGACACATAATCCCACTCTCCCCAACCCACCCGGGGTAGTTGCCAGTGTCAAAACCCACAGAGTCCCTGGGCTACGTCCAGTTTTCCCTCTGAACCTGAAGGAACAGCCAAAGACTGACACGTGGACAGAGACTGACATGTCTAGAGGGCTTCTCGTCCAAAAGGATCCCAGAGCACTTTGCTCACATAGAAGAAATAGATTCTGCCATCCCAACTTGCTGAAATGCAGCCACCTCTGGGGTGGAACATGTCAGCACTTTGAGCAAGGCCTCAGCAACACTGCCTAATGATTTAGGGCAGGGAGTGAAGAAAGGTACTGAACTGTAGGGGGAGTTTAGCAAGGGGGAATGGAGCTTTCCAAATTGGGTTTTGGCCAGAAAGCCAGGAGTTAAAACCCTGGCTTCTTGCGAAAGGTGCCGTGAAATCTTCAGTGACCACGATTGGTCCAGATCTTGAGAAAAACAAGTTCCGGGGACCAGAGAGCAAATCCAAGCAGATTTGTCAGGGAAAGGAAATTTGAGCCTAGAAAGAGCAGCCACTTCCCTCCCTTGTGGTTCAGCTCCCCTGCTCCTGCAGAGACTCAGCTGCATTTCCCAGCTGCTCCCTGAGCTCTCCTGGGCCTGATCCAGCCCGTCTCATCCATCTGGCTTGACTAGGAGGTCTTGGGGGCAGGGTTGGTTTATACAGCACCCAGCACAGTGGGGCCCCGATCGCTAACTACTACAGCCCCTTCCCCCGCCCCCAGTACCAGCCCACCAGAGTCTCTGCACAAGGGGGCACTGATCCAGGTCTCCAGCAGAGGCGGGTGCACTGGGCGGGCCACACCATGCTGGGGCACCTGGTGTTTTCAGGGTGCATTGTTCGGCACACCACGGGTTAAGCAGCTGTGCTGGGCCCCGCTAGGAGGCAGGTGATTGCCTGGGGAGGTGTCAGGTGGGAAGTGCTGGAAAGTTTCCAAGGGTGCCTGGAAACTGTCCCACCTATAATTACAAGCTCGTGGGCACCTGGGTCGCCGAAACACACCGGGATCCATGCCGACCATCCCTATGGAAACCAACCGCCTGCCTCGTCAAGCCCCGTCATGCCCAGCTGCCCTGCACATCCCAGCCAGACTCAGCTCAGGAGTTCGATGGGGCACCAGCACCATCAGTACTCGAGTAACACGACAGGAGAATGAGCCACCCAGGGTTGAAAAGCAGGTCAGCGGCAGAGCTGGGAACAGGACCCAGGAGTCCTGACACCCAACCCCACTGCCCCAACCACTAGACTCCGCCCCCTGCCAGAACCAGGGAGAGAACCCAGGTGTCCTGGCGCCCGGACCCATTGATTCCCTGTGTGTCCAACCACCGCTGTGGCTAACGCCGCAAACCCGTCCAGGAGCTACCGTGCCCTCCCAGCCCTTGAGCCGGTGCACTTACGTGGGGGCCGCTTTCCCGCTGCGGGCCTTGCCCTGCCGAGGGGCTGCTGAGGATGGGCGACTTGGAGGGGCTGCAGAGCTCGGGGAAGGGGTTGGGGATGGACGGCAGCGACGAGGCTCGTGGCTCTTCCTCCTTCAACTTCCTGCCAGAAAGGAGAGGTTCGGGGTGAGGGCCCAGGGGCCTGGCATGTGAACCACACTGAGATCACATGAGCCACACAACGTTCCAATGCAAACAACAGCACAAAGGGCGGAGGATCGGGCCCAAAGTATCTAGAGCCTGAAGGTAGTCGCGCACCCAGACCCCTGCAGCCCCTCCCCAGAGACTGATGGCTGTGACAACAAAAGCCACCCCCTACCCAGTCAGCAGCAGCAGCAGACCTGGTGATTTCACTCTGCTCTTAAAGGGACGCCGTGCATTCCCTCACACTCCCTCATCCGGAGAGCGGGCCCAGGCGCTGAGATCCAGAGGCGGGCGGGCGAGTTAATAATTAACTCTAAACCCCTTGGCTCTCCCTAGTGCTGTTCATCCAGGCTCAAAGGCGAAGAAGGAGCCTCCACAAACTGTCCATTTCCCCATCCCAGGGGCTGCAGCACTGCCAGCGCCCAGTGAATAGGGCGTTCGTGCCAGTTGAGCTGGCACAGGGGATGTACATTGGCTTCTTGGGAAGTAAAGGTATAGGACAGTCAGGGGCCAGTGCCAGGCCCAAGCCAGGGGGCTGGGAGATTCTGGTTTCTTTTCTATTCATGTGGAGTGATTTGGTTGCCTTGTAACAAGCACTCCCTCCTTGCAGGCTGCACCCGTCTCCTCCTGCTGGATCCCTCCACGAGCTGATGCTTCCCTCCCTCTCCATGGGGGAGGCTTTGGCACAAGCCTCCATTTTGCAGAGGAGGAAACTGAAATATGAAGAGGGGAAGAGACTCACCCAAGGTCACACAGCCAGTCAGTGGCAGAGTTGGGACTAGAACCCAGGAGTCCTGATTCTCAGCCACTACTCTAACCACTAGACCCCATGGTCCTCCTAGCACTGGGCATAGAACCCAGGAGTCCTGATTCTCAGCCACCACCACCCGACTCTAACCACTAGACACCATGCTCCTTTCAGTGCTGGGCATAGAACCCATGAGTCCTGACTCCCAGTCTTGTATTTTAACATGATTAACCTTCCAGGATCATTTGGCTTGGAGGCTAATGGTGATGAGGGCATCACAGCTCCACAAGGGGACAGAGACACTCGCTCTCCCCCCGGCTCCCGGACACACTGCTGGGAAAATCATGGGACCGCGTTGTGGAGGGCAGGATGGAGTTCCCCACAATGCCCTGCGCCCAACCTGTTGACTTGGATGACCAGCGGCTGTGAACGCTTCACGTCGCTGCTGGCCAGCAGCCCGGCCTTATCTTGCTCGCCAGTGGGGAAGGCATGGCCATTGGGCAGGCTCCGGACTCGGTCCTGCTCCAGGTGGCCCTGGTACAGGTTGTCCAAGGTGGTGGGCAGGTCGTTCCGCAGTGCTGCCAGGTCCATGGCATTATCTGCAGAGAGAAGGGAGGAGATTGGGATGGTTACTCATGCCTCTGTGGCTTCCTTCACCACACCTTCCCCACCTGCCATGCCGAGCGCCAAGCTCAGCCACAGCCTGTGTCCTGCTGGGCCAGAGGCACCAAGGCCTTTTGGGGAGGGGGCACCCCTGCTCAGCACAGAAGAAGGCTGGATGCACCTTCACCCACACCCTGGGCGGCCACTGAATCTCCTGCCACGGGGAGTTGCACTGAGGTGCACCCCCCTCCTCCAGCCAGGGGCAGAGAGCGTTGCCCTGCGTCAGGAACGGGCCAAGCTGGGAGAAGAGACCTAAGCGCCCATAGGAAGGTTGGGCACCTAGAAACCCCAGGGAGAGGCAGCTGGCAGGGAGCACCCGGGCAGCAGCCAAACAGGGGGGGATTCCCTCTCTCTGACCTCCCACCCCCAGGTGACCATCTGTGGCCTAGGTGCAGCATGGGCAGCGCAGCGATCACGCCCCCCCCACTGTGCCTGCACCCCAAAGAGTCAAGCTGACACTTCATTGGCTTGGAAAGCTGTAGCTTACATTACACCAGTGTGACTAAGAGCAGATTCTGGCCCTGACAAAGAGAAAGCCCCCTCTGAGGCAAAGCATGAAGTACCCAAACCTGCCAGAACCCTCCCGCCCCTGGAGGGCCAGCTGCGTGCCCCTGGAGTGTGCCCTGAACTGGGGATGGGTTCCTGTTAGCTCATCCCTGCAGCGTGAAGCGGGGCAACCCCTTCACTGCTATAGCAACAGCCTCCGGCCACATCCAACAGCTCCCTTATTGCAACTGGGTCAGATGACTCGGGTAGAAGCTGACACCGGCTTGGCCAGAGGCCTGCACTGAACCAAGATAGTGGGTTTGGGTCTGTTCCCTAGCAGGCAAGGGCTGGAGAGGTCCAGTGGTAAGGCCCTGCTGAGCCACTGGGGCAAGCTGGCTTGTGCAGGAACCTTGCCCAGCCTTTGGTGCTGTCCCACCAGGCTCGGTGGGTGCACCCGGAGCCTTGGCCAGGAATTTTAAGCAATCAGGCAGGTCTTCTGGGCACAGTTATCCCTATTGCACAAGTCAGTCGGCTAATTGCACATGGACTCCATGCACTCTCACTAAGTGTGCACCAGTCTCATGCATGTGTCACTCAGCTCATTGCACATGGAGTCGCTGCCATCTTAGCCCATCAGCACAAAATTTGGTTTAGCCTAAAGAAACATTTGCTAAGGCCGGATATCATGCACTCTGGCACCTCCAGAAACTGACCAGTGTCCCCTTCCATCTAGCCTGCTCTGTGCCTGCTTTCTCTGGCAGCCTGGCCAGCTCAGCTGTGCCGGGTTTTTACAGGTGCCAATATCCCAGTCTGGCAGCCCATGCTGGGTGTCAGTCACTGACTCACGCTGCGGGTTGCCCCATGCTCAGCTCTCTGATTGCCTGCACTTCGGGAAGAGCAGCTATGCTGCTGGCACAAGCCAGAGCCCATCTGGTTACACCCCTGGGCAGCCCAACGTGCCAGGCATCAGAAGGAAGAACTGCAAAGCCAGAATCAGAGGCAGGGGGCACTGGCTTCTGGCCCCTTTGGCCATGATCCGGCAGCTGGCCTCCACAGGGCACTGGCTCCCAAGTCTGCTTTGGCCCATTGTTTTCCCTTGATCCACAACAAAGGAATGAGTCAGTGTGTGGGCAGGTGACTAAACACAGCCCCACCTTCTCACTGGAGACCTTGTCCAGGTGCTTGTGTGCAGGCGGCCTGGCTAGAGGCTGGTGGGATCCAGAGCAGGGTCAGAGACAGTGTTCGTGTTTCCTCTGTACTGGGTCCCTTTCCACCTTGTCCAGAGGTTTGTGTTGGCCGTGGAGGTCAGGGCAGGCATTGCCCACACACTCTGCTGTGGAATAGCTGCTACTGGGGCGGGCATGGCCCAGTCTACCCACCCTGGACCGGGTGCTTCTGCCCAGGCAGAGCTACAAACACAGAGGCAACCAGTTAGCTGCTCCATCTAGCTGATCGCTGAAGAGGCCAGTGGTCAAACGGGCTAGCAGCCTTACTGGGATGTCCAGATGATCCCCACTGGCCCTCCTGGGCTGCTGCTGGGCCCCTCCAGCTGGCCCGAAGACTCACAGTTAAGAATTCCTAAGGCGCCCATCACCGTGGTGGCTGGGCTCCAAAGAGCCACGGGTGGGTTAGAAAAGCAGCTTTCTGGATTTGTCTGTGTTGTGTCTGCCCCCCTCCGTCTGGATCCAGGGGCTGACGTGGGATGCGGGGTTGAGATGGAGAAGCTGTGGTGGAGTCAGACAAGCTGGGGCAGCCAGATTCGCCACTAGGCCTGGTGACCACTGAGACAGGCCGGCTGGAGCGTGAAACAGACACTGGGTGGGTTGGATAATGAGGCCAGTCCTGTGGGCTCTGGGGCCAGCTTCTGATCCCTGTTACTCCCCTGACTTCACAGGATTCATGCGAACCCAGCTGAGAGCAGGACGTGACCCGTTCAAGGCTCCCACGACACAGCTGTTCCTATCAGCTCAGCCACCTGCTCTTTCTTCCCTCACACCCCGGGACCCCTATTTGCAGGCTTTGTCCCCAGCGACAGGGGACTCCCACTCCTGCCCACAGCACTCCCTGGTGTCTCAGCACTGCTGACCACCCCGGAGATGCTTGAAATAATTTGTAGGGCCCCATGCTGGAGGGATCGATCTGGAGGAAACAGGATCGCTGGCGTCTTCTGTTGCTAATTACATACGTGACCTCTCCTGGCTCCCAGGAAAGGTGAAGCCGGAGTGTGGTGCCGGGGGAAAAAAGACAAGAGAGGTGTGCTCAGCAGGAGCTAGCCTGCCCCTTTCAGAGAGATGGTGGGAGAGAGAATAGGGTGTCTGGTGGGTTTTCAACTACCAATGGCTTTTCATCACCACACCCCGTGCCGCAGGGCAGGGCTTTATCCCCAGTGTACAGTGATCAGACAGCCTTCTGGCTAGCCCGGCTTAAACTTCAAAGTAGTCAGGGCCAAATCTGAAACAGTTCTTTCATAAGGTACAGGTGGGGTACTGAGAAACAGAGTGGCCAAGCGACCTGTCCCGGGAGTCTGTAACCGAGCTGAGAATCGACCCCGCTGCTCAAGCTAGCGTCCTGCCTGCCAGACCAGACTCCCCCTCTAGCTCTGCATTGGGACCGAATGGCTCCAGGGGCCTGGCTGTGGGCCACAGAGCCTGTCACCAGTTTGGATCCCCCGCTCTGGTGAGCGGTAGCCGGGTGGTGTCACGCAGCAACCCAGGCCTGCGATGAGTCTGGGGGCCTGCACCACCCCAGCCAGCCCCTTTGTCTCTCCAGGGCAGGCTGAGGCCTGTGGCTGGCAGGGCGGGTGTCTCATGGCGAGATGGAAGCTCGGCCTGCTGGTGCCAGGGCTGTGCCAGCCCAGTGGAGATTAGTAGGGGACTCCAAGGGCAGGGGGGTGGGCACCCATAAGCCGGCCCCTGGTCCCCGATTTAATCCTTCTAGCACTGCTTTGGGGGGATGCTGTCTACAAGCTAGCTGTCCTAGTACCCCGTTGCCGGGGGCACGGAAGGGAAGGCACAACAAGCCCAATTCATTCTGGCTGTGGCTGCCATTGATGCAGATTGGGGGAGATACAGCACCCCCCCTTCCCCCCAGTGTCACTACACAAACAGGTTTTATGGGCCTGGGAGAACATCATTAAAATCACTGAAGTATTAAAGCTGGAGGCGTCTGCGGCTCCATGGGCATGTCGGGGGAGGGACCCTTCCCCTGCCACGCTGGCACCCCCCTGCAATGTTAGGCTCCCCACCAGCCGGTCAGGGCCCCTCCCCACACCAACATCTCCAGCCACAGCAATGTTGCCCATCCAGCTGGGGGTCTGGGCCGGAAGGAGGGGGGAACATCAGATCTGGGCAGGGGAAAGGGGCACCTGGATCCTCAGCTTGGCAACTTCTTGCTGTTTTCTTCCCTCCCCCGCTCTGCTCTGACTCAAGCCACCCTGGCCCGAGGGGAAAGGGGCAGGGTTCCTTTAAGGCGGGCCCTGAGCTGTGATTCACCCTCACGGCTTCCTGCCTTTTATATCCCGCTCGAAAACATCCACCCACCCCAGACAAACTGCAAAACAAAGCAGTGATCGCCAGGCGGATTGCGCAATGGGCACTACCAGGCACCACCGAGACACTGGGCGTGGGACCACAACCCACCCAACCATGCCGGGCATTTTCTCCCACTGCAGCCCCCTGGCATGGGGGGGCTGCTGCACGGGGGGGTGGGGTCGTGGGGTAACAGGCATGGGGTGGCTCTCCGGTAAGCGAGGAAGGCATGGCCTTCAGCACTGAAAGTCCAGGGGCCTTCAATCCTAAATCGTTCAGGTGCTTGTGAACAGTTTCTCCACTGACCCCATCACATGGATGTGATGCAAATCTGAGGCCCTTGCGGTGATTAAATCCTCTTGTACCTTGCACTGGAATCCAGGTGTTCACCTTGGCATCCTGGCAAAATTCCAGTCTAGGGTAACTGCATTCTGCTGACCTACATTCCACCCCAGAGATTCAACTGGGTGCAAAATTCTCCTTCATGTCCTGACTGCACCTCTTATATAGTGTCGCTGTGAACTGTTACAAACAGCTGTGACCTTCTACTCCAGAGGTGGCTGCATTTGGGAAAAAGAGGACACGATTCCCAATCACAATCAATCTGCTAAACTTGGGATCCTTTAGTAGGCAACAAATTCTATGGTTTTAAATTAATTTATCACAAAACCTCCCCAAGTTTTGCCTCCAATATTTAAGTGGCGCTTAGACCCCTCTGCACAGGAGTGATCCCCCCTGAAACCACCAGCAGCGTACCAGCCTCAGTGTGCTTGGAGATCTTCGCATAGCACATGAGTGGTACATGCAGTGCAGCCAGGACACTTGCTTCTCACAGCCTAATGGAGCGGATCATCACTTCCCCCTACCCCACAGCCCACACACCTTCCTGCTTCTGGCTAAACCAGTTCTACACCTGGACCTCCCCAGCATGATGAACTGCTGGCCTCTCCCTGCTACAGCTCACCCCCTTGGTATCTGGGACATCCAGCTGGCCGGGATGTTCAGATACCAGGTCATAACGAGGGTGCTGTGTGGTCCTGAGCCTTTGTCAAGGAGAGAAGAGCCCTGCTACACAAGGCCATACTGCTTTGCGGGGCCTAGGACTAAGGGGTGAATGAGAGAAATCAAAGGGACTATCAGTTCAGAATAGACCAGTGGTCCATCTGGCCCAGCATCATCCCCCTAATCTGGAATGCTGGATTAGCCCACTGGCGCCATCCAGGCTGCTATCCCCCATTCCCTGCTGCACAGGATCAGAGCCCTGCATCACACCTGGTCTGCCACAGCCAGGCAGACCAGTGGGCCCAGCTGGTCCAGTAACTTGCCTCAGATGATGACTAAAGCTGGATGAGTCAGAGGAAGGTGCTGTTTTCCTTCCACCCACATGCGGCACACCGAGCTCTGCAATACTGTCCCAGGAGGGCAGGTTCCTTCCTGACCCCTGTAGTTAGCTGTCACTTTATGCCCTGCAGCATGAGGATCAATACCTCTCGCGATTGTATCCTAGTAGGTGCCAGGCTTATTCAGATAGCGACTCATGCCGCATGGATGCAGGTGAAAATGAACTGCCACCGGCTCAGACTCAGGAGGGAGACGCCCAAGCCCAGCCATTAGCTCTGGCTAGAACAAAATCCTGTAGCTGCCACAGCAATAAACCTGCTGAGGGATGTAATCCAATTGGTTTGATTCCTTGGCTCCGGTTTAAGAACCCTTTTCTACAGTCGAGTGCATTTCTGGGAAGTCCCAAGGTCACAAAAACCAACTTCAGTTTGATGAGGAACAGCAGGCACTTGTAAACAGTGATGGCAGCTCTCCTCCTCAGGGGCTGCAGGTTCCCTGTGCTGGCTCAGCCAGCCCTGAATCGTGCCCCTGCTTCAAGGCTTCTATGGGCTTTGCCAGGGTAGAGGACCAGCAGAGTGCAGATAATCTCTGGCCATTCCCCACCCCACCTCACGGCTCCTGCGCCCAGCGGCCCCCATTGCTAGGGCAATGAGGGATCGGGTCTTTGCCTGTTTATGCTGGTTCTGAATGTGGCGCAGTGGGTCTGTCCCTGCGCTAGATCCTCAAGTCCCTGGAGAAGGGGCTGCCCGTTTTGTGCAGCACCCTGCACGCTGGCAGCACCCAGCAAAGCATGAAACATTGCAAGGCTGAGGTTTATGGCTGGCGCCTGGAATCTACAATCTGCCCTGACTGTGGCACTGGGGGGATCTGGGAAATGTAAGGAATCCTGGCGCCACGCTAGAGTCACACAGGGGCATGTTCAGAAGATTAGGGGGATGCATGGAGACGCATCTGTGTGTGGAACTCAGCCCAGCACGGTTGCTGCTTCGTAAACCTCCCGGCTAGCACATACCGTACTACAGAGCGAGAGAAATGTATGAGCTGGATTAGAGCAGAACCCATGAGGGGCTGAGAGGCAGACGGAGCCCTGGAGTTAAAGTTCTCTGATGAGCCAGAGGCTCCAAACACAGCAGAATTTCTACAGAGGGGAAAATATTCTCCCCATAGACACATCTACAGGTCTGGATCCAGCATACATATACGCTTGGAGCAGGAGACTGGTGGTCAGGCCTCCTGGGCTCTAGACAGGCCTCTGCCTCTGGCATACTGGGTGAGTCCCCTTCCTTCTCTGTAACTCATTTTCCCCAGTTGTAAAATGCAGGTGAAGATACTGACCCTGGATTGTTAAGCAACGGTAATTTTCAGGGATGAAACTGCTATAGAAGTCCAAAGCAAGGTAGCTACATTTCTCTGATGTCATATCACACATAGCATCGTGCATGAAACACCACACAGCATTGTAACTCTTACAGGAGCAAAATATCTGTTACATTAACTGTATTACACTTTACAGATATGATTTTCAAAATGGCTTAAGTGATTTAGAAGCACAAACCTTATTGACCTGCAATGGGACTTGTGCTCCTAAGTCAGTTAAGAGGCTTTTGAAAACCCCACCCCAGATATCTATCAGCACCTGGGTGCTGCAATCACAAGTACTTTCAAGATGTTTATAATAAAAATGTTATGTGAGTGTGAACCAATCACATAAATTGTTTCAGTTTTATTAGTTGTTTACACAAACTTCCAAGGGATTTGCACAAGTATACAGGCAATGTTTGAGTCTAAAGTTTGAATGTTGACTAGACTGCTAATCCAGTAGCTACCAGCAACAATACAACCCACAAGAGCGTAGTGTCATATGAGACTAGAGTCACGCTGAGGACTAAAACAATGACCCCAAAGCTGAGGAATGACATATGTTTACACTGCATTGTGAATCCAGGTGTGTGGACTCGGTAATTCCAAGCATGCGCTTGAGTGTTCATACTGCATTTTAAACCTGGGTTTACGATTGCTGGACCTGGGACTCACAGCCATGCTAACGCGTCCAGGCTGCAGGATGACAGGGCCGGGACCCAAGTCACAGTGGGACTTGGGCTCTGATGACCCACCCCCCTAGCAGGGTCTGAGGACCTGGGTGCTGAGTGCTCGCTGACCTGCCAGACTGATTTATGTGTGCACGGAAAGGGGGGCTTGGGCTCAAATCAGAGACAGAACCCAGGCTTAGCGTGTGCTAGAGACATAGCAAAGGCTACAGGGGGGAAGGGTAATGTGGGCATTGAAGAGCTGGAGAATTGGGTTCAGTGCCCTGTCTCTGCCACAGACTTCCTGTGTGACCATGGGCAAGCCTCTTAGGACCAGATTCCTAAGGTATTTACGTACTTAAAGATGTAGAGAGGCTCCCCAGCAGGTGCCTAAATACCTTTAACCATGTGGCCTTTAGTCTCTTTGCATCTCAGTTTCCTGTGTGCAAATGGGGGCAATAGACCTGCCCTACTTCACATGGGGCGCGAGGAAGAATGCAGTATTGATTGCACCAATGCTCCGGTGCCTCCTCAACAGGCATTGCAGCTAGGTAGAAAAATAGCTTATGTCCAACGGCGTGTCTGGTACACATTTTGATACAGGAGTGTAGAAAAGGTTTAATGCCTTTAAGAACCTGGTGGTTGGTTGAGAGGAGCCCCAGGATCCTCTCTAGTTAACATATTTTCTAAAATATGACCCATCTTCCTAATCTAAATGTGGCCCAAATGAAAACACCAAGAATGTATCCGCTCTGTATGTACAGCCCAGGAGCAAGTTACTACTTATAATGAGCACCAAGCCCCAAAAAGCCTCAAGATCAACAGCCTGTCATCATTGGTCTTCAGCAATTTACAGCCTTGCCGTCTCCTAGTAACTCTAGCTCTTCATTCCTCTACCCCTTTCTTGTTTTGACATAAGCACCGGCACAAGGACTTTTGGTAACACTTGGCTGCCTCAACCGATGCTCTTTGTCACCTCTCAGGTCCTGATCCTGCTTTTATCCTTTACACAATGCTGGATCTGGCCCCTTTTAAGTGTTAGAGCAACCATTTGTACCAATGTATTGCATGGGCACAGGGAAATACAAGTTCTCTCACACTGGTATAAATAGGAGTAACTCCCTTGACCAACAGAGCTAGGCCAGCATCAAACTGCAGTGAGAAAGGAGGATCAGGTCCCACGGATCACAGACGTCCAACCCTGCACAATAATGCTCCTCCCTGATCCAATAGGGGACATTTCCTTCCTGGACCCCAGTTGCGTGAAGGGTTTGTAACCAGAAGCATGACAGTGTCATGGTGGCCCGGGACTTCTTGCCATGAAATAAATTCCTGTGGTCTGAGTTTGTGCTGAGGCACCATGCCAAACGAAACCAGCGAAGGGCTGAAATTAACCAACTGGTCTGGGTAGGTTCTTTGGTTACCGGTTCAAAGAGGGGAGGCTGGGGGTCCATGGTTCCAGAGCTCTGAAGACACCATAAGCCCTGCTTACACTGTGTATACACTCTGGAGACTATACCGGCATAGCTCTGTCGGTGTTGCTATGCCAGCATAACCCCATAGTGTAGAAGCCACCTACACCGGCAGAAGGGGTCTTCCACCTCCCAGAACGCTTCTAGCTACATCAACGGAAACATTCTTCTGTCCACATAGCTGCGTCTACACTGGGGATTAAGGTAGCACAGCTTTGTCGGTCAGGAGGTTGCTAGGCGCTGACCCAAGTTTTAAGTGTAGACCATTTAATTCCCTTTTAATGTGGATGTGGATTCTTAGCGTCTGCCTGCCAAGTCACAGGCCCGATTCCTTCCACCCCTCACCCAGGGGACCTGTTCCTAAGCGTTACTTTATGTGACACTCACAGAGGCACTGGGGGTGTGGGCAGAGGTGTCACACTCCGACCTGGCAAAAACAGGGTTGAAAGTAACTGCAACACATCTCTGAATGCGTTCCGGTGAAAGAAGGCAGCAACCACCAGAAGAAGCACTATGCAAAGAGTATAGATAGATAGCCAGATAAGGTGGGTGAGGTAATATCTCTTGTCTCTCTAACATCCTGGGATCAACATGGCTACAACAACACTGCAAACCAATAGACAGATGGATACTCGGAGACATCAATGCTTCCAGCATCTCAACTGCACCTCAGAAAGTCAGGTACCCGAATACTCCATCTAAGAGTCTGTTTCTTTGGTCTCCAAGCACCTCTACAAAGGGCAGCTGAGAGACCCAGGCATGAAGTGTAGCAGGAAATTGGGCCACTTGCCGCACACTCCTAAATTTGCAAACTATTATGCTTTCTGCCTGGGAGCCTAGTCATGGAAAACAACTTCCTGGCTAAAGGCAAAGCCACTGGCTAGGATGCAAAACACCCCCTGCCCCCCAATATACACACAGATGCATAAATAAAAAGAGACCCATACAGACACACATCCACACACAGACCACCAGCACATAGACATATGCTCACATGCAGACGGACCACACACATGCACCTGCACACACACACACCTCTCTAAAAAAAAACCCTGATGAAATCAGTACAGGGCCAACAACAGCACGTCCTGGAGAAAGCAGCCCCATTTAAAGTTTAATTTGTTCAATAGGCCAAGGCGAGAGGTTCATTGATCTCAGGGTTTAATCATTCATTTCTTATTTACAGTCCCCAAGGAGGGGGCATATTTGTCTCTCCACAGCCCTTCTCAGGTCGCTGCCTGACCGGTACGGCAGGAAGCTCGGAGTCCATTGTCTGTCTCTGGTCAAGGTCCCAGGCTCATGCTCTCTCAGGAGCAACTTCCCAAGATGTTTGTGTTTGAAAGTTCACGTGTGGCGCTGGAGGGGGGAGCAATTTCAAGGTCTGGCGTTGCAAAGTGGCTTTCCAAACAACTAGATTCAGAGCGTGGCTTCGCCGGTGGAAATCTAGAGTGGACCCACTTACTGTGGATTTAACGCAAGTCAAACTGAGGTTAGAGACTGGTTTTCTAAGTCCAAGAATCCGCTCACTTTCCGTTGAATGCAGCCACCTCATGGGAGAAACACAACAGCTGTTTTAACAGTCGCTGCAACGCTACACAAGAGTTGAAGTAAGGATTGCTGCATGCAGTTGAAACATGAAGGAGAATTTAAGGCGGCAGAGCTGGAATTTGGCTAGAATACAGGTCTATAATGCAAAGCATGAGCAAAATGATATGGCCACAAGTGACTGGGACCTTAGTTTTACATCTCCCCTGAAACACAGCTAGCTTGTTATGATTTGCACTTATCATCAAAAATCTTCAAATTCATGAATTCTGTGAATCCTGAGCTGTCAGCAAACAAGAGGAGAGACAGGAGCCACAAAAATGGATAGATACACCTGGTCCAAATAGGTTTCAGAGTGGTAGCCATGTTAGTCTGTATCAGCAGAGCGAGGAGTCCTTGAGGCACCTTAGAGACTAACAAATTTATTTGAGCATAAGCTTTCATGGTCTAAAACCCACTTGATCGGATGCATGCAGTGAAAAATACAGTAGGAAGATATATATACACACAAAGAACATGAAAAAAACGGGTATTGCCATACACACGATAACGAGAGTGATCAATTAAGGTGAGCTGTTATCAGCAGGAGAAAAAATCCTTTTGTAGTGATGGTCCAAATAATTTGAGAAGATGGCCCTCGAGTCAGCATCCTCCCCAGACCTTGCTGCAATGGGCAAGTGCAGATTATAGAGCGGCACCCCGGCGTGGAAAGAAGCTTATCCTTGACAAAAGACTGTGACGGATCAGAGCTATGCAAATGGAGAATCTGACTGGAGGGCTCAAAGTGGGGAAATGCACTGGTATATGGGAATCAAATGAAGCCAGAACAAAGCAGGAATGCACTTCCTTAACCTCAGAGAGAAACACTGTCTGATGCTCCAAGCAACCTGGACGCCATGCCTGAAACTCAGCCTATCATCTCAACCACCTCCTGCAAAACGCTGCCTCTGGGACACTTGCCTCCTGCAAGACGCTGCCTCACGCATCTGTGTGAGTTCCTACCACATGGGAGCCTGAACAAAATGGCAATGAACAGCTGTACTGCCAGGGCAAACAGGGATGCCGAGATTGAGATGGCCGAGAGCACAGAACTGGACAGGTGGGAAGCCCCCAACCAACTACTGGCAACATCCTGGGTTCTAAAGTATGGTGCCGTACACAGGCGGGTTCTTGACTTTCTAAATTTCTAATCAAAACAAAGAATCTCTCAGGATAGTGCAGGTTCTAGAACCTCAAACTTTTGAACTTCGTGGGTTTTCAAACTGAGAATCATTTAGAACTTCCTGGGTTCTACAGTATAGACCACCTTAAACCTCGGTGGGTTCTGGATTTTAGAACCCTTAAGAACTTTCTCTTGGACTGTAAATGGTTTGGGGCGGGGACAACAGGCCGAATTCTCAGCTCGTCTAAATCAGCAGAGTGCGATGGATGCAGGCGGGCTGAGGCTCTGGTCCCATGACTTGGGGCACTTTGTGCACTGCAGGCATTTATCAAAACACAGATAATATCAATAACTTCATGGGCTCAAGGAGCTTGGTCCTTTTAGAACCTCCCAGGCTCTTGGATTTTGAACCTTTTAAAATCCAACCGTGCCCATGAAAGCTGTTTAAAGTTTAAACATGACTAAAGCAGCTGCCCATCCTGCCCATACGGGCCTTAGCGATGGTTGACAAAGCACCAGCAACAATCAGCCAGAGTGCAGCACTTCTTGGCTCACGGACGAGCTGCTTCTTTCATCCCTGCCCTGAATGCCCCAGTGCTCTGCAGCCTGCTGGTTAACTCAGGACAGCTGAGCCTGGCTGAGCTGATGGGCTGTGGGTGGGGAAGAAGGGTGCCCCGGAGCTTAATTCATTGGATATTCTGTCCCTGCCATCCGCTGAGAGACCATCCAGCACTGACGGCCCCCCAGCAAACACAAACCAAGGGCTTTAATCAGTAACTTGTGCTCTCACCCACCCCCACCCCCTGGCTCAGCCATTAAAGCTTCTCAAAGGAAAGCTGTCTGCCTGAATTTCATGTGCAAGCAACTTCCAAGTGTTGCCAGGCCACACGGCCCAGCAGGGGTCCGTGTGATTTCAACCACAGGGACCGAAGGGCACGGGCTCGGAGGAGCCGAGAAGTCTGCCCACCTCAGCAGGAGCAGAACTCTTGCCTGGCAGCCGTGTGGATAGCCAGACTCTGGTTCACAGATCTCGGGAGGCGTTCCCCGAGTGGTCAAGCAGCACTCAAAGGGTTAATGGGACGGAAAGGGACAATTGCCGGGCTGCAGGAAAGATGCGGGCCCTTTGTTGGCATGCTTGGACAAGGGCTCAGCAGCAGAAGGAAATGACCTGAGGGAAGATGCCAAAGCACATCTGCCCCAGAAGGGCTCAGCCAGGGGCCTGTTATGCAGACAATTTCATCGATCAGTTCTACAGACCTCCCTGGGGCCCAGGCGGGCTGGCTTGGCCGGCCCCCTTTGGCTACACTGGAGTGGGCTTCCCTTTGTGCCATATCTTGCTCGTCCGTTGCCCTAGCTCTGCGTCGGATGACGAGACACCCGGCTTGGCACAAGCTGACAGGGCAGGAGTAAAGAAGGGCTCTGCTCTCATCCCCTGGCTGCCATGCCCTTCCTCTTTGTGAGCTCAAAATCCGCCCCTCAGAAAGGTTCTCCAGCCATTGCTGTTCTCATCGGTAACCTGGCCCCATGGGGATATTCCTGGGGAGAAGCCACTCCCGCTAGAGGCCTTATTGTATTTCCTAGTCGGGCCTTTTGGTCCTTACCCCCTGCCCGTCACTGTGGCATCAGGTCAGCGCTCGCTAGCGTCAGATTGCTCACTACCAATGGTGCCTGTTTGCCCTAAGTGCCCTGCACATAGCCTGAGCATCACCTGCCCCTGCAGGTACTTTCTAGCATCCTGGGGCAAGCCCCACATCATGGAGATGCCAGATTCACGCATAACCCAGACAGCTGGAGACGATCGATGGAGCACAAAGGCAGAGGCCAGGAAGGGGCCTCAGCTGCTGAGATAATAAACCCCGCACACAGTCAGGTGCTGGACTCTGGGCTTTCGGGGCTCCATGTTTGCTCCCGAGACTCACGATCAGCCCCCTGGCCCCGCAGGGAAGCATTTGTTCCCTAGGTGACGACTTCACTTGAGGCTCTGGCTTCTTTAGGGTCTGCCCTGCAGCTGCTGCAGCCAGAAACAGGTGCTCCCCAGGAACCCCTCCCTGTGACTACTCCCTTCCCGATGGCAGACGGGGATCCCGTTCCCGTCTATCACCTATCCTTGCAGGCACCCCAGGAGCAAGGCTCCGCGCAGGCCCCAGCTCTCCTGCCCCGAGGGCCTCCCCTCTGCCCGGGTTCCTGTCTCGCTTGGCTGGGCTGGGGCAGCAGGAGCAGGTGCGAAAAGTGGGTCAGGGGGAGAGAAACAAAGGGAAGAAAGGTAGGAACGGAGGGAGGAAGAAGGCGAGGAAGGGGAGGGTGGAACAAAGAACCCACGGAGCGAGAGAAGAACTATGGCGGCAGAGAGAGTGCATTAGTCTGAAACTAGGGATATTGCCCCCGAGCCTTGCCGGCCGGAGGAGCATCGGGTCACACACCTGCCCTCGGCCCTGCGTTACAAACCGTGCCCCGCGTCCCAGACTAGTGTTTGTTGGGAGCAACCAGCCGCCTACCTGGCCCCGGCGGCGGGGAGACGCTCCGTCTCTGCTGGCCTGACGGGAAAACTGGGGATTCCTGTTCCACTCTAATCCTTTATCTACCTGCCCCGCTGGCGGCTGGCAGCACCCGCCCCCTGCTTGACATCACGCCGGGGAGAGGAAAAACAGCCTCACTGGCCCGGCAGGATCAACAAAAGGCCCCGTGGCAGGTGCAGGGCCCCGCTGCGGCTGCGTGCTTTGCTATTAACTTTGTAATTCAGTAGCTTTGTTGATCACTCCTCCCCACCCCCCGCACACCCTCTCGCGCCCGGCCCCTTTTCCTTAGCCGAGCCTCTGGGATTCGGCATAGCCAGGAACTGGGAGATGCCAACTATCCCCACGCGCCCCGTGGTCCCACAGTTTGCATCAGGCTTTGTCCCAACCTCGGAGGACCAGGGTAGGGTGACCAGATGTCCCGATTTTACAGGGACAGTCCCGATATTTGGGGCGGTGACTTATATAGGCACCTATTACCTCCCCCCACCCCCTGTCCCGATTTTTCACACTTCCTGTCTGGTCACCTTAGACCAGGGGGATGATGGACCAGGAGGGAGACAGGGTCGTGGGTTCACTCAGCCCGTGAGGCCTTGAAAGAGCCTGTGATCACCACAGCCCTGGAGAGGGAGGCTGGTCTAGTGGCTAAGGCACAAGGCTAGCAGCCAGGAGAGCGGGGTTCGCTCGGTGTGACCTTGGCCCAGTCTCCTCATCTCAATTCCCTGCCCTCTACCCTGTCACAGGCTTAATTCTTCAGGGATTTCTTAGCAGGCTGTGTGTGCCCCCCATGGGAACAGACCTCTCTGCAGCAGGCCCTGCCCTCTAGGGGTGCCAACCTGCCTCGCGACCCTTTGCGGGCATTTCGGGGGCTGCAAGCGGCCCTGAGCAGCCAGGGTAGGGGGGGTTGGGTGGGAGGAAGGGCAGCAGTGCCCCCTGGAGACCGATTGCTCCAAGCCACTGCCATGTGTGCTCTTCCTCCCCACCACCCGAAATCTCCCCTTTTGGCGCCATTCACCCTGGCCAGGAATGGGCCCCATTCTGGATCCCACACGGGGCAGGCTCTGCCCGGTCACTAAGGAAAATAAATCTTGGCTGTTCCCCATCACCAAACACAGGCATTGGGGCTCCTACGTCCCGAAGGACAAGACGGGCCTGCAAACCACCTCTAGGGCACGTGAGGCTTCTGCATTGCACAGAATCGACCCGGCTCCGAGCCCCGTCGCTCTCGCTGGCAGGAATGTTCCCTGGAACCTGCCAGCTGCCGACGGGCCCCTCCCTGGTCCAGACGAGACTCCCACACCTCCTCTCCCTGCCCCGAATCAATGGGCCCATTGTGCTGGGGCAGGGTGCCCATGCCCTATGGCAGCCTGTGTGGTTAGTGCCTCCCCCTCCCTGCCTGGCTGGGTGCGTCTGAGAACACTCCCTCCCTCCGCCCCGGCGTTGTGAACCCCGCCTGACTGATTGGTGGGTGTAAGCGGAGCTGGGGTGAGGCACAACCGACAGTGGGGATGCGTCGAGGTGGGAAAGGGCTTTGTCCCCCATCCTAGGCCTTTCCCTGGCGTTATGGACCGAACCTCAGAGCAGCCCTGGATGGGGAAGCACCTGCCATGCCATGCTTTACCGCCAACCCACTCCAGCTCTGCAGCTTCCCTGGGGGTCTGTGCCCTTGAGTCCCCCATTCCCCCCAGTCAGGCGAATGTATTTCCGTGCCACCCCTCCCCAATGCAGCGCTCCCGACCCAGGGGCGGGTGCCACCCGCCAGGACTTTAGATGCCAGGCACACACCCAGGCCCGGAGCATCAGCGGCTTTACAAGGGGGAGGTCCAGCTGTTGGGATCCAAGGTGGTTGGCAAATCTGGAGTCCAGCGTCCTGGGTTCAGGGACGCTTGGGGGGTGACGAGGAAGGACGCTGCCACTTGGAACGTTGAAGAAGGCGAGGCCTAGCATGGACAGATGCTCTGCAATATTCCCTCACATGGGTTGGCTGATGCCCCGCAATGCCAACCCACAGCCCCCTGCCTATTCCAGCCCTGGGCTGCCTCCCACAACAACTCTGCTTGCCCCTCAGTCTCGATTCACAGCCCTCCTGCCACTCCAGCTCTGGGATCCCCACGCAATGGAGACTCTGCTGTGTCCAGTACCCCCTGTGCCCCATTCTCTTGGTCTGATCTCTGTCTCTTGTCCTGTCCGGGATTCTCCGTGCCCCTTTGAACTTGTGGGCGGGTGCCAGGCTGGGCCAGCAGCCTGCGTTACTCAGCACTCTCATTATGGATTTCATAACTTGCAGAGGGCCCTGTCACTGCCTGGCCCCCGGCCAAGAGCAACATAGGTCTGACCTGCACCATTCAGGGCTCGCCGGGGAGACAGGCGGAACTACAGCAGCTGTGCCATGCCCAGGCCCAGCTGCTTGGACCTAGCACGCTCCAGGGTTTTTATTATCCTGCCTGGGTACGGCGAGAGGGCTGGGAAGTGCTAGCCAGCCCAGATGTTAGTCAGGCACAGCTGGAAGGCGAATCTGAACAGTCACAGAACAGAGCTGCCCCTAAGAGCAGGCTCCATCTCGTTATCAGTGGGGGAAATCTCAGGGCAGGGGAAAGGGCTGCCCTGCGTGTCAGGCCTCTGTACTGTCTCCAGGAGTGTCCCTCTCCATGCACAGCCCCCTTCCGGGTCTGGGCTGATCCCTTTCCTCCTGCTGCATGTGCACAGCAAAGGGGCTGGGAGTTCCCTGCGTGACCTGGCACCGTGGCGCTGGGCTTCTTCCTGCCAAGCTTATCTGCCCCTCCATGGCACAGGTACTTGTGCTTGGGGTGTGTGCATAGTATGCGCTTCTGCCCCGCGTAGATGCATGGCGCCGCTTTGCACATGGTGGTTGTGCACAGTGCAGCTATGTGCACAGTGACTGTGCATAGTGCATGTTTTGTGCCGGGTCAGGAATCAGGGCCTACTGCAGAGCCCAACTCTGGTGACCTAACCAGGGTAGCTGGTCTGTAATAGGCTGCCTGATTGGTCAAGAGAGTCAGCGGACTGTTCTTAAGCCAGCAGCACACACAGGTCACTGCTAGCTTCACCTACTGGAGTAATTTATTCGCAGACGAGGTGATAGTGCCTGCAGCCCTGCTCCTGCCTTCGATCCAGCCATGCCTTACTCAAGCTAACCCCGTCCTAACCGTTGGCTCTGAGTGCTGACTTCTGCTCTAACCACTAGGCATGACTGCCCATGTCCTCCGTGGTGGGTGTGCATAGTCCATGTCTGAGTTCAGGGTTGGATGCGTATTGCAGGTTTGTACATAAGACCATAAGAGTGGTCAGACCAATGGTCCATCTGGCCCAGTAGCCTGTCTCTGACAGCAGCCAATATCAGGTGCCCCAGAAGGAATGAACAGAACAGGGAATCATCAAGTTGCCCATTCCCAGCTTCTGGCAAACAGAGGCTAGGGACACCCTCCCTGCCCAGCCTGGCTAATAGCCATTGATGGACCGATCCTGCAGGAACTTGTCTCGGCCTTTTGTGAACCCTGCTCCAGTCGTGTGCAGGATGGCTGCGCAGGGTGCAGGTCTGAGCGTGCGCGGCGTACACTGGTACACGGTGAGTGTGCATTGTGGGCATACATAACATTGGCTTGCAGGCAGACGGCCTGGTTGTGCCCACACATGCTTATACCCAGCTGCCTTTGCGGCTGCTGCAGGGGTGCCCCCTCCAGGTGCCTGGTGCTCTTAACAGAGAAACGTTGTGTGTGTGCCCGGCCAGCAGCAGTAGAGTCGTAAATCCTGACAAAGTGCTGGGACAGCATTTTCCACCAGACTCTTGTGCAATGTGCAGGGATTAATGTTCAAAATTCAAAACACAATCAGTGCCCTCCCACCCCCGCCCCCGCCGTCCTCTCTCAACCCCGGCCATGGAAGAAACAACTGTGACAGATGGGGAGGCTTCAGAGCTAAAAAAGATCTAGCCACCCGTGGTTCTGCAGCGCTCATTCCCCACTTCTCCCCCTGCAACTGGAGGAGAGGGCTTGCGTGGGGACAGGGGATGCTGTTAAAGCAGCCGTCGGCCTTCATTGGGCTGGGGGAGGCAGCCCCATCCCCTGCGTGTCTGTTGCCCAACACCTGGCCCCAGCTCCGTGGGCTAAGCCCAAGTGCTGATCCTGGCTCCGCCCCCCTCAATCTTGCCTCAGGTAAGTCACTTTTCTGCTCTGTGCCTCGGTTTCCCCTGCATTGGGGTCAGGACAGCAACATGGGGACAGGGAGTCAGGCTTTGTCTGTTAATTCTGTGCAACGCCTGGACAATCCATGACAATGCAGAAGTCAGTGCCTCAGTTTCCCCTCCCACCCTGTGTCTGTTCAGACTGTCAGCAGTCTGGGACAGGGAATATCTTGCCCTAGGCGTCTGTGCAGTGCCTGGCTATACAGCTGGGTCCTCTGCATTCTGCTGCCACACGAATAATAAGCAATAATCCCATTAAACCCATTCTGAGGGGCATGGGGAGCTGGTGTCTAGACCCCTGGTGACAGGAGGGCTCGGAGCACTCTGAGCTGGCCAGATCCCTCGACAAAATGCTCCACAAATCACAGCACCCAGTGGATACAGAACCAGACTCTAGCAGCCGGATTTGCTGGCAGGAACCTAATGCATAGTCCTGTCCTCCCCTGCAATGCTGGCTCCAAGCACTGCTCCATCCAGCCTGGTACTACTTCTCCCGCAGCACAATGAGGCCTGTTACCCTGCTCCTGCAAAGGCCTGAACCTGGAGAGGAAGGGGGAGTTGCCCATATTGCACTGGGACAATTGCTCACTGCTGCCCTTTCAAGTGTGGGGAGTAGGTCAGGATTCCTCGCTGGTCCCTGGGCAGATGGGTCCATGCTGACGCCCCTTTCTGAGTCCGAAACGCCCCTTCCAACAAAGCCCCTGTCCAGAGCACCGAGGACAGCATACTAACGCTCTCTGGGCAATCGGCCAGCACACACAGCCCCAAGCAAGCAATCTCTCGGCTCTCTGCGCCAACGCCCTCCTAGGGAGAAGCGTAGCCTGGAAAGCAGTGCTTAGGTGAGACCAGTGTCCTCTAATGACAGCAGCTGGCAGTACTTTTCCCCTTCGGCAGGAGAGCGGAGCCTCTAGTCTAGAGGGTAATAGTTGACTCTTCTGTGGCAGGATCTCTAAGCACTTTACAAGCATTACTCAGCCTTCTGCTGGGAAAGAGGGAGGGTCGTTCTGCTCATTATTTTACGGATAGGGAAACTGAGGCACAGATATGTTTGCACAGCACCTAGCACCTGGTCCATGACTGGGGCTCCTAGCTGACATCTCAATTCAAATAATTAATAATAAGGGACCTAGCACAGAGAACTGGCAATAGAACCCAGGTGTCCTACTTCCCAGGCCAGGTGACTTGGCCACAGAGAAGCTGTCACTAAGTCAGAAATCCTAGAAGTCCTGGACTCGCAGTCCCCTGCTCCGATGTGCTAGGAACCGCTCTCTTTCCAGAGCTAGCTAGGAATAGAGCCTGGAGCCTCGAGGCTCTGTGCTGGCCCTTAACCAGAAACCACCATCCCTTCTTCTGAGAAACAGTCAGCCCTACATCCGGCCAGTTTGGGACTCTCCCAGCTCTGGCCACTCTGCCCGGCCCAGTGACCATACCCAGGGCACCAGCCCTACCTCAACGTCTGCCCCCGTCCGCTGAGACACAAGCCACAGAGATCAGTTAAAACCAGCCCGTGTGGGTGCGTTCCACCCTCTCCTACTCAACCCTCATCGTCAGTCAGGGCTGAGGCTGCTCAACCAGCCTGAGAAATGGCTTGCTGAGAAGATGCAGGGCGGGAACTCCTGGGAAGGAATTGGTCAATCAGCCTGACCAGCCAGTGCCTCCTGCCAGGCACTGAATCAGCATCCCAGGCTTGGCCCTTGGACGTGCTGATGCTGGTTATAGCCCTAGGCTGGGACTCTGGAGACCTGGGTTCAATTCCTAGCTCTGCCCCAGTTGCCCTGTGTGACCTCAGGCTAGTCATGTACCTCTCAGTGCCTCAGTTTCCCCCCACTAAAGGGGGGATAATGATCTTGTTGCTTAGTTAGCTCTTTGGGGGAAGGGACCGTCCCATGTAGATGCAGCACCCAGCAGTCTCTAAGCACGAGTGTAATACTCCCAGAACTCAAGCAGATTCTCTGCTCAATAAATCAGCTGCAATCCAGCATCTGTTGCAGCTTCCTCCTTCCCTGTTGGGGCTCCCACCAGGAGGGGAAGGGAACAAGCCCTGTAAATTTCCCATCCCTGATTCATGCTGCCTCTCCCATTCGCCCAAGCTGCTCTTGGCCTGTTCCTCCACCCCTCTGGTGATCCCAAAGAGCTTTGCACATGTTAACCTCCTGCCCCTCTCACTGGGAGTGGAATCAGGACATTGATCCCCCTTTCACATGTGGGGAAACTGAGGCAGAAAGGACATGTCCCACATCACAGAGCTGGGAATAGAACCCAGGAATCCTGGTGCAGAGTCCCCATGTCTAACCACTAGACTCTGCTTCCAGAGCTGGGAATAACAGAATCTAGGAGTCCTGGCTCTCAGTCCTGAGCTGGGATTAGAACCCAGGACACTCCAGCTCTGCACTCAGTCCCCTGGGTCACCCGTGTAGCCACACTGATGTGCTCCTTTAGCACCCGTGGGTGGAGCAAGAGGTTCAGGGTTCTGCCTCTAGCCATTGCCCTGCTGGTCCGCATGGCGGAGGTGGGCAGCGCTGTGAAGCCGTCTGTGGCCCGGGTTAGTGTCAGCCTTGATTCCTGGCTATTAACAGCCCCCCTCTGGCTTTTACCCAAGTGTTGCAATTACACAGAGTGCCCACCGGGTGGCAGCACACTCGACAGAGGCCAGCACCCTGCGTGGGAGCAGGATTAGATCACTGGCTGGGTGCTGGAAAGTGGGGACCCCAGCAATGGGAGCATCAGCTGGGCCGCTCCCCCAGGGAATGCGATGGGGTGCCCAAAGTCACCCCCCCCTGCACCCCGTCGCTGCAGCCTTGGCTGGGCAGGGTGGCCCTCCGAACATGGCCTTTGCCTCAGCCCTGTTTGAAACGCTCCTGAGCCGTCTCTTAGCAACAGTCCCACACGGGTGGGGCAGAGTCTCCTGGCCAGGCTGTGGGATTGCAGTGCCCAGGGCCAGGAGCTGGGCTGGCCGGCAGGGATGGCGGGGGGCAGCGTCCGGTGCACTCCAGGGAGAGTGGGGGCAGCGCTTGTGGGGGGCTGGGGCTTAGAGCCCAGGGCAGAGAGCCAGGATACCTGGGTTCTCTCCCCAGCCACGTTTCCCCATGTGTGGGGCAGGGAGGATGACGGTGAGCAGGGTGGTGAGGCTCCTTGGGACCCTGTTTCGCGGGAGGGTCTCTCAGCTCCGGGGGTTTGTCACTGGCAGGGCTGGATTTACACATTATGTGGCCCTAGGCACCACCTTCAGCCCCCCTCCCCCACAGCTGACCTTTGTGTTTTCTGTAAAAAAAAATGAAACTTTTAACCCACTTTTAACTTTTAGGTACCCCAAGGCACGTCCTACTGTGCCTAATTGGAAATCCGGCCCTGGCCATGTAGGGCGGGGAGTTGCCTACCTTTCCCCTGGCTCTGAGTGGCGAGGTGGAGCGATCTCCCTCGGATCCAGGCCCGAATCCTGCGCCCCGACAGCCCCATCTCCACATTCTCCTGTGGGAGAGGACAGGAAGGGTCCCTCAGCCCCAGCACACACAGTCACCCCTGGGGCACCGGGAGAACACCGGGCACCCAGAGGGAGAGCCACCAAGTGCAAACAGCGGTGCAAAAAGCTCCCCAAACCCTCATGAGCCCAGAGCCCATGCAGCCCTCAGCTTCACTACAGTGACAGGGGAGGGCCATGGGAAATGAGTGGAGGCCTCCCTCTGCCTGTCTAGATTCTTATACTGCACCCATCACCATAGTGTCTGGGCATTGCTCTTAGACGGTCACTGCATCCCACCAGGCCCTGCCAGTGAAAGGCTCTGGCTCTCCCCCACACACACAGCCGCGGTGTTGGCTATAGGCATTTTATGTGACACCCTCTTTTCCCTCCCTGGTGCCAATTGTCTATAAACAGCAGTGACCCTGAAATCAGTGCCAGGACTCCCAAGAGTGGGCCTGAGGAACCCACTGACCAGCCCCCCACAAAGAGAATTAGCAGTAAAGTGAGAGACTAGAATCCCCCATCCATCGGGGGCAATGAGCCCACCCTACCTCGCCCATGGCACCCACTTCCTAGCGCTCGCCTTCCGCGTCCTCTTGTCCTCTCCTAGCAGTTATGACCATTTCTGTTCCAAACCACCGGCCCCAGCTGGGAGCCTTATCTGGGCTCTTGCTTTGCTGTAATTTACCAGCTATAGCTCGCTGCTGCTGCTGGCTTTGTGCAGAAAGGGAAAGAGAGACTGAAGGAGAGGGATCTTTCACACTGCATCTGCACAACACCCCCCCACACACAAATACACCCCTACCAGCACCCACAAGCTCTTGAGGTGCCCCCTGCGTTTTCTGCTGTGAGCTGGGGCACACGCTTTTCTAGACCCCCAGCAAGGACACGAGTTTTAACTGCCTACAAATATCTTTCATCAGAGAATCTCATTTTGCTTATCGAACGTGAATTAATCCAGCCTCAAAGCCTGCCCATCCTTCGAAGCTGAGATCAGTAACTTCACTTTGCAGCGGGGGAAACTGAGGCACAGCGTGCTGAAGTGACTTGTGTGTGGCCACAAAGTGAGTTAGTGGCAGACCTGGGAATGGCAGAAATTCTGCCAGCTACACCTGTACTCCACCCCACTTGGCAACACTCCCTCCCATAACTGGGAATAGATCCTAGGAGTCCTGATTCCTAGTCACCTGCTCTCACTAGATTAAACTTCATCCCGAACACAGGCCCCCAGCCAGAGCAAAAAGGAGCAGTAAAGTTGGCCTATAATAAATTCCATTTTAAGCAATGAGTTAATTTAACTCTGTGAATTTTTCCTGGGAAGCTAATAAGAGTCTAGCTAATCCTGCAAAATCTCACGTTTGTTCCCTGCTGGGGACCAGATTGCAACCTAAATGTTAAAATTTGTACAGTGGCTTTCACTGCAAAAGATCCCAGTCCGTGTCCCAGGCTGTATACAGAACAACTGAGGATGCAGCCACCTCTGGGGAGGTGGGGTGAAAAGTAGCGATGGGGAGAGAATAACTTGGTGAAGAATTCAGGAGCAAACCCCTCAAATTAGGAAAAGCACCAGGAGGTCCATGGAGGAGGAGCTGGATTTTCTTTCTTTTTTTTTTTTACACTCAGCCTGGTGGCTTTAGTAGGCAGCTGATAAAAGGCACTGGGAAGGTTGTGGGGTCCATAAAGTGGCTGTGGGTCTCAGGTTGGTTTCATTGTCGTACATCCTCCTTGTACAATAACCTTGCAGCCATCAGGTGGGGAGAGATTGGTTCCATTCCTGGTCCCATCACTGACTTTCTGATGTGGCTCTTGGGTGAATCCCTTCCCCACCCCTTTGTGACTCAGTTTCCCAATTTGTAAACTGTGGCTGAGGGTATTTATCTGCCTGCCTAGCAAGGGACTACAGTCGTTAATTGCTTGTGAGTACCAGCCCTGGCTTTTATTGAGGCCAATTTGCATAGACTTGTAGGGATAGGAACTCGGGGTGATTTGTGACTGCCTGTTCCCAGGCTAGGGTCCCTGTCCGAACATCCCACCCACCCTACAAGTGTCACCTCATCTTGAAGCCCCCGGCAGACATCTGACACTGTCAGGAAAGTCCACCAGAGGGTGCTGTAGAGCAACATACGGTTCTCTGCTCCCCAAGGAGACAGCTGCCTCCAGTCCCAGCTCAGCAGAGCAAGAGGCAAAAGAAGGCCTGAACCCAGGTGTCCTACCTAACGGCCCAGGGCGCTGGCTGGAAGGCCGGTAGGAGCTTGTCTGTGCAGGCAGCAGAGCTTTCTTGGGGGCCCGTCTCAGACTGGAACAAACTCCCGTGAGAGCCAAGAGCCCGCCCAGATCTCCCTGCCGTCGGCTCCTGGTGCAGCAGGCACGCCTGTCAGCTGCACTTGCTGATCTCTGCACAGAGCTGCATGGACGTTCCCAACCCAAAGCCTTGCCCAAACAAGCCATGTCAGGCCCAAGACACCCCCAGGCAGCGGGAAAGAGAAGGAACCACACGGGACGGATGTTAGCCGTGTCGCTTCGTGCACAGGTGGAGGGTACTCAGGTACAGGTGATGGGGTCAGGATAAGAACCTGACTAGATTAGTCAGCCTGCTGCTAAGGGAGAAGAGGGGTGCAGATGTTCTTTCAGAGGGGGGCTGAAAGTCCCTGAGAAGCAGGAATGGGGAGGTGGAGTAACAGGTTCCTCGCTGGTCAGCATGAAATGAGCTGGGGCAGGGCTCAGCTCAGTTCCCAGGTGGGCCCACATCCACATCCCAGCCCTTGTCACCCTCCCACTGGAGAGTCTCAGCAGAGAGGTTCAAATAAGCCCAGGGCAGGGCCTGGAGGAAGTTCTGTGGATAATTAAGGCCCCCCAGTCTCCAGGGAGCCTTTAGTTTCACCAGGGCTAACTAAATATTTGGGAGGAGGAATTTCGGAGCCAGGGTTGCCAATCTGAGGCGGGCTTTTTCATGGAGTTAATTTGCAGCACAGGGTTTCTCAGACTGGATCAGTCCAGAGTCCCGTTAATTCAGTATCCTGGCTCCAACAGGGCCCAACATCAGCCGTGAGAACCCCTCTAGTGGTCACTTGTGAAATAACCCCCATCAGTTAGAGGCTATCTTGCACCCTGAAGCCGGCAGGTTTATTTCCCATTCAAAGTTTCCTCCTGGTTATTTTTACTCCTTTCTGTTCTAACGCCAGATATTCTTGCTCTCTATGTAAATGCCCAATCCTTTTCTAAATCCTTCTCAGCTCATTGATATCATGTGGCAGGGAGTCTCACCGGCTAATCATACTTCATCTGAAAAAGTGTTTCCTTAAATCTGTTTTAAATTTGCCTCCTTCTAATTTCACTGACTGTCCGATTTCCCCGACCAAACATCACATGCTCTAAAAAGCAGATCCATGAGCATCCGAGCGGTGCTGGCATCCAGGCGGGATTCAAACGGGATGAAACGAGGGGGAATCTATGACTCTCTCCTAATCCCAAACTCCTGCCCAAGGGAAAGAGACCTGGCTGGACAAGTAGATGGCGGCACAATCAGGACTGAGGTTGGATTGGAGCGGTGATGATGAATGAGGATGTTTCCCACAGTCCCCAGAAGGGGGCAGGGGTAACCCCAAATTGATCAGAGTACGGCCCCTCCACCTCTACAGTCCTCCTCCCCCAAGAGCCCCACTGGTTGGGATTGACAAAAGTTCCCATTTTACTCTCCCTTGCCCCCCAGGATTCTCAGGCAAATGGTCCCGTTGGCAAAGCAGCAGGGAGATCTGGGTTCCTTTGGAGGCTGGTGCCCGCCAGCCTGCTCTGCCCGGCAGGGAGAGTCGGTCCTGGCATCCCGAGGAAAGAAAACGCCGTTTATAGCTGTACAATTACAGTGCTGGCTTGGCTGCTGCCGCCTGCCATTCCCGTGCAACACAGAGGCTGAGCTTAGGTTTCCAGGAACAGAAAACTGCTTTCCAGGAACGTTCAGGAGAGCAGCGATTCCAGACGCCTTCGCATGCCTGGCCACCCAGGGAAAAACCCCAACAGGACGCAGCAGCGTGGAGCGCCAATCCCCTGGGGCCGGGAGTAGCCGAGGGCCAGGCCCGGCGAGCTGGGGCTGCTCTGCATCAGACCCATTCTGCACCCCAGACTGTTCTTTCTCCTTACTTCTGCGCCCCGCCCCGCTCTCGTTAAGGCCCTAGTGCCACCTGCGAGCCATGGCCACATGGGCTTCTTAGCCCGAGCCCGCTGGCTCAGAGAGCAGCCAGGTTGGGCTGGCTTTGCCTTGCGTTGTCCCCCGTCACGCCCAGGGTTTGTCCACACTGGAAAAATAGGGGTGCTCTTGACTCCCATTAAAATAGCAGAGCAGACAAGGCAACTGTGCTGTCAGCTCAAATAAAAGCCCAGAGGGCAGCCTGGGGTTGAAGACAAGCTGCTAACCCCGATTCAAAACTGCAGTGCTGCATCCTGAGGTAAAACCCCTCTGTTTCTGCAGTGTAGATGCACCCTCCGTGCGGGTCCGGGGGCAGCAATCTCACAGTCCCCCTGGTCATCAGCAATCTGGCTGGACCATGCAGAGACTGGGGGGAGCTGGGGCTTGGTGATGTGGGGCCTGCTGCCGGCTTTGGCCCTCGTGGTCAGCGTGGCTCGTGGGAATGGGCTCCGTGCTGTTCTCTGTACCGGGCCCAGGGCGGTTGCTCTTTTTGATGCCCGGAGGGGAGGGCACAGGGCCATCAGAGAACATGGACAATGGCACAGAGTGAGGGGGACGACAGCAGTCTGATGGTGCAGCAGAGTGAGCTGGCAACGATGGTCGATGGCACGGGGCAGGAGAGTGCAAGGGAGCCTGCCATGCAGCTGTGGGCTTCGGCTCAGCGTCTGGTCTGCCTCACTGGGCAGCGCTGGCTGCTGCGGGTTCCCCAGAGCTCTGAGAAGCCCCTTGACAGAAGTCAGTAAATCAGCAGCATTGTAATGGTGCCATTACCACTGGCCCTGCCAGGCGGAGGGCAGACCCGGCCAGAGCCCCCCCTCCCTCCCCCCCAGGATGTCTGTACTCCACAGGCTCCGTGTGCAGGCTTGACCGCTCTGGGCCCTGTGCGAACCACTCCCACCCATCCCTGGGGCCCAGCTCCTACAGCCTGGGGCCAAACGTGAGCAGGCCACAACGCTCCCACTAGCAGCCAGGACAACCCTACGCCTAGCCGTTCCCCTCAGCACCTGCACCCTGTCAGCACCATGCATGCCTTTCGCCCCTCCTCCATGCACACTGAACCCCCGTCCGTGCACACACATGCAGGAGTTCTCCCCCAGAGCGCGAGGGACTCCAGATGTCTGCCCAAAGCTGCAGCTGCATGTCAGGGACCAATGCACCACTGGGTGAGACAGCCAGAGGCGACAGCCCTGGAGGGGCCCAGACAGGATCCCATGCGGCAGGCAGCAGAGGGAGCGGGGGGGAGGAGGGGACGCAGAGAGGCTGGAAGGAGACCAGGGGGCTGAGAGCAGGGCTGACACTGTGCCTGGAACACCTGGGTCTGAATTGTGGGAGTCCTCTTGTGATGGGAGGTGGGGCTAAATTCTAGGGGCTCCAGCAGCCTCTGGAGGAGCAGGGAGCAGGAGCAGGTTTGAGATTTGGTTCTTAGGTGGGGATTGTTACTATGCTAGATCTGGGCTTGCATCCTTATGAGCCAGCACCACTGGTGGCTCCTAACTAGTCTCCACACGTACCTGCTGAGGCTGCTTAGCCAGTGCCTTGCAGTGGAGCTCCTGCTGGACTCCATGGAGAAGGGAGAAGAGGATGCTACTGATGACAGCGGGAGCAGGAGCTCCACTGCAAGGCACTGGCTAAGCAGCCTCAGCAGGTATGTGTGGAGACTAGTTAGGAGCCACCAGCGGTGCTGGCACATAAGGATGCAAGCCCAGAGAGCCCTGCCGATGTGATGCCAGGACTGCCGTGGGGTGGGCAGGCGCATGCACGCACTTAGTCTATGGCCTCATCGAGCTACAAAGAACTTTAGAGATACTGTCCTGAATTCAGGGACAGTTTTGGCCCGTGAACCACTTGATCCCCACATCCCTCCATTGTACGGGTGGAGAAACTGAGGCACGGAGAAGAGACATAATTTGCCCAATGCAGGTGTCTGAGGTGGGATCAGAACTCCTGGCTCCCAGCCCAGGGCTCAGCCCACACCTCTGCACCTGCATGTGCCAGTTGCTGTGTGGGTACACAAGGATGTACACAAGAGTGTACATATTTGCATGCATCCATGCACGCACACACATTAGTGCATGTGTGCACCTCCACAAAGACACATGCATCCATGCACACCCCCAGGCACACATATTTGTGCTCGCACACACAGCCATGTGCACATGCAAAAGATTTACACATTGATTTATACACTGGCAGGGCTGGGTCCCCAGGCCAGCAGGCAGCAGGCCCAGAAGCTCCCAAGGCTGTCCCTTGTGCCGCCCCTGCCTGTTAAGTGGCGTTGCGAGTGTCTCGCAGCAGGTGGGACCCTGCACTGCAGAGAGGAGATGGCCCCTTGGGGAGGGAGCGATTACCTTGCAGTGGGAGGTTGTGCTGAGTGCCCCATTCTGCTCAGGGTATGCCTGTGCCTTCCCTGGGGGGCCCCGCTTGCCGGGGCAGGCACAGCAGAAGACCACCCCCACGGCCTTCTTCCAGTGGAGCAGCCTGCTCTCTTGCATAACCCGATTCGTCTCTCCCGGAGCTGACGCTCTTCCGCGGCTTCTACCCGACGCCTTCCCAGGGTTCCCCCACCCCGTTGCTGCAGCTCTTGGGCTAAATCCCAGTGCCCTCCACGTGGCTTTCACAGGCTGCCTCCCCCCTCCTTTCCTCTTCCCCTCTTTAATTGGCAAACGGCCCCATTAACAAGGGCGGGCTCCGAGGGCCCAAGCTTTACTGCCATCCGCCCAGCTCCAGTCCCAGTTCCGAAATGACTCAGCTGGCGGCCGAGCGGGCAGCTCCCTTCCAGCCCTGCACACGCAGCCGCAGCGAGGGCCCCGAACATTTCACACTCGTGTGATGACAGGGCTGGATGTTTCAAATAGTGACAAGACCAGCGCTGAGCCGGGACCTCCCCCCGCTCCGGCTCGCCGGCCTCCGCACCTGCCTGCCCCTGGGCTCCCGTCCTTCTCCCTTCAAAACCAGAATAAAAGGGAAGCCAGTTGTTCCGTTGCGTGCTGGAATTCCCATGCGCTGACGCGTAGAGCGGCACTTACACCCGGATCCTGAGCACTGCAGACTCCACCTGGTGCCAAACCATGTCATGAGCTATTTCTGGCTGCCGGAGGGTGAGGGGAGGCAGGACGTAAGCACTCAGGATTCCTCGCTGGCAGGAAATCCTGGACTCTGCCACCGACTGGAAGTGGCACATTGAAGAGAAGTGGGGGTGGGGAGGCACCCTGACCTACTGCACCCTGATGTGCCCCACCCCTTTAAGACACCATGGACACTCGATGCTGCTTGCATGCAGGCTACCAATCAGTGTCAGCCTGGTTTTTCCTGGACCCAAGGGGCTCCTGGCACCTTCAGCCTGCTGCCAAACATACTCACCACCAGCGCTGCCTCCCTGCCTTCTACAGAGTGCTGCAGCAAAGAAAGGGTTAATGGCATTGCCACTCTCCTCTGGTACTTTACTCTGCCCCTGCGTGGTGCTTTCATTTATAACAAGGGCAGCTGCACTCCAGTGGTTGGGCCCCTCCAGGCATTGTGCTGGCACGGGGTGGGGTGCTCACTGGTTTGTAACTTGGCGTTGCAGGATGCTGTTCCCGCTGGTTCAGATCCTGCTCAGGACAGACCCAGGGACCAGCAGATCAGGGTCTCACATAGGGTTGATCATGGTGAAACCCAAGTGCAGTGGGCCAGCAGCATGGTTCGTTCTCCTCACTCTAGGGGAGGGGCAAGGCCTCCCTTGACACTTCCCGTTCCTCCACCTGCTCAAGTGAGGTGTAAAATCTGGGGCCTGTTTTTCAGGGAGCATGGGGAGGGCTGGAATTTCCTGGGGAAGAGGAACCAGAGGCACTGGGGGGGTACAGAAGCACCCTCTGGCTTGAAGTAAGAGTAGCAACCGAATGTGGAGCTTCCGCCTCGTACAGGGGTTAGGGTTTTGTTCAGTGGCTTTCAGCAGCCGCACCATACAAATTGTTCCAGCCCCGTCCCTGACAAGCTCTGCTGCCCCTGGTGCCATGGGTGAGAAACACCAAGGCCACTGATTTGCTGTTTTCTCTCCTCTGGCTTTATAATCTCAGAGCTGGATCTGCAACTCCAGGTGCCACCACAGATTTAGAAACCTGCAGGGCGAGAGAGGGGTGGATTTTCCATCCCATGGTGCCTCCAATTCCAGACTGGATGCCTTTCTGGGAGATGTTTGGCCAAATGACTGGGCTTCATTTAGGGGTAACTGGGTGAGATTCTCTGGCCTCTCTTATGCAGGGGTCAGACAAGATCATCAAAAGGTCCCTTCTGGCTTTCAGATCTATGCACCTATGGACAATGTCACCATCTCCTCACCTTGTATACGGACCATCTGCACAGAGCAGGGTATCATCGGCCTGTTATCACTGAGCACAGCTCCACCTACTCCAGAGGCAAACAGCAGGTCAGCTGAGGCAGCCCGTGGCTTGAAGAATCTGCCTCTGGCCACTGGTTTTAAAAGTTTAGCTGGATTCCGCCTTACATCCTGCATTTTGCATTGTGCACAATTGCTACTTGAAGCAGCTTTGTCCCACACCCAGCCTCGATGCTGCCTTGCTGTGGAGATTTCACACACCCACAGACCAGTAGGCATTAGGGTGGGAGAGAGGAAATGAGGCAGAGATAAGTGTGATGGGGATCCCTGCAGTGCAGCCTTGGACCATGGGATCGCTGTGCCCCCTTAACTCTCCAGCCTGGGCTGTCTCTCACAATGCTTTGCTAGTGACAAGCAGCAAACCCCTTCAGGCGCTGTGATCACTCAGCACAACCTCATGTGAAGCCCCCACACCCAGCTAGATTGCATGAATGCTTCCAGAGCCACTCATGAAACACACAGAGAAAGGCACCAGCCAAATCCCCCCAGCTCCAAGCCTTGTATCTCAGGAATATACCGTCCTGCACTGCTCAAGACAAGCAGTGCAAATGTATTAATTGATTCACCACTTCATCAATGGAAAGTGGATATACACCAGCCTTTGCAAAACCTGAGCAGATTTGCCACACACTTCATACAAACTCACTGGTAAAGATAAATAGTAAAAGAAGTTTATTGCCCAAAAAGGTAGATTTTAAGTGATAGGCAAAAAATCAGAGTTAGTTACCGAAATAAAATATATTACATTTATAAGCACGCAGTCTAAACTCTCAACTTTATTAAATTGGGCAACATCTAGATTAAGCAGTTTTTCTCACCCACTGGATATTGCAGTCCTTAATATACAGGTTTGTCCCTTAAACCTGGGCCAGTCTCCTCTCTTGGAGTCTTCAGTCTTCTCAGTGTCTTTGTTGCTTGTGGCATAGGTGGGGGGCCGGAGAGAGGCCCAGCATGTGGCCAGTGCCTGTTTTATACTCTTAGTTCATGTGCTTGGAGAACACAAGTCCTGGCATGTCTTGTGGGCATTGCTTGTGGGCCAGGGAAGGTTGAGGAATTCCGCTGGTGTGGCCTTATGCAGGTGAGTCATTGCATTGTATCTCCCTTCCTGGACAATGGCTGGTGATGTCTGCCCAGCACCCACCCGGGTGTCATTGTCTCTGGAGAGCTAGAATCTGGGCACCTCCCAAACCCACAGCATATTTTAGTGACAACCATACAGGACATTCTCATAACCTCATATGAATTGATGATATACATATTTAGATGGAACAATAGGTTTCAGCACACCATAACCTTTCCCATGATGCCTCCTTACATGGCATGCTTTATATGCAAGATCACAATTCTATATAACTGAGGAATATGGGGGTTACAGGGCGCTCCCCCATGATATAGAATGTCACAGTGAGAGAATCTAGATGTGCTCAGATGGCAGGCCTGGTGGGTATTTCAAACTCAGCCTTTATTCCACTGCAAGCTTTGTACTGTAGATAAGGAGAGGTCTCCAGCCTTTGGCAAACACCAGCAGATTTCAGAAGCAAGGAGCACCTGGCTGGGCTCCTCCCACTGCATTCAGGGAAACCGAAACTTATGCAATTCTTAGCGAAGAACTGGTAACCAGGACTTGTCCCAGTGCCAGTGGGGCTGGGCTTTGCAGTACGTTGCTTCCTGTGCACCGCAGACAGCTGTTGCCTTTAGGAAGTGCAACCCTGCTGGAGTGCCGGCAGATCCAGCTGTGGGGAAAGGCCACCGAACGGTTGCTAAATTCCCATCAGTACAGCTGAAGCAGCAGAGAGAAGGGAAGGAGGGAAGTGGTTCTGCCATGGAGGCTCCTCAGAGGCACCCAGTGGGGCAGAGTTGTGGCAAAGAAATGGAAGACGTGGTCTGTAACTTCCTGGAGGCTCAAGAGGGTGTGGAAAAGCTCCATTGCTGCTACAAGAAAAGGATCCAGGCTACTCAGAATGACCTGCAGTCCCTTCGGGAGGAGGTGATGGGGGACTTCCGAAAGATGCACAGCTTCCTATATGCTGAGGAGCAATCCGTGATGGCCAAGATTGGCCAAGAAGAGAAGCAGGTACTCAGCAGCCTGGAGGACAGAGTGACGGACATCACCAAAAGGGCAGCTTGTGTTCTGGAGCTAATGGATTACCTGAGTGAGGTGGAGGACCATGATGGGCACCTAACAGGCATGGCTGATAGCCAGGTGGATCATCTAAAGGCAGAGCTGACCAGGCATAACAAGGAGCTGAGACACTACCGGCCCGCAGTCCTCTCCAGCCCTTCTCTGACATACATGGTTTGTAAAAGGATGCTGTGGTATGTGATGCGGTCTGCTCTGGAGCACCTCACCCTGGACCCGAAGACAGCCCATTCGCACCTGCAGCTCTCCGAAGACCTGAAATCGGCAAAACTGGGACCCAGGGCCCAGGCTGTCCCGGAGGAGCCCCGGCGCTTTGAGCCATGTCTTTATGTCCTCTGCTCTCAGGATTTCCGCGCGGGCAGGCACTACTGGGAGGTGAGCGTTGGGGGCAAAAGCAACTGGGTGATTGGGGTAGCCAGCCGCTGTGTGAACCGCAAGGCAAAAGAAGATCTCAAACCTGAAAATGGATACTGGGCCCTACGGAAGATGCCAGGCAACCGTTACTATGCCCTGTCCTCACCCCCAGCCCTCCTGACCCTGGACTCCAGCCCCACGAAGGTGGGCATTTGCCTGGACTATGAGAGCGGCAGGGTTGGGTTTTATGATGCCGAGTGCATGGCAGAGATCTGCACCCTCGGGGGCCACTTCCAGGAGCCGTTGCACCCTTTCTTCTGCCCCGGCCTGGTGCTGGCCGAGCAGGACTACGAGCCTCTCCGGGTGTGCGATTAGAGCAGGGAGCGGGAGAGCGGCCATCGCGACCGCTGCCACCACCCTGGTTCCCCCAGCAAACGGCGGGGTGGGGGGGTCTGGCTGGGCTGCGAAGTGAAGGTTTCAGACCAGTGACAGGACAGAGGCGAAATAAACCGAGTGCTGCCCTGCCACGCCTGGGAGTGTTTCGTTTGCGTGGGGGTTGGGGCGCAAGTGGGATCACGGGGTGTCCCCCGTCACCCCCACAACCCCCCGGGGGTTGCGCCCGCCTGCGTGGTCCGCGGGGACGTCCCACAGCCCCCTGCCCCCAGCCTCTGCCCCTGATGCGACACAGGAGCGTGTGGCGGTGTCGCCGACCCCACCGGGTCCAGGGTCCTGGCCCAGGCCCCCCCCCCCCAAAGAGGATGGCGGGGGGGGGGGGGGTTCGGGAGACACCCGCATGGAAACAAAACCGGTTCCTGTGCTGGGGGTGGGGGGGGGTCTCCCCAAAACAAACAAGAGACGGGGCTCGGCCCCTGTGTGTGGGAGGTGGGGGGGGAGCCCCTGGGTGGGGGTTGGGGGAATGGGGGGGGGGGCCCTGGTCAGCTCGGGCAGCTGCAGTTCCCCGCGCCGCCGCCAGGGGCCGCTAGGGCGCGGGGCCGGCGGCGGGAGAGGCGGGTCCCGGAAGCGCCCCCGGCACGTGACCAGGGAAGCCGGAAGCGCGAGCGGGGAGGGGCCGGGATGAGCGAAGGGTCCGAGCCGGCGGCGCCCGCCGGGGTCCGCATCGTGGTGGAGTATTGGTGAGAGGCCGGCCCCGCCCCCAGCCCCGCCCCCAGCCCCGCGCGATGGGGCCCTATGGGGGCTACAGGGGGCGCTGTGGGCAGGGGTGTTTGGTGCGGGCTCTGGGCCGGGTGCTCTCGGCCCTGTAGGTCCTAGGGGGCTGTTGGGGGCACTGGGGGGCTGTTGGGAGCACTGGGGAGCTCTAGGGGGGCTGTTGGGGGCTATTGGGGGGGCTCTAGGGGAGCATTGGGGGCTGTTGGGAGCACTGGGGAGCTCTAGGGGGGCTGTTGGGAGCTCTAGGGGGCTGTTGGGAGCACTGGGGAGCTCTAGGGGGGCTGTTGGGGGCTCTAGGGGGGCATTGGGGGCTGTTGGGAGCACTGGGGAGCTCTAGGGGGGCTGTTGGGAGCTCTAGGGGGCTGTTGGGAGCACTGGGGAGCTCTAGGGGGGCTGTTGGGGGCTCTAGGGGGGCATTGGGGGCTGTTGGGAGCACTGGGGAGCTCTAGGGGGGCTGTTGGGAGCACTAGGGGGCTGTTGGGAGCACTGGGGGGCTCTAGGGGGCTGTTGGGGGCACTGGGGGGCTGTTGGGAGCACTGGGGAGCTCTAGGGGGCCATTGGGGGCTGTTGGGAGCACTGGGGAGCTCTAGGGGGCTATTGGGGGGCTCTAGGGGGGCATTGGGAGCACTGGGGAGCTCTAGGGGGGCTGTTGGGAGCACTGGGGAGCTCTAGGGGGGCTGTTGGGAGCACTGGGGGGCTGTTGGGAGCACTGGGGAGCTCTTGGGGGGCTCTAGGGGGCTGTTGGGAGCATTGGGGTCTCTAGGGGGGCTGTTGGGGGCTCTAGGGGCTGTGGGGAGCGTGTGGCGGTGTTGCCAACCCCACCGGGTCCAGGGTCCTGGCTCAGGCCCCCCTCCCCAAAAGAGCATGAGACGTGGGTGGTTGGCGGGGGTTTGGGAGACATTGGGGGGGCTCTAGGGGGGCTGTTGGGGGCATTGGGGTTTGGGTGGCCTCTGGGGTTAGAGGTTGTGTGGGCTCTTAGGGGGCTGTTGGGAGCATTGGGGGGCTCTAGGGGGTTTTTGGGGCTGTTGGGAGCATGGATGGTAGGAGGGCTCTGGGGGGTTGGAGATTGTGTAGGCTCTTGGGGGGCTGTTGGGAGCATTGGGGGTTGTGTGGGCTGCAGAGGGGATCTTGTCATGGAGGGAATGTGGTGGGGGAGTGTTTAGTGGTGGGCTAAATTAGGTGGATGGGAGTTACTGGCAGTTCACAGAGAGGAGACTAGTGTAATGGGTGCATAGCGGGATGTGGGGTTCAGTGGGAATATGATGGGGTGATGGTCTTTAGGGGGATGCCCCATATCCATTCCAACATCTTTGCATGTTGCTCTGCAGTTCAGCTCCAACTAGATCTCTGCTCTGTATAGCAATGCATTGAAATTTGTCTTCCCCTATGTTAGCTTCTCAGCAGCTCCAGTAGCCTATCCAAAGCTTTACCCTGTGTGTGCCTTTTTCGACCATCTGTTTTTCTTCCTTTCTTATCAGCGAGCCCTGTGGATTTGAGTCCACATACCTGGAATTGGCAAGTGCAGTGAAAGAAGAGTACCCAGATATAGAAATCGAATCCAGGCTTGGGGGGAAAGGTAGGATTTTCCACCAAACTTTCGTAACTACTTAGGTGCTACCATGCCAACCTTGCAGCCTCAAAGCTTTGTCCTCTAAAGGCCACCTAGGTGACATGTCTTGTGTATTGGCACATAATTCAAGGGTGAAAGGGGTTAAAAGTGCAGAGAGGAGGAGATCGCTTTGGTCCCATACACATGGTTTCCTACAGGATATGTAACTGGACCTGCTAACCACAAGAACTGCCTCTTTCTGCAGCCAACTGAGAATATTGGGCTCAACAGGAATGCAGCAAGTGATGGATCTCAGTTTGAAACCTTCAGGACCGTGGGGCAGGGCTTTTTTGGTTGAGATTCATGGTATGGAATGCCCTTTCACCAGTGACCTGCTGGAATCTGCATCTTCTAGGGCCCTGGGCAGGACAAAGCTCTGTGCATATAAAGAATCCCCTTTATGTTTGCTACACTCCAGACCTGTCATGTCTTATCATGAGGGACTCTACACCACACATGCACACAACCCATGCTGTCCCTGCTTAGCACATGGTGTCTGACAAGGTCACTGCCTCAGACCAAGTGATGTGGGCAGTAATCTTAATGAGGGAGAGGATACTTAACGTTATTCAGGTGGGTTTAATTGTACAAGGATGTTGGGATATTACTGTACACAGAAACTGATCTTTAACTGCAAATTTGAAGCTGTGTAATCTAATAGATTCATAGATACTAAGGTCAGAAGGGATCATTTTGATCATCTAGTCCGACCTCCTGCACAACGCAGGCCACAGAATCTCACCCACCCACTCCTACGAAAAACCTCACCTATGTCTGAGCTATTGAAGTCCTCAAATCATGGTTTAAAGACTTCAAGGAGCAGAGAAGCCTCCCTCAAGTCACCCATGCCCCATGCTACAGAGGAAGGCGAAAAACCTCCAGGGCCTCTCCAATCTGCCCTGGAGGAAAATTCTTTCCCGACCCCAAATATGGCGATCAGCTAAACCCTGAGCATATGGACAAGATTCACCAGCCAGATACTACAGAAAATTCTTTCCTGGGTAACTCAGATCCCACCCATCTAATATCCCATCTCAGGGGATTAGGCCTATTTACCCTGAATATTTAAAGATCAATTAATTACCAAATACAGCAGGACTCCTGGGTTCTGTATCTGAATGTCGCGCCTTTTGGGTGACCAGGGGCAAGTCATGTGGCTTGCTTTCCTCCTCTGTAAATCGAGGATAATAGTTCCTGACCTCATGGTGAGGTTGTGAGGTGTAGGACATTTTATGCAGCTCTTTGAGATCCTTGGATTAAAAGCACATATTTTAAGACAGACCTAGCACAGGCTTGTAGCATAGCGTCAGTTAGATATGTTTTTCCTTGTTTGCTGTCTGTATGCTTAAACTGACTGAATGCCCTGATCTTCAGCATTGAGTAAGTGATCCTGTGGAACTGATCAGTGAATTAAAAATGTAGTTTGGAAGTGTCTGTGGATTGTTACAGCTCGGTTGTGTTTACTGTTTTTAAGGTGCCTTTGAAATTGAAATCAATGGGCAGCTTGTCTTCTCCAAACTAGAGAATGGTGGCTTTCCTTATGAGAAGGATGTAAGTATCCAGATCCCAGCTTGACCCTTGCATCAGCCTGTGTGGAATGTGCCTATAGGGACGCTCCTGTTTACAACAACCCCCTTCTGACCGAGAAGCTTTCTATTTTTGGAAACGACAGGCTTTTCAAAGGCATTTCATCATCCTAGGGCTTTGCTACTCTCCTCATAATGTATCAAGGCACATTTCAAACTGAAGGGCGTGTTATTACAATCAGAACCCTGCTGCCTGTAACAAGAATTCAGACACCATCCTGGACCCTGCTTTAGTGCAGCTTAAACCACAAACTGTTGTCTGCCTCTAATATTACTTGGCTTAGAAACTTTGGCCAGCATTTTCAAAAACGAGTAGTGATTTTGGATGCCTGTCTTGAGACACCTTTTAAGGCATCTTGATTTTTCAGAAGGGGGGTACATAGCATCTTCTGAAAGTCCGGCCCTTGAAACTGTTTCAGGCTGAGCCCACAAGATCAGTAGACACTACTACAATTTTGGCCCAGGTGTGTGGAGAGGGCTCAGTAATTCTTCTCCATTAGAGGCCTATGGGAGAATCTTTGGAGGGATTAATGCCTTTCCATTCTGTCTCTTGTTCTCTAGCTCATTGAAGCAATAAGAAGAGCCAGAAATGGGGAACCACTCGAAAAAATCACCAACAGCCGTCCCCCCTGTGTCATCCTGTAGCCCCGGCAGCACCCTCATCACTACATGTGTTCTGTTCTGATCACCTTCAACTCTGCCCATCCACTCTTAAATCTCATTACCTTGCTGCTTTGCTCCTTTCTGCCTTCTGGCTTAATTATCTTACTATATGGCCAGGCAGCGTCATGTGTGGAAGAGACATCAAGGTAACTTGAATCTCTAACGTTGCTGTACAAAGAGGCTTGTGGGGAATGGCATCACATCAGGTGACTTGGGAGCGGAGATGGGTTAGCTGAGAGCTTACTACATGTTGCTGTTGGATAGGAATGACTAAACTTTGGTACTACTTTGTGCATGCCATCTAACCCCAGACAGCCATCCAAACCCCAAGGAGGAGGAGAGCATCCTCATGCCATCATTTTCTACCCCCTTCCATTCCATAAATGTCCCCATTTCTCCTATTTCTGTAGCACATACATGGGCAACTTCTTGCCTTGCTGTCACCCTCCCTTAAAATCCAAGTAGGTTGGGTGGAGTCTACCAGAGACCAGATTGCCTTTCCTGTCCCCACCAGGGGTTCTAAGTGCACTGAGAAAGCTCTGCCTATTTTGCTTAGCACTGTGGTAATATGGAAATGAGAGAGGCTTCCTGCCATAGAGTAGGAGATAGTCAGTGTTTTGGGGCAGAGAACTGACACAGTGGTTATGAAGACCTGGTGATTTGGATCAGAAGGTTTTAGAGAAGAACTGAATTGTTCTTAAATGCTAAATACTATTGTTAATCATTTAAAAAACCCCTTGTCACTATTTAAATCAGTGCTAAAGCAGAATCAATTAGACATCAGTTTTTGGATAGTAAAATCCCTTTCTTATTTTCTCTCCTGCGAGAACCATAATTAGTGACTGACTTCTAATTGCCCATCTGCTCCCTGCAGAAAACTTCCACCCCACCCTACCCCACCCCTCCTGTTTAACACCCAATTTTCACTTTTCTATTGTCATGACTTTGCCCTTTGACACTGAATGCCAAGGGGGTGAGTGAGCTAAAGGATAAAGTGCTAAGTGACTTAAGAGAATGCTGGTGTTAAAGATAAGAACCTGGCAGTGCCAATGAAATTCTGGCTACCCAGTGTCTAATTTATGCTTTAAGGGAGGGTGATTCTATTTATTTTAGACTCTGTATTTAAAAAAAAAAAAAAAAAAAAGCCAGTAGTAAATAAAATCACAGTAAAACCTTGTTCCTTTTTACTTTGTTGGGGAGTATAAATGACCGGGGAAGATTATCACTGTGTTATTAGGGGTACAGTGCACTGGGCTATGAAAGCTTTGAAACTCTAGCTGTGCTTACAGTAGCGGTCAGGGTGAATATTGTTCATGGATTTCAGTCACCTGGAACTCTGGGTTGCCCAAAATGTGTCGCTTGAGGGTTGCAACCCCTTTGATTAGAAAGGTTGTTGAGAGAAAACCGTTATATTTGTGCTTGTGGGTGCCGTATGCTAGATGAATAATTAGCACTTGTGCGTTTCATCTGTGCATCTGCACTCAAGGCAGTCCCTTGGTCTTTTGCCAGGTTCTCTCTTCATAAAATAAAGCTGTCTTCGATGCCAAAAAGAAAAAAAAATGTGTTTGTGCATTGAGATAGTAAACGATGTAAAATCCTAGTGGAGACAAAAGACATAGGTAGTTTTTTACCTGCATGCAGCTAGATGAGGTCAATCCCCGTACCCCCTGGGGTTGATCTGGTCTAGCTGCATGCAGATAAAAATTCCCTATGCCTTTGTCTCCACTAGGATTTTACATCGTTCGCTATCTCAGTGCACAAACACACACTTTTTTTCTGGCAGCGAAGACAGCTTTATTTTACGAAGAGAGAACCTGAGGCAAAAGACCAAGGGACTGCTTGAGTACAGATGAAATGCACAAGTTTGCTATCTCAGTGTACAAAGGCACTTTTTTTGCAGCAGATACTCAAAGGAGATCTTCCTCATGGGTGAAAGGATTAGGCCTTGTCTACGCTGTTAGAGTGTACACTTGAGTGCTTCAGTGTAGACACTGCCTACACTGACGGGAGGGGTTGTCCTATCGTTTTAGGAAATCCAGCTCTACACAGAGAATTGGGTCGGTTTAACAATGCCACTCAGGGATTTGGGTTTTTCACACCCCTGACCGATATTGTTAAACCAATCTATTTTCTAGCGTAGACCAGCCCTAAGTTAGTGTTTAGAAATTGTGCATACACAGGAAGGTTAGGTTCTGAGTATTTCAATGCCAGTATGGGTTCTCTGATTAGAAAAGCAAATGAGTTAAAAGATAGAAGGTGAACAGCTCAGATGTGTTAATGTTTCGCAGCTAGCAAACTCCTTGGCTCAAAGCATAATGGCTGCTGGAATATACAGAGGACAGAGCTGACAGGATGGGCCAAGTGCTCATTAATATCATAAAATGCTCTTTCTCTCTAGTGAAAACAACATTGATGAAGAAATTTGAGACTCTCTCCCTCAGTTAGCTTGGCTGGAGACCTGGATAGGATTCATAGTTCAGCAAATTGGGCAGAAGTATTTCTTCTCAGATAGATTTTGCTTTAGTGGCCAGAAAAAATTACTTTACTCTCTCCCCTTTGGTATGTTTTCCATCTTAATGAGGATGGGAACTAGTTTGACTGGCCATCAGGCTCAGAAATGCTGGTCGGAATTAATTGTCCATGGCATCTCAGAGAATAGACATTTCTGTTCTATCTTTGTTGTGTTACTGTACTTCCCACCATGGTATCTGAGCACCTAGTCAGCCCTGAGGAGCTTTATAATTGAGGTTAAACTGAGCAGTTGGCCAATTCTAATCAAACCATTCATTGAAAAATTCCAGGTTGAGAAATGCTGTTGGTTACCTTCACTTTTTCCAGCAGTGAGTCAGAAAGGTGGATATCTTTTCAGGTAATGCAGGTGAACCTGTCCTCTTAGTAGGAGTCATTAGTCATCTCTGAATGAAAACTGGCAGGGACTGGAGGCTTCAGATCTCCTTTCTCTCCCATCAGATGGCTAAATTGGATTGAATTACTCATCATAATAATTGTTTAACATCAAACAGATGTTAAAGTAGGCCTTGGCAGAAGGGCTTTGCCATGTGTCTGCCTCAGTTTTCCAGCCTATGTAACACATGACTTAACCTAGATCCTAGTTCTGAGGGGTAGGTAACATGGTTACATCCCTTTGTTCTCCTGCACAGGGGGATGCTACAGCAGTGCTAAGGGTTACTATCTGCTGTGGATGCTGAATATTCCTACTTCTAATGTTTGCTGAGAGGAGAAAGTAAACAGCAAACACATCTGCCTCACAGTAGAAAGGAGATGTGCATTCTTGGGGGAAAAACACTTCAGACAAATAGAGTAGAAAAACAATGTACAATCAAATATACAAATAGTTTTGATACAGTTGATTAAAAACAATCCATCAGTCACCTCGTACAATGCATAAAACTAACATTTTTAAACAGGATCTGGGGATGTCTTATCACAAGTCATCTTCTCCCCCTGAGAAGTTTTGTAAGAGCAAACTTCTCTCTTGCACATGTAGGTCTGGAAGGTTTGAATTGAGGAGGGACAGGTGGAGGGTTTGAATGTTATCTAGGGCATTGCATGACAAACCAGTGTAAACCTAAACGGATATAGGGAGAGACTGAAGCTTTAACAGAAGTCTCCGGGGGATTACCACACTGGAAGACCCAAGCCAGTTTTGGAAGTGGATCATTGCTCTTTAGTGTAATATGCGGCCCTCTTGAATAATTTGGAGGGGCAATGAGTGACTGCTGATTTAAAAAATAAATACTCCAGGTAGAGTGATGAGGAAGCCATCGCACTTATGCGGACGGTGCCACTTCAGTGGGAACACGCTATGCTCCTTCCTTTTAGTTCATTGTCTTAAAACAGGATGTCAAAGCAAGCGTGACCAGCTCAGTGGGTGCTCTCATGGTGTGAGAGATTGTATAGTAGCAAAGCAATACCTATCTCCACCCCGCACCCATTTCGCAGAGCTCGGACAGAGGCCTGGTTCCCAGCTCCACAGGCAGTTGGAATGAAGGTCTGTTAAGTAGGTTGCTGTAGCCGCTGGACACAACGGGAAAGGACTGGTACCCTGATCTCCATTCCTTGTCTCTCGTTCCCATCCTGTTCTCCAGAATGGGTGCTGAATTGGACAGCTGAGCTGTCCTGTCCTTGGCCAGTAGCTGTGCTAATAGTGGTCTGGTCATACCTCCTCCCTTGCTGCTCTTGGTTACTTATTACAGAGAAAGCTCTGAACTACAATGCCTGCCCATGCTTCATCCTAGTTCTCTGAATTGTTGAGGGGCAGGGAAGGGCTGCTCATTTGCAAGCAGCTCCGATCCACCACCACTTTTAAATCCTGTCCTGTTAAAGCTTTTCCAAGGGTGTCTTAAAAAAACATTACTGGTAACCCCCTTCAGGCTGTGAGAGCACATCCACCCTTATCAGTACCCCACGTGAACGAAGGCCTGTCCCCACCCTTCCTGTTAACGACGCAGCAAGGAGAAGATGCCAGTGGTTTGCCACCCCTGTAGGCTTCGTTTCACATTTTTCCAGTCAGAATCACTCTGATTAAAGCCCTTGAATTTTAACCCCACCATTGACCTGGCTCCGGCTTTTATAAGCCAAGCGGCCCAATGGTTGGCATGTGGAAGTGGGAGGGGTCTTAGAATCCCTGCACAGAGAAGGTGGAGATGGAAGAGACCCCATAGGTCCCATGTTTTCCATAGACACCAAGGTATTTGTCAAAATGAATCCGGTTGCATAGATAAATGAAGGACAGGCTTGTTGAAAGCAATGCTCAGCCCCTACATGCTCGCTGGAATGAGACGTGGACCAGCCCTGATCAGTCCTTCTGGATCAACTCCAGTCTTCAACCAGATCTAGTTTTAAGAGGACTGGCAGAGCTGCCTTTGAGCAATAGTTACGGGCCTTGGTGCTATTCTTCCCTGGAGCCTTTCATTACAGGACTCCCGCACGCTGCATAAATGAATTGTTACCATTCATACATTGATACATATCCAAGCTGCCTTGGCTGAAATAGCTTCCTCTGCTGACCAGGCGCGGCCGTTAATCTGATGTATCCTTGGGTGGCGTGATGGACGCGGTGAGGCCGAGGTACTCTGGATTCTCGGCAGTCGGAGTCGTGGTGAAGCCATTGGTTGTGGAGTCTGGTTCGGGAGGGTTGACTTTGGAAGGGTCCTGGTTCCAGTAGTAAGGGTTGTCAAAGGCCTGCGTGAAAGCACTTGCCAAGGAAAGGTTGTGTGGGGTCAGGTACTCTGGATTCTCCACTGCATTGGCGAAGCTGCCTTGGAAAGGGTTCTTTGGTTCCTTGATTAACCCGTTCTTTCCCAGGTGTCCCTTTGGCTTCTCAAGTGTGGACACCTGGGATCTTTGGTGCTTGCTAGGCGAGAGGCAATCCTCCATCTGGTTCACGTACTCTACAAATGGGAGACAAAATGTCTAATGAAAAGGAGTACTTGTGGCACCTTAGAGACTAACAAATTTATTAGAGCATAAGCTTTCGTGAGCTACAGCTCACTTCATCCGATGCATCCGATGAAGTGAGCTGTAGCTCACGAAAGCTTATGCTCTAATAAATTTGTTAGTCTCTAAGGTGCCACAAGTACTCCTTTTCTTTTTGCGAATACAGACTAACACGGCTGCTACTCTGAAACCTGTGAAAATGTCTAATGAATCACAGAAACTGGGCCTCGTTTCCCAACTCCCCATGCAGTTTGGAGCCCGTTTGTTCTTAGTACTTTGCAAAGCCTAGCTTTTTAAATCATTCCACCACTTCCCTTTGGGGGCATTGCCAGGTAACTTTATTCCAGGGCTTTGGAGCTGTGCTTCGGCTCTGCTCCAGGCAAAAATCCTGCAGCTCCACTGCTCTGTGCTCCAGCTCTGGGCTCCACTCCAAAGTCCTGCTTTATTCTGCTTTCCTTTATAGCTTCCTCTACTGGCCATTACCCATAGACAGGACAGGGGGCTGGATGGCTCAAATTGTCTGGAAAGTCCTGTATTCCTGACAGATCAAACTTCCCCTGCTGTTCAGTCTGAAATTGCCCTTATTTCATTTCATCCTATTGCTCCCAGCTGTGTGACACTGAACGGTTCCTCCTGGAGGTTCGCACCCTTTAGATTTCGGTGGGTGGTTGGGTCCCTGGTTTAGTGATTGCGGAGGTGAGATTTTATACTTTGACTATTTCCCTTGCTGCCAGTCTTCCTAAGTTCATGATCCCTCTGCCCTGTTTTTCATTTGATCTTGTTTTACCTTTTCATCACTTCCCCCCCAGCCCCCCACAGTGGAACTGGCAGAACAGCTTGTTTTAGCGCCTTCCTTTCCCCTCCCCCCAGCCCAGCCTGGAAACTCAGAGAAATGGCCTAACTCCAAAGCTATAAAGCAACAAAGCTGTAGGTGACACCAATACGGCATCTCTAGTGCAGAGCAGAAGCATCTTTGCAAGAGTCATAGGCGGGGGCTGTGGGGTTGGAGTGACCCACTTTGAGACATGTGAGCACCTTATCCAGTGCTGGTTGGTTCCACCCAGTTGGCAGAGTCATTAAAATCACAGCCACCCTGTATCCTGCTTTCTCATACTCCTTCCTTGAGCTATGATCAGCAATTGCTTGAGGCTGGAGTGTTTCTGTATAATGCTATGCCCTTTGCTGAGGCTGCCAAAGAACAGCAGAACCAGTGGTTAGGGGACAGGCCTCAGAGGTAGGAGACAGAGGGTCAATTTTCTGCTCCATCACACCTCCCCTCTTGCCCTGTGACCTTGGGCAAGTCACTTAGCTTCTCTGTGCCTCAGTTCCCCATCTGTGCCTCCCAGGGGGTTGTGAGGATAAGTCCTTCACAATGAGAGATGGCCATGTAAAACTGGAGATAGACAGTGCTTTCCAAGTATTCATGAATTAGGTCTCGAAAGCTCCTGAGAGCCAGCTATCCTCATTTCAGAGGGGGAAACTGGCAGCGAGGGGCAGGGGACTTACCTGAGGTCACCTAGTGAGTTGGTGTCAGAGCTGGGTATAAATCCCCATCACCTGAGTCCCAGTTCTGTGCATTTGCCCCAAGAACTCCTCCCCTGCTCATGCTCAGCTTGGTCCCTGGTCAGAAAAGGGCAGTTTCCCCCGTGGAGGGCTGTGCCCAACCTCCATACCTGGAGCTGTGCTGCAGGATGACGGGCTGATGTAGCTCTCCGATTCCAGCCCCTCGTTCTTGTCACTTGAGACGCTGGTGGGGTCCTCGCTGTAGCGCTGGAGGGTGCTGGCCTCCCGCACAGGCAGGCTCTGAAGGACTTTGCTTGCCACGTAGTCCCCGTCAAACATGTCGGGAGTGGGGCCCTCCGACTGCTCCAGGAGAGCCTGGCCCAGGTACGGATAGTGGGCCGAGTCCTCTGCATCCACCTGGGTCTCTGTCGTGCTCTAGGGAGTGGGAGGAGACCAGAGCGGGAGGGATGATTGCTGAGGCCCTTGACTTCGCTGTCCATGGGGACCCTCCTCCTGAGCCGGCTCTGCCCCTGAAGCTGGGATGCAGGCAGCCAACAAGCCACAGGGGGAAGAGTTGCTTTTACACCGCAGGTGAATGAAGGCAACATAGCAGCTTATTACCTACCGGGCCAGAGCCAGCCTCGAGGGAAGACAGTTCCTGGGTCACCCACGCCCTCCTCCTGCACACACCTGCCATTTCTCCCACCCAGTCCCGACCTGCTCTCACTGTGTGAATTCTCACCCGCACGCAGCTCAAGGTGGCTTGGCTGAAGCCCAGTGGCCGGCTCGTTAGCCTGTTTTGGAAAGCCGCGGTATGGATAAGTGAAGGCCCCGAAGCAGTGCGCGCCGCACTTACCCTGGTGGAAGGGATCCGGCTGCGGTAGCTGACAGAGGGCTCTGCATTGAAGAAACCCTGGTGAGGGACCAGGTACTCCTCAGCATCCACCAAGTCCTGCATGTCCTCCTCTTCCAGCAGGGCACGGTAGAAGGTGCTATCTATGGGACTGCCCGGCCCCATCATGTCGTCATTCTGTGGGGGGCAGAGATGGGGAGTTGAGGGCATTTCACCCTCGTTCTCATGCTCTACAAAGCACCAAGGACTCCCCAGGCTGGGATCACAACTCCAGGGCAAGTGGGCGGGCAGGACGATACTGTTGGGAAATTAGCCCTTTAGCTGCTAGTCCTTATTGCAGCTTCTGTGTAGGGGTGATGCATTCTGCTCCAGATCCACGGAGACTGGACCTAAGTGGTTAACGGCCCCAAAAGGATGTCCCTTGATTAAAGGTTGGAACTATTCTTTGTGCTTCTCCAGCATGTTCCATCACAAGATCCCCACGCACGGGATGGACGTTCATCCTCCCCACACCCCTGGGAGTAGGTCAGCATTATCCCTTTCCTACAGAAGGGGAATGTGAGCTACAGAGAAGTGACTCAGCAGAGGCAGCACAGTGAATCAGAGTCAGGGATAGAACTCAGGACTCCTGGCTTGTAGTTCCCTGCCCTACACCACATTTTTGCTTCCCAAGTGGTAGAGAAGAACTCCAAACCCTAGACTTGCTGAGGAGCTGAATGGGGCAGGTGAAGCCTGCTCACTTACTGGTTAGGTTGGGGTGTGAGTCCCCTAGTGGTGCCCCCACAGCAGGCCAAAGACAGAGGTTTTGGGAGCCAAGCAGCGGGGAGAGAGTTGGCTGCTGCCCGGGCCTCTCACTGAGAGACAGACACTCCCTGCCAGGAGCGGTGTAGTGACCTAAACCGCTTCCACATACCTGGATGACCACAAAGCGCTGTGGGTCCCTCGCCATACGGGAGAACTCTGTGACCAGCTCCCGGAACCTGGGGCGACACTCCGAGTCGATCATCCAACCTTCGGCAGAGAGCAAGGCGCCAGTGAGCCCAAGGCAAGGTGTGAAGCTGCGCTCGCTGATACAGGAGCAAGAACTAGTGCTAGGGGCCTGGTGAAGAGGCACCTCCCAGCCCTTGTGACCCTTCCCTCAGAACATATATCTGAGTGTCGCCTCGGCCCCAGGAGGCTGCACCACGAAGGCTGGCTTTAAGGACTTTGTAGCAGGGGGGCATTTCGCCTATTTACCCTCTGTCCCAATTAGGAGTAGGCAAAGCCCCAGTCCCTGTGCCCAGAAGGTAAACCAGCTCACCCGCCCATGCCACAGGCCAAATGTTGGCCTGTCCTGCAAAGACGCCCCGCCCTCTAGGACTGGTTGAACAGAGCTGGCTATTACCCACTCCAGAGGTTAGGCCCCAGGGTCTTTACCCAACGAATTCACCCTCAAGTCTCAGTCATATAGTAGCAGGAGGGACCCCACCCTCTGAACCCCAGAGCCTTTTCTTCTGAAGCTCCAAGACCAAACGTGCCTCCCACCCGTACAACCCAGGAGTGGAGAATGGTGGGGGAGTGGCTAATGGACGCCCGTGACGGTTAGGGCCCTCCGTACATTTCACCATGATCATGTAGACATCGATGGTGCAGATGGGAGGCTGGGGCAGCCGCTCTCCCTTCTCCAGGAGGTCGGGGATCTCTCGGGCCGGGATCCCATCGTACGGCTTGGCACCAAAGGTCATCAGCTCCCAGACGGTCACTCCTAGTAAGACAGGCTCATCAGGGCCAGGAGCAATGGGACTTTTACCCCACATCCCTTGCAGCTAGGGATCCTGGAGACAATGCAACGTACCATAGCTCCAGACATCACTCTGGTGCGTGAATCTCCTGCGCAGGATGGACTCCAGAGCCATCCACTTGATGGGAACCTGGGGCCGGAAAAATACAGAGCAGACTGAGCCTGTTCATTTCACCCTTGCCTTGTCATGTGTTCTGGAGCAGGGAGAGACAGGACGGGCGCTAAGAGCTGCCTGCAGATATTGGCCAGGCTCCCTAGTCAGCCTACATCACCCGTGATGCACCAGCCTCCCCTCTGGGTGAGGGAGCATGGTGCATCATGGGAGGAGCCTGGTGCATACTGGAGAATGGATGCCATAGGGACCCAAAGTACACCTGCTGTGATGCCCCACGACCGCGTTTAGGAGCGGAAGTATTTCAGGGTTGGGCCAAAATATTTTGGATTTAGATTTTGTGCTGAGAATTTGAGGTTGAGAATTGACCACGCTCGGCCATCCATCACAGGCCTTGATAGCACTCAACAGCAAAACATCCAAGAGGACCCGATGCCAGGAGGGAGGTAGCAGAGAACTGCTAGGTCCGCGTATGGCCACTGAACATAGATCAGCCGTGTACCGGGCTAGTTCCAGCACCACGCTCTCCGAGAAGGCTTGCGGGGGAAACGGCCTCAAATACATCATTTAGGTTTATGTCCACAGGGCCTTGACTGCAAGGTGTACCCCTGACCTGGTCTGTCCACACGGACAAGACTGGACATACAGGGGCTTGTGGGTGCGTCAGTTTCTGCAATTCAGAGGCCTGGCAGTAATGAGCTAGAACAGTGCGTGGAGTCAGCACCCCCCCTCATCCAGCGGAGCCACACTCTCGGCTCACTCTCTGCTTCTGATGACACCGAATAGCAATGAGGCCGCAGGCGTTAGCTCCCAAGAAACACATTACAGTGATGGCCCCTCCCAAACCTGTGGGCCCTGGGGGGGCCCTGAAATGGCCCTGGTTTGGTTAGCTGCCCCGTGCTGGGGGGTGGGATGGGATGGGATAATGCAGAAGACTCTCACAACCTGTTCCCCATGTGCCCGGCCAGCACTGGCAGCTCATGGTTGCCACGTGATACCAGTGAGCCATTGCTGTGGGGGTGTGGCACAGGGTGTCTCTGTGAGTAAAGGGTTGGAGTCTGGGCCCCTCCCCAGTGCCGCTGCCTTCTCCCAGTTCAGTTCCCTGGTACCCCCCCCCCGGCTCACCTTCCCCCCATCTGCGTGGTACTCTGTTTCATCGATGTCCAGCAGCCGGGCCAGGCCAAAGTCAGTGATTTTCACATGATTGGGGCTTTTCACCAGGACGTTGCGAGCAGCCAGGTCCCGGTGCACCAGCCGTACGTCCTCCAGGTAGCTCATCCCCTGAAGGGGGGAGGGAGGAATCAGCATGGAGACCCGTAAGCCTCTCAGCCCCATGGTGGAGTTCTCAGGGACTCAGCTGGCTTGAGCCCCAACCCGGTTAGTAGTGCTCTGCACGTCAGAAGGTGTGAAAGCACTTTACAGACATTAGCCCCATTTTCTAGATGGGGAAGCTGAGGCACAGAGCAGGAAAGAAACTTGCTTAAGGACATCCAGTGAGTCAGTGGCATAGCCGCATACAGAACCCAGGGGTCCTAATGCCTATCCTCCTGCTCTAATTGCTAATTAATACTCCCCCTTAATTTATGGCTGGCCATCCTCCGCTTGTATACTACCCCCATGTGCTGGAAGCAGCCTGCCCCCTATGTACCTAGGGCTGGCGAAGCAGCTGCTGTGGCCGCGTACCATGGTCGGGATAGGAAACAGCAGCTGTGCTTTGATATTGATCACTTCCTACGGTTGTGCAGCACCTTTCATCCTGAAAGAACCAAACGGGCTTGACGAACTATGCACGTTCAGGGATAATGCAGCCACCTCTGGGGAGTGGAGGGCAGCATGAACGACCAGCACAGAGTGAAATTTCAAGGAGAGATTTTTGGCCTCAGGATCCTGAGACAATCCCCTTCCCAGCTCCATGCTTATAAGCCTGGCCAAGGGGCCTTTAACACCCATGCAGAGCAGAGGGGACCTCAGGGCTCCAACAGCCTGGGAACCCTCTCCGGTGGAACGGCTGAGTCAGCCCTGCTGGAACGTGAACCTGTGAGTGGCAAGAAGGCTCCTGATGCCGGTTGTCCCCCCGGCCTCTCTGGCAGGAGAGCTGCTCCTGAGCCCCCTTGCCCACCCCCGGGGCTCCTCCTACCTTTGCGATCTGCACACACCAGTTGAGCAGGTCCTGGGAGCCGATGCGGTCCTTGTTCTCCCGCACGTAGTCCAGCAGGCAGCCGTAGGGCATGAGCTGGGTGACCAGCTGCACCGTGGAGGTGAGGCAGATGCCCAGAAGGCGAGAGACGTAGGGGCTGCCCACGCCTGCCATCACGTAGGCCTCCTGGGGAGGAGAGAAACTGGCTTGGAGCAAAATCAACCCCGGCAGGACTCGACTTGGGGAGACTCCTGCCAGGAGCCCAGCCCCTAGGGCTGGCTTCCCACCCCCCTGCACCACGGAAAGGTCACGTGTGGGTCCACGGGGCAGAGACTCGTGGCCCTGCCCAACTGCTCTTCGATTTCCACAGCATGGTCCAGCCAAGTCTGATCAAAGAGCAGAGCAGCAAGGAAAAAACCGGCGGACGAGACGGGTCCGTTGCTCCCCCTGCCACAAGTAGTAATTCTGCAACAGTGGGTCACACGACAGCCTGTCCCTCTCCAGCAAATGGCTGTGCTGGGAGGTCCAGTCTGGAGGCGGGAGTGGCATATGGAGGCAGGCTAATACGTGTAGACACCGATGCTGGTAGCTTGGTTGGGGAAAGTGCCCTGAGCCGGAGAGCTTGTACCCGCTACCCGCAGCCACTGATGGGAGCAAACCCGACGCGTGTCACAGACTAGGAGGGACCCGGCGGCTCAGTAATTCCGAGCGAAGCCACGTCTGGTGGCCAGGACGCAGCTCAGTGCAGGTCAGCGCCCTCCTGCACCCACGCAGTGCTGGCGCACGTGCCCCCAGGGCGGGTGTGCCAGCCATAGCGCCCGTCTCCCACTCACGTCCAGGATCTCCTTGTTGGCCTTGGGCGACGTGTTCTCTCTCAAGACTTTAATGGCCACAGGGATCTTCACGCTCTCGCCGTCGGGGATCCAGATGCCCTGAGGGGAGGGAAGGATGGTGATGGCGCTCGACAGGGCCGCACCTCAGGGCTCGAATAGGCGGTGCACAGGAGGGGAGAGAGATGCCATCCAGCTGAGTCCTTTAGAGCCTCTGAGTGCTGCCTCACCCCCAGCCACGCTGCCAACCCCCGCCCCGGCTCCTCATTCCCCTTCTGCAGAGCAGCAGCCTGGCCCCGGTTACCCGCTGCCCCCCTTGCTCCGCCCGTCCCCGCCTCACCTTATACACGGTGCCAAAGGCCCCGGAGCCCAACACTTTCACTTTCTTCAGCTCAGTCTCCTTCAGGATCCGCATCTGGGCTTGATTGGGGAGGGCCCCGCTGGGCGTCAGTGGCTCCACCAGCTGCGGGAGGCGGGGAGGAGGGTCCTGTGTCAGCGAGCCGGGGAGCCCCAGGCCCACGGGCTCCCCGCTGCGGCCCCCAGGCGACACGGAGATTCAGAACCTATGATTGACCCCTCTGTGTGGCACCTTCAGGCCCTGCCCCTGAGCTCCCCGTGGGGCAGCCGTCTCCCCTGCCCCACGGAGCCTGTGGGCTGGGAGGAGCGTCTAGGCTGTCCCCACTGGAGGATGGCAGGAGGAGTGGCTGTGGGGTATGGGGACAGCACACGCTTGGGCCCAACCTGGGCGCTGGTCATGAGACGCATCCAGGGGGTCAACATCTTCCGTCCCCCTGCAGTAACCCCGGGCACTCAGGCCTGGCTCTCACCCCGCCCCCCGCCTCCTCCTCCCCCCATCAGTAACTTCTGCCCAGGGCCTTCCTTGGCTCAGCTGGGATCCTCTGGCGCTCAGGTGCCCCGGGAGGCCTTGCCGCATTACCGGGCACTGCCGCGAGAAGCCTGCCTGAGCGCGCGGGGCGGGCGCTAGGGCTTGTGGTACTGGCCGTACCTCAGTCTCCTGCAAGAGGCGCCGCATGGCGAGCTTCCGCTCCTGCTGCTTCCTCCGCTTGATGCACACAACGATGATCAGGATCAAGACCAGGGCCAGGAGGGCGCCAACCACGCCGGCTATGATGGACGTCACCTGGCTGGAAGAAGGGGGATGGGGTGGTTCCACTGTGGGGGCCAGTCTAACCTGTGGGACTGGCTCTCTACAGGGGATTGGGGGACAGGGACGTTTGGTGGGGGGTGGGTGAATCCAGGGCCTTCTCCATAAACTAGCCCCCACGGGTGGCCGATTTGGAAGCAGTGGCTTATGGCTCCTTGGTGGCGGGTGGTTAATGGTCTGCCTAGTAACAGCCCCTGGGGCTGGGAAGGCTGTCGGGGGGGACAGAGCAAGCCCCGTCCCCTGCCAATCAGCTGCAGAAGGGATTCCCCTGTGGTGCTTCCTGGCCAGAGGGTGGTGCCTAGCAGAGTGCAAGGGGGCTACCGGTGTGCATGGGGTAGGGGGATGCTGAGCAGAAGGCAGATGGTGCCAGGGAGAGGTGGACCCTGGCTACTGCCCAGGGTGAGGCCTGCCTGGGAAGTTGGCACAAAGGGGGCTGGGCAGATGGGGGTGCAGTACCTTGGCTTCTGATCCACAGGGCAGCCGTCTTCATCCCGGATCGTACACCTGGGGAAGGACCCAGAGACGTTGCTTTGTTACTCGACGGGAGGCAGAAGCGATGCAGAAAATCCTCCCACGGCCAAGCACTGGGGCATCCTGCAGTGCTGCGTCCCATGGGCCCCCATGCCAGTTTCTCCCCCACCCCCCACCTGCAAACCTCAGCACATCCCCACCTGCTTCGCCCCGCTTTGCTGTCTCCTCCTAGGCCAGTCTTGGCCCTTGGGATGTGCTGAATGCTGCAAGCAAAGAGCAATGCTCCGTGCCAGCCAGCGCCCATACTCACGAGTGGCTGCAGTTGGTGGGGCACAACTGGCAGACACCATGTTCATCCGGATACTTCCAGATGGGCACAAAGGAGGAATCAGCCTTCACTCCACTCGGGCATCTCTCCACACAGTACTGGGCATCTTTGTAATGGGCGCAGGCCATGCACTGGTCCGCCTCCTGCCAGGAAGGATGCAGAGTGAGCACCCTGTGCATTTGGGGGCTGGGGTGGATGAAGAACCCAGGAATCCGGGGTCAGCCCAAAGCCTTGAGCGATCGTAGAAACTGATTGGGAATGCAGATCCCCTCCGCCTGTCCTAAAGGGGCTTTTATGTGATCTGCCGCCCCGCCCCCCCCCGCCGGCAGCCCGGGCAGCTCCTCACCGATCCGTTGCAGGTCTCCGTGCCGTTCTGGGGCAGGCACTCGGGGTGGCAGGAGAGGCAGCGGGTCCCGTTGACATGTTCCCGGACAGCCCTGCCGGGAGAAAGAGCCTGAGCCAATCACTGCACAAAGGCACATTTCACCCTCACCCCGCAGCGCTCGCTGATGGGGCAGGACCCAGCCCCCGCCCCAGCCCATCTGAGGAACAGGCAGCAGTGGGAGAGCAGAGAAGCGCCCCCTCCCTGCCCCCCACAGGGCTGACACAGCCACCTCTGCGACCAGGGGCCCAGCTGCAGATCCCAGAGTCCGGGCTGGAATGTGGTGCCTCGTGGGAGGTTCTGCCCGCTGGCCCGCAGGCTGACCTCTCCCAGCCACACGAGAGCTGGCCCGCTTCCTTCCCAGCAACCCCCCCAGCTCGGCATGGGGGGCAGGGCTGGGGTCGGGGCAGTGGCCAGCAGGGTTCTTCCCTGCATTGGTAAAGGACCTGGCTGCCACTCAGGACCCTGCATGACCCAGGCCCTGTCCCCACCCCAGAAGGGAGGGTGTGATGGGGCAGGGGAGCAGGTTGGGGATGGCTCCTAGTCTGACCCCTGTTCCCACTGCTGAGCAGCAGCTCCAGCACCCCCTCTCCCACCCCGCTGCACCCTGATTGGCAAGATCCTCCCTAGGGGAAATGCAGGGGAGGAAACTCCCTGGGTATTCCATCCTCAGGGTCCTTGGAGATGCCCCAAACCCAGGCAGGGCTGCCCTATCTGTGCCAAAGGAGAAGGGGCCTGGCCACAGCTGGGCAGATGGCCCAGGGCTTGATGGCATCCTCTGCCCCCATCGCATCCAGCCACGGTGCCAGAGCCTCCCCCCTTCTCCCTCATCCCCCCCAGGAGGCTTGCTGGGCACAGACATGCAGCGAGCCCAGCCACTCGGACCCCCGCTTACCCGTCCAGAAGGTTGCAGGACTCCACGCACTCCTGCCCACGCAGGAAGCGCTCGCAGGCCACGCACTGCGTCGGGCCCGGCCCCCAGCACTGCCCCTTGGCGCAGAGGTGGAAGCACACCAGCCCCTCGGACTCTGAGGGGAGGACGCCACAGTTAGCACTTGGAACCCAGCCCGTCCCCTCCGTCCCCTGGGGCAGCCAGACCGAGCGGGCCTTTCCCAGACTCCACCGGGCGCAGGCCGGCCGTGGATGCCAGCGGGGCATTTGGTATCAGAGTGACAGCTAGGGAGACATGGAACCACTGTGGCACTGGGGTTGTGCACCAGCCAGCAGAGAGCATCCATTGGCACCCATCTAACATGGCAGTGCCACTCAAAGCCCAGATGAATTGGGCAAAGGAGGAGTCCCTGGGTGGGGCAGAGAGCCGGACAGAGCCCTGAAAGTGGCCCCCACCCCTTACCACACTGCTCCACAGGCTTGTTGTCAGTCTGGAACAGCATCTGGCGCTGGTTCCTGAAGATGGCTTTCCAGGGCACCTTCTGGAGGAAGCAGAGGTTGGGGTTCTGGTGGACCAGCACCATCCCGCTGCTGATCTCCTGCAGCGAGTGCAGGCCCAGCGAGATGATGGACAGGTTCTGCAGCGTCAGGGAATAGGCACCGCTGCAGAGAGACGTCGACAGGCACGGGGTGAGCCAGGAGGGGCAGGACAATGAAGCAGAAATCAGAGGGTCCCTGCCAGCCCCGCACTTGGGGGTGCTCTGGAACTGGGTCACACCCTCCCACATGCTGCCTCTGAACCACAAACCATCCGTTCTCCGGATCCTGTCCTAGGGCCTGTTCCTCCCCACCCCGTGTCCCTGCCTGCGCATGCTCACTTGTGAAGCACTCGTCCTCGGATGATCCGGAGGTTCTGGAAGATGCTCAGGTCTGGGAAGGTCTCTGGCCAAGACTCGATGTACAAGAAGCCTGCAAAATGGAGGACGAAGGCACATCCTTATTCATGCGAGCAGCGGCCTCCCACCAGCTGGTGGTGGGTCGGCCTCCCAAAATCCTGGGTGACTGGCAGGTCCAGCGCCCAGGCCCGCCTCTGATGGGTGTGTCCCCCCCCCACTCCCCGCACACTAAACAAGATGGCTTAAATTTCCAGGGCAGGAGCGTGGGACCTTTAGCCAAAGCCCCACTGCTAGGAGGCCCCTGAGGTGGCTTTGCTGCTGAGCCCCGTCCAGCGAGTTTACAAGTGAGTGAAATGGAAACAGGAGTCGTTTGCACATCACAGATGGAGGCTGCAACCCACTCTCGGTGGGCATCGGCAGGCGACATGGGTGAGCGAGCACGGGTGCTAAGCAGTCCCTCACCCACCTGTCAGCTCTTCCAGGCTCCCGAAGCTCTTGAGCTGCTCTGGCTCCAAGGGTGCCGTGTTGGTGGTGGGATCCCTGTTTGAGAAGGAACACGGTAGGGGAGGGGGACCCTTAGAGGCGTAAGCCCTTGGGACCACGGACACAGGAGGCGATGGCTGCCCTGCAATCACAGGTGCTGCCCAGCCTGATGGGGCCTTTGTGCTACAATCTCTGCGAGGCCCAGCTAGAGATTTTGGAAGAGTAAACGGATGCTCCAGGAGGAGCCCCCGCTCACACCCGCTTCATACCCCGTGACCCACTCACGCACTCACTTGCCTCAGGCCTGCAAGACTAAGGCACAAGGGAGGTTTGATCTAGGCCTGATCTAGACAGGTCTGTAATGGACTGGCTGGCGTGTGCACTGCTGCCCCCTCCTGGATAGAATCCAAACCATTCAACTGTGTGGCAAAGGCCCTACACTGCTAATAGTGATTCCCCTTTGGCTCATGCATTAAGGGCTTGTGCTTTGGAGCAGAGGCTCCCCTTGTGGCCAGATAGCTGAGCTGGAGTTAGCCAGCTCCAGGTGCCCCCACACAGTGCTCCGACATGCCACACATGCACCTCCTTCACTCCAGGACATCTGAGTCCAGAGCTGGGGTCCCCTACCCACAGAGCCAGTAGCTCCTCTGGGGTGAGCTAGCAGGAGCTGTGCTGAACTTTCCTGGGCTGGACAACGGGCAGTGGAGATTGGGGCACCTGTCACCGTTACTCACCCTGCAAAGGTCTCGGGCAGGAAGGCCAGGCTGCCAAAGATCTTGGTGCAGTGAGCAAAGTGCTGGATGTTGGAGGAGTTGACGGCTCGGACGCCCTTCAAGAAATCCACGCCCAGCCCGTAGCAGCCTAGGAGAGAGCAGGGCAGGTGGCTGAGAGGGGCTGGGAGGGAACCCCAGTGTGGAATAACCATGTGCTTCCATTCCACCCATCGAGCCTCAGTATGGAGACACCCTTCCAGCCGCCCAGACAGTTCATGCGTCTCCCTCTCCTCAAATCCAGAGAATCCCATGCTCCTGAGCTGCTAGGATGTGCCTTCCCTAGTCCCTCCGGGAGAGGGGCTCCCCAGGGCGGGGCACAGGGGATGGGGGAACGTTACCTTCCGGGCAGGGCTTGCTGCACTTCTCGCACTTCTGCACGCTGTCCGTGCTCACCTCCTGGCTGTCCTGGGGACACACCAACGTGCAGGAGCCCACCTCCGTGGCCAGGTAATTGTCTGTGGGAGGGGGAGACATGGAGAGGAAAGATGGCCCCATGGTTAGAGCATTAGCCTGTGACTCAGGAGACTTGCCGTCAATTCCCTGCTCTGCCACTAACTGCCTGTGGGACCTTGGGCAAATCTCTTCACCCCTCTGGGGTTCGATTCCTACTCGCCGGGGGGGGGGGCTGTGAGGAGAAATGCCACCAAGGAGCGAGAGGCACCCAGAGGCTACAGTGGCGTGGACCAGATTGGTATTTCAAGAAGATACACGGGTCTGCCCAGCTCACACAGAGTCCGGGTCCGAGCTTCAGTTTGGTCACAAAGCTTGGATCCCAGACTCTGATCCTGGGCGGGGGGGGGGGGGGGGGAGGGAAATGGCCCCACCCCCACCTCCTGCAGCAAAGGGCAAAGCCCCCTCGCTTCATCTCCCTCCCCTCAACTGCTGCATTCCAGCATGAAGGCCTTCGTTTGCAATGTGGCTGGCCAGTTAACTGGAATTGCCATGTGTGTCGTGAGGTTTTTGGAGCAGGGCAGGGCTATGGGCCTTGGAGCTCCAGGAGCCAGCCCCGACTTTGGGAAGTGCCAGGCAAACGTCAACAGAAGCCCCTCAGACCGTCCTGCCCTGCCAACAGGGGGCACTGTGCAAACGGAGCCCTACGGGGGTTGCCCTGGGGATCTCTCCACCGGGCTGGGGTGCGTGACCAAAGCCCAGCATGCGCAGCTGGCAGGAAGTGGGGCACCCCATAGAGCCCACTCCACGGGATCCCCCCGGAGGAAGGGATGCTTACAGGGGCACTGGCTGACACAGCTGGCTCCGAAGGTGTAGCGTCCGTCCCGGTTGGGCACCGACTGGTAGATGTCTGAGTTGTAGATGAAGTGGGGTGGGCAGTGCAGCTCGCAGATCCCGCTGCGGTTGACGTGCAGGCAGGCCTGGGGGGAGCCAGCCAGCCCAGAGGGTGAGCAGCTGGGACACTGCCCCCACACCAGTCCGTAACCCCCTCTCTGCCAACTCCAACCAACCTCCCCATTCCATCCCCTGCGCGAGCCTCTCTGCACCAATCCACCGCTCCAGCTATCCCCACTGCGCCTGCCCCCACCTGCCACCCTCCCACACCCACCACGCCAACCCCCACCCCAATCCCCTGCCCCACACCCTCCGCTGTGCTGACCCCCTCGCCACGCACACACGGATGGCACCGGGGCGGGGGCTGGCACTCACCAGGCAGTCTGAGTGCTTGGGCCCAGTGCAGCCCGCCGCACATTGCTCGTGGCAGCAGTCCGTGGGCTTCGTGCCCTTGCACCTGGGGCACCCGTCACAGATGCTTTTGGTCACTGGGGCAGAGAGTGAAGGGGGGAGGAACTGTGAGGATCTGGATGTTTGGCTGCGCAATGGGCTCTTGGCATCTGGGGAGCTCTGCTGGGAGCTGGGAACCCAGACAGCCACAGCAAACAACTGCCCCCCCACACCACACAGTCTCAGCAGCACCCAGGGCAGGGGCTCTGTGCACCCCGAAATCTACCCTGTTCAATGGATCCGTTTCCCCCCCGTCCCGCCCTTCCAATGTCTGTGCCTCCTTTCCCCACCCCCCAGCCTGCATTTCCCCATCATGCATCTCCACCAACCACCTGTCCACACTGCCGCCCATCCTCCCCCGGCACCTGCCCCATCCCTCGCTCGTAGGGCAGTTAGAAAGCCACGCCATTCTCCGAGGCGCCAACACGCTCACTTCATCTCCCAACCGGGACCTTTGGCATGGTGCCCCCACCCAACCAGGCTTTGCAGGGTCCGTGCCCTATTTGCATGGAGGGCGAGCTAGCCCCGTGTGCCTCTGCAGGTCATGGGCTGCACGGCCAGTGTTGTCCAGACAGGCAGAGACCTGAGTCCAGCACTGCCTCTCCCCCATGCCCAGTGCTCACGTGTCTGGCAGTACTGCGGCCCTTTCCCCCAGCAGTGCCCTTGGGAACAGAAGCTTCTGCATTCAGCACCTGGACGGGATGGAGAGAAGACCGAGGGCATTAGAGGATGCCCGAGACTCTGCCTTGGCACAGGCCCCGGGAGAAAGATGCAGCATGCTTCTGCCTCGCCCCACTCCCCCAGGCATGGAAACCCCCTCCCCAGGCTCCTCCAGCAGTCTGCTGGGGTAGAGGATCCTGCAGCAGCTGCAATTCCTCACCTCCCTCGCTCCACGACTAGCTGCTGGCTTGAGGCACCAACACCCTCGTCCCCCTTGGGCACCTGGGGCTCCCGAAGCACAGTTCAGTCTGGAGCAAAGGACTGTGGGGCAGATGGGGGAGGCTCAGGTGTGAGTGGCTGAGTGTGAAGCCTGGGGGAGTCATAAACCAGCCTATTGGGGTGCGCCAGGCTTGGGGAAGAGGCGGGGAGGCTTGGTTCCTGATGGGTGTAGAGGCTTCACCCATTGCACCAGGCCCCACCCCAGCATCAGGCTCTGCCTTGGAGCAAGCCGAGGGGCTTGCCGCTGGGTGCGAAGAGTGGATCCCAGGCAAAGAACAGTCCCACCCCCCCTCCCTGGGAGCCCGGGCACCCGTGGAGGGACCCCATCCAGGCACGTACACGTCCTCTCCCTGCTGCTGTCGATCTGCTGGTGCTGGGCCAGGTCGTTGTTTTTGTGGAAGATGTCGCCCCACAGGATGGTCTCCTGGAAACACAGCTGGGGGTTGCCCTCGATGTGCACCCCGCCCTTCAGGATCTCTGAAGCAGGGGGAGAACAGGACAGTAGGCAGAGCATCTGGCACAGCTGCAGGCCTCCGACCCGCAAGGCCACTGAAGGAGACTGGGCGACATGGGCCAGTAGATGACCCAGCCCGGCCATCCCTGGTGCTCCCACATGGCCCAGCCACGTGACAGTCTCCTGATGGCTGGGGAATCCAGCCCCCAGTCAAGGGGGCCGCGAGCTCATTTGAAACGACGTTAGCCAGGCAAAGCACTGAGGGATGCTTGGAAAGGCTTTCGACCTTGACAGCTGCATCTGTAGCAGCATGCACGGCCAGGGCTGTGGATCCTCAGGCTCCAGGGCACTGGTCGGCTCTAAGGGGGTCCAGGAAGAATCTCCCCCCACCAACCCCAGTGCTGGGCTACTGCATTGCTAGGAACCTTGTGTATCTGGTACTGGCCACGCTCAGAGAAAGGGGGATGTGTAACTGGTTGGGCAGGGAGATCAGGATTACCAGGCATTAGTCAGATCCAGTGCAGTGAGGGGGACATCTGAACACATGGACCCTGGGTCTGATCCAGAGCAGTAAGGGGGATAAGACTCTGGGTCTGATTCGGTGCAGTTGGGGGGATACCAAAGCACAGGGACCCTGGGTCTGATCTGGTGCAGTGCGGGGATACCATACCATGTGGACCCTGGGTCTGATCTGGTGCAGTGCGGGGATACCAGATCCTGTGGACCCTGGATCTGATCCGGTGTAGTGGGGGGATACCAGACCATGTGGACCCTGGGTCTGATCCAGTGCAGTGGGGAGATGCCAGACCACGTGGACCAGGGGTCTGATCGGGCACAGCATGGAGGCATGGATACCAGGCTATGGGGATCACTGGTCCAACAAGGTGAAGATATTGCCCTAGACAGACCACTGCTTTGCTCTGGCACAGTGGTCCAGTGACAATCAGCTCTTCTAAAGAGGTCCCTGGTGCATCCCCCCTAATTCTGAGTGCTCCCTGGGGTGAGCCCAGCCCCCCGACTAGCTCAGGGGCAGCCTCCCCACCTGTCAGATGCCTCATGCCCAGCTCCTGCAGCCCCACCGCCCCGGTGGGGTCAGAGTTGGCGAGAACGGCCAGCGCGTATTTCTCCTCGTAGAGCTGGGTGCCCCGGATGATGCGCAGGCTCTCCAGCTGCACGCAGCTCACTTGGTTCTGCGCAATCAGCACGTAGCCCTGGACCTCCTTGATATCCTAGAGGGGCAGAGAGCAGGGTGAGCGGGAGGCAGGGACAAGACAAGCCTGGGCACTCATCAGGCTGAGGCAATAGCCCCTGGGCTGGGCCGTCAGTGGGAGCAGAACCTACGTCCCCTGTAGCTAACCGTAGGAGCTGCTATTGTCTGAGCGAAAGGGCAACACCCATGCCTCTGCCCATGACCACGAGCCAACCTTGGTGGAGCCAGGAGCGCTTCAGGCTCGGCCACTTTCATGGGGGTCAGAGCCCGCAGGGGAACGCAGTAGGCACCTGCTTCAAAGCCTGCACCCCAGCAAGCACTGGGAAGATGGAGAAGACTTTCTGTGGGGAGAGCCGGAGATCTACCCTTCCCTGAGGCAGACGAGCCTCCCAGCCCCCTACGTTTGGGCTGGGCTGGAAAGATGCCTCCAGACATGAGGATCGCAGTTCCTGATCTTTTAACCAGAGGAGGAAAGAGCCTAAAGTGAGCCCAGCGCCTCGGCAGGTGCTCCACACTCTCCAGACCCCCCAGCCAGGAGCACATGCTCCACGCTCAATAAACTGGCAAGCAGGGGGCAAGGGGTAACCTCATCTCTGGGAAACTGACAGCAGCAGGATTAGAACCTGGGTCCCCAGGCAAAGGCTTTGCGAACTGAGCTGGAACAGCTCCCGCTGGCTGAGGAGATTTGTCAAGATGCTGCCCTGTGGTTCCTTACAGGCAGGCGGGTGCGGGCCTGTGTCACCCACTCTAGTGGCTGGTCCAGATAAGAGTCTACTACAGCCACTGGCTAGGGGAGTTACTCCTTTAGCTCCAACCATAAAGGGTGTTGCATTTAGGGCTGAAGGACTGAGGATCAATACCCACATGAAGGTGGTTGCTATGTTATCCCCTGCAGGGACACACCCTGATGTCTCCTTAGAGTCACATCCCAGGCAGGCTGCCCTTTAAGGCAAGCTGGGCTTGGCCTTGCCTGTGACAAGCAGCTATCCCCCAGCTGAGCCTGATCTGCTGGCTTCGTTACCCTGAGGGACCCCAGCTGTGATAGGGCTGCACAGAGAGCGAGAACTCAGCCCGGAAGAGGAGTCAGGCTCCCCTACCAGCCCCAACACAAGGCCTAGTCAGCCCAGCGTGGGGCTAAGGAATGAGCCCTGAGGATGGGCTGGGGGTAGCCTGAGGGGGATGAGACATGGACAGAAACCCTGGCAAGGCCAAAGAGATGATCAGCTGGGGGCGGGAGAGGCAAAGGCCCTGTAGTGCTGTGGCCTGACAGCAGGGGTCGCTATGTTAGCAAGCGTCCCACTGCAGGATGGGTGAAGGGAGGATGCTGAGCTCAAGTTCTCCCTGCTTCCCCGCTCACCTTGAGGAAGGACATGTTGGCGTCTAGCCCCAGGTAGGTGATCTCCAGGTTGCCCTGCACCACCTGGCAGTTCTGGTAGAGGTGGCTGAGGGTGGCGTAGTGGTTTTCTGGGCTGGAGGGACGCAGGAGCTTCATGTCGGTGCCCGTGCAGACTGCAGGGGGGTGGAAAGGAAGAGTCGGTGAGGCTGGGCAAGGGTGGTGGTCAGAGACGGGGGCAGAGACGATGGATGCCATTCGGAGAGATGCTCAGCAGCGTTTCTCTAAAGGCTGCTCTACCCCAGCTGTGGGCGTTCAGATAAACAGGGCATGGCCCCACCCGCCCCCTAGTCTGCAGGCATTTCCCCAGGGCACAGAGCTGTGACTGGAGAGCTAGCAGACGCTTGGCCCTTCTGCAGGGCATTCTGTCCACGGGAAAGAGAGGAAGGGGTGCCTGGCCCCTAGTTCTCAAGCCTATGGGGCCAGATTTGCAGCAGAGCTCAGTTGTCATTTAGACACCTAAAGAAGGACAGGTTTTCCAAAAGGCTTGCTGAGCTCTGTAGAGAATCCAGCCATTTTATGCCTCTGGGCCTCAGTTTTCCACCTGTAAAATGGGAGCAACCACCTTCCCAGCTGGTCTAGTTAGATCGTAAATTCCTGAGCTGGGATTCTGTTAGCACATGTGGGTGCAGCATCTGCCACTTCAGCTCCAATCAACTAGGTCCCCTAGATGCTACCGTAAATACACAGAGGAGACCCACAGGGAATTATTACACATCAGTCGCTGCAAGGAAAACACAGAGCCCAGAACTCAGGTCTCAACAGGTAAAAGCGCCTGGAGTGTTGTTTTTAAACACAGCTGCTTGCAAATCCCCAGACTTCTCTATTGCCTCCTGAAGCCCCCTTTGGTTGGAATCTGCCCAAGTGTAGGCAGGTTCCCTTTATCCATTTCAAAGGTTGCCCATATACCCAACCACTGCTGAGTGTTTGTAATTATGGCAGTAGCTGTCTAAAGCCTTGCAGAAACCCCGAGGGAGAGATTACGAAAAAGGAATTTACAAACACCCAAAAAAACCAAAAATCCTTTTGCTAGCTTTTGCCAGGGTCAAGCTGGGCTTAAAGCAGAGATTTGAGAAACGGTTGGTTGTGCGTGGGTCTTGTGCCAGGACTTGTGCCAGGCAGGGAGGAAGGGTCCAATAGGAATCGGTGCAATGGAGCATGCAGGCGAAGTGCCGGGTTTATTTTTATCAGGAAGTGATTGGCGCGGATGAAAAGCAGGTTTGAAGCTGCAGGAGGATTGTGAGATGTTCCGCAGAGCCATGTGCCCTGCCGTGTTTGTTACAAACCCTGCTGATCTCTCAAAATCAGACGGAGGGGGAGAGATGCCGACACAGTTGGCTATTGAGGCTCAGCACCCAGCCGACTGTATCCAAGCCAAGTTCAAACCCCCTCTGCTCTGTGGACAGTTCAGGATTTCCTGTCACTGGAACTCCCCCAGCTCCCTGCCAACTTTTGGAAGCGTAGTGCGGCCGGCATTAATACCCTCCGGGTCACGGACTCGCTCCCCACACGGTCTGGACGCTGGACGTGGTTAGGAAGTGTCACTTTCCACAGGAAATGCCATGGACTAAAGTAACATCCATTTATCGCGGGAAGGCTTTCAACAGCTTCCTATGGGCTTCCTGTATGACTTCTCCCCACCACAAGGCAGAACAATGGGGTTTAGCCACGACCCTGTAAATGAGCAATTTGTTTGGTGTCCGCCCCCGGTTCTCAGCCCCCTCACTGCCTCAGATAAAAGCTCCTCATGAGTTGGGGAGGCCGCAGTGGGAGGTCAAATGGATTGATGGCTTCTGTGTGTCAGGACTTCTCACCCCCACCGTTGTGATCAGCTAACAAAAGGCTCCTGTCAATTAATTAGACAGAAGCTGTCAACATGGAACTCCAGCAAGGAGCGTTTGATCTGGATGCCAGCAAAGCGCCTTCCACGCAAAGACTTCCCACCGGTCACGAATGCTGGGTGACTCTCCTCCCTCCCTGGGCAGGGGAGTCCCGTCCATCCCACTTCACAGGGAAAAATTCAGCACTCGCCCTCAGTCAGCTGGAGAACAGAAACCAGGAGCCCTGGTTCCCACTCCTGTGCTTTGGCAACGAGATCACACCCCCGTCTCAGAGCCAGAAATCCTGTCTCCCAGTCGCCTGCTCCAACCACTAACACCCAGCCCTTCCCAGGAGTCCTGTCTCATCCCCCCCTCGGACCCCAGACCACACTCGACTCCCGGGAGAGTCAGACTGAAGCATTTGGTTCAAAGAACCCTGGTTCCCGTTCCCCAGCGACGCCGCTTGTCCACTGGCCTTGCTCCTGGGCCTGCTGAGGTTGCCCAGCCAGAGGAGTCAGTTTCACTTGATGTCAGTTACACTTTCCCAGGCTGGGGTTGGGCCCTCCACCCCCCAGCTTCTGGGGGGATGTTTGCATGCTGCTGCGGCAAGCACTGGTGGGCCTGAGCCCTTAGCTCTGCTGAGGGTAACTGAGGACAGAGCATTTGATGGGCCCCCATGGCTTCTCCCAGGGGCACAGGGAACCACTTGGTTTAGATCCTTCCCTTCTGGCTCCAGAGTATCCATTCCCTGGCTCCTGTCACGTGCCCCGTTTCTATGCCATGGAGTCCCCCCTGCTTTACTTCCCTAGGATGGTAGGGGGCGGTTAGGCTTATGACCTAGCTGGGTTGCGCCACACTATTGCTATCCCTCAATTGTAGCTAAGGGACGGGCGCACATACCCTTGGATTGGCATCAGCTCGGCACCCCTGCGCCATGGTTCCTAAAATCCCGGCTGCCCCAAACTAAACAGTCCTGATTCACACAGCCAGCATGGGGTGGGCACCCTGAACTGCTGCAGGCCAGATGCCAGCCAGGTTTCCAAGGGCCCCGGGGCGGGGGCATTACGTAACCCGGTTACGCTGGCTTCAAAGCTCTCGGCTTTGCTGCCTCCTCTGTAGCGGGGCTGGGGTGGAGCTAGCTGGGGCTGGGTGAGGAAATCAGCCCAGTGAGACAAGAAACAAACAATAACACAAACCCACACAGCTTCTCCACCTCCTTCTGGCTTGGATTCCAGAGCAGCAGGTGTGACCAAGCGTTCAAACTAAAAGGCCTTAGCAAACCACCTTCCAACTCTAAGTCCCTATCCCGTGCTCTCTAGGAGAGCCCCCCAGAAGGGAGGGGAAGAAAGGAAAGAGACAGGGGGATAAACAAGCAGGCTATTGCAAACAGGCCCGACTTTCCCGTTCTCATGGGTGGTGCGCTGAGTGGAATGTCTGAAGGGATGGGAAATTGTTACTCCTACGGCACTATACCTCCAAGGTGAGCTTCTTTGGAAGCTAAGTCTTTGGGGTGAAACGGGCTCCAGAAGAGCCCAGGGTAGGAACCCTGCACCTCAACTTTGTTCCCTGTTCAGATCTACACTTCAAACCGGGCTAAAAGCACAGTGCTGCTGCGGAGCAGTTGCTCCAGGCAGCTGAAGGTCCTTGGAAAACCAACGTGATTCTGGCTCTACAGGGCTTGCACGACTGGTGGACTCAATTCAGATGACAGCAGAGTCCGGTCAGTGGCAGGAGTCTTGGTACAGGACTCCCTGGCTCTATTCACGACTCTGCGATTGGTGCACTGTGCGATCCCAGTCAAACTAGGAGTTGGGACTCACAAGTGTTTGTGCAAACCTCTTCTTTGCCCGGGGACACACTTATCAGCCCCGTGAGTTTCCCTTACTGCAGGAGGTTCGGTCATAGTCAGAACAAGACCATCAAAACCAGCTTGGGGTTCAACAATGAGACTGTACATGTGTTGGGGTAACACCTCAGCCGAGATGAGGGCCCCATCGTGCGAGGTGCTGCACAGACACAGAGCAAAAGAAAATCCCTTCCCCAGAGAGTTCACAGCCTAAGGATGGAACTAAACAGCTCCCCCATGCCCTGCCAGTACAAGAGCGACTTTGGGGGCAGGGGGTTCAGATCTTAACTAAATAACAAGCCCCTCTCTCTATTACCAAATGGGACAAACTGGGACCTGGATACAGACTCCAATTCCAAGCCTCTGGCTCATGGGTCCTGGTCTATTGTTCACTCTTGTTCAGGGAGCTGCAGTTCTATGTAACACAATCCCCGTTGGTGGTTTGTTGGCTGCGGGGATCAGATGAGGAACCTCCGGATCTTAGCTTGAGCATCTGCCGGCCCAGCCACCACTAGAGGGAGACAAGAGCATCACGCCGCATGGGCATGGGCAGAAGGAACGCCAGTCAAGGGTGCTGCATCTACAAACCTGACCACGTGCCAGTGGGACGAGAACTCTCAGGCTGGCATTGGTGCTCGTAGGAATTTACCCTGCCCCACCCAACATCCCCCTATAGCATTTGCCCTATTGGATCCCCAATATTCACCCAGCAAATGAAATATCACTTATAAAACACATCTTAGCACAGGTGATCTGAGACCTTATTTTTCTGATTGGCCAGCAGAAAGGAAGAGCACCTTGTGCTGCCTGACTCCCCTCCCACAGACCCTCCTTGCAGACAGACACCCAGGAGAACAATGCCATGATGGGCCATCTGGCAGGAAGAAAAGACGGCTTGCTCCTGCCAGCTGGGTTTGCTGCTGCTGGCACTCTTGCATTTGATCAGATAAGCCTCCTTGGTGGGAGACTGACTCTGCAAGGCTCCTGGTAAACAATCATTACAGCCATGCTGATGGTTGGTTGGAGTTGGATAATCCAGGGTGGGGCTTGCATGTGGATTGAAACCACCAGGCGTACTGAAGCGTGGCCCCAGACTCTGACTGAAGCCCCTTTGGGAGACTGCTGTGTTCGCTCTCCACCTGTCTCCAAGCTCGTGCCATTGAAGTACTGGGAGGCAGGAGAGTGTCACCTGATAGGAACCAAAACTGGTGCAGAATCTGGCCTACTCAGTCTCCACCTCGATTTTGCAGACACAAACCTGGAGAGTTTGGAGAAGCATCCAGACTGAAGCATTTATCAGAACTTCTAGAGAAGCTTTCTCCCTTTTTCCCCATCATCCGCCTGTCCATCATCCTCATTCTCAGATGAAGACAGGCTTCCAAACCTGGTCCATGAGGGAGGAGGTTGGCAGTAGAATGGTTCCTATAGCCCCTCTCTTTCCAGCACGTGTGCAGACACCTGGGTGAATACAGACAGGCAGTGGCTGACATAACTTTAACCCCATTGCTGCAATGGGGCGGGCTGCTAAATAGCCAGTGGTCCATTGCAACAGTGGCACTTTGATGCGGTGCAAGGGGAAGCTATGGAGGAGCATGTTTTCCCCCTAGACAGGCATGCTGTGGCACTGGAGGGGAAGCTGTGCATGGAGGGGCATTGGTGGATGGGGCATTGCAACACACAGCTCTGGAGGGGCAGTCCCGGGATATGGCTGTGCATGGTGCAGTATCAGAGCTACATTATTTTTGCAAGAATCCTTCTTAACTTTCCCCCCACACACGCCAGGCACTGAAGCAGTTAAACCCAAGTTCTGTCCAACTGCAGCTCATGAAATCAGAGACATGGGTTTTGTAACCCAAGCCCAGCCAGCAGACACTGATTTAAAAAAGCCAGGCAGTTCCGGAGGAAGCCACCGGACCGGAGGGGCACGTGGGGGCTCCATTTTTAATCACATCCGGAGAGGGACACCCACAGGCCTAGAGATCATAGAAACACTCACTCCCGTGGCTCGCTCTGATGTCACAGACCGCTCTCAAATCCCTGTGACAGGGGCTAGCGTTCAGTGTGCAGTGAGGGGGCTGGGGGAGCTAGAGGGACACGGGATTTTCTGCCAGAGTCCAAGCCGAGGGATAAAAAAGACCCAATTGTTAAGAGAGCTGGTGGTCAGAGCCCATCCCAGACAAACAAAACTAGTAACAGTTGCATCTCCGAGGAATGGCAATGACAGAGATGGGCCCAAACCATAAGGATCAGACCCCCAAGGGTTATGAGTTCTGGTTCGGGTCACTGAGCATGCACATCTGCTTTTAATACACACCCATCCTATTCATAGAATCCTAGAATATCAGGGTTGGAAAGGACCTCAGGAGGCATCTGGTCCCACCCCCTGCTCAAAGCAGGACCAACCCCAACTAAATCATCCCAGCCAGGGCTCTGTCAAGCCTGACCTTAAAAACTTCTAAGGAAGGAGATTCCACCACCTCCCTAGGTAACGCATTCCAGTGCTTCACCACCCTCCTAATGAAAATGTTTTTCCTAATATCCAACCTAGACCTCCCCCACTGCAACTTGAGACCATTACTCCTTCTTCTGTCATCTGCTACCATTGAGAACAGTCTAGATCCATCCTCTTTGGAACCCCCTTTCAGGTAGTTGAAAGCAGCTATCAAATCCCCCCTCATTCTTCTCTTCCGCAGACTAAACAATCCCAGTTCCCTCAGCCTCTCCCCATAAGTCATGTGTTCCAGTCCCCTAATCATTTTTGTTGCCCTCCGCTGGACGTTTTCCAATTTTTCCACATCCATCTTGTAGTGTGGGGCCCAAAACTGGACACAGTGCTCCAGATGAGGCCTCACCAATGTTGAATAGAGGGGAACGATCACGTCCCTCGATCTACAGGCAATGCCCCTACTTATACATCCCAAAATGCCATTGGCCTTCTTGGCAACCAGGACACCTCATATTCAGCTTCTCGTCCACTGTAACCCCTTGGTCCTTTTCTGCAGAACTGCTGCCGAGCCATTTGGTCCCTAGTCTGTAGCGGTGCATGGGATTCTTCCGTCCTAAGTGCAGGACTCTGCACTTGTCCTTGTTCAACCTCATCAGATTTCTTTTGGCCCAATCCTCTAATTTGTCTAGGGCCTTCTGTGTCCTATCCCTACCCTCCAGCATATCTACCTCTCCTCCCAGTTTAGTGTCATCTGCAAACTTGCTGAGGGTGCAATCCACGCCATCCTCCAGATCATTAATGAAGATATTGAACAAAACCGGCCCAAGGACCAACCCTTGGGGAACTCCACTTGATACCGGCTGCCAGCTGGAGATGGAGCTATTGATTACTACCCGTTGAGCCTGCCAATCGAGCCAGCTTTCTATCCAGCCTATAGTCCATTCATCCAGCCCATACTTCTTTAACTTGCTGGCAAGAATACTGTGGGAGACTGTGTCAAAAGCTTTGCTAAAGTCAAGGAACAACACGTCCTCTGCTTTCCTCTCATCCACACAGCCAGTTATCTCGTCATAGAAGGCAATTAGATTAGTCAGGCATGACCTGCCCTTGGTGAATCCATGCTGACTATTCCTGATCACTTTCCTCTCCTCTAAGTGCTTCAGAATTGATTCCTTGAGGACCTGCTCCATGATTTTTCCAGGGACTGAGGTGAGGCTGACTGGCCTGTAGTTCCCAGGATCCTCCTCCTTCCCTTTTTTTAAAGATGGGCACTACATTAGCCTTTTTCCAGTCATCCGGGACCTCCCCCGATTGCCATCAGTTTTCAGAGATAATGGCCAGTGGCTCTGCAATCACATCCACCAACTCCTTTAGCACTCTCAGATGCAGCGCATCCGGCCCCATGGACTTGTGCTCGTCCAGCTTTTCTAAATAGTCCCAAACCACTTCTTTCTCCACAGAGGTCTGGTCACCTCCTACCCATGCTGTGCTGCCCAGTGCAGTAGTCTGGGACCTGACTTTGTTTGTGAAAACAGAGGCCCTACATACCCAGCTGAGGTTGCGCTGGTCACTGGGGGGGCGGTGGGTGAATTGGAAGACGAAGGGCATTGGGACAATTTCTATTGCCACTGTATGAAATGAGGGGAAACTTGATGCCGTAGTTAGGGTTCTAGTCTGGGACTCAGAAGGCCAGGCCTCGATGCCCTGTGTGACCATGGGCAAGTCACTTAGTCTCTCCTTGCCTCCGTTTCCCCATCTGTAAAATGGGGATAATAGCATGGCCTGGCCTCACGGGGGCGTGAGGATAAATACATTTAAAGATGGTGAGGAGCTCTGGTAACAGAGGCCAAAGGTCAATTAATCCCAAACAAGATGGTGGGTTTTGTGTGAGGTGAATGTTTGCCCAATAGGAACTCAGCTGAGACTCCACAAACTCATTGCACGGGGGTCAGCAAACAGCGCTTAGGCTGTTAATGTGCTCACCCCAGCATTACTGTCTCTGCACCCACTGTGCTGCCCAGCATCAGTAGCAGCAAGTCAGTCTGATTCTTGGGGGTTGACGGGGGGAAGATATGAAGGCCAACAGATGGTCTAGCATTCACACACCACTGCAATTACTAGTTACCCCCTTGTTAGCATTTATCCCGAGACAAAATGTTTCCCGCACCAGACAGGGCTGGGGCCCAGCTCTGGGCCCAGTTTTAAGGCATGCTGCACGTGGAGGCCAATATTTTAAACTATTCAGTCGATCATTTAGGGAGCGAAACACAGGTGTGTCTTTATCCCACCCTGAAACCCCACCTGTGGCTTTCCCTGCTGGGACGCTCTGGGAACAGGGAGGACCCTTGTACCCCAGCTTCTGCCCAAGCAACTCATGCCTGAGGGATTTGGAGGGTGTGATGGGGCCAAGCCACAGATAGGAGTTATGGATCTTTACTCCCCCAGACAGTTATGGATCTTTACCTCAAGCTGTAGCAACTCCTACTTTTAGGCTGGAGGTTCCCAGTTCAGTCCCCACTGTGTCAGCCAGGAGGGCGTCTTGCATCTGGGCCGCCGGTGAGGGACCAGTCGACCTGGAGATAAGTCTCTATGATGGGGCTCTCCTTCTGCTGAGCTGTGGCCATAGGATACCAGAGGCCTTGGTGCCCCTTTGGTTTGGGCAGATTCACAGAGTTTAAAACCAGAAGGGCCCATCCTGACCGTCTACTCTGACCCCCTGCATAGCACAGGCCAGAAAACTGGCCCCGGCAATTCTTGCCTCCAGCCCATACCTTGGGGTTGAGCTAGAGCAAGGTGATTTCTGTATACTGTTAATCGCTGGACTGGGACAGAAACACAGGACCTGGTGGCTCAGGGACACAAGTGCTCCCACCTGAGGCCCAAGTCGCTACCATGGATTCCTCGCAGAGCAGTACGGCCAAGGCTCTGCCTCACCCTGTCTCCCCTGATTGACGGTGGCAGCAGGTAACCCCCAGGCTGTTGCAGGTTTTGACAGAACCGCTTTTTCCGGTTGGGCATGTTTAAAAAGGCAACGGACTGACGCAATGTTATGGAGCCAAGCTTCCCCTCCCGGACACACCTCCACCTCGCCTGCCCTGAGGCAGCCTTCCCCCGCCCTGCCTCCTGCAACTGCTGCAGTTGTCACCACATGCTGTGAGTGGCCTGCTGTCCACTTGCCCACGGTGATGCAGGCCACCCAGGGGGGTATGGGGGCTTGACGGGCCATTGCCCTGACTCTTCTTCCCCAGGCAGTGCGTGCCACCTGGGGGACAAGCCAAGGTTCTTCACCGTGTCCATTTTGGCCCCAGCATTTATAAGTGATCAAAACCAAACGGGGGTAAAATAGCTGCAACAGGATAATAAATAATGAGCATTTTACTTCTTAAAGATGAGCCAGGGCCTGCATACCACAAAGACAATAAGGCACCAGAAACTTAGCGCCAAGTCCCGTTTGAAGTCCTGGAATGTGGGATGTTTTCCTAGACGTATCTGGTCCACGGGGCAGCACAATACACTAGTGGAGGCCATCAATTCAATCCCAGTGGGTTGGCCAAGATGGACACCACCCCTAGAGCAAGAGGCAACCGCCCTGCATTGCTGGGCTGCAGACAGACTGACAAGTCCCTTAGGGGCCTTGGGGGAAAGGAGGTGGAAACTAACTCTGCCCAGGGAACTGGAGAAAGGATCAGATCTTAGAGAAGGGAGGGGTAGCAACCAGAGGATGGTGATCTCCAGGAAGGAAGCAGCTGGGAGATCTTCCTCCTTGACCAGACTGGGGCTTGATGGGTCTATGTCTATGAGAGCAGCACTCCTGAAGGGTTGGGGCTGAGAGACTCAATTCCCTTAGAGATGCTGGTGTAACCCACAGGTACATGTGTGTTACTGGTCCCCCTCTGTGCCTGAGCCTCGCCATACTTCCAGCTCAAATCCAGGATACGGGCCCACTTCTATGACAGCCGCCATCTTGGCCAACACCCCGGCCATTGAACCAGGGAACCTCCAGAGCTAAGTTTGAGCAAGACAGATCCTCTGTGGATCAGGCACAGAGGGGGGCCCTGTACCACGCACTGATGAATGGGCTACACCAACTCACTGGAGGAACAGGGTCTTCCGTTAGGCTCAGCCGGGTGGGTGGCCCATCAGGATAGTACAGAGGGAAAACTCCTTTCGGGGGTATGCGTTTCCCCTGGGGGAAGCAGCTGAGTTGCAGCAGACTGAAGGGCTGGATATCCTTGGCAGGGTTGACCTGGAGTCTCCAGGAATTAAAGATTAAGCTTTTATTAAAGATTATGTCGTAAAGAAATCTCCAGGAATACATCCAACCCAAACTGGCAACCCTCGCCCTTAGCCCCCACAGTGGCGGGGGGCAGCACCACCGTGCCATTCCTCCTTGGCTTCTCCCACCCACCCCCCCAAAGAGGCAGGCGGGCTAAGGACATCTCATTCCCAACATTCAGTCCGCAGCGGGGTCTCTACAGGGGACAATGGCCCGCGAGGGCCTGTAATAAAGTCAACTTCCCGCGGCCAGGCATTCTCTGGATGGCAGTAGCCAGTCTCCTAGCAATGCACGGATGGCGGTAGGCCTCAGGCCTGCCTGGTCCAGCTGAATGGGAGGCCTGACTCTGGAGCTCTTATCTGGGGCTTGGGCGGAGGGCAGATTAAAATTAACAGCGCCTTTTAGGCAAGCCAGCAAATAGCCTGGGCCATTCTCAGCCACGAGAGACAGGGGCAACTGTGCCTCAGAAGCAAGATAGCTGGGAATCAATAACCCCCGGGCCGTACTGCCCGTGTGCTACCTCTGTTATCCAAAGGGTCTTCACTCAGGATCTGTCCCCCTTGGTCTCCTGGGGGCTGGTCTGCAGCTAGCCAGCACCCCCCCACACATCTATTGTTGCACCAGTGGGTCTGCAAACAGTACCCCCCCACCCCCAGTCTGGACTGTGTAGGCAAGTGGTGACTTTGCACTGGTAAAATGGACCCGCGCCTGATCCCTCAGGAGAGAATCTAGGTTGGCAAATACAGGGGATGGATGGGGAGAGCAGGGAGTGAAGTGGGGGGTTCTCCAGCTCTCTCCTCATGCCTGTCCTGGCTCCCCACTGCCCACACATGGGTGAGGGGGAGTTGTTGGGGTTCCAGTCAGCCAGGGCTGCAGCAGGGATTACAGCAGGTGATTATAGGGACGGTGCTTTGCTAGCCGTTGGCAGGGTAGAGACAGAGAAGCTAGAGAATGGAGCAGGCTGCTGCTGGAGCTGCCCGCTGGGTCTCTGGTCATGCAAGTGCTGTGACTCCAGTCTCCCCTTTGTAGAAAACTGATGGACAGAGACTAGTTTGGCCAAGCCTGCTCCTTTCCCTTTGATCAGATCAGTTCGGTTGGTATCCCCTGCCCACCCCCAACTCTTTCCACCAGCTGGGGAATCAAGCCCCAGGACTGATCACTGGGGAATTTTCTATTCATGTCCCTTTGCCTTTCATGTGAGCACCTCAAAGCTCTTTACATACGAACAAACTTTCCTCACACTCCCAGAGGCCAGGCTTATTATCCCCATTTTAATGAATTTAAGCTTAAATTACCATATGTGCAGCAGGGGGTCGTCAAGTCCTGAATAAGGAAGTTATACCATATGGCAGGTAGGGAAACTGAGGCACAAAATGATGATCTGACTGACCCAAAGTCACACAGCAGGTCACAGGGAGAGACAGGAATAGAACCCAGGCGTTCTGATGCCCAGTGCCCCTGCTCTAACGAAACAGACCTCTCCCAGACCTGGGAACAGAACCCAGGAGTCCTGACTCACACCCCGTCTTGCTCTCACCTCCCATTTGGTAGCCTTGTGGATTTGTTTAATTCTGCTGTTCTCCAGGATGCAGAATTATGGGGAAAAAATAGATTCATAGATACTAAGGTCAGAAGGGACCATTCTGCTCATCTAGTCCGACCTCCTGCACAGCGCAGGCCACAGAATCTCACCCACCCACTCCTATGAAAAACCTCACCTATGTCTGAGCTATTGAAGTCCTTAAATCATGGTATAAAGACTTCAAGGAGCAGAGAAGCCTCCCTCAAGTCAACCATGCCCCATGCTACAGAGGAAGGCGAAAAACCTCCAGGGCCTCTCCAATCTGCCCTGGAGGAAAATTCCTTAGAATAGAAGCAGGGGCAAACATTTCTCTGCCAGCTACTGAGGTGGGGGTGGGGAGGAAGGAAAGAGGCAGCAGCTGTTGAGTCTTTGAGGTTCGCTCTGTGCCCCCCAAGTCCATCCCAGTAAAAGCAAACTGCCCTGTCATGCACCCCGGGGAGCAGTGCTGGCATTTGGCCCGGTGACCCTATAGCAGAAGCTCACTGGCTGCTCGCCACAGATCACGGGAGCCAGGATTCCATTTGTCAGATTACTGAAAAGCTCGGGCAGTGTCGGCTACGTGACTGAGCAGCCGGGAGAAGGGATTTGTCCTGGGCTGGGCTGGGAAGCCTGCATGCTTGGGACTTCAAATCCAGGTTGGAAAAAACTGACCCACACAGAGATTCAGAGAGATGCTGTTTTGTTTCCTCTCCCTTTGTCACAGACACTCTGTAACTTCAGGGAGAGGTTCCTAACCCGCCTTGTTCCTTTCCAACTCAAACGGTCCTACCCCACCTCCACAGTGGTAAATTACCAACCCTCCCCAGCCTTTGGCCTGTGGGCTGGGACAGCAAATAGGGCGCTCCCCGCCCGGCCTGACTGACAGCTCGCCTTGGGCCGAGCAGCTGCCCAGCAATGGCATGCCGCGTGCATAAAGCCAGCCGTGTCCAGCAGCCTCCCGCCTGCTCTGGGTCACAGGACGTGTCTACGCAGCCTGATTCTGAGCTGTTTCTTGTCTGGGTTTGTGCTAAGGTGAGGAGTTCTGTCCTGGCGCAAAGGAGCTGAGCCCTCTGGGAGCTGTGCTTGGAGCCGCCTCCTTGATCCCCTTGGGGGGCTCCAGCTTGCTGTCCAGCTCCCAGGCTCCTAAACTTGATGTCATTGTCTGCTGCTCTCTCTTGCGCTAAGCCTAATTTCAGCTTCCTCTGTGTCCCCTGCCCTTTCTTCCTGCCAACCCCCTAGCACATTCCTCACTCAGCAGCTTCGCTACCATCCCCTCCGGCCTGCCACAGTGCAGCTGCTAACATCACTTTGCCCTGCCAGCACTCTGGGGCAGCACCTGACCCCGACGGGAGCATCGACTGGACTCTGCTGAGCCAAATGTTGTCCGACCCCTTCGGTTCTGTCCCACTAGCTCTCCCCAGAGTGGCTGCTGCCATCGCAAGTGGCCCAAACTCTGTGGCAGAGCATGGCAAGCTGGGAACCACTGCACCAACCACATATCCATCGATACATTGATCTCCAGCCCCATTAGCTGGGGAAGCCAGCAGGGCCCCCCCCATTTCCTGTTCCCACCCATTCCTTACCCACCCCTCTACTCAGAGTAGCCACTGCCCCTCCCCACTGGCTGCATTTCCCAAGGCCCAGCAAGCAGGGCTCTGAACATTTAACAGCTGCTGCTGGGACACAGGGAGGCTTAGGAAAGTTCGGAGTGTGGGAGATCTCTGCTGTGGCAGAAGTTTAAAGGTCACCTTCAGAACAAGCTGGGCCAGGGCAGATTTGTATTTCATGCTAGGCTAGCACAGAGAGGAATCCCCCAGAGGCTGGGGAGATAAAGAGGGAAAGAGAATAATTAATGCCAGGGGCTGATCTGATCTGTCCTTGTAAGCTTCCTGGCTCAGCGCTGCACCATCACAGGGGTTCCCCAATTTCCTGATCCTGCAACTGAGCGCATGGAGGGCAGCATGATGTGGGAATCCCTTTTGGATTTGGAAGCTTCTCCCCTTCAAGCAGCACCTGTGCTATGCAGAGGGAGGTGGGGCTCTCGAAGGAGTGTGGTGTTTCCTAGAGGATCCTGGGGGCAGTCCTGGGGACCATCGTTTGACCAGAACAGATCCAAGCGCATGCCCAGTGCATAGAGCAGAACAGAGAATGTAAAGCTTCATGCTGCCAGGGGAATCATTTGAAGCGGAGGATCCCATCTCCCATAGATAGCTTGTTTTCGCTTTCTTGACATCACCTGCAGCCAAAGCTCAAGGTCTAAATCCACCTGCTGATCAAGAGATTGGTGTAGGATTTCAGAGAACAATGAACTGTGGCAGCTTTTGGTGGGGCAAAGGCCAAAAGAGTCCAGCCAGGGCCAGATTTTCATTGGGAGCTGCTGGACTTGTACCAACACCTGGCCCCAGGAGCATGAGTACGTTTTATAAGGGAGGTTTCTCAAAGCTGGATTTGGATGCCCAGTTACAATTAAATGGAATCGGGCTTCCAAAATCCATGAGCTTTGGCTTCCAAGTCTCACCCTCCTATCCCCAGTCCTCTCCTCCCGCTCCCCGCAGGGTCTGGTGACCTTCCTGGCATGAGGCAAGGCCTGTCTGTTTACTCTGCCTTTTGGAAGAGGGTCAATGCCATGCTGGGAAGGGAGCTGAGGTTTTTGGGGGGACTGCTGGTGGGGTAGTGTCTGGCTTTAGTCTGATGGCCTCTCTTTTCAAAGCTGTTGCATGTGCGCCTACGAATAAGACAGGGCACCTTTTATCGCTGTATGGATCCATATAAATCAATAGCCTAGCCACACGTTTTGTACAATGCTCCTTTTAGTCTATTTATCTGCTGGTCTGAACCCCATCTGAACGGCTCGCAGTCTTTGCATTTGTCCTCACACAGCCACAAGGTACTTATCCCCACTGTGCAGATGGGGAAACTAAGGCACGGAGAGGCTAACTGACTTGCCCAGGGTCATGCAGGGTGCAGTGACAGAGCGGGGACTTAAACCTGAGTCTCCCAAATCCCTGGTTAGCTGCCTAACCGCTGGGCCCATCCTGCCTCTGCAGCCATTTGCTAACCAGGGGAGGGTTGTTCAAAGGAGCCTGAGGGAGGGAGGCATTTCCTAAGGGAAATTCAGTGGGCACTGAGTGCCTGATTCTTTTAGGATAATCTCAGCTTCTGGACTGAATAAACCGACAGCACAGAGAAGCACCACACTCAGCACCTGCGGATCCCTTTATTGGTAGCCTCCGCCGAGGGCTAAGCAGGTGGTAGAGACCAAACTCCCCCTGGGGGTCAGGCACAAGACAGATTGCGGAGATGCCGTGTAGGGAGGGAGGGCATGGAAAGCGCGCCCTGCTGTTTTCTCGGCTGTCCTTGTTCTAGGGATAGGCTAAGAAGCGCTGGCCTCCAGGGCTGGCCAGCCAGCATTTAAACTAGAAAAGGAAGATGCTGAGTGCTGCCCTATTTGCTCTGTCCTCTCTGAGGGGAGGGGGGATGTATCCTGCTGTTTCAGGAGGTGGAATCAATGCTCTGACTATGATCCCATCTCACCCACATACTAAGGGACAGAGAAGTACAACTAGCACTCCTGGGAGAGTGCATCCTACCTACACAGCCTGAGATGCAACATCCCTGAGCAGGTGCCAAGCTGAATCTCATCCCATCCATCCATCCATTACAGGAAGATTGTCCCTTTCTCCGCCCACCTTCTCCGCTACCTCCCGCTTCACCAGGCTGGCCTGAGGGCAGCGGTGGAGGTGGGGGGATGGTGTGGTCTCCTCTCTCCCAGCTGTGCTCTGCGCCCCTGGCAGTGAATCTGAAGGGAGCTGGCTGCCAAAGGAGGAAAGTTGGGTGCAGCTTGTTAAAGTTGCGTAGGAATGTGAGACAGCCCAGGTGCCCAGCAAGGTTAGTCAATTATCAATCATTAAAGACTCACTCATGCAGTCAGCACTGGACATTTCGCTGGGAGACTAAGGGCCTCTTGTTTATACTGATGTTAAATGCCTCGTGTGCAAAGAACCTGTTTAAAAACCTGGGGGACAGAAGGCCTCTGTTTAACCACAAAGCGGTGGGGAGAGCTCCTCACACAAACATGCATCAAACTCTGCTAACAGCTCTCAAACCTGACCTGGAGGGAACAATTCTTCGGCAGAGCAGGGAGTCTAGCTTTCAATCCCTGCTAACAAGCGTTCCAATTAGTGCCAATGCTTCTCCACTGCAAATTGGACTGAGGTGTCACAAACTCATCACACATTTGCCACTGAAAAAGCCAGAAGAGTGTAACTGCTACTGACCTGGACTGGATTCAAACAGGCCACTTAGCTATGAAAGCCTCTATATTCTATTAACCCGCTGTGGCGAGCGTGGGAGAGTCCTGTATTATTTTTATTAATAATTATGTGTGCCTCAGTTTACCTGCTTGATATTATCTTCCCTGATCGCATGGCATTAAATCAGAGGAAGGGAAACAGACAGGAAATGAAACAATGATGGAGAGAAGGTATTTCCAGAGAGAATACCAAGGGTCTTCCAAGGAGCAATGGTGGGGACAGGGGAAATGGGGAGGCTATTAATTGGGAAATGCCCATCTGCCTGTCTCCAGCTAGGCTAGCAGGTTTATTTTTCCCAGGCTCAAGCCTAGGATCAAAGGGACACTGAACCATTAAAATTCCCCCGCCTAGAGAGGAAGGATAGTGAGCGGGCAGCAGGAGCAGGAGGTGAATCTCTGACAGAGATGCACAGAGAGGATGCTGAGGGGGTTGTCTGTCTCTCCCAGGCCAGCTGTAGGGTGAGTGCAACTTGCCCAAAGCTTGCAAGGAAAGAACGAAGTGTAGGTAAGATTCATAAAAAGAAAAGAAGTACTTGTGGCACCTTAGAGACTAACAAATTTATTTGAGCATAAGCTTTCGTGAGCTACAGCTCACTTCATTGGATGCAGCATAAGCTTTCGTGAGCTACAGCTCACTTCATCGGATGCATGCCATCTAATGAAGTGAGCTGTAACTCACGAAAGCTTATGCTCAAATAAATTTGTTAGTCTCTAAGGTGCCACAAGTCCTCCTTTTCTTTTTGCGGATATAGACTAACACAGCTGTTACTCTGAAACCTGTCATTAGGTAAGATTCATGCACATTGGCCTTTGTTATTTTAACCCAATTCTCTCCCAACTGTGCTCCTGTCGAGTAATGAATAATACTTTGTTTTGAAAAGGCTGAACTGTGTGGCTGCATAAATTATCTGGTTACGCAGCTCCTGAGAGAGAAGCCTCCTGCAGGGAGCCAAGCCAAAACTGGAGCCCTGGGGAGAAACCGGGGTGCTATCACCCGGGGACCCAGTGGCACAGGTGCAGAATTCTGCCTCGAGTGAGATGGGCCTATCGCTAGAAGACTGCCGAGGGGTACAAAGCAGAGCACACTCTGTGATCTTTGACATCAGCCCTTCAGTCAGAGATTGTGTCTTACTATAGGGCTATGCCTCGCCAAGCCCAATGGGGCCCTGATCTCAGGTGGGGCTTGTGGGTGCTATTATTTATTATCTACATTAAAATAACAGCCACCATTTAAAAAAAAAAATCTAAGCAGGGTCTGGAGAAAGTGAATTGAAGAGATGACTCTACAGGCAAAGATTCCTAATGGAGGGATCCATTCAGCTGCGGAACTGGGTCTTAAGGAAGAATCTGGATGCTCCATCTCTACAGATGCTTAAAACTGGAGGACTGCGCAAGCACGGAGAATAGACCCACGGAACAATCCTGAACCTGCTGGGAGGACGTAATTTAACAGGGCTTTTTCCACTGCTAACCTGGACGATTCCATAGCCTGACCAGGACGTTGGAGATAGTTAATTTAGTCAGATTTTTAGATGCACTGATTCCAGGATCACGCACAAAACATCCTCCAACAACACACACGCAGACTCACCCCAGGGTTAAGCTGCACACAACCTTGCAATCACCCATTGTGTAAACAGACGGGCCTGACCTTGTGCCCTAAATGTTATCAGACTCAGTTTCTCTCAGTGTCCAAAGTAATTCTACCGTAACCAGCAGTGACTCTGTAACCCAATGGACCGAGTGTTTGCGGGATTGGGGCAGTGGCTCTTTTTAATGTCAGAGGTGTTATCACTGTTTATTTTGGAACACTGTAACTCAGGCCCTGCCAGGATGTCCCCATTCCTGGGAACAGTTTCTCTCTCCTGGGAAATTAGGGAGATCAATTAACTTAAACAGTTTTTCAGATATTGGGATCCCAATAAACACAAAGCATCTTATTGGCATGTGAACTGGAAAAGGTGATTCAGAATTCAGTGCCCACTTTATGCTTGGATCTCACCAGCTTAGCAGGGTTGGGCCTAGATGGAATGTATATGGGGCAGACAGATACACACAAGCACACAGGAAAACCCAAGCAGTGCTCCCAAGTCAGTAGGTGATGCTCTTTCTGAACCAATGTCCCACCATGGCAGTAAGGGGCACACTGGTGCTGTTTATTGTCTGAGATATCAGCTGAAGTAATTAAAGATCCTGTGGGATTTTTTTCCCTCGGGAGTAGGTGGGTTAACCTGGCTGTCCTTGCCAATTCCAATCTGAGTAAATACGTTCTGCCACCCTACATCCCCCTTCACTACTACAGATTCAACTGAAGGAGTTTTCCCCTTTGCTTTCTCCCTCAAACTGTTGGATAGTGTTGCTTTGTGCTGTTAGGCAGCTGATATGTTCCACCCCAGAACTGGCTGCATCTCACCTTGTGAGTGAAGTTACTCCTGTATATGTAAAGTCTCTGAAGCACTTCAGGATGAGAGACCCTTTATAAAATACTGTTCTCTGAGGGCCACATTGCCCAGGAGCTCTTATCACTAAATATAGTGTATTACAGGGACCCTAGGGCCTAGGTATGGGTTTAAAGTAGACCTGCCCAATTTGCAGGTCAACTTCATACTCAACTAAGACATCAGAAAACAAACACTACTAGTTAGTAAAGATTTGGGTTTGTGCATAAGGTGCTATGAATCATTTACCCGAATCCAACATGCTGGATATCTCCCTTGGGAATCAGCAGCTAGAATTTCCTGTCTGTCCTCTCATCCAATAGAGTGGGATAGTCAATGAGCTACAAAATGTAACTGTGTCAATAAAGCTGCAGCCCCACAGTATTCAAATAAACAGCTCGACACTGTAAACAGCAAACAAGATGGATGAGGTTGTAACATTTTCAATAAACAACTTGCCTTCTGGCTAAAATCTCAAATCTTTTTGGCCTCGCTTGTAAATTTTGAAAAACATGCAAAACAAGCATTCACTTTCAACCAGCCCCCTCACAAGCCTCTGAAACTTGTAATATAAACTCCTTTCCAGACTATTTAATGTGTGAGTGAGATAGAAAACAATTGCCCAGGTAAACTATTACTGGACTCCAGATTCATCCTCAGGTGATTCCGCACACAGAGCAACATATGATTAAAGAGACGAATTCAGCCCGTAGAGTTCATCCAGCACCTCAGAGTGAGTAAAGTCTGACCCAGCCATCTACTACTGTACAGAACAATCAGATGGGTAACTCTGTTCCCTTACCATGCAATGATTAGGTACACAACTCCCTCCAGATCTCTGCATCATGCAACCTGAGTGTCTGCATGTGACTGCCTTTGTGCTATTAGGCAAGTTCCATGGACCCTATTTTTTAAACCCACTCTTTCCTTGTAACAGCGACAACGAGAAAAGGGAATGAAAGAAACCATTTTCAAACCAGCCAAGTCTCCCCCTCCCTACGCTCCTGTTGCAGCCGTAGTTCTCTGCCTCTCTAGTCACGTCTGACTGGTGTAATGGTCCCTGGGAAAGGGGCACAGCGATCGCTCTTTCGTGCGTGTCTAAAACAACACAAAAGGGCAACATCTAGAAACACCCTCCCGCACTGAAGCGGCAGCCCTGCTCTGACGAGGGAAAGCTCCAGCTAAATCCTTGCTCAACCAGGACTCCTGGGACCCAGTCAATGTCATGATCGCGAAAGTAATTAACAAACTCTTCGCCCCCTACTCCCCCTCACACCTCACTCTGCTGGGTGGAATGATTCATTTCTGCGTTCTCAGTAGATCTCTGAGTAACGACACTAAAGATCATTCAACTAGGTCAGGTCTCTTTCTTTATGCAAGTTCCACAAAACTTCAGAGAAAGTTTTTTTGGGTGTGCCCCCCTCCCCCCTTACTTTTCCGGGGCTGCGTCTGCTTGTTTGGAGTTTTCTTCGCCCACATCCTAAGATCTCTCTCCCTGATCTGAAGTTTTTCTTTCCTAACGTCCCACACAAGCTTGCTTTTCTCCCTCTCTCTCTCTCTCTCTCTCCCCTTTTTCAAATCTGACCCACCTTCTGTGCTCCAGCAGCCGGGCAAGAAAGAGGCTAAAAGCAGCCCCATGCAGAAACAGCAGCTGCTGGGAAGGATCATCTTTTTCATTGCAGACAGCAACCCATGGCTTCTTGCAGAAAGGGGTCTTCTCAGAAAGTTTGGGTGGGTTTCCCTTCCTTTGCACGCTCAGATCCACAACTTTATTCCTGCACAGCACTTCCTCCTCTGGGCGGCGGGGACGTGCCGCGCGCCCCCGAGCTGGATTCCAGCTCCCTTGGGAGTGGCTAGGCATTCTCACTCCTTGTACCATGCCAAGACCATTGTGTGCCTCCCAAGAAAGCACTTCTCTCGGTCTTCTTGCGGCAGGGTCATTCTGATTTCACTTTTCTCTTTGCCTCTGTTGTTTGGTGTCAGCCTGGGCTGCCCTGGGACAGATCGGAGTAAATGGAGATGTCATGAAAAAGGATGAGAGCGGAAACTAAAAGGGCTGATTGAGAGGTACACATTGGAAAATTTCTCCTGGGATAAGGGAGGCTTGCAAACTGCTCTAAGAACCATTCCAGAGCAGTGAAGCTCCCTCCAGATCAAGGGAACCGGGAGACGGACATTAGCCGCTGCCCAGGGGTTCTGGGATTTAGGGACAGATCTCCAAAGGGTGCAACTCTCCAGGTGCCTAAACAAGCAGCTGGATTTGCAAGAGGGCTTTCAACAGGAGTGGTTGGGTGCTGTGCAGTTTGAATAGCTGACCTCATCTTTCTGTGCCGAAACAGAGGCTCAGCTGACTTGAAAATCTCCCCTGATTGTGGGTGTAGAACCCTCCTGAAAATTCTGGCCCCCTGCTCTGCTTTATAAGGGTGCTGAGCTCATTCCGCAGTGGTCTGTACCTGAGTCTGTGGACAGCCTGAAACAATGGCTCCAAGAGGCATGAACTGCCCTCAGCGGTGTATTTTAACTCTGAAAACTAATGATCATTAATGATTATTTCAAGGGAACATTGTTAACCATTTTGCTGCTGATCTGGGTATGTGAGAAAGGAGAGAGCCGGTGAGACTATGCAGAGCTGGAAGTAAAGTGACTGCTCCATCTAACCCAGTATCCCGTCTCTGACAGTGGCCAGTTTCAGATGCTTCAGAGGGAATGAACAGAACAGGGCAATTTTGAGTGACCTATCCCTGTTGTCCAGTCCCAGCTTCTAGCAATCAGAGGTTTAGGGGGCACCTGGAGCATGGGGTTGTGTCCCTGACCATCTTGGCTAATAGCCATTAATGGATCTGTCCTCCATGAACTTAGCTATGGGCAAAATTTGGTTTGAGGGTGGAACTTGGGAGAGCATCACTGCAGGTGATCTTGTCAATTCAACCCGATTGGTAGAGCTGAGCCTGAACCAAACCCCTGCATCTGAACACCTCACAACATTAGGGAAGTTTAGATTGGATCAGAATTTAGTAGCTTGGGCCTATCACTGCCTATTGGAAGAGGACTCAGACTGCTACAGTCATTCTGACTGACTGGGATGCATGGGAAGACCAAGGAGGTCAGTTTGAAGGTCAGACCACTAGACAATCAGAATAGCCTGAAAATCTATGAAAATATGTCCTCCGATCTTCTCTGGGAGGGAATCCTTGCCTCATACACCATCCATCAGGGTGCCCAACACCATCTCTCAGGGGATCAGGAGAGGAGGCCGTGATGCATCATGGGAAATGTAGGCCACATGGGAGATGTAGTCCAGCCATGAAGCCCAGCCCCCAGAGCAAACGGGGAGCACGAGGCACCCAAACCACAACTCCCATGAGGCACCATGGTGGCATTTCCAAATAAAAAAGTGTTTTTGTTTTTTTACCAAAAAGATGAAATTTACCATGAAAAAGTTAAATGGAAAAAAATGGTTTTCATTAAAATTTTCCACAGAAAACACCCTCTTTCTCAGATAATCCCTAGTTGAGGCCCCCAAAATCATTCACACAAGCCACCAAACATCCATCAGATGGCAATAATTTCCATTCACTGTTCACCTGGAGCTAGATCTGAACCTATCCCAAGAGGAAGGGACTAACTAGTCACTACCATAAGTCAAGAGAAGTTGGTCTAGTGATAAGGGACTGAGAAAGAGGACACCAAGTTTCAGTTCCTAGATCTGCCTCTAACCCAGCTGTGTAACCTAGGGTAAGTCACTTCTCTCACTATGCCTCAGTTTCCCCTGCTCTAAAATAGCTTAATAAAATTTAAATAAGGGAGATTGCAAGACTTAATGTTCTGAAAGCTTGAGGCCCTTGGATAAAAGGCCCCGGAGAAAGTATCTTGTTAAGAAGAAACTAGTTTTCTTTGTAATTTTCTGGATTCTAAACAGAGGTCAATATCTTGAGTACAAGAGAGTATTTCTAGTCAATATTAGACAAATTAGAGGATTGGGCCAAAAAAATCTGATGAGGTTCAACAAAGACAAGTGCAGAGTCCTGCACTTAGGACGGAAGTATCCCATGCACCCCTACAGACTACGACTGAGTGGCTCGGCCGCAGTTCTGCAGAAAAGGACCTAGGGGTTACAGTGGACGAGAAGCTGGATATAAATCAACAGTGTGCCCTGGTTGCCAAGAAGGCCAATGGCATTTTGGGATGTATAAGTAGGGGCATTGCCTGTAGATCGAGGGACGTGATTGCTCCCCTCTATTTGACATTGGTGAGGCCTCATCTGGAGTACTGTGTCCAGTTTTGGGCCCCACACTACAAGAAGGATGTGGAAAAACTGGAAAACATCCAGCGGAGGGCAACGAAAATGATTAGGGGACTGGAACACATGACTTATGAGAAAAGGCTGAGGGAACTGGGATTGTTTAGTCTGCGGAACAGAAGAATGAGGGGAGATTTGATAGCTGCTTTCAACTACCTGAAAGGGGGTTCCAAAGAGGATGGATCTAGACTGTTCTCAGGGGTAGCAGATGACAGAACGAGGAGTAATGATCTCAAGTTGCAGTTAGGGAGGTTTAGGTTGGATATTAGGAAAAACTTTTTCACCAAGAGGGTGGTGAAACACTGGAATGCGTTACCTAGGAAGGTGGTGGAATCTCCTTCCTTAGAAGTTTTTAAGGTCAGGCTTGACAAAGCCCTGGCTGGGATGATTTAGTTGGGGATTGATCCTGCTCTGAGCAGGGGGTTGGACTAGATGACCTCCTGAGGTCCCTTCCATCCCTGATATTCTAGGATTCTATGAATATCCTAAACAGATATCAGAGTAGCAGCCGTGTTAGTCTGTATTCGCAAAAAGAAAAGGAGTACTTGTGGCACCTTAGAGACTAACAAATTTATTAGAGCATAAGCTTTCGTGAGCTACAGCTCACTTCATCGGATGCATTTGGTGGAAAAAACAGAGGAGAGATTTATATACACACACAGAGAGAACATGAAACAATGGGTTTATCATACACACTGTAAGGAGAGTGATCACTTAAGATAAGCCATCACCAGCAGCAGGGGGGGGAAAGGAGGAAAACCTTTCATGGTGACAAGCAAGGTAGGCTAATTCCAGCAGTTAACAAGAATATCAGAGGAACAGTGGGAGGTGGGGTGGGGGGGGAGAAATACCATGGGGAAATAGTTTTACTTTGTGTAATGACTCATCCATTCCCAGTCTCTATTCAAGCCTAAGTTAATGGGGAGTCTGCTTATTAATATCCTAAGTGGAGATACCTAGCGTGGGGCAGTTGGATTGTGTCCTAGAAGGTATATCTCTGGATAGCATGTGTGATCTGAATCTGAGCAGGTATTGGCACATCTGGCAGAATCCTGCAGCTGGGAAGTTGATGTTTGATTCCTGTTTCCAGCCTCAGAAGACAGACTAATAGAAGAGCTTGCTATATTTGGCAGCCTTCCTTTCATTTCCTCGTGTGGCTGGAAGTCGTCATCAGGGCTATAATGGGCTGCCACAGTTCTGTCTCAGATAAGGAGGAGAGTGTGGTCAGGAGATGGTGGTTTGGGGGAGGAGTCGGCCTGAGAGATTAGACCCTGGAGAAGAAAATCTTGGAAGCAGGAGGGGCTCTTAGAGAATGAACTCCATTCAAGCCTCCGCTGAGCCTTCCAGGCAGCCAAAAAAAAAAAAGTCCATCTGTTGTTGTTATTGTTTTTCTCCCTTTCCTGCAGCCGTTTGAAAAGGGGAGGGAAAACGAAGGCAGGAAAACGAGTTTATTGCTCGAGTTCCCTGTAATCTGCACCTGATAATAGCCAGGCACCACTTTACAATCCGTGCAATTGTATTGCTGTTGGGATGTGTGTGAAAGAGTGGGCAGGGGCAGATCAAGACAGGTCCAAGGGTTGAGACAGTGCAGGCAAGAGAGAAAAAATAAGAGGGTCCCAGGGGACCTTGTCACAGTACACGGATGCAGATGGTTACAACACATTTGCATCTTGGAGAGTAGATGGGGCCAAGCTGGCTGAAAGCTGTACCCTGATTCAGGGACACAATTTACAAACAGTGTGATCCCATCTACTCTGCAAGATAGAACTAAGTTAGGTGAGCACTGCCCTGGAACTACTGGTCAATGAGAGAGCAGCTTTGTTTTGAAAGGGTCTTGGGGGATAGGGTGGAGGAACTGAAGTTCCTTTTGGCCTGGATATTTTCAAATCAAACCCTCTGCCAATTTGGCATTAAGGCATTATCATTTGTGGGCCTTGTTTACACACAGATTTGCATGTGCTTAACTGAGCTCTTGTCTGTATGAGAAAGTTGCTGCTGTTTTAACTGAAGGTGTGATTTTAAACTGATTTAACTAAACTGGTGCAAAAGGTCATGTGGGTGTGCTGGCTTTGATTTAAATCAGGTTTTGGTTTGCCTGATGTTGATTAGGAATCAGTTTAAGATAAATGAAAATAAACTACTCTTTAAATGTGTCCACACAGGGTTTGCACTTGTCTAAGTAAATCAGTTAAAAAACCTATTTAAGTTAAACCAGTGCAATGTCCGTGTGTAGACAAGGCCTTGGTGTGGGGCAATTTGTTCCCTCTCCGACCTTCATTCCCTACTTTGGTCCCCCACTGTAGCATTAGACATTAGCATTTTAACTCTCTGATGTGCTGGGCCTCTCCGCCTCTGAGGGGAAAATGGGCAGGATCAGGATAGGACTCTGCAGCTGCATTGAACACAGACCTGCCTGTGTGTTTGTGATCATGTTGCCATCTAGCAGCTGCAACCAAGAGGATACCAGCCCTATTACTGCAAACAGAAGAATGTCTCCCAGGTTGCAGCTGCTGCTATGGTATTAGGGCTTTGGGAAGATGCCATAGGAAATGGCTTAGAAATGGCAAACCAGAAGCAGTCCACTGAAATCTAGGGCCCTTGCTCTTGTGTGTGCTGAGCTAGTCGAGCTCTGATGGGACTGGGGTCTAGTGGTTAGAGCAGTTACTGGTTAGAGTGGTTATTCATTTCCATAAGCCTCTCAACCTGGAGAGACAGACACCATTCCCCATGATCCTTCTCAGGGTGTGTGTGGGATACTTTCCCATGAACCTCAAAAAGAAAAGGAGTACTTGTGGCACCGTAGAGACTAACAAATTTATTTGAGCATAAGCTTTCATGAGTTACAGCTCACTTCATCCGATGAAGTGAGCTGTAGCTCACGAAAGCTTATGCTCAAATAAATTTGTTAGTCTCTAAGGTGCCACAAGTACTCCTTTTCTTTTTGCGAATACAGACTAACACGGCTGCTACTCTGAAACCAGTGTCTGTGTAGGGGTGACCAGATAGCAAGTGTGAAAAATCGGGATGGGAGTGAGGGGTAATAGGTGCCTATATAAGAAAAAGGCCCAAATATCAGGATTGTCCCTATAATAATGGGACATCTGGTTACCCTAGTGTGTCTGATCCTCTGTGCCCTGCGGGGGGGGGGAGGCACTTTTCCATTATCCTCTCTGCCCTGGGGCATAGACACTATTTCCCATGATCCCCTCTGCCCTGTGGGGGGGAAGGGAGGATAGACATTTTCCCATGAGCCTCTCTGCCCTGGGAGGGTAATACACTATTTCCCATGATCGTCTCTGCCCTGGGGGTGGTTGACACTATTTCCCATGATACCCTCTGCCCTGTGGGGGGGAGGGGAGGATAGACATTTTCCCATGAGCCTCTCTGCCCCGGGAGGGTAATACACTATTTCTCTGCATAATGACAGGTTTCAGAGTAGCAGCCGTGTTAGTCTGTATTCGCAAAAAGAAAAGGAGGACTTGTGGCACCTTAGAGACTAACAAATTTATTTGAGCATAAGCTTTCGTGAGCTACAGCTCACGTCATCGGATGCATTTGGTGGAAAAAAAAAACTTTTTTTTTTCCACCAAATGCATCCGATGACGTGAGCTGTAGCTCACGAAAGCTTATGCTCAAATAAATTTGTTAGTCTCTAAGGTGCCACAAGTACTCCTTTTCTTTTTACATTTATTTGAGCATAAGCTTTCATGAGCTACAGAATGCATCCGATGAAGTGAGCTGTAGCTCACGAAAGCTTATGTTCAAATAAATGTGTTATTCTCTAAGGTGCCACAAGTTCTCCTTTTCGTTTTACACTATTTCCCAAGATCCTCTCTGCCCTGTGGGGGGGAGGGGAGGATAGACATTTTCCCATGAGCCTCTCTGCCCTGGGAGGGTAATATACAATTTCCCATGATCCTCTCTGCCCTGGGGGGGACACAATTTCCAAAGATCCTCTCTGCCCTGGGGGGGTGACACTATTTCCCATAATCCTCTCTGCCCTGGGGGGGGTGACACTATTTCCCATAATCCTCTCTGCCCTGGGGGGGGTGACACTATTTCCCAAGATCCTCTCTGCCCGGGGGGTTGACACTATTTCCCATGATCCCCTCTGCCCGGGTGGGGGCTGGACAGACACTATTTCCCATGAGCTCCTTCGCCCACCGCGGGGAACGTTTGTGCGCGGCCCCTGTTTCCGGGGGGAAGCGGCTCCTTCCGGTGCGGCCGGAAGCGGCCGTCCCATGGTCTGGCGGCGGGATGGCGGCGAAAGGGGCCGCGCTGCTGCTCCTGCTCGGGGCGGCAGCGGCGCCGGGCCCGGTGCGGGGCTCGCAGGGGGATCGGGAACCCGTGTACCGGGACTGCCTGGCCCAGTGCGAGCGGCGCAACTGCTCGGGGCCCGGCCTGCGGCACTTCCGCTCCCGGCAGCCGCTCTACATGAGCCTGACAGGTACCAAGCCCCGCCCCTCACGTCTCCCCCTCCGCCTTAGCCCCGCCCCCCCGGGGCCCTGGCCCCGCCCCCTCTCCTTAGAGCCCCTCCCCTTTAGGCGCGCGCCCGACCTCGTGCTCCTCAAGGCCCGTCGCTCTTACTGGCCTGGCAGCAGCCCCTTTCCTGGCTCCATTGCTGATGGGTCCCCCCCCCAGGATCCTTGTCCTCGCCCCATAATCCCTCATCCCCTAGTCCCCAGCACGTGCGTGCGCTGACATTCCCAGACCCCCGCCTGTAGGGCCCCCCCCAGCCACAAAACTCCTGCCATCAGCATCCTCCGCAACCTGTTCTCGCAGAGCCCAGATCTCTCCCTTCCCTGCCTGGAACCTGTTTCCCTCAAACCTCGTGATAAGTCACGTGAAAGGGAACAGGTTCTGGGCATTGTGACAGAGGTGAAATGGGGAGACAGTCAGCTAGTGGGAGCCGAGGTGGGTGAGGTCATATCTTTTATTGGACCGACTTCCATGTTTACGTAGAGCGCTTTTCAGGTCTAGGAAAGGTAATCGGAGTGTCGCAGCTAAATGCGAGGTGGAGCAGGTTGCTTAGCATAAGGAGTGAACTTGTAAGAGACCATTCAAGGTGAAGAGGGCAGTCAACATCTCTGCGGTAGTGGGACAAAGGAGGGTTAGTGGGTTATAGATGATTGTAATGAGCCATAAATCCAGTGTGTTTATTAAGTCCATGATTTTTAGAGTCTAACAAAATTATGAATTTAAGGTCCCAGGCTTGTCTAGAATTTAAGATCCCAGCTAGTGTGAGAGAAGTAAACATCCTGAGGCTGTTCAGAGTGAGCTGTAGCTCACGAAAGCTTATGCTCTAATAAATTTGTTAGTCTCTAAGGTGCCACAAGTCCTCCTTTTCTTTTTGCGAATACAGACTAACACAGCTGCTATTCTGAAACCTGTTTTCCCCTGTGGGTCTCCTTGGTATGTTTTTAATCCTGTGGGTGGGTTCAGTTGCTTAGTTACACCAGATGCCTTGGAGGTGCAAAGGTCATGGGGAATGATAGATAACATGAGAGAGAGAGCACAAGTAGCAGAAGTAAATCGGCACCAAGCTGGATCACCTTGGGGAGTAGAGAGGTTTTATGGAACCAATGGGACCATCTAAATCCATTCGATAGCAATAAAAGTTGTGACCCTCTGATGGCTGTTCCGTTGCCTATTTACTAGGGGTTGGGTGGTTTTCAGCACCGTTCTAGTGGACGGGTGTCCACCTCACACAAACCATCTCCCTGTTTGGCCTGCTTGTTGGTGATCTTAGCAGGTGTACTGAGGACTAAATGGGCCGCAGAGACCATGCCTTTCTTATAGAGGTGGTCACCCTGCTCAGACTGAGGTATGTGGGCATAGGGTCTTGCAGTGCTGCCGCCTGCACTGTACCCACTCTGGGCATGTCTACACAGTAAAGAAAAACTCTTGGCTGGTCTGTGCCAGCTGACTTGAGCTCGTGGGGCTCAGGCTGTGGGGCTGTTTCATTGTTGTGTAGATTTCTGGGCTCAGGGTGCAAGGCTCCTGCCCGAGCCCAGAAATCTACACCACAATGAAACGGCCCCACAGCCCGAGCCCTGCGAACCTGTGTTGGCAGGCGCAGGCTGGCCATGGGTTTTTCTTTGCTGTGTAGACATGGCCTCTGTGAACCGATAGAAGGGCCTCAGAATCCGGAACAGTCACCTTTGCCTGTTGGAGATCATATTCTCAGGTTTCTTGTTTATTTGTGACTGTAACTTACTGCAAGTGCACAAGAATAGCAGTCAGAAAACGCCACCTAGTGCCAATGCCTTCAGAACTTGTCAATCAGTTGATTTCATTGTACCTTAACTTAATACATATGTAAAGCAGGAGGTATCAAAGGGGATGTTGACGCTACCAAAGGGATAGTCAGATCAACTTGTGCAATAGACACATAGGTGTTGAGCTACATTTCACAGAGACCTTTCTGTCCCATCCTCCTTCTCTGACACCCCCAGTCTATTGGGAATGCGAGCAACCTGAACTGCTAAAATAAATTCTACATTGCATTGTTGTCACCTCCTAATAAGTGGTTCCATCTCTCCTCTGTGTGTCTCTTTCAGGCTGGACCTGCAGAGATGACTGTAAATATGAGTGCATGTGGCTTACAGTGGGGCTTTATGTCCAGGAAGGTTACAGAGTGCCTCAGTTTCATGGCAAGGTGAGCAGTAATTTGGCACAGAACCATTTGGCCCCAGATCATAACTCCTGTGACCTGTGCTGCAGCCATGAAAATGTCTCTATCTTTTCCTGTTTGGCGAACTACTCGCTGTTGGTTCTTGGATCAACCTTGTGGCAAAATAGAGTCCTGTAATTTCAGGGGACTGCTTGTGTCCTGCTTATGGGCACTTGGTTCCAGATCACCACCCTACCTGTGTCATGAAGTCCTTTGCTTCATAGAAAAGGATGACTTGCTTGGTACCATTAGCAACCTGCCAGTACAGGAGGAGGGTGACTTGTTATTGAGAAACGATTCATCTCCTGCAAGTTCTCTTGTCTGTTTCTCTCCCCTTGATCTCTGCATGAGAAACAGGATCTTTTTTTGTACAGGTGATTGGTACCTAGTGCTGTGGAAAGTAAGGATGGGCTGTGGTTAAGTCTGGGAGTCAGTAGACCTAGATTTGAATTGTACCACAGCTCACCACAGACTTTGGGGAAGTCGTATATGGCCAGGTTTTCAAAAGTGCTGTCTAGTTTAGGCTCTTCTGTTTTTTAAGTGCCCACCTTAAGATGCTCAGGTCCTGTTTTTCAGCAGTGCTGGATGTCTGCAGCTCCCATTGACTTCAGTTGAAGTGTTGGGCGCTCTGCTTCCTCTGAAAATCAGACCTGCAATTCCTTGGTATGAATCCCTCATGGGACAGCTGTGTAAAATGTAAGAGTGGGGGAATAATATGAACTTAGAGGGGGGTTACGTGGCTAAATTCATTAATGTTTTCCAAGCTCTCTCAGAACCTGGCATAGAAGGTGAGAGGAAAGGCAAAGTATTCTGAATTATTTATTGTTTTCATATGTGCTTGAAGGCTCCCACTGAGAAGCCTACTCGGAGCATCCAGCACACACACATTTTATGAAGCTTCTAAACAAAAAAAAAAAATCCTTTTCATCCTCAGTTAAAATCTTCCGGCACTTCTGGGTTCACTAGAGAGGCCCGATATACCATTTTTCTAGCCCATCCCTGATACCAGGAGCCTGTCAGTGTGCTTTGTGGATCCTGTGACCTCTCTGAATGGTGCATCTCTAGTGAACCCAGGGGAGTCCGGCATCTTCATAGAGGCTGAAAGAATTTTGAATAAGATCATTTAACCCCCTGTCCCATTCCTGTTTCTGTGCCAAATGCCCCTGATAACCTGGTGAGTGGAAGAGCCTTTAGCATGCATGTCTGGGCTTGACTTAGCTCTGATTTCAGCACTGATCTTGTTTCCATTAGGCGTCCTGAGGAAGAAAGAGGAATGTATAGAGAGACGGGTTTGTCTTGTGGTTCAGGCACTTGGAATGGGACTTAATTCTTGGCGTTGCCACAGACTGCCCTGTATGACCTTGGGCAAGTTGGTCTCTATTAGGGATGTAAAATGTTAATGGTAGGTGTTCGTCTTGCCTGTTAACCTGCCTGAACCGTTAATCCCGGGCCGGCGGGCCTCAGCGGGTAGAAAAAGGAAGACGAAAATGACTGTGAAAGGAGAGATTTAAAACATAGCTCAGAGTTGTTCCAAGAACAGAGTGTTTGAAATTTTTTTCACCTGGCGCTCCAGTCTGGCTGTTCCAGCAGGGTAGAAGGTTTAACTTCTGCTGCCTACAGCTGGCAGGAAAGAACTGGAAGTGTGAATTCGTTTTGTTAACTGTGTCCCTCTTTTCCCTTCCCTTTTACTTTTATTTTTTAGTGGCCCTTTTCTCGCTTCCTGTTCTTCCAGGAACCTGCTTCTGCCTTTGCTTCTTTCCTTAATGGACTTGCCAACTTCGTGATGCTGACTAGATACAGAGCATCCGTCCCGCCTTCATCTCCCATGTACCACACCTGTATCGCCTTTGCCTGGGTAGGTAGCTTGAAAATCCTCCTCATTCCTTTCATTCCTCCTCCCCAACCCCTTTATAGAACTTCCTGTTTTGTTTTGTATTTAATAGTGACTGTTTATAATAACAGGTTTCAGAGTAGCAGCCATGTTAGTCTGTAGTCACAAAAAGAAAAAGGAGTACTTGTGGGACCTTAGAGACTAACAAATTTATTTGAGCATAAGCTTTTGTGAGCTGTAGCTCATGAAAGCTTATGCTCAAATAAATATGTTAGTCTCTAAGGTCCCACAAGTACTCCCTTTTCTTTTTGTTTATAATAACTTTCATTTAGAGAGCGCTTTTCATCCCCAGTGATCTGCAGAAGGGATCACTAAAATGCAGCCACCTCTGGAGTGGCATGCAGGAGCTATCTGAAAGTGCACGGGGTAGTGAGGAAAGAAGGGTATCAGATCTATTGAAACTGAGGAGGTATTTGAGGGAGGAAGAATACAATAGCCCCAGGAGAAGTTTCTCCCTGAAAATGAAAGACTTGTGTAACTTGTGGCTTTCACTTTGAATGGTTTAGATTTTTTTAGGAAGCACATCCCTCCTAAATGATGGCAAAGATTTCACACACATTGCCCTTGATCCTGAGATTGACACCATGCAAGTAGCCTGGCCAGAGGTCCATCCATGTCCTGTCCTGTCCTGTGCTCGGCTGCCCAAGCAGCTTCTGTGATTCTGGAGACAGGGACCAGATTTTGGCTCTCCATTTGTAAATGCTGGGTGTAACAATTTGTGTCCAAGGAAGAGAGAGTCTGGGGAATGAATGAACTGCACCACAGAGGGCGTCTCTGGAATACCACTTCAAGGGTCGCTGGATAGAGCTCGGCTCTAGTGACACTTGGTGCATAGAGAATTAGAAATGAATCGTGACTTATCTCTGGGCCTCCCAGTGTGCTGACCACAACCCCAGTTATACTGGAGCCTGACCAGGGTCTCAGCTTTAAACAGCTGCCATTCAGGGCATCCTTGTCATGAAGAGCCTTCTAAAGAGAAATCCTCCACAGCCCTGTTATTAATTTATCCCCAAGGACTAAATGGGAACTGGTGACAGAGAGATTTAGGTCCTATTCATGGGCATTGAAAATATAATTTCCCCATCATTGGGCTAAGGGATGTGAGTGGCTATCGTGCCTGGATTGGTGAATGTTTGTGGTGATTTTTGCAGGGCTGCTCAAGGTGGTTATGTCCGTCTCTGCAGTGGAAGACTCAGGACTGCTCAAAGCGCTCTGAGTCTGAGGCATCCTGAGGGACCGTTTGATCATCTGACCTCAGATACAGACCATAGAATCTCATCCAGTCACCGCTGTATTGAGCCCAATTACTTGTGTTTGGCTACAGCATCTCTTCCAAAAGAGCGCCCAGGCTTGATGTGAAGCTAGTTAGTTCTAATGGTTAATAACACACACTTTTTTTTTTTTTTTTTTTTTTTTTTAAAAAAGCAAAGATAGATAGATAAATTGTCCTTTATTATGGGTTCCTGTTATGAGGTAATCTAAGATGGCAACAAACCTAATGTTTCACCGCAAATTCAAAGTTTTTTAAAAAGGTGAGTTGGTGGATTAGCAAAAATAATTCCTGCTCAGTGTCTTGCCTACTTCTAGGACAGTGAAAGCAGTGTGCAAACCCCTGTGTACATGCAGTGAGGACAGACAAATGGGGGAGTACGCTACTCAGGTTTCCTTTAACATACAAAGAAACGTGACCTTGCACCTTGCCCAAAGGGGATTATGAATTCCCCTTGTGTATTGTTCCCAACTGCACATTATGGGACAGAGTAAAGAACACTGCTCTTGAGTTAGCAATGAATAGTGCTGTGTGTGCGTGGAAAAGAACAGACCCTCTGCTGTCACTGTCTGAGGTTGTGAATTGCCATTTTAATGCAACAGCTTAATCTGACTCATTCTGTGTTGTTGAGTTCCTTGAGTTGCAGCCTCCTAGACTTGCTGCAGGTGCTGTACTGTGTGGTGTTGGATTATCCAGCTGCTCTGTGGCAGTCTAGTATAGCAGCCCGCTTCTCCCCCAGGGACAATAAGAGTGCTGGTTAGTATTTTGGGTTCTGCTGGAAAACTGCTCTGTTTTAATCCAGCCAGGCCAAATTCTTCTGGGTTTCGCCAGTTAAATCAGGATGAGCGCCATCTGAATGAATCGAGTTACTCTGGCTTACACCTGCTGCTCAGAGCAGGATGTGCCTTTTTTGTCTGTTGCAAGGTGACTACGCATCACTGCTCCAGCTTTCAGCACTGTGCTATTCGATAGTATCAATTTTCGACTGATTAAACCGTGTTTGCTTCCTGTGTTTATTAATTTAGCCTTTGGCTTGGTTTTCCTTCCTCCTTGAAATGTAATTCATTTCTTACAGCTCCACGGAGGTTTTCTTCCCCCCCCCCTTTGTTCTTATTCTTCTGTAACCCAGCTGTCATCTATGCCTTAAACATTTCATCTCCTTCCTTTAACTGCTTCGTTTGGCTCCTGCGCAGTGTCCCTATTGACTTTCTTTTGTGAGTTTGCTGGTACCAGGTAGTCAGTCTGTGCCCTGAAACATGAGATTTGATTTACTCTCAGTGCATCATTACAGATAACATTGATCATAAAGTTGTCCAGTCCTCGTCTTGGCCTTTTAAACCTTGTTACAGTGCTTGTGTTCTCTGGCCCTACGCCTGTGATTTAGGGAACTGGTCTTATGAGATGCTGAGTACTGTCAGCTTCCTTGGACTTCAGTACAAGAGCAGGCCCTAGGCGGAGGGTTGGCTGGTATGTGTGTAGAGCAGGCTTGTGTTCGTCACAGTGTTTTGTGACTGTCGTGATTCCACTTCTGGATACAGGAAAGGATTCTCCCAAAGGCCTTGTCAGCACTGGGAGTTGGAATGCTACTAACTATGCAATCTGAAATGTGAAGGCCCAAGTTCTTAAAGGTATCCAGAGTTCTCCTCTCAGCATAACTCCTAGGGGATCTGCCGCCCAGTGCAACTCTCAGCCCAGAGCAAGGCACACAGTGCATGGGCAGAGAAAGGGTGCATGGGTGCCTCAGGAAAGGATTTTTTCAGCAGCTGGATAGCTGGGTGGTGAGTGCGTAAGCTAGCCAGAAGTAAATGCTGAGGAGAGGGACTTAGGCACTGAAGTGGCAGGCTTGGTGCACGCAGTCTGAGAGATGTGCCTTCCTCTGCTCAGGATCCTCAGCTGTGAACCCTCTCCTGGAGGCAAGGGCTGACCTGGCTTAGGTGCCTAGCAGCCAGAATCCTGTATCTTTGTTTCCTGTTTCACTTGACACTTCTCACACTCTTGCTCTACATTTCCCTGTACCCCAGCTGTCTTGTGTGGGTGCTCTGCTGCCTCTCCACCGATTGGTGGGCTGTCTCCAGCCCTCCTGATGACAGGTTGGCAGGTAACGGGTGTTAGGTGTGCTCGGCGCACGCCTGCAGGACCAGGCTCTGCTGGTGAAATTGGAGTTCCTCTGTCTAGTCAGAGAACTCTACTTCAGGGCTTTGACTTGAACTAGGTCTCTGAGCAGCTGTCAGGCAAGGTCAGGGCTTTGCAAATGCCAACTGCCGGAAGTGTAGGTGCCTATGCAGCAGTGGAGTGGCAGTTCTGAGAATGTCAGTGGCACCTAAGTGGTGGATTTAGACACCGTGTGCCTCTTTAGATGCCTGGGTTTCTTCTAAGGATCTGAGCCTAAATGCGGAAAAGGACTGTTGTGGGCTTAAGCCACGATGAGACTTGATTTCAAGTGGCTTGAATGGGGTGGCAGTTTATCCCACACCTGCTACTGCGTGGTTCTTGCACCTTCCTCTGCAGGACACAGGGCGAGATGGACCATGGGTCTGACCCACTCTTGTCAATTCAATGTGTTTAACATTGTCTGGGCCAGCTGGGGTTAATCCCAGTGTCCTGTCAAGTTAACAACGACTGGCTGACATGCTGTTAAACATAACCGCATTCGCTGGAGACCAGGACTAAGCTGCATTTGATATGGGGTAATTAACACATGTTCTAACACTGGGTAGCTTTCCAAGTGCAGACCAGCTCTTAGTGCCATGTCGCCATGGGAGGTGCAGCGACAGTCATGTGGGGTGGAGAGGGCAGCTGATCCAGGAGTCTCAGCAGAGCCTACAAAGAGGCATTTATGGGAGCTCCACCAAAATCTGGCAACCTTTGGATCCGCTTATCAAAGCACCTGCAATTACCACTTTAAGGCAGGTGAGGCACTGTTGATAGTGAGCAAAGGCTGTTCATTTGTCTCCAGAGCAGGGGAGGGCAAACTTTTTGACCCGAGGCCACATCAGGGAATATAAATTATATGGTGGGCCATAAATGCTCACAAAATTGGGGTTGGGGTGCAGGAGAGGGTGAGGGCTCTGGGGTGGGGCTGTGGATGATAAGTTTGGGGTGTTAGGAGGGTGCTCTGGGCTGGGACCGAGGGTGGGAGGGAGATCAGGGCAGGGACAGGGGTGCGGGCAGAGGTGCAGGTTCCAGCTGGGAGTGCGGGCTCTGGAGTAGGGCTGGGGATGAGAGGTTTGGGATGCAGGAGGGTGCTCCGGGCTGGAATTGAGGGTTTTGGGGAGGGAGATCAGGGCTGGAGCAGGGGGTTGGGGCATGGGGAGAGGCTCAGGGGTGCAGGCTCTGAATGACACTTACCTCAAGCAGCTCCTGGAAGCAGTGGCATGTCCCTTTTCCGGCTCCTACGCAGAGGTGCAGCCAGGCGGCTCTGCATGCTGCCCCATCCGCAAGCACCGCCCCTGCAGCTCCCATTGGAGCACCGGAGGGGACCATTGGAGCAAGTAGGAGCCGGAGCGAGGCCATGCTGCAGCTTCCGGGAGCCACGTGCTGCAGCCCCCGACCCAGTGCCCCAGCCAGAGCACTGGAGTGGGGCCAAGCTGTATGGTCCTGCTCCCAACCCCGCTCCTCAGCGGGAGCTAGCTGGCTGACTTAAAACAGCTCGCAGGCCGTAGTTTGCCACCCCTGCTCCAGAGCATTTAACTAAACAGCTGATTCAAAAAATGTGCACAGCCCCATTAGACGCTGCCAATCCTTGCTACAGGCTTCTTTAAATCCGATTTTCGTGGACTCTTGATAATGAGATTGACGGGATGTTTAGTGGAAACGTGATGATTCACGTGAACAATTGGCACTTAGCTAATAACAGTGGTCGCTTAATCCTCTCCCATCCATCCCATGCCTCGGCTAATGAGGTGATGAAGCATAGCTGCTCTGTAAAGGGAAATCCGAGTCTTGCTTCTCTTTGCAATACACTGGGCCGTATCCCTCACTTAGCTAACTCCCGTGACTTCCCTGGAGTTAGGCTGGGGTGCATTTGGCCTGCTGTTAATTTCCATTTCTGCTTCTACTGTTTTAGAAATCCTGCTTTTCCTCTTCATCCCTCTCTTTTCCACATGGAAAGCACTGAGAAGTTTGTGCTCTTCGCCGCCACCTGCTCCCCACACTACAAGGAACTCCGAGGACATCTACTCTGCAAAAAAGAACCCACGGCAGCGAGTCTCACAGCCTGGATCTGCAGACCGAGTCTTGTGCTACGGTGCCAAAAATAGCATGTAGATGTTCTGCTCAGACTGGAGTTCGGGCTCCAAAACCCACACCCCTGCCTGAGTTCCAACCCAGGGACTCTAACCTTTGCTTGGATTGTTTCTTTGCGCTTAGTCAGTTTCTGGTTTCTTTAGTTCTGCATTACTGATTTCACTCTGGCGATTGACGCTCCTACCTGTGTCACTTAGGAGCATCTTCTTAATCTAGTAACTGGAGCCACCTCTGGACTCTGTTCCCTCTGTTCTAGATCACTTTATTTAGATAGTATCAATAGTTTGTCTTCCACCACATCCCCACCCAACGAGGCCGAGCTGCTTCAGGTTTATGCTTAATAAAATAACAAAAGCTGATTACGGTCTCCCTTGTTGAATCTTCGCTGTGGCTCATATACTGAGACTTTCGAAAGAGCGCAAGGGCATTCATTTGGTGTGAGTCCTATGAACTTCTCAGGTGTGTAGCCCAAGGCTGTTGATTTAATGATCTTATAACCCTGTTTGAAAGAGCTCATTTGCGTGCAGGGATTAAAGAGTTGCAGGAGAGAGAGACTGGAAAAAATGGGTGTTAATTGTGCATCAGGAGGCGTGGAACTCTTATATAAGCTAGCAGGCACTGTGCTGGAGGTACAATGTGGTTTCACCTAAGGATCGCAAAGCTTTCTCCAGGCATTTAATTAAGCTCACAAAAATCCCTGAGAAGCAGGTATTATTATTGCCAGTTCAGCTGTATAAACAGAATTGCAGGAAATGTTGTGTAGGAGCTATGCCTCTGTTCTGTTTTATTTTTAAATATATACACTGCAGTGGAAAGAAAAAAATATAAACAATGAAATCCTCAAAACCATGTATAGAAAGAAGCTGTAAAGAAAGTAAAAGAAATTCTCCTAAGTAGTTTAGGAGCTTAGTGCTCTTGTAGGTTTTACCCAGAGATCAGGAGAACATGCCGTCGTCCAGCCATGAGGCATGGGCTTGACGCAGGAATTATTGGATGAAGTTCTATGGCCCATGATACGGTAGATCAGACTAGATCAGTGTAATGGTCTCTTCTGGCCGTAGGTATCTATGAAAGTGTTCGGACAGTGCTAGGGTCTTTGGCAATGGCTGGTGATAAAAGACTGTAGGTCAGGTTAGGCCCTCAGTTACTTCTGTGCAGTTCTGTTGGTGTCAGTGGTGTTGCAGGGTGTACATGAGAACAGATGACCCATCTGTTAAATGTCCTCTCTGGTTAAATGGTGCCTTGGCTTATTAAAAATTAAATGGTTGGTAAAAATTCTACCCCCAAGTTATCCTTTTGTGCGCACTCTCGAATGAATCCCATCTCCTGTGTTTCTCTTAGACTGTAAGCTCTTTGGGGTGTCTCATACAGAACATCTAACTGTCTACTTCTCTTAGGTTTCATTAAATGCCTGGTTCTGGTCTACAGTCTTCCATACAAGGGACACTGATGTAACCGAGGTGAGTGTTACCCTGCTGTGGCAGCTTTGCATGTCTTGGCAGTTGAGGAGCTGCGATCTACCCTTGCTTCTCAGCCCCCTGAAATCTACAAGGCAAGCCCTGGGTGTAAATGGGGATAAGGAACACATGGCTATTCTCTAGTTCAGTGTCTGCTGAGATGTGGCTGAGGGAGACCTGCCTTTACCTCCATAATGACAGAAGATGCCCCTATGCTGCTGACGTGAAGTCGGGGGGCTGCAGAAAGGGGTCTGGTGAATCTGTCTGACCTGAAAAATGGGTTCTGTGTAACAAATCTGTGCACCCCACGAGAGGTGTCCATGCCCAAACCTACGAAACTGTGACTGTAAAACCACAGACTCCACCGCTTGTCTCTGATGCTTGGGCTGCCAGCTGTCTGGGATCCTGGCCAGCAGTGGGGCTGTCAGGTGCTGCTGCCGTACAAATACCAGAAACGGGCAGCCAGTTGTAGCACCTGAAAAGACACTGAATTTGCACGAAGACTAGCTGGCTGCATTTCTTCTTCCACCCACCCTGTTGTGTCCTGTCTGTCTGGGCCCTGACCCAGATAGAAGGGTAAATCTACTCTTACTAGTCTATATTCTCTCAGCATCAAGGCCCATTTATATTCACTGTGTGCCAAATCCTAGGAGTGCTTACCTGAGCAAACTGTCAGTGGCAGCTGAGTAAGGATGGAGTTAAGTCCCCTGGAAACTAATCTGATATTGTTGCTGCCTTGTGCACAACATATGTTCAAATGACTCTTGAAAAGAAATTGTGGTAAGTTCCATTTCTGGAACTCTCAGCCCTTTAAAACCCTGATCTCCCTGACTCTCATCAGTGTCTGTGCTGTCCCTCCTTGTCTCTCTTTGTTGCACTTCTACCAGGGATCTAACCAGGCCTCTTGTCCCACAGAAAATGGATTACTTCTGCGCTTCCACCGTCATCCTGCACTCCATCTACCTGTGCTGCGTTAGGTGAGCTTTGTACAGTTCCTGTCTCCCTGAGATGATGGGCGTGTCTCTGGCTTCACAGCTACAGAGTTGGCTGGCAGCCCTGCAGCTAGATAAGCTGTAACCTGGTATTTACTTTTCTCCTCCCCTCTTTGTGCTATGAGAACCTGACTGCGGCTTTGTTTAGACAAGGAGCTGGGGAATGCCACTTTCCCTCACACAGAGGGGAATGTGTCTGAACTTCTGATAAGGGACATCAGCATTGCTGCGTCCTAACATTCAGAAGGTGAAGGAGAGAAACCCAACATAGAATCAAAGGGACCTCAAGAGGTCATCTAGTCCAGTCCCCTGCACTCATGGCTGGACTAAGGATTATCTGGACCATGCCAGAGCTGGCATGTGCCCATTTTAGGGTTAGCCACTTCAGGAACAGAAGTAGCCATCTGTAAGTGCTAGCAAGGTTTGTATTCTGCTAAAGAGAGCTGCTTATGTCCCAGGGCTTGGGGCTTCTTATTGCTGTCTGTCAACACAGCCCAAAGCATTCAGCTGCTCTACAGTTTATGAAGCAAGCACTACTTCTTCTTCTTACCTGGCTGTATCTGGGGCAAGAAGGTGAGCTATGAGATCCATAGTAGTTAAGAGGTAGAAAGACCTCTGAGTTCACTGAATCCTCCCCTGCAAGGGCAGATCCATCCTCTGCCAGGGGGTTGTGTCAGATACTAAACTGCTTCTATACTTCCAACAGCATAAGGCCAGAAGGAACTTTTAGATCATAGAATATCAGGGTGGGAAGGAATCTCAGGAGGTCATCTAGTCCAACCCCCTGCTCAAAGCAGGACCGACTAAATCATCCCAGCCAGGGCTTTGTCAAGCCTGACCTTAAAAACCTCAAAGGATGGAGATTCCACCACCTCCCTAGGGAACCCATTCCAGTGCTTCACCACCCTCCTGGTGAAAAAGTTTTTCCTAATATCTACCCTAGACCTCTCCCACTGCAGCTTGAGACCATCGCTAGATCTGCTAGTCTGACCTCCTGTGTGGCACAGGCCACTGAATTCCACCAGCTGCCCTAGAGTGAGTCCAATTGTGTGCCATAGGGAGAAAAATGACGATGCCATCGAGGCCCTGGGACGGGGTGTGGGTTTTGTTTTCTCTCCTTTCTCTGAAGCATCAAGGATGGCCATGCCTGGAGATGGGCACTGGGCAGGCTGGGCCAGGGTTCTGAGGTGACGTGGAGCAGTCTCTCTCCCTCTCTCAGGGGTTTGGCTGGCCGGTTCTTGCTCACAGGCTCAGGGTCTAACAGGTCACCATATGTGGGGCTGGGAAGGAATTTTCTCCCACATCAGATTGGCCATGACCATGGGGCTTTTTCACCTTCCTCTGCAGCATGTGGGGATGGGTCACTTGCCAGGATTATCTGGGGGTATCTCACTTAACCATTTCCATGCCATTGTGGGGGTGCCTTGGGCATTGATGCACCTCGGTCCCTCCTGTTCTCTGCCTGCAGCACATAATAATCCAGTCTCCTCTGGGCTGTGATACTTGGGTCTCATTTGGTGGTTGGGGTTAGCATGCGGGTGCTGGGAGGAGTTGGTGGCGTGTGCTATACAGGAGGTTAGATGGGATGATCTGGGGTCCCTTCTGGCTTTGAAGTCTGAGACTCTCTAGCGGCTGGGAATAGATTAGGTGAGATCTCCTGGGGTGGGAAATGCATTGCTGGATCTGGTGCGAAGCCGCTGGTGTGTCCTGCAGGAGCTGTGTAAGCTGCTGGAGTTTGAGAACTTCTCTGCATTGTTTTGGTTTCCATTGTAGGACCCTGGGTCTGAAACATCCAGCCTTTGCTAATGCCTTTGGGGGTTTTCTGGTCCTCTTCCTGGCCTGCCATGTCTCGTACCTGACGCTCGTGCGCTTTGACTATGGCTACAACATGGCCGCAAACGTGGCGATCGGTAAGGCCTGGGGGAGGCTGGAAGGTGGGGGTGGGGTGGGTGGGTCGGTTTTTGTTAGTGACTTGGAATGAATGTGAGCAATGGGACAGTATCCAATTCACACACAGCCTGGCCTTTGGAGCCACTAGGTGCTCAGTGTCCCCCCATGGGCAGGATTTGGGAACATACGGTGGTTGGAGAGAGTCTGTCTGGCTCTGCCTTCTGGAGATGGTGTCTCCTAGCTGTTCCACTGCACCTGTGTGCTGAGGAAAGAGGGGCTGATCTGTTCCCTGGGACTAAGGGTGTTTGTTATCTCTGCTTCTGTAGCACAAGGTGGAGTGGCTGTTTATCTGCTAAATCTAAGGACTGCACTTGTGTGGCTGGTGAAATCACCAGGACAGTCCTGACTTGGTGCTAGTCCGACTTTCCCCTTTGAGTTCATATAAAATGCCATTTTCCGAGTACCATGGCACTGCCCCGGACCCCTCCCTGCTTCAGAAAATTCAGCTGCTTCAAAACGTTGGCCAGAGTTCTTAATGGTCATTCTCCCCCGGTGCCTCCATTTCCCACTGTCCCCTGCGCTCCGTGTTATCGCAAGTCTCACATTACTTGGTGTTTTACTTCGAGCCCTGGCTCCTGGTGTTGTGTTTTGTGAGAATCGAAGGTCATTGTTTTTAAAAGGGTAACTTGGCAGCCCTTGTGGCTTCGGAGGAAAGTTTGAAAACATGACCCTGGGTGTGTTGAAAAAGTTCAAAAAGAGGAAGGCAACCAGAAGGCAGAATGGGCTGTAGCTGGCTACGAGAGGCTGACAGTGCAGCTGAAGCCTGAGTGCCACATAGGGACCGTGACCCTGTCTCTTCCTCTAGCCACACTCCGCTTCCTTGCGACATTGGCAGCTGGGAGGCTGATTGTCCTTACGTCCGTTCTTTGGCATTGCAGGAGCAGCCTTGTACTGAGGCAGGGCCCAGAGTGCATTGCAGTGCACCGCTGGGGCATCTGGTCTGGACAGTGGGGGCACAGGGACAAATTGAGAGGAGCAAAGTGATCAGGACGCTGAGTGGCAGGCAGCTGGTTAACTCCCCGGAGGCTGAAGTGTTCTGGGGCGTGGGGATAGGTGACTATGGCGAGAGAATTGTGGGTGGTGAAGAGGAAGGGACATGGCAACATGAAGGCACAGTGGGAAGCTTGGCAGGTGTGGCTGGAGGGGAGCATAGTCCCCCCCCTTGACTCCCCCAGTCCCAGTGACACTGCCTGGGATGCATCCTGGATCTGAGAGCTGCCTGCTCTAGGGCTAGCAGGGGAGAGGGGAGCACACGAAGTGGCAGGGGCACATTTAAATGACACTCGCATCGGCTTGTGAGCCGTACTGCGGGTGAGCGAAGCGTGGGCTGAGTCACTTCCAGGGCCCAGTGTCTACAGCCAGGTTCTGGCAGAGGGCGGAAACACCCCCAAAGGGTGAGCTCAGCCTTTGTGGGAGGGGAGGGGAGGCAAGGCAAGGGTGATCTGGGGTGGTCGGGACGTTGGCCAGCTCTCTATGGAGCCCAGTCCTGGATAGCGAGGTCAGTAAGAGGAACTGAGTGCATGGGGAGGTTCCAGGCGGGTGTGGGGGGTAACCATGCGGATGTGGAGTAGAGGAGGTGACTCCCCTGCTCTGCCCTTGTCTGAGCAGCAAACATTCGCCCAGCCCAAAGAGCAAGTCCTGCTTCCTGTGACCATGAGATCCTCCGCCCTGTACCTCTTGCCTTCCAGGCCTTCTCAACCTCTTCTGGTGGCTGGGATGGTGCGTCAGGAACCAGCAGCGCCTCCCGTACGTGTGGAAATGCGTGGTGGTGGTGCTGCTCCTTCAGGGTCTGGCGCTGCTCGAGCTCCTGGACTTCCCGCCCCTCTTCTGGATCTTCGACGCACACGCCATCTGGCACATCAGCACCATTCCTGTCAACGTCCTCTTCTACAGGTCAGCCTCGGGTACGCGGTCTCTGGGGGGCTGTTTGGGTGACAGAACTGTGTAATTATTTACCAGGTGACTCCCCCCTTTGAGATCCAGTCCCTGGAATGGCTACAGCAAGAACGCAGACAGCACGGCAAATGTAATCCCCCGTTATGCAGCCAGGCCGCCATATGCTACAGCTCCATCCGATCTCACCAGCTTGACAGGTTTGGGTTAGACGAAGTCACGCCTGGAAAGGGGTGCTTTTGACTCACTAGAAGACGCTCTCCCTTCAAAGTGGGAGCTGTCTCTAGCATTTGGCATCCCAACAAGAAGCAGTTTCATGGTGAGTTCTTCCCAAATGGGAGCACAGTCCAGACGGGCAGATTTTACGACCCACCAACACTGAGAGCAGGGAGGAAGGGAGATCTTGTGGTTAGGCTGCTGGCCTGGGACTCTGGAGACCACAGCCTCCCTGTTTGATCTTGGGCAAGTCACTTACTATCTCTGTGCCTCAGTTTCCCTACCTGTACCAAGGGGGCAAGTGCATTAACAAGTCTGAGATGCTCAGGTACTAGGGATGGGGGGCCATACAAGTACCTAGACAGTGTGCGGGATCCCTTAGCATGAGTGTAATTCTGCCCCGTTAGTGTCCCACCAGCCCACCTAGCCCATACCAGTAACCCAGCAGGGAAGCCCCCGGTGCAGAGCCGCCTGTGTTGGCAGCGCAAGAGCAAATGCAGGGCAAGGACTTGGCGCCGGTCATGTTTTCAGATGGAGTTAATGTCATGTGAGCTCATTACAGTTAACAAGCTAACAGGGTGTGAGCTGTTGGAATTAATTATGCGAGTGGTGCCCTTTAGAGCACTGCTCGCTGGCAGCCAGGCCTAGCTATCGCTGCAGACAGGAGCTCAGAACTTCACTTCTGCCCGAGGACGTTCGTGCTAGGTAGGCCTGTTTGGGGGGGTGGGAGTGGTGTTGTGTCCAGTTGCGCAGGAGTCCCTGTCCCCTCCGCCTCCCCTTATCTCTCCCTCCCCAGGATCTGCATTTGGACATCACCCACCCAATGTGTGTGACTGTTCACCCTATCCCACCTAAAGAGAAGATGCATCCCATTCCCAAAGCTCTCCCCCAGCCTTCCTGGTCCCCTGACCTGGGTGCCAGCACCCCCCAACCTCCTTGCAACTTCTGATCTGAGTGACACGGAGTTGGTGCCAAGATGTATGGTGGATCCAAAGTGCAGGGGATTTAGGTTCAGAGCCATGGCTGGTGTAATGCTGACTTCCAGCTGCTGAACAGGGGGCCCTCAGTAGTGAATACAAAATAGTGGGTTCAGAGTGCAGTTGCTGGGAGGAGGTGTTGGCCTGGTACGGGTCAGAGTTGGTGACCTGGTGTCCCTTTTGCCTGGGCACTGACTCCATATTGCATTGACTGTATATTTCTGACAAAAAAGACCCTTTTCTTTTGGAATTAGCCTGAACTAGCTGCCACTGGAACAGCTTGGGTTCAAATGGGGGCAGTTTCTGGCTAGACCCCCTCCCCCCACGCCACGCTGCCTCTAACCTGCTCATGCCGCTCCCATTATCCTTGCAGTTTCCTCCGTGATGATAGCCTGTACCTCTTGAAGGCAAACTCGGACAGTCTGAAAATAGACTAAAGCTGTCGGAGGTGCGGGCCTGTTGTGTGGAGAGGAGCGATCCCCTTCCTGATAGAAAATGTCACGTGAGACCTTCTGAGCGCCTTTCCCAGCAGCTTGCCGGGTCTCAAGCCAGCCGCTCTCAAGAAGCGGTGATGTTGGGCACTTTCATTGTGTCCCTGTCCAGAATCTGTGCTGTGCCAAGACCTGCTCTCTGCCTTCTTTGCCTCCTGGGTGCACCAGAATCCTGGGTAAACGTCCCCCTCTACCAGAGCTGAGTTTTGTTTCCTCTTTTTTTTTTTGCCTTCAGAAATTTTAATTCTAATCCCATGACTTGTTCTATTAGAACATCAACGATCCATCTCGCCCACGCACTCCCCCCCACACACTGTAATTAATGCTCTTCTGTGCTACCGGGCAACATGGTGCTTTTCCGTTTCCACTGTTACGAAATCTGTTTGATTCTCAGCTTGCTGAAGGATTTCAGACTAAATGGGAAATGTCGGTGGGCCAACTGGTGACTTGGTAGACTGGAAGATGTCACGAGCATGTGGTGGGGACATCTGGTCATAAAGTTGTGTGGCCCACAGGACCTCCAACTCTGCAGTCCGGAGCCTGCTGAAATGGATTATTGTTAATATGTGTAAATAATATGGGTGGGCCAAGGGCATACGCTGCTCTGTACATTGGATTCACTCATCCTCTGAGGATAGAACGTGTGAGTCTAAGCCGTGAAACCTTCTTCAGCAGTTGTGGGGAGGTGGATCTCCCAGGTTATTAGGCACTTGGGGTGAATGTGGGAGCTCTTTGCTGTGCAGAGGGGATTTTTTTTGAAATGGGATACTTGGTGCAGTCTTTGAAAATCTCAGTGCAGTGTGAAATGCCAGGCTGACTTATTTTTCCGCTCCTTGACAAACCTGCTCTGATGAATCCTGTGTGCCCTATAGGGGAAAATGTCCCTTTCCTGCAAGGGGAGGGGGCGTTAAGGACCCCCAGAGATTCTCTAGTCCCTGCATGCCACCTTAAATCATCCACATGTTGTGGCTAATGCACCATCCTTTCTGGCTGTTAAGTGCTGAGAAGGGGCTCCCTGCAGGGCTGAGATGAGGGCCTCCTGGCTAGAGGTGGGGGAACAAATTATTCCAGTTGTTGAGGGGAGCAAATGAAAAGAAAAACAGGACCATTCTGCGCATAATGACATTCCTGGCACCCCCTTTGCAATTGCATTAGTCAGTGGCCTGCTGTTTGTTACAGGATTAGGGCCTTACTGAATAAAGTGAAAGTCTGAGTGCTCTGGGCTCCGCTCATAAAAGCAGAGAGACCAGGAATGCGGCAGAAAGCCGAAGGGATCAGCAAGTGCCTTCCTGATTGCCAAATGAAGTTAATGAAGTAGATGATCGCTCATCGCAAAAGTTGTGACTATTGGTGTGTTGCTGCGCCACCACTAGGTGGTGAGCGTTGCCAATCCATTTACATTTCGAACTCTCTCCATCTCCAGGGATGAGGCTTAGAGCCGGCCAGCTGGGCTGCTTAGCATTCGCCCTGGGCTTCATGCAGACAGAAGTGAAGACTGTCCGGCATCAATGTGCCCTGTGCCACCAGAGCGGACTTGGGACATTGGCTTGGAGAGACCATGAATCTGGGTGTTCTCCATTGTATTGTGCTGTTTGGTCTCCTAGAGAATTCATGCCTTGTGTCTGAATGGGCCCAGCCTGTGTGTGACCCCGTTAGAGACAGCCAGGCCGTTCCTGGTTCTGTTAAAAGCTTGGAGTTATTAGCTCAGACTTCTAGTTTGCATGGGGCTGCAGTGCTTGATTTTGTGTGTGTGTGTGGCTTGTTTGCAAAATTAGATTTAGTTTCATGGTTAAGATAAAGTCCAGGTGTATGTTTTGGGGGGGAGGGATCGCACTCCAGTTGGGAAATGGATTTTGGTTTTTTGTTTTTTCATTTTAGCAGTTCTTTTAATGGGTGACACACAGGAGACCATTCTATTCTTGCATCTTTTCAATGGTTTCTTCCTTGTATTTGCCCTTTTCCTTGTTGTGGGTGCAGCCTCGAGTAACCTCCGTTACTGGGCTGGGCTGCCTACCCAACTCACAGATGTGACTCGAGAGAAGAGGGTAATATACAAGCTGTTCCAAACAAGGGACAGGAAGCCAAGAACTCACTCGGGGCCTGAGGTACAATGAGTCTGGGGAACTTGGTCCCTTCAGCACTGACCCCGCAAAACACTTGCTCATCAGTAAAGACCTGAGTGGTTCCACTGACTTAGCTAGGACTGCCTAAGGCTCTGATCCAAAGCCCTTTGCAGTCAGTAGACAGGAGGTCAGACATCCGTGCTTGGTGGACTGGGCCGTACAGAAGTCTGCAAGGACGATGGCCTGGAGAACATGAGCCAAGCTGGGAAGACCTGGCAAGTGACTACCCAGAGGACTTGTATTTATGTTGACCACAGTTAGCACAATAGCTTGTGTTTAGTGGAAATTAGAGACTATGGCAGCATGGTGATAACCCCAGAGAACTGTTAATGGTGGCTAACCGTGTGTGTGTGCGTGTGTGCGCGCGCGCTTGTGTCCAGATGTAATTGACTACATACCATTATGTTTGCCCCTGCCTAGGGCCAGGTGTCTCAGTCTGTATCTCTGTCACTGCTTTGTCTTATTGTTCAAAAACCAAACTGTTGAACTTAAGTTGCCTGTAACATTCTTGTCCTGGTGATGAGAAAATCTTCTACAGCCCTTATGTTTGTCCCAGCCTTACATATGTCTCTCTCTCTCTCTCTTCTCTTCTGCCTCCCCCTTGTTTAACCTGCCTGTTCTCTTCCCAGAGAAACCACCCAATACCCTGGCTCTCCTCCAATTCCAGGGCTTGTAAACTCCACCGCTGCCCAGCTGCACTGAGCTGCTTAATGCAAAGAGTGACTTCTGCATGTTCCCCAGACATCTGTGGAAAGATCAGTCCAGACAAGCCACCTTGAAAGCTTTAGGAAAATTAAAAGTAGAGGCCAGCACAATCCTGGTCCTTATCGCTTATTAGCCCCCGCTCCGAATTCCAAACACTCTAACCTGGTATCCTCCATTCATCTTGCTTTACAGAGATCCTAGACTAGCCATACCTCTGGTGCAGGAGCCCGTAACTTTGTAGAGCCATATCCAGAATGAGCGAACGGAGACATTGTATGACTCCACAGCACTTCGTTGTCTGGCTAGTGGAGAATGCCCAGTCCAGCTAGCTTCTGGGGCTGGGAAATCTCAAGGTAAACAAGTAGAATCCTCTTCCTGCCGGGTGAGAGCCGTTTGTGGAGAGGTGCAGTACCTGTTGCCCAGGAAGGGCCATTCCCACACAGGTGGATCTGAGCAGCCAGGGCCAGGCTCTCTGTCAGATCGGCGTTGAAAACGCTAGGCAGGCCAGCTTTCAAGTCAGCCCTGGAATTTCATGTTGGAAGTGGCGTGATTAGAGACCATGCACAACTCTTGATGGGGGCCAGAGTCCAATTTAAAGATTTGGAGGGGCGGGGGACGCCTGCCTCACACGTGTCCTCTGGGCTGAAGAGCAGCAGGAGAGCCAGGGCAGCGGCAAGCGAGCGCCTCGGGAAGCCTCTCATGGCGGCTGGTGGGGATCACAGGTCAGCCCCGGGCTCCTTCGGAGGGAAGCAAGAACATATCGGGGCACATCTTGGAGCTGTGCCGCCCACCTTGCCTGGGGAGCACCCAGCCGTAAAAAGGCGGCCAGGCTTGGGGAGCAGAGGAATCAGGCAGCCAGCCAGCGCTCTGGCTTCCACAGCCCAGAGAGCCAGGGACCCAAGCAGGCTGAGCAGCTTCCCACCAGCTTTCAATCCTCCGGCTTCTGGCAGGAGGCAATGGTTTCCAAACTGTGGGCCCCACGGTTTGAAAACCTGAGTGCTAAATGGAGGGCAGACACCGGGGGGGCTCACATGTCCCCCTGCATTGCCTCTGGGCGTGATGTGCACTGATCATCAGTGAGAGGGGGCGAGTGGAGCTGATGGGATGGCAGCTGGTGCTGGGTGGCTGGAACTGGCTGAAGCTTTTCCCACATTCAGTGCATTGTAGTGGGGTCGTTCTCTGGCTGAGTCTTGCTGGGCAGTGACATGTCTTCCTGAGACCTCTCTTGCAGCCAGTGGATTTACCTGGTCTCTTCCCTGGAGGGATTCTGTCCCCGAGGACTCGGGGTATCTTCCTGGCAGTGGCCCATGTGGTTCCACAAGGCCAGGCCCTCCTCTCGCTCGTCTTCAGTCGCAGTCTCACCCTCTGGCCATGCAGTCGTCCAGAACTGTGGCTCTCACCCAGGGGTCTGCCAAAATAAACCAGAGAGCAGGGTTGAAGTTGAAGCCTGAGCAACTTAGTTTTGAGGGGCCCCCTGTGGCATCAGGCCCTGGGCCATGCCCAGCTGGCTACCCCCTAATGCTGGCCCTAGCTTTTAATCTACTGGATATGCAGTTGTGGCCCAGGTGGGCCATGGAATTTTTAAAGCATGTTGGGGGGTGGGGTGCTCAGAAAGAGAGGTTGAGAACCCCTGGTCCAGAGAATGGCTCCTTCACCTTGGTAGAGTCTCCTGCCTTCCTTATGCTGGGGCTGCAACAGGCCAGCTGGACTCGCTTGCCAAGGTAGGCACCAACTGGCATATCTGCTGCTTCCTAGGTCGCTGGTGAGCGTCGGCCTGTTACTGGAAGGAGTCGTGATAGGCCTCGGTATCATCCTCTTCTGACAGTGCTGGGACATGGCTGGGCTTTCCCAGGTGGGGGTGGGGCTGATTCCAGCATTCCCTCCTGGCACGGGGCCTCCTGACACTCCAGCCCCTGCTCTGTCCCCTGAGACTGGCCTAGCAGGACTTCCCTTGCTTCCCCCACTTCCTGAAGAGCCAGCGTCCCTTCTTCCCACTTGCTCTGCAGGCCCTAGGCTCTGACCTCACCTTTCCATCCAGCAGCCATCCCAGGGCTTTGCCTTATTCCAGCCTGGTCTCCTGTAGTCACTGTGCTCCAAGTCTCGGGGGAAGCATCTCTGGAAAAAAATGCCCTGTCTCTGGTTTTAAACCTTAGTTTTCCTTATTCACTGTGTGTGCGCATGTGCTGGAGCAGATAGTTTTCGGGCCAGTTTAAAAACTCCTATTGCACTGGGAGGCCTTGGTCCATGAGCCCCCTCCCTCCCCCGGCTTTCCACCAGAGTGCTGTACCCGAGCAAGGAGGAGGCATTTGGTGTGAAGCTGTAGTTAGCAGGGTTATAATGGAGGCTTCTCATGGAAATTCTTGCCAAGAACAGACTGGCTGTGTGTGCAGTGGTGTACAACAGATGATCGTACAGTGAAAGCAGGTGAAGTTTCTTTTGTGTGAAATGATTGACCCCGGCTGCAAAAGCAGTTTGTGGCCTCTGAGCGCTCTGTGCCAACTTCTTACTGAAACGTCCCAGTGGGTAATTTTAGAAGTAGAAAACAAACAGCACATCCTCCCCGGATAGCTCCCCGCCAACGCAGCACATTGTGTGCTCATTCGCTGGCCATTCACCCTTGTAGCTATCACCAGAGCCTGGCATCTGTTTTTCACATGGAAAGTGACCGGACATTCTACTGGCATCGCCCCTGCCAGCCACTTCAGCTGGGCTTGGTAACAGAATTTCCTGAAGGTGACCTGAAAGTGCGGTTGGTGGGAGCAGCTGCTTTACTGCGGGGGAAGAGGGAGAGCATAGATTTGTGGGTTTCTTTTTCCTCCTCAGTTTCCAAGGATATTTCCTTCTCTGGTTATACAGGTGATGGGTTGAGATAATCTGTATATATCATGGTAATAAGGGAATGGGGGCAGATTTTCTATCACTGTACAGCCCACACACCTGTCGTGTGGGGATGTGACTGTGACTAACTTGTATTCTATTGCTATTTCACTTCTTAAATCAGCTCTTTGGAGTGTGATCAGTTCATTGTATTAGACTTGGGTCAAGTCGGCGATTATTGCAAATGAACCTTTGTCTGTATTGTTGTCCTGGTTTCTCTGAGAATAAAATTGTAATTAATCTAATAATCTCCATCCCATTCATCTGTTGGTTTTTTGCTCCCAAATCTCCACCTAAAAGAAAAACCCTTTGGAGTTGCCAAAAATATTAATAATAACCACTCTTTAATCCCCCTCTCTGCCTCAAATCCTGAATTAAGTGGAGTGCTGTCATGTGGCCAGCTGGGGGGCAGGTTTGGGAGGGTCATGGCTAGGAAGCAGCTACCTCCATCGAGGGATCAGGTCCAGGAGTTACTGGGTTAGGGTGGAGGGAGAATTGACTGGAAAGAGTGAGGGTGAGATGGGAACTGGAGTGGGATTGGTGGTGCCAGCTCTCGGATCTCCTGTGGTTAGTAATGGACAGACTCCCTTTCACTGCAGTTGGGAGCAGGGTTGGGCTTCCTACCAGGAACCCTGATTAGAGCAGGATCCCAGCCACTCTCCTGGCCCCCATCCTCTCAACCGCGTGGCCAGGGGCCAGCCAGGAGACCCGGAGCTGCAGTCATATTCGGCTTGCACTCTTGGGATAAAGCTCGGGCCATACTGCCGGCCTTTCCAGGGTTTGGATTGGATGACATGGTTATGACGTTCTTTAGACAAGGCAGAAAACCGTACGATCAAATCAAACTCCAAGGCAGGTGGACTCTGATCTGTGCTTTCTTGGGCTGAGACTGACAAGATGTAAGGGAGCACCCAGCAGTCAGGCCCTGGGGAAACTTCTGTGCTTAAGGATGCAACAGCTCTAAATAAAACTAGTTGCTTTATTTAACGCAGCTTGTGCACTTTGTTCCAAATCCCTCTCTAGGGACAGGAAAGGGGAATGCAGGGGTGGGGGCTGTCACTGGAGACAGCAATGATGCAGCCAGACCTGTGTCCCTTTCCCTTCTGCAGCTTCACTTGCTGCTGGGAGGCAGAAGTTCCACCTAACCTCCCTCTTGATCAGTTAATCCCATGAACAGGGCTTGCTGTCCTGTCCCCTGCGGTTACCCCCCATGCTGACAGGTGCGATGTCAATACTCTGGATAGTAATGTTACACTCACTGGCCTCGCGTGAGCCTAAATCCCTCTGAGGCCTGCCACTGGGGCGGGGATTGGATTTAAAGACTGGATGCTCTTTTGAAGCCTTGAATTCCTTCACCACTCCCAACTGCAAGAACTAACCCCCTAGTGAATGAGGCCAGCCCGGCGCTGTTGTGACCCACTGGCTAAAGAAGCGGTGACGTCATTACCAACACTGCTGTTTTTACGGCACGATCCAAGGCAGGTGTTTGCACATGGTGAAGAAGGAGCACGAGCTGGCAGGAAACAGTAAAGAGACAGCCTGTGAGACTGACTTCAAATGGTGCGGTGGAGCTGCCCCATCCATTTTCAGTGACATTGTGTGGGCACAATGTCGGGCCTCTGAAAGACGCTGTGTCTTTACACTACCTCACGCCTGACCAATGCGACGTGCAGGTCCTGCGTGTGCTGCTGCAGCCCCAAGAGGAAATTGGAGAGTCCAGCTAAGGGCAGTGCTCTGTCCTCAATTAAGCACCATAAAATCCCACCCTTGGCTTCCAGGCAATTTTTTTGCAGAGAGAGTTAACTAGAGAGGGTCACTGTGGGGTTACTATGCCCCCCACCTTGGGGAAAGACCTATGTTTTGTTTTTTCCAAAACATTTCTTTAAAGGGTTGGTTCCAAATTAAACATCCTGTATTTATTAAAGTTGTCAGCTGAACTATTAACCACTTTGGGATTACTTAAATATAGACATGCATCTGCTTTGTAGGCTGTTTGTTTAACATTTACGCTTCCCCTGCTCAGAGTGAATCTAGACAGTCCCATTTGCCTTTACTTTATAGCTTTTATTTTCAATGGATTCTCATGCAGTAAAACAAAGGCACAGCGTATAGCTCCCAGAGACCAGCATGGAATATGGCTATAGCCACAAAATAAATATCTCGATAAAGTGCCATGGAAATTATGAAAACATCTCATCATTAGTAGGTTCTCTGAAATGTTCTTTAAACATACAGTAAACATCTAACCGTTGGGCCTAAATTATCTGAGGTTCCCACTAAAGTCTTCAGCAGATGGGTTTGGTACCAAAACTAAATTGTGCTAATTCTAAAGTTGGAATCCTGCTGAAATTCTACGTAGTTTTGTATTCTCCCTATACAATGAAATTCCAGATTGGGTAATTATATTCTGCCTACCTCCTACTCCCCTTTCACTTTCAGATGGAGTGGGAGGCAGTTTTTCGTTACCTGTTCTAAACTCTTGTGGAATGTTACTGTCTGCCCTTTAGCAGCTGCTGAGTTCTGCCCCAGAGGTGGCTGCATGTCATGTAAAATGATGTGGAGAGAGAGAAACCAGTACATTGAGTGTAGGATCAGGAAGTGGCTGAGTTCTAATCCCAGCTCTTGCTCTCTAACTAGCCCCTACTTAGTTTCTGTGACTCAGTTTCCCTGTTTGTAAAACAAGGGTGGTAGGGCAGATCTGCTCCACAGGCTGGTTTGCAGATTAACTGAATGATATAAGCACTTTGAACCCCCCCCCAAAGTGCTGTATAAGCACGCAAGCTGATCGGGGCGGGGGGCCTCTAGAAATGCGTGCCCCGAGTAGGATTTCACTCTGTACGGCACAAGGAGAACCTTGGTGCTAGAGAAAGCCAACCCTGCCTGATACTCCAGTAACTGCTCAAGCCATGCTTGGCCCTACACAGACACAGGGGAACAGGACCTGCCATTAATAGAAGCCTAGAATTTATGAGTGAAGAGCCCCTCAGAGAACCAGCTAACCCACGTGCCTCCAGTTTCGTTTAACCCCTTCACTGCTAAATTGGCTACCACGTGCGAAGGAGATGAGCTTTGGAGCTGGGGGTGGAGGGGGCCTTAAGGAGAATCACGCAGCATGTCAGGTTATCTGCCTAGAATGGATGCATCTATTGCATTACTAGCTACCAAACCTCACTTTGCTGTAGGATGTGCATCTTAGCAAAGAACAAGAGGATTGCCCAGGCCTGCCTAGCCATGGGCCTCAGGCCACAGGCTTCTTCTGTGCATGGACAAAGAAGACCCCACTCACGTCATCCACGCCAATTTTCAGGCCGGGCGGCATGAGGTAGGAGCGGAAGTCGTGGATGTGGTAGCCGCTTTTGCTCAAAGCCTCCTTGACGTCGGCCTCGCTCACCGGGATCACTGAGAGCTTGGCCTCACCGGCCAGGTAGAAAGACTCCTCCAGGGCGCCAATGAGGAGAAAGTGGCCCCCGGGCTTCAGAAGGGTGGTGACGTTACTCAGGGCTCTCTCGAAGCTCAGCCGGTCGGGGCTTACCGCCTCCAGGCAGAAGGTGGAGACCAGGGCGTCGGCCGGTTGGCACACCTGGGAGCCCAGCGGCTCGGGCTGGTGGACATCGATGGGGAGGATCTGCCTCAGTTTCCCTCTAAGCTTCTGCTCTTTCTCCTTCCACTGCTCCCTGTGCAAGGCAGAAAAGAATGAGGCCTGGCCCTGAGAAAGGGGGGGGGTGGGAGTCCAGCAATGGGCAGCAGTGGGCAGTGTACCCAGCTGCACCCAGGAGGGAGGGGGGTTTACAGTGCTCCAAAGGGGATGATGGGATCAGAGGTGCCAAAGGGGAATGTGCCGGATGGGGTGGGGTGAGACTTTTATGCCCGCTCAGGGTGCTGTGGTGATAAGCATCTATGGTCCGGATCCGCTGCTGAGACTCCTAGGGAGGGGCTGTTTAGCTGACTCCTTGGCCAGGTGCCCAGCTGCTTCCCTGAGGAGCCGTATATGCGAGGCTAGACAGAGCTCTGGGCGAGCTAGAGCCGGGAGAGACTCCAGAGCTAAGGGCAGAACACTTCTCTGCACTCAGAAGATCATTTCCCCCCTGGCGCTCGCTGCTCCCAAGCAGAGCGGGCAGAGCCCCTGGCCCTGGGGCTGGTTAGCAATCTGTACCCTGAGGAGCACCCTGGTTGCAATCAATGCAGGGGCTTTGCAGTGACGTTACCGGACACACGCGTGGTCCCCCCCGCACCATCACCGACACTCTCCGGTTGGTTTTTTTGGAGCCAGCAATTTGCTTTCCCCAAGCAGCTCCTACCCCCAGCCCTACTGCAGGAGACTTGCCCTCCAGCCAGGGAGGCCGGCTCAGCTTGCCTTTTCAGAGCAGGGCTGATGAGCGAGTCTTGAAAGCCAGAGCCTGGCAGAGCCTTGACTGGCGCCCTCGCCGCCTGGCCTCTCTGGCTGGCAGGGCAAAGCCCCTGGGGGTGAGGCCAGGTGGTGGGTTAGCGGGCTCAGGACACTGGGGCTTGCTGGGCGTCAACTTTGTAAGGCTGGAGGGGCAGTGACTTGGTGACCTAAGCGATCTGGGGTGGGGGGTGAGGCTCAAAGAGCAAAGGGGGGGTGTGGGGTGTCAGTGTGTGTGTGTGAACATGTGGGACACTGCTGGGGTGGCGGTGCGCTCCCTGGGACACGCTGCATGCATATGCGTGTGCTGGCCAACAACTCCAAGGCCACCCTGGCTCCTTTAACTCTGGGGCTCAGCAAACCCCCCGCTTGGTCTCCCAGTTGCTAAATCCTCCTCCCCCTTCACCCCCCGTCCATTTCCACCCAGCAAACAGTGACCTTTTGGGAATTCAAGCAACACCCTCAGGTCACACAAACTGCCCAGACCACGGAGCATCAGCCAGAGCGGCTGCGTCCAGTCCTGCTCGAACGCCCCTTGCTCCCGCACAAACTGCCTGGGGCTGCCTCCAGCCAAACCCCACACCAGCAGCTCTTCCCCCAGCTCTGGGGCCACCGACCGCAGGCTGCCCCCTTCCTCCCCCGCCCCCCCCAGCCGCCTACCCTTTGCCCTCAATCCGGCAGACGTGTTTGATGTAGGGGCTCCAGTCGAAGCCGTCAGGCTCTCCCTGCACCCACTGGCGCAGCACCGCCCGGTTCACCTCCAGGTAGTCGGTGGCAATGATCTCCTCGAAGTGGTCAGAGGCGCTCAGGAGCTGGTAGATGGTGGGGCCGGAGCCAACGTCGATCAGGGTGCGACCGTGGATGTCACCTGGGAGGCGAGGGAGACTGGTACAGAGGGACGTGTGCTGAGGGGTGTGGGATGGGCGAGTTTTTTGGTTACCTGCTTTGCAGTGGAGGAGGCTGTGAGAGCAGAAATGGAAGGAGAATTTTGGTCTAGCAGAGGTGAGGGTGGGAGTCGTAGCTCCTGGGTTCTCTCCCCCCAAGCTGCCAGGGGAACGGAGTGTAGTGGTCAGAGTGTGAGGTTGGGCACCAGGTAGGGTGACCAGATGTCCTGATTTTATAGGGACAGTCCCAATATTCAGGGCTTTTTCTTATATAGGTGCCTTACACCTCCTACCCCCGTCCCGATTTTTCACATTTGCTATCTGGTCGCCCTAGCACCAGGACTCCTGGGTTCTGCTCCCAGATCTGCCACCAGTTCCCCGGGCAACCCAGCGAGAGTGATGGCATCAGTCTGTGCCTCAGTTTCCCCATCAGTAACAGGGAGGCAGTGATATTCTCTTCCCAAGGCAGCTCGGAGGCTTCATCCACTGATGCCTGCAAAGTCCTTTAAAGGCTCATTTACAGCTGCTGTCTCACCCCACCACCCCAACTCTCACCTGTGGCAAAGGCTTCAGCCAGGCACCGCAGCTTCCAGGGCACCACACAGTCCTCAGAGCTGAAGTCAGCCCGGGGGGGCATGTAGTTGTTTTGTAGGTAGGCTCTGGGGTTGAACTTCTGGTAGCTCTCCCCGATGGCTGCGATGCTGCTCATGGCTGGGGGATCGGTGGCCAGCTCACACCCAGCTGGGGCCAAGGGAGCGGCCTTTATAGCCCCTGCCCTGGGTGGCTCAGGGCGTCGCAATGTGCTAATTGGCCCAATCTGATTAGGGCCCAACGTGCGCCAGGCAGTTGGGACCTGGTGCTCCCCGCAGGGTGGATGGAAATTGAGGCCGTTTCTCTAGCTGCCTCCTCACACCCCCCCCCCCCGAAACACGCTGGCCCCCCGCCCCAGCCAGGCGGGGAGGAAGCTGTTTGTGCAATGATTGGATGGACCTTTAGGGAAGTTAATGGAGGCTCCAGAGACACGGCGGGGGTAGGGTGGGAGATTAGTTTATCTTGCACCGGATGATCATTTGCCAAGCGTATTGAAAGGCAACTTTATTGTGGCCGTTCATCCCAGCTAACCAGGTTAGTGTCAGCGCCGGGGGGGAGGGGGGGGCGAGCTGCGTCCTGCCACTCCAGCATAGCTGCCGTTCCACACCATCCGGCTCAGCCTCCTGACGGAGTCTGGGTTTGCACAAGTGAGCGTAATGCTTGTGAAGATGAGAGTAAGGGAAGTGCCAGCTTCCCCCCAGACCTCTGCCAGTGCCCCTCAATCCCGACCCGCAGTCCCATTGCTATTTCAGCCCTGTGCTCCCCGCCACAGCTCTGCCGGTGCCCCTTAATCGTGACTTGCAGCCCACTGCTAGTCTAGCCATGGGGCCTTGCCCCCCAGAGCTCTGCTGGTGCCCCTCAGTCCCCACCCACAGCCCCCTGCTATTGCAGCCATGGGTTCCCCCCCAACTCACAGCTCTGTTGATTCCTTTCCACGTAGGCCCCTCGGGAACACAGGTTGTTAATTGCACTTGAACTGCAGGGTGGTTCTGTGATGTGGCAGCGCTCTGCACCAGCAGGACCCCAGCTCTCAGCCGCCAGCTGGCCAGCCAGCTCAACCCATCCCTAGCGCTCCACCCTGGCTCCCTTCCTGTGACGGGCGAGATGGGGCTGTCCTGAGGACACCAGGCGTTAGAACCATTCCCAGCACTGGTTTGGCCGGGGGAGATCCACCACAGCCAATGGGGAAGGGGCAGGGGGCTTCCCTTTGCCACCTCTCCTCACCAATTTCAGCCTCTTCGCTTATTTCAGGCTCCCAGGCAGGAACAAACCAACTCCCCTCCCAGCCCATTCAGGGCAGCTGGATCCGCTCAGAGCCCCCCACCCATGTGATGGGAAGGGGCTCCTTGGCACAATGCAAACCAGGGCGGTAATGGAGTCAGCGGGCAAGGGGGGAGCCGGCCTCAGGGCCCTGTCAATTGTGGCTGTGAAATAGCTCTGGTGCAGCTGATAACGCCAGGCCTGGAACAGGTTAGCGGCCCCAGATGCTTTCAGGCTGTTTTGGAAAAGCCACCTCAGCTCATAAATTATGTCAGCGAAAGGCCATTAAATGGGACTGATCCCAGCTCTCTGGTGGGGCAAACGTGTTTTGATCAGTGAGTTGCTGGCGGGCTTTTTGAGGGGGGTGGGAATGGTCACTGTCGGTGCTGGCTGCATGGGCGGGCAGTCGGGGCCAGGCTGATAGCTGATTCTCCAGCCCCCGCCGTGCGATCTCAGAGCCGGTGGAAGGGCATCGGCTCCACAGCCTGGGGTCCTTTGCTGACCCGCACAGCATGGGCTGCTCCCCCCAGAATGGGGGGCATTGGCCCAGTCAGTCATTGGGCTCCCCACTGAGACCAACACCTGGAGGCCACTTACTGGCCATGAAGGATCCAGGGGCCCGCCTGCTCTAACCACTTCCCTCCCAGAGCTGGGATAGAACCCAGGAGTCCTGGCTCCCAGACATCCCCAAGCCCCCCCGGGCTCTAACCACTAGACACCATTCCCCTCCCAGAGCTGGGAATAGGAACCAGGAGTCCTGGCTCCCTGCCTCCCTGCTCTAAGCCCCAAATCTCCACCCGGAAAGTGTGAGTCTTTCACATGCTGATGCACCCCCCGCCCCCAGGAATCCTTGGACCCAGGGCGTCTATAATTAGTCCCATCCCCTTGTCCCCGGCGGGACAGCCAGACCGGGCTGCTCAGCACATATTCTCCCGGACGGGCGAGGTTTTCACATTGCGTCTCTGGGCTGGGGGAGTGTGCTGAGCTCATGGGCTCGCTCAGTTGTCACTGCCCCCGGTGGGCCCGCTGAACAAGGGGGCTGGGAGCTCACCAACCGGGGGGGGGGCACTAACACAGTGGGCCTCCGGGGTCAGGTTTCAGGATAAGCTCAACCCCCAAACTTGGTGACCAGCAAGCCCTGTGCTCCATGGCCTGGGGCAGCGCCAAGCCCAGCCGGTCAATGAGAAACCCAACCCGAGAACCGCCCCCAGTTCTAGTTCCAGCTTCCACATGCTCTCTCGGGACACCTGGGTTCTGCCATACAGGGGCCGCTGGCTCACCTGGGCCCGCTCAACCAGCCAGCCGGCTGGCTCCGGTGGTATTGCCCCCACCCTCCCAGCTCTGAGGCGGGGGGGGAGACCTTTAAAAGAGCCACCACCCCTTTTCCCCACTAGCCCTGGGCCTTTGAAGTTGTGGGAGGGAAAGGCGCGGGATCTAGTCAGTTACAGCGGGGGCAGGGTGGGTTGGGAGCCAGGACTCCTGGGTTCTATTCCCAGCCCTAAAAGGGGATTGTGGTCTAGAGTACAGGAGCTGGTAGCCAGGACGCCTGGGTTCCATTTGCAGCTCCGAGAGGGGAGTGGGATCTAGTGGTTAGAGCAGGATAGGCGAGGGGTTCAGAACTCCTGGCTATTCCCAGCTCTTCTACTGATACCCTCTGTGACCCAGAGTAGATCACGTCACCTCCCTGTGACCAGACCTGTCCTCCCGCCTTGGGCTGGGGGTTTGCAAAGGGTTAATTCGTACTCCAAAAGGGTTGGGCCACCTGGTGTGGACAGTGGCCCAGGATTACCGCCCCCCAACCACCACACACGCCCCGTAGCTGAGACCCCTGCAGCTTCCCAAACGCTCCTCGAGGGGCAGAGGTATAAATGTTGGCACTGCAGGGCAAGCGCCAGGCAGGGCTGGTTTCCAGTAAACAACAAACTCGGGTGGTGTCTGGTGTCTGGAGCGCTGGAGCGTGACCGCGTGGGGCAGATATAGCCCCTGACGCCGCAGCTCGGAAATAGCAGCAGGGAGGCTTTATAAACCCTGACCCGGGCGGCCAAGCGCCCAGGGCTCAGACACACACAGCCGGGCTCTCACACACACACACAGCCGGGCTCACGCCCCCCAGGCCAGGTGTCCCACAGGGCGAGGATGTTCGGCAAGCGCATGGTGCTGCACAGCGCGGGGGTGCTGTCGGCGGCCGAGCTGGGCTGCCTGGTGAAGGAGGAGGACGTGGTGCGGCACGAATCCTTCACAGCCGAATGGAGGGACCTGTCACTCTCCACCAGGCCCGAGGAGGGGTGAGTGTGGGGCGTGGGCACCCCTGGCAGCGGGACAGGGCATTGGGCTCCTTGTGGCCCCATCCTTGGGCTGAGTGGAGCCCTGGGAGTTTCCGTGGAGGGGCAGCCGGGGGGCCCTGGAGCAAACAGGACCCCTGCCCTGGCCCCTCCTCTGTGCCCAGCCAGCCTGGGGCAGAGGGGTCGCAGCCCCTGGGCATAGCGGTGCCCCTTACCTCTGCAGCCCCAGCCCAAGCCCATCCCCCTGCGCCTGCCCCTTGCACCGTCCAGGACAGAGGCAGACCCAGCTCTGGGGCAGCGCCCCCAGCCCCCAGCCCTGGGTACAGCGTCTGACTGGGCGCATGGGGTGGAGCAAGACCCCCTCTGTCCCCCCCCAGCCCGGGGTACAGCTTTTGACTGGGCGCAGGGGATGGGGGCTGGGGTGGAGCAAGGCCCCCTCTGTCCCCCCCCAGCCCGGGGTACAGCTTCTGACTGGGCACAGGGTGGGGGATGGGATGGAGAGTGGCCCCCTCTGTGCCTCCCAAGCCCCCTGCCCCCGGGCCTGCAGGGCAGCTCCCCTAGCGCAGGCGTCTATGGAGCTCAGGGCAGAAGGGACCCCAGATTCTCTCGCTGCCCCGTGGCCCCAGGAGTCGCAGCCCAGCCTCAGGGGGCGGGTTGGGTCCTTGGGCTTGTCTGGGCTCCCTGCTCCCAGTAGGTGATGGGGGGGCTGCCGGGGGCTGCTCCCCGGGTCCCTAACATTCCGTCCCCCCTCCCTGCCCCCAGCTGCTCCCTGCGGGAGGTGGATGATCGGCGCAAGGAGACGTACTGGCAGCAGCAGGAGACGCGCTTCGTGGTGCAGCGATCGCCCGGGCTCATCATGCAGCTGGGCCGGCTGGGCGAGCCCCTGGCCTGCTACCCCCTGCCCTACCAGCGGGCGCTGCCCCTGCCCCTCTTCGTGCCGGCCGACCTGAGCGCCAAGGCCGAGCGGGGAGCCACCCCGCCCCAGCTGCGCCACATGATGGACTTCGAGACGGCCCTGGCCGGGGGCGCCCCGCCCAACGGGCAGTGCCGGGACAAGAAGGCCGTGTCGGAGATCACCAAGGAGCTGCCCCCCGTCGTCCAGCCCAGCCGGCCTGACTTTGGCAAGGGGGAATTCCCCCGCTCCCTGTCCCGCTCCCTGTCCCAGGAGGCGCAGAGGGGCTGAGGGGCCGATTTCCCCAGCCGGGGCTCTTCGGCGCCCGCTTGAGCCAACGCCCAGAGCTAGGGTTGCCCAGGCGCCACCACCTTGTGCTGTCTGTGTTAGCGCTGTGTCTGTGTGGCACCCATGGCGGGTGCCAGGGTGGAGCTGTGCCCTGCCATGGGCCCAGGGCACCACCCCAAGTGCCCCTTACCAAGCTTTCCTTAGTTGCCAAGGGTTTGTGCCTGGTAGGAGCAGACAGGCTGGAAACAGGCTCCATTCCCGTCTGTTAAACTCTCCAGTGGGCTCCTGGTTCGAGCTGGGAATGTGGGGGGCTCCTGGGTCTGGGACACAAGGCGTACGTCTACACAGCACACCTAGCCCCAGCACTGATGTGGGCTCAAGGCCCAAGGCTCCGTTTTGCCCACCCAGACTCGCTTGTGGAGCCTGGCCTGCCATTGCTGTGTGGACCCTCAAGTGCAGGCTTGGAAACGAGTCCACGAGCCGGGGGGTCCCATGGTGAGCAGTGTAGACATACGCAGGGGCAGGACCTCTGGGTTGTGTTCCAGTGAGTTAGCCGGGGGAGTTTGGGATCAGGACTCCTGGGTTCCATCCCCAGCTCCAGGAGGGAAGTGGGATCTAATGGTTTTTAGAGCAGGGGGATCAGGACTCCTGGGTTCTCTGCCCAGCTCTTCCACTGACTCACTCTGTGGCCTGGGGCAGATTCACTGTGACGGAGTAGAAAGTGCTTTGAGTGCTCAGAGGGGAGGGGAGTGTGTGCGGGGGGGGGGGGGTGTTCTTGCATCTCTGCTCCTGGAGGAGGAGGGAGCTGAGACCAGCCTGATTTCATGCCCCTCCCTGCGTGGGGGCACCAGGAGTGGGCAGACCTTGCGGCAGCAAGTGAGCAGAGGGGGCAGGAAGGGCCAGGCGAGGTTGTGCCCAGGGGGATGGGGGACGGCGCCCCTGGCTGCGGAAGGACAATGCAGGAAGGGATGGAGCAAAGGGGCCACTGCGGCTGAGATGAAGGGGAATCCCAGCCCCTTCACTGGGCAAAGCAACCCACGTCCTGCCACTGGCGTGGGAGCCCTGAAACACCAGCATGATGGGGAGAAGCACCCTGGGGGCTGCAGGTCCGCGATGGGGGAACTGTGGGGAAATCAGCCGGGGTGGGAGCTGGCAATGGGGGAACTGTGGGGAAATCAGCCAGGGATGGGAGCTGTTGGCTGCTGCGGTGCGGCTCCGGGGGTGAGGGTGGTACCAGCTGCTGTGGGGGGGAAGGGGGCGGAGAGGTAAGTTTCTATCCGCGTGACTTTTCCTTGTACTGCAATAAAACTCTAGTCTCAACCCCAACATCTCGCCTTGGTCCTATTCCTTTGAAATGCATGAGCAATCACTGGGAGAGGGGAGGGCGGCCTGCACCGAGTCTGACCCCCAACAGCTGGATGGGCTCTGAACTAGTCCAGCCACGGTGCCAGTCACAGCTGGAATTTCCCTCTGCCTGGCATGGCCAGGCCTACTTCCTGGGCAGAGCAAGGCACAACCTGGAGGGGCCCGGCGCCGTACCCTGCTCCCCCAGTCGCAGCCCAGTGAATCCAGCTGAAGGCTGATGAAGATTTGCACCGAGAGAAGCGGCCATTGGGCTAATGGCAGAGGGGCTAGGCCCCCTGTTAACCCCTCTCCTTGAAAAGGGACAGGGTGGGGAAAGGAGCAGGGGCAGGAACCATCCCAGCAGCTGGAAGCTCAGTGGGTCCTCTGGGGAATGCTGCAGTCAGGCCAGGCTGGAGGGAACCACAGGCCAGAAAGCAGTTAAAGGGAGCCAGGAGCCTGGCAAAAGCCCATAGCTGGGGCTCCGGGGGGGGGCCAGAGGGTACAGCTGCATTTATTAAAGGGGCACGGATGGTTTCAGGACCATGATTTGTAGCCATATAGGACTGGGAGCCAGGACTCCTGGGTTCAGCTCCCAGCTCTGATATTTGACCTCAGCCCAGTGCCTCAGTTTCCCCAGGTTTCAGAGTAGCAGCCGTGTTAGTCTGTATTCGCAAAAAGAAAAGGAGTACTTGTGGCACCTTAGAGACTAACAAATTTATTAGAGCATAAGCTTTCGTGAGCTACAGCTCACTTCATCGGATGCATTTGGGCCAAATGCATCCGATGAAGTGAGCTGTAGCTCACGAAAGCTTATGCTCTAATAAATTTGTTAGTCTCTAAGGTGCCACAAGTACTCCTTTTCAGTTTCCCCACTGTCTTTTCACAGGTCCTGCTCGCTCCTTCCATGCCCAGAAGCCATGGTGGTGTGAGGCCTCCTGCGATGTGCTGCCAGAGCCTGAAGGCAGCAGTGGTTTGGGCAGGGCCAAGGGGTATCGGGCTGACAGGAGACAAGGATCGGGGGGAGGGGGGGTCCATGTGCTGTTCCCCTCGCCCACACGTGCAGCAGCAGGTGTAGGCTGACCTCCCCCCCCGGCCCCAGCGTAACCCGCGCTACCAGAAGTGACTCCTTGTCTCCCTCCAGAGGCTGGCCCACAGCAGGGGTTAATGGGCTGGCTACAGCTGGGAGCAAATCCTGCCAGGCCGTTACCCGGGCCCAGCCGAGACAGGACCTGCTCCCGCTGGGTTCTGGCCTGGATCAGCCCCTTGCGGGCAGACGCGGGCACGGGCACGGCCTCCCAGAGTCTCCTGCCTGAGGTCCCATGAGGGAAGCAGGGCTGGCCCTTCCAGAACGGCCTTCTGTGCTTAAATATAGCCCGGGCAGGGATCTGCTTTCAGAGCTGGGACCAGGCTGGGGGGGGGCGGGCTGTCAAGGCAATGGCTCTAAACAGAGGCGCTTGGCAAGTGACCACGGCCTGCCGGTGACCTTGCCAAAGACTGGGCGCTGTTACTTTTAAAGGCAGCGTGTCCCCCCCCCCGGCTTCGTCCCCTGCGAGCGCTGGGGGCGAGAACTGCATGGGCCCCGCCACGTGCCCAATGGGCAGAGCCGCTCAGCCACGTGCCTGCTGCCAGGGTGGGAGGCTGGGGCAGCAGGGACCGGGTAGGCGTCCCACACTGAGCTCTGCCGGGGCCCCTCTGGCCCGACCCACACACCGCCTCGTATTCGAGCCATGGGCTCCCTCTCCTCGCAGCCCTGCCCTTGCCCCTCATCCCGACCCACCTCCTGCTGTGCCAGCCCTGGGCGACCCACGTGCTGAGCGTTACCCAAGTGCTAACCCTGGGAGCCGCCCAAGCTCATGCCAGGTGTGAGCTGGCCCCAGTGCCCAGCAGCCTCAGGGCAAAGCAAGGGTCTGTGTCCCTCGCCCCCCTGGCCCTGTCAGCTGCCACCTGCTCCTGGCCTGGGAGCAGAACTTTAACAAGGCCATAAACAGCTTCTGTCCTTGGCACAGCCAGGTTTGTGGGGGGGCGGGGGGCGGTGCGGGAGGACTGGAGGTTTGGCCAGAGGCTCTTTAACCTCTGCAAGAGGGGGGAGAGGGGGCACCTGGCATGGCTTTCCCTGGGAGCTGGTCGTGTGTCACCCAGGGGAGGGGGACAGTGATGCTTCCCCCCCTCAAAAGGCAGCAAACTACTCCTAGCGGTGGCATCCGTCTATCTCCTGGGCACCAGGGGGCCCGTCTTCAAGCGGAAGCTGCCTGCCAGGCTGCCCTGATCCCCAAAATTGGCAGGCTCTCTGGGGAGGGAGCATGGCCTGGACCCCCTGCCCTGCACCCCAGCCGGGGTGGGGGGGAGAGGCAAGCTGCCTGTCAGGGGCACAGGGGGCCAAAGGGGGACTAATATTAGCGCTGTATGGATGGAGGCCAGCTCTCGAGGGGCAAGCCAGAGCCAGTGCTGTAGGGGCAGGGTGGAATTAGGGCCCAGGAGTCCTGCTGCCCAGTCCCCTGTTTAGCTACAGGTGGGCCCCCCTTGTGTTGGTGTCATCATTGGCACCTGCAGAGTGCACCCAGCTGTATGCCGGTGCCACCCCAGGGTGCAGCCTGCCAAGCAGAGCTAAGCCCCTCTCCCCCCGCCCTTGGCAACTCACTGCAGCATCTCTCTGAGCTCAGCTGGCAAAGGCCTGGGCCCTGGGGAACCAAAGGTCCTGAGGCTTCACCGGTCTGCTGGGGGGTGTGTGTGGGGGGGGTGTTAGCCAGGTGCCTGGCATGTGCTGTAGCCATGCAGCTGGCAGCAAAGGGGCTGACGGGTGGGGTGGTGGCGTTATGGCAGCAGGCGTCACCAGTGGTGATACAGTCTTACCCGTTCACCGTCTTCGCGGGCAAGTGGTCAGTCTTTGGGTTTGCTCTCTGTCTTGTTCGCCAAGTCTGGGGTGCCAGGGGCTTCCTGGGAGCCGGGCAGGGGGCTGTGGGCTGGGCCTCCCGACTCAGGCGGGTGCCTGCATGGTGTACATGACCTCCTCTGAGCGAGGAGGGGGCCATGTGGTGAGAATGAACAGACCCCACTCGGAAAATAGCCAGGGTCAGCGTCACGGCTTCTTTCTCAGCTGGGAGGCTGACCTGGGGGCGGGGGGGGGGGGGAGTGGGGCTCGCTTGTGCCAAGCCCCAGCAGTGGGAGGGGGCAGGAGCAGATGCCAAGGGAAGCGCTGGTGCCCCGATTGCAAAACCCCCCCGCCCCGCCTTTGTCTGCTGGCTGCAGCTGTGTGTAGAGAGTCAGCAGTGAACCGTGCCGGCCTGGGGCCCCAGCTCTGGCCCGTCCCCCGGGCTCCCCCATGCCAGGACGGCTACCACGGCGAATGGAAGGAGAGAGTCGTGCCACCTTTCCTCCGTTTATTACCCAGACAGACTCATACACCGAGCGCCACAGTAACAGCTGCGGACCGAAAAACATGGGGACGCTGACAGGGAATTCCTCACCCCGGAATATCAGCCCAGGGGATTCAGGCTGCGAATGAGCTCCCGAGGTCACCCCTGTCCTGACATCTGCAGGGAGCCGCTCGCCGCCCTCACGCACCAATCCTCACCCTGCGCGCCGGCCAGCTGAGCATCGCCTTGCGCTTCCCCATGCCAGCAACTGCAGCCTCTCGGGTCTGCCGCATCTCCACTTAATCACTTTTCCTCCTCGGGCTAGGGACATGATCCAGCTTCTTGACTCACAGTCAGTTGCATTAACCACTAGCCCACATTCCCCTCTGAGAGCTGGGAATAGGAGCTGGGAGCCAGGACTCCTAGGTTCTGTCTGCTCTAACCACTAGCCCCCACTCCTCTCCCGGAGCTGGGAATAGAACCCAGGAGTTCTGGCCCCCAGCTCCTGTCTGCTCTAACCACTAGCCCCCACTCCTCTCCCAGAGCTGGGAATAGAACCCAGGAGTCCTGGCTCCCAGGTCCTTTCTGCTCTAACCACTAGCCCCCACTCCTCTCCCAGAGCTGGGAATAGAACCCAGGAGTCCTGGCTCCCAGGTCCTGTCTGCTCTAACCACTAGCCCCCACTCCTCTCCCAGAGCTGGGAATAGAACCCAGGAGTCCTGGCTCCCAGCTCCTGTCTGCTCTAACCACTAGCCCACACTCACACCCCCCCCCCTGCTGTTAGATCCGAAGCTCATCAGCTGCTGTGACAGCTGATTGACAGCCCAGGCGAGAAGGTTGTTTTTAAAGAGACAGCGTTCTGATTGCAGCACCATCAGCATGCATGGTGCTGTACGAACTGACGGGCCCTGCCCCACAGCGCTCACAGCCTAACTCAAAAAACCACATGCAGCCATGGCGTAATCTCGCTGAGTTTACACCCGGGATGGCTTTGGCCCTGGGATGGGGCCCTCTACCGTAACCCCGCGTTGCCCAGCTCACCATGGGTATTTCTCATGCAGGGGGAGCTGTGAGCTGGGAACGCAGAGCCCTATGGGCAGGTCCGTGCCCCGGCCCCTCAGCCCCTCTGCGCCTCCTGGGACAGGGAGCGGGACAGGGAGCGGGGGAATTCCCCCTTGCCAAAGTCAGGCCGGCTGGGCTGGACGACGGGGGGCAGCTCCTTGGTGATCTCCGACACGGCCTTCTTGTCCCGGCACTGCCCGTTGGGCGGGGCGCCCCCGGCCAGGGCCGTCTCGAAGTCCATCATATGGCGCAGCTGGGGCGGGGTGGCTCCCCGCTCGGCCTTGGCGCTCAGGTCGGCCGGCACGAAGAGGGGCAGGGTCAGTGCCCGCTGGTAGGGCAGGAGGTAGCAGGCCAGGGGCTCGCCCAGCCGGCCCAGCCGCATGATGAGCCCGGGCGATCGCTGCACCACGAAGCGCGTCTCCTGCTGCTGCCAGTACGTCTCCTTGCGCCGATCATCCACCTCCCGCAGGGAGCAGCTGGGGGCGGGGGGAGGCGGAACGTTAGGGACCCGGGGAGCAGCCCCCGGCAGCCCCCCCATCACCTCCTGGGAGCAGGGAGCCCAGACAAGCCCAAGGACCCAACCCGCCCCCTGAGGCTGGGGGGCTGCGACTCCTGGGGCCACGGGGCAGCGAGAGAATCTGGGGTCCCTTCTGCCCTGAGCTCCATAGACGCCTGCGCTAGGGGAGCTGCCCTGCAGGCCCGGGGGCAGGGGGCTTGGGGGGCACAGAGGGGGCCACGCTCCACCCCATCCCCCACCCTGTGCCCAGTCAGAAGCTGTACCCCGGGCTGGGGGGGGGACAGAGGGGGCCACGCTCCACCCTAGCCCCCACCCCCTGTGCCCAGTCAGAAGCTGTACCCCGGGCTGGGGGGGACAGAGGGGGCCTTGCTCCACCCCAGCCCCCATCCCCTGCGTCCAGTCAGAAGCTGTACCCGGGGCTGGGGGGGGGGGGCAGAGGGGACCTTGCTCCACCCCATGCGCCCAGTCAGACGCTGTACCCAGGGCTGGGGGCTGGGGGCGCTGCCCCAGAGCTGGGTCTGTCTCTGTCCTGGACGGTGCAAGGGGCAGGCGCAGGGGGATGGGCTTGGGCTGGGGCTGCAGAGGTAAGGGGCACCGCTATGCCCAGGGGCTGCGACCCCTCTGCCCCAGGCTGGCTGGGCACGGAGGAGGGGCCAGGGCAGGGGTCCTGTTTGCTCCAGGGCCCCCCGGCTGCCCCTCCACGGAAACTCCCAGGGCTCCACTCGCCCAAGGATGGGGCCACAAGGAGCCCAATGCCCTGTCCCGCTGCCAGGGGTGCTTGCGCCCCACACTCACCCCTCCTTGGGCCTGGTGGAGAGTGACAGGTCCCTCCATTCGGCTGTGAAGGATTCGTGCCGCACCACGTCCTCCTCCTTCACCAGGCAGCCCAGCTCGGCCGCCGACAGCACCCCCGCGCTGTGCAGCACCATGCGCTTGCCCAACATCCTTGCCCTGTGGGACGCCTGGCCTGGGGGGCGTGAGCCCGGCTGTGTGTGTGTGTCTGAGCCCTAGGTACTCAGCTGCCTGGCGTGGGCCAGGGGTTAAATAGCCTTCCCAGTGCTATTTTGGGAGGTGTTGCTGGCACTGTGTGTGCACGCGCGTGCTGCTCAGTCATGCCCTCTCTCTCTGTGCACGTGTGTGTGTGTGTGTGTGTGAGCCATCGGATCCGTAGGAGGAATACTCCCAGGGCCAATGCTCCAGGCTGAGATTAACAAGGCCCGTATTTGAGTGGCGGAAGGGGCACTGCCCCCTTGGAAATCACCCCACGCTCGTTTCTTACTCCAAGTTTGCTCCAGTGAGCGATCGCAGGCTTAGGCCCACAGAGCCGTCACAGTGCCAGCAGCCGAGGGCTGGTCCTGACTGCCTTTCAGAAGAGGTGCGACCCTGGGAAGCAGGCCGCTGTCAAAGCCTCCAAGGCGGGGGGGACTCCGGGCTCTGTGCTGCGACCAGCCCCTGCCTGCTGGCGCGGAGGGGAGCAGGGACTGTTCCTTCTGGCCGCAGAGCGAGGAGAATGCTGCTCCTGGGGCGTGCCGGGGATGACCAGAACGGGAACACTCCCCTGGAGCCCAGACCAAACCCTAGCTGCCTGTCCTGCCACTGCAATGCTACTGCAGAGTCCTGGGGGGCTCCTGGAGTGCCGGGCGCCAGGGCTGGGTGTACCCCCCTCGCCCAGAGACTGTGGGCTGGGGAGCCCTGTTTCTACATGGCTTTGCTTTCCTTCACCCTAGTCACTCCCCTCTAAAGTGGAGATCAAGCCTCTTGTGCTGGGAGTTGTGGGGTAGGCCAGGGATGCAGGCTCAGAGCCTGGCTGAAAGACCTTTGTCCTTGAGGGGAAGAAAGCCCAACTCTACAAACCCCCCATGAGGGCTGGCAGTACCCCCAGCTCTGAATTCGCCCCAGGGACGAGAAGATCCATCTCTCCCCTGCCTGCAGGGCAGTAGGACCGGCCACTCAGCAGAGCCAGAAATTGAAATCTCCCACCCATTGCCAGAGCTCTGGTGATGGCCGGGCCCACGGGAAGCCAGGTTGCCTTCCTCCCAAATTCCCCACAAGACCGAAGCTTGGCCACCGGCACATTGCGTAGATCCAGCAGCTTATCTGCCCTCCTAATGCTCCTACACCCTACACCAGGGCAACGCCATGTGGCCCGACAGACCCAGGCCCCTCGTAGAACAGGGCTACAGCTAGCTCTCAAAATGAATCCATTTGTCATGCGTCCTTCTCATAAAAAGACTCGACCAAGCTCCCCAGCCACGTCAGACAAGAATACCGAACACAGGTTCGTCGATGCCATCGGATCTTGGAACTCACAAACCAGCTCAACCAGAACTGGATTTTCCTCAACCCCATATTGGAGAGCACAGCGTTGCTTTAGGGAGAAGTGGCCCCTGAACCCAGCCCAGGTTGGAATACGCTGGAAAGGTCTTTTGTTTGCCTGCTCTATTGGATGCATGCCCCGACAATGCTGGTGGAATGGGAGCTGGTACGGTTTTTTTTAATCACATCTGGATATTGCAATTGGAAAAATGAACCTTTGCGAGGCAAAGGTTTCATCAAGCCTGAAAGCTGCTTAGCCCCCTTGACTGCAGCAGCTGATGGAATTGCAGCAAGGAAAAGAGAAGCTACAGGTAATTTTTTGCTATGTCGACATTCCTGTGACACCCCACGGGGAGAACAAAGAACCTCAAAGAATATGCAGTTGAATCAACTGGTTGTATTTTGTATACAATGTTATTGTGTAGTAAATAGATGTCAAGCAAGATTGCTTATGAAAGCTTGTCCTGTTCTAAACCTGAGAGTCATTATAAGATCTGGTTACAAACCCTGAATTATGAATTTATGTATTTGTGTATATAAAAGTGCTCATAATTTGTGCTGCTAAACTCCACTAATACAGGGAGAAGAAGCAATCAGGGACCAGGAGGGATGCCTCCCCAGTGGACCAGGACTAGCTCCAAATAGCATTGTACACCCTAGGAACAGACACTGGTTAATTAATTAACTTTAATTAATAGGAAAACACTGAAACAACTTGAAAGTGAAAATAAAACCCTAATTGTGGGAAACTACTAAAGGACAAAATTTTATCTATGAGTGACCAGGCTAAGAGGACAAAAAAAACAAACCAGCCTTTTGAAAACTGGCTCTTCATCAGCATCTACAAACTTTCAATGCTTGCGCTTGAGGAAAGCTCCACAACTTGATTGCAAGATCCAGCATACAAAAAATGTTCTGATTTTATTATTTCCGTGTGTTCGTTTGCTTGAGAACATTCCGCAGTTATGAATTTGAGTTTTATATTTATTTGATCACAGCTTCCTTTTTCAGGTGCCACAATGGCTGCTTTGGTGTCACCCTCACAAATGGAAAGAAACAGGTTGTATTTAAAAGCCTTGGCAAAAGTTATGCAGGTTGCAGTGATAGATCTTACTCCGAACAATTCATCAGGAATTGTCATCAAGCTACTTAAGTTTATTGCGGGACACGATCCAGAAGTCAAGGGTGTGCGACAAACCATTCCGAACAACGCAAACAATTTCACACACTGCTGAAATTCAGAATGATAACATTGATATTATGAAGATGGTTTTGAAAGATACTGTTGAAGATATTCAGAAAAACGGTGATGTCCTAAAATATGACACAACAAGGGATGCTGTGACTGTAGAAAATTTATCCACTGGTTTATGCTACGCTGTTGGTGGCAAAGTCCTTGTGGGAGTAGCCCAATTGCATGGCCTCACTGCTTAAGCTATTACATAACAAATGTTGGAAGACCTCCATGAACTGGGTCTTGACCCTAAAAACATTTGATTTTGCTTTGATGGCGCCAACCTTATGTCAGGCGGTGTACAAATACTTTTACATGGGAAACTAAACAAGCAAATACCTGACATGCACTGCTTGAATCACCGATTACATTGGGTGCTCACTCCTCTGTGAGAAGAACTCAGCAGGGCCAGCTATGTTCTCAAATTGTAAGTCTCTAGCTGAATTTTTCCGCAGGCATGACGGGAGTATGCCGTACAAAGCCAGCACCTGCAAAGACTCACAGAAACAAGATGGCTTGGAAATAATCCCCAATAATTTGGAAGAGATTCAGGGTCTTCTGTCAAACTTTGTGGATGGATATGGCGACTTGTCCGTTGACGCAAGAAGGCTGTTGGATGTTTCAGAATCATCCACATTCTTGTTCTTAGCTGAGCTTAAAAGAATGGTTTTGAGTGTTTGCTCCTGTGAACAATGCCCTTCAAAAGGAACAAATGCACCTTGCGAAAGGAGTGAATTGATCACACTTGCCTATGAATAAGTGACGGGTTTTTCCTCAGCAATTTCATCCATGACCCTGTTTTGAAAGATGAACATTAAGATGTGCTACCAAAAGGGCTAAGATTTCATAGTTGCTAAGCACTTACCAGGATGTCAAAGTGTCGGTGAGCCTCCGTGGCGCCAGATGCACCATGAACTGACTGATGAACATAGTGGTGAATTGCAAAGGAGTTTTTTTTTCTGAGAACACCAAGTCACACAAAAACTTGTCAGCAATGTACTCCACCTGCGCTCCAGACTTCTTGAGTCTTGAATCTCTGTGTGCTTTGATTGACGTGCTTGGATTAGGGATTGAGCAGGTGAAAATGGAAATGGCTGTACTTAAAGCAGGGCCGTAGTCACAGGTGGGCCATGGTCCGCCCACTTAGCATCCAGGCCACCCAGATCTGAGCAGGGGTGTGGTGCTGCCACAGTGGCCCGAAGCATCTGAAATCCAGGACGGAGCTCTGCGCCAACCCTCCAGAAAGCTATACTCCGGCAGCTCTGCCTTGCCAAGTTCTGAGCTGCCCCATGTGCGTGCCTAGCTTGGCAGGTGGAGCCATGTCAGGGGGCACCAGGGCTAGGAAGAGGGCGTGGCATCAGGGGAGAAGCTGAGCTGGCACAGTCATTGCCCCTCCACCCAAAATGCCCACCCAAATTTCCACGCCTAGCTACGCCACTGACTTAAAGCACTACTAAGGAAGAGAAATTGCAAAGGATATGAAGAAGTTCTAGGTGCTGCCAAGGAATTAAAGGAGGCGTTCACATGTAGTCCTGAAGTGTCTACAGTGGTCTTGTTCATCATCTGCAAGATGTGAGAATTCCTTTGCTTGTTTGAGAAGAACGTGATCACACCAGAGGACGAGCACGACCCAGGACAGACCTAATTGACTTCAAACCTGACCCAGGCTGTCTTTGTGGCAGAATTCAGACACCATTCGCCAGGAAGAAATCAACTTTAGTTTATGACCAGATTTGAGATTACATAACACTTTCACGGTATGCTGTAGTCTTTTACATTTCTGACTCCGTGACTTGAATATTTCTCATACAGAGTGAGCACATACATAGGGCTTTATTTTTTAATTGCATAAAAACAAAGTTAAAAACAAGGGTTCTGACTGACACTGCGTTTTTCACTCAGTACATATGAACTTCTGAGGACATCCACAAGTGTCCCTCTGAATGCATCCGATGAAGTGAGCTGTAGCTCACGAAAGCTTATGCTCAAATAAATTTGTTAGTCTAAGGTGCCACAAGTCCTCCTTTTCTTCTTGTCAACCAGTCTGCTCTGTCCCCCGTGGCGGTGTTTTAGTGACAGGCCTGCTAATGGCCCCGTTGGGCCCCGCACTCCAGCGAGGTTGGTGAATGGAGTTGGCCTCCTTCCCAGCAGCCTGACACTCGGCTGCCCTGGGGAGGGGCCAGCAGAACCGCTGGGATTAGCTAGGAATGCCCGGCCCTCAGTTAACAACCGCACCTGACCCGGGGAGCATCTGGCCCCAGTGCGGCCCGAAACAGCGAGGCAATGCCTGGGGTCACAGATTAGCCACGGTGCGCTCTGCCCCTTGCCCAGTCGCATTCCTGACCCCCGACCAACATAGAGGCCACTGTGATTAGTGTGTGTGGGGGGGGTGGGTTTCAATCCTCTCCTCGCAGATCACAGCTGAACCGTGGCACTTTGGGCTCAAACAGCTAACCCAGCGCAGGGGGGTGCAGGGGCTGTCCATGCTGGGGGGCAGTAGGGGAAAGTGGGGGCAGGGCAGAGCAGGTGTTGCTGGTTTGCTTACAGAATCTGCTCTGACTGGGGCAGCAGAACCCAGTTGCAGTGCACCGCGGGCTTGGCCCACCGGCTGATTTTCCCACTCCCAGAATAGAAGAGCACCATGCCTTGCCTGAAGGCCTGGTAACACTGGTTGGCCCATTCCTGCTGGGCCCTCACAAAGTCCTGTTACCTCTCACGTTTGATGGCATGGGGTGGGGGATCTCAGCTATGCACCCCCCCTCCACGCCTGATGGGATTAAGCAGCTTGTCAGTGCCGGGAAAGCAGGACCCTGATGGCTTTGCGCAGAGAAATCCCTTTCCCAGCCCAAGGGTGTCAGCTAACACACCAATGGCTCATGCTCTAGGGGCTCAGATAGCCACATGGCTGCCATTCCTGCTGGCTAAGGGCTACCCCAAAGCACTAGTCCTGGCCCCATCCACCCCACCCCCACAGCCCAGGGGCCACAGCTGTGAGTACTAACATCTCAACCACCACCATAGCTAAACCAAGGCAATATGGGGCACCAGACTTAACCCACCTTGTGCCCCATAGTCCCACTTTCAGGGGGTGACGGCAGCTGTCAGTGTTAAGATGAATGGGCCAATTTCACCCCTCTTGGCCCTGTTGTTTTAGGCTCTCTGCAGACTCAGGCAGACAGCGGTGATATTCCTCCCCACCCCAGGGTCACATTTTCAAACTTTTCTTTGCATCCTTGAGGACTAGCAATATGTTTTCTTTTTTTCTTTTTTTAAAGCCAAACTCTCAGCCCATGACTCCGGAAGCTGGAGCTGTAATCCCTGTGCCCAATCAAGGGGTTGTAAGAGTCCCTTCTGCATGTAATACCCATTTCCCTCCCAGGCTACACAGCGGGGGGTAGCACCAGGCACAGCTAGGGTGGCTTGGCCCGGTCACACGGAGTCACAGACTCTGCACCGGGGAAGGGGGGCAGAAGCACCAGGGTCGGGGCAGAAGTCACACCATTACACCTAAGATCGGGGAGACCCCTTTGCCGAGGGGAAGATGGCCTGTCCTGACCCCAGCCTCCGCCTCGCTCGTCTCCTCTTGATGCCACAGATGCCCCGACAGGCAGCAAAGCTGCCCCGGTCCCTTTGCGCCCCAGAGGCTGGAACCCGGCCCTGTCAGGCGGCCACTAATCCCAGCCTGGCGCATAGAGCATAGCTGACCTTTCCCCAGGCCGGGAACGCTGTGTGCTTGCCCTTTGGACTGGCCAGCTGGCCGCCAGCGCCCACTCCCTTCCCTGCCGCTGAACTAGACGAGCCTCGAAGGCAATCTGGCCCAATTCCTCTTCCCCACCCCCAGGTGCTCTTCATGTCCCCCCCCCCACTGGCTCCCCACGCAAAGCTCCAGGGAGCACCTGTCTCTCTGCTGGAGCCTCGCTTGGGCGCACGGGCAGCAAAGGGAGGAAGACGGACAGCCAGGGGTCGGGTAAACAACATAACCAGAGACTTGTTAACTGCTTCACGGGCCCCCTGCCAAAGCCAAAGGGTGTGGGGGGGGGCTTTGAACTAGCACAAAGAGACGCCTCCTAAATCCCCCAGCTTGGGGGTGACACATGATCCAACCCTACAGCAGCAATGCCAGCCCCAGCTGCCCCTCTGTGGCCACGTGCTGGGCGGCGGGGGCAGGGGAATGGCACCGTCTTCATCCCCGGCAGACAGGCTCTAGCGAGTCGTTCCTTATCGTCGGGGTAAGGGCCAGAGGCACTCGTCAGAGATCAGGCCCTTCCCTCCCGTGCCAGGCACTGTACATACCCCCCCCCCAACACACAGTTTCAGGCCCCCTCCCTCCCATGCTAGGCACTGTATGTGCACGCGCGTGCACACACACACACACACACACACACACAGGCTGAAATAAACAAACAGGCAGCTCTCAGCCAAGAGTCAGCAGCCCGGCTGTCCCGAGGGCAGGCCTCACTCTATCAACTTGACCAACAGGGACCCTTCATCCATCACTGTAGCCTCCTCCTCCTCTTCCTCCCCTCCTTGGGGCACCAGGCTCAGCGTCACCAGCATGGCCTCCTGGCTGGGGGGCTCCTCCTCGCTGGGGGGCCCCTCCTCGGCCTCCAGGGGGTAGTAGTGCCGGGCAGCGGAGAGGAAGTCATCGCCCGCGTCCAGGACGAGCAGCCGGTCCTGGGGAGGGAGAGACACAGCCAGGCTGGGATGGGGAGGGGCACAAGGTCAGGGGCAAGCAAGGGGCTATGATCAGAGGGAGGGACCCACCTCCCCCTTTTGGGGGAGCAGCAATTACCCATCATCCCTCATGGAGGGATTGCAGACACAGGGGAGAAGGGGACCCCTGCCAGCTGCCCCCCCGCCCCACACACCAGGACGAAGAGGTAGCGCTCGGGGAGGCTGCAGTGGCGGTCGAAGAGGCTGGTCTGCTCGGCCAGGGCGGCAAGGAGCTGGCGGGCCTGCAGGGGTTGGCGCAGGGAGCTGTAGGAGGCTGTGGAGGTGATGTCGAGCAAGCTGTCGGCCTCGCCGCTGAACCCTGCCCAGGGGTGGGAGGAGAGAGGCCTGTGAGCCCATGCTCGCCCTCGCTAGAGCTGTGCGGGGCTTCTCTCTTCGAGGGGATAAGAACCTACTACTGCTACCAGGCGCCAGAGGAGTTATTCCTCCAGCCCCGGGGCAGAAGCCTGTTCTGAGGGGCTAGCGTCATTGCCATCGCCAGGCTCATTAACACTCCCCGCATGGGGGTGAGGCTCAGAGGAGGCAGGGTCAGTCCTGCTCTCTGGGTCCGACGGCACGTGCTGGACCCTGTGTCCCACTGAACAAACCCCTCAGCTGCACTGCCTCGAGAGGTCCCAGCCCAGCCCTGGCTAAGGCTGCAAGGCAGGGTCAGGCGCAGTGGGCAAAGCGTGCCCCCTGCCCCTCTCCACCAGCAGGGAAGGGGATGCCGTACCCAGGACCTCTAGGATCTGCCTCCATCGGTCCTTCACCTCGCGGCGGATTTGACGGTGGGCGCTGATTTCGAAGCTCAGGCGTCGGTAGCCCTACAGGAGAGGGACTGGGGGTCAGGCCCTGGAAACCACAAGGCACCCACTCTCCCCTTCTTCCCTTCTCTATCCACTCATGGCGGCCGTGCACCAGCAACATTGATCGGTCCACAGCCACGGTCCCAGCCCGGCCTTGGAGACTGACTGGGAGTTTCACAGGACAGTGCTGCTTTGGGGAGCAGGGGGCGGACCAGGAGCCAGGACTCCTGGGTTCTATTCCTGGCTCTGGGAAGGGAGTGGGTGCCAGTGGTTTAGAAGAGCGGAGGCTGGGAGGCAGCTGGCCTGGATTCTAATTACTATGTGATCGTGGCCAAGTGCCAGACTCACTGTGCCTCAGTTTCCCCACTGATACAGTGCAGCTCTGTTGTGAAGGCTCTGAGAGCCCAGCATGAGAGCAGCCTAGAGCACTTCAGTGCCTGGTAGATGTGCCAGCTGGGGTGAGATCCCATCCAGCCCAGCTGGGCGCTCCCATTGGTCTGACACGGCCATTTACTCATCCCCTTCCTGTAAGAGAGTTATGTTCCAATAGCACCCAGAGGTGCTAAGTGAGAGCAGGGCCCTGTTGTGTTGGGCGCTGCCCAAACATTGCCAGTCCCAGCCCTGAAGAGCTCCCAGGTTAAGCAGACAGGCTGGGAGGAGAAACTGAGGCAGACGGGGCAAGGACTTGCCACCGACCGGTGCTGTGACCTTTGGCAGAGCCAGGCATAGCACCCAGGCCTCCTGGGGCCCCATTCAGAGCCCTACACATCTCCAGCCCCAGGGAAGAAGAAAGTTCCCTGAGGTTAGGCATGCACAGTGGGACCCTCAAGGGAGTCCTAGGGGCCAGTGGGGGCTGGGGGCACCGACCTCTGAGCCGCGGCGCAGCCTGGCCCGTTTCTGCAGCAGGTTGTAGAGCTCGCGGTCGTCATCGCGCTCCATATGGGTGTCGTCCACCGGCTCGTTCCACAGGTTGGTGGCCTGGGCCCGTTTGCGCTTCCCCAGCTGATCGAAGTACCGGAGCATCTCACTGCAACGAGAGGAGAGCGGCCCGGGCGAGACAACGCATGGCATGCACCCAGCCTGGCGCCCAGGCCCTAGGCAGCACCAGCTGGCTCGGCCAGACGCTGGCATGCAAAGGGGGCCACTTTATTTGGCATTGGGGCAGCTTTCCTCATGGACCCCTCCCTTCCAAGCCCCTCGCTGCACGACTGGGAGTGAGGAAAGCCGGGTGGGTGCTAAGGAGCTGCTAAGTTTGTAACAATGGCTCATCCAATACCCTGCTTCAGTGGCAGCCCAGAGCCAGTGGCTCAAGGGGAAGAGGACCCCCCCCCCCAAACCTCACACACATTCATGTGGCCTGTTGGAGAATGCAGGGTCCTGGGGGGTAACCAGGAAGGGGGCAGGGAGCTCATACCCCCACCTGGAAGAGGCAGTCGAGCCAGCAGGAATCTCACAGTTGCTGGCAAGGGGTGAGTGGGGGGAGGAGGGTACCAAAATGGGCAGCAAGACAGGTTCAAACCGAGGCTTCCTGACCCAGGTGCCGGGTGTTTTTTTTTTTTTTTTTTAAAAAGGGGGGGGGCCTGAAATGCCCTTTAGATCTTTGTGGGGAATGCGCCTGGGGGCTCTGGGGACATTGACAGGGGAGGGAGATCCAGCTCAGTGGTAGCAGCAGTGGAAACGCTCCCTCTGCAAATCCTGATTCGAGTGGAGCCTGGCTGGATAGCCCCGCTCTGTCCCCATCAGCCCCCCACCAAAGCAGCCCCCTGTCACTGTAGAGGAAAGAGGAGCAAAGGTGATTGGAGAGCGGGGTTCAGAGGCGTCTGCCCTGCAGCCGTGAGCACATCTTTCTCCATCCTTGTATGGACGCCTGCATGGCTGCCATGTCTTGCTTCTCCCAGGGCTCCGAGTTCCTCTGACACACGCTCGGGGCCAGGATCCTGGCACAGAAATGGAGCTGGCCCCGCTGTGGAACATGGCGGCTGCTGACCAGCGTGCGGGGATGCTGTGCCAAGCAGCTTAGGACAGGCATGCGGGAGAGAACGCCTTACGCTTCTCAGGGCTGCTACCGTAGCACCGGACACAAACAATGAATTCACTATGATGTCAAACAGAAGGGAAGGACGGACGTGGTTTAAAGCACTGAACCGGGACTCAGAGCTCAGCCACACATACCGCGTGTCGCGGCCTTGCTCCGTGCCTCAGTTTCCCCAACTTTAAAACGAGGCGAATAATTCTCTCTTTTGCATCCAGTTCTTCAGAGAAGAGACTACCTCTCACTCCATGCAGCGCCTAGCCCAACGGGACTCCAATCTTACTACCCTTCCGATATTAATAAATACCTGAGGAGTGGATTGTTCTCTGGCTCTTCTTGTTCACAGGAGCAGCAGCAGATTTGGTGCCAAACATCCATTCTCCTAATGTGCGTATTAATCAAACCCAGAGGAGCAGCAGAGATCTCATCAAGGGGCCACGAACTCTTCTCCTGTGAAGAAACGGCTCTGAAGGAGAGCGAGTGAGAAGTTCAGTGTGTTCTAACTAAGAAAAATGCAAGTCAAAAGCCCTGATCATGTGAGATCCCCCCTTCACCAGGGCTCACAGCCTTAAGCAAGGGGGACGCAGCCTTGCTAAAAAGGAGGCTCTTCTCTGCATCGCTTGGGGTTACTGGGCAATGAAAGCCGGTTTGTTTGCTTCCTAGCAGAAAGCAAACCCGTGGTCTGTAATGGCTGTAAATACACACCAGGTCCGGCCCAGGTACATGACGAACAGGTCCAGGAAGGCTGGGGGATTCGGGTGCAAGCCAGGGATGTCCCCTCTCCTAGTACCTCTTGGGGGGAGCTGCTCAGATGCAGTGGAAAAGGGGTTGCTTTAGCAGACAGGTCACTCAGCGCCTACTGGCCGGGCGGTACAGTCAGGCTCAGCAGAGAGCAAAGACTGTCTGGGCCACGGAAACTGACCTGCTCCTGGAGAAATCCCCCTTCCCGTGTGGGGTGGAAGCCTGTGGGCACGAATGAGTGTGCACGGTGACACACGGAATTCTCCGCGCACCGGGACGGTCACATTAACCCCCCATCACCAGCGCTAGAGCCTCCCTCACATTTACGGCCAAGCACAGCAAGGAGTGAAGGAGCACCGTGCTGGCATGTCACGCTAACGGCTCTGTTAGCAGCCTTCATTCCCCTCACCCCCCCCCGCTGGAGACATGCACTGGGGCAAAAAGGGATGCTGAGGCCAGTGGAAGCTGGGTGCCTGCCAGTGTGTGGATGAATTCCTTGCATGCCCTCTACCAACCCGAGCAAAGCACAGCGCAACTTTCCTCTGCCTAGATGCAACTGGGCCCCGCTCCCAGCTGGAGGGGGCCTGGGCCAGGTGATCAGAATCCCACCGGAGGCATGAGCCGGCAGAGACAGTACAGGGATAAGTGGGCTGCTGTGTCCTTACTACAACTCAGCGGGGGTGTTTTGGTTGCTAGCTCCTAGTACTGAAAGGGGAAGGGTCGATGGGAAATCAGGACCCTGAGACTGACAATCGCCAGGAGCAATGGGGAGAGGTCAGTGCTCCAGGTCAGCCTGAATCACAGGGCGGGCTAATGAGGGAGTCAGGAGGTCAGGGGTCCCGTCCTGTGGGACGGGGCTGAGCTAAGGAGAGAGCAGGGGCCCGAGCTGAGTGGGGGAGCAGGGCTGCGCCAGCCAGAGAAGCAGCCCAGGGTGCTGGAGCCGTCCGGAGCCAGGTGCAGGGAGCAGCTGGGGAAAGCGAGCGGGGGACCCTGGGCAGCCGGCCCAGTGCAGGGAGACGCCCCAGCCAAGACACCTGGGCAGGCCAGACTTGGAGGGGATCGTAACCCCAACGGGATGGGGGCAATGCTGGGAAGAAGGGTCCTGCCACCTAGAGCCCGAGAGCGTGTGGCCACCACCAGAGCGAGCGTCCGCCCACAGCCTCCCTGCAACACAGCCAGGGCCTGGGCTGTTGGAGGGACACACTGACCTTCCCGAGACGCTGGTTGTGACGTCCCCGGGCCACAGAGCGGGGTGACGGGTTTCCTTGAACCTTTCCCATTATTTCCTTTTTTAAAAAATTTGGTTGCTGTTTAATAAATTGTATTTGCTTTGAACTGTATGTAATGATCAGTGGGTCAGGGAAGTGCCCAGTGCAGAGAAAGCACCCCGGAGTGGGGACACCCTGGCCCCTGTTCTGTGACCATGACACAGTTGGGGGTCGAGCCCCTCAGGAATCCTGGGCTCAGCCTTGTTGGGGTTATGAGGACTCTGGCACACAGGAGAATCGAAGGGGAGCCCCCAAGGTCAGGCAGGGCTCTGGGTAAAGGGAGTGGGAGCAAGATCCTTTCGGTAGCCCCAGGATGTGTATAAGCCAGGAAAATTCCCCACAATAGCGGGACCATTTCCCCCGCTTACACAGGCTCTGCATTTTACTATATGATTAAAGGGGCTGGCCCTGGGAAAGGTCTGACGCTGCTGCTCCCCCCATACCAGGGCTTCAACCCTTTAGAGGACAACTATTTGCAAGCTGCCTCTCGCCTTTGTCAACACCAGCCAGGCGTGGGAGGCAGGCAAAAAGGTCCCAGAGCATCAGTCCAGCCACAGCAAGTGCACATCAAGGGCAGGGGTTCACAGAGGCCCAAGAGAGATTCGTTGCCAAGTGCGGTTGAACTGGCTTCTTCACCGAGTTGCTGTCGGGTTCGTTTCACAGGCTCAGGGCTTCTTAGTTCTTTGCTTCATTTAAAAGAGCAGGAGCCAATGGGCCAAACGCAGAGGGGCAGTTCCAGAGCCTTCAGTGATCCCACCAAGACTGACTCTCTTGGAAAAAGAGGGGGCGAATTTGATCCATCATCTTCAGCACCTCCAACAACAGAAGCTGCCAAAATGCAAGCCAAGGTGCATGGGAGCCCTCTTGCCTCCCCGGTGTTCAGACTCAGAACCAGCCCCAGGTATCACTGCACTGTGCCCTTAGCTTCAGCTCTGTCACAGCAAGATCACAAGCACTTTACCCAAAGGATGGGGAAAGGGTTAGAACTGGGGAAATCAGGCCCAGGGAAAGACACTGATTTGCCCAGGATCATACAGCAGAGCTGGGCACAGAACTCTGGATTCTCTCTGCGCTAGCCACTGCACCATACTGCCTGAAGCAGGGAACCAACCCTACGAACCCGAGGCGCAAGGGCAACCCCATTGCCTCTCACGATCGTGCTTCATGTTACTGCAGATCTAAGCACTTGCGACTTGTTTCTGTCGTTCTCCCAGTGCACCAGGGCTGCTTTCTAGCTGGCCAATAAACATCTTCCAGGCACCCCCAGGCTGTACGGCCCTGCTCCAGGAAAGCACGTAAGCACTTGCTTATGCAAGTATGCCCACTGGGCTACAACAACTTACAAGTTAGGTGGCTTTGCAGAGGCCTAAATGACAAGACAGTGGGGCGCAGTGTAATGTTAGGCAACACAGGTCAGAGGCTCTTCTCTGTTGTAGGTTTTTATTTGATGAAGGTACAAGGGTTCCAGGCAGATGGCAACAGGTTATTAGAGCAACAGGCTTTCTAACCAGGCTCAAGGGGAGCCCCAGCCCGCCGCGGAAGAACCACAAGCCCCCTGGAACTCGCTGCACAGTCCCCGGGGGGTGCACAAGGTCCCCAAAAGACGCTTCACCCCGAGGCGATCATTCAAAAACCTCATGTCCTTGCGTGCGCGGCGCGGGGGAATCGGGGTTAGGGGAGCGAGTTAATGGTGTTTTCAGATTTAAAGAAGCTGAACGAACAGGATGGAGATTGGTTTTACAGGCCCGCTGAAACTAGTGAACAAGCAGAGGTTAGTATTTCTTCTCTCCCCCCCACCCCCACAAGGCTGCATCATCCCCCGTCATCTGCTCTCCCCTCTCCTAAGTATTAGTCTATCCCCAGAGCAGCGGACTACTGCACTTCGTTATGAAAACGGGGTCACAGCCTCAGAGGCCAGTAGCCATCGCCTTCCTTTGACTGCCCTACGCAGCCAAAAGGGACTTGCCAAGGTCGCTCGTTCCCAGACTGAAAGGTTTCCTAGAATCAGGCAATCCTTCTCCGAGTTTAAAACCGTTCCCTTCCCAGCACCCCGCCCACAGGCGCCATGGTTGGTACGTCAGTGAACTATGGCAATGGAACAAGCTTGGCTAGGCTCCACTGCTCGGAGAACCTTCGCCGGAGCTCGTGGTGGACATGACTTCTCCACAGGGAAAGATCTTCACGAGCTGGAGCCAACTAAGAAATGGGGAAGCGGTTATTTGAATAGTGTTTTACCAGGGCGGGTTGCTTATGGGTGCCCTTCCCTGGGCCCAGTCACATCAGAGACCCAGATATGCCCACAACTGGAGCTGCAGAGCTATTCTAGACCTCCAGAGACTGCCCTGGGTATATTTCACAGCCTTTTGTGGTCCACACATGCCTAAACCAATCCGCCACTGCCTGGCGATACCCTTATCAGTGTACTCCCTGGCAGCTGAGGAATGACAAGGGGTAGCCACGTGCCCACAGGGTGCGAGCTACCAGCCATGCCATGTAAAGCAATGCCTGTCAGCAGATCAGAAGCAAAGGCTGTCACACACACCTGGTGGTGAGAGTTCCTTCATTTCCCACTTTAACCATTCTCCAGCAGCAAAATGAACAGGGATGCCTGGCCCTGCCCTTCCCTCTCGTCCACAAGGCATTTAGGTAAATACAGGAGCTCCAGACCGATGAAAGTCACACACCATTATCAGAAATTTTTTAAAAAAGGACAGGAGACAAATGGGGGCAGTGGTGGGCTTATCCAGCCAGAAACTGCACCTCTGCTGGGTATGGTGAGGGAAAACAAAGTGATCAATAAAGGGGTTTGGCACACATTTAAATCACAAAAGTCTCCATTGATTTCCAGAGCTGCTCCATTAGTTTGATCCTTGATTGGAGGGGTGAAGAGAAAGGGATCTGTGGGAGTGGGGAGGGACCAAGGCGTCCCTCAGGACTCTCAAGGCATCCACCCCTCCTTTCTGCATTCCTGCAAAGGTTGCTCCAGTTAGTATTGTTGCAGTGATAGCCACCTCCCTGGTACATGGTCTGACGCAGCCCTTCCTGCGGGGAGGGAAGAGGTCTGCATTCCAAGCTCAGGCTCCGTGGCAGGCTCGCTCTGGCTTCTTGGAAGTTGTTCCCCACTCTGTGTAAAGGAGAGAGGGCAAAGGGATGTCCCATGGAGGGTCAAGTGCTGCTGCTCAAGGCCTGCCTGACACCTCGCTGACCCGTTGCCGCAGGTGGAATGCAAACTCGAACATGGTAGCTGCCAGGCTTTGATGGATCAGGTAACGGGGAAGCCGACCCTAGAGAAAAACAACAAACCGGGAACACAGGGTTTATTTTGCTGGCTAAGATTGTACATAGTTCCTATCCCGCATCTGAATCCTGGGGAAAGCTGCACTCCGGATCGTCTCTTGGAGGTACTGTTCGTTTTGTCCCGCTCGAAGCCACCACCCCGTTTCCAGCACAGGTCTCTGTGGCCGCTTGAGATGGGTTTCACTGAGTATTAACCAGAGCATCTCAGAGCTTTTTTTAAACGACCGCATCAGTGCGGTAACAGGACGGTCCCTCTCTGGCGGATTGGCGAGAATCACAGCAAAGAGCACTGACAGCTCCCAACTGCTTCAAGCTGCTTTTGGGTGTAACTTCAAGTGTTTTGATGTCTATAAAAAACCCTGCATGGTTTGGGTTCTCTGCTGCCCTGTGCCATACTGCTGCAGTAGCCAGCGGCAGTGGCGTTCAAGCCAGTCCTCACCCAATGGCAGGGGGGTGTGGGCGGAAGGGGAGGCAGGGACAGTCTGTCTCCTGTATTTGCGCAATGCCTTGCGCAGTGGGGTGCTAGTCCATGATTGCGGCTCCTAGACGCTACTGCAAAACAGATCATCAATAGTAGTAATAATTCACCACAGGATCCCGCGTGGATCCCCACCCAGGCCCAGGTCTTGTAACTTTGAGGGCATGCTGCAAGGCCGATTTTGCCAGCCTGTCCCCGTGGGGACTGCACGGAAGGGGCTGAGAGGGTGTTTGGTGGGTGGTCATTCTGCAGGGTACTATGAAGTATTTGCACTGCTGTACCACCCCGGTAGCCTGTCATTGACCAGGACCCTGTTGCATTAGACGTTGGTCAAAAAGAACAACACTAAAGGCCGTTCTTTACGGGCATTTCTTCAGGGACACAGGATATGCCAGGAGGGCTGGACCAGTAGGTCCACCTAGCTCGGTAGCCAGTCTCAGACAGTGGCTAGCCCCAGATGCCTCGGGGTTAGGCGAGAGCTGGATAATGGACAATTATGAATAGCTTGGCTGCTACAGAAGTTTATTCCTCATGGGCAGCAGATAGCAGGGGCTGAGAGCCTGTCTCACAGAACTGGGCAGGTTTTCACTCCCCATCACAAACAGCTGAGTTCTTCAGAGCCAGTTCCCATAAAGGAAACCCAGACACAAAGCTCTGGGCCCAACAGCCCGAGTGAGAGGCGCAGCTGGTTTCTGCTGCTCTCGGCTCTATCCCCCAATTTGATTCCCCAGCAGGATGGTTGATTTTGCAAGTGCTTTTCAGTCATGTGACGAGCAACAGAATAGCCGACCGACTTCTCCTGGAGGGGGCGGGGGGAGATGGTTCAGGCCAAGCGTCCGATGAATGAGGACTTTGTGCTTCCCTGCTGTAGCAGGGGGTTACCCCGTCAACAATGTGAGTGCTCAGCAACCCGGGTCTCTTCTCACCTCCCACCAGCCCCTGGCACCTGACCCTGGCTGGCAGCTCTTTTGTATGTTGCCCTTGCCCGAGCAGACAGCAAGGACCAAACACAGCAGTGCAGCCAATAACTCCAGCTCGGAGTCACTCGACGTGTTTAAGGCGCCTTGCTCCATGCGAGGGGAGGCTGTTTCTATTACAAGTTATTGGCGGCGACAGACACAAGGGTGAGCAAACTTTGGGACGGCAAGACAAGATCTCACTGCTTGCGAATACTGGCAGAGCTGCGAGCCAGATTCTCCAGCTTGTGCTCTGGGGAGCCCAGGCTGTGCTGGGTGCAAGGCACATGCCGGCACGGAACCCACTTTACCTTGAGGTCCGTGTTGAGGATCCAGAGGAAGGTGCACACTTTGGGATTGTTGGCACATTTCAGTACAATGAAGCCTCCTGGTCCGTTCTCGCCCCTGGGAAAAGGAACAGCACAGCGTGAGGCTCTGCAGACTCCATGTCACATACATGTATGCTGCTGGGCAGATACACACGCATGCAGCCCGGATCCTGAATGCGCCCATGCAGCACAAAGCCAGCGGTACATTCAAATGATCCGTTACTGCACTTGGGTGCACCGAGAGGCAGGAGGTCAGAGCTGGAGCAGTCCTTGGGCAAACCTAACCGGGAAACAAACCGGGCAGGAGCTCGCTAGCTCTGCTGCCAGAGAAAACGCTGCATCTTCAGCTGCCACGTGGAGATTCCCGCTCATCCCACACCTTCAGCTTTTATTTCCCACGGGAAGAGTTAAGCGAGGTCCAGTGGCCTGTGTGAAGGGACTTGGGGGGGGCCTAGTAGGCATTTCCACATCACAACATGCCCGGCTACCTCCACTGGCACCAGCAGAGAGACAGACATGGATGGGCCGAGAAGACTCCTCTCTATACCTGCTGGGGGCACCTTCAGACTCCGGGGCAGTGGTTCTCAACCTATTTATCATTGTGGGCCACATATGCAGGTCTCCACTGTATGGTAGTGAGGATGTCACATGGGCCACAGCTGCAGGTTGAGAACCACTGCTCCAGAGACTGCTGGTGGGGCCCGTCTCATCAGCTCTACCTTTGCTGGATATTGAAAGGCAAACCCATTTTGAACGCAGGTGCTGGTGAAAAGAGAGCTGTGGAGAATGAAACCCTTTATGGTCAGGGCAGGTACTGCATGGGCAGCTTCCTCGTCACCCCTCTTGGTCTGCTTAGCAGGGGCAGATACTGACGGATCCCTACTGATACATGCCGGATTTGTGACTAAGAGGCGAAAGGCCCCATCCAGCCAGTATGTTGAAAAGGAGACACATGTTACCACATCCCTGCTTTGCGACACTCGGTATATTTCTGCTGGATATGGCCTTAAAAAGATTCTCAAGGCCTGAAAAGCCCCAGCACCTAAATAGACTGAGGCAGTTACTGAGCCTGTGAGTTAAATGTCAATTACTTTAATCAGATTACCCCGAAAAACAAAGTCAGCAAGAGAAGCAGCTGAGCTGGTCACTAGCCACCTGAGGCACAGAGACTGACTGTAACAAAGAGGCCTTGTTGGAAGAGATTCAGACCCTGATTAATGCATCACAAGGCAGCCGGTCACTGTAGTTTGGAGTAGAGAAATGCCAGAGACCTTGGTGAGTGCTTTAAGAGAGGCTCCGTATTGAAAGGCACTCTGTTTACACCTCCCGCTCCGTCTCTCTGTGCCCTAGGCCTTTATTAAAACTAAGGCCAGGCATGAGAGAACAAAAGGGCACACACAACAAACGACACACGATGAGTTCAGCTGCTTATTCCCCCTTTGAAGTTGCAACTGTCCCAGTGTGAGAGCTAATTCCACAGTGATGGGATGTGGAGTTGGTCAGGGTTTTAGATCTGTTGTCCCCCCTACCCTGCCCCCACTGCCTCAACCCAAACTGCTGCTGACCTCCTAAGCAACATGCTGATTCCCTACCAATTGTTCTTTAAACAAAGGAAGAGGAACACAGGAAGTAGAATACAGTTCTGCAGACAGATGGGCTGCCAGAGTTTTTGTAAAGTGGCAGTTTCCTTTAAACAGCGACAAGAAATGCCCTCCCACCTTTTTTTAAACTCAAGTGTCTGTTTGCACTGAACATATAATATTATACAGCAGCGTGTGCTATAAGAAAAATCAGACATTTCCCCATGCCAAAATCAAAATTCGTACCTGACGTATTTGGACAGTGGAGGCTTCAAACTGTGAGTGGTTGACATCCCTGAGGAAATATAGCGGTCTCGTCTTCTTTCAATGCGACGCACATTTACGAAGTCCCTACGTAAATAAAGGGGAAAGCAACTGCTCTGGGGTCTGCATGGGAGCTTTAGGACTGCACAGACACGGAAGGTCCAACATTCAATCTAAGTCGTATGGAAAAGGTGTGGCAAAAATACCTTAACATGGAGACACTATGTACATTTATGGTTATTAACGGGACAGACCAGGTATTCAGTGACTCGCACAGAGGCTTGGAGCCAAGACTCCTGGTTCTCATCCTGGTTTGGCTATCGATTTTGGCATATCACCCAATGACCTTGGGCAAGTCATTACACTACATACTACACTATGTTACCCATCCATAGGGCAGGTAGAAATGCCCTCTTGAACCCATGGTATGTTTCATGAGTAAGACGATGGCTGGCCTGGAGCTCCCTCACAAAAAATCTCCTTGACGTGTTCTAGGTGCTTGTTGGACTAGGCTCCGGAGCGGAGTAAACTCACCTGGGTGACACTACACCACCTGCAGCCCCTGCTGCAACATCGTACGAGACAATGGTGTTATCTTCAACCCGCTGTAGGATCTGAATGAAAGACAGACAGAATAAGAGATGTTTCCTCTCAGCTGCCTATGGATCTGTGCATGCCAACAGTAGAAATAAGGAGCCTCCGTCAAAATTGCCCATGGATCCAAAACAAGTGAAGAGCCTTTAGTGGCAGATGTGACAAATACAGGTGTTGGAGAGTCCAGCATTAGCATGACCACATTCACCTTCTGGTGTTGAGAATGGTCTGCTCTGCCCTTCTGTATAGCAAGCAGGCATTTCCTTCGCATCCTGGACACAGCAACTGCCTAGGGTGAGTAAGCTCCTCCAAGCCAGGGCAGCGAGAATGACCTTGGCTCTGTGCCTCGGCCTGTTCCCCAGGGCTTTCGGACAGACAGGCTTTTGGTGCACCTAGCTACTTCAGAATGTTCAGACTGCCTGGATGAGCAATGCATCGGTATTTCAAATGCAGCCAAGCCTCCAGCTCCTGCAGGGCCAGGCACGGCATGCAGTAGGTTCTGTGCTGCGAAGTTCCAACTCCAAAGGGTTATTAAAATGCCATCGTCACAAAGCACTTACCTGGCAAGCTGCCACTGTTTTATTCCACAGGATCATCCTCTCAGGTTGGAGAATCACCTCCTGGTAGACTGTTTCAGCAGAACACTGCATGAAGGCCTGAGAAATGGACTAGACAGTTCAGTTTGCCCCAGCTGCCTTCCCTGGGATGTGTATTCAACAGCACAAGATAAAGATCACTAGGGACAACCAACGGAGTGAAACAAGTGCTCATGAGAAGTGACAGCAGAAGAACTGGCTGCAGCCAGACATTGCAGACAGGAATTTGTACCTCCATCCTGAACAGAACAATGCCGGCTATTCCACCCCTGGGCTACTCTGGCGTCTACTGCTTATACTGAAGCGGGCAGCTGTTTCAGGAGGTTCATGGAAGGCTACTAAGAGCATCAGCAAAAATGAAACACTCACATTCATCTGCTGTCTTGTGTGGGTCTTTAGAGGCAGAGGGATAATGCAGTAACATGGGGTCACCCAGATCTCCGTTCATTAGAGTTTTTCCATGGGCAGTTCTTGCAAGTGTGGCAACATACTTACTGACACAAAGAAAAGTCACCACGGCAATAGGTCTTCACTAAGAGATTGTTTATAGCCAAACCACTACAGTGAGTCACTTCCTCACAACATCTGTTAATGCCAGATTGCATCTGAAGTGGGATCAACTCTGATCTTGGTGGACGGGCAGTTACTATCTTATTGTAGTCCTGGAAGCTGTGGTTGGAACAGGATTCTTTCGTCACCTGGTCCAGCTTTCTGCCATTGGACCCAGTGTATTTGTGGGGGGTTAGATCAATCTAGTTTTAGGTGGCAAGCCTGGGTGTTATCCAGGCTGTAGAACAGAGCTCAGTGTAAGAATGCAACAGAGTTGTATTACTGAAAGTCCCACCAACAAGTAGAATGGGCTTTACAATGCCACATGCGTTGCAGTTTGACCTGTATTGCTGGAGCCACAGAAGAGCATGAATGACTAGCTGTGCTGGGCATTAAGCAGAGTTACTGCATGTGGATTATGCCCCTACAACAAAGCTGCAATTTACCAAGCAAGGAGGCAGAGGCCATAGGTCCTTACCTTTAAAATAAAGGTCTTGCCGTGGAAAGGAATTTCAATGGTGTAAACAACATCGCCAAACTCCTGTGCAAGAGAGAGTCAAGTCACGCTTCACATGCACAATCCTTTACACGCCTGTAGCACCTTTCACCCCAGGATCTCCAAGCACATTTTAGACTTGTGTCACAAGCCAGGCTGCACAACGGGCAGTCCCACTGCCATCGCTAGAGTCAGCCCTGAAATGCAACCCCCTCCATGGCGGGACCTTTTAAAAGTACAGCTCAAGACTCTGCAGCAAGTTTAGGACTGGAAGTGAAGACTGTCACCAGCTGAATTTTAAACACACTTCCAAAAATCCACATGTATAGATGGCTGCAGACAGAATGCAACACGCTGTGGTATCAGCATGACGAGACACAGAAATGGGAGGAATCAGTAGCTGGATGCGTAGCAAAGGGGAGGAGTCTATTGCATGTGACAGCTCCCTTAATGCTGGGCATGGTGGTTTTCAAGATGGCACCACTCACTCCCTTATTTTACCAACAAATGCCTTTGATCTTTTCCCATTCAGTCAACTGCAGTTCCACACCATAACTGCAATTAAAGGCTAATCACACTCCTCCGCCCGCCTGTGGCTAAGGTGGTGAGGGGAAAGACTGATGGGTTCCCTCTCCTGTCAAACAGGAAGGTAATTGAACGTCTAATTAAATAAGAGGCGATTTACATTTAACTAAACTGGAATAAGATTCCTAATTCAATCATGTCATTGTAACGCTTGTTAATTTTTCATGGCGTAACCAGGTTCTGAAAGCCCCGCCATTCTGCAGTCTGTGCTAACCCTTCCATGCTTTCTGCAGGCAAAGAGGGGAAATACTTACATTGTTTTTTTCGAATTTCCAGTTTTCCTCCTGGGCTAGGATTTGATCCACAACCTCCATTGCTTCTTTGCCTTGCTGGACATATTCCTTCTCCTAGGAGAAAATGCAATCTATTTACTGCTCCCTTTACTAATGATCCTGAGCGTGCAAATGAGTGATTTTGCCTCCTTGTGGCTGGGCAACAGAGGAAGGGACTTTCCACTACTGTGCCTGCTACAGATATCCTCCTTTCACTCCGGTGGCAGAGGCAAGCGTGTTGCACCTGGCAGGCCAGAATTCTAGCCCTAAGTGTTTCACTGACACACTAGTTGTGTCTCTCCACAGTTGTGATACCTTTCCTCCTGAGAGAGTCCCCCACCATTTTTGCCGGATGAAATGGTACAAGCCACAATGAGATCACTTCTCCTCCCACTGAGCTGCAGCCACCTCTGGGGTGAAACAGCAACTGCTTAGCTACAACGCTGTTTTGGAAAGGACGTGAAGAATCCAGTGTCCAAGAGCAACTCTGATGGGACGTTAGGGAGGGAGAAGGCTGTTACCCACGCTGGAATTTGACAGGATAGTGGAGTCAACACCCCCTTTCTCCTTCAGCACAGCTAACCAGTATGAACAAAGGAAACTGGAGGGAACAGGAAGGAGACGAGCTGCTGTCAGGCAGCTTTAAAAGCCTACTACAGGAGCGGGGTGAAGGGGAAAGTAACTGATGCTGCACATGAGATGAATGATTCCCAGTGACGAGGGGTGACTGGATACTGAGTCAGAGCTGTTTTTCCCAGAGCACATGAGCATCATCGCTTAGCTAAGGGAATGATTTGCCCATGTTTCTTGGCAGCAAATAAGATATTTCGTGACCTTCAGTTCTGAGAGGAGAAGAAGAAAGGGGACAGGATCTTTAACCCCTCGATTTATTCAGCAACCTGATGGGTGCGTGCTGGAGTAATTAGCTAATTACAGACCCTCATGTCAACATGCATTGGGCAGCCATCAGAACCAGACATTGAGAGATGCTCAGAACCAACAGGGGCAAAAGTGGGTCTCTAAAAGGCAAGATCACTGCTCCTCCATTTACCTGGGCTGTTAACGCTTTCCTCCCCACATCATCTTCATCAGACTCATTATCCGATCCTAAAGAAAGGTTCAGAGTTGTGAGGACGCTAGAGATCCTGCAGAGTTGTGAGGAAGCTATGGTATGATTTTATGAAGGGGAGGACCCTCATCGGGTCAGCCCTCCCTCCCTTTCCACTTCACTCTCCAGATGCACAGATTCATGCAGGATAGTCGGTGTGTTCTCTTATAGGAACAGAGACAATGGTTACAATGGGAAATGCTCCAATCCCCCAGCCCCAGTGCCGTCCCCTCTGAAAATGTACCAAAGCCACCAGCTTAACACCCTTTTCTGCAGCAAGCTGTGCAGTTCACACTAGCTCTTTGGGTGTCCAGGGTAAGGCCTTTGCTCTTCCCAGAGCAACCTCAGACTGTGCATTTCAAACCCCGTGTCCTGAGGCCTGGAGCTTTGGTTTAAACACAGCTGAGAATGGATTTTGATAGCACAGGAAAGTCAGGCATCAAATGCGAAGTAGGTGGATGCTTTTCCATCTCCTGACAATCTCCTTCTGACCCCACAGCTGGGCACAAAAGCATAACCTTCCCCCGACGCTGGAAGCAAAGGGGAGTTCGTGGCACTGTGCTGTAACACTGCTCTAAAGGTCGGTCTAATTAGGGAAAGCTCAGCAAGGAACTTTGAGAGGCAATAACAGGGAAAAGGAAACCCAGGGGA